>NC_140724.1:3172500-4372500 GCF_050655825.1 Lonchura striata
ACCTGATAGAACCCACCTGGCAGCGCCCACCTGGCAGCGCCCACCTGGTAGAACCCACCTGATAGAACCCACCTGGTAATGTCCACCTGATAGAACCCACCTGGTAGCACCCACCTGGCAGCACCCACCTGGCAGCGCCCACCTGGTAGAACCCACCTCAGAATGCCCAGCTGGCAGCGCCCACCCGATAATGCCCACCTGGGAGTGCCCACCTGGCAGCGCCCACCTGGTAATGCCCACCTGGTATCACCTACCTGGTAAAGCCCACCTGATAGAACCCACCTAATAGAACCCACCTGATAGCACCCACCTGGTAGCACCCACCTGGCAGCGCCCACCTGGTAGAACCCACCTGGTAGCACCCACCTAGCATATCCCACCTGGCAGCACCCACCTGGCAGTGCCCGCGGGCTCTCTGCCCTCAGCCCGGGCCCCTCCGGTGTCCCCGCCGCGCTGCCGGGGTGCCGCGGTGGTGCCGGGCAGGCAATGCCATGCGGTGGCACAGGTCCTGCTGCGGGGACACGGGACGGGAGCGATGGGCAGCCCCTGCTCCCTGCCTCAGTTTCCCTCGGCGGCTGCAAAAGCTGTGCCTCAGTTTCCCTCGGCGACTGCAAACGCTGTGCCTCAGTTTCCCTTGGTGGCTGGAGTGCTGTGCCTCAGTTTCCCCTGGCGGCTGAAGTGCTGTGCCTCAGTTTCCCTCGGCGGCTGCAAACGCTGTGCCTCAGTTTCCCTTGGTAGCTGGAGTGCTGTGCCTCAGTTTCCCTCGGCGGCTGAAGTGTTGTGCCTCAGTTTCCCTCGGCGGCTGGAGTGCTGTGCCTCAGTTTCCCCTGGCGGCTGAAGTGCTGTGCCTCAGTTTCCCTCGGCGGCTGCAAACGCTGTGCCTCAGTTTCCCCTGGCGGCTGAAGTGCTGTGCCTCAGTTTCCCTTGGTAGCTGGAGTGCTGTGCCTCAGTTTCCCTCGGTGGCTGCAAACGCTGTGCCTCAGTTTCCCTTGGTAGCTGGAGTGCTGTGCCTCAGTTTCCCTCGGCGGCTGCAAACGCTGTGCCTCAGTTTCCCTCGGCGACTGCAAACGCTGTGCCTCAGTTTCCCTCGGCGGCTGGAGTGCTGTGCCTCAGTTTCCCTCGGCGGCTGGAGTGCTGTGCCTCAGTTTCCCCGCTGGCCGCAGGTGCTGCGCTGTCCCCAGCCCGCCCTGGGGGTGGTTCCCAGCTCTGCCCCAGCCCGGGGATCGCGGTCCCCAAAAACTCCTCCGGAGCCCGGCGGGGACGCGGGGCCGGAGCCGCGCTCGGGCCCGGGCGGGCCGGGGACAGACGGGAGCGGCCGGGCGGGGCCGGGCCGGGCCGGGTCGGGTCGGTTCGGGTTCCGCGGGGCCGATCCGGTGCAGGTGGCCGGATTAACCCGGTAAAAGCGGCCCCGAAACGATGAAGGAGCGCAGCGGAGGAGCGAGGCCGGATGGGGACAAACGGGAGCGGCCGGGCGGGTTCGGTTCGGGTCGGTTCGGGCTCCGCGGGGCTCCGCGGGGCCGATCCGGTGCAGGTGGCCGGATTAGCCCGGTAAAAGCGGCCCCGAAACGATGAAGGAGCGCAGCGGAGGAGCGAGGCCGGCTGGGGACAGACGGGTCCCCGGGGGGACCGGCGGCCGCGGGGAGGAGCGGGGGGGATGCGGCTCCTTCAGCCGCGTCCTCCCACACTCCCGTCACCTCGAACGCCCTTTCCCCGAGTCCTCCCGCCGCCGCCGCGCTTCCCAGCCCTCCTCCTCCTCCTCCTCCTCCTCCTCCTCATCCTCAGCGGCAGCCTGGGGCCATGAGCGCGCTGCAGACGCGCTGTGGGGGCGCAGCGGGAGCCCCCCCAGAAGCAGGAGGGGAGGTCTCACCTGGATTTTGGGGGGGCTCATCTCATCTCTCATCCCACCCCCCGCCCCAGCCGCGGCTCCCCAGCCCGCCCTCGCCGCCCTCCTTGCGGCGGGAGGCGGCCGGGAGCTGCCGGAGAAGGGGGCTGCGTTTAAAAAACAGCCAAAATTCTGCTTTTGGAGAGCGGCTGCTAAAAATACAGCGCGGAGCCGCGCGGGGAGCCGTGCGTGCGCGGCCTCACACGGCCCCGGCCCCCGCAGCTGCCCCAGGCAGCGGCCACCGACAGCCCCGCAGCCCTGCGGGGACCCCCGTGGGGACAGCGGGGGTCCCACCCGCACCCGGGACCCCCGAACCGCCGGTTTGGGGGGCAGGAGCGCAGCCCGGGGGTGGCAGCAGCATCCCGCAGCGCAGGGGATGGGGCAGGGGTGGCAGAGCGCGGATGTCACTCGCTGTCACCAGGGTGGGTTTTTTTTTGGGGGGGTCAGGGTGTTCCCGGGAGTGGAGGGGTGAGGAGGATGTTGGGGGGTGCAGGAGGGGCTCAGGGGGTGGCACCCCAAGCAGCCAGCAGCTCCTGGGGGAGGTAAATCCCGTTCGCCCCAATTTTCCTGCCCCTGCGCTGCCCGCGGAGAGACGGGGGTGGGCGACACCCCCGCGGTGTCCCCCCAGAACGGGCAGCGGGGGCACCGGGGTTGGCACCGAGCAGCCCCGCGTCGCCCGGCCCGCTGCCGGCTCCGGGATGCGGGCACGGAGCCACCCCCGGCTCCTCTCCCTCCCCGCCGTGTCCCCGACCCCTCTGCGACCCTCCCGGAGCCCCCTCAGGGCCGGACAGGGCTCGGAGGTGCCCCCGGAGCACCCCCAGATCCAGGGCTCCAGGGGGGCTCCGGCTTTGGAGCATCTCCGTGGCCTCCTCCGGGCTTGCTGCAGCTGCTCCACGCCCCGCGGATTTTGGGGACCCCCGAGCTGCAGGTGGGGTCCCACCTGAGCGGAGCAGAGGGGGAGAATCCCCTCCCCGAGCCCGCTGGGGGTGCAGCCCCCTCCTCACCCCCTCGCTGGTGTCACCCCCTACACCCCCCAAGCCCCCTGTCCCCCCAACCCCGGCATCCAAACCCTGCCTGGGGTTTTGGGGTAGGACAGGGGGGGTCCAGGGGGGTCCCCCCACTCCTGGCACCCAAACCCTGCCCGGGGATTTGGGGTGGGACACGGGGGTCCAGGGGGATCCCCCATTCCCGGCATCCAAACCCTGCCCGGGGTTTTGGGGTGGGACACGGGGGTCCAGGGGGTCCCCCCACTCCTGGCACCCAAACCCTGCCCGGAGTTTTGGGGTGGGACACGGGGGTCCCCCCAACCCCAGCACCCAAATCCTGCCCGGGGGTTTGGGGTGGGACAGGGGGGTCCAGGGGGATCCCCCATTCCCGGCATCCAAACCCTGCCCCGGGTTTTGGGGTGGGACACGGGGGTCCCCCCACTCCCGGCACCCAAACGCTGCCCGGGGTTTTGGCGTTTTGGGGTAGGACAGGGGGGTACCCCCAACCCCAGCATCCAAACCCTGCCCGGGGTTTTGGGGTTTTGGGGTAGGAACAGGGGGGTACCCCCAACCCCAGCATCCAAACCCTGCCCGGGGATTTGGGGTAGGACAGGGGGTCCAGGGGGGTCCCCCCACTCCTGGCACCCAAAACCTGCCCCGGTTTTTGGGGTGGGACACGGGGGTTCCCCCAACCCCAGCATCCAAACCCTGCCCGGGGTTTTTTTGGTTTTGTGGGTGGGCCAGGGGGATCCAGGGGGGGTCCCCCCAACCCCAGCACCCAAACCCTGTCCCGGGTTTTGGGGTGGGCCAGGGGGCGAGCTCCGGCCAGGCGCTGCAGCCGCCGTGCCGGGGCGGTGCCAGGGAGCCGGGGGTGGCATCAGGGCCCTGCAGCTGCAGCCTGGCACCGGCCCGTGCGCTGGCACCGCCCGGGGGCTGTGCCACCCCGCCCCGCTCCTCCTCGGCTCTCCACCCCCGGGGGGACACACGGACCTGCAAAAGCGGGACCCCAAAACTCCCCGTTCCTTCCTTCCTTCCTCCCTCGGTGTCGTGCCTCAGTTTCCCCACGCTGCCAATCCCTGACCCCGCACCCCCTTTGGAGATGCAACACGGATTCTCCAACCTTGCTGTTAACCCACTTTGGATCACCCCGACATGCAGGGACCCCCCGAGTTTGGAACTCCTTCCTTCCTTCCTTCCCCTCCTCGATGTCGTGCCTCAGTTTCCCCAAGCCGCCAATCCCTGACCCCGCACCCCTTTAGGAATGCAACACGGACGCTGCTGTTAACCCACTTTGGATCACCCCGAGATGCGGGAACCCCCCGAGTTTGGAACCCCTTCCTTCCTTCCTCTCCTCGGTGTCGTGCCTCAGTTTCCCCACGCTGCCAATCCCTGACCCCGCACCCCTTTAGGAATGCAACACGGACGCTGCTGTTAACCCACCCGGGAGCACCCCGAGATGCGGGAACCCCCCGAGTTTGGAACCCCTTCCTTCCTTCCTCTCCTCGGTGTCGTGCCTCAGTTTCCCCACGCTGCCAATCCCTGACCCCGCACCCACGGACGCTGCTGTTAACCCACCCGGGAGCACCCCGAGATGCGGGAACCCCCCGAGTTTCCATCCCCGCTGGCCTCAGCGGCTTTCCCGGGCCGTATCCCCGGAGGAACCGCGCTGCCCAAGCGGCTTTAGGGGGATTAGAGGCGGCCCCGCGCCGCGCTGCCCCCACGCAGCCCCGCTCCTCCGCTGCGCTCGTTAATCGGCTCCGGGGCACTCTGACCCGGTTAATCCGGCCAGCTCCACCGGATCGGCCCCGCGGAGCCCCGCGGAGCCCGGCCCGGCCCGGCCCGGTCCGACCCGGCCGCTCCCGTCTGTCCCCATCCAGCCTCGCTCCTCCGCTGCGCTCCTTCATCGTTTCGGGGCCGCTTTTACCGGGTTAATCCGGCCACCTGCACCGGATCGGCCCCGCGGAACCCGAACCGACCCGAACCGACCCGGCCCGGCCCGAACCGACCCGAACCGAACCGAACCGAACCGAACCGAACCGAACCGAACCGAACCGAACCGAACCCGCCCGGCCGCTCCCGTTTGTCCCCAGCCGGCCTCGCTCCTCCGCTGCGCTCGTTCATCGTTTCGGGGCCGCTTTTACCGGGCTACTCCGGCCACCTGCACCGGATCGGCCCGGCGGAACCCGAACCGACCCGAACCGAACCGACCCGAACCGAACCCGCCCGGCCGCTCCCGTCTGTCCCCATCCGGCCTCGCTCCTCCGCTGCGCTCCTTCATCGTTTCGGGGCCGCTTTTACCGGGCTAATCCGGCCACCTGCACCGGATCGGCCCCGCGGAACCCGAATCGAACCGACCCGAACCGACCCGGCCCGGCCCGGCCGCTCCCGTCTGTCCCCGGCCCGCCCGGGCCCGAGCGCGGCTCCGGCCCCGCGTCCCCGCCGGGCTCCGGAGGAGTTTTTGGGGACCGCGATCCCCGGGCTGGGGCAGAGCTGGGAACCACCCCCAGGGCGGGCTGGGGACAGCGCAGCACCTGCGGCCAGCGGGGAAACTGAGGCACAGCACTCCAGCCGCCGAGGGAAACTGAGGCACAGCGTTTGCAGTCGCCGAGGGAAACTGAGGCACAGCGTTTGCAGCCGCCGAGGGAAACTGAGGCACAGCACTCCAGCCGCCGAGGGAAACTGAGGCACAGCACTCCAGCTACCAAGGGAAACTGAGGCACACCGTTTGCAGTCGCCGAGGGAAACTGAGGCACAGCACTCCAGCCGCCGAGGGAAACTGAGGCACAGCGTTTCCAGCCGCCGAGGGAAACTGAGGCACAGCACTCCAGCCGCCGAGGGAAACTGAGGCACAGCACTCCAGCCGCCGAGGGAAACTGAGGCACAGCGTTTCCAGCCGCCGAGGGAAACTGAGGCAGGGAGCAGGGGCTGCCCATCGCTCCCGTCCCGAGCTGGGTTAAAAATCCCCCCGGGGCGAGGGCAGTGGGGATTGGCACCGAGGGGATGGATGGCAGCGAGTGGGGGCACCGTGGGACGGCCACAGGGTCACCCCGTGCCACCCCAGTGTCACCCCCAGTGCCACCCCCCAGTGTCACCCTGTGCCTCCCCTGTGCCACACCAGTGTCACCCCAGTGTCACCCCAGTGCCCCCCCAGTGTCACCCCAGTGTCACCACAGGGCCACCCAGTGCCACCCCCAGTGTCCCCCCAGTGCCATCCCCTAGTGCCAAAAATTCATTCCAAATCAGAAAATGGTCTGGGGAGATTCCCTGGGGGATCGGGAACCTCAAATTTCAGGGAAAGCCCCTGGGACATTCTTGGAGGAGTCTTGGGTGGATCCCTTCATCCAAAGGAAAAAAAATCCCAAGAAGCTTTTCTGGAGGAGTTGGGGGATGCTGCCTGGAATTTTGGAATCTGAAATATGGGGGGAAGCCCCTGGGAAATGCCTGGAGGAGTCTTGGATGGATCCCTGAGGGTGCAGCTTCCTTCAAAGGAAAAAAAAAATCCCAGGAAACTTCCCTGGAGGAGTTGGGGGATGTTCTCCGGGATTTTGGAATCTGAAATGTTGGGGAAAGCCCTTGGGAGATTCCTGGAGGATTTCTGAGGGTGCAGCTTCCTCCAAAGGAAAATAATCTCAGGAAGATTCCCTGGAGGAGTCTGGGGATGTTCTCCGGGATTTTGGAATCTCAAATTTCAGGGAAAGCCCTTGGGAAATCCCTGGAAGAGTTGGGGGATGTTATCTGGAATTTTGGAATCTGAAATATGGGGGAAAACCCCTGGGAAATGCCTGGAAGATTCCAGAAGGTGCAGATTCCTCCTGAGGAAAAAATCTCAAGAAACTTCCCTGGAGGAGTTGGGGGATGCTACCCGGAATTTTGGAACCTGAAATATGGGGGAAAACCCCTGGAACATTCTTGGAGGAGTCTGGGGATGTTCTCCAGGATTCTGGAACCTCAAATTTCAGGGAAGGCCCCTGGGAAATGCCTGGAGGAGTCTTGGATGGATCCCTTCCTCCACAGGAAAAAGAAAATCCCAGGAAGTTTCCCTGGAGGAGCCTTGGGCTGTCCTGGATCCTGGAGCATGGGTGGAATCCCTGGAATTGCCTCCAACGGATTCCAGATCTTCCTCCAAGAGCAAAAACCAATCCCAGCAAGGGCACAGCACCTTCCCAAAGTTGCAAAGTTTATTTTTCCAGGTACAAAACCCTCTTTTTTTTGGGGAGGGGGGAATGTTAAAAGGCTTTTATTCCCCACTGCTCGGGGCTGGAGTTTGGGGGTGTCAGTCTGTGCCCGGGGGGGGCCATGGGTTTGGCCTCAGAGGGACGAGGCACATCCAGTGCTGGCTCCCAGGGGAATTTGGGAATGTTGGAATGTTGTAAAAATGGCATGGGGTGGGGGAAAAGAGGGGCCAGACCCCCCAGGAGAGGTGCCAGCACCGAGCTGGGGGGGCTGGGACGGGGGGAATTGAGCTGCTCCCCCCTCCTCGAGGGGCCACGGGGAAGGGATTGGGAGTGGGGGGGTCCCCGGGGGTGCAGGAGGCACCTCAGGGTGCAGGAGCCACCCCAGGGTGCAAGAGGCACATCAGGGTGCAGGAGGCACATCAGAAGTGCAGGAGCCACCCCAGATGTGCAGGAGGCACCCCAGATGTGCAGAAACCATCCTGGGGGTGCAGGAGCCACATCAGGGGTGCAGGAGCCACCCCAGATGTGCAGAAACCATCCTGGGGGTGCAGGAGCCACCCCAGATGTGCAGGAGTCACCCCAGGGTGCAGGAGCCACCCCAGGGTGCAAGAGGCACATCAGAGGTGCAGGAGGAACATCAGAGATGGAGGAGCCACCCCAGATGTGCAGGAGGCACCCCAGATGTGCAGGAGGCACCCCAGGAGTGCAGGAGTCACCCCAGGGGTGCAAGAGGCACCTCTGGGTGCAGGAGCCACCCCAGATGTGAAGGAACCACCCCAGGGTGCAGGAGCCATGCCAGAGGTGCAGGAGCCACATCAGAGATGGAGGAGTCACCCCAGGGTGCAGGAGCCACATCAGGGTGCAGGAGCCACCCCAAAGTTGGAGAAGCCACCCCAAGGTGCAGGAGCCACCCCGGGGATTCAAGCTGCCCCATCTCCCTCCTGACACCTCAGCAGACTCCTCGCCATCCCCCTGGCTGAAGATTCCAGGATTTTTCCAGGATTTTCAGCCGTCCTGCTCCGCCGGAGCCGCTCTCCTCCTGGCCCGGCTGCGCAGGAGCCGCGGGGAGCCCTGGGCAGGAGGAGGGACACGGGGACACTCAGGACCCCCCGAGCTGTCCCACGTCCCCAGCGTGTGTCCCCCCCTGTCCCCTCACCTCCTTGGCCGGGCTCCTGCTCAGCGTCCTCAGGCTCTGGCTGCGGGACGGGGCTCGGGGACAGGGGGACACCCATGGGTGCGACCTCATCTCCTCCTCCTCATCATCATCATCATCGTCCATCTCGCTGTCGTAGCGCGGCCCCGCGCCGCAGCCTGGGGACACAGGGGACACACGGGACACACACAGGGGGGACACATGCCAGCTGCTGGAGCCTCGCGGGGAGTGGGGCACGGTGACGCCCGCGGGTGCTCACCCAGCGGGTGCTCCTCCGGGCACGGCGGGTGCTGCTGCGGCAGGCAGCGCAGGTCCTGCAGGCTCCAGCTGCGCAGCCGCCCGGCCAGCGCGCCCTGGCTCTGCGTGGGGACACGGGGACAGGTCAGAGCCGGCCCGGGGGTGGTGGCACCCTGGCTGTCACCCCCCCGGTACCTTGGTGGCCGCCTGCACGGCGGCGGTGGCCGCCAGGGCGAGGCCCCGCTGGCCCAGGCGCAGGGCGGCGGCGCAGCCGCGCTGGCGGGCGCGCAGCAGGAAGGCGTCGATGTCCTGGGGACGAGAGGGGACGTGGTGGCACTGCAGGGGGGTGGCACTGCAGGGGGGTGGCACTGGGCATTGTCACCTCTGGGGCACGGCCATGTCCCTGGGCATTGTCACCTCCCAGTGCATTACCCCACAGCATTGTCACCTCTGGGGCATTGTCACCTCTGGGGCACGGCCATGTCCCTGGGCATTGTCACCTCCGGGGCATTGTCACCTCTGGGGCATTGTCACCTCTGGGGCACGGCCATGTCCCTGGGCATTGTCACCTCCGGGGCATTGTCACCTCTGGGGCATTGTCACCTCTGGGGCACGGCCATGTCCCTGGGCATTGTCACCTCTCAGTGCATTACCCCACAGCATTGTCACCTCTGGGGTATTGTCACCTCTGGGGCACGGCCATGTCCCTGGGCATTGTCACCTCCCAGGCAATGCCATGTCCTGGGGACGAGAGGGGACGTGGTGGCACTGCAGGGGGATGGCACTGGGCGTTGTCACCTCTGGGGCCATGTTCCTGTCACTCCCAGGGCACTGTCACCCCCCAGTGCATCACCATGTCCCAAATGCCATGTCCCGGGGCGTTGTCACCTCCCAGGCAATGCCAAGACCTTGGGGAAAAGAGGGGAGGTGGTGGCACTGCAGGGGGGTGGCACGGGGCGTTGTCACCTCTGGGGCATGGCCATGTCACTCCCAGGGCACTGTCACCTCTGGGGCACGGCCATGTCCCAGGGCATTGTCACCTCTGGGGCATGGCCATGTCCCAGGGCATTGTCACCTCTGGGGCATTGTCACCTCTGAGATATTGCCACCTCTGGGGCACGGCCATGTCCCTGGGCATTGTCACCTCTGGGGCATGGCCATGTCCCTGGGCATTTTCACCTCTCAGTGCATTACCCCACAGCATTGTCACCCCTGGGGTATTGCCACCTCTGGGGCACGGCCATGTCCCTGGGCATTGTCACCCCTGGGGTATTGTCACCTCTGGGGCATGGCCATGTCCCAGTGCATTGTCACCTCTGGGGCATTGTCACCTCTGGGGCACTGTCACCTCTGGGGCACGGCCATGTCCCTGG
Source organism: Lonchura striata (assembly GCF_050655825.1). NCBI lineage: Eukaryota > Metazoa > Chordata > Aves > Passeriformes > Estrildidae > Lonchura > Lonchura striata. The sequence goes on from NC_140724.1 coordinate 3,182,307, forward strand.
GCATTGTCACCTCCCAGTGCATTACCCCACAGCATTGTCACCTCTGGGGCAATGTCACCTCTGGGGCATGGCCATGTCCCTGGGCATTGTCACCTCTCAGTGCATTACCCCACAGCATTGTCACCTCTGCGGCATTGTCACCTCTGGGGCACGGCCATGTCCCTGGGCATTGTCACCTCCCAGTGCATTACCCCACAGCATTGTCACCTCTGGGGCATTGCCACCTCTGGGGCACGGCCATGTCCCTGGGCATTGTCACCTCCCAGGCAATGCCAAGACCTTGGGGACAAGAGGGAGCTGGTGGCCTGGGGCACTGTCACCTCTGTCCCTGGGAATTGTCACCTCCCAGTGAACTGTCACCCCACATCCCTGAGCTTTGTCACCCCCAGTGCACCCCCGTGTCCCTGGGCACTGTCATCCCCCAGGGCATTGTCACTCCCAGGGAACTGTCACCCCCCAGTGTGTCCCCATGTCCCTGGGTGTTGTCACCCCCAGTGCACCCCACGTCCCTGGGCATTGTCACCCCCACATCCCTGAGCTTTGTCACCCCCAGGGAACTGTCACCCCCACATCCCTGAGCTCTGTCACCCCAGGGAACTGTCACCCTACATCCTTGAGCACTGTCACCCCCAGTGACAATGTCCCTGAGTTCTGTCACCCCACATCCCAGAGCTCTGTCACCCCCAGGGAATTGTCACCCCCATGTCCCCGAGCTCTGTCACCCTCAGTGACAATGTCCCTGGGCTTTGTCACCCCCACATCCCCAACCTCTGTCACCCCCAGTTCACCCCCACATCCCCGAGCTTTGTCACCCCTATGTCCCTGGGCATTGTCACCCCAAATTCCTGAGCTCTGTCACCCCCCACCACCCCGTGCCCACGCCCCATCCCCGTGCCACCTCCAGCCCATCTCGGGGGTCCCGGGCAGGGACGGGTGGGGCCGGGGGCCGGGAGGAGCCCCAGGGCCCCAGGGATGTCCCCAATTGTCACCTTCTCCCTGCACCCCCCAATTGTCACCTTCTCCTGCATCCCCGATTGTCCCCTTCTCCCTGCATCCCCCAGCTGTCCCCTTCTCCTGCATCCCCCGATTGTCCCCTTCTCCTGCATCCCCCAGTTGTCCCCTTCTCCTGCATCCCCCAGCTGTCCCCTTCTCCTGCATCCCCCATTGTCCCCTTCTCCTGCATCCCCCATTGTCCCCTTCTCCTGCATCCCCCAGCTGTCCCCTTCTCCTGCATCCCCCAGTTGTCACCTCCCTGCATCCCCTGATTGTCCCCTTCTCCTGCATCCCCCAGCTGTCCCCTTCTCCTGCATCCCCCAGCTGTCCCCTTCTCCCTGCATCCCCCATTGTCCCCTTCTCCTGCATCCCCCAACTGTCCCCTTCTCCCTGCATCCCCCAACTGTCCCCTTCTCCTGCATCCCCCAACTGTCCCCTTCTCCTGCATCCCCCAACTGTCCCCTTCTCCTGCATCCCCCAACTGTCCCCTTCTGCATCCCCCCATTGTCCCCTTCTCCTGCATCCCCCAACTGTCCCCTTCTCCTGCATCCCCCAGTTGTCACCTTCTCCTGCATCCCCCATTGTCCCCTTCTCCTGCATCCCCCAACTGTCCCCTTCTCCCTGCATCCCCCAACTGTCCCCTTCTCCTGCATCCCCCAACTGTCCCCTTCTCCCTGCATCCCCCAACTGTCCCCTTCTCCTGCATCCCCCAGCTGTCCCCTTCTCCTGCATCCCCCAGCTGTCCCCTTCTCCTGCATCCCCCAATTGTCCCCTTCTGCATCCCCCCATTGTCCCCTTCTCCCTGCATCCCCCAGCTGTCCCCTTCTCCTGCATCCCCCAGTTGTCACCTTCTCCTGCATCCCCCAGCTGTCCCCTTCTCCTGCATCCCCCAGCTGTCCCCTTCTCCCTGCATCCCCCAGTTGTCACCTTCTCCCTGCGGGCCAGCGCGGGGTGCACGAAGCGCCGGTAGAGCAGCCCAGCCCCCTGCGTGTACGGGGACAGCAGCCAGATGACAAAAGCCATCTTCAGCTCGTAGTAAAAGGGCAGCCTGGGGGGGAAAAGCAGGAGATGGGGGGGCTCTAAAGGCACCCCATGCTTTTTTGGGGGTCTGGGGATGGTTGAGACCCCCCCAGACTCACCAGGAGATGAGGAGGTCGGTGAAGGTCTCGGTGGCCATGAAGAGAGCGAAGACGATCCAGTACATCATCCACCGCACCTGGGGGCACGTCAGGGGGGCTGGGAAAGGGGGTGAGCCCCAAAACGGGGCTGGGGATGGGAAAAGGGGGGCTGGACCCCAAAACGGGGGCTGGGAATGGGAAAAGGGGGCTGGGAAAGGGAGTGAACCCCAAAACAGGGGGTGGGGACTGGGAAAAGGGGGCTGGGGAGGGGAAAAGGGGGCTGGGGATGGGAAAAAGGGGGGCTGGACCCCAAAACGGGGGCTGGGAATGGGAAAAGGGGGCTGGGAAAGGGAGTGAACCCCAAAACGGGGGGTGGGGACTGGGAAAAGGGAGCTGGGGAAGGGAGTGAACCCCAAAACGGGGGGTGGGGACTGGGAAAAGGGGGCTGGGGAGGGGAAAAGGGGGCTGGGGATGGGAAAAAGGGGCTGGGGACTGGGAAAAGGGGGCTGGGGACTGGGAAAAGGGGGCTGGGGATGGGAAAAAGGGGGCTGGGAAAGGGAGTGAACCCCAAAACAGGGGGTGGGGACTGGGAAAAGGGGGCTGGGGATGGGAAAAGGGGGTGAACCCCAAAAGGGGGGGTGGGGATGGGAAAAGGGGGGCTGGGCCCCAAAATGGAGGGTGGGGACTGGGAAAAAGGGGGCTGGACCCCATAAAAGGGGGCTGGGGACTGGATAAAGGGGGCTGAACCCCAAAAGGGGGACGGGGGACTGGGAAAAGGGGGTTGGGGCAAGGGGGGCTGGGGCCCAGAAAGGGGGACTGGAGATTGCGAAAAGGGGGCCTTGGGATGGGAAAAGGGGGGGTGAACCCAAAAGGGGGACGGGGGACTGGGAAAAGAGGGGCTGAACCCCAGAAAGAGGGGCTGGAGCTTGGGAAAAGGGGGGCTGAACCCCAAAAGGGGCCACTGGAGCCCCAGGGGAAGGGAGGCAAAGTGGGGCACCGGAACCCAGGAAAGGGGGCAAGGGGGGCATTGGATCCCGGGAAAGGGGGGCACTGGATCCCAGGAAAGGGGGCACTGGATCCCAGGCAAGGGGGGCACTGGATCCCAGGCAAGGGGGGCATCAGATCCCGGGAAAGGGGGGCACTGGATCCCAGGAAAGGGGGCACTGAATCCCAGGCAAGGGGAACATTGGATCCCAGGAATGGGGGGCATTGGATCCCAGGAATGGGGGGCATTGGATCCCAGGAAAGGGGGGCACTGGATCCCAGGCAAGGGGGGCATCAGATCCCGGGAAAGGGGGGCACTGGATCCCAGGCAAGGGGGGCACTGGATCCCAGGCAAGGGGAACATTGGATCCCAGGAATGGGGGGCATTGGATCCCAGGAATGGGGGGCATTGGATCCCAGGAAAGGGGGGCATTGGATCCCAGGAAAGGGGGGCACTGGATCCCAGGCAAGGGGGGCATCAGATCCCGGGAAAGGGGGGCACTGGATCCCGGGAAAGGGGGGCACTAAAGGGGGCATTGGATCCCGGGAAAGGGGGGCACTGGATCCCAGGAAAGGGGGGCACTGGATCCCAGGAAAGGGGGCACTGGATCCCGGGAAAGGGGGGCACTGGATCCCGGGAAAGGGGGGCATCGGATCCCAGGAAAGGAGAACATTAGATCCCGGGAAAGGGGGGCACTGGATCCCAGGAAAGGGGGGCACTGGATCCCAGGAAGGGGGGGCACTGGATCCCAGGAAGGGGGGGCACTGGATCCCAGGAAAGGGGGCACTGGATCCCAGGAAAGGGGGCACTGGATCCCGGGCAAGGGGGGCACTGGATCCCAGGCAAGGGGGGCATTGGATCCCGGGAAAGGGGGGCACTAAAGGGGGCACTGGATCCCGGGCAAGGGGGGCACTAAAGGGGGGCACCGGAGCCCGGGCGGGACCCCAGCCCCGCGCTCACGTATTCGCGGATGTTTTTCCTCTTGACGGCCTTGAAGGAGGCGTAGGCCGGGTAGAGCACCCCGAGGAGCAGCCTGCAACGGGGGGGTCAGGCACCGACCGGCACCGGCACCGGAGAGAGCTCCGGGGACACCGGGGCCCCCGAGAAAATGGGGGGGACACGGAGAAAATGGGGGGACAGGGAGAAAATGGGGGGACCCGCAACCCCCGCAGATGGGGCAGGGCCTCCTCCAGGGGACCCCCACCCTTGGGTGACATAGGGGACCCCCAAACCCCTGGGTAATGTAGGGGACCCCCACCCCTGGGTGACGCAGGGGACCCCCCCACCCCTGGGTGATACAGGGAACCCCCCACCCCTGGGTGACACAGGAGACCCCCAACCCTGGGTGACACAGGAGACCCCCAACCCTGGGTGATACAGGGGACCCCCCCCACCCGTGGGTGATGCAGGGGACCCCCACCCCTGGGTGATAGAGAGGACCCCCACCCTGGGTGACACAGGAGACCCCCAACCCTGGGTGATACAGGAGACCCCCAACCCTGGGTGACACAGGAGACCCCCAGCCCTGGGTGATACAGGGAACCCCCCCACCCGTGGGTGATGCAGGGGAGCCCCCCAACCCTGGGTGATACAGGGGACCCCCACCCGTGGGTGATGCAGGGGAGCCCCCCGCCCGTGGGTGATGCAGGGGACCCCCACCCCTGGGTGATACAGGGGACCCCCCCACCCGTGGGTGATACAGGGGACCCCCAACCCTGGGTGATACAGGAGACCCCCCCACCCGTGGGTGATACAGGGGACCCCCAACCCTGGGTGATACAGGAGACCCCCCCACCCGTGGGTGATACAGGGGACTCCCACCCGTGGGTGATACAGAGGACCCCCACTCGTGGGTGATACAGGGGACCCCCACTCGTGCCCACCCACCCAGCAGCAGCTCCCGCACCCATTTTGGGGGGGGGCGCCACGTTTTGGGGAGGGGGTGTTTGTTACCCGCATACACAAATTTGGGGTTCGACCCCCCCAAACCCCCCTGGGGGACCCCATGAATGGAGCACGGGGGGGGTGCGGGGATTTTGGGGGGACCCCTGTGACCCCCCCCACCCCCTTACACCGCACCCCACTCACTCAACGAGCCGGCTGAGGATCCAGGACACCATGGTGCGGCCGGGGGGGTGCTGGGCCCCCCCGAGCCCCCAAATCCCCCCAAATTCCCCCAAATCCCCCCAAATTCTCCCCAAATTCTCCCCGAACCCCGAGGGAGCGAATCCCGAAAGTTGAAAGTTGCAGCAACAGAGCGGCGCATGCGCAGTGCGGGCCCCACCGGCCGCTCTTAAAAGGGCAATGCCTTAAAAGGGCAACGCGGCTTCTTAAAAGGGCAACGCCTTAAAAGGGCAACAGGACCCCATAAAAAGTGGGACCCACGTGTGGAGAGGTGAGTCGCAGTTTTATAAAATAAAATAAAATATATTTATAAATTCCCTAATTATGTGAAATATCGATATATTTCTATAATGTATAGAAATAGCAATAGATTATTACGCGTTGATTGTGTATTATAGATGATATATTAATGTTGATATTGTCTATAATACATAATTATAGATGAGCTATTAATGTAAATGTCATCTATAATACATTATCAATACGTATTAATATACTTATATTTTTATATATTATATAAATCAAATGCATTTTTATATATTATATTGATATATTAATATAGTATGCCAAAATAAATATCTAATATAGAATAAATTATATTTAATCTATACTAAAAATATATATTATATATTATATATTATATATTATATATTATATATTATATATTATATATTATATATTATATATTATATATTATATATTATATATTATATTGTATATATTATATTGTATATTGTATATTGTATATTATATATTATATATCTATATAATATGTATTGATATATCAATTTATTAATATACTGCATATAAAAACAATATATCAATATATTTATTCTATATTATATATGATATATATACATATACGCATATATATAAAATATATAATATGTATTGATATATTATATGAATCTACTACTGTATTATACATTAAAATAACAATACATTAAATATCACTAAATATCCTGGATATACCTAAACCCGTCTTGTTTAAAATTCCCCATACATATGAAATTTCTTTATTTTCTATGCAATAAATTCATATAGACCCTTCCAGCTTTCACATCTTGTCCCTGCCGGGGAAACTGAGGCAGGGCCACGTGGCCGTGCCCTGGGAGAAGCCTGTTACCTGCAGAGTAGCTTTAATTATTTTTCCTCTTAATTGGTGGTTTTGCATATGCGTAATTACCCAGCTGGGTAATTTCCCTGGAAAACCAGTCCGGCGCTCCCTGGGGAAACATCTCCTGCTTCCCGCCCGAGGGTTCCTGCTGGAAAATCCCCATGAACCCAAAAATGAGGAATTTCCTCCCCCCGGGGCCATGGAATGTTGGGTGGAGAGGGCACCAAAGTGGGAGAAGGTTTCTGCTGGAAAAAAAACCCAAATGCACCCAAAAATGAGGAATTGCCTTTCCCTGGGGCCATGGAACATCGGATGGAAGGGGACCAAGGTTGACTGATGTTTCAGTTGGGAAAAACCCCGAGATCAGGGCCAGGAGCACCCAAAAATAAGGAATTCCCTTTCCCTGGGGAGAAGAATGTTGGGTGGAGAGGGCACCAAAGTGGGAGAAGGTTTCTGCTGGAAAAAACGCCATGAGAACCCAAAAATGAGGAATTCCCTCTCCCCGGGGGAGAAGAATGGTGGGTGGAGTAGGCACCGAGGTGGAACAAGGTTTCTGCTGGAAAACCCAAAAATGAGGAATTCCCTCTCCCTGGGGCCATGGACTGTCGGGTGGAGAGGGAACCAAGGCTGGCTGAGATTTCTGCTGGAAAAAAACCCCAAGTTCAGTGCCAGGAGCACCCAAAAATGCGGAATTCTCTTTCCCCTGGGGCCATGGAATGTTGGGTGGAGAGGACACCAAAGTGGGAGAAGGTTTCTGCTGGAAATAACCCCACGTGCACCCAAAAATGAGAAATTCCCTCCCCCTGGGGCCGTGGAATGTCAGCTGGAGAGGGCACCGAGGTTGGCTGAGGTTTCTCTTGGAAAAAATCCCAATGCAGGGCCAGGAGCACCCAAAAATAAGGAATTCCCTCTCCCCTAGGGCCATGGAACGTTGGGTGGAGAGGACACCAAAGTGGGAGAAGGTTTCTGCTGGAAAAAAACCCCAAATGCACCCAAAAATGAGAAATTCCCTTTCCCTGGGGAGAAGAATGTTGTGTGGAGAGGGCACCAAAGTGGGAGAAGGTTTCTGCTGGAAAAAAACCCCACATGCACCCAAAAATGAGGAATTCCCTCCCGCGGGGGCCATGAAATGTTGTGTGGAGAGGACACTAAAATGGGAGAAGGTTTCTGCTGGAAAAAACCCAATGCACCCAAAAATGAGGAATTCCCTTCCCCCAGGGCCGTGGAATGTTGGGTGGAGCTGGCACCAAAGTGGGAGAAGGTTTCTGCTGGAAAAAACCCAATGCACCCAAAAATGAGGAATTCCCTCTCCCCTAGGGCCATGGAATGTTGGGTGGAGAGGACACCAAAGTGGGAGAAGGTTTCTGCTGGAAAAAACCCAATGCACCCAAAAATGAGGAATTCCCTTCCCCCGGGGCCGTGGAATGTTGGGTGGAGAGGGAACCGAGGTTGGTTGAGATTTCTGCTGGAAAAAAACCCAAGATCAGGGCCAGGAGCACCCAAAAATGCGGAATTCCCTCCCCAGGGCGGCAGGATATCGGGCGGAGCGGGTCCCCGCGGCTGGAAGGACACGCGGGCAGGGCTGGGGGTCACAGTGAGTTTATTTTGGGGGGTTGGTGGGCACGGACACCCCGCTGGCACCCCGGGTCCTGCCTGGCCGCGGGCACGGGGAGCTGCTGGGCATGCACGGGGAGGGACAGGGGGGGCTGGCCTGGGGCATTCCGCTGTCCACCACGGCTTCCATCCCGGAGCATCCTGGGGCATCCCAGCCTCATCCTCATCCTCATCCTCATCCTCATCCTCATCCTCATCCTCATCCTCATCCTCATCATCCCATCTGCATCCACCTCAGAGAATTCTGGAACATCCCATCATCATCCTCATCATCCCATCTGCATCCACCTCGGAGCATCCTGGAGCACCCCATCATCATCATCCTCATCCTCATCCTCCCATCTGAGTCTGGAGCATCCCGGAGCATCCCATCATCATCCTCATCCTCATCATCCCATCTGCATCCTTGGAGCATCCCATCATCATCCTCATCATCTCATCTGCATCCTAGAAGAATCTTGGAGCATCCTCATCCTCCCATCTGCATCTGGAGCATCCTGGAGCATCCCATCCTCATCCTCATCCTCATCCTCATCCTCATCCTCATCCTCATCCTCATCCTCATCCTCATCCTCATCCTCATCCTCATCCTCATCCTTATCCTCATCCTCATCCTCATCATCCCATCTGCATCCACCTCAGAGCATCCTGGAGCATCCTCAGTATCCTCAGCATCCCATCTGCATCCTTGGAGCATCCTCATCCTCCCATCTGCATCCACCTCGGAGCATCCTGGAGCACCCCATCATCATCATCCTCATCCTCATCATCCCATCTGCATCCTTGGAGCATCCCATCATCATCCTTATCCTCATCATCCCATCTAAATCTGGAGAATCATGGAGCACCCCATCATCCTCATCCTCATCCTCATCCTCATCATCCCATCTGAATCTGGAGCATCCTGGAACACCCCATCATCATCATCCTCATCCTCATCCTCATCCTCATCCTCATCCTCATCCTCATCCTCCCATCCGCATCCACCTCGGAGCATCCTGGAGCACCCCATCATCATCATCCTCATCCTCCCATCTGCATCCACCTCGGAGCACCCCATCCTCCCCGGGGCATCCCACCACATCCACCTTGGCCATGCCATCCGCTCTGGAGCATCCCAAAGTCCCTCACCCCAAAGTCCTGGGAACCCCCCACCCCTCCTGCCACACCCCTGCCCGCTGTCCCCCCTCCTTTCCTGCCACCGGCTCCCAGCAGACAAAGACACCCCCAGACCTTCTCCCCCCCTGCAGCGCAAAGCGTGTCCCACCCTCCCTCCCTGCGCCCCACAGGGAGAAACCGGCAGCGCCACGGGGGAAACTGAGGCACGGTGGGGCTGGGTGAAGGTGGAGGGCTGGGACAGGGCGTGGGACGAGGACCGGCGGGCACATGCAGGTCCGGCGGCTCTCGGGTCGCCAGCTAGAGGCTGAGGTCCACCACCACGTGCCGGTACACCAGCGTGTTGGCCTTGAAGCTGGGCGCCAGCAGCAGCTGCACGTCGGCCGCCGGCACGGCCCGGAAGGCGCGCGGCGCCTGCACCGACAGCTCCTGGAACTTGGCGAACTTCTGCTTCTCCTCTTCCCACAGGTAGACGTGGGTGAAGGAGAAGTCGCTGCCCAGCGCCAGGTAGCGCCGCTGCCCCACGGCGAAGGGCTGCATCACCATGGAGCCGCGCGACGGCAGCGTCTGCACCTCCACGAAGCGCTGCCCTTCCCAGCGCACCACCTTGGAGTCGCCGATGTAGCGGCTGAGGCACAGGAACTGCTCCCGCTTGGCCCTGAAGTGTTTGACCATCTGCACGTCCAGCATCTCGCCCACCTCACCCTGCGGCACGAATTGCTTCTGCGCCCGGCTCCACTGGTAGATGACGGGCGCCTGGGAGCTGCTGGAGATGATCAGCCGCGGCTTGCCGTCGTTCTCCACGTACTCCACGTCGGTGTCGCGGTGCCAGGCGTGGAGGGCTTGGTGGGAGTAAAACCCGTTCTGGTTGAGGCGGTAGAGGCTGGTGGAGCCCGCCTTGGAGCTGTCGGCGATGACGAAGTACCAGTCGCCCTCGATCTGGAAGGCCTCGATGTCGTTGGGCTTGCGGATCTTCTGGCTGTCGATGTCCTGGATCTTGATGAACTTGTCCACGGCCGTGTCCCAGCGGTAGATGTAGGAGCCACCAAAGAGCTGCGCCACCACCACGTAGAGCTGCTCCTGCGCCACGATGGGCTTGCAGTGCACCGCCGAGTGAGCTGGTGACAAAAAAACCGCGTCACGCCGGGGCCGGGCTGGTCCCGGGTCACCCCAGGCCAGGAGGGGACCCCCGGCCCGATTCCTCACCGGGGATGCGGTCGAAGTCGCGGAGTTTGCGCTCCACGTAGTCCCACTTGAGGATGGAGCAGCTGCTGGCGCTCGGTTGTGCCAGGGCCACGTACAGGTCGCTGGCGTAGGTGAAGGGCTCGGCCGACACCGCCTGGAAGGGCAGGACCTGGTGCATCACGAAATCTGGAGCAGGGAGAGGTGGCAGTGAAGGTCTGAACACCCAGGAATGAGGTGGCAGGGGACAGGTGGCAGGTGATGGTGGTGCCATACCCGTGGTGATGCACTGGAAGTCACCGAGCGCCAGGTCCCGGATGCGCTGTCCCTCGAACTGCCCGGGGCTGCTGCAGAAGACGGCGGGCACCGTGGTGTTGGTGCTCTCCAGCCACTCCACCAGCCACTTGATCTTGCAGTCACAGGCCAGCGTGTTGCCACGGAGGTCCCTGCCGGGGTTGGCACCGAGTCACCCCCAGCACCCACCGGGATGTCACCCCCATCCCCAGCTCAATTCCTGGGGGTCCCTGCCAGGGGTGGCACCGAGTCACACCCAGCAGCCACCAGGATGTCACCCTGTCCCCAGGATCGCACCGAGTCACACCCAGCACCCACCAGGATGTCACCCCGTCCCCAGGATCGCACCGAGTCACCCCCAGCACCCACCGGGATGTCACCCCCTCCCCAATTCAATTCCTGGGGGTCCCTGCCAGGGGTGGCACCGAGTCACCCCCAGCACCCACTGGTGTGTCATCCCCTCCCCAGCTCAGTGTACCGGGTTGGCACTGAATCACCCCCAGCACCCACCAGGCTGTCACCCCCTCCCCAGCTCAATTCCTGGGGGTCCCTGCCAGGGGTGGCACCGAGTCACCCCCAGCACCCACCGGGATGTCACCCCCTCCCCAGGATGGCACCGAGTCACCCCCAGCACCCACCGGGCTGTCACCCCCTCCCCAGCTCAATTCCTGGGGGTCCCTGCCGGGGTTGTCACCGAGTCACCCCAGCACACCGCACCCTGCCCGAGTGCCAGCCCCTGGGATGTCACCCTGTCCCCAGCCCCGTGCCCCAGCGCTGTGGCAGCCTCACAGGTCACTCAGGATGTCCAGAGGCTTGAAGAGGTCCCGCGGCAGCGTCTGCAGGTTGTTGTTGGCCAAGGACCTGGGGACGAGAAGCGTCGTGGAGGTGACACATCTGTGACAGTGCCGATGGCACAGGGCCACCCCCACAGTGTCCCCCGGGTGCTCACAGGTGCGTCAGGGACTTCAGCCCGCGGAACGTGGCCTTCGAGAGCGCCTGGATGTCGTTGTTCTCGATGAACCTGTGACAGGAGCAGAGAGTGACGGTGCCATCCCGAGTGCCCTCCCTCTGCCCTCCCTGTGCCCTCCTGGGCGAGTCCAGGGCTTCCCTCTGGCTGCCCTGGGACCCTGGCAGGGCTCAGGAACCCCCTGGACAGAGCCCCCAGAGACACTGGCTGTGATCTCTGGCCATGGAAAAGAGTTTTCAATCTTACAGGATGAATTACCAGCCCTGAGTGTTTGATATCAGTAATAATTAAGTGTGGCACGGGTGCAAAAATAAAATTTTAGGATTCTAGATGAGGGGTCCAAAGGGGACAAGCTGGAGGAAATTGGGTGTGCCTTGTCCTTTTTCTCCTTCTTCATGCCCTCCATGTCTCACTGTGGTGTTGGCATTTTTCTGTTGGTTCAGGCTGGGGACACACTGTCCAACGGAGGTGACAGATATTGGCACGTTCTTGTAAATGCAGCCCAGGGAGTTTCTGGTATTGAATGTTTGTCACATCCCACTGAGGGCAGAGCCCCACACGCTGCCCTGCAGGACAGAGCTGGGCAGGGCAGCAGAACATGTGAGAGATCAACAGAATAAACAACCTGGAAACCAGCACAGACTAATTACGATTTCATTGGTAGCGGGGCTGACAGAGACTTTTTACAAACTCGGAATCACCAACACCACGGATTCCGACACCCTCCCTGTGCCCTCCCCGTGCCCGCTGTGCCCGTGCCCCGTCCCCGTGCCACGCACAGGTACTGCAGGTGCGGGAGCCCGGCGAAGGCGTTGTCCCCGATCAGCGAGAACTTGTTGGAGTTGAGGAGGCTGCAAAGAGAACGGGGGAGGAATCAGCGGCGGGGCCGGGCAAGGTGGGCACCGCGGTGGGCACCGAGCGGGGCACGGGGGGCACGGGGCACCTACAGGAACTGCAGGGAGGGGATGTGGGCGAAAGCCGCCTCCCGGATCTCCGTGAAGGCCGCGTTCACCATGGTCCTGCGGGAGAGACGGGGCTGCGGCACAGGGCACGGCCTGGCACGGCCACCGCCGTGCCCCCGGCGCGGGCTCCGTGTCACCGGGCATCGCAGAGGGACCCGGCGGCCGGCCTGGCCGGGGTGGGCACACGGAGGGGACGAACTGCGGGGGCTGGCACCCGAGCCGGGCCGGCACCCGAGCCGGGCTGGCACCCGAGCTGGGCTGGCACCCGAGCCGGGCTGGCACCCGAGCCGGGCTGGCACCCAACCTGGGCTGGCACCCAACCTGGGCTGGCACCCGAGCCGGGCCGGCACCCGAGCTGGGCCGGCACCCACGCATGGCATGGGGCCATGTGCGCACACACGTGTGTGAGGGCACAGAATGGGTGTGTGAGTGCGTGCACACAGTGTAACACGCACAAATGGGTGTGTGAGTATGTACACACAGTGTAACACGCACAAATGGGTGTGTGAGTACGTACACACAGTGTAACACGCACAAATGGGTGTGTGAGTACGTACACACAGTGTAACACACACAAATGGGTGTGTGAGTACGTACACACAGTGTAACATGCACAAATGGGTGTGTAAGCACACACAGACAGGTGTAACACACACAAATGAGTGTGTAAGCACACACATACAGTGTAACACACAAATGGGTGTGTGAGTACGTGCACACAGTGTAACACACAAAGACAGGTGTGTGAGTACATACACACAGGTGTAACACACACAAACGAGTGTGTAAGCACACACACACGGGTGTAACACACCCCAGTCAGGTGTGTAAGCACACACACACTGAGTAACACACCCCAGTCAGGTGTGTAACCACACACACACAGTGTAACCCACACAATCAGCTGTGTAAGCACATGCACACTGAGTAACACACCCAATGAGGTGTGTAAGCACACACACAGGGGTGTAACACACCCAACGGGGTGTGTAAGCACAGACAGGTGTAACACCACAAATGAGTGTGTAAGGACACACACACAGTGTAACACACCCAATCAGGTGTGTAAGCACACGCACACAGTGTAACACACCCAATCGGGTGTGTAAACACACAGACATGGTTGTCACACACCCAAACGAGCGTGCAAGCACACGCACTCAGTGCAAACACCGCCCCTGCCGCACACCCCCGCGCCGGGCTCCGCCGCGCCGCCCTGTCCCCCACCACGCCCCGCTTGGGGACACGGTGGCCAAGGTCACCGCCGCGTCCCCCGCGCCTCCGGTCCGTCCCCGGGCCGGCGGCGGGGACCGGCCGCGGCCGCGCTCGCCTTGGCCCCGCGGGACACGGCCACACGTCCCGGGATGTCCCCAGCGTCCCCCGGAGCCCCCCGCAGGGCCGCCCCCGTCCCCCCGGGACAGCCCCTGCCACCCCCGCGCTGCCCTGGCGTGTGACACCGCCGTCCCCACCGCTGTCCCCACCGCTGTCCCCACCTCCGTCCCCACCTCTGTCCCCACCGCTGTCCCCACCTCTGTCCCCACCGCCGTCCCCACCGCGGCTACTCACAGCGAGATGACCTCGGGGGGCAGGTTTTTGGGCACGGCCTTGGAGTCCACGCAAAAAGCCGTGTCGCGGGTGCAGGAGCAGCTCGGGGGGCACGGGGGAGGCCGCGGGGGCCGCCGCCCCTCCGCCGGCAGGCAGAGGAAGGCCACGGCGAGGAGGAGGAGGAGGAGGAGGAGGCGAGCGGGGAGCTGCTCCCTCGGCATCCTCCTGCCGCGCCGCAGCTCCATCGCTCCCCGGCCTGATCCCTGCTCCCAACGCCGCTGTGCCCGGCAGCTGTGGAAAAAAATCTTTATTTTCCCCTCTTTTTTTTTTTTTTTATTCCCCCCGAGGATCTCAGCGTGGAGGAGAAGCGGCGGAGCCTGCCTGACCCGCGGCTCTGCAGCACATCATGCCCGGTGCTGCGGGAGGGAGGGAGGGAAAGAGGGAGGGAGGGAGGGAGGGATGCGGCTGAGTGACATCGCCAGCATCCCCGTGCACGCGTGTCCGTGCGCGCGTGTCCCCGGCAGCGACCACCCTCGGGGCTCCACGCCGCGGGTGGGAGCGGCCCCCGGGCTGCTTTTGGGGTGCGCAGAACTGGGGAGGGGGGACACGCCAGGGGTGATGCCCCCGCAGTGGCTCCCCCAGCTCGGCGCCGCAGCGCTGCCCGCTGCGGCCGCAGCGCGCTGGGCAGCGATCCACGCCGCCCCGGGCACCCGGCCGTCCCTGGCACACATCTCTCCCGTGCCAGGCGTCCATCTGCGCCCGGCCTGGCACGGAGCCCGCGGGAACAATGAGTCCAGCCAGCTCCTTCCCCGCCCCGGGGGGGGGCTCGCACAGCTGCCCGTGCAGAACCAGGGGTGCAGCCCCCCTCTCCCGGGACCTGCTGGAACCCCTCTGCCGCAATCCCGGGATGGGTGTGGAGGGCGGGCACTGCCCGCTGTTTGCCTTGGCACCCCCACAGCGCTGGCGGGCAAATGGCACGGAAGGGCCCTCGGAGGCTTCTTGTCCCCTCCCTGGCTCTTGTGCGCGCTCAGCAAACAGCACAAGCGGCACTCGGCAGCTGGAGTGGCCCCAGCCTTCCCCGGCCGCCCGGGATCCTATAAATACCCCCGGGCCCGCGCTGGCAAAGGGACAGGAGCGCACGGGGAGATGGACGACAGCTCCAAAGAGGCGCTGATGGAGGAGGCACCTCCGGTAAGGAGCACCCAGCACCCACGCTGGGCGCGGGGCTGAGTCCCCGGTGCCCCGCGGTGCTGGCGGCTCAGCCGGGCGCTCCCCCGTGTCCCCCCCACCAGAGGTACACGGAGTCCCCGCGCCTGCCCTGCATCCCCCACGAGCTCAAGAGCCTCTTGCTGATGGTGGCCCTGGTGGTGGTGGCCCTCGTGGTGGTCAACGTCGCCTTCCTCCTGCTGGGGCTGCGCCTCAGCGAGTCCCACGCCGAGACGGTGAGGGCAGGAAGGGACCGCGGTGCCACCGGCGCCGGGAAGGGGTTGGGATGGCACCGCGGCTTTGTGGGGAGGGGGCTCAGCCCCCGCAGAGCCCCCTGAGCCCTCTCCCCCCGGCAGGTGTTGCGAATGACCACCCACGGGCTGGATGGCGACGGGAGCCCGCAGCAGCTCGCCGTGAGCAAGAAGGAGCGGAGCGGGACGTTCGCGGTGCGGGACGGGCACAACGGCTCGGCCGCGGTGGTGTACGACTACGGCAAGGTGCGGGGGCACCGCGGGAGCGGCGGGGCGGCCCCGGGGCCGTGCCGAGCCGAGCCGGCTCTGTAGGGAGCGCTGGGCTCCAGGAGGGTTTGGCTGGATGGAGACGAGAGATCTCTGGAGGCTGCTCTTGGGATATCAGGTTTATTAGGGATGGAGAAAGGTCCTGCTTGGAGCTGCCCGGCGCAGCACGGGGCAAGGCCTGAGGGGATGGGGAGGGGAGAGACAAGAGGATGCTCCAGGAGAGGGTGGGAGTTCCAAGAGAGCCGGGATTCCAAGAGAGAGGAGTTCCAAGAGAGGAGAAGAAGAAGAAGAAGAGGAGGAGTTCCAAGAGAGCGTCCGGCCCCTCGGAGACCCCTTATCAGGTGGTTCAAGGTGGGCTGGAACAAGATTTGGGCCAATGGGGTCACAGACACCTGATGCATCAGGGGAGGGTTACAGGTGTGGGATGAACATTTTGGGGGTTGAGATGGAACAGTCCATTTGACTTTTGGACCTACCTGTAGGTAAGGGTGTTGTCCATCCAGTAGGGAGGATTGTTTTCATCCTGGCTGTACTATAGTGAATCTTCTGCCAGGCAATTCTATTTATCCATCCTTCCCAACATTTATTTCCGATATTTATCCATCCTTTCCTCTGTCTGCCAACAGCTGCTGGTGGGATACAGGTCCTGGCGCCGCCGTGCCTGCCTCATCACCCGCCTGGACAAGGACAACTTGCCGGGGCTGGACGCTGTCACCGAGACCTTCCAGCGCCGGCAGGTGAGCGGTGACCACTGAGGGAGTGGAGCTGCACTGGGCTCAGCACAGCCCAGCCCTTGGGAAATGTGGGGCTGGGGGCTTGTCCCCTCTGGAGGGGACACTGTGGCTGCCGAGAATTGTAAATGCAGGCGAAGCCAATGGGAAGAAATGACCATGTCTGACTCAAGTCAGAAGGATGAATGATTTCTTTATTATAACGATGCTAAAATACATCAATATACTATATAAAAGGAGGATACTAAAACTACACACTACTTTCTCTGATTTTAACTCTAACACAACTTGTGACCCTCTCTGAGAGTCCAGTCCCAGGTGGGTTGGATTGGATTGGGTTGGATTGGATCGGGTCGGGTTGGATTGGATTGGATTGGATTGGATTGGATTGGATTGGATTGGGTTGGGTTGGGTTGGATTGGATTGGATTTATGGATCGGATCGGATCGGGTCGGGTCAGGTCGGATTGGATTGGATTGGATTGGATTGGATTGGATTGGATTGGATTGGGTTGGATTGGATTGGATTGGATTGGGTTGGATTGGATTGGATTGGGTTGGATTGGGTTGGGTTGGATTGGCCACCAGGCTCAAACAATCCTCACCAGAATCCAACCAAGCACTCACCCCAGGTAAACAATTCTCCAAACACATTCCACATGGGAAAAACAAGGAGCAGAAACAGAAATTGTTTTCCCTTTCATTTCTCTCCATGCTCCTCTATGAAATTCCTGAGAGGGAGAGAACTTTGCCTGCCCCAGCCGCGGGTGGCAGCTCTGCTCCGTGCTCTGTCCTGCAGGATGAGGACGTTGGGGACAAGGCCGTGCCCCTGACTGACCGCTCCATCCTGGGCACCACCATCAACATCCTCTGCAGCGCCGTGCCCGTGTTCTGGGTGTAGCAGCAGCTCCCAGCGGGATGCGACAGCCACGCGGGGATGTCACCGTCCCCCACGCCGCCTTCCAGGAGGGACAGCCGGGAACGCCTCCTCCTCCTCCTCCTCTTCCTCATCCCCATCCCGGGGACAGCCACCCCGCCCCGGGGGTGCTCCATCCGCTGTCGCTTGGCACTGCGGCTTTCCCCCTGCTGTCTCCCTAAAAAAAAGTGGGATTTGCTTTGGGATTTGCTTCTGTCTACAAAGTAAAGCCTGTGTTCACCTCCAAGCGTGCTCTTGCCCTTCCTGGGTGCTGGGGACAGGGACACGGTGTCCCAAGGGTGTCCCTTTGCAGGGTGCAGGGTGGGGAGGGGAATCGCTCACATTGGGAGGGATCAAACACGGGGAGGCAGCAGCAGAAGTGCACACGATGCTCCCATTGTCCCCATCCCTCATATTGTCCCCACCTGTGTCCTCCTATTGTCCCCAACTGTGTCCCTCCAGTGTCCCCATCCATGCCATCCCAGTGGCCCCACCAGTGTCCTCCTATTGTCCCCAACTGTGTCCCCCCAGTGTCTCCACCTGTGCCCTCCTATTGTCCCCAACTGTGTCCCCCCAGTGTCCCCAACTGCGCCCTCCCATTGTACCCACCTGTGTCCTCCTATTGTCCCCAACTGTGTCCCTCCAGTGTCCCCATCCATGCCATCCCAGTGGCCCCACCAGTGTCCTCCTATTGTCCCCAACTGTGTCCCCCCAGTGTCTCCACCTGTGCCCTCCTATTGTCCCCAACTGTGTCCCCCCAGTGTCCCCAACTGCGCCCTCCCATTGTACCCACCTGTGTCCTCCTATTGTCCCCAGCTGTGTCCCTCCAGTGTCCCCATCCATGCCATCCCAGTGTCCCCAGCTGTGCCCTCCTATTGTCCCCACCTGTGTCCCCCCATTGTCCCCAACTGCGCCCTCCCAGTGTCCCAATCTATGCTGTCCCAGTGTCCCCAACTTTGCCCTCCTATTGTCCCCACCTGTGTACCCCCAGTGTCCCCCCAGTGTCCCCACCTGTGTACCCCCAGTGTCCCCCCAGTGTCCCCACCTGTGTCCCCCCAGTGTCTCCAGCTATGTCCCCCCAGTGTCCCCACCTGTGTCCCCCCAGTGTCCCCCCAGTGCCCCCCAGTTTGGAGGATGAGGGTGAGGAGGAAGGAGCAACCTCTGTTCCTCCAGACCTTCAGGAAAAGCTCCTGGCCTGTCCCCTCCTCGTGCAGGTGGGGACAGAGGGACCGTGCCATGTCCCCAGTGGGACCCGAGGGTGACCTGCAGACACCAGAGCCACCAGCTCCAGCTCCAGCTCCCCCAATTCCCATCCCCATCCTCTCTTTTTCCCACCCATTCCAGCCCCTCTTGCCCCCCTCACCAGCTGGGACCAACCTCTGGGGCCACTTCCGAGTGCTGCGCTGAAAATCAGAGGGGCAGCGTGGCTGGGAGGGGGGAAAAAGAGACCCCTGGAAATGGATTTGGCCTTTCCAGAGTTTCAAACTCAATATTGTCCCCAAAATCACTGCCACGGGCAGAGAGCGGGGTCAAAGTTCTGGGGATGGTGACACTTTGCTGGGAACGGGAGGGACATGGCACAATTCCACGTGTTGCTCATAGCCGGCAGCTCTGCTTCCCAAAAAACCCTGACCCTAAGGAGCTGGGTCAAGAGGGTGCCATGGGCCAGGAAAGGAGATAAGGGCTCCCATGGGGACAGGACGAACAGCCAGGAGCCACTCAAGGAACTCTTGTGGCCCTTGACACCCTGGGAAAAGAGGCAGCGTTCACCCCCCCAAAAGTTGGTATTGTGGGTTTTGGGGGTCTCAGGGGTGGCTGGAGGGGTCCCAGGTGCAGGAGGGGCTCATGGATGGGCACAACCAAAGTTCAGCAGTGTCCCCCTCCCACCTGAGGGGGACATGCCAGAGCTGGGACCCCCTCACCCCAAAAAATCCACACTGTGGGCACCCATGCCAGCCCCAAATGCCACCAGCAGTGATGTCCAAGCAGCCTCGGGAGCAGGAATGAGGGTCAGGGATACTCCCCACGCCACGGTGACCCCGTTCCCACCTGAGAGGGGAACTTTCAGATCTGGGACCCCCTCACCCCAAAAAAATCCACACTGTGGGTACCCGTGCCAGCCCCAAACGCTGTCAGCAGTGATGTCCAAGCAGCCTCTGGAGCAGGAATGAGGGTCAGGGACAGTCCCCGCAGCACGGTGACCACCTGAGAGGGGGACATGCCAGAGCTGGGACCCCCTCACCCCAAAAAATCCACACTGTGGACACCCATGCCAGCCCCAAACGCCACCAGCAGTGATGTCCAAGCAATGAGGGTCAGGGACACTCCCCAGAATGAGGGTCAGGGACACTCCCCATGCCACAGTGACCACCTGAGGGGGACATGCCAGAGCTGGGACCCCCTCACCCCAAAAAAATCCACACTGTGGGCACCCGTGCCAGCCCCAAATGCCACCAGCAGTGATGTCCAAGCAGCCTCGGGAGCAGGAATGAGGGTCAGGGACAGTCCCCGCAGCACGGTGACCACCTGAGAGGGGGACATGCCAGAGCTGGGACCCCCTCACCCCAAAAAAACCCACACTGTGGGCACCCATGCCAGCCCCAAATGCCACCAGCAGTGATGTCCAAGCAATGAGGGTCAGGGACACTCCCCAGAATGAGGGTCAGGGACACTCCCCATGCCACAGTGACCACCTGAGGGGGACATGCCAGAGCTGGGACCCCCTCACCCCAAAAAAACCCACACTGTGGGCACCCGTGCCAGCCCCAAATGCCACCAGCAGTGATGTCCAAGCAGCCTCTGGAGCAGGAATGAGGGTCAGGGACAGTCCCCACGCCACGGTGGCCCCGTTCCCACCCCATCCCTGCGGCTTACAGGAAATCTTTAATGTCCTCTTTGTTCCTCGCCACATCAAGCAGCTCCAGGTGCCCGAGCTGGCAAAGGGACACGGGCCAGCTCTCACCTTGGGTGCAGCCACAGCCGGATGCTCCACCCTGGAGGGTTTGTTTTGGCCCTGCCACCTCGCTCCTGGGCAGCAGAGAAGTCCCCGTGCCTGGGGACAAGGGTCCTTGAGCCAGTGCCCTCGGAGCCTCTTGAGCAGCGGGTTCCCAGGGGCGCCCAGCTGGGAGTGGGCGCTCAGCAAACACCAGTGGAGTGGCTCACATGCCAGGGCCTGGCTGCACCCCAGGGCCACCAAACCCTTCAGGGGGTCCCCACCCCAGCGTCCCGGTATAAAGCTCCCTGCAGTTGGACTGGGCTGGGAATGGGAGGAGGAGGAGGAGGAGGAGGAGGAGGAGGCAGCCATGGAGAGCAGCATGAAGCAGGTGGTGCTTGAAGAGGAGGTGAGTCCCTGCAGGGTGGCAGTGCCACGCCGGCGTGTCCCTGCAGCCGGCTGGGCTCAGGGCTTTGCCCAGTTTATCCCAGCAAGGCACCAGCGTTCCAAATGGAGATTTGGACCGTGGGATGCCGCATTCCCAGCGCCCAGGGGCAGCGGGATGAGAGCTGCAATCCCACCCCCAGCTCCTGCATCCCCCTGACCCCTTCTCCCTTCCCTTTCCTGCACCCTCAGGACCCGGCGAACGGCTGCTGCTTGTCCTGCGCCACGTGCTGCGGCAAATGCTGCGCCAGATGCAGCATGTGCTGCGCCAGATGCTGCACCAAGTGCAGCTGGTGCTGCGCCAAATGCTGCTGCCTGCCCAAGTGCTGCAAGTGCCCCAAGTGCCCCAAGTGTGCCAAGTGCCCCGGCTGCGGCAGCTGCTCCGGCTGCCTCAAGAAGTCCCTGTGCTTCGTCCCTCGGCTGCTCTGCTACCTGCCGCGCAAGCTGCTGAGCTGCGGCCGCCTCCGCTGCCTGCTCATCGCCGTGGTGCTGCTGGTGCTGCTGGTGCTCCTCATCGCCGGCGCGCTGCTGCTGCGGCTGGGCGCTCACCAGGTGAGTGGGTGTGAGAAGCTCCGGGGTCTCGTGTGGTGGAAAAGTCTCTCCTCCAACCCTTCCAAAGAAAGGCGCAGCAGTTTCTTGTTGTTGGGCCTCAAGGCAGTTTATTGCGAGTTATCTAAAAGATTTTCTTCTGGGGTTGTGGCTGTTTGGTCAGCGGCCCAGGCAGAGGCACACACACACCCTGACATCCTCTCTGCCTGCTGTCCTCTTCTTCTCTCCCCACCCAGGGCTGCTGCTAGCTTTTATATGATATATTACATGTTACATGTTTATAGTTTTCCCCCAATGTCTATTACCTTTATTAAATGGTGCTTTTCTATCTTTTATATCGTACATTACGTGTTACATGGTTACAGTTTTCCCCATTGCTATTACCTATATTAAACTGTGCCTTTCTATCTTTTATATGATATATTACATGTTACATGTTTATAGTTTTCCCCCAATGCCTATTACCTATATTAAATGGTGCTTTTCTATCTTTTATATGGTATATTACATGTTACATGTTCACAGTTTTCCCCCAATGCCTATTACCTATATTAAATGATGATTTTCTATCTTTTATATGGTACATTACGTGTTACATGTTTACAGTTTTTCCCCAATGCCTATTACCTCTATTAAATGGTGATTTTCTATCTTTTATATGGTACATTACGTGTTACATGTTTATAGTTTTTCCCAATACCTACTATCTACATTACAAAGTGCTTTTCTACTCTAAACCAATCTGTGAGTGCCAACATCACCAGGAACATGGAGGTGAGGAAGAAGAAGGAGGAAGAACAGGATCAGCCCACTTTCCTCCATCTTAGAACCTCTGACCCCCATGTACAAAGTAAAAACCCCCTGGACAGGTGCTAAAACCCCCCTGTACAATACTAAAAAAATTTTCCCTCTACTTTGTAACTACTTCTACTATCCCATCTAACCCTTTGTGACTGCTTGTTCCACCTCTAAAGAGCTTGTGAGGACCAACTCCATTGGACCAATGGAAGAAAACTGAGAGTGAAACTCTGGTTTATTCAAAATAACCCGGTCTTTTATACAGAGCTTGTGAAGACCAAATCCATTGGTTCTGAAGTGAAAACAACTCAACCCATTGGTGTACAGTGCTTGACACACAGCGATAGAACTTAACTATGAACAATGTGACCAACAAGAGAGATAAAGAATTATTTACATTCTCTCCAGCTCTTTCCCAGGTTTTTTGCCTGGTTAGAAACCCTCAGCTTCTCTCTTTGGCTGAATCTCAGTCCCACAGCCGTGCCCAGGGGCAGGGGCTGCTGCAGCCTCTGAGATCCCCCCTGGGCTCCCTCCAGGCGCTGCGGGATGAGCTGCGGGCTGGACCGGCCCGGGAGGACGACGCGGTCACTTTCTACCTGGATAACGGGGACGGCAACGCGGCCACGGTCATCTACGACTACCAAAATGTGAGTGGGGGGCTCTGGTGGCACGGGGAGGGGGGAGATGGGATGGAGCTGACCCCACTTTGGCTTCCCACCAGCTGCTGGTGAGCTACAGAGCCCGGCTGCGCCGCGCCTGCTTCGTGACCCGCGTGGACAAGGACGACATCCCGGGGCTGGACACCGTGGTCGAGACCTTCCAGCGCCGCCAGGTGAGGACCCGGCTGGGCCACGGGGGTCTCGGTGCCTTGTGCGGCCCCTCTTGAGGGGTGGGATGATGAAGACGATGATGAAGAATGTCTCTGTCCAGGCTGAGGACAAGATCTCCGTGCCCCTGGCTGACCGCTCCCTCCTGGGCACCACGGCGGGCATCCTGTGCAGCCTCCTCCCCGTTTATTGGGTTTAACCCCGCGGGGTGAACCCGCAGCGTGGGCAGGGGGGCTGCGGGACCCCCGCCCACCCGGCGGCACCCCCACAGCGCCAGCTTGGCCGTGCAGCACCCCTCGACGGACACAGCCCCGCTGGGAGCATCGGCGGCTCCTCCGCAGCCCCCCCAGTGCCGCCCACCCTGAATTTGGGGTGCGGGGGGTGAGGAGGGGTCAGCGGGTCGGTTCTGGGGGGGCTGCGGGTGCGGGGCCGGGGGTAGGGCGGGGGTGTCTGCGCTGTGCCGGGGGACAGCTGGTTTGTCACTTAAGTCTTCTCAGCTTCGCCAAAACCCAAGCGCAAAAATGAGCTTAAAAAAAAAGACATTTAAAGAAAACGCAATTCTCCGTTCCAGTTCTTTTCTTCTGCCAGCTCTGCCTTAAAAATGCCTTGAGGGGCTCCGGGCTTGAATTTTGGGGGGATTTCAGTGGCAGCCGCAGCCTGGGGGCTCACTGGGGGCCCCCCAAGTGTGGCTGCCTGAGCTGAGCTGGTCCATTCTGCTGCCGGGGCTGGAAAATGGGTCTGTCCTCGGGAATAAAGGAGAAGGGAAGGGCAGGGATCGGGCCCGGGAGCTGCTCCTGGAGGCTGCCTGTGCCACCAGCACCGGCGATCCTCAGCACTGGGGTGGTTTCGGACAGGCTGGCGGGATCAGGAGTTAGCAGGCACTATAAGAATTGGGAATTATCGGGATTTTTAGGATGAGGGGGCTGGTGTTGGGATCAGGCATTATTAGGATGATTTGTTTATTATTATTAGGATAGGAATGGTGGTACTATTAGGATCAGGAATTATGAGGGTCAGGATGTTGGTGATATTAGGGTCAGGAATTATTAAGATCAGGATGTTGGTGATATTAGGATCAGGACTTATGAGGATCAGGATGTCGGTGATATTAGGATCAGGAATTATTAGGATCAGGATGTCGGTGATATTAGGATCAGGAATTATTAGGATCAGGATGTCGGTGATATTAGGATCAGGAATTATTAGGATTGGGATGTCGGTGATATTAGGATCAGGAATTATTAGGATCAGGATGTTGGAGATATTAGGATCAGGATATTGGTGATATTAGGATCAGGATGTTGGTATTAGGATCAGGAATTATTAGGATCAGGATATTGGTGCTATTAGGATCAGGAATTATGAGGATCAGGATGTTGGTGATATTAGGATCGGGAGTAATTAGGACCATGATATTGGTGCTATGAGGATCAGGACGTTGGTGCTATTAGGATCAGGAGTCGTTAGGAGCGGGATATTGGTGTGATTTGGATCAAGTAGTATTTTAATCAGGACTGAGATGCTGATTCTATAATGATCAGGAGTTATAAGGACCAGGAATTTATTAAAATCAGCCATTATTAGGATGGGATTCTGGCATTATTAGCACCAGGAGTTTATTGGGATCGGGACATTGGCCTGGCACTGAGAGGAGGAATATGGAACAGCCCACCCAATCCCCCGGGAATGGGAGCCCGCCAGCCCCACAGCTGCCTTGTGCCAGCCCCAAATTGGGGACCAGCAGCCCCCCAGTGCCCCCACGCCTGGCTCCAGCCCTTTTCCTGCTCCTGGCACCAGGGAAGCTTCTCCTGCCGGGAAGGGGCAGCTGCAGCTGGCCGGGATGTGGGACACCCATCCAGGGCCTCCTGCAGCTCTGGGGTGTCCCCTCCCACACCTCCCTGACCCCCAGACCCCCTCAGCCTCCCCCCAAGGCCGGAGCAGATGGAGGAGGCGACAGAAAGTTGGCAGGACCGGGTCCTTGTTCAATAATTCCGGATTCCTGGAGGTTTGCGGCGCAGCGAGGTCCTGGCAGGGGAAATCAGAGTCCAACCCCCCAGCAGGTGCTGGAAATGGGGGTCCCATCCCTGGCAGGAGGAGCTGCCACCCTCCAGCCCCCCTGGGTTGTGTCACTGTGGCCACAGGGGACAACCCCGTGCCAGTCCCTCGCTGCACAGGGATCTCCAGGGGGTTCCGTGGGGGGAAAAGGCGCTGGCATCACCCCGGGCTGCTCTTTGCTGCGGAGATTTTGGGGATGGAAGCCACGAGGAGCTGCGGATGGGCTCCAGGAATGCTCCTGCTGTCCCCCCACCCTCACGGCTGCGCCGGTGCCAGGCCTTGGCGTCGCCCTCCTGACGTTCCAGGGCGCCAAGGAAGCCGGGCAGGGCGGGCAGGCTGAGCTAGGAGCGCTGGAATCCGCGTGCCCGTGCCAGGTGCCATCCACCCGGGGCTGCTGGCACGAGGACGTTCCCATCCTGACGCTCGGGATGCTCTGATCCTCTTCCAGCTGGGGCCGCAGCTTGGAATTCTGGTGGTGCCTTGGTTTGAGAAGACAGGAGTCTGTGGAGGAAGGCAAAAGCCTCCTGTGAAATGGAAAAGATGAACCCCTGCCCCCTGAATTATTACAATTTAAAAGCAAAGGCTCTCAAGCAAAGAGATGGGAATGGGAATGACAGATTTTTACTAGGAAGTCTGTGGGTCTCAGATTCAAAGAAAGAAATGGAGAGTTTCTAGCCAGGCAGAAACCTGGGAAAGAGATAAATAAGAATGTAAATAATTCTTTATCTCTCTTGTTTCTCACATTGTTCATAGTTAAGTTCTATCGCTGTGTGTCAAGCACTGTGCACCAATGAGTTGGGTTGTTTTCACTTCAGAACCAATGGAGTTGGTCCTCACAAGCTCTGTATAAAAGAGCGATGTATTTTAAATAAATCAGAGTTTTACTCTCAGGAGTTGGTCCTCACAAGCTCTGTATAAAAGAGCGGTGTATTTTGAATAAATCGGAGTTTTACTCTCCGTTTTTTTCCATTGGTCCAATGGAGTTGGTCCTCACAAGCTCTGTATAAAAGAGCGCTGTATTTTGAATAAATGGGAATTTTACTCTCTGTTTTTTTCCATTGGTCCAATGGAGTTGGTCCTCACAAGCTCTGTATAAAAGAGCGGCGTATTTTGAATAAATCAGAGTTTTTAGTTGATGTTCCCCTCCTCGCACAGCCCCCTGAATATCAGCTAGCCCAGAGATCCGAGGCTGTGAGGGAAGGAATATCAGGAGATGGCAAAGATTCCCAAAAGAGGCTCTTACCCCAAAATATGGTTCAGCTCTTTATTCTGTGTGTCCATGTGGAGAGCAGGGCAAAGAGCAGAACAGGAATTGTCAGGGGTCTGTACAGGCTTTGGGCAGGGTGGGCTTCCCTGGCTCTCCCTGGGGCAGCAAGGAGGGTCCAGGGGTATGTGAGCAGAGCCCCAGGGTGCCGGGGAAGGGGCACAGCGTGCCCAGGAGCTCACTGGGACACTGGCACCCTTCCCAGCCAGGGCACTGTGGGGTTCCAGGATTCCCAGTGGCTCAGGACGCTGGGAGCGGGCACGGCCGCGGCTCCGGGAGCTCTGGGAAATGCAGCGTTTAATGCAATGCTGCATTCAGCTTTGCTCCATGCATTAAAGTCCCTGTGAGGCAGGAGCTGCTGTGCCTGCCCAGTTCCAGCCCCTTCACATCCAGCCCTGTGGATATTTTTTAAAGCTCTGCCTCGACCTTCCCCCCCTCACACCCCTGAATATCAGCTAGCCCAGAGATCCTGTGAGGGAAGGAATATCAGGAGATGGCAAAGATTCCCAAAAGAGGCTCTTACCCCAAAATATGGTTCAGCTCTTTATTCTGTGTGTCCATGTGGACAGCAGGGCAAAGAGCAGAACAGGAAATGTCAGGGGTCTGTACAGGCTTTGGGCAGGGTGGGCTTCCCTGGCTCTCCCATGGGGCAGCAAGGAGGGTCCAGGGGTGTGTGAGCAGAGCCCCAGGGTGCCGGGGAAGGGGCACAGCGTGCCCAGGAGCTCACTGGGACATTTATTATTTCATCCTCCTGGGTCAGAGGCTCTTCATTCCCATCCTGCCTCGGCAGCGACACGAAGCAGCGCCTGGATCCCGACACCGCGGATTGACATCATCCAAGGACTCGGCCTGCAAACCTCCTCAGCGGCGCGAGCACGGCGTGAAAACAAAAACTATTCCAAAAAGTTTCTTTGTTTCGGCTCGAGGTCGCGGTGGAATCCGGGTTTCTCCCCAAATTCCTGTCCCTGGGCCGGGGGCGGAGTGGGGACACGGAGTCAGCCCGGTTTTCCAGGGTTTATTTATCTGCTCTGAAGTTTTGCTGGATGTGGGTTTTGCAATAAGGGAGAAGGAGGAAAACATCCTGGGATGATCCCGACGGGGGAGGAAAACGTCGGCAGAGATAAGGGGTGAAGAGATAAGGGGTTCCCATCGCTCCTGGTGGGAACCAGCCGGGCCCTGGATGAAGGGGATCCCCAAAAGTGAAGGAAAAGGGGATTTGGAGGCTTGGTGGGCAGGGAAGGAGCAGATCCTGGATGCCAGCGTGTCCCTGTGCAGGTCATCAGGCTCAGGAAACACTTAAAATCCCAAAAAACAGAGTCAATGCAAGCCTGGGAGTGCTGTGGGAGGAGGAGGGATGGGTTTGCAGGAGCAGCAGGGCCAGGCTGGAATGTCCCGGGCAGGGCCACCGCAGGGGGACAGGGCTGTGTCTCTGTGCCCTGGCCACCCCAGGGGGCTGGGATCGCCCTGGGGAGCTCCCCAAACACTCACTGGGGGGCTGACCCAGCTCCTGGGGTGCTCGTCCTGCTCCTGGGGTGCTCGTCCTGCTCCTGGGGTGCTCATCCTGCTCCTGGGGTGCTCATCCTGTTCCTGGGGTGCTTATCCTGTTCCTGGGGTGCTCATCCCGCTCCTGGGGTGCTCATCCTGTTCCTGGGGTGCTCATCCTGTTCCTGGAGTGCTTATCCTGCTCCTGGGGTGCTCATCCTGTTCCTGGGGTGCTCATCCTGTTCCTGGAGTGCTTATCCTGCTCCTGGGGTGCTCATCCTGTTCCTGGGGTGCTCATCCTGTTCCTGGGGTGCTCATCCTGCTCCTGGGGTGCTTATCCTGTTCCTGGGGTGCTCATCCTGTTCCTGGGGTGCTCATCCTGTTCCTGGGGTGCTCGTCCTGCTCCTGGGGTGCTCATCCTCATCTCAGGGTGCTCATCCTGCTCCTGGGGTGCTCATCCTGTTCCTGGGGTGCTCATCCTGATCCCAAGGTGCTCATCCTGTTCCTGGGGTGCTCATCCTGATCTCAGGGTGCTCATCTTGTTCCTGGGGTGCTCATCCTGATCTCAGGGTGCTCACCCACCCTCCCCAAGGTGTTCATCCCACTTTTGGGGTGCCTGGCCACCCTTCCTGGGATGTTTGCCCAGATTTTGGGGTGCTCCTCCACTCACCTGACTTTTCTGGGGTGCTCATCCTGTTCCAGGGCTCCTTGCCCCCCATTCCCAGGGTGCTTTTTTGGTTCCTGGGGTGCTCATCCTGTTCCTGGGGTGCTCTTCCAGCTCCTGGGGTGCTCATTCAGTCCTTGGGGTGCTGGCCAGGATTTGGGGTGCAGGTAAGGGGTGAAGAAGCAGCCGCAGAGGATCGGGAGTGCGGGACCCGGAGATTCGGGGCTGGAAAATTTGGGAATGTGGGAGCGGCGATGGGGGTGGGAATTTGGGGTGCCGGGGCCAGCCATGGGCGGCGGGGCCGGGTCATTTGGGGGTGCTGGGGGACACCGGGTGACACCGGAGGGGACAGACGGGGTTGGGAGATGTGGGATTTGGGTCCTGGGAGTATTGGGGGGCCAGGATGGATCCAGGAGGGACCGGGAGAGGCCAGGATCAGGACCGGGAATATGGAATGGGACCGAGGGAGGCCGGGATCGGTACCAGGGAATGGAACAGGACTGGAGGAGGCCGGGATTGGTACTGGGAATACGGAACGGGACCAGGGAGACCGGGATCGGGACCAGGAATGGAAAGTACCAGGGAGACCGGGATTGGTACCAGGAATAGGGAACGGGACCGGGAAGAACAGGATCAGTACCGGGAATAGGGAACGGGATCGTGAGAGACCGGGATCGGTAACGGAAAAATGGACCAGGACCGGGGAGACCAGGATCGGTACCGGGGAATGGAAAGTACCAGGGAGATCGGGATTGGTACCGGGAATAGGGAACGGGACCGGGGGAGAACAGGATCAGTACCAGGAATGGAAAGTACCAGGAAGACCGGGATTGGTACTGGGAATAGGGAACGGGACCGGGGGAGAACAGGATCAGTACCAGGAATGGAAAGTACCAGGAAGACCGGGATTGGTACTGGGAATAGGGAACGGGACCGGGGGAGAACAGGATCAGTACCGGGAATAGGGAACGGGATCGTGAGAGACCGGGATCGGTAACGGAAAAATGGACCAGGACCGGGGAGACCAGGATCGGTACCGGGGAATGGAAAGTACCAGGGAGATTGGGATTGGTACCAGGAATAGGGAACGGGACCAGGGAGACCGGGATCGGGACCAGGAATGGAAAGTACCAGGGAGATCGGGATTGGTACCAGGAAAAAGGAACAGGACTGGGCGAGACCGGGATCGGTACCGAAAATGGAACAGGACTGGAGGAGACCGGGATTGGGTCTGGGAATATGGAATGGGATTGGGGGGACCGGGATCGGTACCGGGAAAATGGAACAGTACCGGGGAGACCGGGATTGGTACCGGGAAAATGGAACAGTACCGGGGAGACCGGGATCGGTACCGGGAAAATGGAACAGTACCGGGGAGACCGGGATTGGTACCGGGAATACGGAATGGGACTGGGGGGACCGGGATTGGTACCGGGAAAATGGAACAGTACCGGGGAGACCGGGATTGGTACCGGGGAATGGAACAGGACTGTTGGAGACCAGGATCGGTACCGGGGAGAACAGAACAGGAGCGGGGGAGGCCGGGATCGGTACCGGGGATATGGGACGGTACCGGAGAGAGCACGATCGGTACCGGGGCATAGGAAACGGGACCCGGAGGGTGCAGGACGGGGCGGGACGGGACAGCCCCGGCCCGGGGGGTGCAGGAGCGGGCCCGGCGGCCGCGGAGGGCCGGGAGCGGGGGCTGCGGGCCCGGTCCCCGCCGCGGCCCGTCCGTCCCCGCCGCCCCCCCGGCGCTGGCCCCGCTCCGAGCCGTGCGCCCGGGGCTGCAGGGGCCGAGCTCCGCGCTTGAACCCGCCCCCGCCAGATCTCATTTCCCTAAAAAAAAAAAAAAAAAAAAAAGGGAGAGAGAGAGAGGGAAAAAAAAAAAAAAAAAGGCGAAGAAGGGAAGGAAAGAGGGAAGAGAGGAGGAAAAAAAAACGGCGGCCGGAGCCATGGCCGGGCTGCGGAGCTGCGGGCTGCTCCTCTGCCTGCTCGTGGCCCGGGCCCTGCGCTTCCCGGACTATTCCTACGTGCTGGAGGAAGAGGAGGAGGACGAGGAGCCCCTGGACTACAAGGACCCCTGCAAAGCCGGTAGGAGCGGGGGGATGCGCGGCGGACAAAGGGGAGCGCGGGGGACGAGTGCGGGGCTGAGTGCGGGGTGAGCGTGGCGAGTGTGAGTGAGCCCCGCACGCACTTCGGGCTCCGCACGGCGGAACTCGGCTCCGCCGGCCCGGGCCCGGGAGTGCCGGCCGCTCGGGCTCCGGGAGGAGCAGCGGCCGGTCCCGCTCCGGGATGCATCTGGTTGTACTTAGGGTGAGGAGCAGGGGGGGCTGGCCCGGCGCCCCGCTTTCCTTGCCCGGTCCTGGCTGCACTGGCAGCTGTCAAAGGCGGTGGGGAGCCCCCAGCCCCACATCCCAGCCCCCTTCTCCATCGCACGCCAGCACAGAGCCGGAGCCATCCTGCACCCCCATCCCTGAACCCGCACCCCTGAACCCGCACCCCCATCCCACCCCGCACCCCCATCCCGCCTCCCGCATTCTGCACCCCCATCCCTGAACCCACACCCCCATCCCAAACCCCACACTCTGCACCCCCCACCCCTGAACCCACACCCCCATCCCGCCCTGCACCCCCATCCCGCCCTGCACCCCCATCCCTGAACCCGCACCCCCATCCCAAACCCCACACTCTGCACACCCCATCCCTGAACCCACACCTCCATCCCTGAACCCACACCCCCATCCCACCCCCCACCCCTGAACCCACACCCCCATCCCGCCCTGCACCCCCATCCCGCCCCCCACACTCTGCACCCCTATCCCTGAACCCGCACCCCCATCCCTGAACCCACAACCCCATCCCACCCCCCATCCCTTTACCCACACCCCCATCCCGCCCCCGCATTCTGCACCCCCATCCCTGAACTCACACCCCCATCCCACCCCCCACACCCCCACCCCTGCACCCACACCCCCATCCCACCCCCCACCCCTGCACCCCTTGGTTTTCTCCCTCTCCCCCAGCCCGCAGCCACAGCTCATCCCCCTCGGGACACCCGGGAGGTGCCACCGCGGGCTGGGGTCCCCCCGTGCCGGGGACAGGGCGTTCGGAGCTGCTCCCCAGCTTTTGGAAGAGCTGGGAACAAACTGGGTGCTGGGTTGGGGGGGGGGGTGGGGGGCAGCACCGTCTCCCAGCGCGAGCTGAAGGGGATGGAAGGATTTGGGGAGGGGGGAAACTGAGGCACGGGAGGCCCGCTGCGAGGGCCGGGGTCTGGCGCGGGGGGATCACGTTTCTCTGTGCTGGCATTGTCTGCGCTGCGAGGCGGCTGTTGATAGAACTCTGTCTACACGAGGGCTTTTTTCTGGCCAAAAATCCTTCCCTTCCTGCCCTCCCGGGCTGAAACAGCAGAGCTTGCAAAACCGTCCGGGCAGAGCCGGCTGGAGCCTTCCCTCCGCTCCCGCTTCCTCCGGCTCCTCCGCCCGCTCCACGAGTTTTCCGCCGTCTCCTCTTCGCCACCCGGGCCCGGTTCTTGCCCCCTTTCCCCCCTTCCCGTGCTGCCTTTATGAGATCCCGATGGGATTAATTGAATTACGGGAGTGGGGGGCGGGATCAGGCCCTGCCACGCACGGAGCGAGCCGGGGATTCGCCCTCGTTTGGCTCCGCAGGACCGAGATGATGAAATTCGGTTTTCCGAGGAGCCGGAACCCCCCGGCATCCCCCCGAACCCCACCCCGTTATCCCGTGCCAGGGTTGGGTTCAGATTTGGGGTGTTGAGATTCCCCCCCCGCACCCCCATCCCCGGGATCTGGGCAGTGCCAGAAATTCGGGATCGGTACCGGGAATACGGAACGGGACCGGGGAGACCTGGATCGGTACCGGGGAATGGAACAGGACCGGGGAGACCTGGATCGGTACCGGGGAATGGAACAGAACCGGGGGAGACCGGGATCGGTACCGGGGAATGGAACAGGACCGGGGAGACCGGGATCGGTACCGGGGAATGGAACAGGACCGGGGAGACCGGGATCGGTACCGGGGAATGGAACAGGACTGGGAGAGACCAGGATCGGTACCGGGGAATGGAACAGGACTGGGGAGAGACCAGGATCGGTACCGAAAACAGAACAGGACCAGGGGAGACCGGGATCGGTACCGTGGAATGGAACAGGACCGGGGGAGACTGGAATCGGTACCGGGGAGAACGGAACAGAACCGGGGCAGACCAGGATCGGTACCGGGGAGGAGGGAACAGGACCGGGGGAGACCGGGATCGGTACCGTGGAATGGAACAGGACCGGGGGAGACTGGAATTGGTACCGGGGAGAACGGAACAGAACCGGGGCAGACCAGGATCGGTACCGGGGAGGAGGGAACAGGACCGGGGGAGACCGGGATCGGTACCGTGGAATGGAACAGAACCGGGGAAGACCGGGATCGATACCGGGGAATGGAACGGAACCGGGGAAGACCGAGATTGGTACCGGGGAGAACAGAACAGGACTGGGGGAGACCGGGATCGGTACCGGGGAGAAAGGAACCAAACACCGAAATTCCGCCACCTCCGTGGCTCCGGGGAGGGAAAACACCGGCAGAGGGATTTGTACTCCTGATGCCAGAGGTCTCCTGAGGCCACCGGCTGCCCGCGGCTCGCCGGCCACCCCGGTGATGCCACCCGTCCGCAGCGGTGCCAGCGGAAGGGGAAGAGCCTCCGGTGCCGCCGCGTCGCTTCCAAAGATGCCAAAACGGGAAAACCGCGGGGAGACGCAGCCCTTGGAGCAGCCCCGGGGCGGAAGGAACCGCCCGTGGCCCCGGTTTCCCTTCACCCGGTCAGGTCTCGGTGCCCGGGAGCAGCCGCCGGGTCAGATCCGGGTCGGATCTCCGGTTGGGAAAAGCGGGGCTGGAACGGCTCCCACCGCCCCGAGCCGCGCCGGGCCAGCGG
Organism: Lonchura striata; assembly: GCF_050655825.1. Lineage (NCBI taxonomy): Eukaryota > Metazoa > Chordata > Aves > Passeriformes > Estrildidae > Lonchura > Lonchura striata. Next base: position 3,215,651 of record NC_140724.1, read on the forward strand.
CCCCGGGGCTCGGTGTGGCTCATCCCGGGGCTCCTCTGCCTCATCCCGGGACTCCTCTGCCTCATCCCGGCCATCCCGGGGCTCGCTGTGCCTCATCCCGGGGATCGTTGTGCCTCATCCCGGGGCTCCTCTGCCTCATCCCGGGGATCGTTGTGCCTCATCCCGGGGCTCCTCTGCCTCATCCCGGCCATCCCGGGACTCCTCTGCCTCATCCCGGCCATCCCGGGACTCCTCTGCCTCATCCCGGCCATCCCGGGGCTCGCTGTGCCTCATCCCGGGGCTCGCTGAGCCTCATCCCGGCCATCCCGGGGCTCGTTGTGCCTCATCCCGGGGCTCCTCTGCCTCATCCCGGCCAGCCCGGGGCCCGCTCTGCCTCATCCCGGCCATCCCGGGGCTCGCTGTGCCTCATCCCGGGGCTCGCTGAGCCTCATCCCGGCCCGCCCGGGGCTCCTCTGCCTCATCCCGGGGCTCCTCTGCCTCATCCCGGCCATCCCGGGGCTCGCTGTGCCTCATCCCGGGGCTCGCTGAGCCTCATCCCGGCCCGCCCGGGGCTCCTCTGCCTCATCCCGGGGCTCCTCTGCCTCATCCCGGCCAGCTCGGGGATCGCTGTGCCTCATCCCGGCCCGCCCGGGGCCCGCTCTGCCTCATCCCGGCCAGCCCGGGGCTCGCTGTGCCTCATCCCGGCCAGCTCGGGGATCGCTGTGCCTCATCCCGGCCCGCCCGGGGCTCGCTCAGCAGTTTTGGGGTGCGAGCCGGGACCCCTCGGGTGCCCCCAGCAGCGGGGGTGGGGGATGGAACCCGCCGTGTACCCCGGCTCAGCTCCACATCCACATTTTGGGGTGCTTGGTTAAACTGGGGGACTGAAACCCCACCCTGCCCGGCATTCCATCACCCATGGGGAGGACAACACGGGGGGTAGAGATTTTGGGGGTCACACAGCCCCCCAGAGTGGGATTTTGGGGGGATTTTCCATCCCAAACTCCCATGGGGAGCTCAGCATCAGCACGGCAGAGCCTTTGGGGGTCACACAGCCCCCCAGAGTGGGATTTTGGGGGGATTTTCCATCCCAAACTCCCATGGGGAGCTCAGCATCAGCACGGCAGAGCCTTTGGGGGTCACACAGCCCCCCAGAGTGGGATTTTGGGGGGATTTTCCATCCCAAACTCCCACGGGGAGCTCAGCATCACCTGCGTGGCAGAACCACGGGACACACGGGTGGGGTTGGGGGGTCTGAACCCCCTTTTCCCGGCTGCAGGAGCTCCCCCAGCCGTGCCTGGAGTTCTCCAGCCGCTGGGATTTCACCTAGATTCCACTTTCCAGGCGTAGCCAGCCCGGGCTACTGCTTGCAGTCACACTTGTCAAGCTGCCCAAAAATATTTTCCAGCCGTTTTATGTCACTTATTCATGCAGGCTAAAAAATCCACCCGCGGAGCCGGCGGGAGGCCTGAGGTTCAGGGCTCGGCAAACTTTGGAAATCTCCAACCCGTGCCGGGGTTTGCTTTTATCTTTGTGTAATCACCCGTTCGGCTCGGCGGCATCCTCCGGCGGGGGCCCGGGGTGCCACGGCGGGGTCGGGGGGCTCGCTCCCCGCTGCCCTCCCTCCCCCGGCTCCTGGGAAACGCCTCGGCCGCTGATTCACGCCGCCGGGTCGTGCCCAGGGGGGAGACGCCGCTTCCTGAGCCTTTATCCCGGGGCTGGGAAACGCAAATGGCCGGGAAGGAGCCGGGGAGAGCCGGGGAGAACAAAGCGGCCGAGAGGGGGGGACGCGGGGAGACGAGGGAGGATGGCTCGCCCTGGGGGTTTCCCCAAAATTTCTCCCGGGGATGGGTGTTTTCCGGGCGGCATCGTGTCCTCCTGCTTGCCCGTGGCTCTGCTGAGGATTTTTGGGGGTCTCTGGAGAGAAAAAAGGCTCCCGGTGCGTCCCCCCGAGCCGTGGGAGGCGGAGGTGCCGCTTATCCCCTGGCCGAGGGATGCGGGAGGTCGCTGCTGGCGAATTTGGGGTGGCAAAACACGCGTGGGGACGGCGTGGGGACATCCCGAGATGCAGGAGACAGAGCCGGGGAGGGGACAGGAGAGCCGGGGATGCCCCACGCGTGTGGAGCTGGGTGCCAGGGCCCGTCCCCAAATCCATTCGTTGCCACCAGGCTCCTCTCCAAAGTGACAACAACCCCCACGACATTCCCGTGGCGCTGAAATTCCCAAATAAACGCGCGTGGGGAAGGAGTGGGGACATCCCGAGATGCCGGAGACAGAGCAGAAACCGGGACAGAAGATCCAGGGATGCCCCACGCGTGTGGAGCTGGGTGCCAGGGCCCATCCCCAAATCCATTCGTTGCCACCAGGCTCCTCTCCAAAGCGACAACAACCCCCACGACATTCCCGTGGCGCTGCAATTCCCAAATATTTTCCTTTCCAGCAGCTCTCCCTTGCGCAGGGACCGGCGCTCTTGGCCCGGGATGTGTTTTCCTCGGTGACCTGGGGATCAGAGGGGATTGGGGACCTCCTTCCGTCCCGGGGCTCCAGCGTGCCCCGCTGTTGGCATCCTCCAGAGTGGCTGTTTGGGGGGGATTTTATTTTTATTTTTTTGGGGAGGATTTTTCCCAAGCCTTGCAGGAGGCTTTTTCCTCCCTTTGCTGTCGCGGAAGAAGAGGACCAGGAGGAAAAGGCTCCGCTGGAGTGCTCCAACAATCCCTCCCCCTCCCAAACCTCGCACCGGAGGGAATTCGGGATTGGGATCATTGGCGGAGGGAGGGTGTGCCTTGCACCATTGGGAATTTGGGGTTGGAATGATTGGTGGAGGGAGGATGCGCCTCGCACCATTGGGAATTTGGGGTTGGAATCATTGGTGGAGGGAGGATGATCCTCGCACTGTTGGGAATTCGGGATTGGGATCGCTGGTGGAGGGAGGATGCTCCTTGCACCATTGGGAATTCAGGATTGGGATGCACCTCGCACCGTTGGGAATTCGGGATTGGGATGCACCTGAACCGTTGGGAATTCGGGATTGGGATCGTTGACAGAGGGAGGATGCACCTCGCACCGTTGGGAATTTGGGATTGGAATCATTGGCGGAGGGAGGATGCGCCTCGCACCATTGGGAATTTGGGATTGGAATCATTGGCGGAGGGAGGATGATCCTTGCACCGTTGGGAATTCGGGATTGGGATTGTTGACAGAGGGAGGATGCGCCTCGCACCGTTGGGAATTTGGGGTTGGAATCGTTGGTGGAGGGAGGATGCTCCTCGCACCATTGGGAATTCAGGATTGGGATGCACCTGAACCGTTGGGAATTCGGGATTGGGATCATTGGCAGAGGGAGGATGATCCTTGCACTGTTGGGAATTTGGGGTTGGGATCGGTGACGGAGGGAGGATGTGCCTGAACCAGAGGGGATTCGGGATTGGGATCATTGGCAGAGGGAGGATGATCCTCGCACCATTGGGAATTCAGGATTGGGATCGTTGGTGGAGGGAGGATGCTCCTTGCACCATTGGGAATTCAGGATTGGGATGCACCTCACACCGTTGGGAATTCGGGATTGGGATCGCTGGCAGAGAGAGGATGCACCTGAACCGTTGGGAATTCGGGATTGGGATCATTGGCGGAGGGAGGATGCACCTGAACCGTTGGGAATTCGGGATTGGGATCATCCCTCCACCTCGGGTGTCGCGCTGGAGCCTCTCTGCCTTCCCCATCCGCTGGGTGCTGGCACGGCCCCGGGCATCCCAAAAGCTCCAGCTGCGATAAGGATGCTCCAGGCGGGAAGCAGGAGGTGGGGGACGGCCGTGAGGGATATCTGAGCTCTTGGGGGTCGCCCCGTGGCTTTATCTCCCCGTGCCTCAGTTTCCCCACGCCTGCACAGGGGCCGTGAGCTGGCCTGGCTCCCAGCCTCGGCCTCCGAGGTTTGAATTCCGGCTTTGTGCCTGCTGCGCTGCTCGGAAGGGGCTCTGGGAAAGCAAACACTGCTCGGGCCGGCGTTTCCAGGCTGGCTGCTCCCCCTCGCTCCCCCGGCGGCGAGGGGCACCGGGAGAGGGGCTGCGCCGGGCCGGGGGCTGCACCGGGGCTGCTTCCCCTCCGTCCTGTCCTCGCTGTCCCGGGGGTCTCCCTGCGGGGACCCGGCTGCTGCCCCCAGCCCCAAAACCCCGGGATGCCCAAAGCTCGGGATGCCCAAACCCCGGGATGCCCAAACCCCGGGATGCCCAAACCCCGGGATGTCCAAACCCCGGGATGCCCAAACCCCGGAATGCCCAAACCCCGGGATGCCAAAACCCCGGGATGCCCAAACCCCGGGATGTCCAAACCCCGGGATGCCCAAACCCCGGGATGCCCAAACCCCGGGATGCCCAAAGCCCGGGATGTCCAAACCCCGGGATGTCCAAACCCCGGGATGCCCAAACCCCGAACCCCGGGATGCCCAAACCCCGGGATGCCCAAACCCCGGGATGCCAAAACCCCGGGATGCCCAGAACCCCGGGATGCCCAAACCCCGGGATGCCCAAACCCCGGAATGCCCAAACCCCGGGATGCTCGGCATCCTCCCACCTCCCCAGCCCATCCCTGCCACGGGCAGGGCAGACCCCAGGGGCCAGGGGACCCGCCCTGAGCCGACCCCCGGGGTCAGAGGACCCCCAGAGCAGAGGGCAGAGCAGACCCCCGAGGCCAGGGGACCCCCAAAGCAGACCCCAGGGGCCAAGGAACCCCCAAAGCAGAGGGCAGGGCAGACTCCGGGGCCAAGGGACCCCCCCAGAACAGACGCCCGGGGCCAGAGGACCCCCAGAGAAGACCCCCAGGGGCCAGGGGACCCCCAAAGCAGACCCCAGGGGCCAGGAGACCCCCCCTGAGCCGACCCCCGGGGTCAGAGGACCCCCAGAGTAGAGGGCAGAGCAGACCCCCGAGGCCAGGGGACCCCCCAGAGCAGACCCCGGGGCCAGGAGACCCCCCCCCAAAGCAGACCCCCGGGGTCAGGGGACCCTCAGAGCAGAGGGCAGGGCAGACTCCGGGGCCAGGAGACCCCCCAGAGCAGACCCCAGGGGCAGGGGACCCCCCCCAGAGCAGACCCCCGGGGCCAGGGGACCCCCAAAGCAGACTCCGGGGCCAGGGGACCCCCCCAGAGCAGACCCCGGGGCCAGGGAACCCCCAAAGCAGACCCCCGGGGCCAGGGGTCCCCCAAAGCAGAGGGCAGAGCAGACCCCCGAGGCCAGGGGACCCCCCCAAAGCAGACCCCGGGGCCAGGGAACCCCCAAAGCAGACCCCCGGGGTCAGGGGACCCCCCCAGAACAGACCCCCGGGGCCAGAGGACCCCCAGAGAAGACCCCCAGGGCCAGGGGACCCCCAAAGCAGACCCCAGGGGCCAGGGGACCCCCCCTGAGCCGACCCCCGGGGTCAGAGGACCCCCAGAGCAGAGGGCAGGGCAGACCCCCGAGGCCAGGGGACCCCCCAGAGCAGACCCCGGGGCCAGGAGACCCCCCCCCAAAGCAGACCCCCGGGGTCAGGGGACCCTCAGAGCAGAGGGCAGGGCAGACTCCAGGGCCAGTAGACCCCCCCCAGAACAGACCCCCGGGGCCAGGGGACCCCCAGAGAAGACCCCCAGGGCCAAGGGACCCCCAAAGCAGACCCCCGGGGTCAGGGGACCCCCGGAGCAGAGGGCAGACCCCCGGGGCCAGGGGACCCCCGGAGCAGAGGGCAGACCCCCGGGGCCAGGGGACCCCCAGAGAAGACCCCCCGGGGCCAGGGGACCCCCCCAGAACAGACCCCCGGGGTCAGGGGACCCCCGGAGCAGAGGGGTCCCCCTCCCGGGCCGCGGCCCCGCTCTGCCGCGCAGCTGGGCCGGCGTGCGGGGGCGAGGGGCGGTGCGAGGAGCATTCCTGACATATTTAAAGCTCCGGGAGCCCGAGGGACGCTGCTCCGGTGGCTCCGCGGCTTCCCAAACCCCGGGCCCAGCCGGGCCGCGCCTATTTCGGGTCTCGCTTCCATCCCGTGCCCGGCTGGGGCAGAGCGGTTCCGTCCCTGCTTCCTGCCGCATCCCAAATCCTGCCGGCGGCGGGAGGGATGCTCGGGGCTCGCTCCGGGGTTTGGTGAAGGGAGCGCTGGGCTCCGGGAGGGTTTGGGTGGATGGATGGAGATGAGAGAGCTCTGGAGGCTGCTCCTAGGATATCAGGTTTATTAGGGATGGAGAAAGGTCCTGCTTGGAGCTGCCGGATGGGGATGGGGAGGGGAGACAAGAGGATGCTCCAGGAGAGGGTGGGAGTTCCAAGAGAGCCGGGATTCCAAGAGAGAGGAGTTCCAAGAGAGGAGAAGAAGAAGAGGAAGAGGAGGAGTTCCAAGAGAGAAGAAGAACAAGAAGAGGAGGAGTTCCAAGAGAGGAGAAGAGGAAGAGGAGGAGGAGTTCCAAGAGAGGAGAAGAAGAGGAGGAGGAGGAGTTCCAAGAGAGAAGAACAAGAAGAGGAGGAGTTCCAAGAGAGGGGAAGAAGAAGAGGAGGAGTTCCAAAAGAGGGGAAGATCTGAGAGGGGAAGAAGAAGAAGAAGAAAAAGAAGAAGAAGAAGAAGAAGAAGAAGAAGAAGAAGAAGAAGTAGGAGAAGAAGAGGAGGAGTTCCAAGAGAGGAGAAGAAGAGGAGGAGGAGTTTCAAGAGAGAAGAAGAAGAAGAGAAGGAGGAGTTTCAAGAGAGAAGAAGAAGAGGAGGAGGAGGAGGAGTTCCAAGAGAGGGGAAGAAGAAGAGGAGGAGGAGTTCCAAAAGGGCGTCTGGCCCCTCACAGGGGCTTCAAGGTGGACTGGAACAAGACTTGGGCCAATGGGGTCACAGACTCCTGATGTTTCAGGGGAGGGTTACAGGTGTGGGATGAACATTTTGGGGCTTGAGATGGAACAGTCCATTTGACTTTTGGACCTACCTGTAGGTAAGGGTGTTGTCCATCCAGTGGGGAGGATTGTTTCCATCCTGGCTGTACTATTGGGAATAATTCTATTTATCCGTCCTTCCCACCACTTTGGGATGCTGGGATGGAGCTGCTGGAGCTCGGAGGGGATCCTGGGTTGGGCCCACGCTGCCCACAGCGCCCTGGGAGGGCTCCTGGCACCCACGCAGGGACGGGAACCCTCCTGCTCGGGAGCCTGCGAGCACCTGTGGGACACGGCTGTGGGGATTTCCCACCTGGTGCCTTTGGTGGGATCTTCACTGGGGTGAGGGTCTCCTGTCCTTCGAGCCCTGCTGACACCCACACGAGGATTTTTCCCACCCTGTTGTGGGATCTTTACAGGGATGAGGGTCTCTCCTGCCTGGTGGCCTTCATGGGCTGCTGAGACCCACAGGAGGATCTTTCCCCACCTCTTGTGGGATCTTTACAGGGATCAGGGTCCCTCCTGTCCTTCGAGCCCTGCTGAGACCCACGGGAGGATTTTTCCCACTCTCTGGTGGGATTTTGGCAGGGATGAGGGTCTCTCCTGCCTGGTGTCCTTCATGGGCACTCACAGGAGGATTTTTCCCACTCTCTGGTGGGATTTTGGCAGGGATGAGGGTCTCTCCTGCCTGGTGTCCTTCATGGGCACCCACAGGAGGATTTTTCCCACTCTCTGGTGGGATTTTGGCCGGGGTGAGGGTCCCTCCTGCCCTGCAGCACGCACGGAGCCTCCGCTGCCGCGGCCGGAGCTGGAATCTGACCCCGCGCTGTTTATCCGCCGCCCGCCCTGCCAAGGCTTCCCCGGGGCTGTGTTTGCTTGTCCCGGCCCAGCGGAACGCCGTGTTCGCTCCCCGGCCAGGTTTATCCCCTGGTTTATCCCCTGGTTTATACCCTGGTTTATCTCCTGGTTTATCTCCTGGTTTATCTCCTGGTTTATCCCCTGGTTTATCCCCTGGTTTATCCCCTGGTTTATCCCCTGGTTTATCCCCTGGTTTATCCCCTGGTTTATCCCCTGGTTTATCCCCTGGTTTATCTCCTGGTTTATACCCTGGTTTATCTCCAGGTTTATCCCCTGGTTTATCCCCTGGTTTATCCCCTGGTTTATCTCCAGGTTTATCCCCTGGTTTATCCCCTGGTTTATCCCCTGGTTTATCTCCTGGTTTATCTCCTGGTTTATCTCCTGGTTTATCCCCTGGTTTATCTCCTGGTTTATCCCCTGGTTTATCCCCTGGTTTATCCCCTGGTTTATCGCCTGGTTTATCCCCTGGTTTATCCCCTGGTTTATCCCCTGGTTTATCTCCAGGTTTATCCCCTGGTTTATCCCCTGGTTTATCCCCTGGTTTATCTCCTGGTTTATCCCCTGGTTTATCCCCTGGTTTATCCCCTGGTTTATCCCCTGGTTTATCTCCAGGTTTATCCCCTGGTTTATCCCCTGGTTTATCCCCTGGTTTATCTCCTGGTTTATCCCCTGGTTTATCTCCTGGTTTATCCCCTGGTTTATCTCCTGGTTTATCTCCTGGTTTATCTCCTGGTTTATCTCCTGGTTTATCGCGTTTCTCCTGCAACACGCTTCCTAACCTTGGCGGGGCCCGAGGTCAGGCTCATCCCAAAATCCCAGCGACGCCAGAGAGCTCCGGCCCGGCTCACCTTGCCCGGGGGGATGCTGAGCTCCTGCATCCCGGACCCCCGAGGGGCATCCAGGGAGCCCCGAGCGGGCAGGAGGTGCCCGTGGGGTCGGGATGGGTTTGGCCCGGGGTGCCAGGGAAAAACTTTGTTTGTCCAAAACTTCAGCCCCGCGGTTGCATCACCGTTCCGAGAAAAGCCGGCGCAAAAAGTCAAAGAGCGGAGAGGAGGGGCTGAGCCAGCTCCCGGCTGCCAGGGGGAAAAGCTCCGCGGGAGCAGCGCCCGCAGGGCTGGGTGGGCTCCGGGGGGTGGCACGGGTGGGCAAGGATGGAGCTGGCATGGTCCCCCCGTCTTTTCTCCACTCCCGACTGCTCCGTGCCCCACGCGTGGCCTTGGGGCTGGCGTCCCGCTGGCACCGCAGCCTCCCCCTGGCACCGCATCCTCCCCCCGGCACCGCATCCTCAACCCGGGCACCGCATCCTCCCCCCGGCACCGCATCCTCAACCCGGGCACCGCATCCTCCCCCTGGCACCGCATCCTCATCCCTGGCACCGCATCCTCAACCCGGGCACCGCATCCTCAACCCTGGCACCGCATCCTCCCCCTGGCACCGCATCCTCAACCCGGGCACCGCAGCCTCCCTGTTGGCACCGCGTCCTCAACCTGGCACCGCATCCTCATCCCTGGCACCGCATCCTCAACCTGGCACCGCATCCTCCCCCTGGCACTGCATCCTCCCTGCTAGAACCGCATCCTCCCTCCGGGCACCGCATCCTCCCCCCTGGCACCGCATCCTCCCCCTGGCACCGCATCCTCCCCCGGTACCGCATCCTCCCTGCTGGAACCGCATCCTCCCCCTGACACCGCATCCTCAACCTGGCACCGCATCCTCAACCCGGGCACCGCATCCTACCCGGTGGCAGAGGGTCCCCCTCAGTTGCAGGGGGTCCCCCTCACTTTCAGGGGGTCCCCCTCACTTGTAGAGGGTCCCCTTTGCTTGCAGAGGGCCCCCCTCACTTGCAGGGTGTCCCCCTCACTTTCTAGGGGTCCCCCTCTCTTGCAGAGGGTTCCCATAACTTGCAGGGGGTCCCCCTCACTTGCAGGGAGTCCCCCTGACTTGCAGGGTGTCCCCCTCAATTTCAGGGGGTCTCCCTCTCTTGCAGAGGGTCCCCCTCACTTTCAGGGGGTCTCCCTCTCTTGCAGAGGGTCCCCGTCACTTGCAGGGGTCCCCCTCACTTTCAGGGGTCCCCCTCACTTGCAGGGGGTCCCCCTCAGTTTTAGGGTGTCTCCCCCTCTCACAGGGGGTCCCCCTCACTTGCAGGGGGTCCCCCTCACTTTCAGGGGTCCCCTCAGTTGCCGAGGGTCCCCTTTGCTTGCAGAGGGTCCCTCTCTCTTGCAGGGGTCCCTTTCACTTTCAGGGGGTCCCCCTCAGTTGCAGGGGGTCCCCCTGACTTTCAGGGGGTCCCCCTCACTTGCAGGGGTCCCCCTCTCTTGCAGCAAGTGGCAGCAGCGTGGCGGCCTCCCCAGGGAAGCCCCTCGGGGATCTTCCCAGAGTCTGGGGGCTTTTGTCCAGCAGAGACCCCCCAAAACACCCCACGTGTCGCCTCATCCCACGGGTGAACGGGGAGCGAGTGGGAGGAGGACGTGACTGGAGCCCGAAGCACCCCGGAATTTCTCAATGCCACACTCTGGGCTCGGCCCCGGCGTGTCCGTGCAGGGATGGCTGCGGGGGCACCCCCGGGCCCCGGGGCACCCATCCCGACCCCAGGGCACCCATCCCGGCCCCGGGGCATCCATCCCGGCTCCGGGGCACCCATCCCGGCCCCGGGGCACCCATCCCGGCCCCGGGGCATCCATCCCGGCTCCGGGGCACCCATCCCGGCCCCGGGGCACCCATCCCGGCCCCGGGGCATCCATCCCGGCTCCGGGGCACCCCCGGGCCCCGGGGCACCCATCCCGACCCCGGGGCACCCATCCCGACCCCGGGGCACCCATCCCGACCCCGGGGCACCCATCCCGACCCCGGGGCACCCATCCCGGCCCCGGGGCATCCCCCGGCTGCCGGGCCACCCCCGGGCCCCGGGGCATCCATCCCGGCCCCGGGGCACCCATCCCGACCCCGGGGCACCCATCCGGCCCCGGGGCACCCATCCCGACCCCGGGGCACCCATCCGGCCCCGGGGCATCCATCCCGACCCCGGGGCACCCATCCCGACCCCGGGGCACCCATCCCGGCCCCGGGGCACCCATCCCGGCCCCGGGGCATCCCCCTGCTGCCGGGCCACCCCCGGGCCCCGGGGCACCCCCGGCCCCATCGGGGTCCGCCGTGCCCCGTGCCCAGCCGCCTGCAACCACCGGGAAAAGCAGCCCCGCATCGCCGGGCTGGCGTGCCCGGCTCTCTCACGTCTCCCAAATCCCTCACAGATGGTTTCTATATCACTTGGCTCCGCCGGCGCTTGCTCGGCTCTCGGCGAGCTTAACTTTCCCTTGTCTTTCCACGCAGCTCTTGGCACGGGATGCTCGTCCTGCTGCCCGGCCCCGCTCCTCCCCCGCGCTGCCCGTTCGGACACGTCTCTCCCGGGCCCGGGGAGGGTGCGGGGAGGCCGGGCCCGGCCCCCGCCTCTGCTCTGCCCTCAAATTGCAGCCCGGCCGTGCCAGCCGCAGGTCGCTGCCAGCCAGGGGAGGTGCCGGCCTCGGCTTGTTTGCTCTTCCCTCGGCGCTGCCGCGGGTCTGCTCTCCACCCCGGAGCGTCCCGCGGTGGGATTCACCCACGGGTCAGCGCTGGGGACAGCCCCAAACCGCGGCGCTTTCGCCCCAAAAAGCTCCGCAGCGCCGCTGGAGCTCGGGGCCGTGGGAAGGGATGGGATCCACTCTGCTCCTCTGATGCCGTGGCTGCTCCTCTCACCCCGTGCCGGTTTTCTGCGCTTCTCCGGGTTATCCTGATTGTCCCGCCTTGCCTTCATCCTCAGCGGCTCTTTTGGGATCCATTTGCTGACCGCTCGGAGCGCGACCCTGGCTCCGCTCGCCCTCATCCCACCGCTGCCCGGCCCGAGGGCTGCCGAGGCCTGGGGGTTGCAGGCACCCTCTGCTCTCCCCAAAACTGCTGAGGAACCCCCAAAACTGCTGAGCAACCCCGACCTCCGGAGCCGCGGCCTGACCTCCGCCAGCCCCGGCGTCCCCGGGGCTCGGGTCGGCCAAGAACCGGGAGCCGCGCGTGTCCCGAGTCCCGGAGGAGGAGGAGGAGGATGAGGAGGAAGATTGTGAGCAGGGTTATATCCTCCAGCCCCGGGATGCTAAAAGGGGTTGGAGGCGGTGTCCCAACCCCGGTGTTTCCTCAGGAGCCGCCGCGTCCCCGGGGCTCGGGGCCGGCCGAGCACCGCGCGTGTCCCTAGTCCCGGAGGAGGAGGAGGAGGAGGATGAGGAGGAAGGATTGTGAGCAGGGTTATGTCCTCCAGCCCCGGGGTGCTAAAGGGGGTTGGAGGGGAGGTCCCGGCCCCGGCAGACGGCCGGCCCCGCTCCTGCGGGCGCTGGCGCAGCGGGAGCTTCCCGGCCCAGATGGCTCCGCTCGGCGCTGGCAAAGACTCCGAGATCGCTGGTTGGAGCATCCCGGGGCTGCCGGAGCTCGCACCGGGCTGGGGGGCAAGAGCCAGGCAGGAAAGGGGTCCTAAAGCCAGAAAAATCGGGGGAAAGAAAGCTCCGTGCTGGCAGATGGCTCTGAGGTCGCTGGTTGGAGCATCCCGGGGCTGCCGGAGCTCGCACCGGGCTGGGAGGCAAGAGCCAGGCAGGAAAATGGTCCTAAAGCCAGAAAAATCGGAGGAAAGAAAGGCGGTCTTGCAACACAAATAATAATAGAAACCCTAAGAAGTGATGGATGGCTTTGATGCGATCCAGATGTGAGAGCGGGGCTGGCTCCAGCTGCTGCGCAGCAGGGGGAGCCCGGCCAGCAGCACGCTCAGCTGAAGGAGAGAGAGGAGGAGGAGGGGGACGAGGAAGGGTTTGCCTTCATCTTCGGGGCTTGCCAGGCATGGAGGGGCTGTGGAAAGGATTTGGGATCCACAAAGGAGGACCCACAGCTCCCCTTCCCCTCCCAGCCGCCTTCCTGGGTGACATCGCCCTGGACGAGGAGGACCTGCAGCTCTTCCAGGTGGAGCGGGTGGTGGACCTGGCCCGTCACACCATCACCCGCCTGCCCTCCAACTCCTCAGGTACCGCCGTGCCCCCGGCACCCCCTGCCCGCCTCCATCCCCGGGGGCCACCCTCGTTGACCCCCTCATCCCCACAGGCAGCAACGCCACCGTCCCCCGGCCGGGCCACGCCGGGCACCGGGGCCGGCAGCGGGCACGGAGCCGCCGCGCCGCCACGTCCCGGCCCGAGCGAGTGTGGCCGGACGGGGTCATCCCCTACGTGATCAGCGGCAACTTCAGCGGTGAGTGCCAGCCGGCCCAGGGGCGCCCAACCCCGCCGTGCCTCAGTTTCCCCGCCGCGCTGACCCCCCGCTCGCCGCCCCTCCGCAGGCAGCCAGCGAGCCATCTTCCGGCAGGCCATGCGCCACTGGGAGAAGCACACTTGTGTCACCTTCCTGGAGCGCAACGACGAGGACAGCTACATCGTGTTCACCTACCGGCCCTGCGGGTGCGTCCCCGGGCTGCTCCGGGGGTTCGGGGCTGGGTTTTGAGGGGGGATCCGGGAGTTTGGGGTCCAGGAGGGGCCGGAGCTCGGCGCTCGCCGCCGGGGGATGAGGTCGGTGGCGCGGCACCAGCCCGGGCTTGCAGCGGGGCGGGTGCCAAAGGAAACAGGGGTTTGGACGAGCTCAGCATCTTCACACGTCGGGGCACGGCCCTGGCCGAGCAGATGGTGGGGAGGAGGAGGATTTCCCCGGGAATGGGAGCCCCTGCGTGGGTGCAAACCCTGAGCCAGGTCCAGCATGCAGGGCTGGAGCAGCTCAGCTGCAGGGCAGGGGCAGGGGTGGCTCCAGGGAGCTGGGTGGGCACCCATGGGAGCAGGGGCACGGCATCCGGGGCTGGCGCAGCCGTGCCGTGCCGTGCCAGCCCCGTGCCAGCGGCTGAGCTCTCCTGGTTTCCAGGCAGAGCTGAGGCTGGAGCTCCTCACTGGGGCAGGATGGATGAAGTTCTGTGTCGGGGTGATTCCCACACCCCCAACGTTTTGTGGGACCCCTGCCCTGATACCCCAGGGTGGGGAACACCGGGATGAGAGCTGGGAATCCCCTGCTTCCTCCCCTCCAGGTGCTGCTCCTACGTGGGCCGCCGAGGAGGGGGACCCCAGGCCATCTCCATCGGCAAAAACTGCGACAAATTCGGCATCGTGGTGCACGAGCTGGGCCACGTCATCGGCTTCTGGCACGAGCACACGCGCCCCGACCGGGATGACCACGTCTCCATCATCCGGGAGAACATCCAGCCAGGTGGGGACGAGCTTCCCCCCTCCTCCTCCTCCTCCTCCTCTTCTTCTTCATCCCTGCGGTGGGGTGCTGCCGAAATCGGGGTCCCCCTGGCAGAGCCCCCGTCCTGGCCTCCACAGGGCAGGAATACAACTTCCTCAAGATGGAGCCGGAGGAGGTGGAGTCGCTGGGGGAGACCTACGACTTCGACAGCATCATGCACTATGCCAGGAACACCTTCTCCAGGTACGGCCCCAGGGTGTCCCCCGCTGTCCCCTCACATCCTGGGGACAAGGACACAGTGGCCCAACCCCTGAGGATGGCTACCAGCTGTGGATGGGGTTAATTCCCTCCAAAAATGATTTCCATTGGCATTCTGAGTGGGATGAAACCCCTTCCCGGAGCAGGGAATCGCTGTCCCCGCGGCACTCAACTCCACTGGGGACACGTCCCCGCTGACTCACCGCCCCGCAAGCTTTAATTAGCCAAGCTGCTTTAATTAGCCAGGCTGTTTTAATTAGCCAGGCTGTTTTTAGCATCCTTCCCTGGTGTTGAGGCCGCAGGGTTGGTGATCCCCACCCGGCTCATCCCTCTCCTGCCCCAGGGGCATCTTCCTGGACACCATCCTGCCCAAATACGACGTGAACGGCATCCGCCCCGCCATCGGCCAGAGGACGCGGCTCAGCAAAGGTGACATCGCCCAGGCCCGCAAGCTCTACCGCTGCCCAGGTGAGTGCCACCACCCCGAGGGCACGCCGAGCCCGGCGGAGCAGCCCCGGGCTTGTATTTCCCGGGAAACCCTCGGGAAACGGGAATCTTGGCAAATCTTCATCCCGAATCTCGGCGAAAGCGGCGTCATCCCGGGTGGATTCCCTGTTCCCGGTGGTTTCGGGGTTCTCGCCGCTGTGGGAGTCTCTAAAGAGCGCTCGAGGTGGTTTTCTCCACCTCGGGGTGGCACTTTGGGGGGCTGTGAGGAGAATCTGCCTCTGTGAGGGTGACCTTGGCTGCCCTCTCTTGCCTTTCCTCCGAGAAAAGAGCATCCCCCCAGAGCGTTGTCCCAAAAAATCCTCCCTAGAGCCTCTTCTTGGAGCAGCCTTCAAAAAATCCTCCAAAAGCATCCCCAAAAATAATCTTCCAAAGAAATCGCCCAAAAAGAATCCAGCAAAGAACATCCAGCAAAAAAATCTCCCAAAGAAATGCCCCAAAAAGCATCCAGCAAAGAACATCCCCCAAAGAAATCCCACAAATAAATCCTCCGGAGAAATCCCCCAAAAAAATCCCCAAAGAAACCCCCCAAAGAAATCCCTCGGAGAAATCCCCCAAAAAGCACTCCTGCCCAGAGCAGCTCCCAAGAACACACCCCAAGAGCATTCCCCAAAAAAATCCTTCAAGAGCATCCTACAAAGAGCGTCTCCCAAAAAAAAAATCCCCCAAAAAATCCTTCAAAGAGCATCTCCCCTGAGAATTCCTACAAGAGAATCCTTCAAGGGAAAATCATCCCCAAAAAATCCTACAAAGAGCGTCTCCCAAAAAAAACCCCCAAAAAATCCTTCAAAGAGCATCTCCCCTGAGAATTCCTACAAGAGAATCCTTCAAGGGAAAATCATCTCCAAAAAATCCTACAAAGAGCATCTCCCAAAAAAATCCCCCAAAAAATCCTACAAAGAGCGTCGCCCCCCAGATCCTCCTGCAAAGCATCCCCCAAAAAATCCTTCAAAGAGCATCTCCCAAAAAAAAAAGTCCCAAAAAATCCTTCAAAGAGCGTCTCCCAAAAACATCTCCCAAAAAATCCTTCAAAGAGCATCTCCCCAGAGAATTCCTACAAAAGAATCCTTCAAGGGAAAAGCATCCCCAAAAAATCCTTCAAAGAGCATCTCCCCCCAGATCCTCCTGCAAGAGTATCCCCCAAAAAATCCTAAAAAGAGCGTCTCCCAAAAAAATCTCCCAAAAAATCCTTCAAAGAGCATCTCCCCAGAGAATTCCTACAAAAGAATCCTTCAAGGGAAAAGCATCCCCAAAAAATCCTTCAAAGAGCGTCTCCCCCCAGATCCTCCTGCAAAGCATCCCCCAAAAAATCCTTCAAAGAGCATCTCCCAAAAAAATCTCCCAAAAAATCCTTCAAAGAGCATCTCCCAAAAAAATCTCCCAAAAAATCCTTCAAAGAGCATCTCCCCAGAGAATTCCTACAAGAGAATCCTTCAAGGGAAAAGCATCACCCAAAAAAATCCTTCAAAGAGC
Source organism: Lonchura striata (assembly GCF_050655825.1). Lineage (NCBI taxonomy): Eukaryota > Metazoa > Chordata > Aves > Passeriformes > Estrildidae > Lonchura > Lonchura striata. The sequence goes on from NC_140724.1 coordinate 3,231,805, forward strand.
GTCTCCCAAAAAAAATTTCCAAAAAAATCCTACAAAGATAATCTCCCCAGAGAATTCCTACAAGAGAATCCTTCAAGGGAAAAGCATCACCCAAAAAAAATCCTTCAAAGAGCATCTCCCAAAAAAAACTCTTGAAAAATCCTTCAAAGAGCGTCTCCCCCCAGATCCTCCTGCAAGAGCATCCCCCAAAAAATCCTTCAAAGAGCATCTCCCAAAAAAAATTTCCAAAAAAATCCTACAAAGATAATCTCCCCAGAGAATTCCTACAAGAGAATCCTTCAAGGGAAAAGCATCACCCAAAAAAAATCCTTCAAAGAGCATCTCCCAAAAAAAAACTCTTGAAAAAATCCTTCAAAGAGCGTCTCCCCCCAGATCCTCCTGCAAAGCATCCCCCAAAAAAGCCTTCAAAGAGCATCTCCCAAAAAAATCTCCCAAAAAATCCTTCAAAGAGCATCTCCCCTGAGAATGCCTACAAGAGAATCCTTCAAGGGAAAAGCATCCCCAAAAAATCCTACAAAGAGCATCTCCCAAAAAAATCTCCAGAAAAATCCTACAAAGAGCGTCTCCCCCCAGATCCTCCTGCAAAGCATCCCCCATAAAATCCTTCAAAGAGCATCTCCCAAAAAAAATTTCCAAAAAAATCCTACAAAGATAATCTCCCCAGAGAATTCTTACAAAAGAATCCTTCAAGGGAAAAGCATCCCCAAAAAATCCTTCAAAGAGCATCTCCCAAAAAAAATGTCCCAAAAAATCCTTCAAAGAGAGTCTCCCAAAAAAACTCTTGAAAAATCCTTCAAAGAGCGTCTCCCCCCAGATCCTCCTCCAAGAACATCCCCCAAAAAATCCTAAAAAGAGCGTCTCCCAAAAACATCTCCCAAAAAATCCTTCAAAGAGCATCTCCCCAGAGAATTCCTACAAGAGAATCCTTCAAGGGAAAAGCATCACCCAAAAAAAATCCTTCAAAGAGCATCTCCCAAAAAAAAACTCTTGAAAAATCCTTCAAAGAGCGTCTCCCCCCAGATCCTCCTGCAAAGCATCCCCCAAAAAAGCCTTCAAAGAGCATCTCCCAAAAAAATCTCCCAAAAAATCCTTCAAAGAGCATCTCCCCTGAGAATGCCTACAAGAGAATCCTTCAAGGGAAAAGCATCCCCAAAAAATCCTACAAAGAGCATCTCCCAAAAAAATCTCCAGAAAAATCCTACAAAGAGCGTCTCCCCCCAGATCCTCCTGCAAAGCATCCCCCATAAAATCCTTCAAAGAGCATCTCCCAAAAAAAATTTCCAAAAAAATCCTACAAAGATAATCTCCCCAGAGAATTCTTACAAAAGAATCCTTCAAGGGAAAAGCATCCCCAAAAAATCCTTCAAAGAGCATCTCCCAAAAAAAAGTCCCAAAAAATCCTTCAAAGAGAGTCTCCCAAAAAACTCTTGAAAAATCCTTCAAAGAGCGTCTCCCCCCAGATCCTCCTCCAAGAACATCCCCCAAAAAATCCTTCAAAGAGCATCTCCCAAAAAAAATTTCCAAAAAAATCCTACAAAGATAATCTCCCCAGAGAATTCTTACAAAAGAATCCTTCAAGGGAAAAGCATCCCCAAAAAATCCTTCAAAGAGCATCTCCCAAAAAAAAGTCCCAAAAAATCCTTCAAAGAGCGTCTCCCAAAAAAAACTCTTGAAAAATCCTTCAAAGAGCGTCTCCCCCCAGATCCTCCTCCAAGAACATCCCCCAAAAAATCCTAAAAAGAGCGTCTCCCAAAAACATCTCCCAAAAAATCCTTCAAAGAGCATCTCCCCTGAGAATTCCTACAAGAGAATCCTTCAAGGGAAAATCATCCCCAAAAAATCCTACAAAGAGCATCTCCCAAAAAAATCCCCCAAAAAATCCTACAAAGAGCGTCTCCCCCCAGATCCTCCTGCAAAGCATCCCCCAAAAAATCCTTCAAAGAGCATCTCCCAAAAAAATCTCCCAAAAAATCCTTCAAAGAGCATCTCCCCAGAGAATTCCTACAAGAGAATCCTTCAAGGGAAAAGCATCACCCAAAAAAATCCTTCAAAGAGCGTCTCCCAAAAAAAACTCTTGAAAAATCCTTCAAAGAGCGTCTCCCCCCAGATCCTCCTGCAAGAGCATCCCCCAAAAAAACCTTCAAAGAGCATCTCCCAAAAAAATCCCCCAAAAAATCCTACAAAGAGCGTCTCCCCCCAGATCCTCCTGCAAAGCATCCCCCAAAAAATCCTTCAAAGAGCATCTCCCAAAAACATCTCCCAAAGAATCCTTCCAAGAGCATCTACAAGAGAATCCTTCCAGGGAAAAGCATCCCCCCAGAGGATCTTCCAAGACCATCCCCCTGACAAATCCCCCAAAAACCATTCCCCAGGAGCATCCTCCGGGATCAGAGCATCCCCTGAGCGCATCCCCCGGCCCCAGACCCCCCTGGGGGATCGGAGCCTCCTCCGGGAGCTTTTTCCAGCCCAGCCCGGCCCCGCAGCGGGGTTTGGATGCGGTGGGACGCGGGACGGGACATCCCGATCCCATCGGAGCTCGCGAAATCCGCCGCGGGGCTGGAGCGGGTGGCGAGCGGAGCTCCGCTGTCACCTGGCAGGGCTCTGGGAGTGGGGACTGCCAGCGGTGGCATTGTCGCAGGCTGGGGACGGGGGTGGCTGGCACCAGTGCCCGCGGCTGCAGGCGCGTGTTCCGCGGCCGTGCTGCCAACATCTGCAAGGAGTTTGGCTCCCGCGCTCTCCCCGCTTAATTCCAGCCGCTAATTAACAGCCTGGAAGAGGAAAAACCTTTGGCAGGGGCCCCGCGGCTGTGCCGCCTTCAGGGGAGCAGGAAAAGCGATTCGTTTGGAGCAAAGGGAAAATAAAAAAGGGAAAAACCCCCTCCCGAAAAAGCTTCACGAGTGTCCCCACTTCAAGGAGGGGGGAAAAAGCAGCGAGTTCAGCTTTCGAGCGGCTTTTTTGGCACCGTTTCACCTTCCGAGCGGCAGGGTGGGCACGGGGGGCGGCCGCCTCGGCCCCCCGAGAGCCGCGGGAGCCGTGCGGCTTCCAGACGGGCCAGCTCCCGGGAAACCCTCCCGGAGCTGGCCCCGGAGCACGGCCCGGGGCTCCGGCAGCGCCCCTGCCCCGCCGGCCGCGGCCCCGAGGGGTGCCAGGAGCCGGGAGCCGCTCCAGGGAGGGATGGGGATGGCGCTGATCCGTTTTATTTTCCGGGAATTCGGGTGGGGGAAAAGGCGCTGGGGATGGGGGTGAAGGCAGCGATGCCCTTCCTGCTGCTGGGGGTTTCCCCTGAGGGGTCTGAACCCCAAATTTTCGCCCTCTGCAGCCTGTGGGGAGACGCTCCAGGACAGCCAGGGCAACTTCTCCTCGCCGGAATTCCCCAATGGATACTCGGCGCACATGCACTGCGTCTGGAGGATCTCGGTGACCCCCGGAGAGAAGGTGCTGACTGCTGGGGTGTCCCGGGCCCCAGCACCCCCCAGCCCTCTTTTGGGGTTTCCCAGGTCCCAGCACCCTCCCAGCCCTGTTTTGGGGTGTCCCAGCACCCTCCCAGCCCTGTTTTGGGGTGTCCCGGGCCCCAGCACCCCCCAGCCCTGTTTTGGGGTGTCCCGGGTCCCAGCACCCCCCAGCCCTGTTTTGGGGTGTCCCGGGTCCCAGCACCCTCCCAGCCCTGTTTTGGGGTGTCCCGGGTCCCAGCACCCTCCCAGCCCTGTTTTGGGGTGTCCCAACATCCCCCCAGGCCTGTTTTGGGGTGTCCCAGCACCCTCCCAGCCCTGTTTTGGGGTGTCCCGGGTCCCAGCACCCTCCCAGCCCTGTTTTGGGGTGTCCCAACATCCCCCCAGCCCTGTTTTGGGGTGTCCCGGGTCCCAGCATCCCAACTCCCACCCTCTTCCAGCCCTCCTCCCCTGAGTCCCAGCCCTGTTTTGGGGTGTCCCGGGTCCCAGCACCCTCCCAGCCCTGTTTTGGGGTGTCCCGGGTCCCAGCACCCTCCCAGCCCTGTTTTGGGGTGTCCCAGCACCCTCCCAGCCCTGTTTTGGGGTGTCCCGGGCCCCAGCACCTCCCAGCCCTGTTTTGGGGTGTCCCAGCATCCTCCCAGCCCTGTTTTTGGGTGTCCCGGGTCCCAGCACCCTCCCATCCCTGTTTTTGGGGTTTCCCAGGTCCCAGCACCCTCCCAGCCCTGTTTTGGGGTGTTCCGGGTCCCAGCATCCTCCCACCCCTGTTTTGGGGTGTCCCAGCATCCTCCCTGCCCTGTTTTGGGGTATCCCAGCACCCGTCCCAGCCCTGTTTTTGGGGTTTCCCAGGTCCCATCATCCTCCCTGCCCTGTTTTGGGGTGTCCCAGCACCCTCCCAGCCCTGTTTTGGGTGTCCCGGGTCCCAGCACCCTCCCAGCCCTGTTTTGGGGTGTCCTGGGTTCCCAGCACCCTTCCAGCCCTGTTTTGGGGTGTCCCAGCACCCTCCCACCCCTGTTTTGGGGTGTCCCAGCACCATCCCAGCCCTGTTTTTGGGGTGTCCCGGGCCCCAGCACCTCCCAGCCCTGTTTGGGGTGTCCCGGGTCCCAGCATCCTCCCAGCCCTGTTTTGGGGTGTCCCAGCACCCTCCCAGCCCTGTTTTTGGGTGTCCCGGGTCCCAGCACCCTCCCAGCCCTGTTTTTGGAGTGTCCTGGGTTCCCAGCACCCTCCCAGCCCTGTTTTTGGGTGTCCCGGGTCCCAGCTCCCTCCCAGCCCTGTTTTGGGGTGTCCCAGCATCCTCCCTGCCCTGTTTTGGGGTGTCCCAGCACCCTCCCAGCCCTGTTTTGGGGTGTCCCAGCACCCTCCCAGCCCTGTTTTTGGGGTTTCCCAGGTCCCAGCACCCTCCCAGCCCTGTTTTGGGGTGTCCCAGCATTCTCCCAGCCCGGTTTTGGGGTGTCCCAGCGCCCTCCCTGCCCTGTTTTTGGGTGTCCCGGGTCCCAGAACCCCCCCAGCCCTGTTCTGGGGTGTCCCAGCACCCTCCCAGCCCTGTTTTTGGGGTTTCCCAGGTCCCATCATCCTCCCAGCCCTGTTTTGGGGTGTCACAGCACCCTCCCAGCCCTGTTTTGGGGTGTCCGGGGTACCATCACCCCGCTGTGGGGTGGGATGCTCGGGGCAGAGCAGGTCTGGGCTCCCCGGCAGATGGGGCGCGGGGGGATCTCACCCCACGCTCTTGCCGCTCCTGCCGCCCTCAGATCATCCTGAATTTCACCACCCTGGACCTCTACCGAAGCCGGCTGTGCTGGTACGACTACGTGGAGGTGAGAGACGGGTTCTGGAGAAAGGCCACGCTGCGAGGTAACAACCGCGGGCCTCCCGCCCGCTCCTCCCGCCCGCCGGGGCCGCCCCGGGGCCGGCAGCGGGGCCGGGGGATCCCCTCTGCCCCTCTCCTGCTGTCCCAAAATCCTGGGGAGGGGGGAAGGACCCCCCCAGAGGGGTTGTGGAGGTGGATGGAGCTCCCAGTTTAGCCCCCAGCAGTGAGAGCAGGCTGGGGGATCCGGCCGGCTGGCACAACTCTCCTCGGGGAGTGACGGGGTCCTGGTGCCACCCCGAGGAGCTGGGTGTTCTCCAGGGAGACTCCAGGATCCCAGTCCCATCCCTGTGGTGCTCCCCAGGAACATTCCAGGATCCCAGTCCCATCCCTGTGGTGTTACCCAGGAACATTCCGGGATCCCAGTCCCATCCCTGTGATGTTCCCCAGGGAGATTCCAGGATCCCAGTCCCATCCCTGTGGTGTTACCCAGGAACATTCCGGGATCCCAGTCCCATCCCTGTGATGTTCCCCAGGAACATTCTGGGATCCCAGTCCCATCCTTGTGGTGCTCCCCAGGGAGATTCCAGGATCCCAGTCCCATCCCTGTGATGTTCCCCAGGGAGATTCCAGGATCCCAGTCCCATCCCTGTGATGTTCCCCAGGGAGATTCCGGGATCCCAGTCCCATCCCTGTGATGTTCCCCAGGGAGATTCCAGGATCCCAGTCCCATCCCTGTGGTGCTCCCCAGGAACATTCTGGGATCCCAGTCCCGTCCCCACGAGCTGATGTTCCCCAAATCCCAGGATTCCCAAGTCCCCTGGAATCACCAGTGGGAGTGAAACAGCCGGAAAAGCCGGAGGGGAGCAGGGAGAAGCCTTTGGCTTTAGGCTGGAAAGGGGAGCGGGGCACCAGGAGGAAGTGGAGGTGACCAAGAGGAGGCGGCAGTGAGGAAGAGGAGGTAGCAGTGAGGAAGAGGAGGTGGAAGTGAGGAAGAGGAGGTGGCAGTGAGGAAGAGGAGATAGCGGTGAAGAAGAGGAGGTGGCGGTGAGGAAGAGGAGGTGGCAGTGAGGAAGAGGAGGTGGCGGTGAGGAAGAGGAGATAGCGGTGAAGAAGAGGAGGTGGTGGTGAGGAAGAGGAGGTGGAAGTGAGGAAGAGGAGATAACGGTGAGGAAGAGGAAATAACAGTGAGCAAGAGGAGGCGGTGAGGAAGAGGAGATGGTGAGGAAGAGGAGATAATGGTGAGGAAAAGGAGATAGCAGTGAGGAAGAGGATGTGGCAGTGAGGAAGAGGAGATAGCAGTGATGAAGAGGAGATGACAGAAGGGAAAAGGAGGTGGCAGTGAGAAAGACGGGATGGTGAGGAAGAGGAGATGGCAGTGAGGAAGAGGAGATAACGGTGCAGAAAAGGATGTGGCAGTGAGGAAGAGGAGATGGCAGTGAGGAAGAGGAGATAGTGGTGAAGGAGGTGGCAGTGAGGAAGAGGAGATAACAGTGAGGAAGAGGAGATAGCGGTGAAGGAGGTGGCAGTGAGGAAGAAGAGATAGCGGTGAAGAAGAGGAGGTGGCGGTGATGAAGAGGAGGTGGCGGTGAGGAAGAGGAGGTGGCAGTGGGGAAGAGGAGATAATGGTGAGGAAGAGGAGATAATGGTGAGGAAGAGGAGATAACGGTGAGGAAGAGGAGGTGGAAGTGGGGAAGAGCAGATGATGAGGAAGAGGAGGTGGCAGTAGGGAAAAGGAGGTGGCAGTGGGGAAGAAGAGATAATGGTGAGGAAGAGGAGATAACGGTGAGGAAGAGGAGATAACGGTGAGGAAGAGGAGGCGGCGGTGAGGAAGAGGAGATAGGAGCAAGGAAGAGGAGATAACAGTGAGCAAGAGGAGATAATGGTGAGGAAGAGGAGATGGCAGTGAGGAAGAGGAGATAACGGTGAGGAAGAGGAGGTGGAAGTGGGGAAGAGCAGATGATGAGGAAGAGGAGGTGGAAGTGGGGAAGAGCAGATGATGAGGAAGAGGAGGTGGCAGTGGGGAAGAGGAGATAATGGTGAGGAAGAGGAGATAATGGTGAGGAAGAGGAGATAGCGGTGAGGAAGAGGAGATAGCGGTGAGGAAGAGGAGATAGCGGTGAGCAAGAGGAGGCGGCGGCGAGCAGGAGGAGGCGGCGGTGAGGAAGAGGAGGCTCCAGCACGGCAGCCCCAGCCCGCCTTCCTCCCCAGGCAGGTTCTGCGGGAACAAGCTGCCCGAGCCCATCATCTCCACCGACAGCCGCCTCTGGGTGGAGTTCCGCAGCAGCAGCAACTGGGTGGGCAAAGGTTTCTTCGCCGTCTACGAAGGTAAGGGGGGATCCGGGGGGCTCGGGGGGTGCCGGGGGGCTCGGGGGGCTCAGGGTGCTCCCCTCCCTTCCAGCCATCTGCGGGGGGGACGTCAGGAAGGACAACGGGCACATCCAGTCGCCCAACTACCCCGACGACTATCGGCCCAGCAAGGTGTGCGTGTGGAGAATCACCGTGTCCGAGGGCTACCACGTGGGATTGACCTTCCAGTCCTTCGAGGTGGGTCCGAGTCCTCCGCCGAGAATGGGGAGGGGTCGTCTCCTCATGCCGTGCCTCAGTTTCCCCACGCGACAGGGGCGGGGAAGGGTTTGGGGGTGCTGGGATGGAACTACCCCCGGTTCTGTGGGGCGGGGAGGGTTTGGGGGTGCTGGGATGGAACCACCCCCAGTTCTGTGGGGCAGGGAAGGGTTTGGGGGTGCTGGGATGGAACAACCCCTGGTTCTGTGGGGCAGAAAGGGTTTGGGGGTGCTGGGATGGAACAACCCCCGGTTCTGTGGGGCAGAAAGGGTTTGGGGGTGCTGGGATGGAACCACCCCCGGTTCTGTGGGGCAGAAAGGGTTTGGGGGTGCTGGGATGGAACCACCCCTGGTTCGGTAGGGTGGGAAGGGTTTGGGGTGCTGGGATGGAACCACCCCCGGTTCAGTGGGGCGGGGAGGGTTTGGGGGTGCTGGGATGGAACCACCCCTGGTTCGGTAGGGTGGGAAGGGTTTGGGGTGCTGGGATGGAACCACCCCCGGTTCAGTGGGGCGGGGAAGGGTTTGGGGGTGCTGGGATGGAACAACCCCCGGTTCTGTGGGGCAGAAAGGGTTTGGGGGTGCTGGGATGGAACCACCCCTGGTTGTGTGGGGCTGGAAGGGTTTGGGGGTGCTGGGATGGAACCACCCCCGGTTCTGTGGGGCGGGAAGGGTTTGGGGGTGCTGGGATGGAACCACCCCCGGTTCTGTGGGGCGGGGAAGGGTTTGGGGGTGCTGGGATGGAACCATGCCAGGTTCAGTGGGAAAAGGTCTCCGAGCGTAGAGAGAAACTCGAATTTTCCAGGCTTCGTTCTGGGGAAAGGCTGGGAGAAAATCCGAGGGAAGAACGAGGAACAATTCTTGTCTTCGCTCGCTGCGCGCACGTGCAGCTTGTTTAAGCCAAGGGTGGTTTCCTCATTAGCCAACGGTGATGGCGTTTTAATTAAAGAACCGATCAGGTCAACATGTAATGAATTGAGATATAGAAGAACAATGGGTTTTTAATAACGACTATTGACCAGCCTTCTTATATTAATTATTGGAGGATAATCAGGTCAACACGTAGCAAACTAAGATATAAAAGAACAATGGGTTTTTAATAACAATTATTGACCAGCCTTTTTATATTAATTGTTGGGGGCTAATCAGGTGAACACGTAGCGAGCTAAGATATAAAAAATGGGGTGTTTAATAACGATTATTGACCAGCCTTCTTCTATTAATTATTGGGGGCTGAACAGGTCAACATCTAACGAACTGAGATATAAAAAACAATGGGTTTTTTAATAACGATTATTGACCAGCCTTCTTATGTTAATTATTGGGGGCTAAACAGGTCAACACGTAGCGAGCTAAGATATAAAAAATGGGTTTTTTAATGGAGATTATTGACCAGCCGATTTATATTAATTACTGGGGGTTGTCTGTTGTTCCCCCCGCCAGATCGAGCGCCACGACAGCTGCGCCTACGACTACCTGGAGATCCGCGACGGCAGCAGCGACTCGAGCAGCCTCATCGGCCGCTACTGCGGCTACGACAAACCCGACGACATCAAGAGCACCTCCAACAAGCTCTGGATGAAATTCGTCTCCGACGGCTCCATCAACAAGGCCGGCTTCGCCGTCAACTTCTTCAAAGGTTTTTTTGGGGTGCTCCGGGGATCGCTGGGGGGGGGTCGCAGCCCCCTGGCCGCTCACAACCCCCTGCCTTGCCCAGAGATGGACGAGTGCTCCCGGCCCAACAACGGCGGCTGCGAGCAGCGCTGCGTCAACACCCTGGGCAGCTACAAGTGTGCCTGCGACCCCGGCTACGAGCTGGCGGCCGACAAGCGCCGCTGCGAGGGTGAGCGTCCCCCCCGAGACCACCCGCCCACCCCAAAAATCCCCTCGGCGCGCCCCTCGCCGCGACCCCGCGGAGGTGACGGGCGCTGCGTGGTGCCGCCCTGCAGCCGCCTGCGGAGGTTTCCTCACCAAGCTCAACGGCTCCATCACCAGCCCGGGCTGGCCCAAGGAGTATCCCCCCAACAAGAACTGCATCTGGCAGCTGGTGGCCCCCACCCAGTACCGCATCTCCCTCCAGTTCGATTTCTTCGAGACCGAGGGCAACGATGTGAGTCTGGGGGGGCAGCGTCCCTCTGCGCCGTGTCCCCAGCCCCAAAACCCCATTTCCTAGCCCCAAAACCCCATTTCCCAGCCCCAAAACACCCCCCGGGGTGGCACCGCCGTGTCCCCAGCCCCAAAACCCCATTCCCCAGCCCCAAAACCCCATTTCCCAGCCCCAAAACCCCATTCCCCAGCCCCAAAACCCCATTCCCCAGCCCCAAAACCCCATTTCCCAACCCCAAAACCCCATTTCCCAGCCCCAAAACCCCATTTCCCAGCCCCAAAACCCCATTTCCCAGCCCCAAAACACCCCCCCGGGGTGGCACCGCCGTGTCCCCAGCCCCAAAACCCCATTCCCCAGCCCCAAAACCCCATTCCCCAGCCCCAAAACCCCATTTCCCAGCCCCAAAACCCCATTCCCCAGCCCCAAAACCCCATTCCCCATCCCCAAAACCCCATTTCCCAGCCCTAAAACCCAAAACCCCATTTCCCATCCCCAAAACCCCATTCCCCAGCCCCAAAACCCCATTTCCCAGCCCCAAAACACCCCCCCGGGGTGGCACCGCCGTGTCCCCAGCCCCAAAACCCCATTTCCCAGCCCCAAAACCCCATTCCCCATCCCCAAAACCCCATTCCCCAGCCCCAAAACCCCATTCCCCAGCCCCAAAACCCCATTTCCCAGCCCCAAAACCCCATTCCCCAGCCCCCAAACCCCATTTCCCAGCCCCAAAACCCCATTTCCCAACCCCAAGACCCCATTCCCCAGCCCCAAAACCCCATTTCCCAGCCCCAAAACCCCATTCCCCAGCCCCAAAACCCCATTCCCCAGCCCCAAAACCCCATTTCCCAGCCCCAAAACCCCATTCCCCAGCCCCAAAACCCCACCCCGGGGTGGCACCGCCGTGTCCCCAGCCCCAAAACCCCATTTCCCAGCCCCAAAACCCCATTCCCCAGCCCCAAAACCCCATTTCCCAACCCCAAAACCCCATTTCCCATCCCCAAAACCCCATTTCCCAACCCCAAAACCCCATTCCCCAGCCCCAAAACCCCATTCCCCAGCCCCAAAACCCCATTTCCCAGCCCCAAACCCCACCCCGGGGTGGCACCGCCGTGTCCCCAGCCCCGTGTCACCCGCCCAGGTGTGCAAATACGACTTCGTGGAGGTGCGCAGCGGGCTCACGGCCGACTCCAAGCTGCACGGGAAGTTCTGCGGCGCCGAGAAGCCCGACGTCATCACCTCCCAGTACAACAACATGAGGATCGAGTTCAAGTCCGACAACACCGTCTCCAAAAAGGGCTTCAAAGCCCATTTTTTCTCAGGTACAGCTGCCCGGCCCCGGCGTGGGCGTCCCCTGGCCTCGCTCACCCAGCCAGCCCCCCCTGCACCCCCAAACCGCCGCTAACGCTTCCCTCGCCCACGCCGGGGGTGCAGCCCCCGGTGCCAAAACCCTCCAGCCACAGGCAGCCTGGCTGGCAGCGAATTTTTGGGGGGTTTTCTCCTCTTTTGGGGAACAATCGGCTCCTACTTCAGCTCTAGGGGTGCTCTCAGGGGCTCCCCAAATGGCGTGGGGATGCTGGGCTCCCGCTGGGGGACAGGGATGTGCTCGGCCCCGGGTGCTGCACCCCTCGGGTGGCATTCCCGGGGTGGGGGGACGGTGACACCCCGCTCCGCTGCTGCTGCTGCTCCCCGCTCCGCTGCACGGCCGCCGGCTCCCTCCGCTTCCCGGGCGGGGCGCTCCGCGGGGCGATCCCTCCTCCCAAAAAAACCATCCCCTGCCTCTCTCCCTGTCCGCTCTCCTCTCCCGGGCCACCCCGCCAGGAGCCCGCGTCGCCTTGGGATGGGTTTTGTGGGGAGGGATGGGGACACGGAGCTCAACGCTGGATGCAGCCGGGGCCGGCCCCGGGCTGGGGGCTGCCACCGGGCGTGGCACAGTGCCCTGGACACGATGCCAGCTGTGAGAGACCCGCAGCACCCACCGTGAGCCTCCCGCTGGCCGCTTTTGAGCCGCCCGGCTGCGGGAGCGGCGTCCCCCGGAGGCGCCGGGGATCTCCCGGAGCCGCAGAGCCCCGCGGGCCGGGCATCGAGTGTCTTTGCTTTATCTGTTTAATTAAAACCAAGGCGAGTAGGGCGGCCCAGGGGGCCCAGCCGTCGGGAGCCGGCACCCTCCACAAAGCGATTCCTCGGGGAAGCCCGGCGGCCGAACGGGACCACGGGGCAGCCGGGTGAGTCCCCCCCGGAGCACTTCGGGCTCCTTCCCGGTCCCCTTTTCCCTCTTTTTCCTCACCCCGCCGGGATGTGCGCTGACAATAGACCACCAAACCCTCTCCTCCGCCTTCCCCCGCTCAGGTCTCGGGTTTTCCCGGCAGCAGGACCACCCTGGAGGACTTGGCCACAGCGGGGTCCCTCCTCTGGTCCCTCCGGGGTTGCTCCCCGGGCAAAGCCTCTGCCGTGCGGCCCCTTTTTGGCCGCGGAGGGTCCCCGCGCTCCGGACGAGCCCCGTCCCTCGGTGCCTCGGGCAGCCCGGCCGTCTGGGCGCCCGTTTTTCCCCGCTGAAGACGTGACCCCTTCCTCCTCCTCCTCCTCCTCCTTCTCCTCCTCCTCCTCCTCCTCCTCCTGGCGGCCCGGGGCTCCGTCGGCTCGCGCGTTAAGGATGCGCATTCCGCCCGGGAATCCGCCACGGTGTCGGCATCCAGGTACGTCCCGCGGCCCTCGGCCGAGCCCCGCCCGGCGCTGGGGGGTCCGCAGCGGGGGGAGAGGCGCTGCCGGGGGGCTGCGGGGCGCTGAGCAGCCCGGAGCCGTCGGATGCCCTCGGGGGAGAACGGTGAGCGCACGGCAGGTGCCGGGTGGCGGCGGGCGAGCAAGCCGGTTGGAATAAAGGATTGCTGAAAAGACGCCGAGCCGCCGGGCTTCTTTCCGCTGCCAACTCTCTCCTGCTCTTGTCCCTCCGTCCTGCCAGCTCCCCCCGCGGCGCTGGAGCTGCTCCGAGCCCAGAAGCCCCTTCCCGACCCCCAAAAGGGCCTTTCCGCCTCGCTTCCTCCTCCCTCAGGCCGAGGAGACGCCAGGTTACAGCCTCGGCTTGAGAGGCGGCCGGGGGTCGAGGGGGCCGGGGCAGGACCCCCTCGCCCTGGCTCCAGGAGGGATCCCGGCTGTTCTCCAGCATCGCTGGGAGCTCGGAGCGGGACGCTGGGGCTCCGGTGCCCGCTTGCTGCTGCCTTCCCTCCCCAAAACACCGCCCCGCGGGCAGGGCGAGCGAGGGGGAGCGATGGGACCTGGAGGGGTCTTTTGGGGGGGCTCGGGGAGGAGCTGACCGGCGCTGGGGAGCTCGGGCAGCGCTGCGGGGTCAATCCGGCCAGCTCGGGGTGACGCCAAACCCCTCCACCGCCGCTCCGACACCCCTAGGAAGCCACCCAAAGCCCACCCTCATCCTCCCGGAGCCAGCCTCGTGCCCCCTGCTCTTCCTCCTCCTCCTCCTCCTCCTCCTCCTCCTCGCAGAGCCGCTCGCCCCGGCCGCGGAGGGGCTCCCCGGGGGTCCCCTCGCTGCTGCTTCCCCCCGGCTGCCGCTCCGCATGGCCCCGCCGCCCCCGGCCCCGCCGCCCCCCGCTCCCCCCAGCGCTCCCCCCCTTTTCTCTCCCTCTCTCTTCGCAGAGAAGAAGCAGCAGCTGCAGCCCCCGAAATCTCGCCCGCCCGGCCTGAAGTTCCGCATGCAGAAGCGGCCGCGGGGCCCCTCCTGAGCCTCTCCGTCCTCTCCGTCTTTCTCAGGAACGCCGCGGCCCCGGAGCCGTGCGGGAGCACGGTGGGACCGAGCCGAGCCGAGCCGTGCTGCCGGCCCCGGCAGCCTTTTGCTTGACAGAACTGGTTGTTGACCTTATTTTTATAATTTTTTAAATATTTTTTTCCTTTTTTTTTTTTTTTTTTTTTTGGTTCTAAGCACCCCACCCCCTTGGTTTTGTCATTGACCAGCTGACCTTGTTTGTTCTTTTTTTTTTTGGTTTTTATTTTTCCTCTCCCCCCTCCTCAATTTTTACCGTGTCTGTGACATTTCCTATCGATGAGTAAAGAGGGACTCCCGCGTCCTGGTCTTTCTTGCGCACCTTTGGTTGTCACTGTGTGTTTTTCTGCCTCCTCCCCCCCAGTCCGTCCTGGCAGCAGGTAATGGTGGCACCCATGGGTGAGCCCACGGGAGAGGAGGAGCCGTCCCATCCCCGCGGGGGCTGGGGGCTGCTGGAGCTGCTGGAGCTGCTTGCTGCTGCCCGGGGGCGCTTGCTTGGCTGGAGGGGAGCAGGAATTTGGGGGGTGGCTGGGGTTGGGGGGATGGAATTACACCATTCCAAACTTTCCCAACCCGCTCAGGGATCCCCTCTGCTCTCTCCCAGACAAGGATGAGTGTTCCAAGAACAACGGCGGCTGCCAGCACGAGTGCCTCAACTCCTTCGGCAGCTACGAGTGCCAGTGCCGCAGCGGCTTCGTGCTGCACGACAACAAGCACGACTGCAAGGAAGGTGGGTCCAGCCCGCTCCCCGTTCCCTTGGGAACATCCCTCCCACCCCTCCGTGACCCTCCTGGCCCTCCCGGCAGCTGGCTGTGACCACAAGGTGACATCCACCTCGGGGAGCATCACCAGCCCCAACTGGCCCGATAAATACCCCAGCAAGAAGGAGTGCACCTGGGCCATCAGCACCACGCCGGGCCACCGCATCAAGCTGGTAGGGCTTGCTTGGGGGGTGGAGGGCGCTGGGGTCTCCTTCTGCCGAGCTTCCACCTCACCCAGGAGCTCCGCAGACCTTCTCGGAGCTGGACGTGGAGGCGCAGCAGGAATGTACCTACGACCACCTGGAGATCTTCGACGGGAAGGACGCCAAGGCGCCGGCGCTCGGCCGCTTCTGCGGGGCCAAGGAGCCCGAGCCCGTCGTCTCCTCGGGCAACAAGATGTTCCTCAAGTTTGTGTCTGATAACTCCATCCAGAAGAAGGGATTTGAGGCCACTCACAGCACGGGTACCGCCGTGGGGTGGGGAAATGGGGTTTTGGGGTGGGGGGACAAAGTGAGCGCCCCTAAAGCCCGGCTTGTCCCACAGTGTGTGGGGCCAGGTGTGTTCTGGGGTGGGGAAATGGGGTTTTTGGGGTGGGGAGACAGTGTGAGTGCCCCTAAACCTCGGCCAGGTGTGTCCTGGGGTGGGGAAGTGGGGTTTTGGGATTGGGGGAAAACATGAGTGCCCCTAAACCCCAGCTTCTCCCACAGTGTGTGGGGCCAGGTGTGTCGTGGGGTGGGGAAATGGGGTTTTGGGGTTGGGGGGAAAGCATGAGCGCCCCTAAACCCCAGCTTGTCCCACAGTGTGCAGGGGCCAGGTGTGTTATGGGGCTAGGAAATGGGGTTTTGGGGTAGGGGGACAGACTGAACGCCCCTAAACCACAGCTTCTCCCCAAGTATGCAGGGGCCAGGTGTGTTTTGGGGTGGGGAAATTGGGTTTGGGGTATGGGGGACAGCAGGAGCACCCCTAAACCTCAGCTTCTCCCACTGTGTGAGGGGGCCAGGTGTGTTGTGGGGCTGGGAAACTGGGTTTTGGGATTGGGGGACAGCGTGAGTGCCCCTAAACCTCAGCTTCTCCCACAGTGTGCAGGGCCAGGTGTGTTTTGGGGTGGGAAATTGGGTTTGGGGTATGGGGGACAGCAGGAGCACCCCTAAACCCCGGCTTCTCCCCAAGTATGCGGGGCCAGGTGTGTTGTGGGGCTGGGAAATTGGGTTTTGGGGTGTGGGGACAGACTGAGCACCCCTAAACCCCGGCTCCTCCCGCAGTGGGCAGGGCCCAGGTGTGTTTTGGGGTGGGAAATTGGGTTTTGGGGTTGGGGGGACAGACTGAGCATCCCTAAACCCCCGCTCCTCCCGCAGTGGGCAGGGCCCAGGTGTGTTTTGGGGTGGGAAATTGGGTTTTGGGGTGTGGGGACAGTGTGAGCACCCCTAAACCCCCGCTCCTCCCGCAGTGGGCAGGGCCCAGGTGTGTTTTGGGGTGGGAAATTGGGTTTTGGGGTTGGGGGGACAGACTGAGCACCCCTAAACCCCTGCTCCTCCCGCAGTGTGCGGGGGCCAGGTGCGTGCCGAGGTGAAGACCAAGGACCTGTATTCCCACGCCCAATTTGGGGACAACAACTACCCGGGGGGCTCGGACTGCGAGTGGGTGATCATGGCCGAGGAGGGCTTCGGCGTGGAGCTCATCTTCCAGACCTTCGAGATCGAGGAGGAGGCCGACTGCGGCTACG
Organism: Lonchura striata; assembly: GCF_050655825.1. NCBI lineage: Eukaryota > Metazoa > Chordata > Aves > Passeriformes > Estrildidae > Lonchura > Lonchura striata. The sequence goes on from NC_140724.1 coordinate 3,247,973, forward strand.
ACTACATGGAGCTCTTCGACGGCTACGACGGCACCGCCCCGCGCCTCGGCCGCTTCTGCGGCTCCGGGGTGAGCTTGGCACCGAGGGGGCACAGGGTGGGCTGGGCGGAGGGGCGAGGAGCGAGGGCGCAGGGTGATGGGTGAGGCAGAGCGGCGAGGAGAAATCCCCGCGGGGAGTTTGGTCTGGCGTGGCGATTCCCAGCCGAAACGGGCGCAAAGATTCCCACCCGTTTTTCGGGGTGCCCGGGGATCTGAGCGGTGCCACCCTCACCCCCTGCAGCCCCCCGAGGAGGTGTACTCGGCCGGAGACTCGGTGATGATCCGCTTCCACTCTGACGACACCATCAACAAGAAGGGTTTCCACCTTCGCTACACCAGCACCAAGTTCCAGGACACGCTGCACACGAGGAAATGAGGGCCGGGGGTCCCGGCCCCGCCGCGGGCAGGGGAGGAGGAGGAGGAGGAGGAGGAGGAGGAGGAGGAGGAGGAAGAGGAGGGCAGGGAGGACGCCCCGCACAGACTGCACGGAGGAGGAGCACACAGCCAACCTCAGCACTCAAGACACGCTCGCACGGGGCCCCGGGGCTCCCGTGGGGCACAGGGGGGGTCCCCGCTGGCAGCCGCCCACCCCGGTGCTGGGGGGGGGCCGAGCAGGACCCGCTGCCCTCCCCTGGCCCGGCCAAAGCTCTGAATGTACAAACCAGTAACCGGGAAGAGCCCAAAACACACACACACAAGGTGCTGTCTCTCTCTTGTACCCGTGAAATAAATACCCTTGTACTTGGAGCGGGGGCAGCCCCGGCCTCTTTGCTTCCAGCCCAGCAGAACAGCCCCCAAAATGGGGCTGGAATGGGGGGAAAGCAGCCAGGACCCTGCACGGACCAAAATCTTAAGGGAGGAGCCCCATCCTTGGGGGCTGATGGAAAACAGGAATTAAAGCCAAGGAGCAGCCCCCAAAATGGGGCTGGCTGGGGGGGAAGCAGCCAGAACCATGCAGGGATCCCAATCCTAAGGAAGGAGCCCCATCCTTGGGGGCTGATGGACAAGAACAGGAATTCCAGCCCAGCAGAACAGCAAAACAACCCCCAAAATGGGGCTGGATAGGGGGGAAAGCAGCCAGGACCCTGCACGGACCCAAATCTTAAGGGAGGATCTCCGTCCTTGGGGGCTGATGGAGCAGAACAGGAATTCCAGCCCAGCAGAACAGCAAAAAGCCCCCAAAATGGGGCTGGACTGGGGGGAAAGCAGCCAGGACCCTGCACAGACCCAAATCCTAAAGGAGGAGCCCCATCCTTGGGGTTCCGATGGAGCAGAACAGGAATTCCAGCCCAGCAGAACAGCAAAAAGCCCCCAAAATGGGGCTGGACTGGGGGGAAAAGCAGCCAGGACCGTGCATGGACCCAAATCTTAAGGGAGGAGCCCCATCCTTGGGGGCTGATGGAGCAGAACAGGAATTCCAGGCAAGGAGCAGCCCCCAAAATGGGGCTGGACTGGGGAGAAAGCAGCCAGGAACCTGCAGGGATCCCAAATCCTAAGGGAGGAGCCCCATCCTTGGGGTTCTGATGGAGCAGAACAGGAATTCCAAAACAGCAAAACAGCAAACAGCCCCCAAAATGGGGCTGGACAGGGGGGAAAGCAGCCAGGACCGTGCATGGACCCAAATCTTAAGGGAGGAGCCCCATCCTTGGGGTTCTGATGGAGCAGAACAGGAATTCCAGGCAAGGAGCAGCCCCCAAAATGGGGCTGGACTGGGGAGAAAGCAGCCAGGAACCTGCAGGGATCCCAAATCCTAAAGGAGGAGCCCCATCCTTGGGGTTCTGATGGAGCAGAACAGGAATTCCAGCCAAGGAGCAGCCAGACCTTCTCCTCACCTGCTGGAGGGCGGTGGGCTCGGAGCCCCCTGCCCCCCCAGGATCTGCAGGGGGGTTCTGTGCCCCCACACCTTTATTTTGAGGTGTCTCCGAGGCACAGGAGCACCCGCCGCGGGTGGGCGGGTGCCACGTGCGGTGCCCACGGGGCGGTGGCAGATGGAGGGTGGGCTGCGGCACGGCCCCCGCGCCCACCGCGTGCTCCCGCCCGCCCCGACCCCTCCCGCATCCCGTGCTGGTGCCACGGGGAGGCTGCTCTTCCCTCTTCGTGCCAGGGCCGTGCCCAGGCAGAGCCGGGATGGGCACCGGGGCTTTTCATCCCGAGGGGTTCGCGGTCTCCGGGGTGAAAAGGGGGTGCGGGGCTCGGGGGGTTTTTCAGCGACAGGACGAGGAGCGATGAGCATAAACAAAAAGAGAAGTTCCACCTCCACTCGGGGATGAACTTCTCGGAGCGCGGGGACAGCCCCGGGGAAGGGTGAAGGGTGGAGTCTCCCTCTGTGGCGACATTCCAAACCCGCTGGGACGTGCTCCTGTGCCACCCGATCCCGGTGACCCTGCCTGGGCGGGTGGGATGGAGCTGGTGGTCTCCAGGAAGGTCCTTCCAACCTGAAACTTTTCTGAGGGCTGGCGAGGGCCACCTTGTCCCCCTCCCAGTGCCATCCCCCATTCCCCTGAGCCGGATCGGTGGGGTGGGGTGGGGTGGGTGGGGTGGGGAAGGGTCTGAGCCACATCTTGGGGTCCCGTGGGGGACAGAGGCGCTTGACACGGCCGGTGGCGACCGCACAAGAGTTTATTGAAACACCTCCAGCACAGCACAGGGATGCTCGGGGACGGGGAGCCGGTTTGTTGTACAGCGTGCAGGGGGGACACAGAGACGGGGGGCGGGCACCCCGGGGTGGGGGGGGCCGCACGCCAGCGCCATGCTGCCGACGGCTCATGCGGGGGGCGGGCGGGTTGGGGGGCTACGGGGAGGGAATTCGGGGGGTGGTTCAGATCCCTTCTCCCCTTCCCCGGCTCCTCCGGCTGCCCCCGGGGCCGCGGGGCCGGGGATCGGGCGGTGCAGGGGGGCAGAGCAAGAGGGGCAGGACACGGGGGCACGCCCAGGGTCCCCCACGCCTCTGCAGCCCCGCGCCGGCGGGGGTCCCTGTCTGAGCACCCGCCGCGCTCGGGAGCAGCTCCAAACCGGGGGGTGCTTTTGATATCTCCCTGAACCCCCCCTGGATAGCGCCGGGGAGCCCCAGTCCCGGCTGGCAGGGCCGGGGCTCCCTGGGAGCTGCGTGAGCCTGGGGCCGGGGGGATGCGGGGGACGCCGGAGGGGAAGGGGGTCCCGCAGCGGCCGCTCGGAGCGGGGCAGAGCGCGGGGCTCACGCCGGCGAGGACGCTGCTGCTCGGCCAGTCCAGGAGATGAAGGCTCCCTCCCTCGGGGCGCACAGCGGCGCGGGCTCTGCCTCCTTGCCGGACCAGCGTCCCGCCGGCTCCTTCCTCGGGCCACCGCCCGCATCCCCCGAGCCCACCCGCGTCCTCCACCCACCAGCGTCCGTGGGAGAAGCCCCCGCGGCGAGCCCCCCTGCCCGGCCCTGCCCGCTTTCGGCCCTTAACGCCCCACGCTGATGTTGCACGTCTTGCAGCTGGGGTCCTTTTTGGCGTTGGCGGTGGAGAGGCTCATGAGCTGGTGGCCGCTGATCTCCCCCAGCACGCCGAGGCTCAGGTCCACCGGCTCCGTGTAAATGACCTCCAGGATGCTGTCCTGGGCGTGGCGGTACACCAGCTCGCCCTCCTCCACGCAGCACGTCAGGAACTTGTTGGAGGAAATGTCCAGCTGGGGAAGGCGCTCCCGGCAGAAGAGATCCCCGGAGGAGCCCTTGGGCGCCAGGACCAGCACGACGTAGTGGTAGGCGGTGTACATGCAGTAGAAGTCCGCGAAGTAGAGGTTGGTGTTGGGGTTGAAGAGGCGCTGCGCCGGGATTTGGAAGCGGTAGCGGCCGTAGGGCGAGTCCTGCGGGGGCTGCCCGGTGTTGAACTCGGTGTTGCAGCTGAAGAAGATGCCGTGCAGCATCCCGCTGGTGGGCGAGCCGTGGCTCCCGCTGTTGTCCTTCAGCGACGGCTTCATCACGTTCCCGCAGTGCATCCTGCCACGAGGAGGAGGAGGAGGAGGAGGAGGAGGAGGAGGAGGAGGAGGAGGGACACACAGACAGGCACAGGCAGGGTCAGGGAGTGAGCTCTGGGAGAGGGGAGCGTGGGGAATGGGGCCGGGGGTACCTGACGTGCTGGAAATACTCCTTGTGCTGGTTGCGGTAGAAGACGGAGAAGCGCAGCATGCGGCCGGCAATCAGCTCTGCTTTCTCCTGCAGCTGGGCTAGGTGCTCCTTGGCGTAGTCTGGGGACAGGCGCGGGGACATCAGGGCGTCTCCATCCCCCTCCAGCAGCCCGTCCCTGCCCGCAGCTCCCCGCACCTCCCACTCAGCAGCTGCCGCTCCAACCGGCCCGGCTTGTGCCAGCTCCCGGCATCGCCCCCGTCCTCCTCCGGGCTCCCAGCTCCCAGCATTTCCTCCATCCTCTCTCCCGGCTCGTGGCTCCCGACATCACCCCCGATTTGCCCCGTGGCTCCCAGCACTGACCTCCTCTCGCTCCCAACTCCTGCGATCGCCCCTGTTCTCCCTCCCTGCTCCCAGCTCCGGCACCATCCCCGTCCTCCCTCTCAGCTCCAGGCTTTGCCCTCTTCCCTCTTCCATGTCCCAGCTCCAGGCACCATCCCCGTCCTCCCTCTCAGCTCCAGGCGTTGCCCTCTTCCCTCTTCTCTCTTCCATCTCCCAGCCCATCAACCCCATCCTCCCTCCTGACTCCCAGCTCTGGGCTTTTCCCCTGTCCTCCTCATCCTCCCGGCTCCCAGCATCACCTCCATCCTCCTCCCAGCTCCCGGGACCGTCCCCATCCCCCGGCCCAGTTCCCGACTCCAGGAGCATCAATCCCGTCCTCCCTCCCGGCTTCCAGCATCGCCCCCATCCTCCTCCTGGGATCGCCCCCATTCTCCTCCTGGGATCGCCCCCATCCTCCTCCTGGGATCGCCCCCATCCTCCCTCCGGGCTCCCGGGGACGCCCCCAGAGTCGCTCCCGGCTCGGTCCCGCTCACCCCCGGTGCAGAACTCCACGGTCTCGCTCCAGCCGGACACCAGGTACTCGCCGTCGCTCTGCTTGACCGCCGTCTGCACGGCCACGCTGTACTCGGTGCGGGGGCTCAGGAACCAGTGGCCCCGCACCGTCATGGGCAGCGGCACCGCCTTGGCCACCAGCTTGGTGGGGACATCCTGTTCCGAGCGGCGACGGTCAGGCGGGACAGCAGCCCACCGCCCGCACCGCCACCCCGCTCCGCGGGGACGCTGCCGGGTACCGCACCCCCAAAACATCCACAGAGACCCCCCAAAAATATCTACGGAGACCCCCCAAAATATCCACGGATATCCCCCTAAATATCCACGGAGTCCCTCCCAAAATATCCACGGAGTCCCCCCAAATATCCACGGATATCTCCCCAAAAAATCCATGGATACCCCCCCCAAAATATCGACGGATTCCCCCCCAGATATCCACGGAGACCGCCCCAAAATATCCACGGAGACCCCCTCAAAATATCCATGGATATCCCCCCAAAATATCCACGGAGACCCTCCCAAAATATCCACGGAGTCACTCCAAAATATCCACGGAGACCCCCCAAAAACACCGTGGTGAGCTCCCTTCTGCGATGGGGACACGGGGTCCCCGAGCTGGGGGTGGTCTCGGGGTGCAGGTGGGGGTGGTCTCGGGGTGCAGGTGGGGGTGGTCTCGGGGTGCGGGTGGGGGTGGTCTCGGGGTGCGGGTGGGGGTGGTCTCGGGGTGCAGGTGGGGGTGGTCTCGGGGTGCGGGTGGGGGTGGTCTCGGGGTGTCCCCACTCCCTGCTGCAATGGGGACACAGGGTCCCCGAGGTGGGGGTGGTCTCGGGGAGGGGGTGGGGGTGGTCTCGGGGAGGGGGTGGGGGTGGTCTTGGGGTGCCCCTGATCCCGGTGGCGATGGGGACACGGGGTCCCCGAGGTGGGGGTGGTCTCGGGGAGGGGGTGGGGGTGGTCTTGGGGTGCCCCCGCTCCCTGCCGTGATGGGGACAGGGGGTCCCCGAGGTGGGGGTGGTCTCGGGGTGCCCCTGATCCCGGTGGCGATGGGGACAGGGGGTCCCCGAGGTGGGGGTGGTCTCGGGGAGCGGGTGGGGGTGGTCTCGGGGTGCCCCCGCTCCCTGCCGTGATGGGGACAGGGGGTCCCCGAGGTGGGGGTGGTCTCGGGGAGGGGGTGGGGGTGGTCTTGGGGTGCCCCCGCTCCCGGTGGCGATGGGGACACGGGGTCCCCGAGGTGGGGGTGGTCTCGGGGAGGGGGTGGGGGTGGTCTCGGGGTGCCCCCGCTCCCTGCCGTGATGGGGACAGGGGGTCCCCGAGGTGGGGGTGGTCTCGGGGAGCGGGTGGGGGTGGTCTCGGGGTGCCCCCGCTCCCGGTGGCATCTCGCGGTGTCAATAGGCCACGGAGCAGCTCCGCAGTGCAGAGCCGTTTCTGTGGCAACGGCGGATGCTGAAGTCGGGAGATAGAGGGGAAAAAAATATCCCACCCCCCCACCCCCCCACCCCTTATTATTGGGGAGGAGAGGAAAAAAAAAAAAACAATGTTAAACATTAAATAGCATCACCGTGGCAACGGCGCTGCTAAAAACGGCCCGAATTAGTGACTCGCAGCACGGGGAGGGGGAGCAGGAGCGGCTCCGCTCCTCCGCGGGGGCTCCGCGCGGTCCGTCACCCCCCGATCCCCATCCCAGCCTCCTCCGCCGGCGTGTCCCGTGAGGGGAATGACCCAAATTCGGCACTAGAGAGGGCTGAGAGCCAGTTCCTCCCTCCCAACCGCGTCTCCTCTCCCCGGGCAGGGGGTCCCGCGTCCTCGCCCGGCTCACCCGGTGCTTGAACTTGTTGGAATTCTTGTTCTCCTTCTTGTTGAGGTCGATGAAGTAGTGGGTGACCCTCTCCAGGTCCCCCTTCTCCATAGCCCAGGAGATGCGGAAGGAATCGCAGGTGATGTTGTTGATCTCGATGTTTTTGGGGGTGGACAGCAGCTCCATGGCCGGAGGGGCTGAGCTCCTGCGGGCACAGCGCGGGGGTCTGGCGGGTGCCGAGCCCCCTCTCGCTGCCCACGCCGCCTCTGCCAAGGCCGCCCGCGGCGGAGCAGATGGCAGCGGGCTGGAAAAGCGGCCGGGAGCCAGGAATAGGCAGCGCAGGCAGGAGCAGGCGGCGGGACGCCGGCAACAAGCCCGGTCGGGTGCGGGGGCCCCGGCCGCTCCCCCGGGTGCCGCGGGGCCCCGGCGCGACGCCAGCGGGCGTTTCGGGGTTTGCTCAACACCGGGTGGGGAAAGAAAAACAAGGGGAGAGCCGAGGGAGTTGCTGCGAGAGGGGAGGGTTGGACGCAGGCACTGGAAAAGCTGGATCCGCCTTTGCCCCGGCCCGTGCCTCAGTTTCCCTGCACCCACCAGGAAGGCGCTTTTTGGGGGCGGGGGAGGTGGGGGGGGTGGGCGATGCTCGTGGAGGGGGGACACGGAGTCACATTCGCGGCACGGGGACGGGAGGCTGGAAGCGAAGCGTGACCCGACCCCCCCAAATCTTCAGCCCGGGTTTGTGCGGGGGCAGCGGTGGCACCGCGGGGCTGCCAAGGTGCCACCACCCCCCCACCCACCCCCTCCGTGTGCCCACGGCCACCCACGCCGGGCTCAGCCGTGCGTGTCCCCGTCACTCGGCACCCACGGCCACCCACGGCCACGTGTCCCCCCCATCTGCGCAGCCCCCTGCACCCCAAAACCGCTGTCACCCCCCCACGCCAAAGCCCTTGGGCACGGCAGAAGGTCACCGCTCTGGGGACACGGTGCCACCTCGCTGCCCCGCTCCCGTGGCCGGCGGTGGCGCAGGAATTCTGCACCGGGATCGTGCCAGCTGGACCGTGTCACCGTGTCCCCGGTGCCTCGTGTCCCCTGCCAGCCCTCAGCGCCCCCCGTGTCCCCCCCTGCCCTCCGAGCATCCCTCGGCGGTGCCAGCGGGATGTCGCCCCGCTGCCAGCGGGGTTCGGCGGCCGCTCCGGTGGCAGCGGTGCCGGTGAGGGCCTTACCTGGCCGTGGCGGGGGGCTGCCGGGAGGAGCGGGGGTGCCGGTGGAGCGGCAGGGCAGGACAGAGAGCCCCGGCGGGGCTGATCCAAGCGGGAAGGACGGAGGATGCCGGAGGGATCGAGGTGGTACCCGGCGGTGCCGCGTCGCTGCCTGCGGCTGATGCGACTGGGATCCTCCCAGCCAGCTCGGAAATAGCAAACACCCTCCAGAGGAGGGAGAGGAGAGGGAAAAAAAAAAATTAAATAAAAAAATGGGGGAAAAATAGATATCCAAGGAGCTGGGAGAGAAGGGGGAGGAAGGAAAAACCTCCCGGTTCTGCCAATGGCATGGAGGGATGCGTGCGGCGTCAGGTGATGGAGGCAGAGTGGGATGTGGGTGCAGATTGGGGGTGGGTGGTGGGCAGGTTCTGCCTGTTCCCCCCCCCCATTTTTGGGGTCGGGGGGGGAGGGGTTGTCCCGGTTGTGCCGCTTGCGGGACAATGGGGACACCCCCTCCCGGCCCCAAAAATGGGATGGATGAGGAGCGTGGGAATGCTGGTACCCACACAGGACCCCCGCGAGAATGGGGTGCAGAGCCCACGGGGGGCGGACGGACGGACAGACTTTTTGTTTTGCACGTAGTAAACACCCTTCTTGCAGGGGAAAAGCTTTTTTTCGGGTGGGAGGGTGGGAGAACACCCCAAAATCCTCATTGCCCCCCAAATTTCTGCGAGGGGGTGCTCACGCATGAACCCCCTCTGTGGGGGTGCCGGCTGTGGGGCTGCAGAGGACCCTGAGGGGGTGGTCGCACTGCAGGAATCCCGTGAGGGTGTTAAATGAAAGGCTGAGTGACCCCCCAAAAATGTCCCCCCACAGCGCTGCCCCCGCTGCCCATTTGGAGAGCAGGGCGCTGCCCGTCACAAAGATGGCGCCGCCGCCTTCACACCGGCTCGGGCATTGCCAACCACAAAGATGGCAGCTCGTTGCCAAACCCGCCGTGCCCTCAGCAAAGATGGCGGCGGCAGCGTCGCCTCAGGAAGAGCGCGGCGTGAGTGACGCATGCGCAGTGGGGGCGGCGAGCCCGTGGCTGCCCGGGCAGGGTGAGGGGCGGCGTGGCGGGGCCGGGGGAGGATTTTGGGGGGTCCCGGGGGTCCTGAGGGGTGCGAGGAGGGGCAGCGAGCACGGAGGGGTCCCCCTGGGGGGCGGGGGGAGGGTGGGTCCGCTTTGGGGGTGCGCGAGGGGGTGGGAATGGCGGGGAGAGGGGGACGCGGAGGGGGCAGGGGGCGCAGGGGGGTGAGGCCCGTGAGGGGCGGGGGGCGCTGCCAGGGGGTTTTGGGGTTTTGGGGGGCCGGGGGTGGCTCATGGGGGTCCGAACCCCCGGGGAGGGGCGTGAGGGGGTGCTGGGGGGAACGGGGGGGCTGGGAGCCCCGGGGAGGGGGGAACAGGGGTCCTGTTTGGGGTGTATAGGGGACAAGGGGTCCTGTTTGGGGTGTAAGGGGTGCAAAGGGTCCTGTTTGGGTCCTGTTTGGGGTGTGTGGGGGATAAGGGGTTCTGTTCGGGGTGTAAGGGGTGCAAGGGGTCCTGTTTGGGGTCTATAGGGGACAGGGGGTCCTGTTTGGGTCCTGTTTGGGGTGTGATGGGGACAAGGGGTCCTGTTTGGGGTGTGTGGGGGATAAGGGGTCCTGTTCGGTGTGTAAGGGGTGCAAGGGGTCCTGTTTGGGGTCTATAGGGGACAGGGGCTCCTGTTTGGGTCCTGTTTGGGGTGTGATGGGGACAAGGGGTCCTGTTTGGGGTCTATAGGGGACAGGGGCTCCTGTTTGGGTCCTGTTTGGGGTGTGAGGGGGACAAGGGGTCCTGTTTGGGTCCTTTTTGGGGTGTATGGGGGACAAGGGGTCCTGTTTGGGTCCTGTTTGGGGTGTGTGGGGTGCAAGGGGGTCCTGTTTGGGTCCTGTTTGGGGTGTGTGGGGGACAAGGGGTCCTGTTTGGGGTTTATGGGGGGCTGAGACCCCCAGGGAGGGGGACAAGGGGTCCTGTTTGTGGTGTATGGGGTGCAAGGGGTCCTGTTTGGGGTGTGTGGGGGACAAGAGGTCCTTTTTGGGGTATATGGGCGGCTGAGACCCCTGGGGAGGGGACAAGGGGTCCTGTTTGGGGTGTAAGAGGTGCAAGGGGTCCTGTTTGGGGTGTGGGGGGGGATAAGGGGTCCTGTTTGGGTCCTGTTTGGGGTGTATGGGGGATAAGGGGTGTGTGTGTGGTGTGTGGGGTGCTGAGACCCCTGGGGAGGGGGCTACACGTGGACCCTATTTGGGGGTGCAGGGGGGTCATTTGTGGGGTTTGCATAGGACTGAGCCCATTTCGGGGTTCATTATTGGGATTTGAGCAGAACTGAGCCCACTTTGGGGTTGGTTATTGGGATTTGTGTAGAACTGAGCCCTGTTTGGGGTCTGTTACTGGGGTTTATGTAGAACTGAGCCCACTTTGGGGTTGGTTATTGGGATTTGTGTAGAACTGAGCCCTGTTTGGGGTCTGTTACTGGGGTTTATGTAGAATTGAGCCCAGTTTGGGGTTCATTATTGAGGTTTGTATAGAACTGAGCCCAGTTTGGGGTTGGTTATTGGGGTTTGAGCAGAACTGAGCCCAATTTAGGATCCATTATTGGGGTTTGTGCAGAACGGAGCCCAGTTTGGGGTTCATTATTGGGATTTGAGCAGAACTGAGCCATATTTGGGGTTCATTATTGGGTTTTATGTAGGGCTGAGCCCAGTTTGGGTTCCGTTCCTGGAATCTGAGCAGAACCAAGCCCAGTTTGGGGTTCATTATTGAGATTTGTGTAGAACTGAGCCCAGTTTGAGGTCCATTATTGGGGTTTATGTGGGACTGAGCCCAGTTTGGGTTCCGTTCCTGGGATTTGAGCAGAACCGAGCCCAGTTTGGGGTCTGTCACAAACCGAGCCCAGTTTGGGGTCTGTTACAAACCGAGCCCATTTTGGGGTTCATTACTGGGATTTGAGCAGAACTGAGCCCACTTTGGGGTTGGTTATTGGGATTTGTGTAGAACTGAGCCCTGTTTGGGGTCTGTTACTGGGGTTTATGTAGGACTGAGCCCAATTTAGGATCCATTATTGGCATTTGGGTAGAACTGAGCCCAGTTTGGGGTCTGTTACTGGGATTTGAGCCAAACCGAGCCCATTTTGGGGTTGGTTATTGGGATTTGTGTAGAACTGAGCCCTGTTTGGGGTCTGTCACAAACCGAGCCCATTTCGGGGTCTGTTAAAAACCGAGCCCACTTTGGGGTCTGTCACAAACCAAGCCCATTTTGGGGTCTGTCACAAACCGAGCCCATTTCGGGGTCTGTCACAAACCGAGCCCACTTTGGGGTCTGTCACAAACCAAGCCCAGTTTGGGGTCTGTCACAAACCGAGCCCATTTCGGGGTCTGTCACAAACCGAGCCCATTTCGGGGTTCATTCCTGGGATTTGAGCAGAACCGAGCCCATTTCGGGGTGCAGCCCCCAGCCCTGAACCCTCGCCCTGCCCGCAGGATGGCCGAGGGTGGCTCTGGCAGCTCGGGCTCGCCGGGCAGCGCCCGCCCGGGGCTCCGGGGGGTGCTGGGCCGGCGCCCCAGCGCCGCCCCCCAACTCGGCCCCGGCCGCCTGCCCTCCATCCGCTCCCGCGACCTCACCCTGGGCGGCGTCAAAAAGGTGAGACCCCCCTTTTCCCCCCAAAATTGGGGTCACTCCCCATCCCCAGCCAGGGTTTGGGGTGGTGACAAAGCCCAGGGTGGATTTTGGGGTGATTTTTTTTTCCTCTCTGCCCACAGAAAACCTTTGCCCCCAACATCATCAGCAGGAAGATCAAGGAGGAGTGAGTGGACATCAGGGGGGTTAAAAAAGGGGGGATGGGGATGGTTTTGGGGGGCTGGAGCGTTTTTGGTGGGGGGGAGGTTGTGGGGAGTGGAACTGGTTGGGTTGGAGAAGGGAGGAGTGGAAGGGGATCCATGGAAATATCCCAAATATCCATGGAAATGGCTGAGATATCCCAAAAGTTCGTATAAATATATCAGAATTTCATATAAATATCCTGAATATCCATAGAAATATCCCAAATATCCTTGGAAATGGCTGAGATATCCCAAATATTCATATAAATGTATCAGAATTCCATATAAATATCCTGAATATCCATAGAAATATCCCATATATCCATGGAAATGGCTGAGATATCCATGGAGATATCCCAAATGTTCCTATAAAAATCACAGCATTCCATATAAATATCCTGAATATCCATAGGAATATCCATGGAAATATCCCAAATATCCATGGAAATATCACAGATATCTATGGAAATTCTCAGGAATTTGTATAAATATCCCAAATATCAATGGAAATGTCTAAGATATCCCAAATGTTCATATCAATATCTCAGAATTCCACATAAATATCCTGAATGTCCATAGGAATATCCATAGAAATATCTCAAATATCCATGGAAATGGCTGAGATATCCATGGAGATATCCCAAGTATTCATGCAAATATCTCAGAATTCCATATCCATGGGAATATCCATAAAAATATCCCAAATATCCATGGAAATGGCTGAGATATCCATGGAGATATCCCAAATGTTCATATAAATATCTCAGAATTCCATATCCATGGAAATATCCATAGAAGTATCCCAAATATCTATGGAAATGTCTGAGATATCCTAAATGTTCATATAAATACCTCAGAATTCCACATAAATATCCCAAATATCCATGGAAATTCTCAGAATTCCGTATAAATAACCCGAATATCCATATAAATATCTCAGAATTCCATATAAATTTCCTAAATATCCATATAAATATCTCAGAATTCCATATAATTATCCCAAAAGTGCCTCCGGGTGCTGTCCAGGGATCTCCTCCCAAGCCCCCGGGTCATGGCAGGGCCATGGGGCAGGGCTGAGGCTGACGTGCCCCCTGTGCCTCCTGTGCCCCCCGTGCCCCCTGTGTACCCCATTCCCCCCGTGCCCCCCATTCCTCCCGTTCCCTACATTCCCCCCAATCCCCCCATGCCCCCTGTGCCCCCATTCCCCCCCATTCTCCCCATGCCCCCAATGCCCCCATGCCCCCCGTTCCCCCCATTGCCCCCTGTGTCCCCCATGCCCCCTGTTCTCCCCATGTCCCCCGTGCCCCCCATGTCCCCCCCATTCCCCCCATGTCCCCCCCCTGCCCCCCATTCCCCCCGTTCCCTTCATTCCCCCCATGTCCCCCCCATTCCCCCCATGCCCCCCATTCCCCCTTTGCCCTCCGTTCCCCCCATGCCCCCCGTTCCCCTGTGCCACCCATGCCCCCTGTCCCCCTCCTTCCCCCTGTGCCCCCCGTGCCCCCCGGTCCCCTCATTCCCCCCATTGCCCCCCATTCCCCCTGTGTCCCCTTTCCCCCCGTTTGTGCTCCCTGTTCCCCCCGTGCCCCCCGTTCCCCCATGTCCCCCCCGTGCCCCCCATTCCCCCTGTGCCCCTCATTCCCCCCATTGCCCGCATGCCTCCCCTTCCCCCCGTGCCCCCTGTTCCCCCCATGCCCCACATTCCCCCCATGTCCCCCCTGTGCCCCCTGTCCCCCCCGTGCCCCCCGTGTCCCCCATTGCCCCTGTGCCACCCATTCCCCCTGTGCCCCCCGTTCCCCTGTTCCCCCCATGTCCCCCCTGTGTCCCCCATTCCCCCCGTGTCCCCTATTACCCCTGTGCCACCCATTCCCCCTGTGCCCCTCGTTCCCCCTGTGCCCCCATTTCCCCCATGCCTCCCCTTCCCCCTGTGCCTCCCGTGCCCCCATTCCCCCAATGCCCCCCAATGCCCCCCATTGCCCCCGTGCCCCCCATTCCCTCCATGTCCCCCGTTCCCCCCATTCCCCCCATGTCCCCCATTCCCCCTGTTCTCCCCACGTCCCCCCATTCCCCCCATGCCTCCCCTTCCCCCTGTGCCTCCCGTGCCCCCATTCCCCCAATGCCCCCCATTGCCCCCGTGCCCCCCATTCCCTCCATGTCTCCCGTGCCCCCCGTTCCCTCCATTCCCCCCATGTCCCCCATTCCCCCACGTTCCCCCTGTGTCCCCCATTCTCCCCATGTCCCCCACGTTCCCCCTGTGTCCCCCATTCTCCCCATTCCCCCCGTTCCCCCCATTGCCCCCGTGCCCAGGCCCCGCGAGGACGTGTCGGTGAAGAAGGAGAAGAAGGAGCGCGAGCGGCAGCGGGACGGGCACGGCCGGGGCCGCAGCCGGCCCGAGGTCATCCAGTCCCACTCCATCTTCGAGCAGGGCCCTGCTGAGATGATGAAGAAGAAGGGTAAGGGCAGCTTCCCGCTGGGGTTTTTTTGGGGTGTCCGGCCTTGGGGTGACCCCGGGCTGCTCCATGTCCCCAGCAGGCTCCTGGGACAGGGCCGTGGACGTATCCGACTTCGGCCCTTCCCACATCATCAACATCAAGAAGGAGAAGAGGGAGACGGACGAGGAGACCAAGCAGATCCTGCGGATGCTGCAGAAGGACGATGTCAGTGGGCCTGCAAGGGGGTGGCTTTGGTGTCACCGGGCGGTGATGAGTGTCCCTTGTGTCCCTGGGCAGTGCTGAGTGTCCCTTGTGTCACCATGGCAGTGCTGGGTTTCCCCTGGCAGTGCTGGGTGTCCCCGGGCAGTGCTGAGTGTCCCCTGCCTGTCCCAGGGCAGTGCTGGGTGTCCCCTGGCAGTGCTGAGTGTCCCTGGCAGTGCTGAGTGTCCCCTGAGTCACCAGGGCAGTGCTGGGTGTCCCCTGGCAGTGCTGAGTGTCCCTGGCAGTGCTGAGTGTCCCCTGAGTCACCAGGGCAGTGCTGGGTGTCACTTGTGTCACCATGGCAGTGCTGGGTTTCCCCTGGCAGTGCTGGGTGTCCCCTGGCAGTGCTGAGTGTCCCTTGCCTGTCCCAGGGCAGTGCTGGGTGTCCCCTGGCAGTGCTGAGTGTCCCTTGCCTGTCCCAGGGCAGTGCTGGGTGTCCCCTGGCAGTGCTGAGTGTCCCCTGCCTGTCCCAGGGCAGTGCTGAGTGTCCCTGGCAGTGCTGAGTGTTCCCTGAGTCACCAGGGCAGTGCTGGGTGTCCCTTGTGTCACCATGGCACAGCTGAGTGTCCCCTGTGTCCCTGGCAGTGCTGGGTGTCCCCTGGCAGGGCTGGGTGTCCCCTGGCAGTGCTGGGTGTCCCTGGCAGTGCTGGGTGTCCCTGGCAGTGCTGAGTGTCCCCTGTTGTCCCCACAGTTCCTGGATGACCCGGGGCTGAAGAACGACATCCGGAACAAGCCGGTGCAGCTGCCCCTGGCCCACTCGGGGTGGCTCTTCAAGGAGGAGGCGGCCGAGCAGGAGGAGGCGCAGCCGTGGCTCCCTGCCTCCAAGGAGGAGAAGATGGAGCTGGACGTGCCGGCGGTGAAAGGTGGGCTGGGCCGGGCTGGGGACACGGCGGGGACGAGCTGGGGGTGTCCCCCTTTTCCCCGTGCCCACGCAGCCCCTGTGCAGTGAAGGAAGAGCCGCGGGAGGAGGAGCCCAGGCCCGCCCAGCCCAAGGGGCCGCCCGGCTTCCCGCGGGCCGTGGCCGCGGCCGAGCTGCTGCAGCGGCTGAGCCTGGCGGCCGAGGAGGAGCTGCTGTTCCTGCAGCTCCCCGACACCCTGCCCGGCCAGCCCCCCAGCCACGACACCAAACCCTGCAAAGCCGAGCTGCACAGCGAGGACGGCCAGGTGCTGCTGGTGAAGCAGGAGAAGAGCCAGGTAGGGCCACGCTCGGGGTGTCGCCTCAGCCCATCCCCTTCGGTGGAGTCATCTCTGCCAAGCCCACGAGGATGTTGCCCCATCCCATGGTGTTCCTTCCAGCCATGGTGTCCCTCCATGCCGTGGTGTCACTGTCCCCCCATCCCCTGGTGTCCCTCCATTCCGTGGTGCCCTTTCCAGCCATGGTGTCCCTCCATTCCGTGGTGTCACTGTCCCCCCATCCCGTGGTGTTCTTTCCAGCCCATCCCATGGTGTCCCTCCATCCCATGGTGTCACTGTCCCCCCGTGGTGCTGTCCCATCAATCCCATGGGCTGATCCAAATCCCCTGGGTTGATCCCTGTGCTGTGATCCCAGTCCAGTGGGGCAAACCCAGTCCTATGCTGTGATCCCAGTCCCCAGAGCTGATCCCATGGAGTGATCCCAGTTCTGTGCTGTGGACCCAATCCTGAGGGCTGATCCCAGTCCCCAGAGCTGATCCCAGTCCCGAGGGCTGATCCCAGTCCCCAGAGCTGATCCCAGTCCCAGTGAGCTGATCCCAGTCCCCTGAGCTGATCCCAGTCCCCTGAGCTGATCCCAGTCCCCAGAGCTGATCCCAGTCCCAGTGGGCTGATCCCAGTCCCAGTGAGCTGATCCTAGTCCCCAGTGAGCTGATCCCAGTCCCATGGGGCTGATCCCAGTCCCATGGGGCTGATCCCAGTCCCAGTGAGCTGATCCCAGTCCCCAGAGCTGATCCCAGTCCCCAGAGCTGATCCCAGTCCCATGGGGTTGATCCCAGTCCCCAGAGCTGATCCCAGTCCCCAGGGCTGATCCCAGTCCCAGTGAGCTGATCCCAATCCCGAGGGCTGATCCCAGTCCCTGGGGCTGATCCCAGTCCCAGTGAGCTGATCCCAGTCCCAGTGAGCTGATCCCATTTCCCAGGGCTGATCCCAGTCCCAGTGAGCTGATCCCAGTCCCGAGGGCTGATCCCAGTCCCAGTGAGCTGATCCCAGTCCCATTGAGCTGATCCCAGTCCCCAGGGCTGATCCCAGTCCCATGGGGCTGATCCCAGTCCCCAGGGCTGATCCCAGTCCCCAGAGCTGATCCCAGTCCCCAGGGCTGATCCCAGTCCCCAGTGAGCTGATCCCAGTCCCCAGGGCTGATCCCAGTCCCATGGGGCTGATCCCAGTCCCCAGAGCTGATCCCAGTCCCCAGAGCTGATCCCAGTCCCAGTGAGCTGATCCCAGTCCCGAGGGCTGATCCCAGTCCCAGTGAGCTGATCCCAGTCCCCAGAGCTGATCCCAGTCCCCAGAGCTGATCCCAGTCCCATGGGGCTGATCCCAGTCCCCAGAGCTGATCCCAGTCCCAGTGAGCTGATCCCAGTCCCGAGGGCTGATCCCAGTCCCCAGAGCTGATCCCAGTCCCCAGAGCTGATCCCATTCCCCAGGGCTGATCCCAGTCCCATGGGGTTGATCCCAGTCCCCAGAGCTGATCCCAGTCCCATGGGGTTGATCCCAGTCCCCAGAGCTGATCCCAGTCCCCAGGGCTGATCCCAGTCCCGCTGTGCCCTGGCAGGAGGCGAAGCAGGCTGAGAACACCTGCACCCTGGCCGACCTCCCCGAGGGCCAGGTGGGGAAGCTGCTCATCCGAAAATCAGGAAAAGTGCAGCTGGTGCTGGGCAAGGTCACCCTGGACGTGACCATGGGCACCCCCTGCTCCTTCCTACAGGTATGGAAGTGATCCCGGCACCCAATTTCGGGGGGTTTCACCCCAATAAAACCCCTCAGGCCATCGTGCTGGCTCTTGGGCATCCCTCCCCTGTGAGAAGGGTGGGGAAGGGTCCTGCTGGATGTCGCAGGGGTTCCTGTGGCAGGGGGCTGCTCAGGGCTGTTTGTGCCCCCTGGGACAGGAGCTGGTGTCCGTCGGCATCGGGGACAACCGCACGGGCGAGATGATCGTGCTGGGCCACGTCAGGCACAAACTCGTCTGCTCCCCGGATTTCGAGGCTCTCCTGGAGCACCGGCACCGGTAGCCGAGGGGGTCCCAGCCCCCTAAAACCCCCGGGAGGGACCCTCAGCCCTTCCAGATGTGCCTTTGGGACGTGGGGAGGGGGCTGGGGCAGCTGTGGGGCAGAGCCAGCTCCTGCCAGCCCCGCAGGGTGTCCGGCTGTGTGCCCCGCACCCATGGCTTCCCCCCAGTGCCAAACGGGGAGCTCGGGGTGTGGGGGGTCCTGGTGTGTCCCCCCAGCCCTGTGGTGGGAGCAGGACAAACGTCCTGGGGGAAAAACCTGGAATAAAAACCTCTTTTGCTGTGTCAGTCTTGTTCTGTCACCTCTGCTGGGCCCTGCCAGGCCTTGGGGTGGCCGCAGCGGGTGGGGGGCACTGGGTGGTCCCCACGCTGTCCCGGGGGGTGACAGGGCTGCCAGCGTGGAGCTGGAGCTCCCTGGGTGGCACCAGCCCCTGGGAAGGGAGCAGGGATGGGGGGCACTGAGCCCTGGGCAGGGCTGGGCCTGCACTGCCCCTCTCACCTTGATCTCCCGCCCCTTCCCATCTGAAACCCCCCCACACCTGAGCTTGCCCTCCCAATTCCGTGTTATCCCACATTCCTGCCCCAAACCATCCCATCCCATGGATCCCATCCCATCCCACCCCATGGATCCCATCCCATGGATCCCACCCCATAGATCCCATCCCATCCCATGGATCCCATCCCATGGATCCCATCCCATCCCACCCCCACCTTCCTGTCCCATTTTACCTCTCCAATTCCATCTCATTCCCCCTCCTGCCCCATTGCATCCTTCCTTTCCCACCCCATCCCATTTTACCCCCAAATTTCACCTTAACCCTCCCCTGCCCGTCCTATATTTCCCCTTTCCTGCCCATCCCATATTGCCCCCAAATTCCACCTTATCCTTTTCCTGCCCATCCCATATTTCCCCCGTTCCCACCCCATCCCATTTTACCCCCAAATCCCACCCCAACCCTCCCCTGCCCGTCCCATTTCCCCCCCAATCCCGTATCCCCCCCACCCCTTCTCTCCCCCATAGTTTCTGCCTTCCCTCCAGTTTAATTTGCATAACCCCGCCCACTCTCCTCTTGACCACGCCCCCTCTCCTCTTGGCCACGCCCCCTTTCCCCACTCCCGCCCTTTCGGGGAGGCGGGGTCGGGGGCCCCGCGGTGTGGGCGTGTCCTCGGCGGCGGCCAATCAGCGCCGCGTCCGCGCGCGGGCGGGGCGGCGCGTGCGCTCGGGGCGGCGGCGGCGGCGTGGCCGCGGCTGAGGGCGCGCCTCGACGGGGCGGACCGGGACCCGAACCCGAACCCGAGCCCGAGCCCGCCGGGCCCGGACACGAATCCAGACCGGGACCCGGATCCTCCCGCCATGGACCCGCCGCGGCCCTTCCGCGCAGCCGGGCCCGCCGCGGCCCGGGGGCTCCGCGGGCTCGCCGCCTTGTCCGCCCGCCCGCCCTGCCCCGGCCGCGCGGCGTCGCCGCTGCCCGCGCTGTTCCGCGGGCTGGGCCTGCACGAGCGGCCCCTGGAGCGGCCCCTGGGTGGGTGCCGGTGCTGAGGGGGCGCCGAGGGCCGCGCGTGGGTCTCGCGGAGCCGCTCACGGCGGTGCTGCTCCCGCAGGCCGGGGCGGCGGCGCTGGCGATGGGACGGCTGCGGTTCCGCCCGGCCCGGTGCGGCAGGAGGAGGAGGATGAAGGGGCGGCGCTGGCCGCGCTCCCCACGCGTGGGCAGTGAGTCCCCCACGGCCCTGAACCCTCAGCGCCCACCCTCCTCCGGCTCCTCCATCCATCCATCCTTCCTGTCCCTCCTGTCTTCTGCCCCATTCCTTCTCCCCTTCCATCCCCCTGCCCCCATATATCCGCCCTATTCCCTCTGTCTCCCCACCTCCCCTTCCCTCTCCCTTTATCCCAAAACTCGGGTGTTTCGAGCCCCCAGGCTGCTGGAGAAGCAGGAGCAGGGAGGTTTTTGGGGGGGGTTTCGGGCTCGTCGCTGGGGGTTTGCAGCCAGGCCACCCCCAGTGTGTCCCCAGCGTGTGCCAGGGCTCACCGCAGCCCGCCCTGGGGACGCAGGATCCTGTGGAAAGGCAGAGGGGCCGCGCTGCCCACCCAGCCTGGACCAGCCGCCCCGTGCCCACCCAGCCCGCAGCCCTGCCCGCTGCCCGTGCCCGCCCCGGAGAGCCCCTCAGCTGCTGCCAGGCCGTAAGCGATGCCCCCAGCCCCCCATTTTGGGATCTGGGTGCTGCTGGCTCGCTGCTGAGCCCCCGTCCCTCGCAGGGCGCAGGGCACCAAGGCGGTGGCGAAGGGAGCCGCCGTCCACGTGGGGCTGAACTTCGTGAAGATCCACTGCCAGAACGAAGCTGTCTACCAGTACCACGTCACCTTCAGGTGATATCGGGGGGCAGGGGTCCCCCACAGCCCCTCAAGGGTCCCCCACAGCCCCTCGAGGTTGGGGTGTCCCCTGGCAGAGCCCTCTGCGTCCCCATGAGGTGGAGCGGCCCCGGCGCGTCAGAGAGCTCTGGGGTTTTTGCCCTCGTGGGGGATTTTTGGGTGGGCTGAGTGAGGTCTGGGGGAGGCAGAGGAGGGAGAAGAGCCCCTGTGTGCCCCCAGCCCCGAGGTGGAGTGCAAGGCTGCCCGCTTTGCCATGGTGAAGGAGCAACGCGCTGTGACCGGGGACGTGATAGCCTTCGACGGCTCCATCCTCTTCCTGCCCATCCAGATCCCCAAGGTAAGGGGTGGGGGGGGGGAGGTCTCCCCTGCTTTGGGGGTACAGGGGTGCCCCTGTTTTGGGTGGGAGAACCCCTCTGGCCCTGCCAAAGGTCAGCCTGAAGGCTCAGAGGAGCAGCGACGGGCAGGAGATCATCATCAGCATCCAGATGACCAAAATCCTGGAGCCCAGCTCGGATCTCTGCATCCCCTTTTACAACGTGGTGTTCCGCAGGTGAGGGGCCACAAAGACCCTCCCCGAGCCCAAGGAGGAGACCCCTTTCCTCCTCCTTCCTGTCAGTCCTCATCCAGCCCTACTTTCCCTGCTTTTCCTTCCTTAGAGTGATGAAAATCTTAAATATGAGCCTGGTTGGGAGAAATTTCTTTGAGCCTGCCCAGGCCACCACCCTGCAGAAATACAGGTGGGTGCTGGCACTTTGCCTTCCCACAGGATCATCCCTGTTTCCCTGGAAACTGGGAAGCGTTCCCAGGTCGGCCTGACTTTGGAGCAGCTTGCTTGGAGTAGTTGGGAAGTGAATCGCTGAGTTTTGGGAGCTGCTTGGCTGCTCCAAGTTTAAGCCAGGCCTCTTTCCCTCCGGACGCAGCCTCCATATCTGGCCGGGCTACGCCGTCAGCATCGGGAGGAAGGACGGCGGGCTCTTCCTCATGGTGGACTCCATCCACAAGGTCATCCGCAGCGAGTCCGTGCTGAGCGTGATGTGAGGAAAGCAGCAAAACCCCCCCAGAGCCGGGGGGGGACGAGGGTGCTGCAGGAGGTGGGGTGGCACTGGGGGGGAGCATGCCGTGCCTCTTCTCTTTTCCCAGGCAAACCATCCACTCGCAGAGCCAGAGGACGTTCCAGGACGAGTGCATCAAGCAGCTGGTGGGGAGCGTGGTGATGACACGCTACAACAACCGCACCTACCGCGTGGACGACATCGACTGGGACAAGACCCCCAGGGACACTTTCACCCTGGCCAGCGGGCAGGAGATCACCTTTGTGGACTACTACAGGTGAGGAGGAGCTGCTGGATCACGCTGTGGGAATGGGCTGATGCCAGGTTGGGGGGAGTGGGAGCAGGGAGGGGGTTTGGGGCTGGGTGTTCTGCAAGATCCGTCCCAAAGCGAAATTCCAGGGGGGGTGTGATAATGTTTTTTTTTTCCAGCAAGACCCACGGGATCACCATCAGGGAGCTGGACCAGCCCCTGCTCGTCCACAAGCCCAAGGAGAAGCAGATGCCAGAGGGGAGGGTGAGCGGGCATGGAGATCCACGGGCTGCTCTGGCCTCCTGCAGCCCCTGGGCAGAGCAGCTATTCCCAGCTATTCCCAGCCCCTGGAATGCTGAGGGTGCCTGTCCCTCCCTGCAGCCCCAGCTGAAGATGGTGCTGCTGGTACCAGAGCTGACCTTCCTCACCGGCCTCTCCGACCTCCGCAAGAACAGCCGCATGCTGAAGGTCAGAGCGTGTCTCGTGCCCTGCTCCCGCTTTTCCCGAGGCTTCGGGAGCCCTGCCTCACCTCCGGGTGTTGCTCCTTCAGGAGGTGACGTGGGAGATGATCCAGAACCCCCAGCAGCACTACCAGCGCCTCGCCGGCCTCCTGCGCCGCATCCGCGACAGCGCCGAGGCGTCCCGGGAGCTGCAGGGCTGGGGGCTGCTCCTGGACACGGATATCTACAGGGTGAGGAAAGCCTGCGGGGCTCCCCGCCTCCCCCTGCCCACCCGGGGCAGCACAGGCAGCTCTGGAGCTTCCCCCTCTGCCCAGACCCAGGCTCACATCCTGCCCACGGAGAGGATCAACCTCCGGCACCGCTCCTTCCTCCCCACCGAGGAGCTGGGCTGGCACCGCGAGGTGACCAAGGAGGTGCCCATCGCCGTGGTGAGCAGAGCCTGCCCTGCTGGGGATGGCTGGGATGGGTTTTCCCGAGTGCTGGGCCCTGTGGCTGGGCTGCTTCCAGCACAAACCCTGCCCTGGTTTGTGCTGGATGGGAGCTCCAGCCTGTTTTTCCCCGAGGAGTTGGAGGTATGTGGCTGTGGTGTCTGTTTCCCGCCTCGTCCCAGGGTGGAGGGAGCCTTCCACAGGCAGGACCTGGATGGAATTCAATCCAAATTTCCTTTGGGCTGCTTTTCCTCTCCCAGATTCCCCTCTGTGTTCCAAATTTCTCTAGGGTCACTTTCCTTCTCCCAAATTTCCCTCTCCCAAACTCTCTGCTGTGCTCCAGGTTCCTCCAGGCCCAGTTTTCCTCTCCCAAATTCCCCTCTGTGCTCCACGTTTCTCTTGGGCCACTTTCTTTCTCTGAAATTCCCCTCTGTGCTCCAGATTTCTCTAGGGTCACTTTTCCCAAATTCCCCTCTGTGCTCCAGGTTCCTCTTTGTCCAAATTCCCTCTCCCAGATTTCCCTCTCCCAAATTCCCCTCTGTGCTCCAGGTTTCTCTAGGCCCAGTTTTCCTCTCCCAAATTCCCCTCTGTGCTCCAGGTTTCTCTAGGCCCAGTTTTCCTCTCCCAAATTCCCCTCTGTGCTCCAGGTTTCTCTAGGCCCAGTTTTCCTCTCCCAAATTCCCCTCTGTGCTCCAGGTTTCTCTTGGATCACTTTCCTTCTCTCAAATTCTCTGTGCTGCAAGTTCTTCTTTGCCCAAATTTCCCTCTCCCGAATTCCTGTCTGTGCTCCAGGTTTCCCTTGGGCACTTTCCCTCTCCCAAATTCTCTGTGCTGCAGGTTCCTCTTTGCCCGAATTCCCTCTCCCAGATTTCCCCCTCCCAAGCTCTGCTGTGCTCCAGGCTCCTCCAGGCCCAGTTTCCTTCTCCCACTGTGCTCCAAATTCCTCTAGGGTCACTTCTCCCAAATTCCCCTCAGCTGCAGGTTCTGCTTTACCCAAATTCCCTCTTCCAAATTTCCCTCTGTGCTCCAGGTTCCTCTAAGCCCACTTTCCCTCTCCCAAATTCCCCTCTGCTGCAGGTTCCTCTTTGCTTGAATTCCCTCTCCCAAACTCTGCTGTGCTTAGGTTCCTCCAGGCCCAGTTTTCCTCTCCCAAATTCCCCTCTGTGCTCCAGATTTCTCTAGGGTCACTTCTCCCAAATTCTCTGTTCTGCAGGTTCTTCTTTGCCCGAATTCCCTCTCCCAAACTCCCTGCTGTGCTCCAGGTTCCTCCAGCCCACTTTCCCTCTCCCAAATTCTCCCCTCCCAAACTCTGGTGTACTCCAGGTTCCTCCAGGCCCAGTTTTCCTCTCCCAAATTCCCCTCTGTGCTCCAGGTTTCTCTAGGGTCACTTTCCCTCTCCCAAACTCCTTGCTGTGCTCCAGGTTCCTCCAAGCCCAGGGTTTCTCTCCCAAGCTCCCCTCTGTGCTGCAGGTTCTTCCAAGCCCACTTTCCCTCTTCCAAATTCCCCTCTGTGCTGCAGGTTCTTCCAAGCCCACTTTCCCTCTTCCAAATTCCCCTCTGTGCTGCAGGTTCCTCTAAGCCCAACTTCCCTTTCCCAAATTCCCTCTGTGCTCCAGGTTCCTCCAAGCCCAGGGTTCCTCTCCCAAACTCCCCTCTGTGTTCCAGGTTCCTCCAAGCCCAACTTCCCTTTCCCAAATTCCCTCTGTGCTCCAGGTTCCTCCAAGCCCAGGGTTTCTCTCCCAAGCTTCCCTCTGTGCTGCAGGTTCTTCCAAGCCCACTTTCCCTCTTCCAAATTCCCCTCTGTGCTGCAGGTTCCTCTAAGCCCAACTTCCCTTTCCCAAATTCCCTCTGTGCTCCAGGTTCCTCCAAGCCCAGGGTTCCTCTCCCAAACTCCCCTCTGTGCTCCAGGTTCCTCCAAGCCCACTTTTCCTCTCCCAAACTCCCCTCTGTGCTCCAGGTTTCTCCAGGCCCACTTTCCCTCTCCCAAATTCCCCTCTGTGCTACAGGCTCCTCTTTGCCCAAATTCCCTCTCCCAAGTTTCTCTCCCAAACTCTGCTGTGCTCCAGGTTCCAGGCCCACTTTCCCTCTCCCAAACTCCCCCCTGTCCTCCGTAGCTTCCTCCTCTCCCCCCTGGGGATCCCCTGCATGGACTGGGAGCCGCAGCAAGGCCCCCAAACCCCGGCCTGTCCTGCTTTCCTCCCAGATCTCCATCAGCTCCTGGCTCCTGGTCTATCCCAAGCGGCTGCAGCACCTGGCCAAGGAGCTGCTGGCGGCCGTGAGGAGCAGCTGCGGGGCCATGGGGATGCAGGTGGGGCAGCCCTTGGTGCAGGAGCTGCGCGACGAGCGCATCGAGACCTACGTCAGGGCCATCCAGGGCTCCCTGGGCAGCCAGGTGAGTGTGGGAGTCCACAGATTCGGGCAGGTGAGCAGAGGGACATCCCTGGGGGTGTTTGGGCAGCCAGGTGAGCAGAGGGACATCCCTGGGGGTGTTTGAGGGACATCCCTGGGGTGTTTGGGCAGCCAGGTGAGCAGAGGGACATCCCTGGGGTGTTTGGGCAGCCAGGTGAGCAGAGGGACATCCCTGGGGTGTTTGAGGGACATCCCTGGGGGTGTTTGTGCAGCCAGGTGAGCAGAGGGACATCCCTGGGGTGTTTGGACAGCCAGGTGAGCAGAGGGACATCCCTGGGGTGTTTGAGGGACATCCCTGGGGGTGTTTGAGGGACATCCCTGGGGGTGTTTGGACAGCCAGGTGAGCAGAGGGACATCCCTGGGGTGTTTGAGGGACATCCCTGGGGGTGTTTGGGCAGCCAGGTGAGCAGAGGGACATCCCTGGGGTGTTTGAGGGACATCCCTGGGGGTGTTTGGGCAGCCAGGTGAGCAGAGGGACATCCCTGGGGTGTTTGGACAGCCAGGTGAGCAGAGGGACATCCCTGGGGTGTTTGAGGGACATCCCTGGGGGTGTTTGTGCAGCCAGGTGAGGAGTGGGAACATCCCTGGGGTGTTTGGGAAGTGGGAGCCCATGTCAGCTTCATCCAGGGCTCCCTGGGCAGCCAGGTGGGCAGAGGGACATCCCTGGGGGTGTTTGAGGGACATCCCTGGGGGTGTTTGAGGGACATCCCTGGGGGTGTTTGTGCAGCCAGGTGAGCAGAGGGACATCCCTGGGGTGTTTGAGGGACATCCCTGGGGGTGTTTGAGGGACATCCCTGGGGGTCTTTGGGAAGTGGGAGCCCCTGTCAGGTTCATCCAGAGTTCTTTGGGCAGCCAGGTGAGCAGAGGGACATCCCTGGGGATGGGGGATCTTTGGGAAGCTGGGATGGAGCCCCTGTCAGGTTCATCCAAGCTCTTTGGGCAGCCAGGTGAGGAGCGGGGACATCCCTGGGGTGTTTGGGCAGCCAGATGAGCAGAGGGACATCCTGGGGATGGGGGAATCGCTGGGAATGTGGGATGGAGCCCATGTCAGCTTCATCCAAGGTCTTTGGGCAGCCAGGTGAGCAGAGGGACATCCTGGGGATGGGGGAATCACTGGGAATGTGGGATGGAGCCCATGTCAGCTTCATCCAAGCTCTTTGGGCAGCCAGGTGGGCAGAGGGACATCCCTGGGGGATCTTTGGGAAGGTGGGATGGAGCTGACATCAGGGCCATCCAGAGTTCTTTGGGAAGCCAGGTGAGGAGCGGGGACATCCCCGGGGATTTTTGGGCAGCCAGGTGAGGAGCAGGGACATCCCTGGGGGATCACTGGGAAGCACCTGGGGGTCTCAACCTGCAGAAGAAGAGACTCAAGGGGACCCCATTTTTCCCTAAAAATCCATGACAGGAGCATGAGGTCAGCTGGGGCTGGGAACAAAGGGCAGGACAAGAGGGAACAGCCTCGAGCTGTGCCGGGGGAGGCTCAGGTTGGACACCAGGAGGAATTTTTAAATTTTTTCATGGAAAAAGGTGGTTAAAGACTGGAATGAGCTGCTCAGGGGGGCGGTGGAGTCCCCATCCCTGCAGGTGGGGACGTGGCACGTGGGTTGTTGGTGGCCTTGGGCTTGACTCAGAGCTCCAGGGGGGCTTTTCCAACCTGAACAATTCCATTTTTTCCCCCTCAGGACAAGGTGCAGCTCCTCCTGTGCATCATCCCCGGCGGCCGGGACGACGTCTACGGGGCCATCAAGAAGCTTTGCTGCGTGCAGACCCCTGTGCCCTCCCAGGTGGGCTGGGACCCCCATTCCTGGGGATCCAGGGCTGTCTCCAGCCTCACTTTTTCCCTGTTTTTTCCCTCCCCTCAGGTCATCAACGCCCAGTCCCTCACGGGCCATCCTGGCAAGATCAGGAGCGTGGTGCAGAAGGTTCTGCTGCAGATGAACTGCAAGCTGGGCGGGCAGCTCTGGGGGGTTGATATCCCACTGGTAAGACAGGAAAAAACCCCGGGATGAGCCTGGGAGCTCTGGAGGGGCTGGGTTGCTGTGGGGGAGTTGGGTTATTGTGAGCACAGGATGGATGAAGCAGCTGGAGAATCGGGGTTGGCTTCTCTGGGGTGCCTTGGAGCTGCAGGGATCCAAGCCTGGAGGTGTCTGACTTATCCCTAAATCCCACCCCGGGTGTTTTTTGCCCCTTCCAGAAGCAGCTGAGGGTTGTTGGCATGGCTGTGATCCCTAGATCCCACCTTTCCACCCTCTAGAACCATTTCACAGTTGTTGCCCCTAAATCCCACCTGCCTTTCCATCCTCCTTTATCCCTCATTCCCAATTCCTTTCCCCTTTTCCAGCAGGAGCTGATTGTTGTGGGCATGGACATTATCCCTAAATCCCACCTCTGTTTCCTGCTCCATTATCCCTATATCCCACCTGCTTTTCCACCCTCCATTATCTCTAATTCCCATTTCTTTTCCCCCTCTCCAGAAGCAGCTGATGGTCCTGGTCATGGACTTTGTCCCTAAATCCCACCTGCCTTTCCCTGCTCCATTATCCCTAAATCCCATCTCTGTTGCATCTCCAGAAGCAGCTGATGGTCATGGGCATGGATATAACCCCTAAATCCCACCTCTGTTTCCCTGTCTGATGGTCCTGGTCATGGACATAATCCCTAAATTCCACCTTTTTTCCTGTCTCCAGAAGCAGCTGATGATCATGGGCATGGACATTGTCCCTAAATCCCACCTCTGTTCCCTCTCCAGAAGCATCTGATGGTCCTGGTCATGGACATTATCCAAAATCCCCCCTTTTTCCCTCTCCAGAAGCATCTGATAGTGGTGGACATGGACACTAACCCTAAATCCCACCTCTATTTTCTGCTCCATTATCCCTAAATCCCAGCTCTGTTCCCATGTCTGATGGTCGTGGTCATGGACATTATCCCTAAATCCCACCTTTTTCCCTCTCCAGAAGCAGCTGATGGTCCTGGTCATGGACACAATCCCTAAATCCCCCCTTTTTCCTGTCTCCAGAAGCAGCTGATGGTCGTGGCATGGATATAATCCCTAAATTCTACCTTTTTTCCTGTCTCCAGAAGCAGCTGATGATCATGGGCATGGACATTATCCCTAAATCCCACCTTTTTCCCTCTCCAGAAGCACCTGATGGTCCTGGTCATGGACAGTATCCCTAAATCCCCCCTTTTTCCCTCTCCAGAAGCATCTGATGGTCCTGGTCATGGACACAATCCCTAAATCCCCCCTTTTTCCCTCTGCAGAAGCAGCTGATGGTGGTGGGCATGGACATTGTCCCTAAATCCCACCTCTGTTCCCTCTGCAGAAGCAGCTGATGGTTTTGGGCATGGACACAATCCCTAAATCCCCCCTTTTTCCCTCTCCAGAAGCAGCTGATGGTCCTGGTCATGGACACAATCCCTAAATCCCCCTTTTTTCCCTCTCCAGAAGCATCTGATGGTCCTGGTCATGGACACAATCCCTAAATCCCCCTTTTTCCCTCTGCAGAAGCAGTTGATGGTGGTGGGCATGGACACAATCCCTAAATCCCCCTTTTTCCCTCTCCAGAAGCATCTGATGGTCCTGGTCATGGACACAATCCCTAAATCCCCCCTTTTTCCCTCTGCAGAAGCAGCTGATGGTGGTGGTCATGGACACAATCCCTAAATCCCCCCTTTTTCCCTCTCCAGAAGCAGCTGATGGTGGTGGGCATGGACGTCCACCACAGCAGGAGCCAGGGGATGCGCTCAGTCATCGGCTTCGTGGCCAGCATGAACCAGTACGTGGCTTCCTGGCGAAGTGGGGGAAGTTTTCCTGCTCTGCCCTGGCGATTTTTCAGGATTTCCCACCCCAAAACCCCTTTTCCTTGGCCGGGAGCGGGGTGAGGGTGCTGCTGTCCCCGAGCTGGGCGTGGGGAAGGGGCTGGGAATGCTGAGCCAGGGTGGCTTTGGGGTTGCACAGGAGCTCGGGGGGATTTTTCCTGGTGCTGGGGGGGTTCCTCCAGGCTGCTCCTTCCCTTTCCATCCCCAGCATCCTCACCAAGTGGTACTCCAGGGTGGTTTTCCAGATGCCCCACCAGGAAATCGCAGACAGCCTCCGCCTCTGCCTCTCCCAAGCCCTCAAGCGCTTCTACGAGGTGAGGCCAGCCAAAACCACCCTCCTGTGGCTCCACGTTCCCCCAAAAACAAGGGGAAAACCTCCCAAAATTCCAGCCTGGGAGGAGCAAAGCTTCCCTGGCAGCCTTTGGACTGGATGTGGAGCTGGGACAGCTCGTCCTTATCTGTTTGCTCGGAGGGAAGCGCCACGTTTCAGCTCCCAGAGGCCTGTCCCTTGTCCCCAGAGTGACAAAAGCAGCCCGGGACAGGGCAGAGGGCAGGGAAAATCCCAACCTCATCCCTGGAAGTGTCCAAGGCCAGCCTGGGATAGTGGAAAGTTCCTTACCCATGGCAGGGGTGGGATGGTCCCATCCCCTGGGGTGGCTTTGAGGTCCCTTCCAACCCAAACCATTCCAGGATTTTTTGATTTTGTTTCCTCATCTGTGGGTGCTGCAGGAGCAGCCCTGCACGCTGGGAATTTGGAGGGACAGGGATGGGTGGGATGTGGGGAAGGAATTCCTGGCCTGGGATGGAATTCCCAGGGAATCTGTGGCTGCCTCATCCCTGGAAGCATCCAAGGAGCACCCTGGGACAGTGAGAGACCCCTGCCCACGGAATGAGATGATTTTAAATCTCCTCCCCACCCAAATCAATCTGGAATTTTGTGATTAATCCAAACACCCCCCTCCCCACCCAAATCAATCTGGAATTCCATGATTAATCCAAACACCCCCCAAACCCACCCAAATCACTCTGGAATTTTGATTAATCCAAACACCTCCCTCCCCAAACCCACCCCACTGCGGGCTGAATTCCCAGCTCCACCCCAACACCCAAACTTCTCCCAACCAGGGAATATTTTCCCAACCTCCCTCAGCTCATCCCTGTGCGTGGCAGGGGAGGTAAAAACGAGCTGATTTTACCCATTTTTTCCCCCTTAAGCTGAACCACTCCCTGCCCATGAAGATCGTGGTGTACAGAGACGGGGTGTCCGACCCCCAGCTGGACACGGTGCTCAAGTACGAGGTGCCCCAGCTCCAGAAGAGCTTCCAGACCTTCCAAAATTACCAGCCCAGCCTGGTGGTGGTCGTGGTGCAGAAGCAGCTGAGCACCAACTTCTACTGCCAGACAGGAGAGGAGCTGGTGTCCCCTCCCCTGGGCACCGTCATCGACCACGGCATCACCAGCTCGGGCTGGTGAGAGGCAGGGCTGGGGCTGGGGGGGAAAATCGCCCTGGGGAGGGATAAAAATCACCACCGAGGGGAAAAAAATAACAAAAATTGGGTGTAAACAAAGCAGAGGAGGAAATGCCCCCAGGGTGGGGAAAAAAATCTGCCCTTGGGGTGAAAAAATGGATGGAAAAGCACCCAAAGGTGTAATAAAGAACCTCAGACAGGAGAGGAGCTGGGATGGGGGGAAAAAATCACCCCCAAGTGGAAAAAAATACAAAAATTTGGTGTAAACAAAGCAGGAGAAAATGCCCCCATGGTGGGGAAAAAAATCTGCCCTTGGGGTGAAAAAATGGATGGAAAAGCACCCCAAGGTGTAAAAAATAAAAGTAAAAATAGCCCAGGGTGTAAAAAAGAACTTCAGACAGGAGAGGAGCTGGGATGGGGCAAAAAACACCCTGGGGAGGGATAAATTTAGCCCTGAGGGGAAAAAAATAACAAAAATTGGGTGTAAACAAAACAGAGGAGAAAATGCCCCCAGGGTGGGAACAAAAAAACTGCCCTCAGGGTGAAAAAATGGATGGAAAAGCACCCCAAGGTGTAAAAAATAAAAGTAAAAATAGCCCAGGGTGTAAAAAAGAACCTCAGACAGGAGAGGAGCTGGGATGGGGGGAAAAAATCACCCCCAAGTGGAAAAAAATACAAAAATTTGGTGTAAACAAAGCAGGAGAAAATGCCCCCATGGTGGGGAAAAAAAATTCACCCTCGGTGTGGAAAAAATGGATGGAAAAGCACCCCAAGGTGTAAAAAATAAAAGTAAAAATAGCCCAGGGTGTAAAAAAGAACCTCAGACTTTGGGGTGTAAAAACACCTCGAGTGCAAAAAAAAAAATGGTTATAAACCCACCCCAGCGTGCAAAACAAAACCCCAGAGTGAAAGAAAAACGGTGGCAAAAACACCCCAGGGTGCAAAAAACAATGCAAGTGGAGTGCAAAAATTAAAATAAAATGCAAGTGGAATGCAAAAATTAAAATAAAATGCAAGTGGAGTGCAAAAATTTAAAAAAAAATGCAAGTAGAGTGCAAAAATTAAAATAAAATGCAAGTGGAATGCAAAAATTTTAAAAAATGCAAGTGGAGTGCAAAAATTAAAATAAAATTCAAGTGGAATGCAAAAATTAAAATGCAAGTGGAGTGCAAAAATTTTTTAAAAATGCAAGTGGAGTGCAAGTATTAAAATAAAATGGAAGTGGAGTGCAAAAATTTAAAAAAATGCAAGTGGAATGCAAAAATTAAACCTTTGTGGTTCAAAATCACCATTCTGGGGTGAAAAATCCAGCCCAGTCTGGGGTTCCCAGTGCCCCGAGGTACAAAAATGTTAATTTTGGGGTGGAAAAGAAATGAAAATGTTCTTTTTTTGTGCTTGCAGGCAGGATTTCTTCCTGCTGGCCCATCACTCCCGGCAGGGCTGCAGCATCCCCACGCGCTACATCTGCATGTGCAACACGGCCAACCTCAGCTCCGAGCACCTCCAGAGGTGAGGGGGGTCCTGGCACCCCAAAATCCTGCCGGGGGAAGGGGAGAGACCCTCCAAACAGCCAGGGGAAATGCAGGAGTTCCTGAGATCCTGCAGCACCCCAAAATATTCCACAGGGAAGGGGAGAGAACCTCAAAATCATCCAGGGGAAATGCAGGAGTTCCCGAGATCCTGCAGCACCCCAAAATATTCCAGAGGGAATGGGAGAGAACCTCAAAATCATCCAGGGGAAATGCAGGAGTTCCTGAGATCCTGCAGCACCCCAAAATATTCCACAGGGAAGGGGAGAGAGCCTCAGAATAATCCAGGGGAAATGCAGGAGTTCCTGAGATCCTGCAGCACCCCAAAATATTCCAGAGGGAAGGGGAGAGAACCTCAAAATCATCCAGGG
This sequence comes from Lonchura striata, assembly GCF_050655825.1. Taxonomy (NCBI): domain Eukaryota; kingdom Metazoa; phylum Chordata; class Aves; order Passeriformes; family Estrildidae; genus Lonchura; species Lonchura striata. The sequence goes on from NC_140724.1 coordinate 3,279,900, forward strand.
GGAATGCAGGAGTTCCTGAGATCCTGCAGCACCCCAAAATATTCCAGAGGGAATGGGAGAAACCCTCAGAATAATCCAGGGAAAAAGGGAGGAGGCCCTGGACTCCTGAGATCCTGCAGCACCCCAAAATATTCCAGAGGGAAATGGAGAGAACCTCAAAATCATCCAGGGGAAATGCAGGAGTTCCTGAGATCCTGCAGCACCCCAAAATATTCCACAGGGAAGGGGAGAGAACCTCAAAATCATCCAGGGGGAATGCAGGAGTTCCTGAGATCCTGCAGCACCCCAAAATATTCCACAGGGAAGGGGAGAGAACCTCAGAATTATCCAGGGGAAATGCAGGAGTTCCTGAGATCCTGCAGCACCCCAAAATATTCCAGAGGGAAATGGAGAGAACCTCAAAATCATCCAGGGGAAATGCAGGAGTTCCTGAGATCCTGCAGCACCCCAAAATATTCCACAGGGAAGGGGAGAAACCCTCAGAATAATCCAGGGAAAAAGGGAGGAGGCCCTGGGTTCCCGAGATCCTGCAGCACCCCAAAATATTCCAGAAGGAATGGGAGAGAACCTCAGAATTATCCAGGGGGAATGCAGGAGTTCCTGAGATCCTGCAGCACCCCAAAATATTCCAGAAGGAATGGGAGAGAACCTCAAAGTCATCCAGGGGAAATGCAGGAGTTCCTGAGATCCTGCAGCACCCCAAAATATTCCACAGGGAAGGGGAGAGAACCTCAGAATAATCCAGGGAAAAAGGGAGGAGTGCCAGAGTTCCTGAGATCCTGCAGCACCCCAAAATATTCCAGAGGGAATGGGAGAGAACCTCAAAATCATCCAGGGGAAATGCAGGAGTTCCTGAGATCCTGCAGCACCCCAAAATATTCCACAGGGAAGGGGAGAGAACCTCAGAATTATCCAGGGGAAATGCAGGAGTTCCCGAGATCCTGCAGCACCCCAAAATATTCCACAGGGAAGGGGAGAGAACCTCAAAATCATCCAGGGGGAATGCAGGAGTTCCTGAGATCCTGCAGCACCCCAAAATATTCCACAGGGAAGGGGAGAGAACCTCAGAATTATCCAGGGGAAATGCAGGAGTTCCTGAGATCTTGCAGCGCCCCAAAATATTCCAGAGGGAATGGGAGAGAACCTCAAAATCATCCAGGGGAAAGGGTGGGAGTCCCAGAGCCCCCCAAAATCCTGCAGGGGGAAGGGGAGAGACCCTTCAAACAGCCAGGGGGAAAGGGAGGAGTGCCAGAGTTCCTGAGATCCTGCAGCACCCCAAAATATTCCAGAGGGAATGGGAGAAACCCTCAGAATAATCCAGGGAAAAAGGGAGGAGGCCCTGGGTTCCCGAGATCCTGCAGCACCCCAAAATATTCCAGAGGGAATGGGAGAAACCCTCAGAATAATCCAGGGGAAAAGGGAGGAGGCCCTGGGTTCCTGAGATCCTGCAGCGCCCCAAAATATTCCAGAGGGAATGGGAGAGAACCTCAAAATCATCCAGGGGGAATGCAGGAGTTCCTGAGATCCTGCAGCACCCCAAAATATTCCAGAAGGAATGGGAGAGAACCTCAGAATTATCCAGGGGAAATGCAGGAGTTCCTGAGATCCTGCAGCACCCCAAAATATTCCAGAAGGAATGGGAGAAACCCTCAGAATAATCCAGGGAAAAAGGGAGGAGGCCCTGGACTCCTGAGATCCTGCAGCACCCGAAAATATTCCAGAAGGAATGGGAGAGAACCTCAAAGTCATCCAGGGGGAATGCAGGAGTTCCTGAGATCCTGCAGCACCCCAAAATATTCCACAGGGAAGGGGAGAAACCCTCAGAATAATCCAGGGAAAAAGGGAGGAGGCCCTGGGTTCCCGAGATCCTGCAGCACCCCAAAATATTCCACAGGGAAAGGGAGAGAACCTCAGAATTATCCAGGGGAAATGCAGGAGTTCCTGAGATCCTGCAGCGCCCCAAAATATTCCAGAGGGAATGGGAGAGAACCTCAAAATCATCCAGGGGGAATGCAGGAGTTCCTGAGATCCTGCAGCACCCCAAAATATTCCACAGGGAAGGGGAGAAACCCTCAGAATAATCCAGGGAAAAAGGGAGGAGGCCCTGGGTTCCTGAGATCCTGCAGCGCCCCAAAATATTCCAGAGGGAATGGGAGAGACCCTCAGAATCATCCAGGGAAAAGGGCAGGAATCCCAGAGCCCCCCAATATCCTGCAGCACCCCAAAATATTCCAGAGGGAAGGGGAGAGACCCTCAAAACCATCCAGGGGAAAGGATGGGAATCCCAGAGCCCCCCAATATCCCACAGTTCCCCAAAATCCTCCCTGAAGAAAGGGAGAGACCCTCAAAATCGTCCGGGGGAAAGGGCAGGGGTCCCAGAGCCCCCCAGAACAGGGACAGCTGGGAGCAGGTTCCAGGAGGGATCTGAACCTGGATTTATCCTCTTTCCTGGAATCCCAAATCCCATTTCTCCCTGTTCCAGTTGGGATCTGGACCTGGCTCCATCCTCATTCCCAGCAATCCCAAATCCCATTTCTCCCTGTTCCAGGAGGGATCTGGACCTGCATTCCCAGCAATCCCAAATCCCATTTCTTCCTGTTCCAGTTGGGATCTGAACCTGCATTCCCAGGGATCCCAAATCTTGTTTCTTCCTGTTCCAGGAGGGATCTGAACCTGCATTCCCAGCATTCCCAAATCCCATTTCTCCCTGTTCCAGGAGGGGTCTAAACCTGGATCCACCTGCATTCCCAGCATTCCCAAATCCCACTTCTCCCTGTCCCCAGGCTGACCTTCAAGCTGTGCCACCTGTACTGGAACTGGCCGGGCACCGTGCATCCTTCTCCTTTCCTGGAAATCCCAAATCTTATTTCTCCCTGTTGCAGGAGGGATCTGAACCTGCATTCCCAGCATTCCCAAATCCCATTTTTCCCTGTTCCAGTTGGGATCTGAACCTGCATTCCCAGCATTCCCAAATCCCATTTCTCCCTGTCCCCAGGCTGACCTTCAAGCTGTGCCACCTGTACTGGAACTGGCCGGGCACCGTGCGCGTCCCTGCCCCCTGCAAGTACGCCCACAAGCTGGCCCTGCTGGTGGGCCAGGTCCTGCACCACGAGCCCAGCGCCCACCTCTGCGAGCAGCTCTTCTTCCTCTAACCTGCCAGGACCCCAAACCCCGGATGGAACTGGGAAACCCGGCATGGAGCTGGCCCTGCACCCACAAATCCGGGATGGCGCCCGGAATTCTGCTCCCCGCCCGCCCCTCTTTGCCCCCCGTGCCCAGGGGGGTCCCCTCAATTCCCAGTTCTGGTGTTAATTTATTCTTTCTCTGTTCATTTTGGGGATGCTCGGGGATTGCAGCAGCATCCCGGGGGCTGTGGGGTTGTAATTTTGGGATTTCATCCCCGTGGGGGTGAACCCCAAGGGAAATCCTGCTGCCTTCCAGCCCTCCCAGTAACGGGGGTTGAGTTGAGCCCCAAAAATGCTGCTGCTCCCACAGCTCATCCCCGTGCAGCTGCTGGATGGAATCCCAACAATTTCAGGGTTTTTTCCCCCCACCCCCCTCGAGTTTTTTGCATTTTTATGCGGGTTCAAAGTTGTTTTGTTTTTTTCCTGGGTTTTTTCGAGCTGCTGTCGAACAAAGCAGCTCCAGTTTGGCCACTTCTCCCGTCCTTGAGGAGCCACTGCTTTTCCAAGGAGAATTCTTTGTGGATTCAGGTCATTCCCCCAGGGAAAAGTTGGAGTTTTCACCTATTTTAGGTGCATTTTTTTGGCCTTGCTTGAGCCAAGTTGGAATTCCCTCCTTTTCCTCTTGACTGTAACCTGGTTTTTTTTTTTTTGGTTCATTCCAATAAAATCGTTGCTGCCAGCCGCTCCCTCGTGGATTTTTGGGGGGATGCTGGTGGTCTCACCCTGCCCCAAATTCCTGGGGGACCCCCCGAGGGGGGTGACAGCGGCGCTGCCACCGGGGCTGTCCCCTCCTGCCCCGGGTTAATCATTTATTTCTCTTTATTTGCCAACCCCGCGGACTTTGGCAGCCACGGCCCAGCCCGGGGTGGGATTTAGGAACAAATCCCCACCCGTGGGGTGCTGGGCTGAGATTTTGGGGTCCCCCAGCTCAGCCTGAGCCCAGCCAGGAGGATTTTCCATCCCAGCTCTGCCTTTTCCTGAGAGGAGCCGGGATGGTTCTGGCTGTGCCAGGATTGGGCCCCTCGGAGCCCCCCGTGGCTTTTCCAGGGGGATTTTGGGGTCCCCCCACCCCACCCAAGGGGATTTTGGGTGCTCTGACCCCTTGGAAGGGAATTTTGGGGTCCCCCCACCCCACCCAAGGGGATTTTGGGTGCTGTGACCCCTTGGAAGGGGATTTTGGGGTCCCCTCACCCCACCCAAGGGGATTTTGGGTGCTGTGACCCCTTGGAAGGGGATTTTGGGGTCCCCCCACCCCACCCAAGGGGATTTTGGGTGCTCTGACCCCTTGGAAGGGAATTTTGGGGTCCCCCCACCCCACCCAAGGGGATTTTGGGTGCTGTGACCCCTTGGAAGGGGATTTTGGGGTCCCCCCACCCCACCCGAGGGGATGTTGGGTGCTGTGACCCCCGGGAAGGGGTTCAGGGGATTTTGGGGTCCCAGGGGATGTTTGGGGTGCGCTGTGCCCTAAAAGGTCTTTGGGGAGGTGCCCCAGGGGGATTTGGGGGATTTTTGGGGTTTTGGGGGATTTTTTGGGGGTCCCTTGGAGGGGCCCTCAGGGGCTCGGTGCCCTTGGGGTGGGTTTTTGGGTGTCCTGGTGCCCCAGGTGGTTTTGGGGTGATCCCAGGCGATGTTTTGGGGCAGTCTGGGGGGTCCCACGTGGGATTTTTGGGGGTCCTCAGTGAGATTTTTTTGGGGGTGCCAGGTGGGATTTTTTAGGGGGTCCTGGGTGGGATTTTTGGGGTGCCGGGTAAGATTTCTGGGGATCCTGGATGGGATTTTGGGGGATCCTGGATGAGATTTTTTTGGGGTTCCTCAGTGCGATTTTTGCGAGTCCCGGGTGGGATTTTTGGGGATCCCGGGTGCGATTTTTGGGGATTCTGGATGAGATTTTTGGGGATTCCAGGTGAAATTTTTGGCGGTCCTGGATGAGATTTTTGGGGGTCCTGGATGGGATTTTTTTGGGCACCCTGGATGGGATTTTTGGGGATCCCGGGTGCGATTTTTGGGGATTCTGGATGAGATTTTTGGGGATTCCAGGTGAAATTTTTGGCGGTCCTGGATGAGATTTTTGGGGGTCCTGGATGGGATTTTTTTGGGGACCCTGGATGGGATTTTTGGGGATCCCGGGTGCGATTTTTGGGGATTCTGGATGAGATTTTTGGGGATTCCAGGTGAAATTTTTGGCGGTCCTGGATGAGATTTTTGGGGGTCCTGGATGGGATTTTTTTGGGGACCCTGGATGGGATTTTTGGGGATACCGGGTGAGATTTTTTTGGGGATCCGGGTGGAATTTTTGGGGGATCCTGGGTGGGATTTTTGGGGTCGCTGGGTGGGATTTTTTGGGGGTCCCGGTGCGATTTTTGGGGTCCCCGCGCTGCGCCGCGGGGGGGCGTGGCCTGGTGCGGAGGGGGCGTGGCCTGCTACGAGAGGGGGCGTGGCCGAGGCCGCGGCAGCCAATGGGGGCGCTCCCCGTGCCGGCGGCCGCGCGTGCGCGCTGCGCGGCCCCGAGCGGCGGCGGCGGGAGCGGGAGCGGAGGTAGGACCGGGACGGAGCGGGATAAACCGGGATAGACCGGGACAGGCACGGGATAGGCACGGCACCGCTGCCGTGCGACGGGGAACCGGCTGCGGGCACGGGCCCCGCGGGGAGCGAGGCAGCGGAGCGGGGGGAGCGGGCCGGGGCCGGCCCCGAGCCCCGGATGGGGATGGGGGATGCAGGGAGGGATGCAGGATGCGCGGAGCGGCTGGTTTGGCTTTGGGGCCGGTCCCAGGGCCTGGGGGCAGCCACGGGGGCTGGTTTTGGGACAGCCACTGGGGCCTGGGGCAGGGGAGGGTGCGGGTAGAGGTGCAGGATGCTGTTATGGGGCGCAGGGTTCGGTTTTGGGGCGCAGGGTCCAGCTGTGGGGTCTGGCAGCGCCAGTGGAAGGTCTGGGGCCAGGCAGCGGCGGCGGGATGGGGAGAAGGGTGAGATGGGGCCGGGCCACAGCAGCAGCTGCGGTCAGGGGGGCACCGGGCAGGACTGGGGGGTCCCTGCGGGGTGCGATGCCCGGGGGATCTCCCGCTGCCCGCCCCGGGATCACGGGCAAAGGAGGGACCGGACGCTGCCGGGAGCGTGTCGGTGACCCAGGAACGGCCCCGCCGCCAGCCCCGGGCGCGGAACCCTCCGGGGGCTGGGCTCCCTCCGAGTCTCCGAGCGCCCCGGGGGATGGAATTTGGGGGTCCCACCGGCCCCGTCCCCCCCGGTGTGCGGCAGCCGGCTGTCGGTGCGCGGGATCCCGGGAAGCGCTGGCGCCGGGCTGACGTCTCCGGGGCCGTGCTGGGCTGTGCCAGCGGTTTTTATTCCCGGCGTCGCCTTCCAGCTCCGAGCCGGGGATGGGGGGGGCGTGCGGGACGGATGAACCCTGCGCAGGCTTCGCCCGGTTGGCAGCTGCGTTGTGCTGGCGTGGTGGCATCGCTCCCTGCCCCATCCCGAGCCGCGATAAAGTAGGTCAGGCGCTGGCTCCGGGCTCCGGGCTCCGGGGTGCGAGGACGCCCTTGGAGGCAGCGGGCAGGACACCGGGGGGCTCCGGGGGGAACCGCAGCTGGCGCTGGGGATGGCGAGGCTCGGCGCTCTTTGGTGTTCGCCGCATCCCCTTCGTCGCGGGATGCTGGGCTGGGTGTGCCCGGCACCCTCCTGCCTCGCCCCGGGATGCTCCTCTTGGGGCTCCTCCGTCCCGCAGGGGCGGCTCCTGCACCTCGGTTTGCCCTAAAACGGAGCGAGCCCGTGCGGCTCCGGCTCTGCCCGCTCCCCGCCTTTCCTCCGGCGGCAGGGGATGGTTGAGGTCCGGTTTTCCACCCCGGGTAAATCCTGCTCGGCCCGGCTTGGGAAGAAACCCCCGCCAGGGGTTTTGGCATCGGAGAGAGCTGCGTGCCTTGGCACGGGCCGCTGTGCGGGCAGCGGGACGGTCCCGGTGGCACCGGGGATTTGGGGAGCACCCGGCTGGAAAGGGCGGCCAGCCGGGACGAACCTTTGGCACGTTGGGCTTTGTGCCAGCACCTTTGGGAGTCACCGGCAGCCTGGATGGCCCTCGGAGCCCAGGAGGAGCCAGCTGGAAGGGTGGCTTGGCGTAGCGAGGCAGAGGAAGGGTCTGGGGGATGCTGGAGAGGTCCCTGGGGTCCCCCCACCCAGCAGCAGCACCCCTGTGGACGGGCTCCCTCGCTGGTTTTGGGTGGAGAGGGGTTAAGTCAAAGCATCTGAGCTAAGCCCTGGCAGGAGAAGGCTCAAAGCTCCCGGAGAACAAAGCTCACAAAGTGCTGGGAAGCTGGTAAAACCTGTGGGAATGCGGGAGCCTTCAGGGCCGCTGGGGTCCCGGGTGGGGAGTGGGTTCCCCGGCAGCCCCTCGGGGTGGAAATCTTGGTCCCGAGGTTATTTTTGGAACAATTGCTTGGCCGGGCTTCAAAAATGTCCTGGTTTTTGGAGGAGATTGGAGCCTGTGAGGTGTCAGCACAGGCCTGGCACCGTGGGGTGCCCAGGGCTGGCTCGGGAGCCTCTCCAGGGGGATCAGGAGTGAGATTTTTTTGGGGATCCTGGATGGGATTTTTGGGGGCCCTGGATGAGATTTTTTTGGGGGTCCTGGGTGGGATTTTTGGGAGTCCCGGGTGGGATTTTTGGGGGTCCTGGGTAGGATTTTTTAGGATGCCCTGGATGGGATTTTTGGAGGTCCCAGGTGGGATTTTTTTAGGGGGTCCCATGTGGGATTTTTGGGGGTCCCGGGTGAGATATTTTGGAGTGCCGGTTGGGATTTTTTAGGGCTTCCCTGGTGGGATTTTTGGGGGTCCCACATGGGATTTTTGGGAGTCCTGGGTGGGATTTTTGGGGGTCCCAGGTGAGATTTTTGTGGATCCCAGGTGGGATTTTAGAGGGTCCTGGATGAGATTTTTGAGGGTTCTGGATGGGATTTTTGAGGGTCCCGGGTGGGATTTTTGAGGGCCCCTGTTCATTTTTTGGGGGTCCTGGGTGGGATTTTTGGGGGATCCTGGATGGGATTTTTGGCGTTCACGGCTGAGATTTTTTGGGCATCCCGGGTGAGATTTTTTGGGGATCCCACGTGGGATTTTTGGGGATCCTGCATGGGATTTTAGAGGGTCCTGGATGACATTTTTGAGGGTTATTTTCTCCTGGCCAATCCCAAATTTGCCATCCACCTTTCAGGGAATCTTCCCCGGGAATGCATCCAGAGCTCCGGGCTCTTGGTGCCTCCCAGGGTGGAGGACGTGCAGGTCGTGCCTGGCCTCCCCTCCTCTCCCCAAACCCCTTCCTTTGCACCCCGGAGTTGTGCCGCCCCTCTTTTATCAATTCCCAGCCCATATGGAAGGGCCAGAGAGGGCAAGGATTGATTCTGGGCAAACACCATAAAGGCACCTCCAGTGAAACGGGGCAGCGCCGGGTTCATGGTAATTATCCTGGTTAAATTATAACCTAACGAACAAGCCACCTCTGTCCCCGGGGCTCCCGTGCTCCTCTGCCATCGAGGTTTTGTGTCCCAGCCCCGGTGACACCCGGGGCACCCACGCGTGGCCAGGGCTGGGGCCTGACTCCTCACCCCCCAACACACGCACAGCTGGATTTGGGGCCGGCACAGCTGGATTTTTGTCACCTTCCCCACCATTCCTGCTCCTCCCAGGGTCCCCGAGGCGCTGCGGAGCTGGAGCCGTGTCCTGGCAGTGAGTGAGGGGCTCGGGGTGGTGCAGGAGGAGGAGGAGGGGGGTGGTTTTGCATGGAAAAATCATGGAAAAATGCAGGATCCTCCCCAGGATCTGGGTGCTGGCAGTGCTGTTGGAACGTGGATGAAAAATTCAACTTTATAATTTTCATCAAGATTCGTAGGGAATGGGTTTGTTTATTCGCAGCGCTGTGGACGCGTGTTAGGACTTATTGTTTTTTAATGTGCATGCGTACTTTTGAGAACTCTTGGTCTTTTTTTATTACTCTTACTAATTTTTCCATGTATAGAACTTCATAATAGGTTAATGCATATTCATTTTGCTGATTTTACAGCTAGCTACTCTTGTATTCAGTTTTTGTTAGAAAGTATAGAAAGAACTCTTGGGTCACTCTGCCTTGCCTGTTTTAAGGTCTAAGGCGTCTTTATTTCTTATTTTTTAGCATTTGTAATATATATATTTGTAATATATATTTGTAGTATATATTTGTATTTAGTATAGAAATTTGCATTCTTTTTCTTTAGCTGGGGTAGTTCTGGGCTGCAGCCACTGGACTAAACAGCAGATTTAGCAAGCTGAAAGTAGCGCGTTTCACTTAAATCTAAATTTAAGTGTTAACTTTTCACTCCACCTCGCTGCTCCCCCTTTTCCCTGCGGGTAAACCCGTCGGTGGGGCGGAGGAGCCGTGGTTTCGGAGCGCTGGGAATGCCAAAGGCAGCAAAGCAATGTGGTTTTTCTCTCAGCATCGCAGAGGCACCATGATCCCCAGCGCTGGCCCCCGGAGCTGCTGCCTGCTCCTGCTGCTCTGCCTCCTGCCCTGCCCGCGGGTCCGGGCGGGCGTCTCGGCCGCCTCCTTCCTGCAGGATCTGCTCCAGCGCTACGGGGACAGCCAAACCTTGAGCCTGAAGCAGCTCAAGGCCCTGCTGAACCACCTGGATGTGGGAGTGGGACACGCCAATGGCTCCCAAACACCTCAGCAGCGCCTCAACCTTTCCCGCGTAAGGAGGGCGACCCCCAAACCCCAACAAACCCTCCCCGTGGGCACCCAAAACTTCCCTGCGGGTTCCCGAAATCTCCTTGCGGAGCTGTGGGAATCTCACGGCGCCTTTCTGTCCCTTCCCTCCCGCAGTGCTTCAGCTCCGTGGAGCTTTTTGCCATCCACAACCTGAGCGAGGGCTCCCCTGTGGGGCACAGCGAGTTCAAGGAGTTCTGCCCCACCATCCTGCAGCAGCTGGAGTCGGGGGCGTGCGCCTCCGAAAACCTGGAGAACGAGGAGAATGAGCAGACAGAGGAGAGCAGGCCCAGCTCTGCTGAAGGTAATCGGGGTGCTGGGTCCTGGGCACGGAGCCTGGGGAGTGAGGAACAGCCACTTCCCACTCCTGGGAATTCCCTGCCTCCAGCAGCTGGGAGCCCAGTTTCCCTCGCTGTGGTTTGCTTTTGCCGGGATAACCTCCGTGCCTCCGGGATGAGGAGGATGAGCTGGATGAGGAGGGGGCTCTGCTGTGGGTTCCCCGGGGTGGGAGGGGGTGACCCGGAGGGTCCCGCCGGCCTCCAGCCACCGGCCAGCTCCCGACGGTGCCCGAGGTCTTGGATCAGCCGTCCCACGCTGCGGCCGGCTCGGGAAAACCTTGAAAAGGGAATAAAAACCTTTTCCAAGGAACCCCGTGGCTTCATTCCCACCTTGCCTGCACCGAACACGACGGTTTTGTGGCAGCTGGAGCAGCCCCGGAGCCAGCCATCCCCACCCGCCCGGGTGCGGGCTCGCCGAGAGCCTCGGTAATGTCTGGCCCTCGTTTCTTCTCGTTCCGCAGCGTGGGGCTTTGGTTTTCTCAGTGTGTCCATGATTAACGTGGCCTCCCTGCTCGGAGTCCTCATCGTCCCGTGCTCCCAGAAGGCCTTTTTCAGCCGGGTGCTGCTGTTTTTCATCGCGCTCTCCATCGGCACGCTGCTCTCTAACGCGCTCTTCCAGCTCATCCCAGAGGTGCGGTAGAACGTCCCTGCCTCCCTCCCGTCTCCGGGGGCGGCTCCGTGGGCGCCCTTCTCTGCCTCCACCCCGCCGAATCCATCCGACCCCTCGTCACCCGAGGCTCAGGGCTTGGCTCAAGGGGCTCCGCAGGGCTTTTCTCACCCCTATGAGCACCAGGAAATCCTCCATGTCCTCCATCCCTGCCCACGAGCAGTGGGAATGTGCTGGGAGAAGCTGTTTGCTCCTGCTCTGCGTCTCCAGGAGTTTATCCCTCGGCGTTATACGCTCGGCCACGCTTCTGGCAGCAGTACTGGCGTGAGCCAGAGGGGAAAAAATGTGAAATATCCATGGAAATATAATCAAATATCCATATAAAAGCACAGAGAACAGCCTAGAGAAGCAGTGGCTTTCTCTGGAATCAGCCAACTTCTACAAATCATTTTAATTGCCTGTTTTTTTTCCCCCCCTACCTGATTTCCCAGCCCAATGTTCCCACAAGGGTTCTGGCTTCCATGAGGTTTCCTGGTGCTCTGATGGGACCGACAGAAATATCGCAAATTAATTGTGTTGTAATTGCGCAATTCTGGGGCTGAGCAAATCCACCTGGATTGGAAACCTTTGGAACGTGGTCCAGGCGCCTCCTCAGAGGATGAGTTGGATTTGGGCACATCCAACCTTCAAATTCCAGTGGGGTTTTTCCCCCTGGCGTTGCCCGCTTGCTGCCAGGCGGCGAACGCTTCATCCGTGCTGGCAGTGGGATGTTTTTCCAAGCTTTTCAGCTCCAGAACTGCAACTTTTATTTGCTGGATATCAAAAACAAGCGCCTCTGATTGCTGATCTGGCAGGAATTGAGATGCCAGGGGTACGCTCCAGCCCCGCCGGGTGCCGGGCAGGGACCGGCTGCAGGACGGGGCTGGAGCATACGAGGTGCTCGGGGTCCCGGGCGCTCCGTGGCTTGGGAACGACCCAGGGAGCAGAGCTGGGGGCTGGCTGGGCCACAACCTGGCTACCAGAACTCAGCCGAGCTCGCCAAACTTTCCCACAGCCGCCGAGCGCCGGGCTCGCCCTTGATGAACAAGAATCACTAATGAATGTCCTCTTCTCTCCCTCCTCTTCTCTCTGTGCTGTCGGTGTGGATTCCTTCCCCGCCCATCCCCACGTTGATCTCGTCCCTTCTCCCGTGTCTCCCCGTGTCTCCCGGGGTGGGTTTGGCTCTGCCAGTCTGGGGTTACGGTTTCCTCTGCGTCTCCGTCATCTCCCTGTGCTCGCTGGTGGGAGCCAGCGTGGTGCCCTTCATGAAGAAGACCTTTTACAAGCGGCTGCTCCTCTACTTCATAGCTCTGGCGATTGGAACTCTCTACTCCAACGCCCTCTTCCAGCTCATTCCCGAGGTAGGGAGAGGACTGGCGGGTCCGTGCTTTTCTCTCTCTCTTTTTCTGGGGCTGTTTCTCTCTCTGGCTGGAGAAGGGGAAGGCCAGAGCGAGGTATGGAGGGCTGGAAGCCCCTCGGAGCTGGAATGGCTCCAGGGAGATCCCTGGTCTGCTTCAAGCAGAGAATCGTTGTTTTATCGCCTTTTTTGGCTTTTTCCAGCCCTTGGAGGCAGGTCCCCACTGCAGAGAGGAGCCTGGTTTTGGCATCCCTGGAGGAGGGAATGAGGGAGACTCCAGGTGCACAAAGGTGTTTCCTGAGCTTGTCCCCAAAGCAGCAGCTCCTCAGAGAGAGCTCAGAGCTGTGTCACCCCTGCGGTGTCACCCCAGGGGCAAAGGCAGAGGAAGGACACTGCCAGGGCCTGCTCCTCATCCTCTCCCGGGTCCCCTCCTGCCTGCAGGCGTTCGGATTCAACCCTCAGGAAGATTATTACGTCTCCAAATCCGCTGTGGTGTTCGGGGGCTTCTACCTCTTCTTCTTCACGGAGAAGATCCTGAAGATGCTCCTGAAGCAGAAGGACCAGGTGAGGTGGAGCAGGGGATGGCGGGGTGGGAAACAGCAGGAATTTCAGGATGGAGGGGTGGGAAACAGGAATTTCGGGATGGAGGGGTGGGAAACAGCAGGGATATCAGGATGGCAGGATGGGAAACAGCAGGGATATTGGGATGGAGGGGTGGGAAACAGCAGGAATTGCAGAATGGAGGGGTGGGAAACAGTGGGAATATTGGGATGGCAGGATGAAAAAAGAAGGGATATTGGGATGGAGGGGTGGGAAACAGCAGGAATTTCGGGATGGAGGGGTGGGAAACAGTGGGAATTTCAAAATGGAGGGGTGGGAAACAGCAGGAATTTCAGGATAGCGGGGCAGGGGAAAGAGCAGGAATATTGGGATAGCAGGGTGGGAAAGAGCAGGAATTTCAGGGTAGCGGGGCAGGAAAGAGCAGGAATGTCGGGATGGCAGGGCAGGAAAGAGCAGGAATATCAGCGTGGCAGGATGGGAAACAGCAGGAATATTGGGATGGAGGGGTGAGAAAGAGCAGGAATTTCAGGGTAGCGGGGCAGGAAAGAGCAGGAATATCAGGATGGCAGGGCAGGAAAGAGCAGGAATTTCAGGGTAGCGGGGCAGGAAAGAGCAGGAATATCGGGATGACTGAGAGCCCTGAATGCCCCGATCCCTCAGCACCACCACGGGCACAGCCACTACGGCCCCGAGGCTCTGCCCTCCAAGAAGGACCAGGAGGAGGGGGTCACGGAGAAGCTGCAGAACGGAGACCTGGACCACATGATCCCACACATCACCAGCGACCTGGAGTGCAAACCCCCCTCCGGGGAGGAGAAGGCCGTGGTGGGCTCCCTCTCTGTCCAGGTGAGCGCCTCATCCCGTGGCACGCTGGCAAAATCAATCAAAACCAGTTTTGCAGCCCAAATTCTCCGCGCGCGGCGGGAGCAGACGGCTCCGCCGTGCGGGTTTAATGATTAGCGGGGTGGGTTTCCATCTGAGGGAGGGATCAGTGACCCCCTTTGGGTGCTGGCTCCATTTTGGGGTGCCCTGGCAGGACCTGCAGGCCTCGCAGAGCGCGTGCTACTGGCTGAAGGAGGTGAGGTACTCGGACATCGGGACGCTGGCCTGGATGATCACGCTCAGCGACGGGCTCCACAACTTCATCGACGGCCTGGCCATCGGCGCCTCCTTCACCGTGTCCGTCTTCCAAGGGATCAGCACCTCCGTGGCCATACTCTGCGAGGAATTCCCACACGAGCTGGGTATGGGGCTCCTGGGCTCTGCCCCTGCTCGCTCGGCATCCTTTGTCCATCCAAAAAGGCGGATTTGGGGTGGAATAAACAGTGGAGTCGCAGAGAGCGGGGAGAGGGAGGGCTGTAAACTGCTCTGAGTAATCGCCGCTCTAAAAATAACGAGGTGATATGATGTCTGAGGTTTAAAATTAGGTGGAGGCATCTGAAGGCAAAAAAAAGAAAAAAACCCTCAGCACTTCGTCGGTTTGGGAGGGGGGAGGCGGGTTTGGGTGGGAGTGTCTGGGTTTGGAGTGGTCAGTGGAGGGGAGGCGGGTTTGGGTGGGAGTGTGTGGGTTTAGGGATGGTGCTGTGGTCAGCGTGTGGGAGGCAGGTTTGGGTGGGAATGTCCAAATTTAGGGGCAGACGAGGTGGGAGGTGGATTTGGGTGTGAATGTCTGAATTTAGTGGAGAGATCAGTGAAGGAGAGGCAGGTTTGGGTGTGAATGTCTGAATTTAGTGGAGAGATCAGTGAAGGAGAGGCAGGTTTGGGTGTGAATGTCCAAATTTAGGGGCAGACGAGGTGGGAGGTGGATTTGAGTGTGAATGTCTGAATTTTATGGAGAGATCAGTGAAGGAGAGGTGGATTTGAGTGTGAATGTCCAATTTTAGGGACAGATGAGGAGGGAGGTGGATTTGGATGTGAATGTCCAAATTTAGGGACAGATGAGGAGGGAGGTGGATTTGGGTGTGAATGTCTGAATTTCGTGGATAGATCAATGAAGGAGAGGTGGATTTGGGTGTGAATGTCCAAGTTTAGGGACAGATGAGGGGGAGCATAGGTTTGGGTGTGAATGTCTGAATTTTGTGGAGAGATCAGTGAAGGAGAGGTGGATTTGGGTGTGAATGTCCAAATTTAGGGACAGATGAGGAGGGAGGTGGATTTGGGTGTGAATGTCTGAATTTCGTGGATAGATCAATGAAGGAGAGGTGGATTTGGTTGTGAATGTCCAAGTTTAGGGACAGATGAGGGGGAGCATAGGTTTGGGTGTGAATGTCTGAATTTTGTGGAGAGATCAGTGAAGGAGAGGTGGATTTGGGTGTGAATGTCCAAATTTAGGGGCAGATGAGGAGGGAGGTGGATTTGGGTGTGAATGTCTGAA
Source organism: Lonchura striata (assembly GCF_050655825.1). Taxonomy (NCBI): domain Eukaryota; kingdom Metazoa; phylum Chordata; class Aves; order Passeriformes; family Estrildidae; genus Lonchura; species Lonchura striata. The sequence continues at coordinate 3,295,075 of NC_140724.1, forward strand.
TTTTGTGGAGAGATCAGTGAAGGAGAGGTGTATTTGGGTGTGAATGTCCAAATTTAGGGACAGATGAGGGGGAGCATAGGTTTGAGTGTGAATGTCTGAATTTTGTGGAGAGATCAGTGAAGGAGAGGCAGGTTTGGGTGTCAATGTCCAAATTCAGGGGCAGTGTGATGGTCAGTGCCCAGCTGGCAGCCACAGGGAGCCCACTTTTGAGCTGGGCCATGCTGTGATGTTCGGGGTGCTCTGTGCACTCCAGGGGCTGGACTCTGATCTCTGTACCCCTTCCAACTCGGGATATTCCAGGTTTTTATGGGTTCGAGTTGGTGCTGTCCCTGCTGACAGCCTTTCCCTCCTCATCCTCCCATCTTCTCCTGCCCCAGGGGACTTTGTGATCCTGCTGAATGCTGGCATGACCATTCGCCAGGCGCTCTTCTTCAACTTCATCTCCGCCTGCTGCTGCTACGTGGGCCTGGCCTTTGGCATCGTGGCCGGCAGCCACTTCTCTGCCAACTGGATCTTCGCCCTGGCTGGAGGGATGTTCCTGTACATAGCCCTGGCTGACATGGTAAATCCTGAGCCCCAAATCCTGAGCCTAGAACCCTGAGCCCTGGGATTTTTCCCCTGGGAAAAGCTCTGCTTGCCCTCAGCCTGCAGGCACGGCGGGGTTCGCTCCGTCCCCCCGGCACACGCAGGTATCTCTGCCGTGCTTTGCCTTGGCTGAAATCCCCCGGGGTGGGAGGCTGGTGGATGTTTGCTGGAGGAGGGGATGGGGCTGTCACTGAGCCCTGCCACCCCGACGTTTTCCCCGCTGCAGTTCCCGGAGATGAACGAGGTGAGCCGGGAGGACGAGCAGAACGGCAGCGCCCTGATCACCTTCGCCATCCAGAACGCGGGGCTGCTCACGGGCTTCACCATCATGGTGCTGCTCACCATGTACTCGGGGCAGATCCAGATAGGGTAGGACCAGCCCGAGCTGCAGCCCTGATCCAATTTTTCAATGTTTTTTTTTTTGGGGGGGGTGGGGAGGGAAAGGTTTTTTCTTTTTTTTTTTTTGGTTTTTTTCTTTCCTTTTCCTGCTGCAAACATACGACGGTACCTGTGCAGGCACTGACGTCACACTACAGGAGAGACATTGCTTTGAAAGCTATTCCATGGATTTTTTTTCTCCCGGTTTAAGGCTGAGGGGAGTGGAATTCCCCTTCCCATAGGACTGACCTGACTTTATCCAGTGTCACATCCCTTCTCTCCTCGCCTCTCCCAGGAAGGATGGAATGGGGAGACAGGAGCTGCTGCAGCCGTGCTGCTCCTCTTGTGGGACATGAGGCTGTCCTGGCCCCTCTGGGGGTGTGTGATGGGGACAGACAGGGACAGACCCTTCTCAGAGCCTTCCCCACAGCCAGAACTCCCCGAGGATGAGGAGGTTCACGATGTCACCATCACCCGACCGCTTCTGCTCCGTTTCAGCCTGGACAATGCCCTGGCGAGAGCTGGGTGAAGAGGGCAGGGGTTTTAAAGCACATTTTGGGTGTCAGTGCTCACAGCAGAGGACACCAAACTGGGTTGGAGTGACACTTGGGCTGCTGGAAAAGCCTGCCTGGATGGCCTGACCCCCCTTCAGTCCATGCTGCTGGAATCAGGGGCGAGCCCCAGCTCCTCCTCCTCCTCCTCCTCCTCCTCCTCCGTGAGGCTGCTCAGAAGGGGATGAGAGCAGAGCCCTGCCCAGGGATTTCTCCTCAGGCTGTGTCCGAGCTCACGGGGACACCCAGGATCCTAAGGTTCAGGGTGGGGTAGGGGGTGTTTTTAAAAGCAAAACTCAGACTGTGAACCTCTTCAGGTTGCGTGTTCCCAGCCGTAGGGAGTAGCCAGAGAAGGGTGCTCCAGGCACTTCCCAGCTCTGCCTCCGGGCTGGCGTTCCCCAGATTCACTAGGTGAATTACTTATTATCATATTGATAAGATTGCCCACCCCAGCCCTGTTGCTTGAGGTTCCCTCGCACCCCTTTTGCCCTCAGACCCCTCATCCTGTAGCTGGTGTGAGCTTGTGGCCGTGGGGATTCAGGGGAATCCCTCGTGGTTTGGCGCTGGATTGGGATGGAGGAGAGGTGCAGGTGCTTTGGAAGTGTTTGTGAGGTGTCTTCCTTTGCTGCCCACCTGTGCAGGTGTGCGGGGTGTTCACAGGGTGGTGGCACCGTGCTGGAGCTGAGGCTCCCACACCTTCCCTTTGCCCTCTGAGGAAAGCAAACCTGAGGCTGTGCCAGGTATTATTCCTGCCCATCTCAGGGCAGAGGGCCCTGGCACAGGCTCAGCACCCCTGGCAGCGTTGTACCCTGGCTGGGTCGCTGTAATCCCTGAATTCTGTAGTTCCCAGCTGGGTGATGTTCTTCCTAAGCTCCCAACAGCTTCACCAAGCCCGTGGCCTCTGGCACTGCCAGGATCCTCGTGGATCATCACCTGCACTCTCGGTGGCTTTTGTAGTCTGGCCATTTGTCCCCTCAGCATCCCCCGGCTCTTGGCTTTGTCCTACACCCCAAAACATAAATATCAACTTCTGGAGGAGCAGGGAGCCTTTCTGGGATCACCCTTCACCCGAAGGTGCTGCACGGTCCTCGGGTGATTCCCTCAATGAGAGACTTGGCTTTGTCCCGTGTGGTGTCCTTTGTGGATTGTCACCAAAAGTCACTTTTCCCACTGGGGCAGAGCAGGGCCTGCGCTGGCTGGGGCAGTCGTTCATCACCTCGCAGGCATTCCCTGTGCTGCAGTCCCAGGACCAAAGGGGCGTTGGAAACACTTTTTCCTTGCTTGAGAGAGCCACAGCCCCAGCTGACACAGCGTGGAAAATCTGAGTCCTTGCACTGGCACAGGTGCCACCTCTCCTCTCCTCTCCTCTCCTCTCCTCTCCTCTCCTCTCCTCTCCTCTCCTCTCCTCTCCTCTCCTCTCCTCTCCTCTCCTCTCCTCTCCTCTCCTCTCCTCTCCTCTCCTCTCCTCTCCTCTCCTCTCCTCTCCTCTCCTCTCCTCTCCTCTCCTCTCCTCTCCTCTCCTCTCCTCTCCTCTCCTCTCCTCTCCTCTCCTCTCCTCTCCCCTCCCCTCCCCTCCCCTCCCCTCCCCTCCCCTCCCCTCCCCTCCCCTCCCCTCCCCTCCCCTCCCCTCCCCTCCCCTCCCCTCCCCTCCCCTCCCCTCCCCTCCCCTCCCCTCCCCTCCCCTCCCCTCCCCTCCCCTCCCCTCCCCTCCCCTCCCCTCCCCTCCCCTCCCCTCCCCTCCCCTCCCCTCTCCTCTCCTCTCCTCTCCTCTCCTCTCCTCTCCTCTCCTCTCCTCTCCTCTCCTCTCCTCTCCTCTCCTCTCCTCTCCTCTCCTCTCCTCTCCTCTCCTCTCCTCTCCTCTCCTCTCCTCTCCTCTCCTCTCCTCTCCTCTCCTCTCCTCTCCTCTCCTCTCCTCTCCTCTCCTCTCCTCTCCCCCCTCCTCTCTCCTCTCTCCTCTCCCCTCTTTCCAGGAAGGACTTACTTGGGAAGCACCGTGTGTCTGGCAGGGCACAGGAGGCTGGAGAAGCCTCCACGGGGGAGGACAGGGGGACGTGGGGGCTTTGTCCCCTCTGGACTGTGCCTGGCAGTGGCAGAGTGCAGGGCTCGGCGTCCTCAGAGCTGGCAGGATTCACTGTGGGCATCACGACTCCGCCGTCTTCTCCTTTCCACTTTATCCCTGTCTGCTGAGAAATCTGCAAACTGGAGATTTGGGGCTGGGGGTGAGAAATGAGGCTGCCCTGCCACCAAGGAGAGCTCCTGTTCCCCCCGGGCAGGCTGGCACCTGCCAGAGGGAGAGGGATGGGAACCCACCCAAACCCAGCTCCTGGTGGATTTTCACCCGTTTTGTCTCCTTGCCCTCGTCGAGCTCAAGTTCCATCTCAGTATTTCAATTATAACTCAGGTGTTGTAGGGAGAGAAACAAAGAGCGTTAAGTTAAATGTCACGCGAATTGTACAGATGTTTGTAAAATTCCATAAATAAAATCTATTCTGTAAAACCGGCAGCGAGATCCTCCCTGCAGGTGGGGGATGGAGGGGTGGCAGCGCTGCTGGCTCAGGATTTTTCCAAGGGAAAGGGTTTCAGGGTGATGCAATCCCGGTTTTCCAGCTGGATTTCCGTGGCTGTGCAGTGCTGCACGGCTGACGGGAGGTGGCACTGACAACCGCCAGCCTGCCCAAAAACCTTTGCGGCTCCTAAAACCCTGCCTTCATTATTTATATATATTTTTATATATTTTTTTTTAATTTAACTGAAATTTATTTCTGGTTTGGCTGGGAGATGTGGGATGCTGGATTTGTCCCCAAGCTCCTGGCAGTGTTTGTGTCCTTGTTTTCCTACCCTCCATTAGGAAAAAAAAAAAAAAAAAAAAGGCAAACTTTGCTGTTCTACTTCTCCTTTTTTACCTTTTTCTGCACTATTCCAACCCCCTCAATGTGCCAACTCTGAGCAGCAAATTCAGTTTTTAAAAACCCTGTTGCAGCTAAAGAAACCAAATCTTGATATTCTGAGGTGTTTTATTTAAAAAAAAATTAATTATTGTTTTTATTAAGCAAGCAAAGTCACAGCAAGCATCAGACTTGCTCATCAGCACTTCTAGGGGGGCTTTGGGAGGGCTCTTTCCTGCTGCAAAATCCTTGTGTTTTGCTGAATGCCTGAAAGCTGAGTTACCTCAGAAAATGCTGCTGGATGGGATTATGGAATTCCTGGAATGGTTTGGGTTGGTTAAAGCCCATCCAGTGCCACCCCTGCCATGTGCAGGGGGCACCTTTTACTATCCAAAATTGCTCCGACCTGGCCTTGGGCACTGCCAGGGATCCAGGGGCAGCTACAGCTCCTCTGGGAATTCCATCCCAGCCTCTCCTCACCCTCACAGCCAGGAATTCCTTCCCAAAATCCCACCTAATCCTGTCCTCCTTCATCTTCAAGTGGTAGGAACAAAACATCGACTGTTTTTCCTTTTCCTCAAAAATGTTCTAAGGAATATCAGCTCTGGAGCCAGGCTGGGAGAGCTGGGAATGTTCACCTGGAGAAGGGAAGGCTCCAGGGAGAGCTGGGAATGTTCACCTGGAGAAGGGAAGGCTCCAGGGAGAGCTGGGAATGTTCACCTGGAGAAGGGAAGGATCCAGAGAGAGCTGGGAATGTTCCTCTGGAGAAGGGAAGGATCCATGGAGAGCTGGGAATGTTCACCTGGAGAAGGGAAGGATCCAGGGGGAGCTGGGAATGTTCACCTGGAGAAGGGAAGGATCCATGGAGAGCTGGGAATGTTCCTCTGGAGAGAAGAAGGATCCAGGGAGAGCTGGGAATGTTCACCTGGAGAAGGGAAGGATCCAGGGAGAGCTGGGAATGTTCACCTGGAGAGAGGAAGGATCCAGGGAGCGCTGGGAATGTTCACCTGGAGAAGGGAAAGCTCCAGAGAGAGCTGGGAATGTTCACCTGGAGAGAAGAAGGATCCAGGGAGAGCTGGGAATGTTCACCTGGAGAAGGGAAGGATCCAGGGAGAGCTCAGAGCCCTTCCAGGGCCTGAAGGGGCTCCAAGAGAATTGGAGAGGGATTTGGACAAGGGATGGATGGACAGGACACAGGGAATGGCTTCCAACTGGGAAAGAGGTTTAAATGGGATATTGGGAAGGAAAGTCCTTCCTTAAGGACTTTCAGGCACCTTTCTCCATGCCCAGCCTGGATTTTTCCCAAATGGAAAAGTTTAAAAGAGGCTCCCTGAAACTTCAGTGTCTGCTTTGTGTGGGATGCGTTTCAGCAGGGAGAGGGACTGCGGACAAGGGATGGAGGGACAGGACACAGGGAATTACTTCCCACTGGGAAAGAGGAGGTTTAAATGGGATACTGCGGAGGAAAGGTCCTTTCTTAAGGACTTTCAGGCACCTTTCTCCATGTCCAGCCTGGATTTTTCCCAAATGGAACACACTGAAAGTGTGCGTGGGAATTTTAAAACCCCTGATGTGATGCCCCCTGAAATTTCAGAAATTTCAGTGTCTGCTTTGTGTGGGACGTGTTTCAGCAGGGAAAGGGACTGGGGACAAGGGATGGATTCCCACTGCCAGAGGGCAGGGCTGGGATATTGGGAAGGAATTCCCGGCTGGGAGGGTGAGAAGAAGCTGTGCTGGAATTCCCAGAGAATCCGTGGCTGCCCCTGGATCCCTGGCAGCGCCCAAGGCCGAGCCAGCGGGAGGCGTCCCCGGGATGGCACTGGCGGATCCTTACAGCCCTTCCCACACGGCAGCGTGGGGTCCCAGCGCTCTCCTCCCTCAGCAGCGAAGCTGTGCCCGGGTTGATCGAACAGCCCCGGTGAAGCTGTGCTCGGTGATGCCCAAACACCCCCGACGAAGCTGTTCCCGGTGGTGCTCAAACAGCCCCGGCGAAGCTGTGCCCGGGTTGATCAAACAGCCCCGGTGAAACTGTGCTTGATGGTGCCCAAACAGCCCCAGCGCCGTTCCCGCGCTCCCCCTCAGCGCCGCCGCCATGTTGCCCCCTCAGCGCCGTTCCCGCGCTCCCCCTCAGCGCCGCCGCCATGTTGCCCCCCCGTTGCTTAGCAACGCCCCCTTCCCCTCCAAGATGGCGGGCGGGGCGGGGCGGGCGCGGCGCAGGCGCGGGCGGGTGGGGGGGGCAGAGGGCGGAGGGCGGTGTGGCGGCGGCGGCGGGGGCGGCACTGGGGGGGGCGCAGCGCAGCGCCGCCGCGGAGCCGCCGCCGCCGGGGCAGCCCAGCGGGTCCGCCGGGAGCACCGGCGCGGCCCCCGCTCCGGGTGAGGGGAGCGGAGCGGGGCACGGCGGGGAGCGGTGCCGCCGCCGCCACCATGTCCGGGCGCGGCCACAACAAGCTGCCGACCACCGAGCGCATCGTCAAGGGTGAGGGGGCGGCGAGGGCGCCCCCTGCCTGCGCGGGGGGCGCGGGGGGGGGCGCGAGAAATGGGGGGTGAGGGAGGTTTTGGGTGGGGGGGTCCCCAAATTGGGGCAGCCCCCAGAAAGGCGAGGGGAATGTGCTTGGTTTGTGGGGGGGGCAGCTGGTTTTGGGGGAAAAGGGGGGGGGAGCGTGATTTTGTGGGGGAGGCCAAGGTGGGGGAGCCCCCAGAAAGGAGGGGGTTAAAGGGGGGAGGGTCCAAAGTGGGGTGTCCGGAGGAAAGGAGGGAGGCTCGTTTGGGGTGTCCCCAGGTTGGAGGAGCCCGAAGAAAGGAGAGGCAGGGAGCGTGATATGGCAGGAGGGGGAGCCTGCTTTAGGGGGATATTCCCCAGATATATGGGGGTATGCCTGGTTTTTTTTGGGGGGGGGTCCCCAGGTTAGAGCCCCCCTGGCTGGGGAAACCCGGAGAGGGATGCCTGGTTTGGGTGAGGGGGAGCCTGGTTTGAGGGGGGGTCCCCAGGTTGGGGGAGAACCGAGAAAGGGGGGGAGCAGCGTGATTTTGGGGGGGCAGCGTGATTTTGGGGGGCACCCCCGTTAAAGGAGGGTCCTGGGGAGGCAGGGATGCCTGGAGTGGTGAGGAGGGGGTGTTCTGGTGGGTGACCCCCCTTTAAGGAGGACTCTGGTTTGGGGGGGTTATCCCCTGACTGGGGGGATATTGGGGGCACCCCCAGGCTGGGGGAAGGCTGTAAAATCGGGGAGAGTGTGATTTGGGGGGGGTCATCCCCAAGAAAGAGGGGAGGGGGGGTCCAGTGGGACAGCCGCCCTTAAGGGAGAGCCCTGATGGGGGGGTCAGGCTGGGGGGACACCCCCTGTTCTGTCAGAAATCTCTGCAGAGGGGCTTTGGTTTGGGGGGGCATCTCTGGTTGGTGGGGGTCCCTGCACTGAGGGGTTTGGGGGGGCATTTTTAGCCCCCACCCTGGTCCAAGAGGATGCAGCCCCCTCCCTCCATCCTGTGGGCACAGCTGGGGGTGACAAGGAAGGGTGACAACAAGGGACATCCCTTTTTTTTTTGGGGGAGTGGGGGGAATCCCCATCCCCTCCTGGGCCTCATCGCACCCCCAGGATGATCCTCACCCCCAGCCTGGGGGGCTGAGCCCCTGCTTTGGGTGGAACTGGGGTTCCCCCGAGGGTTTGGGGGAAGGGAGGGATGGGAGCCCTGCCTGCCCTCATCCTGCCAGCCCCCCGTGTCCTTCCTCCCCCAAATCCCTGCTCGGTGTCCGGATGCCCGGCGGCGGGTGCCAGCTGGCCCCCTCTGCGGCCCCGTTATAGTAGGTACTATTTTGGAAAGAGCAGAAGACACCGAAGCAGTTAATGAGGAGAGAAATACGTTAGCGGAGAAACTCCTGGATCGGGAAGAGGAGGAGGAGGAGGCTGGGGGGGGGATGCACATTTCGCTGCCCTAATTGATCCGGTGCCATCCTTGTCCCCATGCACCAGGAACATCCACTGGGTGCCTCAACTTTCGCCGGGAGGCTCCAAGTTACACAATCACCCCGTTATTAAACCTCCTCCCGCCATGGCTTCCATCATTCCGGCCCACTGGAAAGCAGCGATTTCCCAAGGAATGGTTGTAATCCACGGCCGTGGAGGTGTACCCACCGTGCTGCCATCTCTCCCTTTCCCCTCTGGATGTGTCCGAGCGATTTTTTTTTTTTTCTCCCTTAAATTTATTTATTTAATTTTTTTTTTTTCCTTTTTAGCCTTTAGCCTGTCATGTGGCCGATCACATGTTTGATGTTAATAACCTCAAACCCAGGGAAAGGGGATCCGGGTGGCAGCCGGAGCGTGGAGGCCCCTCGGCCTCGGGGAAGCTCCGCGCTTGCCCACGCTGGGAGGGTTTTTTTTTTATTTTTAATAGGAATAATCCCAGAACACTCACAGATCTGGGGGGGATCCGGGGCTGTTGCTGGGGCTGTGTGTGTGGCGTGGTGATTTGTAGGTCTCCGGGCAGTAAATCTCCTGCTAAATCCCAGGCAGCTGCCTGTGTTTAGGTTGGCCTTGTTCAGGAAAGGTAATGGCAATGCAGCCATTATGATTCAGCTGAGTCGGCCGGATCCAGGCGCTCTCCCCGTTCCTGGCGCTTCCAGATCCCGGGAATCCCTCTCATGGATCCTGCTGGTTCCTCCCAGCGCTTTGGCAACCCCACAAAAATCCTGCTAATTGCTCTCCTTAATCCCTACCCAGGTGGGGGTGGAGGCTCAGGGCCCCGCTCACTCCAAAATCGCCCCAAAATCCACATTAACTTCCCAAAATTGCTTCTTATTCCCCCACGTGCGCTCAGTGCCTGTGGAAATTTGGGGAGAAATTCCTCTTTCTCAGGCCAGGGTTATTGTTTAAAGGTGGTGACATTGTTCATGGTTATTAATAATTAAAAGCTCATTTTGTTCCGTGGAAAATGCCTGCAATTAAGTAGGATGTGGAATTTTAACTATGTTTAACCTATATATTTACATCTCCAGGGCACTGCAGAACGCCTTGACTGTAATTACTTTTAGTCAGAGGAAATACAGTTTTGGGCTAAAACTTGTACTGGGGGAGCTTCATTATTAAAATCACAAATTTTGGGGTGTGTCAAGCATTGGTTTTTATTAAAATACTGCATTTTGGGGTAGGCCATGAATTGTATTTTTAAATCTCCGATTTTTCGGTGCTTCAGGATTTTTTTTTTATTAAAATCTTGGCTTTTGGGGTAGGTCAGGAACAGCTTCTTTTTAAATCTCTCATTTTGGGATTTGTCAGGAGTTCCTTTTTATTAATATCTCAAATTTTGATGTGAGAATTGCTCTTTGTAGTGCAGTTTTAGCAGGAAGCGGATGGTTGATGATGATGGAGACTATTAATGTCCAAATTTTGGTCTCCAAAGAGCACTTGGGAAGGTTCTGTTGGAATTCTGAGGGATTAGGGAGTCTGGTTGTCTGCATTAGCCCAAAACTGAGCTTGAATTACCTGTTGGATCCATGGGATTGACTGATGGATCCACACCCTACAAAATCCACATTATTCAGGCAGGTGGGAATGGTGCTGCTGCAGTGGATGGATCCTGGAGCTCAGGGTGTTTAAAAGAAACCTGCAGAGCTTTTTTTGGTCATATTTGGTTGAATTTTGTGGTCATTTTTTGTTGAATTTTGTGCGCCTGCTCCATTCTTCCTGCCGGAAGGTGTGAAATCCTCAGGGAAGCAGAGCTGTGTCCACTTGCATCCGTGACAAATCCTTTAAAAACTTGGGATATTGGTATTTAGAGCAAATAATCCACTGGGATTTTTCTCTATCTGTGTGTTACTATTTTGTGGATCATGGACAAAATGTTGGGAAGCTGCTGGGCCGGGAGCAGCCGGGATCCAGCACCACCTTTTCAGAGCTGATGCTGGAAATCAGAGACATCCCAAATTCCCACCCTGTCCAGAGTGCCTGGCTGGGATTCCTGAAGTGGATTCCTGTTTTTCTGAGAAGGGTGAATCCCAGGAATTGTGCTGTAAAGTTGGGGCTGCTGCTGTAGCCAAAAGGAAAAGGGCAAAGTTTTCACAATTTGTGCTTTGCTGTCCTTCCTTAAGGACTTCCAGGCACCTTTCTCCATGTCCAGCCTGGTTTATTTTCCCAAATGGAAAATATTGAAAGTGTGTGTGGGAATTTTAAAACCCCTGATGTGACGCTCCTTGAAATTTCAGAAATTTCAGTGTCTGCTTTGTGTGGGATGTGTTTTAGCAGGGAGAGGGACTGGGGACGAGGGATGGAGGGACAGGACACAGGGAATGGCTTCCCACTGGGAAAGAGGAGGTTTAAATGGGATATTGGGAAGGAAAGTCCTTTCTTAAAGACTTTCAGGCACCTTTCTCCATGTCCAGCCTGGCTTTTCTCCCAAATGGAAAATATTGAAAGTGTGTGTGGGAATCTTAAAACCCCTGATGTGTCGCTCCCTGAAATTTCAGTGTCCACTTTGTGCGGGACGTGTTTCAGCAGGGAGAGGGACTGGGGACAAGGGATGGATTCCCACTACCAGAGGGCAGGGCTGGGATATTGGGAAGGAATTCCCGGCTGGGCTGGAATTCCCAGAGAATCCGTGGCTGCCCCTGGATCCCTGGCAGTGCCCAAGGCCAGCTTGGAGCAGCCTGGGGTGGTGGGAGGTGTGGAATGACAGTGGGATAAGGGGTGGAATGAGGTGATTTCCAGGTCTTTTTCCCCACCCCGTTCCATAATCCACGATCCCGTGCTGTCACCTCGCTGTTTCACACCCAGCCAAGGTTTTCTGGGAACATCCCATAGCCTCAGTGCCACCTCCACCCTCAGCCCAGGTGGAATGACACCCGAGGAGCCTCTCCCTCCTCTCAGGGTGCCTCTGGAGCTGCTGGAGGCACGGAGAGAATCCCACAGGATTCGTTCCTCTGGGGAGCCCAAACCCATCCTCAGATCCATCGCTGCCTCCTCGGAGAGTTCAGAGGCTGTTCCAGTTCATCTCGCTGCCTGAAGATGCTTTTGGGGGATGAAAAATGTGCAGCTTTCTTCCCACCTTGTTTTTAATATCATCTACAACTCTGGGAGCTCAAGTGTTGGATTTTCTCCAGGTTGGGAGGTGCTGGGAATTTTCGTCACGGAGCAAGCGCCGATACGAAAGTCAAAGTAGCTTTTTAATTGAGGAAAATCTTAAATTTAATGGTGATCGTGGGGTTTTGATTGTGGGTTGGTTTGGCTTGTTTAGTGTTGGTGTCTTGCAGGAATTAAGGGATACTTAGGGGGGAAAAGGAGCTCTGAAAATGGCTAAAAATGGAATAAAGGCCAAGGTCCATGTGCTTGGACCTTGGGATGCCAAGGGAAAAGTGTGAATGCCACCAGGGTCAAGACGTGGAGGGGGATCCCTAAAAAGCAGGTTGTGTCATAATACAGCAACTTGGCTGGACAGGGCTCAAAGAGGTGTGGGGTGAGGCAGTCCTCAAAGCAGGAACCCCGTGGGATCCCATGGAATTACTTGGAAACGTGGTATTTTGGGGGGGTTTCCAGAAAAAAAAACCCAAAACTTGACCAAGTAATTCCAATATTCTTATTATTGTTATGTATAAACAGGAAAGATGCTTTGTTATCCATGAATGGGACGTGCTGGGAGAAGGGGCTGGTTTGTGGTTGAGCCAAGCTTGGGGCTGATTTTACTGGATCTTGTGGCATTTCATCCCAAAAACGAATCCAAAGGCAAATATCATGGGATATCAAAAGCTGTTCCTCTCCAGAGTGTTCCTGGGATGCCCCAAACAGAGCCAGAGTTGTCTCATTTTGGGCTCAAACTGCCACATTTCTGGATGCTGGGATAGAGGGATGCTCTGCTGCCTAATAAACGTGCTAATGAATGTGCTAATTAGCAGAAATGCCGGTGGCAACCCCAAACCCAGCCTTGGGCACCAAACACCAATTGGGGAACAGCCATAAAGCATCAGGGCACACGGATTGGGCTGGGATTTATCCCTTCCCTCTGGGAATAGCAGCAGGGAAGGTCGTGCTCCTCAGGATTCCCCTGTTTAATGTTATTTTTGTGCCTGTCAGGCTGGGAAAGGTTAATCCCATTTTCCCTGCTCGAGGCCGTGAAGGGCCTTGTGGCAATAAATGAGCCCGGATTAATTGGATACCGTGCCAAAAGGGTGGGTTTTTTTTTATTTATTTAATGAAAGCTGTCAGAGTGGAGAGAGGAGTGGGTTTGGGGCTGCTCTGGCTGCACAGGCAGGAGAAGGGAAGGCTGTTCCTGAGGAAGTAGGGCAGGGTGCTGGCTTAAAATAGCTCTGAGCGCTGGGCTGTGCTGAAGGAGCTATTTAGGTAAATCCTGGGGTCTCAGTGGGGGCAGAGCTGCCTGCTAATCTAAAGATACTCCTTGGGGATCTATATTTGTCTGGGATCCTTCCCAGCTTGGCTGCTTTTCCAGGTATTCCCTGCCCCATCCCGCCGGGGACAGGGGGATGGCTCGGATCCTAATGGAAAACCAGACATTGTTCAGCAGCAGGAGGGAGGGAACAGGCCACGGAGAGGCACCAGCCTTGTCCCAAAATTCAGGGCTTGGCTCCCAGGGGCTCCTGGAGGAGCTGTGCCAAGGGTGGCACTGGAGAGCCGGGGCAGGTGTGGAATCCTGGAATGGTTTTGGGTTGGAAAAGGATCCTAAAGCTGACCTCATTCCACCTTCCACTATCCCATGTTGCTCTAAGCCCCATCCAGCCTGGCCTTGGGCACTTCCAGGCATGGGGAATCTTAAAATATCCTGGGAAAAGCCCTCAGGACAGCAAGCAGGGAGCAGAGGGAGTGATGGAATGGTTTTGGGTTGGAAAAGGATCTTAAAGTTGACCTCATCCCACTATCCACGTTGCTCTAAGCCCCATCCAGCCTGGCCTTGAACCTTGGACGCTTGCAGGGATGAGGAGTGTGCAAATATCCTGGGAAATTTATCCCTCTGCAGGGAGCAGAGGGAGTGATGTGTTGGGGCAGAGTGAGGTGGGGGATGGATGGGATGGATGCTCCTGTGTCAGAGTGCTCTAAAGAAAAGCAAATCTCAGTGCAGATTTTAAGGATTTTCCTGGCAGGAGGAGGAATGTTGGGCTGTCCAGGCTGTTCTCCTGATTTTCCATCAGGGCAGGGGTGGGACGAGGTGATCCTTAAGGTCCCTTTCCAAGCCAAACCTTTCTGGGGTTCTGGGATTTTCCACTGGGGAGCAGAGCTGGATGGAAGCAAATGGAGCAGTGGGATCTCCTCTGACTGGGAGCCTCCCTGAGGAGCTCAGGGGGGTTTTTCTCCAAAATTCCCCACCAGTCTTCCACCTGGAGGTTCCTTTTGGCACGGTGGGCCTGTAAAATAAGAATTTAAAGCACTTTCCCTGCTCCAAGCAGGATCTAAGGAAAATTTCCCAAGTGATTCAGGATGAATTTCAGGAGAACAGGAAGAAGTGTTGTCAACCTAGATTGCTCCAGAAAATAATTCCCTTTTATCAGCTGCTGAGCATGGCAAGACATGGTAAAATGCCTTCTCAAACAGAATATTATCCCAAAGGTGATGTCTTGGAAAAATAGCACGAGGGTTTCCTGGAGGAAGAGTGACCAGGGCACAGAAACTGGAATTGCTGCTTCAGCAGTAGCTGGAGGTTCCTCATCCTGCTCTGGGACTGATTTATCTCCATTTTTTTGGGAGCTACGTTTTGGTTTGCAAGACAACTGCTCTGGCTGATGTCCAGGGTGGCCACCAGGAAAATTTGAATTCTTTGCAGCTCCCTTTGGACCATCAGCACCTTGGTGTACTCTGAGGTGATGTGTGGGTAGGGATATTCCCAAACTTGGGAATAGGCACCTTGCAAGGAATATTTTATCCAGAGCAGTTGGATCCAGTGAGGATCCCACTCAGGGTGAGGGTTTGAGGCCCGAGATGGGAAGAGAAGAGAAACCAAAAGACCTGATTGTGTCAAAATTCATCATTTTGTGCTCACATTTCCTATTTATCCGTGCTGTGACCACATTTTGCAAATACTGGCTGCTCCAGCAGGAATATTTCTGGGGGTTGCTTTGTCCAGGATTCCCACGTGGATCAGCCTGTCCCCTGGAGCCAGATCTTGGAGGGACACACACAAAGTTGTGTTTGCTTAGAGCAGGTTTGAAATGGGATCCAGAAGCCCCTGGGAGCCGCGGCAGGGTCGGGTTCACATTCCCGGGATTTGCCTTTTCCACAAAACCCCCGCTGTGCCTCCGTTAATGATCTATTAGTGGCCGTGCTGGGACCTTGGCAAACAGGTGCTGAATTTCCCTGCCTGCTGACATCTAGGAATCCTCTCCCTGCTCCTTTGGGGAGCTCACTTTTGGTTTTTTTTAAGTAGCTGCAGCTGTTTGCTCCAAACTTCCTCCTTTTCCCCCTCCTTTTTCTTCTTTTCTTTTTCCTTTTTCTTTTTTCTTTTTTTTTTCTTTTTTCTTTTCCTTTTTCCTCCCCCTCCTTTTTTCCTACTTCTCTTTCCTCTTCCTCCTTCTCTTTCCTCCTCCTCCTCCTTTTTTTCCTCCTCCTCCTCCTTTTTTCCTCCTCCTTTTTTCCTCCTCCTTTTTTCCTCCTCCTTTTTTCCTCCTCCTTTTTTCCTCCTCCTTTTTTTCCTCCTCCTTTTTTTCCTCCTTTTTTTTTCCTCCTCCTTTTTTTCCTCCTCCTTTTTTTCCTCCTCCTTTTTTTCCTCCTCCTTTTTTCCTCCTCCTTTTTTCCTCCTTTTCCTCCTCCTCCTTTTTTCCTCCCTTTCCTCCTCCTCCTTTCCTCCTCCTCCTTTTCCTCCTCCTCCTTTTTTCCTCCTTTTCCTCCTCCTCCTTTTTTCCTCCTTTTTCTCCTCCTCCTTTTTATCCTCCTCCTTCCTTTTTCCCTCCTTTTTCCCTCCTTTTTCCCTCCTTTTTCCCTCCTTTTTCCCTCCTTTTTCCCTCCTTTTTCCCTCCTTTTTCCCTCCTTTTTCCCTCCTTTTTCCCTCCTTTTTCCCTCCTTTTTCCCTCCTTTTTCCCTCCTTTTTCCCTCCTTTTTCCCTCCTCCTCCTTTTTCCCTCCTCCTCCTTTTTTCCTCCTCCTCTTTTTTTCCTCCTCCTTTTTTCCTCAGTCTTTTCAGCAGCTCCCTGGAATCCCACCGATGAGAGTGAGACACTGGATTTGTTGAGCCACGATTTTCTAGGAATACATTGATTTTTAACCTCTGGAAACTTTGTAGAGCTGGAGGATGTCAAAGAGAGAGGTTTTCCAGGCTGAAATTGCAGGTTTTTGGGCTCTGCTTGGTGAGCTGGCACTCGGTGATGCCCGGAGCCCACATCCCTGGCAGAGGATTCTGCTCTGGACCGTGTGGCTCGATGACAATCCCAGGAAAATCCGCATCAGTGCCACTCATTAGGAGCCAAATCTGAGCTGGAAACTTGATGGACCTTGTAGGCAAATGTGGATTTTATCACTTCAGGGAGGCTGAGGGTGCTCACTGAGAGTATTTTTGAGGTCTGTGATCCACAGGGCACTTCAGCAGGAGCAGGAGCCAGACCAACACCGTGGATCCGGGTTTGGGTCCGGCTCCATTCCGGAGTCAGGGCAGGATGTGGGGTGAGAGGAGCCCTGGCTGCCGTGCCAGGAGAGCTTCGTGAGCAGCCCTGCTGCTGCCTGGCGTGGCTTAAGTCACCTCTGTTCTACTTCAACCCTCCTGGGTTTAATCCTGCCTGGCTCCAGCGGGAGCAGAGTTCCAGCTCCACCTCGTGGGAGCGGCTCCGGCGCCTCTGGAATCGGCAGCCGTGGCCAAACCTTGGCCCTCGGCTCTGCTGGGGAACCCTGCTCAGCAAAGGCACCTTGGTTGGTCCTGGCCTCGCTGTTCACCAGCCAAATTCCCAGCAGAACCAGGATAATCACCTGCAATCCCAAAGATTTTAGGGAGCTGTCGGAATCTGAGGTATTGATGATGCTGAGATTTAAAAAGTCTCTGTCTGTCAGCCCCATTGCCAAAGCAGAAGCCATAATTGGTCTGTGCTGGTTCCAGGTTGTTTATTCTGTTTATCTCTCACATGTTCTGCTGCCCTGCCCAGCTCTGTCCTGCAGGGCAGCGTGTGGGGCTCTGCCCTCAGTGGGATGTGACAAACATTCAATACCAGAAACTCCCTGGGCTGCATTTACAATAACGTGCCAATATCTGTCACCTGCGTTGGACAGTGTGTCCCCAGCCTGAACCAACAGAAAAATGCCAACACCACAGTGAGACATGGAGGGCATGAAGAAGGAGAAAAAGGACAAGGCACACCCAATTTCCTCCAGCTTGTCCCCTTTGGACCCCTCATCTAGAATCCTAAAATTTTACTTTTGCACTCGTGCCACACTTAATTATTGTTTATATCAAACCCTCAGAGCTGGTAATTCATCCTGTGAGATTGAAAACTCTTTTCCACGGACAGAGATCACAGCCAGTGTCTCTGGGGCTCTGTCCATGGGGTTCCTGAGCCCTGCCAGGGTCCCAGGGCAGCCAGAGGGAAGCCCTGGATTCCCACAGGGAGCCACACAGTTCAGGGAGCTGTAAGGTTTCATTTTTTTTCCTTTTGAGGGTGGTGAGGCACTGGAATGGTTTTCCCAGAAAATCTGCACCTGCTCCATCCCTGGAAGTGGCCACGTCCAGGTTGGAGCAGCCTGACCTAGTGGAAGGTGTGGTGGAATGAGATCATCTTGAAGGTCCCTTCCCACCCAAACCATTCTGGAATTCTGTGATTCCGGGGTATTTCCTTAGAAATTCACAGCTGGCCCGAGGTCTGTGTGGATTTTTGGCTTCTTGGCTCAATTTTCTGTGGGAGCTGTGAGCGCGGCCGGGGCCATGCTCTGTTTGTGTTTGCATTTCCATACACAGAGCTGTCACCTGCTTTTTTTTAGCCTTAAATGCACCTGGCTCCTGCTCAGCCCTCCAGCTTCTCCCTCAAATTTTGGGTGTTACTGCCGGGAGCTGACGAGGCAGGGACAGATTTGCTGCTGGGAGCGGCTCCGTTGCTTCATCCCAGCTCTGCTTTGGGCTGATTTCTTCCCCTTCGAAGAAATCCTTCATTCAGCCGGTACAATGCAGGTATTTTTAGGGTTATTGTGAGGAGATAATTCTGGTTGTCCTACAAAAAGGAAGCCGTGCCCCCAGGTGAGGATCAGAGCCAGCTCTCCACACCAGAAGCGCACTGGGAGGTTGGATTCAGCTCCGAGGAGTTCTGGATAAAACTGGGACGTTATAAACTCCATCCATCCAAAGGAGCTGCTGTTCCAGAGGAATTCAGAGAACCCCAAATCTCCTGCTCTTCCTGCAGCACTTCCAGGCCTGAGAAGCAGAACTCTGGAATTTTTTTATTTCCTCTCTATTTGGGACTATCTGGAGCTTCTGAAACCTGGAGGTTCCTTACCCAGAGCAAAAAGAAATTATTGGAACATGCAAAAATTTGGAGGAAACCAGATGGAAATGGCAATAATAATATAATAATAGTAATTCCTGGCTCTTGCTGCTTTTATACAAGAAGGTGTTTACTTTATTTGGTGATTTTTCTTGGACATTAATGTTTATTTTAATAAGGGAGAAGTTAATTATTTCCTCAGGTGGGGGGTGATGACGCTCCATTTTTTTTTTTTCCACAAAGTTCCTGCAGCTGGAACGAACAGTTCTGTGCCATGGCAGGGTCAGGCTGCCTTTGCCAGCCCTGGAAAATGCACAGGTTATTTGTCAGGGCTTGATCCAAGCTTGGAAAAATCAGGATATCGAGCACACACACACACCTGGTTCTGCAGGTTCTCATATCAGGGCACCTCAGGGAAGAAAAAACCTCCCAGAAGCCAGGATGGGGATTCTTAAAGCAAAGACATTTTTGTGTTTAACGAGCAAAAATTCACGTGGTTTAATCGTTTTGGGAAGAAGAAAGATTATTCCACAGAAAATGAGGTGGTTGCTGAGAAATAGGATGGTCAGGCATTGGGAGGTGGTGGAATTCCCATTCCTGGAGGTTTCCAAGGAATGCCTGGGCCTGGTGCTGTGAGCTGGGGATTGGTCACAGATTGGAATTGGTGACCTTGGGGGGCTTTTCCAAGCTGGATAATTCTGGCATTCCAGCATCACCCGGCTGCTGAAATCCAGCCTGTCATTTTTGGCCTGGGTCTGGGATGGAGCAGCAGGAAAAGCAGAGTGGCTGGAGCGCTGCTGGGGTGACAGTGACATCCATCCCCTGCCTCCAAGGGTTTATTCCCTGTTAATGACTCCAAAAACTGAAAATCCACCTTTTTCCCCAGAAAAAAAAATGCCATTTCTGTGTTGGATCTCTCCACATTATTCCCTCCGAGCCGGCTCTGTGTGAGGCCTGGACTCAACTTTGAATAGATGAATGTAGGTTAGGTGTGAATGGGAATAAAATATGGGATAAAAATAACGTTGGGCTGTTTGGAAATTGGGAAAGAGGAAAAAAAAATCCCTGCCCTGCTGCTCGTGCTGTGCCCAGCTCAGCCCTGAAGACAGCTCCTTCTCCCTTTCACAGGGCTTTGGGTGGCTCCTGGTGGACTTTCCCTGGGAATATTTCTGCCTTTGCCAGCCCATCTGGCTTCCCCAGTGTCCAAATCCTCGGTTTTGCCCCAAAATCTGCTTTTTTTTTCGCTGCAAAGTGCACCTCTCACCATCTGCTGTGTGCTGAGGAGCGAGCAGGGAAGGGGCTTCGCTTGGATCCGCTCCCAGATGTGCATCAGGAGCTGCAGGGAAACCTCTGCAGTTCTGTGAGAACCCCAGGCTTGGTCTGGGGTCTTTTGTGGTGGAAAAGTCTCTCCTCCAACCCGTGATTCCAAAAAAAGGCTCAGCAGCCTCTTGCTGTTGGGTCTCAAGGCAGTTTATTGTGAGTTATCTAAAAGATTTTCTCCTGGAGCTGCTGTGGTTTGCTCACAGCTCAGGCAGAGGCACACACACACCCTGACATCCTCTCTGTCCCCTAATTTCTTCTTTTCTCCCTCCACCCAGGATTGCTGCTATCTTTTATATGATATATTACATATTACATGTTTACAGTTTTCCCCAATGCCTATTACCTATATTAAATGGTGCTTTTCTTTTACTTGATATATTACATGCTACATGTTTATAGTTTTCCCCCAATACCTACTACCTAAATTAAATGGTGATTTTCTATCTTTTATATGGTACATTACATGTTACATGTTTACAGTTTTTCCCCAATGCCTATTACCTAAATTAAATGGTGATTTTCTATCTTTTATATGGTACATTACATGTTACATGGTTACAATTTTTCCCCAATGCCTATTACCTATATTAAATTGTGATTTTCTTTTATATTATATATTATGTATTACATGATTACAGTTTTCCCCCAATACCTACTACCTATATTAAATGGTGATTTTCTATCTTTTATACGGTACATTACATGTTACATGTTCACAGTTTTTCCCCAATACCTATTACCTATATTAAATGGTGCTTTCCTATCTTTTATATGGTACATTACGTGTTACATGTTTATAGTTTTCCCCAATACCTACTATCTATATTACAAAGTGCTTTTCTACTCTAAACCAATCTGTGAGTGCCAACATCACCAGGAACATGGAGGTGAGGAAGAAGAAGGAGGAAGAACAGGATCAGCCCACTTTCCTCCATCTTAGAACTTCTGACCCCCATGTACAAAGTAAAAACCCCCTGGACAGGTGCTAAACCCCCCTGTACAATACTAAAAAAATTCCCCTCTGTTTTGTAACTATTTTATTATACTATATAACCCTTTGTGACTGCTTGTTCCACCTCTAAAGTTGGTAAATTGTTCCATGGTTCAAACCCAAAATCACAGCTGTTTGCAGCTGCCTGACAGGGTCTAAAACGCTTCTGACCAAATCCTGGAACCTCCAAAAATGTCTGAGGGACATTTTGAGTTCCGACACAGTTTGATTTTGTGAATTTCCAACCCTGGGGGATTTTTTGGGGGGGTTGAGGGGTTCCCTTTTCCCTGCAGCAGCGTTTGGCCAGCGCTGCCTCTGCAGGCACGGAGCTCCTGCTCCTTTTTCAGTAATGAATCCGCCTCAGCTGCTCTGTCCAGCCATCCCAGGGACTCTGGGATTTATAAACAATCATTTGTGGATCACTCTGTTTTCTCTTCCGTGGCACTGCCTCTGTCTGGAGGCGGGCATGGGGCAGCCCTGATGGAACTGAATTTTAAGTGCATTTTAAGGACAGAGGTAGGGAGGAATGGGATATTTTCCTGTGGGATTTTCATCTGGCACTGAGGGATGAGTACTTTCCCAAATTCTCCCATCCTTAACTATCCTCTCAGAGTGTTGCAAATACCCCCTTGCTCTGGCTGGCAAATAAAATCTGTGTTGATTTGGTGGGAAATGGAATTTTGCCCTGGAGTCCAGCAAAGAGATCCCTTTGATTTTCCTTTTAATTTCCTTTTCATTTTCCCTTGGGTTCACCTGACCTTTTAATCCATTTCACACCTCAGACTTTGCTTGCTTTTTTTGTCCTTTTGTTGTGGATTGGCCCTCAGCACGTGTCCTGTTGGCGGAGCAGGAATTGCCTTTTCCTGGCAGTGGGTTTGGATGCCCTTTGTCGAATTCTAAACCCCAAACCTGCAGATTTCACTGTTCAAACAAGGCTGGGTGCAACACTCGGGTTTGTGTGCGGAGGGAAGGTGGCACAGAGGTCACAGGGGTTGAATTCTTGGAATGTTACGAGTGGTTTATCCATAATTTTCATTACTTATTTGCGAGCTGGCTGTGAGGACGAGCTTCACCTGCTGTGTCTGTGCTGCCTGGGTGTTCCAGGACCAGCCATGGAATTGCAGTGACAGGAGCAAGGGATTTGAGCTGAAAGATGGGAAATTTAGGGTGGAATGTGAGAAGGAATTCTTCTCCATGAGGGTGGGGCTGGGATGGAATTCCCAGAGAAGCTGTGGCTGCTCTGGATCCCTGGAAGTGTCCCTGGAAAGCTGGAGAGGGCTTGGAGCAGCTGGGGTAGTGGAAGGTCATAATAATAATAATAATAATAATAATAATAATAATAATAATAATAATAATCCCGAGCCATTCCACTATTTGGATTTTTTTTTTTGTGAGATAAGGAGTTATCTCCTCATTCTGCAGATATGAGCAGGAACTGGGTGAGTCTCTCCACCCTTCTCAATGCCCTGCAGGTACAAAATTCCAGGTCAATTTGCTCTGAGGGCTGTTCCTGCTGTTGGAGAGCCCAGCCTGGCTGCAGGAGCATCTTCTTCCTCCTGTCCAAGAGAAAGGAGCATGGATAAGGATCAAATTAAAATATTTAATTAAAGCAGGGTGGCTGAAACCCTGGCAGAGCCGAGGTGGAGCCGGTTCCTGGTCGTGCCCAGCTCCTTGTGGGAGTGGAGCTGTGCAAAGCCAAGGAGGGAACTTACATAAAAGTTCTTGGCTGAAGCCTCAGATTTGATCTTGCATAACTTTGCTCGCCGGGGCTACCAGGAAAAGGCAGAGCCAGGAGCTTCCCGTGGATCTCTGGGTGGGCAGAGCTGTCCTGGGGTCACATCCCATCTTTGCTGAGCTCTCCAACTCCACTTCTGGGGCTTCTCAGCTCCCAGGTGTGGCTCCAGAGGGGCCTGGAGTGCTGGGGGTGGGGAGGTGAACAGTTTCTGTTTCTCTGCCAGAGCTCACCTCAGGCCAAGGGTGGCTCCATGTGGTGGAAAAGTCTCTCCTCCAACCCGAGCTTCCAAAGAAAGGTTCAGCAATCTTCTGTTGTCCGGTCTCAAGGCAGTTTATTGCAAGTTATCTAAAAGATTTTCTCCTGGAGCTGCTGTGGTTTGCTCAGCAGCTCAGGCAGAGGCACACACACACCCTGACATCCTCTCTGACTCCTGACTGCTTCTTCTCCTTCTTCTTCTCCTTCTGCTTCTGCTTCTTCTTCTCCTTCTTCTCCTTCTTCTTCTTCTCCTTCTCCTTCTCCTTCTCCTTCTCCTTCTCCTTCTCCTTCTCCTTCTCCTTCTCCTTCTCCTTCTCCTTCTCCTTCTCCTCTCTCCTCTATCCTCTATCCTCTATCCTTCCCCTTCCTCAGACACAGACTGGCACCACCATCCCTAAAATCCCTCTGAAAGTCCTGCTGCATTCCAGATTTTGGGATATTTTGTGGGATACCCAGCAGGGGTGAGATGCTCTGTCCGGCTGCAGACTGCAGAGCTTCCACAAATCCTGGAATTACATCCCAGAACTTTCTGGGGGAGGTTTGTGCCTTGTCCCCGAGGCTGGGAGGGCGATGCCAGCTCCCTGTGGGATCTGCCCTGGGATTAGAGGCTTTTTTTGGAGCTCTGGGTGCAGCATCCCAAAATCAAAGCCCATCCCAGCACCTCCTCCTCATCCCAGCACCGCTTGGCTGGGCTCATCGTGGCCAGGGGATGCTGAGAGGCTGATCCCAGAGGGTGAGGAAATTCTGCTTTTTTCGGATTTTGGGAGGAAATGAAGGATCTGAGAGGATCCCTGGGATAAAATTCCCATCACTCCATGGATCACAGGAGCTGCTGGCAGCCAGGCCATGCACTTGGGGCTGTGCACAGGGTTTTATTCCCAGTCCTTCCCAAACATCCAGGCCTCCTTCCTGGAATTAAAATTAATTCAAGACACTGTACAGCCATTAAATATCACACCAGGGTCATGCATGCTCCCATCTTTTTTAAATTAGCCAGGCCTGGGAGAAGGGAAATGAGGAATTCAGATTTTTACTGAAAACTCTGATTTTTTGTTCTGGGTTTTTTTTTTTTTTCTTCATTTCTGCTAGAAGTCACCTTCTCCCACACCATCCTATTCCCTACCATGAAATTATGATTATGATAATAATAATAGTAGTAGTAGTAGTAGTAGTAATAATAATAATAATAATAATAATAATAATAATAGTAGGAGGAGTAGTAGCAGGTTTTGATGGGGTGTTGTCCATCCAGAGTTAAAAACTAAGGAACATGCTGCAAAAAGCTGGGGCCTTAACTTACCTTAAATATTGGATTCCATCAAGATTTCCAAATTCCAAGCTTGGAGTGAAGCTTTTTGAGGTACTGGGGCAGAGAGGAGCAAGTCCTGCTTTTTGGGGGTGAAACCTTTTGAGGTATTGGGGTGAAGAAGAGCAAATTCTTCTTTTTAGGGGCAGAGAGGAGCAAATTCTGCTTTTTGAGGTACTGGGGCAGAGTGGAACAAATTCTTTTTGGGGTGAAGCTTTTTGAGGTTTTGGGGTGAAGAAGAGCAAATTCTGGTTTTTAAGGGCAGAGAGGAGCAAATTCTGCTTTTTAGGGGTGAAACTTTTTGAGGTATTGGGGTGAAGAAGAGGAAATTCTGCTTTTTGGGGGTGAAGGTTTTTGAGGTATTGGGGTGAAGAAGAGCAAATTCTGCTTTTTGGGGGTGAAGGTTTTTGAGGTATTGGGGCAGAGAGGAGCAAGTCCTGCTTTTGGGGGTGAAACCTTTTGCGGTATTGGGGTGAAGAAGAGCAAATTCTGCTTTTTAGGGGCAGAGAGGAGCAAATTTTGCTTTTTGGAGTGCTTTTTGAGGTATTGGGGTGAAGAAGAGCAAATTCTGCTGTTTTTTGAACAGAGAGGAGCAAATTCTGCTTTTTGGGGGTGAAGTTTTTTGAGGTATTGGGGCAAAGAAGAGCAAATTCTGCTTTTTAGGGGCAAATTTTTCCTGGTAAGGAGAAATTTTCCCTGCTGTTCCTCCTACCTGGCTCGCCGGCTCCTGCTTTTCCTGGTTTTGCTGCTTTTCCATGGAATCTGCTGTAGCTTCCAGCGCCGGCTGTCCCCTGGGGATTGGGAGGCAGCTCTAGCACAGGTACAGGCGACCTTTAGGCTGCACCAAGAGGGATTTTAACCAAGCTCAGGGGTGAATCCAGCAGCTCTGGCAGCTCAGCTCTTCTCTCACTATTTGAGAGCATCATTCCGGTGGGAATTCCATTCCTGGGTGTCAGCTCGGGGCTCGGAAGCCAATCCTGCCCTTCCCTCTCCCCCGAGCAGCTCCGAGTTGCTGACTCCTTCCCTTCCCTTGCCTTTCCAGCTGTCCCATTCCCTCCCACGCAGAGGCTCACTCTGAAGGAGGTGTTTGAGGATGGGAAGCCCAGGCTCGACGTCCTCAAGAGCCACTTGGTGAAGGAAGGGCGGCTGGAGGAGGACGCGGCGCTGAAAATCATCAACGACGGCGCCGCCATCCTGAGGCACGAGAAGACCATGATCGAGGTGGAGGCTCCAATCACAGGTCAGCAATCCTGATAGCAACCTGGATAACCTCAGCAGGTTTTGGTTTTTTTGTTCTATTTTTTTTTTTTTTTTTGCTCTGTTCCTTCCACCCACAATGTTTTTTAACTCTCCTGAGCTCTCAGGAGAGAGGGTTTTGCCCTCTCCGCTCCTCGCCGCTGCTGTCGTCACCTTGAGTGGTAATTCTGACCCTCTTTTGTGCTGTTTTTCCTCCCCCAGTGTGTGGTGACATCCACGGGCAGTTCTTTGACCTGATGAAGCTGTTTGAAGTGGGAGGATCACCCAATAACACCCGCTACCTCTTCCTGGGGGACTACGTGGACAGAGGCTACTTCAGTATAGAGGTGACCGAGGGAGTGGGGCTTGAGGGTGCTGGGGCTGAAGGAGCCCAAAGTGTTGAACCTCAGTTCAAATGCAGCTCGGAATTAGTTCAAATTCAGCTCAGAATCAGAAAAATGCAGCTCAGACTCTGAAAAACGCAGCTCAGAATCTGAAAAATGCAGCTCAGAATCAGTAAAATACAGCTCCTAATCAGTAAAATTCAATTCAGAATCAGTTCAAATTCAGCTCAGAATCAATTCAAATTCAGTTCAGAATCAGAAAAATGCAGCTCAGAATCAGAAAAATGCAGCTCAGAATCAGAAAAATACAGCTCGGAATCAGTAAAATACAGCTCGGAATCAGTAAAATGCAGCTCAAAATCAATTCAAATTTAGCTCAGAATCAGAAAAATGCAGCTCAGAATCAATTAAATACAGCTCAGAATCAGTAAAATTCAATTCAGAATCAGTTCAAATGCAGCTCAGAATCAGAAAAATGCAGCTCAGAATCAATTAAATACAGCTCAGAATCAGTTAAATATGACTCCAAATCAGTAAAATTCAATTCGGAATCAGTTCAAATGCAGCTCAGTAAAATGCAGCTAAAATCAGTTAAAACCAGCTCAGAATCAGTTCAAATTGAGCTCAGAATCAGAAAAATGCAGCTCAGAATCAGTAAAGTATAGCTCCAAATCAGTAAAATACAGCTCAAAATCAGTTCTAATGCAGCTCAGTAAAATGCAGCTAAAATCAGTTCAAATTCAGTTCAGAATCAGTAGAATGCAGCTCCAAATCAGTAAAATTCAATTCAGAATCAGCTCAAATTCAGCTCAGTAAAATGCAGCTAAAATCAGTTCCAACCAGCTCCAAATCAGTTAAAATTCAGCTCAGAATCAGAAAAATGCAGCTCAAAATCAGTAAACAGAATGAGTTCAAATGCAGCTAAAATCAGTTAAAACCAGCTCAAAATCAGTGAAATACAGCCCAGAATAAGTTCAAATCCAGCTCAGAACCAGCCCAAACACCCAGCCCAGATCTCTCGTGGTGGATTTACCCTGCAGTGGAGCTCTGCATGGGATGAAGGCAATGTTGGTAACTCACAGTGTGATTTTTGGGCAGGAAAACAATGTCCCAACCTTTGGATCCTCACGCAGTGAGGGTGAAGTGGCCGTGATGGGGTTGATGCCAAACCTCTGCCTGCTGGGGTGGTTTTAATGTCACTTGGAGCTGTCACTGGGGGACAGAGGAGGGACAGTGCATGGTGCTGCTGCAGGAAACAAGATCCCACCATTTAAAACGTTGGAAAATCTGCAGGATTTGGGATGGAGCAGGAGGAGAAAGGACCACATCCCTCTGGAAACCCTGGAATGGTGTCAGGAGAAAGGAGCAGGAATCACCTGGGCTGTGACAGGGCTTTGCAGCTCCCCAGGATCCCAAACCCACGGAATTGGGAGGAAAAAGGATTTGAGTGGAGCCCCATGGAGAGCTGGGATGGGACAGGAAGGGAAATGCCACAAATCCCAAGGGATTGCAGCCATCTGGATTCACAGGGGCAGGCCTGGGTGGAAGTGGAGCACTTATCCCAGTTGGAAGCAACGTAAGGAAAAGTTTTTTGGGGGGAGCAGGGGCCTGGAGTGTGGCAGGAATCAGCTGGAATAACAGAGGGAGCGATTTCTCTTGTTAAAAAAAAGGCTGCAGGAGCAGCTGAGGAATCTTCCCTGTCGCTGTCGAGGCAGGACGGGAATGAAGAGACTCTGACTCAGAAAGCTGTGAGAGTAAAACTCTGATTTATTCAAAATACACTGTGATTTTATACAGAGCTTGTGAGGACCAGCTCCATTGGACCAATGGAAAAAAACTGAGAGTAAAACTCTGGTTTATTCAAAATTCTATACAGAGCTTGTGAGGACCAATTCCTGAGAGTAAAACTCTGGTTTATTCAAAATACACCACGCTTTTATATAGAGCTTGTGAGGAATTCCATTGGGCCAATGGAAAAAAAATGAGAGTAAAACTCTGGTTTATTCAAAATACGCCACTCTTTTATACAGAGCTTGTGAGGACCAAATCCATTGGACCAATGGAAAAAAACTGAGAGTAAAACTCCGATTTATTCAAAATAAGCCGCTCTTTCATACAGAGATTTGTGAGGACCAAATCCATTGGTCCAATGGAAAAAACTGAGAGTAAAACCCTGGTTTATTCAAAATTCTGTACAGAGCTTGTGAGGACCAATTCCTGAGAGTAAAATTCCCATTTATTCAAAATACAGCGCTCTTTTATACAGAGCCCCGTGAGGAACAATCCCATTGGACCAATGGAAAAAAAACTGAGAGTAAAACTCTGATTTATTTAAAATACCCCGTTCTTTTATACAGAGCTTGTGAGGACCAAATCCATTGGTCCTGAAGTGAAAACAACTCAACCCATTGGTGTACAGTGCTTGACACACAGCGATAGAACTTCACTATAAACAATATGAGAAACAAGAGAGATAAAGAATTATTTACATTCTTATTTATCTCTTTCCCAGGTTTCTGCCTGGCTAGAAACTCTCCATTTCTCTCTTTGACTGAATCTGAGTCCCACACTTCCCCAGTGAAAATTTTTAGGGAGGAGCTGTCAGGGATGAGTGCAAGGGGCTCTTTGAAGGATTCTGCAGAGGATTTAGGGAGAGCAGGGCTGACAGCTCGAGCTGCAGCAGCCCCTGGCTCCCTTCCAGCCCCAGGCCCTGGAATCCTGACAGGGAGCCAAGGTGGGACGAGGAGCAGCTTCCGGATGAGGCAGAGCTGGGGCTGGTGGGATTTGGGGATTTGGGGTGGTGCTGGCAGGAGGAGCCCCCCAGGGAGGAAGGGGAAGGACACATCCCATTGCTCCTCAGCCAGTGTTCACCTGGGAAAGGGATTACATTCCAGAACAGCAGCTCCTTCTGGAAGAAAAAGTGGATTTTTTTTTTTTTTTTTTTTGAGCCTTCAAGTGAGAGGTGTTGGGCTCTCTGTGTCTGTTTATGGGTTGTGTAGATCCAGGGTGGAAAAGTGCTGCTCCCACTCTCTGCTCTTAGCCCAGGATTGATCTGACGTGGAGATTTTACTCTCAGATCTCCAGAAGTGCTGGGGATCAGCACCCTGATCTCTCCATGTTGGGATCATCACAGAATCATGGAATGGGTGGGGTTGGAAAGAACCTTAAAACCCATCCTGTTCCACCCTCTGCCCTGGGCTGGGACACCTTCCACTATCCCAGGTGGCTCCAAGCCCTGTCCAGCCTGGCCTGGGACACTTCCAGGGATGGGGAAATTTCTCCCAGCTCCTCTGGGTAACCTGTGCCATCCCCATCCTCACAGGGAAGGAATTCTTCCCAATATCCCATCAAAATCCCCTTCTAGTTCAAACCCCCTTGTCCTCTGTGCCTGTGTTCATATGGAAGAATTCCAAAACGATGTATAGCCTTGGAGAACTGAGGTGGTGTGGCAAAAAATGCGTTTTATCTTTTATTTCCTGCTGCTTTTTCCTCTCCTCCTTCCCTTTCCCCCGTGCTGTGGCAGGAATGCCACGGATTCCCCCTGGAGAATCCCTCTGATCCCACAGCTCAGGGTGGGCTTTGATGGGCACAGCAAACACTCCAAAGATCAGGATGAGGCAGAATCTGGAAGTTTTCATTCCCACGTGCCTCCCCCTTCCACTGTGCTGGGAGAGATTCCCAGCTGGGTGTGCAAAATCTGCTTTCTGTAGTAAAACAGCAGCAGGTTTGGAGTATCCCAGATGGAAAAACATCCAGGTTTTTCCCTGTGCTGTGGCCTCTGGGAAGGTGGGGAGCAGCAGCAGCACCCATGGGAGAGATGATCCCAGCACTGGGGGTGTCCTGGGCAGAGCCAGGCCCTGGAATCCCTGTGGATTCCTTCCAGCTCAGGATATTCCACGATTCCATAACCGTGACCTTTTAACAGAATGAAACAGGAGGGGGGTGGTTTAATTGCAGGAAACGATGCCAGAGTAGGGGCCAAGGAGGTGTAAGGGCCAGATTTCCCTTCCAGGTGTTCCCTGTGGCTCCAGGTGTTTGGTTGTGCAGGTACAGGGAGGAATTTGTGGCTCAGACAGAACCTTTCAAACCCCAGCCCCTCCCCAGCCTCTCAGCTCATCAGCTCAGCTGGCA
Organism: Lonchura striata; assembly: GCF_050655825.1. NCBI lineage: Eukaryota > Metazoa > Chordata > Aves > Passeriformes > Estrildidae > Lonchura > Lonchura striata. Next base: position 3,324,175 of record NC_140724.1, read on the forward strand.
ACAAATCATTCAACAAATTCGTGCTGGGCCTCTGGCTTAGGGAAATTCTCATTTAAAAACATGAATTCCCAGTATAATGAGGCCACAGACAGTGGATTGGTTGATGGTTTGGGTTGTTTTTGGTTTTTTTTAAAGAAAATAATTGGGAGGGGAGGGGGAGAACTGTGTGAAAGCTGGAATGCTGCTGGAAGGGGACTCTGGGGAGGCTTTGCTGTCCCAAACTCACTGTGACAGCGAGACTGGCTGGCCACAGATCCCAGCTCCAGAGTGCAGGGCTGACAGGCAGCACAAAAATCAGGATGAACTCCTCTCTTTTGGGGCTCTGCTGAAGGATTCCCAGTGGGAAAAATGCTCCTTTCACGCACCTTTTAATCCCAAATCCCAGCTTGGCACAAGAGGGGTCTGTGCTCGTGGTAGGCAAGGATCATCCCGGCCCATGAAGCTGGAATACAATGGATAGAATGATTTTGTTAAATTAGAAAGTGAATTGTTATGATCAGGAACAGAATCCATGGAAAGAGGGAATTTATCAGTAAAAATGGTGTGATAATGGTATGCACCTTTCCCAGGCCAGTTGTACCAATCCAATTATGATGGGACATCTGATTGCTGTCTAATTATGGAATTATATGTTAATCTTGATTTAATGCACTTTTTATCCACAATAATATTATGATACAGTCAGCCCTGTAAAGTGGGAGTGAAGGTGGATTTGTGGGCTGGATTTGGGAGTTTTGCCTCTGTTCCCACTCCGGCAGGCTCCGTGTGTAAAACTTCCTTACAAATGCCAGGTTTTGGGAATGGTGAGAGGGGTCATGGTGGGGGCAGGTTTGGCACCAGCCCCTCTTGCATTTTTGGCGTTGCAAGACCAAATTTCTCTTGGAATTCCCTCCCTGTGTCCTGATGAGCTTTCCCTTTCCAAGTGGATCAAACCCTTGGCTTTAGGCTTCATACCAAGAGGCAGAATAAGGAGAGAAGGAGATTATTTAAGATGATTTAAACTCAAAAAGCTGTGGCTGCCTGGATTTGCTCCTTGGCTATTGCAAACAGGCAGGAATCAATTCCTGGGAAAGGCTGGGAAAGGGATCCTTGCAAAACACCAGGAAGCATCCGAGGCATGCAAGGGTAGAAACTCCTTCATTCCTCACTGCAGCCCCTCTGGAGCCCTCGAGGGCTCTTCAATGTCCTTTACTCCGTGTGCTCCTGGCACCTGGCAGTCCCCACATCCTTGGGAAGTGCCTCCAGCCACAGGGAATGATCACTCTTCACATCCCTGGCATGTCCAAGACAAATTGTGACACCAAATTCAACCCCACTTCACTTTCAACCCCTTTCAAATGTGTTTTTAAATCTCTCTTCTGCAGGCTGCCAACCCTCCATACATCCCAAACCCTCCCCTGTTGATGCTGTATCTCTGCCTTGCTTTGATGCCAGGGCTGCTTCTTCCTCCCAAGTCATTTGGTTCATTTATAGCAACCTCCAAGTTCTCCTGCCAGCCCAGAAAAGTGACATTTCTCCTGCAAACACGGGGAGGTTAAAGCTTTAAATCCCAGAATAATTATAAATGGTTTTTGTTGGGAGCATTCCTCCTGGTAACAGATGCAATAAAACATGGTTCTGCTACTGGCCTTGGCCCCGTTCTCTTTTGGAATTCCCAATTAATCAACTTGTTAATGTGGGGTTGAATTCCAAGTGAGACACAGGCGGTGCTTTACAGCTCCTTGAGGTTTTTGGGATCAGCTGGGATGATCCATGCAGAGCTTACCTTGCAGGTTCAGTGCTTAAACACCACCAGATCTAAGCTGGGAACCAACTGGGAACTGGTTCCTTTGGGGTCTGGAGGTTGTCTCCAGCTGGTTCCCGGGGATCTGTGCCCCAGATTGGGAATTTTGGAGGGTGTAAAACAGACTTGGTGGTGCCTCCTGTTTCCCAGGCTTGTCCTGCAGCCTGTCAGCCTGCAAGGTAAGCTCCTATTAGAGATTTTAATCCAGCTCTGGAGTTTGCAGGCGTTGTGGATTGTCCTTCCAGCCCTCCACAGCAAGGAGGGAAATGTGAGATAACAGCACACCGGGCTCAGTGAGCCCTCCCTGCCTCCCAGCCCTTCCCTCAGGCTTTTTTTTGGGATTCACCATGAAATATTTCTGCTACAAACCCCGTTCCAGCCCAGCTTGGGTCTGTGCCTCATCAAAGGCGCTGCTTTTGCAGGTGCTGCCTCTCACAGAGGGGATGTGGAAAGCCCTTTTCAAAGCCAGAGAGCTTTGCTAAGCTAAGCTAAGCTTGTTTTTTGGGCTCAGCTTTTCCTGTTTTGAGCTTGAACTTCACATGACTGTAGCGTAAGCAGAAAAAAAAAACAGGGAGGCGGGGGGAAAAATCAGCGGGGAAGGTGAAGTTGAATTTTCCGGGTGTTTTGTGGATGAACGTCTGCCTGCTCCTCTCACTGGTCTCCATCCCAGTGGAACATCTGGAGCAAACAGCTGGTTCTGCTTTGCTGCTCTGCAAAAAGTTTTTGTTTTTGTTTTTTTTTTCCTTGTGGTTTGTGCTGGAAGCAAAGCTGCCCCCACCCAGCCCCGAGCTGCTTTTCTGTTGGCTACGACCTCATTTGTCACTTCTCCAAGTCAGCCCTAATATAGAGAAATCCCGGTGGCTTTTCCCCACTTGGCCAGGAGAAGATCCACTGCCCATTATGGAGCTGGGTTCCACTCTGGGAGTCTTCCCAGAACCTCTGAGTGCAGTCTCAGGCTGATGAGTGCCCTGGGAAAGGATTTTCTGACATCCCCCGTTTGTCTCTCTTGCAGTGCGTGCTGTATTTATGGAGTTTAAAGATAAACCATCCCAAAACGTTGTTCCTCCTTCGAGGGAACCACGAGTGCAGGCACCTCACAGAATACTTCACCTTCAAGCAGGAATGTAAGTATCAGCAGTGGGAGAAGGATTTGAATCCATTTAAATAATACATTTTAAAATATATATTTAAAAAAAAAAAGGTGTTGTGAGAAGGCGTGGGCTTCAACTTTTGTGCCTCTGCGTGGCATCAGAGCTGTAAAAAACCTGTTGTCCTGTTTTCCTGCTCTTCTGCTATAAAAAAACCACCCCAAAACCTAAATCTTTTAAGTTCTGCTAAGCACCAAATGTGGCCTTTTGGTTTCAAAGACTGAGCGTGGATGGAAGGAATGGGAACACTTCTCCCCTGATGAGCCAGGCACACACATCCTCCCCTCCCTGACTTCCAGTGCCAAAAACCTTCCAGCTCCAGGCTGTGCAGCTGGGATCAGTGACTGGAGCTGGGAATGGGGGAAGGATTTGCTCCTCCCTCCCTGCACTGGGGAGGATCATTTACCTTTCAGATGGGTTTTTTCAGTGAAAAGATGGGTTTAAGTCTAAATCAGTATTTTGAGGAATACACAAGTGAGGCGTTTTCATCTAAGTCAGTATTTTCGTGAATGCACAGGTGATTTTAAATCAGTATTTTCAGGAATACACTGGTGCGGAGTTTGATTTTAAATTAGTATTTTCATGAATGCACTGATGATTTTAAATTGGTATTTTCAGGAATACATAGGTGAGGAGTTCCATTCTAAATCAGTATTTTCAGGAATACACAGGTGAGGAGTTTGATTCTGAATCAGTATTTTTACGAATACACAGGTGAGGAGTTTAAATCAGTATTTTCAGGAATCCACAGGTTCAGAGTTCCATTCTAAATCAGTATTTTCAGGAATACACAGGTGAGGAGTTTAAATCAGTATTTTCAGGAATCCGCAGGTTCAGAGTTCCATTCTAAATCAGTATTTTCAGGAATACACAGGTGAGGAGTTTAAATCAGTATTTTCAGGAATCCGCAGGTTCAGAGTTCCATTCTAAATCAGTATTTTCACGAATACACAGGTGAGGAGTTTAAATCAGTATTTTCAGGAATCCGCAGGTTCAGAGTTCCATTCTAAATCAGTATTTTCAGGAATACAGAGGTGTATAGTTTGATTTTAAATCCGTATTTTCAGGAATACACAGGTGAGGAGTTTAAATCAGTATTTTCATGAATACACAGGTGATTTTAAATCAGTATTTTCAGGATTCCACAGCTGCAGAGTTCCATTCTAAATCAGTATTTTTCACTAACAGCTGCCAGGTTTGCTTTGTGAGCCATTTTGATGGCGAGCTTCCTTTCGGAGCTGGGTTCCTGGATTTATTGATCAGCCTGGGGGCGATCAGAGCTGGATTGGGTTTTGGATTCCTCCCCTGCAGGTCGGATCAAGTACTCGGAGCGCGTGTACGACGCGTGCATGGACACCTTCGACTGTCTTCCCCTGGCTGCCCTCCTCAACCAGCAGTTCCTGTGTGTCCACGGGGGCCTGTCTCCAGAAATCACCTGTCTAGATGACATTAGGAAAGTAAGTCAGCTCCAGGAGCTTTTCCCTCCTCTGCCAGCTCTGTTTGGGGCTGGAAAGGGTGGGAGCCTGTGGGAATGCAGGGAATCCCTGGCAGGGCTCAGGAACCCTCCTGGACAGAGCCCCCAGAGACACTGGCTGTGATCTCTGTCCATGGAAAAGAGTTTGCAATCTCACAGGATGAATTACCAGCTCTGAGTGTTTCATATAAGTAATAATTAAGTGTGGCACGGGTGCAAAAGTAAAATTTTAGGATTCTAGATAAGGAGTCCAAAAGGGACAAGATGGAGGAAATTGGGTGTGTCTGATCTCTGTCCATGGAAAACAATTTTCAATCTCATAGGATGAATTACCAGCTCTGAGTGTTTCATATAAGTGATAATTAAATGTGGCACGGGTGCAAAAGTGAAATTTTAGGATTCTAGATGAGGGGTCCAAAGGGGACAAGATGGAGGAAATTGGGTGTGCCTTGTCCTTTTTCTCCTTCTTCATGCCCTCCATGTCTCACTGTGGTGTTGGCATTTTTCTGTTGGTTCAGGCTGGGGACACACTGTCCAACGCAGGTGACAGATATTGGCACGTTCTTGTAAATGCAGCCCAGGGAGTTTCTGGTATTGAATGTTTGTCACATCCCACTGAGGGCAGAGCCCCACACGCTGCCCTGCAGGACAGAGCTGGGCAGGGCAGCAGAACATGTGAGAGATCAACAGAATAAACAACCTGGAAACCAGCACAGACCAATTCTGGCTTCTGCTTTGGCAGGGGGTGACAGACAGAAACTTTTTAAATGTCAGAATCATCAATAGCACAGATTCTGACAAAAGTCTGTCATGGTTTGACACAATGCGAGATCCCCTTGTGAAAATGCAACCTCTCAATTGAATGCTGGGAAATGCGATGGGAGCAGAGCAAAGCAGGCTGAAACTTAATAACAAAAGGGGAAAAAAAACTTTCATTAAGGCACTACTACTATACTACCATAAAGGAGAAAAAAAAAAAAAGAAGGAAAACGCACACATAAATCTAAAATGAAAACCTTTTAAAGCATTCCTCCTCCTGATGTTGTGTCCCCTCTCCAGTTAGACAGGTTTAAGGAGCCTCCAGCCTTTGGTCCCATGTGTGACCTGCTGTGGTCGGATCCCTCAGAGGATTATGGCAACGAGAAAACCCTGGAGCATTTTGCCCACAACACTGTCCGAGGCTGCTCCTATTTCTACAGGTGAGGGCTGTTTCAAGGGACATTTCCCTCCCCTCACACTAAAATCACTCTCTGGGGCTTTGCAGTCTACGTGAAATTCTCCTCACTTGGCTCCAATGCACAAATTCTTGTTTGTTTTTCGCTTCTCTGGATGTTAAGCTGTCTTTGGATAAGTTTCAATATTGAGTTGTCTTTGAATATTGAGCTGTCTTTGAATAAATTTGAATATTGAGTTGTCTTTGGATAAGTTATTTTGTAGACCTGGGGTCTCAAGCAGCAGAGATGCTTCTTTGGACTGGCCCTGTGAGTGGTTTTCTGCATCTCTAAGAAATAATCTTTCCTTGCTAAAAAAAGAAGGATTTGTGCTGACAGTCTGCTTATAGGGAGGGTTTAACAGAACCTTTGCAATTAATTTTTGAATAAAAATAGACAATTTGAATAATTTTTGAATAAAACATAATTTTGGGGTGCTGGACGAAAACTGGCTGTGTTCTACAAGTGGCTGCTCCCTGAAACCAAGACCACCCGAGCTCCCAGCTGAGTTCTCCTCCCTTTTTTGTTTTCCAGTTATCCTGCAGTGTGTGAATTTTTGCAGAACAATAGTTTGTTATCCGTAATCCGAGCTCACGAAGCCCAGGATGCTGGGTAAGTGCTGCAGCCCAGGGTTTGGGCTGGGCCAGGCCAGGTTTAACTCGATGCTGGGCAGGGTTTGGGCTGGGTTAGGCCAGGTTTAACTCGATGCTGGGCAGGGTTTGGACTAGGCTAGACCAGGTTTAACTCGATGCTGGGCAGCATTTGGGCTGGGCCAGGCCAGGTTTAACTCGATGCTGGGCAGGGTTTGGTCTGGGCCAGGTTTAACTCAATGCTGGGCAGGGTTTGGGCTGGGCCAGGCCAGGTTTAACTCGATGCTGGGCAGGGTTTGGACTAGGCTAGACCAGGTTTAACTCGATGCTGGGCAGCATTTGGGCTGGGCCAGGCCAGGTTTAACTCGATGCTGGGCAGGGTTTGGACTAGGCTAGACCAGGTTTAACTCGATGCTGGGCAGCATTTGGGCTGGGCCAGGCCAGGTTTAACTCGATGCTGGGCAGGGTTTGGTCTGGGCCAGGTTTAACTCAATGCTGGGCAGGTTTTGGCTGGGCCAGGCCAGGTTTAACTCAATGCTGGGCAGCATTTGGGCTGGGCCAGGCCAGGTTTAACTCGATGCTGGGCAGGGTTGGGCTGGGCTAGGCCAGGTTTAAGTCGTGCTCTGTTTTTGTTCTGCAGGTACCGAATGTACAGGAAGAGCCAGACCACGGGCTTTCCCTCGTTAATCACAATCTTCTCTGCACCAAATTACTTAGATGTCTATAACAACAAGGGTAAGGCCAGGGCTCTGCTGCTCCTGGGCAGGGTCAGGAAATCCCTCTCCTACTCTGCTCTCCCAAAATCCCAGGATAATTCAATTGGAAAAGAGCTCCAACACCCAACCTGTGCCTGATCCCCACCTGGTCACTCAGTGTCACTTCCAGGAGTTCCATGGACACCTCCAGGATGGGGATCCAAACCTCCCTGGGCAGTTCCAGCTCCTGAGCTCCCTTCCCATGGGGAAATTCCTGCTGGTTCCACCCTGAGCCTGCCCTGCCCAGCCTGAGGCCGTTCCCTCTCCTCCTGTCCCTGGCAGGAGCTGTGCAGAGCCACAAGGTCCCCCTGATCCCCCTTTTCTCCAGGCTGAGCCCCTTCCCAGCTCCCTCAGGAACTCTCCAGCCCCTTCCCAGCTCCCTCAGGAACTCTCCAGCCCCTTCCCAGCTCCCTCAGGAATTCTCCAGCCCCTTCCCAGCTCCCTCAGCCTCTCCTGGTGCTCCTGACCCTTTCCCATCCCTGTTCCCTGCCCTGGATTCCCCCCAGCCCCTCCATGTCTCAGTGGGGACCAGAGCTGGACACAGCCCTCGAGGCACCTCCCCAGTGCCCAGCACAGAGGGACAACCCCTGCCCTTCTCCATCTGCCACCACGCTGGTTTGGATACAAAAAACACACTCTTTTTGCTACAAAACCCTCTCCTCCAGTCGCATTCTTGTGCCTGGAATGAAAGAGAGCTTTGTGTGCTGAGCTGAAGTGGTTGACTTAATGTGTTACTGTGGCAATTAACTGTGGAGTCATAAGGCCTGGAATAAAGCTTTCATTCCCAGCCACAGGAGAATGGAGCCCTTTTGATGGATGCTGCCATCCCACAGAAGCTGATGGTGTAGGAAAGCTTTCCCCTTCACTCTGCCCGTAAACCGTGGGGATCCTGGTGGAATTTTCTCCAGCTGTGGAGTTTTTCACCCCTCACTTCAGATCTTGGCTCTGTTTGAGCTTCACTGTTCTAAGCTGAGGAGCAACCTGAGCAAACCAAAAAATTATGGCTTAAAGCTTCTCGTTTTGGAGAGCTGGTAGCTTGATTCTACAAGAGAGTAGCGAGATGTTGATAATGAAGGTTTTTTAACACTTCCAGAGGGAGCCAGGCTGGGAGAGCTGGGGATGAAAGAGGAAAAGGCTCCAGGGAGACTTTAAGAGCCCCTGCCAGAGCCTGGAGGGGCTCCAGGAGAGCTGGGCAGGGACTGGGGACAAGGGATGGAGGGACAGGACACAGGGAATGGCTTCCCACTGCCAGAGGGCAGGGATGGATGGGATTTTGGGGAAGAATTTCTCCCTGTGAAGGTGGTGAGGAGCTGGGATGGAAATCCCAGAGGAGCTGTGGCTGCCCCTGAATCCCTGGAAGTGTCCAAGGCCAGGTTGGAGGGGCTTGGAGCACCCTGGGATAGTGGAAGGTGTCCCTGCCCATGACAAGGGTGGTACTGGTTGCTCCTTAAGATCCCTTCAAATCCAGCCCATCCCAGGGTTCTGTAAGTGGGAATAAATGGATATTTATCCTCTTTGCCTTTTCTCCCCCAGCTGCTGTACTGAAATACGAAAACAACGTCATGAACATCAGGCAGTTCAACTGCTCCCCTCACCCCTACTGGCTTCCAAACTTCATGGATGTCTTCACATGGTCCTTGCCTTTCGTAGGGGAAAAGGGTAAGAGAGATAAATTTGGGTTTCTCTTCCAAACTCCAGTGACTGCTCCTCTTGTCCTGAGTGTCACAAACCTGTCCCACGGTGCTGGGAGAGTGTTGCAGCTCCAGGTAGCACAGGAGAGCAGTTCACCCTCAAAGAGGTCTTCATTACTGGATTTAATTAGTGCAAAAACAGCTGTTGATACCTGCTTGAAAAAGCTTTTACCAATAAAACACTCTTTTCCTGCTCTTTCTGCATTGCTGGTGGAGCTGATCTTGGGTGCTGTAGCCCCACCTCAGAATTTGGAGATGTTTCTCTTGGTTTGCAGCAGAAGAATTTTAAATTCCTGTTGGCTCTTTGCCCACCAAAAAGGAAGCATTCACTTCAAGGCTTATTTCATTCTGAAGAAGGCGAGGCAGCTTAAAATATGACCAAGACTTTGCCTCAGCTTTTCACCAAAAGGATTTTTACCTCTCCTGATGAGCTTAAATTCCACCCCATTCTTGTATGTTCAAAATGCAGCTTCACCCTCACCACTTCCAAAGGGTTTTGAGGCACCAAAGGTCGAATCCCCCCCACTCCCCAAATTCGGCCTTTCTCAGAGCCAGGTGGCGGTGGCGTGGGTGAGGATGGGGAGGGGGGACCTTGAGGGAGCTCAGGCTGTTCTGCAGGAATGTTGGCACCTCCTTCCCCACGTCTGGTTCCTCTGTGATGTGCTTGGCCTGCATCCACCTCCTTGGCAGAAGATGCAGCGTGTGTCGTCTGCTCTGGCGCCTAAAAGTGTCTTTAGGCTCCCACTTGCAGGGGACAGACGACCTTGAACTCCTTCCCTGGTCCTCCAAAACCCTCTCTGACCTCGCTGTCTGTGCCTCTTGCAGTCACCGAGATGCTGGTGAACATCCTCAACATCTGCTCCGACGACGAGCTGATTTCGGATGGCGACGAGACGTTGGAAGGTAAAATATCCCTGCTGGCACCAGAGAACAGCGGGGGGAAAGGCTGGGCAAGGTCTCTCATGTCTGAGCAGCACTTGATTTATAGCTGGATGCCCAGCCAGGGCCTCCAGTTCCTTTGCAGTTTTGGGTAGGGAATGTGTTTTGTTTTTTTTTTTTTTTTTTCCTCCTTTGCTGTTCAGTCACAGAGAAATTAAATGACATTCACTGCGACAGACAATTCTTGCCAGCTACTCTGGGAATGGTTTCCTGCTCCTTACACAGGCTGCTGGTTATTTTTTTCCCCTAATTCAAAATTTTCTGCACCAAAATATCCACCCAATCTTCTCATCTGTTGCAGTGAACTCTGTAAAGTGGCTTCTCCTGTCACCCCCTCCCCAAAAACGCTGGTTTTGGCCCTGGTTTTAAGCTGTGCTTGAATGGGACAAATCAGTGGTTGAGCTGATGAGCAGTTTGGATTCTGGGGGGACTCAGGAGTGAGGTGGTGACCTGAGGAAGCTGAGGGGGGCAGCGAGAAGTGGGGCCTGAGCTGCCTCAGCCCCAGGTGGAGACTCTAACCCGCTTATCCCATTGCATTCCCGTTTTGTTTTTTGTTTTTTTTTTGTTTTTTTTTTCTTTCCTCCCTCCCATGAAAATTAAATTTGTTTCTTCTATCTCTGTCTTCATCTACTTGTTTCTTGGTGTCTCCTCTCCCTGAAGATCACTACATTTCAAGCTATCCGAAAGGTACCCAGCTAGAATTTGCTACGAGCTTAATTATCACTGCCTGTGCCACCAGATCCTTGAAGTGGATTTCCAGAGCTGACTAGTGGGGCAGTCTCTTCATCCCCTTTCAGTTTTAACATAAGCTCCATGTGTTTTTTAACCCTTCTGCGTTCCTCCAGGAACTCTGAGAAACGGGGGTCACGTTTCTACCCGATTCTGAATGCAGCCACGTAGTGCATGGCTGAGCCATGGTGCATGTTAGCCCTGGGTTTGGCTTCCCTGTCCTGACGTGTACTGGGCCATGTGAGGAATCTCAGCTGAGAGGAGATGGATTTGTTCCCTCTTTCGACCTGAATTTTCCCTTTGGTTTCAGCTCCCTCCGTGCTTATTTTTGTTGTTGTTCCTCTCTCCCGCCGTGTCTGTAGAGCGGAAAGGGAGCTCCCCCTTGTCCCGTTGTGTCCGTGTGGGGTCAGAGCAGAGCTGCCAGGCTCGGGCCAAGCCCTTCCCCGTGCTCCCTGGATGCCAAAGCTGATGCTTGCGTGCCGCTGCGAGCGAGCCCAGCGGTGCCCATCAGCCGTCAGACCCCTCCGTGCCCTGCCTTGCCGAGCGCGTCCTCATGGCTGAGTCATTTGTGTCACATCCGTGCAGCCTGGGCCCGGCTGGCCAGCGCCAGCGCCGCCTCCCCGAGTCCGTGTCCCGTGGTGGTTCTCCTCTCTGCAGCCCTCTCGAGTTCCGTGTGCCATCTCGTTGGTGTTGCCATCCCGGTGCCATCCTGATGCCATCCTTCCAGCACCGTTCTCTCTCCGGTGTAGCTGTCAGTCTGTAAAAACCATGATTTCTTTTCCTGGAGTCAGGCAGGTGCTTCATCCCGGCCTTCCCTGGAGAGCAGGGAGGCTCCAACGCGCTGCTGTTTGCTCTTTTCTCTCCCTCAGGTGGGACAACGGTGCGGAAGGAGATCATCAGGAATAAGATCAGAGCCATTGGGAAGATGGCACGGGTCTTCTCAGTCCTTCGGTGAGGATGGGCCAGAGACCGGGCTTAAACTGGGGACTGGGCTTAAAATTGGGACTGGGCCTGAACTGGGGACTGGGCTTAAACTGGGGACTGGGCTTAAACTGGGGACTGGGCTTAAAGTTGGGACTAGGCCTGAACTGGGGATGGGCTTGAACTGGGGACTGGGCTTAAAGTTGGGACTGGGCTTAAAGTTGGGACTGGGCCTGAACTGGGGATGGGCTTGAACTGGGGACTGGGCCTGAACTGGGAACTGGGACTGAACTGGGGACTGGGCTTGAACTGGGGACTGGGTTTAAAGTGGGGACTGGGCTTGGACTGGGGGCTGAGCTTGACCTGGGGACTGGGCTTGAACTGGGGACTGGACATAGTCTGGGGACTGGGTTTAATTTGGGGACTGGTTTTAATTTGGGTGCTGGGCTTAATTTGGGCACTGGGTTTAAACTGGGGACTGAGTTTAATTTGGGGACTGGGTTTAAATTGTGGACTGGGCTAAATTTGGGGTCTGGATTTAAATTGGGCTCTGGGCTTAATTTGGGGACTGGGCTGAATTTTGGGGACTGGGCTTAATTTTGGCGACTGAGCTTAATTTTGGGGACTGGTCTTAAATTGGGAACTGGGCTTAATTTGGGGACTGAGTTTAATTTGGGGACTGGGCTAAATTTTTGGGACCAGACTTATTTTGGGGACTGGGCTTAATTTGAGGAGTGGGTTTAAACTGGGGACTGAGCTTAATTTGGGGACTGGGCTTTAGTCAGGGACTGGGCTTTAGTCAGGGACTGGGCTTCATTTGGGGACTGGGCTTCATCTGGGAGCTGAGTTTAATTAGGGGACTGGGCTTAGTTTGGGGACTGAGTTTAATTAGGGGACTGGGTGAAAGGGGAACACTGGTTAGGAAAAAAAAGAAGGGAAAAACTTCATAAACCAGGTGGTTTCTCCTGCCTCTTCAGGACACATTTGCCTGAAAAAAAGTTGTAGCCAGGCAGGGGTTGGTCTTTTTTCCCAAATAACAAGTGGCAGATGGGAGGAAATGACCTAAAGAGCTGCAGCAGGGGAGGTTCAGGTTGGATATTAGGGGAAATTTCTGCATGGAAGGGATTGCCCAAGGGAGTCCCCATCCCCAGAGGTTTAACAGCTGTGTGGATGTGGCACTTGGGGAGGTGGGCAGTTGACGGTTGCACTCGGTGACCTTGGAAGTCTTTAATGATCCCATGGCTGGATGATTCTCACGATCCATGGCTCCCACCACACCCCCCAGCCCTGCCCGGACCAGTCCCAGCCCTGCTCCGTGTGTAACTGGTGCTGCTCTTCCCTGCAGGGAGGAGAGCGAGAGCGTGCTGACCCTCAAAGGCCTGACCCCCACAGGTACCCTGCCCCTGGGAGTGCTCTCGGGGGGGAGGCAGACCCTGCAGACCGGTGAGTATCCCTGCTCCTGCACTCCCCCTGCCCCAAATCCCCTGGAGCAGCTCCCACGGGCGGCCTGGGGGCTGCCAGGGGACCCCAGCCAGGCTTCAGGCCCGTGGGGAGGAAGGATTCCCAAGCAGGAGCAAGCAGAGGTGTAGGTGGGGGTGTGGAGAGATGCCGAGATGTCCCCGTGTACCCTCGAGGAAGAAAACCAGCAGCACCCTGCCTAAAGCATGTTTGGCGCTTAATCGTTTGTTCCTGCAACAAGTTTTTATCCTTTATTTCCCTTCTAACGCTGCATGGTGCACATCCTCTGCCTCAGCTCGCTGTGCTGCTGCTGTTGACAGCCTCTGTGTGAATGTGACAGTGACACGGCCTCTGTGTGAATGTGACAGTGACACAGCTGCTTGTTTGTTCTTCGTTCAACCAGACCCCTCCCGGTCTGCCCCTGTCAAGCCATGAATCCCAAAAAAGGAACAAGGTTGCTCCAGGGCTGGGTGGTTCAGAACAATCTCCTCTCGGGTTTTGAGGTAGTTGTGGAGGTTTCTTCTCAAATTCACTGCCTCCCTCAGCAGCTCAGGGAGCAGCAAAGAGCGAAGGATCTGATTCTTCCCACTCCCAGGGCGAGTGGGAATGAGCTATCCCAGAGGGAATCCTGTAATCCAGTGTTTAAATCCTCCCCTGCCATCGGCCTTTGAAGCCTGGCACCTCCCCAGCTTCCCCCTTCCCATGGACACGGGGATTTCCTGCAGCTCTCCTCAGGTCTGGGCTGGGGATTGCCTGGATTAAATAGTTCACGAGTCAGAAACGTGGAAATACCACTGCCTGCTCCCGGGGAGGATGCAGCATCGCTCCCAAGCTCACGGATTTCTCTGCCCACAGAGGAGGATGGGGATTTTTTCCCTGTTTTTATAGAAACCATCACAGCCCCGTCGCCCCAGTTCTGGGAGCAGAGCCTGAGTGGGAAGGTGGCTGTTGCAGCAGCTCTGTCCCTGTATCCCGACAGCACAGGGTCATGCAGTGACGTTCTCCAGCACCTCTGCCTCTCAGGGGGTTCTCTTAGGGGTGCCAGGGATCTCCCCTCCCCCAAAATAAGCCTCTCCCCAGGACAGAACAAACAAGCTGGGCCTTTGCTGCTGCCTTACCCGCCCTGCCCGCCGCCTGCAGGCTCCCCCCGCTGCCCTCGGCAACTCCCGGCTTCTCCTGCCCTCCTCACCCCCTTTCCCTGTCCTTCCCCCTTCTCCCACTCCCCTTTCCCTGTCCTTTCCCCTTCTCCCACTCCCCTTTCCCTGTCCTTTCCGCTTTCCTTGTCCTTTCCCCTTTCCCTGTCCTTTCCCCTTTTCCCTGTCCTTCCCCCTTCTCCCACTCCCCTTTCCCTGTCCTTTCCCCTTTCCTTGTCCTTTTTCCTTTCCCTGTCCTTCCCCTTCCCCCTTCTCCCACTCCCTTTTCCCTGTCCTTTCCCCTTTTCCCTGTCCTTTCCCTTTCTCCCATTCCCTTTCACCTTTCCTTGTCCTTTCCTCTTTTCCCTGTCCTTTCCCCTTTTCCCTAAACTTTCCCCTTTTCCCTAAACTTTCCCCTTTCCCTGTCCTTTCCCTTTCTCCCATTCCCTTTCACCTTTCCTTGTCCTTTCCCCTTTCCTTGTACTTCCCCCTTCTCCCACTCCCCTTTCCCTGTCCTTTCCCCTTTTCCCTGTCCTTTCCTCTTTCCCTGTCCTTTCCCCTTTTCCCTGTCCTTCCCCCTTCTCCCACTCCCCTTTCCCTGTCCTTTCCCCTTTCCCTGTCCTTTCCCTTTTCCTTGTCCTTCCCCCTTCTCCACTCCCTTTTCCCTCTCCTGACCCTTTTCTCTCCCCTTTTTCCCCATCCTCCCACCCTTTCCTGTTTCGCACATCCCTTCACGCTCCCGGTGAATTTTTGGGAGCCCCGTCTGCTGGGTGAGGAGGAGGGGGTGCTGCCCCCGTTTTGGGGTGCCTGTGCACCTCAAGAAAGGGAAACAGGGCTGCAGTGAGAGGGGGCCCTGCCCTCCTGAGCCTCTCCCCAGCCTTTTCCAGCAGGGCTTGGCAAAATCAGCTGAACAAAGTCACAGAATCTGGGGCAGAGCTGTGCGGCCACAGCTCCATCCTTCCTCCGTGGCCTCCCGAGGACCACGTGGCCTCTGCATTGTGTCCAAAGTGAAAAAAAACCTGCAGTTTTGAGGCTAAAATCCAGAGAATCTGCTCCAGGGAAGGGCGTCCTTCCAGATGTTGAGGCAGGGCCTACCAAACCTTGGATGTTGCTGCAGCAGATTTAGGAAGGGGGACATTGCTCAGCTCTGTGGTGCCTTGTTGCTTGGTAACACTTTCAGGAGGTGGAGCTGAAGCCAAACTGGATTTTGAGCCTGATTTTCTCTCAGAACTCAAGGCACCAGGAGTGGAGCAGCCCTGCTGCTTGTCCTTCCCTGGAAATCAGGCAGCCCCTCTCCTTCCCACTGCTCTAAAACATCCCCTGGGATCCCTTCTGTGTGCTGCAGGGTGAATTCCCCATCACTGGAATCATCTGGAGGTGGCCTGGAGCCACCCAGCCGGGAGCAGATCCACGGCTCAGTCCCAGCTTGTCCCTGTCCAGTGCACACAGCAGGAAGCCCCCCGCTCTCTGCTCCTCTGTTCTTCCATCAGATCAACCCAGAGGAAAGGAGACTCCCCTGAGCCCTCGGGACCCCCCTTTCCCCCTTCCTCTCCACCTCTTGTCACCTTTTTCTCCCCTCTCACCACTCGTTTGGCACCACCGGGGCTGGGGGGCCGCGGGCTCTGCGTCGCAGCCATGATGTCGGATCACTCACTGTCACTCTGTTTTTGTTTCTTTTTTTTTTTTCCTGTTTTTTTGTTTTGTTTCGGTTTGTTTTTTTGTTTTTTTTGTTTTTTTTCCCTGTCTTCATTTCTGCATGCCACTGTTCTTCTGTATTGCAGCCACAGTAGAAGCGGTAGAGGCACGGGAAGGTATGGCTAGAACCCGGCGAGAGACTCAAATCATCTCCGTGTGTGCGTGCGCTCATTTTAAAGAGCTTTACCAGCCCTTAACGGAAGCTTTTTACTCTTGCATCACCAGAAGTGGGGGAGGACGAGGCAGAAAAAGCACCCAGGGGTTTGCTTCAAGGCTGTTTCAGCTCGAACAGTTTGTTCCTTAGTGGAACACCTTTAATTTGGAGTTGCCAAAGCGGTTCCTGCTGCGGTGGCTCGAGACCTTGGGCTTGAGGTCCTGCAATCTGCCAGCATCATCAAAACCCATAAAAACCAGGATTTTGTGGTGCTGGTGTAATCCCTGCCTTCCCCACAGGTAGGCCAAGGTGGAGAGGCAATTCTCTGCCTGTAGGGTGTAGGAATGACAGATCCATGAGGATTTTTCCTCGATGCCGAGCGAGGCCACGCAGCTTTACAGAGGGAAGTTGTTTGTGAGCCAGCCAAGTCCTTGTAAAAGATTTGGCACAGCCTCCTTTTCCTTAAATTCTCCGTAGCACAAAGGAGTTTCACATTTGGTCCGTGTCATCAGGGCAAGGGATGGAACAGGGACGTGAAATTCCTCAGTGGGATTCATCCCTCCCAAATCTGCCCGTGTGTCTCCTGGTCATGCAAGAATTTTGCCTTTGTGATCCAAGGACTAGCTGTTCCCTCTCCTGGTGTTGCAGTGTGTGGTTTGTGTCGGAGTTCAGAGCCTTGTGGTGGTGTCTTTGTTCTGTCATTCTGGGTTTTGCCCTTTTTTTTTTTTTAAGTTTTTATTTTCGTTTTTAATTGTTATTTTTTAGTGTCGTGTTTTTCAGCTTTGAAGTTTTCCTGAGATTTCACTCTCTGGGGACAGCAAGCACTTGTCTGGTTTATCAAGTTCCTACTATTCTATTAAAAGAGGGGGAGGTTTGGGATATTGGGAGGAAATTCTTCCCTGTGAGGGTGGCAGGATGGAATTTCCAGAAAAGCTGTGGCTGCCCCATCCCTGGAACCTGGCATAGAGGAACTGGATGATTTTAATCACCCAACCCAATCCATTGCTTGCTTCCATGAAAAGCTCTTAGGGAGCAGAGCAAATCCTAAACTTCTCTAAAAAAAAAACCAAAACTCCTCTTAGGGAGCAGAGCAAATCCTAAAACCACCCTAAAAAAAAAAAAAAGGAAAAAAGCTCCTCTTAAGAAGTAGAGCAAATCCTAAACCTCTCTAAAAACAAAACTCTTCCTAGGGAGCAGAGCAAATCCTAAACCTCCCTAAAACCACAACTCCTCTTAGGGAGCAGAGCAAATCCTAAAGCTCCCTAAAACCAAAACTCCTCTTAGGGAGCAGAGCAAATCCTAAACTTCCCTAAAAAAAAAAAGGGAAAAAAACTCCTCTTAAGAAGTAAGCAAATCTTAAGCAAATCCTAGACCTCCCTAAAACCACAACTCCTCTTAGGGAGCAGAGCAAATCCTAAACCTCCCTAAAACCAAAACTCCTCTTAGGGAGCAGAGCAAATCCTAAACTTCCCTAAAAAAAAAAAGGGAAAAAAACTCCTCTTAAGAAGTAAGCAAATCTTAAGCAAATCCTAAACCTCCCTAAAACCAAAACTCCTCTTAGGGAGCAGAGCAAATCCTAAACCTCCCTAAAACCAAAACTCGTCTTTAGGGAGCAGAGCAAATCCTAAACCTCCCTAAAACCACAACTCCTCTTAGGGAGCAGAGCAAATTCTAAACCTCCCTAAAACCAAAAATCCTCTTAGGGAGCAGAGCAAATCCTAAACCTCCCTAAAACCAAAACTCGTCTTTAGGGAGCAGAGCAAATCCTAAACCTCCCTAAAACCAAGACCCTTCTTTTTGGGAGCAGAGCAAATCCTAAACCTCCCTAAAACCAAAACTCCTCTTAGGGAGCAGAGCAAATCCTAAACCTCCCTAAAACCAAGACCCTTCTTTTTGGGAGCAGAGCAAAACCTAAACCTCCCTAAAACCAAAACTCCTCTTAGGGAGCAGAGCAAATCCTAAACCTCCCTAAAACCAAAACTCCTCTTAGGGAGCAGAGCAAATCCTAAACCTCCCTAAAACCCAAAACTCTTATGATGCAGAGCAAATCCTCAACTTGGCCTCGGCAAAGCTTTGGCAGCGCCGAGAAACCTTCCCGGCGAGCAATCCCAAATCCAGACAGGTGCTTCCCGTGCCCTGCGCGTGTCCCGGTCGGTGTCTGGCGTGTGCTGGAGGGCTCCTCGGGGCCGGATCGGCCGCTGAGCGCCGCTCCCTGTGTTCCCTTCCCTCCGCAGCCATCCGCGGCTTCTCGCCGCAGCACAAGATCCGCAGCTTCGAGGAGGCGCGGGGGCTGGACCGCATCAACGAGCGCATGCCGCCGCGCAAGGATTCGCTGCACTCGGACGGCCCCGGCAGCCTGCTGAGCTCCAACTCGGCCGACAAGAACGGCACGGGCAAGAAACTTGCCCAGTAAGGCCGCCAGCGGATCCAAAACTCCATGGATTTTATTTATTTATTATAATCGGGGCGGGGTGGGGGCAAGGGGAGAAACCAACTTCACCTGGAGGCACGTCCATAAATCCAGTCCGCATCCGTTCTGTAAGAAAGCGACCATTTTGTAATTTTTTTTTTTTTATTTATGTTCGATATATATAAAAATGTCCTTTTTTTTTTTTTTTGCTTTTGGTTTAGAAACCAATCCAACTGCTAGAGCATCCCGGGAGTGTTGTGCTGTCCAGCTGCCCTCCCCGAGAGGTCAAACCTCTGCCGGAGATGGAGGGGGTTGGATTAAAAAAACAAAAATCAGTCAAACCAGGCAACTAGGGTCGTTGGCTTTGGCACAATTTGGAGTTAGCCTGAGCTTTCCAAAGCAGGTCCTTCCCTTCAGGATACGGTTGGGTTGGTTTTCCTTTACACTCCTGTTTTCTTCCCAGATTTTTCCTGTTGTTTTCTTCCACCTCTTGCCTACCTGCAACCAAATTCCCTGGAAGGCAGATTGCTGGGATCCATCCCTGTTTTCCAAGGTGACAGCCAGAGGTAGCTCCAAAGGGCTCCAGGGATGTTAACACCAGTCACATCACCTTTTCCTTCAGGATTTCAGCTCCATCCCAAAGCTGAAGGAGTCCCAGAGGAAAACGGGGAGAAGGTGGGGGAAGTGCTGCCCCTTGTTGTGGCTCTTCCTCTTGGAGCAGCCAGTCTGTGCAGCGGAATTCCCTTGGGAATTCTGATTCAGAGCCGAGGAATTATCTCTGCTGATCCTTGGGAAAGCTGCCTAGTGTTAAAGGAGGAGGGGGTGATTTCTACCCCGGAGCCTGCAGCTGCCCAGCCCACGGCACATTCCCTGTTCCCAGCTCTGGAATCAGCCCTTGCCGAGCAGTTTGGGGTGTGGGGGGACAGCGTGGTGCCCCCCCAGTGCCACCTCCCCGTCCCACGGTGGGTGCGTGGCTTTGGGCATCGCCCACCCCTGGCTGTTCCGTTCCCGTGGGCAGCTGGAGCCGGAGGTTGCTGCCAAAATTTTGGGATAAGATGGGTGAGGCACTGCTGGGTTTGGGAGATGTGGCTGGCTGCTGGTGACAGCCCCCTGGACTGGGCAGCAGGGAGGCAGAAATTCTGGCAGGAATTTTGGCAGGGTGTTGTGGACAGGGATCCTGGGCATTGCCAGGGTTCACCACCCTGGGTGTTGTCAGGGATTTTGGAGCACTCTGAGCGTTCTCTCACCTAACCTGGGGGTGCTGGGGAAGGGTTTTGTGGGGTTCCCTTCCCTGGGAGCCGAGGCAGCAGCTCCTGGAGCAGCCCCCTCCAGCCTCCCCCTTCTCCCGTGTGAGCCGCAGGCAGGGCTGAGCCTCTCCCAGGGGATCTTTGCCAAGGCTTTCCCTGGATCTTGCCGTCTTCCCTTGGCGATCCCAGAAAACAGCAACTTCCCAGGAAGCTTTCAAATTGTCTTAGCATCACACATCACCTAATCCCACGGGGCTGTTTAGGATTCTGTGAGCAGACCGCTGGGTTTCCACGCTTTTCAGTCACATGCCTCCACTTTCCCCTCTTTTTTTTTTCTTTTTTTTTTTTCTTTTTTTTCTCTTTTGGTTGGTTTTTTTTTTTCCCTTTGATCCCTTTTTTTTTTTTTTGACACACCCACCGCTTTGCGAAAAGTGTTTGGAGCGAGCTTCTCTCCCCCCAGTCCGAGGAGTGGGGCCAAATTGCCTTTTGTCTGTGAGTATTTCTTTGTCCTTTCAGGGCCTCCTGTGTGGTACCCGGGCACACGGACCGTGCCCGGGGCTGCCCGTGCATGTTCGGGCGTGTTGTGCCGACCCAGGCTGGGATCTCACCCAAGCAGCCAGGTTTTAGTCGGGATATTTGGGATGGGAATTGCGGGACCCCGAGCCTGGCACCCTCCCCCTGTTCCCAGCGTTGGGGAGGGGTCAGCAGGACCCGGCCCATCACAGAGGGGGATTTGCTTTGCTGGCAGTTTGTCCCCCCACCCTCTTCTCCTGCTCTGGCATCACCGATTCCCCCTGCCCAAAATCCTTTTGGACTTCTTGTGCTTCGTGTTTTGGGGGCTCAGATCCAACCCCCCGATCCTTGGGGCTGCTGGAGCTGCAGCTTCCCAGTGTCCCAGCCCTGGAAAAGGGATGGATGTTCCTTGTCCTGGCCCTGGAGAAGGTGGCCACGGGTGGGGTTTTTGTCCCCACTTATCCCCGAGGCCGGTGGAGAAGGTGGCCGAGGGCTGGATGTTGGTAGCCCCAGCCCCAGAGGTGGTGGCCAAGGGCTGGATGTTGGTTGCCCCAGCCCCAGAGGTGGTGGCCAAGGGCTGGATGTTGGTAGCCCCAGCCCCAGAGGTGGTGGCCGAGGGCTGGATGTTGGTAGCCCCAGCCCCAGAGGTGGTGGCCAAGGGCTGGAAGTTGGTTGCCCCAGCCCCAGAGGTGGTGGCCGAGGGCTGGATGTTGGTTGCCCCAGCCCCAGAGGTGGTGGCCAAGGGCTGGAAGTTGGTAGCCCCAGCCCCAGAGGTGGTGGCCGAGGGCTGGAAGTTGGTTGCCCCAGCCCCAGAGGTGGTGGCCAAGGGCTGGAAGTTGTCCCCGTGGCACTGGCAGGTGTGGGTGTCACACAGCCAGGTCCCCTCTTCCATTTGAAGCAATTCCCGAGGGGGTGAGGAGCAGCGATGGGGCTCTGGGTGCTAATTACCCCCTCAATTAACGCCCCCTCTCCGTGTTGAGATCCCCCTTCCCCTCTTCTGGGCACAGCTTCGGAGCAGAATTCCCTGCCCCGGATCCCCACCACGGCAAACCAAAAAAACCATCCAGAAACGCCCCCAAATTCCCCCTTTTTCCTCCTTTTCCCCCACAAATGCAGCGCCTGGGAGCTGGGCTTGTCTCCGAGCTCCCGCCCGTCCCTTCCCTCCCCGGCTGCCACCTGGAGCTTGGAAACCGGGATCGAGGGGATCCCGGGGGACCCCCGACCCCAGGGAGCCCCCAAATCCAGGGAAAGCCCCCACCTCCCCGCAGCCTGGGTGTTTTTGCATGTTCTAGCAAGGTGCATGTCCAAGGAGGGGAGTCGGCAATGGGGCGGGTGCTGGCTTGAGTTGAAGCTTAATTTTCTTTTTTTTTTTGGGATTGGGAGAACCCCTCTGGCTGCCTCTGGCACAGATCCCACCTGGCCAGGGGAGCTGGCAGGGATGCAGATCCCACCAAACCTCGGCCAGGGAGGACCTGAAGCCCTCCAGGGGTGCAGTGATGGTGATTTTAGGGTTCTCGATGCTGAAGGATCATACGCCCGTTGCCTGGAGACTGCCTCCTTTTTAATTTTTATTTTTATTTCTTGCTTTTTTTTTTTTTTTTTTTTAGTTCTGTTGAAAGGAGAAAAAAATGGTGAAAATGTTATTTATTGGCAGAAATTATTTAATATAATTTCTTTTTTTTTTTTTTTTGTGAAACAAGGAATGAATTTGTTAGAACTGTCTCGATGTAAATCGGAGTCATCTTTAAGGAGGAAAAAAAAAAAAAGAAAAAAAAAGTTAAAAATTGACACAGTCACTGCGCTCCACTGTGATTTTTTGGGGCTGCCAGAAGGGAGGATTTTGGAGGTTTTGGAGCCTCTCCGGGGTGGGGCAGTGCCTGGATGGTGTTTCCCAAGCAGCTGGGCTTGGAGAGCTCTCAGCTCCTGCCCCTCGTCCCTCCCTGGGTGACACCGCGGTGACAGCGGGGACAGGACGGATGGGCCACCTCTCGTCCCAGCCCGGCTCCCCCGTGTCACTTTTGGGGTGTCCTTCCACCGAGGGAACTCGGGGAGCAGCGCTGGGGATCCAGCCAGGATCCCAAACGGGCACAGCGCCATGGATCCCGCCCAGGATCCATGGAGGGGATGTGGGGACGTGGGGACATGGGACATGGGACATGGGACTGGGGACATGGGACATGGGACATGGGACATGGAACATGGGACATGGGGATATGGGGACATGGGACATGGGACATGGGACATGGGGACATGGGACATGGGGGCATTGGGAGCATGGGGACATGGGGACATGGGACATGGGACATGGGACATGGGGACATGGGACATGGGGACATGGGACATGGGACATGGAACATGGGACATGGGACATGGGACATTGGGGACATTGGGGACATGGGACATTGGGGACATTGGGACATGGGACATGGGACATTGGGGACATGGGACATGGGGACATGGGACATTGGGGACATGGGACATGGGGACATGGGACATGGGACATGGGACATGGGACATGGGGGCATGGGGACATGGGGGCATTGGGGACATGGGGATATGGGACATGGGGACATGGGACATGGGGACATGGGACATGGGGACGTGGGACATTGGGGACGTGGGACATGGGACATGGGACATGGGACATATGGGACATGGGACATGGGACATGGGGGCATTGGGGACATGGGACATGGGGATATGGGGACATGGGACATTGGGGACATGGGACATGGGGACATGGGACATGGGGATATGGGGACATGGGACATGGGACATGGGACATGGGACATGGGACGTGGGGACATGGGGACATGGGACATTGGGGACATGGGGACACCAGTACAGGGATGTGGGGACATTGGGGATACCAGTACAGAGACATAGGGACACCAGTACAGGGACATGGCGACATTGGGGACACCTGTAACATTGGGGACACCAGTACAGGGACATGGGGACACCAGTACAGGGACATGGCGACACTGCGGACACCAGTACAGGGACATGGCGACATTGGGGACACCAGTTCAGGGACATGGGGACATGGGGCCACCAAGACAGGATGGGGACAAGGGTGTCACCAGCGTTCCCAGGACGCTGCTGTGGCCCCACCTCTGCTTTCCTCTCGGGATCCATCCCCTCTTCCCAAGCGGCAGCCGGACATTGAGGACGAGCCCGGGAGAGCTCCGGGCCTTCATCCCAATGGCTGCAGCTTTTCCTTCGGGAATTCAGCCCCGCTTTTCCTTCGGGAATTCAGCCCCGCCTGCAGCTCCGCTCACCGCGTGCTCCCCATTTCCCACCTCTGCTCCCCTCGGCATTCCAGCTCCATCCAGGGCAGGACGCTCCGGCTCTCCCACCCTTTTCCTGGGTGTTCCCACCCCAAGCGGGGACCCGGCACATCCCTGCCCGCGGGAGCATCCCGGGAGCATCCCCGGGCCCGGCCGCGCGTTCCCGGCTGGCACGGCCGCGCTGAGCAAACAGGAAACACTCGGCCTTTGTTCATCCCGGCCCGGGCTGCGCCTTCAATATTTATTTCTCTGCGAGCCGAGCCTGGCGCTGGGAGCACCGAGGGAGGCACCGAGGCAGGGCCGGCGCCGGAGGCTCCGAGCCGGGCACGGGGACGAGGTGAGCCGGGGGTGAGCGGGGCTTTGGGGGCTGCTGAAGGGGGCTGCGACCTCGAGAGATGTCACTGGGTGGGCTGGAGGGGACGGGCACCCCTTGGCAGCTCCCGCTGCCAAGGGGTGCCCGTCCCCTCCAGCCCACCCAGGCTTGGCTCGGGGGTCCCCCGCCCGGTTTAACCCTCCCCGGCCGGTCCTGCTGCCGTCCCTGCCCTTGTCACCCCGGGGGTTTCCAGCAGGATCAGCCCCTGTCCCCAGCTGGCACCAAGGAGCTCCCTCATTCCTACGGCATCGGGGCGGGAGCTGCGTCCCCCAGGGCCGTGGCGGGGGGAGGACGCCCTGTCCCCCGTGTCCCCCGTGTCCCCTGTGTCCCCCGTGTGCCCCGTATCCCCTGTTGTGTGTCCCCGGTGTCCCCTGTGTCCCCCGTGTCCCCTGTGTGTGTCCCCCGTGTGCCCCGTGTCTCCCGTGTGTGTCCCCCGTGTCCCTGGTGTCCCCCGTGTCCCCTGTGTGTATCCCCCGTGTGTGTCCTCCGTGTCCCCTATGTGTGTCCTCCGTGTCCCCCGTGTGTGTCCCCGGTGTCCCCTGTGTATGTCCCCCGTGTCCCTGTGTGTGTCCCCGGTGTCCCCCGTGTCCCCCGTGTGTGTCCCCCGTGTCCCCGGTGTGTGTCCCCGGTGTCCCCTGTGTCCCCCGTGTGTGTCCCCCGTGTCCCCGTGTTCCCTGTGTGTGTCCCCCGTGTCCCCCGTGTGTGTCCCCCGTGTCCCCCGTGTGTGTCCCCGGTGTCCCCGGTGTCCCCTGTGTGTGTCACCCGTGTCCCCTGTGTGTGTCCCCGGTGTCCCCGGTGTCCCCGGTGTCCCCGTGTCCCCGCAGCCAGCCGGGGCTCCTGCCATCCATCGCCCCCCTCGCTCCCGGCAGCAGAGGGCGGTGGCTTGGTGGGGACCGAGGGGTGGCAGCGAAGCCACCCTGCCCCCGAGAGCTGACGTGGGAGCTCACGGGATGAGGAAGGGCTGGGGCAGCGCCGTTTTGGGGGTGTCAGCAGTTCAGGGGAGCGGGAAGTGGCCGCCGGGTGAGTGCTGGGTGCGGGCGCTGCCCGAGGGGGCGAGGGGGGCACGGGGCACCCGCAGGGCAGGGCAGGGCACGGGGGAGTCCCGCGGGGGATCCATGCCCGGATTCCTCAGGGATGGGCGGGGGAAGGGGATGCAGGGGTGCAGTGGGGATGGGGGCTCTGCTCTGACTGCCCCACGCCAAAGTTTGGGTGGGCACAGGAGCACCGACCCCACTCCCCACTTCGGTGCTCACCTTCTCAGCATTTCCTCCCTCACCCTCTTCCGAAAATCCCTCCTAAAATCCCCTTCTCCATCCGATGGGGAACCGGTGACGCTGGAGGGGGTGTGGTGGGACACAGGCAGGGCACGGGGGGCTTGCATGGGGGTCCCCAGTGCTCAAATCCCTGCGGGATGGAGGAGATGGAGGGCATGGAGGGTCACCCGTGGGAAAGCGGGCGGCAGTGAGGATGGGGGCTCTGCTTTCCCCCTGGCCCCATCCCGGCGCTCCAAGGTCCGCAGGAGCACAGACCCGACCTCCAGCCGGCACTTCCCTCCCCATCCTTTCCCAAAAATCGCCCCCCGAGCCCCCGTCTCCATCGCGCCGGGGGGCCGGCGACGCCGGGCTCGCCCCGTTTCGTAAGCGGGGGCCGGGCGCTCGGGAACGCGTGCGCGGGGCGTGGGATGAGTTCAGCCCCTTGGCTCCGTTCCCTGGATCCCATCCCTGGAAATGTCACTGGAAACTCTGAATGGGCCGGCCCCGCTCCAGAGCGGGGAGCGCTGGGGGGGCAGCGCACCCCGGGGTGCCGGGGCACACGGGGACCCAGCGCCGGGCAGGACGGAGCCTCCCGCCCCTCCCGGGGGATGCTCCTGGGGGGCTCAGCCCCCCGCCATGCGCTGAGACCTCCCTGCTCCTTCTCCCGGCCAAGTTCGTGCCGTGGGTTTTTCCTCCCTGCCGCTCGCAGCTCCGTCCCGCTCGCCCCGGGGCTGCTCCCCAAAACCCCGGAGCTCGCCGGGGGCCCCCGTTGGCACCGCCGAGGAGGTAAGAGCTGGCTGGGGGAGCCCCGGGGAGACCCCCGGGGACAGGTTTTGGGGGACACTAAAGGAGGAGAAGGAGGGGGCCGAGCCCCGTGTGGGCGCTGCGCTGGGAATGGCGCGGAGGTTTTTGGGGTGCCCTGGGGGGATGGAAGCCTGCACCCCACTTTCTGTGCCCCGGGGCACATCCTTCCCTGGCGCGCAGTTTTCCCCACGGGGGTGATTAACATTAATTACAGCCTTGGGGCTGCCGAGCCTCCAGCGGAGCCGAGGGGCCGCCAGCCCGATTTGGGGGTCCCCACACACACACAGAGGGCACCGTGCCGGGCTGGCACCCCCCGGCAGCCCCCCAGGATGCCCCGTTTGAGGCGGGGTCTGGCACCTGCGAAGGCGCAAGGGACGAGCCAGGGCACAGGTGTCCCCCAAAGGCTCCGGTGCTGCGCTCGCCTCCGGAGCCATCCCGGCGTCGGGAACGGCTCCGGGGGTCCCGTTCCCCCCAGCTGCCCCCCGGCCGGCCCGCGGTGAGTCACGGCATCGCCCTCCCGGCCTCCCGGCGGGCGGTGCCGGGCTCGGCCGCGCGTTCCTGCTCCTCGTCCCTCCGTCCCCTCTCCCTCCCTGTTTGCGCTGCAGGGCGGGGAAATATTTCTGCCCTGTCGTGTTCGCGGCCCTGGCAGCGCTCCCGGGCGGGCGACGCTGCTGCCGCCGCGTGCCCGGGCGGGAGGGCAGCGAGCCGGGATGCCAGGGCGATGGGAACGCGGCGCAGCCATCGCCCCGGCCCGCTCCGGGCGTGTTCTTCCCGAGGAAGAACCGGATCCATCCCTGCAGAGCCGGGCAGGAACAGGGCCGGGTGGTCTGGAGCCGCAAGGAGAAGCGGTGGGGACCCGTGCCAGGGCTGGCTGTGAGCAGGAACAGCCGCTTCCCCTGGCACCGCGAGGCTCCCTGAGCTGGGGACGCTGCCACCGCGGTTGTCACCGCTGCGCCTCCGAGTAACAGGGGGTGCTGCCAGCAGTGGGGCTGGGGGTCCTCCGAGCCCCCATCGCTCTGGCAAACGTGGGAATGCCCAGAAAACTGGGACACGGGACGCGCCGTGAGCACAGCTGCTGTTCCCGCAGGGCACGGGCAGCCCCCGGGCACCATCCCCAGCGCCCCCGGCCATGGCGGGCCGGCTCCGGCCCCCCGAGCCCAGCCCGGCGCTGGGGCTGGAGGACGTTCCCCGCCTCCAGCCACCTCTGCGGGTGTCCCCGCAGCACACGGTGACACGGGTGAGTGGCGCTGGGGGCTGGCACATGCTGGGAGCTTCGGGGGGGCTGCACCCCCCAGTCCTTTGTGCCAGCCCCTCCCTGTGCCACAGGTGCCCGTCATCCGCCACCGCGGCTCCAACACCCTCAACTTCCACTTCCATGACCCGGAGAGCCGCGGCACCGCCGGGAACAGCCAGGGAGCTCCCAAGAGCTCAGGTACAGAGAGCCCTGAGCCAACTGGGGACACCCTGGGGGCTCCCCCGAGCCGTGCCCACCTGAGCCGTGCCCACCTGAGCCGTGCCACCTTGTCTCCAGTGAATGAGTGGTACCAGACCTGGCCAGCCAAGGAGGCGAAAGCCCCCAGCACCCAGATGCCCGCCCACCCCACACCCAGCCCCAGGGCTGCCCCCTCGTGCCCCCCGGCCTGGTCGGCAACCTGGACCAAGGACAGCAAGCGGCGGGAGAGGCGCTGGGTGAAGTACGATGGCATCGGGCCCGTGGACGAGACGGGGATGCCCCTCGCCTCACGCTCGGTGAGTGGGGGCGCAGGGCGGGGGGTGTCACCCCGCTGTCCCCCCCTCACCACCCCAAATTGTCCCCCCCAGAGCGTCGACAGCCCCCGAGACTGGTACCGCAGCATGTTCCGGCAGATCCACCGCAAGCTGCCAGGTGAGGCCGGGCGTGCGGGTGTGGCACAGAGCGGGCACGGCTCGGCGCCCGCTCACCTCGCCCATCCTCAGAGCCCGACTGGGACACCCATTCCTGCCCCGCCACCGCGCCTCCGTCGCCCCCCAAGCCGCGGAGGAGGGGCTCGGCGCCAGCAGAGCCCCCCGGAATGCCCAACGGGATGGACTGGTGAGCGTGGCCCGGGGACGCGGGTGCCCACGGGTGGGGGCTGCGGGGGCTGAACCCCTCCCGTCCTCCACAGGAGCCGCTGGGGTGCCAGCAGTGCCACCGCCGAGCCTGGCAGCATTTTCGACTACGAGCCAGGGAAGTTCTCTCCGCGGGAGCAGGTAGGCAGGCCTGGCACACGGGGAGGGGGTGGGCGCCGCGGTGGGCGCACCCTGAGCGGCCCCGTGCCCTTTCCAGAGCCCGGCAGCAGCGCGGCCCAAGCGGGCTCAGTCCATCGAGGTGAGGCGGCCGTGGCGGGCGGGGGGCAGGGGGTGGCAGCGGGGTCCCGGTGCCCGCGGGCCGTGCCAGCCCCGTCCTGCCCCTGCAGGTGCTGCTGGAGCAGGAGCTGGAGCAGCTCAGCCAGGAGCTGGACAAGGACATGAGGGACATGGAGACGCGCCGGGCGCCCCGCCAGGTACCCCCGGCCCCTCCTGCTGCCCCTCGGTCCCCGCAGGGCTTCCAGCTGTGGGCACACCCAGCTGTGGGCACATCCAGCTGTGGGCTCAGCCTTTGTGCAAGGCTGGGACGTGCGGGTGGTGGGATGCACAGCTGGATGCACGCGTGGCAGGATGCGTGCCCGTCTGGATTAATGCTCGGATGGGTGCGTGCACAGCTGGGTGCACGCACAGCTGGATGTGTGCACGACCGGATGTGTGCACAGCTGGATGCCAGTGCAGCTGGATGTGTGCACGACTGGATGTGTGCACAGCTGGATGCCAGTACAGCTGGATGTGTGCACGGTCGGATGGGTGCACGACTGGATGTGTGCACAGCTGGATGTGTGCACAACTGGATGCTAGCACAGCTGGATGTGTGCACGACTGGATGTGTGCACAGCTGGATGCCAGTACAGCTGGATGTGTGCACGGCCGGATGGGTGCACGACTGGATGTGTGCACGGCCGGATGGGTGCACGACTGGATGTGTGCACAGCTGGATGTCAGCACAGCTGGATGTGTGCACGGCTGGATGTGTGCACAACTGGATGCCTGCATGACTGGATGCCAGCACAGCTGGATGCGTGCACGGCTGGATGGATGCATGCACGGCTGGAGCCCTGCACATCTGCATGCCTGCACGGCCGGGTGAATGCACGGGCGAGCTGCACGCACATCTGGATGCGTGCACAACTCGGTGCCCGCCTGGCTGGCTCCACGCACATCTGGACCACGCTCAGCGGCCCGGAGCGGCGGCCGTGGCTGCGGGGCTCTAGGACCCAGCCCGTCCGTCCGTCTGTCCGGCCGGCCGGCCGGCGCTTCATTGGCGCAGCCGGGCTGGACTCCTTCGCTTCCCGCCGAGACTCGGCCTCCTGGATGATTAATTTTTCTCTCCCACCCCCTCCGCTCCTCCCGGCAGAGCCCGGCGGCTGCTCCCACCGCTCGCTCCCCTGCTCCGGCCTCCCCGGCTGCTCGGTGAGTTCGGCGGCCGCTCCCACGCCGCCCCGCACCCCCAAATCCCCAAATCCCCCCCGTGCCCAGACCCCACTCGGGGCGAGGGACAGGACCGCGCTCTGGGGGTGGCGGGCGGGCTGTCCCCGCGGGGTGGGGGTCCCCGGGCATCCCCCGCGGGATCCCCGCGGAGCCCCCCGGCCCCCCCAGAGCCCGGCACGGGTGGGAGCCGGCGCCGGGCCGGCTGCCCGGAGGGTGGGACCGACCGGGGCTGGCCCTGTCCCCGTCCCCGGAGCCGGGACAGCGCGTCCCGGGGTTTGGCTCCGTCCCAGGGGAGGCGGCGGCGCTCGGATTCCCACCGCCGTGTCCCCACGGGCACAGGGAGGGGACAGCTGTCCCCGCGAGTCCCGGAGCACCCCGCGATGGGATGGGCACCCCGGGAAAGGGGTGGGAACGCCGGGGTGTCCCCAGCCACCCCTCTGAGCCGCGGCAGCGGGAGGAAAGCAAAAAACACAAACAAACAAGCGCCTCCTCTTGTAGGACCTACCGTAACCCTCAGGGGGTGCACGGGGGTGCCCCCCGCCCCCCAAACCCCTCCTCCGGCTCGGGGGTGCATTTGGGCTCTTTAAGTGCCCCCCGGAGCGGGGTTATTCATTAGCCCTCCCCGGCGCTTCCTGCTCGGCGGCAGCGGGGCCGGGCTGCCGGCGCTGCCGGAAAACTTCGGACCTGTCCCGCCTGGCTGCCTCTGGGAGGAGCCGCTGGAGGGGAGAAGAGAGCGGAGCCGGGCTCCTGGTTTTGGGGGACCCCGGCGTCCTCACACGGGGGTGACCCAGTGGTTCTGGGCCATAGGATCCCGAGGTCCTGGTTCTGGGGGACCCCAATATCCTCATCCATGGGACCTCTGGGGGACCCCAATATCCTCACCCATGGGATCCCGGGGTCCTGGTTCTGGGGGACCCCAATGTTCTCATCCATGGGACCAAGGGGTCCTGGTTCTGGGGGACCCCAATATCCTCATCCATGGGACCTCTGGGGGACCCCAATATCCTCACCCATGGGATCCCGGGGTCCTGGTTCTGGGGGACCCCAATATCCTCATCCATGGGACCTCTGGGGGACCCCAATGTTCTCATCCATGGGAGCAAGGGATCCTGGTTCTGGGGGGACCCCAATATCCTGGTTCATGGAATTCAGGGATCCTGGTCCTGGACAACCCCGAATTCCTGGTCTGTGAACCCAGGGGGCTTGGTCCCTGGGGTACAGGAGTCCTGAGGGTCCCTGATGTCCTGGTCCATGAGACCCAGGGGTGCTGGTCCATGCAATTCACAGGACCCCCATTTCCTGCTCCGTGGGACCAGGGGTCCTGCCCTCCCCCACCCAGGGCAGCAGGGTCAGAGCAGGGAGGGTTCGTGGCAGCAGGGCTGGAGAGGAGCTCAGCCCTGCCCTGAGCCGCTGTCACCCCACAGGACCCCCCTGTCCCCCCACCGGCTGTGGAGCCCCCCTGTCACCCCCAGCATGGAGCGGGGTGGGCTGGGGCTGGCCAGTGACCGGAGCCCTGGCAGAGGTGAGCCCCCTTTAGCCCCCAGGAGCCCCCCAAACTCTGCCACAGGGCACCCCGGGCACCCCAGCTGGTGACATCCCTCCCTTTACAGACACCCTCAGGCCAGGGACCCTCCCCAGCTTGTCAGACCTGGGGGACCCCGTGGAGGCCGTCAAGAGGGAGGAGAAAAAGGTGAGGCTGGCACGGTCCCATCCCGTGTGGGATTTGGGGTGGCAGGGACTGGGGGTGCCTCCCTGTGACCTCTCCTCTCCCTCCCAGATGAAAGCTGCTCGCCTCAAGTTCAACTTCCAAGCCGAGTCTCCCAAGTGAGCACTGGGGTCACTCCTGGGGTCCCACCGTGCCCCTGGGGTGACAGATGGGGACTGGGGGTGGCCCTGCCAGCCGAGCCGGGGCCGGGTCTGTGCCCCCGGGCAGCTGTGCCAGTGTCCCTTGCAGGGAGCTGACGCTGCAGAAGGGAGACATCGTCTACATCCACAAGGAGGTGGACAGGAACTGGCTGGAGGGGGAGCACCACGGCCGCGTGGGCATCTTCCCCTCCAACTACGTGGAGGTGAGCCCGGGCAGTGAGGGGACAGCGGGGCCGGGGGTGCTGCCACTGCCCCTCACCCGCGTGTCCCCCCAGATCCTGCCCCCCACGGAGGTGCCCAAGCCCATCAAGGCTCCCACGCTCCAGGTGCTGGAATACGGCGAGGCGCTGGCGCTCTACAACTTCCGAGGCGATCTGCACGTGGAGCTCTCCTTCCGCAAGGTACCGCCGCTCGGTGCTGTGCCATCCCGGGCCATCCCGGGCCATCCCGGGCCATCCTGGGTCATCCCGGGCCATCCCGGGCCATTCCGGGGCCATCCGGGCCATCCCGAGCCATCCCGGGTCCATCCCGGGTCCATCCTGGGCCATCCCGGGGCCATCCCGGGTCCATCCCGGGGCCATCCCGGGCCATCCCGGGCCGTTCCGTGCCGCTCTGTGCTGACCCGCCCTCCGCTCCCGCGGCAGGGCGAGCGGATCTGCCTGGTGCGGCGGGTGAACGAGAACTGGTACGAGGGGCGGATCTCGGGCACCAGCCGCCAGGGCATCTTCCCCGCCACCTACGTCCAGGTGCTGAAGGAGCCGCGGGTCAAAAGCACCGCCGAGGACATCCCCGCCTCTCCCGGCCCCGCCAGCCCCCGGCCCGCCGCCGGGTCCCCGTCCCTGCAGCGCTCGCCCGGCCCCCGCATCCCGCAGGCTCCCGCAGGTTCCCCCCGGGAAGCGAAGCGGGGTCCCGGGGTGACGGACGGGCGCCCGTCCTCTCCGCGCCACCTCGGTGCCACCTTCTCCCCCTCCCCAAAGCTGCCCCACGCTGGCACCCCCAGCCCCTCGGTGGCTCCTGCCAGCCCCCCACACCCTGCGGCCGCCCAGCCCCAGGAGCCCTGGCGTCCCGCCTGGACCCCCGAGCAGGTGAGTGCCCCCCACCCTGGCATCGTGCCCCTCACCCTGGCATCGTGCCCCCCACCCTGGCATCGTGCCCCCCACCCTGGCATCGTGCCCCCCACCCTGGGGCCGGGGGTGCCGCCCTGAGCCCACCCTGTCCCCCCACAGCGCCCGACCCCCGCGGCACAAAGCAGCGCCCGCCCCGAGCCCGCTCCGTCCTACAACGGCTCCGAAATCCGGTGGACTCCGTAAGCAGCGCCGGGAGCGTCCCCGGGGCGCCGTGTCCCCACGAGGGACCCGTGGGGTGGGTGGGCTCTGCCCATGCTTTGTCTCGCAGGTACCGGGCGCTCTACCAGTACCGGCCCCAAAACGCCGACGAGCTGGAGCTGCTGGAAGGGGACCGCGTGGATGTCATGCAGCAATGCGACGACGGCTGGTTCGTGGGTGCGTGGCCACCGCCTTGGCGACAGGGATGGGGACAAGGTGCCACCCTCGCCCCTCACCACCTCTCCGCGTCTTTGTACCCACAGGAGTGTCCAGGAGGACGCAGAAATTCGGCACTTTCCCCGGGAATTACGTGGCGCCGGTGTGACCCGCGGCCATGGGGGACCCCGGGGGGAGGAACGGGGCCGGGGGCTCCCCCTGGCCCGCCTCGGCCGCGCTGTGTCCCCGCCGGGTCCCCCCACGGGGATGAAGCGCCCCCAGCTCCCTCCCGCCCCTATGGGGCTGCTTCTAACAGGGACGAATCCCCCCAGCGCGGGGTGGCTTAACCCGCCCCCTCCTCACCGCTGCCCGGTGCCACCGCCCCGGGGGTCGCCCCGGGGCTCTGGCCGGTGCCGGGCCTGACCATGACGGCCGTGCCCCGGGATGTGGGTCCGTGTCCGGGAGTTGCCTTCGCTTCTTTTCCGTCATTAAAGCTCAGCTCAGCCCGACTCTGAGAGTGCCGGGATTGGGGAGGAGCCGGTCCCGGGACACGTCCCACCGGAGCTGCGGGGCGGGGAGCGGCGGCGGGACGCTGCGTGGGGCCGCGGGGATCCCCCCACGCCCACGGGCGGTCCCGCTCCGCGCCGGGGCGGGCCCGGCCGCCGCCGTGCGCCCCTCGGGGGGGGCCGTGCCCGCAGCCCGGCCCGGCCCGGCTCCTCCCGAGGAGGCGGCGCCGTCCCGGGGCCGCGCTCGGCTCCGCAGCCCCGCGGGGCCGCCCGGCTCGGCCGCCCCGGTGAGTGCGCGGGGGCGCGGGGGGCGCGGGGGGCGCCGGCTGCGGCTGCCGGGGGTGTCCGTCCGTCGGGGGTCCCGGTGCCCGGGGGTGGAGAGGGATGTGCGGGCAGGTCCCGCCACCGTGTCCCCAGGTCCCCACGTCCCCCGGGTCCTCGCGGGTGCCAAGTCGCCGTGTCCCCACGTCCCCGCGCCTCCTGGCATCGCCCGTCCCCCTGCCGGGCGGCACCGCCAGGCGCCGCGGGCACAAAGACGTCGCTGTGCGGCGGGGACAGAGCCGGGAGGGAGCGGGGACACAGGTGGGGTGCGGGGGGCCGAGGAGGGCGGCAGGGGGTGGAGAAGGGCAGCACGGGCAGAGCCGGGGACGGGGATGGAGAAGGGGCGCAGGACACGAAGGGGAGGTGCAGGGACTGGAGAAGGGGTGCAGGGATGGAGGAGGGGTGCAGGAGAAGGGGACATAAGGGAGAGGTGGGGGACAGTGTCTAAAGAAGGGGTGCAGGGTCCGGAGAAAAGGCGCAGGGCTGTCGGGGGGGGTCTGGGGTGGGTGTCTAGCTGGGTATGGGGGTCCCGGGGCTGGCAGCCCTCGCTGCCCAGGGATGCTGAGCGGGGCTGGGCATGGGGAGGGGGTTTGGGGTTTCCTCCCGGCACTGGAAGCCCAGCCCAGGAAATTCTTCCGGGCAGCCTCTCAAGCCCCTCTTTGTGCTCTTGGGATTTTTAACATTCCCGGCGGCTGCGGACGGGGTGCCCGGTGCCGGATGGGGTGCCCGGTTCCAGATGGGCTGCCCAGCTCCCCCAGGCTCTGGTGGGATGGGTGGGATGGGACCTGGTGTGGATTTAGGGGATTTAAGGTGCCCATTCCCACCCACCCCATCGGAGCCAAGGGCTGCCCCGCTCACCGGGGTGCCGTGGGGACCCCGTGCCACCCCCGGGGGATCCTCAGCGTCCTTCACCGGTGTGGATTTGCTGTGGGATGAAGGGCTGAGGCTGCCGGCCCTCGCTGGGTGTCGGATCCTGCTGTGGCGAGCAGCAGAACCCGTCCCTGGCTGCCACATCCTTCCAAACCCCACTGGCTCGGCTCTGCCAGGCCACAGCGCTGGCCTTGCTGCCAAGGCGTCACCGATTTCCTGCCTTGCTCCAGCTCCTGGGAACGACCTCGGCTGTCCCAGCTGCACCGCCGGGTGCCTGGGACCCCCCGGCCCGGGGGAGGAAGCCGCCAGCCTCGGGGGACAAGAGGAAGCGGCGGTGGCTGGTGCCACCCTGCGAGGACCTGGCTCCCCTCCCCGGAAGGAAAGCGCTGCCGGCGTGGGGACCCTCGGGGCGCAGCGGGGACAGGGAGGCCCTCGTTGTGTGGTCTGTGGGTGGGAGGAGGGGGGATCCCTCCGCCTCATCCCCTGCGACCGCTGACACCTCGCTCCTGCCCACCCGGAGCCGCTGCTGCCATGCCGGTGACGGTGACACTGCCCGGCCCGGCCCCGTGGGGCTTCCGCATCTCCGGGGGAAGAGATTTCGGGAAGCCCATCACCGTCTCCAAGGTAGGAGCCCCCGGGTGTCCCCCGGCCCGGGGAAGCCGCCGGGGCTCCGGGCGGGCCGGGCTGCTCCGGGCAGCGGATCCTGTTTGCCGTCCTTGGGGGATCCTGCTCCGTGGGAACGGCCCACGGCTGCTGATGGCGGCGGGGGGCGGCTCCTGTGGCCCCTGGGCCGGGCTGGGCTGTGCCGATTTTTTCCGGGTGTGGTTTCCAAGGCCGTGGTGCCCTCCTGGCAGAGGGTTTGGTGCTGCTCTGGCAGGGCCCTGGAGATGGCAGCGGGTGGGAGCATCCCGGCAGGGTGGGGCTCGGGGCCGGGGGATGCTGCACGGCACGGGGGGGTCAGCGGGGCTGCCGGTCCCATGTCCCCTTCCCCGCGGAGGTGACGGAGCACGGGAAGGCGGCCACGGGTGGCCTGAGGCCGGGGGATGTCATTGTCACCATCAATGGGGAGAGCACGGCTGAGATGCTCAACGTGGAGGCGCAGAACAAGATCAAGCAGAGCCCCGGGCAGCTCCGGCTGGAGGTGGAGAGGTGGGTGCTGGGGCACCCGGCCCTGGGTGCCAGGGAGGGAGAGGTGGGTGCTGGGGCAGATCCCAAACCCTGCTGCCCTCCTCTGGCCCTCAGGGCCCCGGTGCCACCTCCCAGCCACACCAACGGGGACACCTCGGCGGAGACGTTGGCCACTCACTTCCAGGTGAGCCCCGGGCAGCCCCCGAGCACCCCAACCCCCAGCCAGAGCTGGTGGCAGCTGCTGGTGCCACCCTCCCCTCCCCAGGACACGCTGTGGATGCAGAGCGAGAGCCAAAGTGCCCCCAGAACCCTCGGTGCCAGCCTGGCATCCCTCACCCAGCCGCCTGGCAGTGCCAGGTAAGGCTGCAGCGGGCTGTGTGTGGGGCTGGGGGTGAGGAGGGGTCTGGGCAGGGCCGGGGACCCCCCTGATGTCTCCGTTCTCTCCCCCAGCTCACAGCCCTTGGAGCAGGAGTTCACCTGTCCCAGCCTCTGCCAGGTGAGCAGGGAGCTGGGGGGCTGCAGGGGCCAGGCAGAGATGCTGGGTGGGCATCTGTGCACCAAAACCTTTTGAACCCGAAAACCATCCCCCCTCTGAACCCCCAAACCCCTTTTTAAGCCCCAAACCACCCTGCTTTGAACCACCAAACCCTAACCCCTTTGCAATGCTAAACCTCCCCTGCCTTGACCCCCCCAAACCACCTCATTTTGAGCCCCCGAACAACCCCACTCGGAGCCCCCAAACCACTCCCTCTGCACCCCCACCCCAGCCCCGCCGTCCCTCAGGGTCCCCGTCTGCCCTGGGTGCCGCCGGTGTCCCCTCCCCGCCGCGCTGGCAGCGCCCCCGGCCCCGCGGGCACCGCCGCACCGGCCCGGGGATGTTTTGCTCCTCTTGGCAGCGGCGCCAGCCCGGGGAGGCCAAACCAGTTTGGGAAGGCCCGGCCCCGCTCCCGCCAGCCCGGGGCACCGGGGTGTTGGCCGGGCAGGGACCCGCGGCCCGGCGCGGCCCCGCCGCGGTGGGACACCGGCAGCGGGACCGGGATGCGCCGGGAGCGGGACCGGGATGCCCGGGAGAGGGACGGGGATGCCCATGAGCGGGACCAGGATGCCCGGGAGCGGGATCGGGATGCCCGGGAGCGGGACCGGGATGCCCGGGAGCGGGATGCCCGGGAGCGGGATCGGGATGCACCGGGATCGGGATCGGGATGCGCAGGAGCGGGATCGGGATGCCCGGGAGAGGGACCGGGATGCCCATGAGCGGGACCGGGATGCAGCGGGATCGGGATCGGGATGCCCGGGAGCGGGATCGGGATGCACCGGGATCGGGATGCCCATGAGCGGGATCGGGATGCACCGGGATCGGGATCGGGATGCGCAGGAGCGGGATCGGGATGCACCGGGATCGGGATGCGCCGGGACCGGGATGCGCCGGCAGCGGGACCGGGATGCCCGGGAGCGGGATCGGGATGCCCGGGAGCGGGATCGGGATGCCCGGGAGAGGGACCGGGATGCGCAGGAGCGGGATCGGGATGCACCGGGATCGGGATGCCCGGGACGCCTCCTCCACCCCCGAGCTCAGTCCCAGGATGGCCGCGGCTGCCCCATCCTCCCTGCGGGCAGCCTCTGGCTCCGCGCTTGGCGTCTCCCTCCTTTCCTCCCTCCCCGCTTTCTCTTTTTTCTTGTTTTTCAAGCCCAAATTGGGAAGCGCCGCGGCCCCGAGCGCGGCCCTTCCCAGCTGCCTTTGGCCGCAGCCCCGGCCGCCCCTTGGCTCCTCCGGCCGCCCGCTCCCTCCTTCCTCCCCAGCTCCTGGTTTGCTTGCTGCCGGCTCCGGAGGGTCCCTCCCTGTCCCACGGGCTCCGTCCCTGCCCCGGAGGGTCGCTCCCAGCTCCGCCACAGCGTTGGCGACATGAGGGTGCCGTGCCCGGAGCTCCCACCCGAGCCCCGGCGCTCCGGGGGCGGTGAGGGGATGGCGGCCCCGGGATCCATCCCGCTCCCCCCGCATCCCGGCCGGGGCTGGCGCTGGATCCGCCAGGGATGAGGCCAAGGCCCGGCTCCTCCCGTGCCCAATTTTAGCTCGTCCCTCGTGACCCCACGGAGCCTCGGCGCTGCCCCTTTCCCTCTCCACGGGCTGGGGGTCCCTGTGCCCACCCCGCGGTGCCGCGGGGATTCGTTCCCATCTGCGTGGCAGCTGCTCCCGGGGAACATCGGCTTCCACTTATCCGGGGTTCCGCTTCCCGGCCTCGCCGGGGCCGCTAAGCAGGAGCAGATGGAGGGGAGGGGAAGGGAGGGGAGGGGAGGGGCGCAGCCTCTGGGTTGTGGGGTGGGGGCGCTGCCCCGGCCCCTCTGCGGGGTCCCACTGAGCCCAGCCTGGGTGGGAAGGAGAAGCAGCTGCCCCACGGAGCATCCCTGCATCCCTCTGGAGACCTGGGCTTGGGGAAAGCCCCCGGGCCTGGTCCGGGTGTCCCTGGGGTGAGGGAGGGTCTGTGGGCACCCTCAGGCCATTTTGGGGGGCTGCTGCAGCACCCCACCCCAGCCCCCAGGACATCCCTGACTTCTCCCCCTGGCAGGAGCGACGCCCGAGCCGCCAGAGCAGCTCCCAGGGACCCGTCCTGCCTCCAGCCCCCCGCCCACCCTCACCGCAGCTCGGAGCCCCCCAGAACCCCTGGAAAAGCCTCAGGGAGCGGCGCCTCTCCTCCCCCTCTCCCGGCACCTGCCACAGGTACGGAGCGGGCTGGGGGCTGGCGGGGGGGACACCCCATGGCAGGGAAGCCCCCAGCCCCATGTCCCCACGCCGGTTCGTCACCCGTGGGTGCTGAGGGAGCCCGTGGAAAGGGTTAACTCACCTGCGGGCAGGTGGGGCCGTGGGAGGGCCGGGCAGGCTGGGGCAGCTCCCGGGAGGAGGGAGCAGGTGGCGGACGGGCTGCGGGGCGCAGCCGGGTGGATCCCGGAATCCGGGCGCTGGGAACCCCCCCAAAACCTCCCCTCGGGCTGCGCCCCGCAGCCAGGGCTCGGAGCCGGCCATGAGGCGCTTGGAGGAGGACTCGGAGGTCTACAAGATGCTGCAGGAGAACCGGGAGCTGCGGGCGGCCCCGCGGCAATCCAGCACCTTCCGCCTGCTCCAGGAGGCGCTGGAGGATGAGGAGGGAGGTGAGCGGGGCACGGAGGGCGGCGGGAGGTCGGGCACGGGGCTGGCAGGACCCTGATGGCCTCGTGTCCCCCCAGGAGGCCCCGCAGCCCCCTTCCCCAGCCGGCTCTCGGCCGGTGCTCGCAAGCCCGTGGCCGGGGTGCAGAAGCTGCACGTCTGTGAGAAGTGCGGGAGCAGCATCGCGTGAGTGGGGCTGGGGGCCTGGGGGGGTCCCGGGCCGGGCCCGGCCCTGCCATCCCTCCTGGCAAAGCCAGAAAAGGGGCGGGGGTGTCCCGGGGCGGGATCCGTCCCTGCCATTGCTCCCGGCGGGGAGAAAATAATCCCGGGTGTGGGTGGGACAGGTCCCGGGGCAGAATCCACCCCAGCTGGCACGGCCGGAGGGGTGAAAATGGGGCTGATTGTGGGGTGGGAGTGGGGCTGGGGGTCTGGGGACCCCAGGGCAGGATCCATCCCTGCCATTGCTCCTTCAGAGTGAAAATGGGGCTGATTGTGGGGTGGGAGTGGGACTGGGGGTCTGGAGACCCCAGGGCAGGATCCATCCCTGCCACGGCTCCTTCAGGGTGAAGATGGGGGCGGTCCTGGGGTCAGGGCAGGATCCATCCCTGCTATTGCTCCTTCGGGGTGAAAATGGGGCTGACTGTGGGGTGCGAGTGGGGCCAGGGCAGGATCCACCCCTTCCACGGCTCCTTCAGGGTGAAAATGGGGCTGATTGTGGGGTGCGAGTGGGGCTGGGGGTCCGGGGACCCCAGGGCAGGATCCATCCCTGCCATTGCTCCTTCAGGGTGAAAATCAGGGTGGTCCTGGGGCTAGGGCAGGATCCATCCCTGCTATTGCTCCTTCAGGGTGAAAATGGGGCTGACTGTGGGGTGCGAGTGGGGCCAGGGCAGGATCCAGCCCTGCCACGGCTCCAGGGCCGCGATGTGGCTGATCCCGGGTGGGAGGGGACCCTGGGGACACGCGGGGTGGCCTGGCTGACCCCTGTCCACACCCGCAGGACACAGGCGGTGCGGATCCAGGACGGCCGCTACCGGCACCCGTCCTGCTACACCTGCGCCGACTGCGGCCTCAGCCTGAAGATGCGCGGCCACTTCTGGGTGGGGGACGAGCTGTTCTGCGAGAAACACGCCCGCCTGCGCTACCAGGGACCCCCGGGGACAGCCGTGTCCCCCCGCTCCTGAGCCCCGGCACCGCGCGGTGGGGTCAGCCCCGCATCCCCCCGTGGGCCCGGGCCGGTCCCGCCCCACCGCGGTGGGGCTGGGCTGGGGGCGCTGCCAGGCTGGGGATGGACGGGATTTGGGGGTGCACGCCCCTTCGTGGGCGTGTGCGATGAGCTGGGTGAGTTCTCAGCCTGGGCGACACCGAGGGCACGTTGGGAGTGGCGTGGCTTGAGCGCTTGGGGACCGGAGAGGGGCTGGCACCGCTTGTGCACGGACTGCAAAGGGCTTCTCCGAGAATTAAAGCAGATTCTCTTTAAATATAATATATATTTGCTCCACTGCCGTGTCTGCTCTGTGCCGGGAACCTCAGGGCAGGGGGAAGGAGGGTTCAACCCCAAACCTGGGGTGCAGACAGGGCCCCCCCAGACCCTTCCTGCACCCGGGGTGGGGGTTCTGATGCTCCGGTGCCGCTCCTTGTCCTGCTCCCGGGAAGGTCAGGGCTGCCCGCGGGGCTGGACGGCCGCTCCTTGGGAGGTGTCCGGGTTTATTGGGGGCTGTTGGCCGAGGCCTTTGTCCTGCTCCAGGTGCTCTTATCGCCGCTCCCCGCCCTCCGTGCCCGCCTGCACGGGGATGGCTTTGCTGTTATCTGGGCTTGGCTGTTATCAGCGGCCGGGGAGAGAATTGGCCCTTCCCCTGTCCCTCTGCAGCAGGGACAGCCAGGACCCCCCCTCCGCTCCTCCTGGGGGCACAGCCTCCCGTGAGCCCCTCACCACCGAAATCCCAATTCATCATCCCAGAGCAGCTGGGGCTGCCCCCGGGTCTCTGGAAGTGTCCGAGGCCAGGTTGGGATGGTGGAAGGTGTCCCTGCCATGGCAGGGGTGGCACTTGGGTGGGCTTGAAGGTCCCTTCCCAACCCAACCATTCCCCGGCTCTATGACACCCAGGGAGGGATGAAGATGATGATGAAGATGATGATGATGATGGTCCTGCCCTCTCCACACGGGAAAAAGAGGAATAAACGCTTTGAGCTCTCCTGGGATAACACAGCTGGGGCTGGGGGCGTAGGCGCTGCCCGGGCAGGGGGCGGCCCCCCCGCCCCGCCCCGCCCCGGGGCCGTGCCGCCCCCCGGCCCTGCCCCATAAAGCAGCGGAGGAGCCGCTCCGGTGCTCCCTGCCCGGTTCCCGGTGCTCCCTGCCCGGTTCCCAGCCCCCCATTCCCGTTTTACCCCCCTCGCTCCCGGTACACCCCGAGGATGCTGCGCCGCCGCGGAACCTTCACGGTGCAGCCGCTCCGCGGTGAGTCGGTGGTCCCGGGGCTACGGGGGTCCCCCCGCTCTGGCCTGGGTCCCTCGGGTCTCCAGCCTGCGAGGATCGTGCTGGAGGGGATCCTCAGGGATCTCTGTTTTGAGGTGTCAGTGCTGGAGAGGGAACCCGGGCTCCTTGGAACCCAAATTTGTGCTCGAGAAGGAGCCCGGGGGTTCCCTGGAACCCCCAATTTGTGCTACAGGGGGTCCCTG
Organism: Lonchura striata; assembly: GCF_050655825.1. NCBI lineage: Eukaryota > Metazoa > Chordata > Aves > Passeriformes > Estrildidae > Lonchura > Lonchura striata. The sequence goes on from NC_140724.1 coordinate 3,365,270, forward strand.
GAGCCCCGATTTCCATCCCACTCCCTGCTGGGAGGGGCCCAGGCTACCGGCTGCGCTGGGAATTCAGGTTTTCCCTTCCCGTCTTTGGGCTGATGGGCCGGTGCCTGTCCCCAAATGCGGCGTGGGGGTCCCCAAAACCCAGGGCTCGTTTCCGAGTGTGCCGGGACCCCTCCAGCAGCAACGTCTGGGAGGTTCTGGGGACTGAGCTGCCAACGCAGGGGCACCCCCAGGAGGAGCTGATGGGGACCCCCAGACCCCTTCTCACCCTGCCGGTGCCCCCCACACCGGTGGGGCTCCGGTGACGCCCCCGTGGCGGCGGGGGCAGCGGTGCCTTGGCACGGGGGGACCTGGAGCCTGTGGAATTGCAGCGTGTGGGATGCTCTGGGACGCTGGCAGCAGCCACGGAGCTGCGGTGGAAGGGCTGCCCCCCGGAATTCCTGGGATTCAATCCTGCTGGGGCGGGCGGGCTGCTCCCCGGCATTGCTGGGATTCAATCCCACTGAACGGCCGGATTGTCCCGGGGCTGGCCGCGGCTCCCCTCGGCCCCTCCAGCCCCCGAGGGATGCACGGTGAGCAGGCCGGCTGCGGGAGGGGCAGGAATTTGGGAGCACTGGGACCCCCGGCCGGTGAATTCAGAGCACGCTGGAGCCCTGAGTGAGGTTTGTGGAATTGGGAGGGATGCAGGCGGCACCTGGCTGCCTGCCGGCGCCCAAACAACCCTCTCGCCTTCCCAGCTGGGCTGGGAAGGGAGTCCTTAACCACTGGCCCAGCCAGTATCGCCGATCCCAAGCCCTGCGAGGAACCAGTTGGGAACCGGTCCTGCAATGGGCGCCTCTGGATGCAGGGCCCGTCGCCGGCCGGGGTGGCAATAAAAGGGAGCGCCGGGACGCGCGCCCGGCACTCGGCTCCGGCTCCCGGCGATGTGGGGCGGCTCCCGCGCCGTCTGGAAGAGGAGGTGCAGCTGCTGTGAGTGCCTTCGAGGGGGTTCAAGCCCCCGAGTGGGGTTTTAGGGGGTGGGCAGCCCGCAGGAGGTGCCAAAGCTGCGCTGCCAGCTCCCTGAGCCCGCGGCGTGGCTGGGAAGGGAGAGAGCGCTGGGCGAGGAATGCCGAGAGCTCGCCGTGGATGCAGCGCGATCCCACCTGGAGCTGCGGGGTGCTGGGGGGCACAGCCCGGCTGGCGGTGCCACCCATCCTATGGGCACGAGTGCGAGGAGCTGGCGGTCCCCGGAGCCGTCCCAGGTCCGGGATCCCACGGCCGCGCTGTGTCCTGGGCTGTCGGCACCGTGCTGGAGTGGGATATGGAAGAGCCTGGCTCCAAAGCCCTGCCCAGGTCAGGGTGGGGGCCGTGGGTGTCCCCCCAGCAGATCAGCTTGGGAGGAGGAGGAGGAGGAGGATGGTGGAGGCCGCGGCTGTGTTTTTGGGGAGTTGTAGGAGAGTATTCCCAGCTGCTGGGCAGGGGGAGAACGGCCTTGGGCACGGCTGGAGCTGCTGTAGGGGGTTCGGGGGGCTTGGAGGGGTGGTGGGCATCCACTTTCCTTCCCAGGGACCCCCCAGCTCAGCCCACTCGTCCTCCCTTGCCCCGCAGATGGTCCCTGGGAGTCGGCCGAGAGCTGCATCGTGCGCACCTCCGCCAGCGTCTACCGGCGGCTGCAGGAGAGCCCGCGGCAGCCCCCGCGGGGAATGAGCAGCCGGGGACCCCCGCAGCCCCCCAGCAGCCCCCCGGCCGGCGGGAGGCTCCTCAAATCCGAGTCCGAGGATTCGGGCGTGGAGATGGCCAGCAACGAGCACTCGCCCTCCACCCCGCTGGGCTCCGAGAGCAGCTTCTCCCTGGAGGGTTTCCCGGCGGAGAAGCCCCCCGGAGAGGAGCCCCCCGGAGGGGAGCCCCCCGGGGAGGAGCCCCCCAGGCCGGCCCGGAGCCGCTCGGCCAGCCGGAGGCTGCTGCAGGCAGCGCAGCGGAGCAGGAGGCAGCGCTGCCAGCGCAGCGCCAGCGCCGCCGAGCTGGCAGAGCCCCCCGGGGACCCCTCGGGGGTTCGGCAGCCCCGGGACCCCCAGGCCGCGGTGCCGGGGCAGGGGCTGCGCTACCTGGAGCAGGTGTGCCAGATGCTGGAGCGCCTGGCGCGGCTGCAGCAGGACAACCGCGCCCTGCGGCGGCAGGCGGCCGGAGCCCGCTGCGCCCGCAGCCTGGTGAGGGCCGGGAGGAGCGGGATTCGCGGGGGGAAGGGGGTGCGGGGGTCGCAGCTCTCACACCCCGCCCGTCCCCTCCTCGCCCGCAGTCCAGCCGGCAGCCCCCGAGGCAGGATTTGGATTTGGGCGCCTGGAGGGATGAGGGGTTCCGGCCGCGCTCCTGCTCGGACAGCCAAGCGCCAGGTGAGCTCGGGAGCGGCGGCACCGGGAGATGCGGGGACGGGGGCAGCGTGCGGGACCGTGGCAGCACGATGCCCACCCCAACCCTTCAGCTTGACCAGCTTCGTTCCCCTCCTTGCAGCAGCCGAGCCCGGGCCGTGCCGGAGGCTGGGCGGACACTCGCTGAGCTCCCCCAGCCTGCTGGACCCCTCCGAGGGCGGGGCGGGGGTCCCGCCACCGGACAAGGTACGGCCGGGGGGGCTCGGGGAGGCCCGGGGCGCCCCCGGGACCCGCCCCTGACGCCGCTCTCCCGGCAGGACGGGCGCTCGCACTGGGGCCGGGTGAAGGTGCTGCTCACCCGCCTGGCCCGCCGCTCCCTGCGGGGCGGCCGGTGCCGGTAGGACCGGGAGGGGTCCCGCTCCCACCGCCGCACCCGGATGGAAGAATTGCGTCACGCCCCTCGCTATGACGTCACGCCTCTCGCCATGACGTCACGCCAGCCCGGGGCCGGTCCCCAGCCTGGCGCAGCCCCTTCCCCTTGATTTCTTTTCCCCCAATAAAGTCTTTTCAGCCACAAACGCGCGGCTCGTAGCGAGGTGCTTGCTTGCTTGCTGCCGCGCCGTGACGTCACGCCCCAAAACCCGGCGTGACGTCACGCCAGGACGCGTCACCGCCGCATCACTTCCCACGGCTTTTCCGCCCCTTTTGTCCCACGGGGCCGCGCACGGACCAAGCGGCTCCCGAGCCCCCTCCCCACCCGGGGCAGGCTCCGGAGGGGTCCCGGGGCTCGGGGCAAAGCTCGTCCTTCCCCCGAGCCCCCCGCGGGTGGTGGGGAGGGGGCGCCGGGGGTCCCCGCCACGTCGGGGATGATGCTGCCGGGAGCATCGCTGCTCTCTCCAGGGGACTCCCCCAGTTTGGGGGTGGGTGAGGAGGGGGCTCGATGCTGTTTTGGCGCTGCTGGAGCCCCTCCCGGTGTCGCCAGCTCTGCGCGGGACGGGCCGGTGCCGCAGGTGAGGAAGATGCTGCCCCGAGCCCCGGCCAGGCGCTCTCCCGTCAGGTATCCCGTTATCCCTCCCTTTTTTACCCCTTTTCCTGCCGATTTCCTACCATCCCTTGGGAGTTTTTTCCTTCCCAGCGGTGAATCCCGCAGCGCCTCCCGGCACCGCTCCCACCCTGGGGACATCCCTGGAGCTGCAGCGTCCCGCATCCCCCCGCATCCCCCCGGGAACCGCGAGGGAGCCCCGGGGACATCCCTGGAGCTGCAGCGTCCCGCATCCCCCCGCTCCTCCCCGGGAACCGCGAGGGAGCCCCGGGGACATCCCTGGAGCTGCAGCGTCCCGCATCCTCCCGCTCCTCCCCGGGAACCGTGAGTGCTCGTCCCCGCCGTGCCCACCCTCACGGCAGGGTCTGGGGGGACAGGGGGTCCCTGGCAGTGCCCCCCGGCTGGGTCGCAGCCTGGCCGGGGGTGCTGAAGGGTTTTTGGAGCACAGCTCGGGGGGTTGTGTGTGTTTTGTCCTTGTTCCCCCCTTTCCAGCATCAAACCCCTTCCCATCTCCCCCCCTCGGCCCTCCTGAGCCCCCCAGGGTGAGGAGCAATGGGGAGGGGCTCGGGGCGGTGGGGAAGGACCCGGCTGGGTGCTCCCGGTGCGGGGTTGGGGTCTGGGCACCCCCTCCCCTGCTGCCCCTCTGCTCCTCCATCCTCCCCCTCCCCTGGGACCCGCCTGAATCCCAGTGATGATCCCAAGGGAGCTGCTGGGGCTGGTCCAGGGGATGCTGATTCTCCTTCCAGGGCCCGGGTGAGGAGGAGGAAGGAGACCTGAGCCTCTCTGTCCCACCCCAGCACCCCCGAATCACCTGGAACAGGGGGAAGCTCCCGAGCCCCTGACAAGGAAAATCAAGGTGCGGATGCAGATGTGTGCTGGTGTTGGCAGGCCTGGACAGGGTTAATTCATCCTATTTGTGAGGAAAATCCTCGGGATTGGAGGTGGACTGGCACCTGCTAAACCTGTCTGAGATTTGGGGAGGAAGGGGGACAATTGGGATGGCAGCAGTGCCACTGAGCTAACCCGGAATTCCCGACGGGGAGGGAAAAGGAGGAGGATTTGCTCAGCAGCAGGGAATGCTCCCCATGCTGGGCTGGCCCCGCTGCCACTCGCGGATCCTCCGGGGGATCCTTCCCTTCCCTCCTGGAGCTCGGGGTGCTGATGAGCCTCACCCAGGGGTGCCCCAGCCACCGAGGCTGAGCACGTTCCTCATCGCAGAGCGAGTTTTCCCTTCCTGCCGCTCTCCCTATTAGCGCTGGGATCTTGTGGGCGGTGCAAAACCCGCTAATTATCCACTTTTTACTATCAAAGATGGAATTCTCCTCCCCAGCCGCTGTGGAGAGTAGGCGGAGTGAATCCCTGGGAACGCCTGGGTTGAAGTTTCCATGGGTGACATCCTGAGTGCTGGCAGGGACCAGGAGCGGGGATTTGGGGATGCTCGGAGCGCAGAAGGGGAGGGATGCTGGGGACGAGGTGGCCGGGGAGGTCTGGCTGTGCCACACAGGGTGACAGCGGCACAGAAAAAACCACCAGGTGGGTTCAGGTGAGCCATGGGGGTCTGGAATTTGGGCAGGAATCCAGGCCACAGAGGGATCTGTGCCCGTTTGGGACCACACTGAGGTCTGCAGGGCTCGGATCCCGTGGGGGAGCGTGTCCCTTGCTCAGCCTCACAGGCTCTGTGCATGGCTGTTAAATATATATATATATAAAAAAATATCTATATTCTGTATATTTAGCATCCCTGCTCTGGGTAACTGTGGCAACGGGGTTTATTTTGCTTCAACCTGGCCTGCCATGTGATGTGGTTGGGAAGGAACAGCCAAGGGGAGAGGGAGGGATGAAGTTCTCCCTGCTGAGATCTGGGGAGGAGCCGTGGCCTGGGACGCTCCTGGGGGCACCTCGCCGTGTCCCCGCACTGGGGACAGCCAGCAGCACTCTCACAGCTCTGTCCCATCCCTTCTGCACCAGCTGGGAAGGGACGGTTTGGTTTTAGGGGTTCCATCCTCATTTCCTGCTGGGCTTCCCAGGACACCCCAAGCACCGCTCCCCGTCTCATGCAGGTCCCGCTGGGAAGGGCTGGGGAAGGTTTCCCTGGTACCTGGAGCAGCAGGAGCCTCGAAGGGACCTTCGTCATCTCCACTGGAACCTCAGCAGGGTGGGCTTCCAAGCCCACCCCGAGCAGCACCCGCTCAGCCCAGGACCCAGCAGGCGGCCCCTGCTGACCCTGGAAGGTGCCAGTCGGGCCGGAAAGCTCCTCTTGTACCGAAACCTCCGTTCCTCGTGCTCTGGCGCCGCCTCCTTCCCCCTCCACGGGGATGTTCAGTCCCGGTTCTCCCCCCGGGACACCCCGAGCCCCCCGCGTCCCCCTGCAGTGGCGGCCGGGCGGCGGCAGAGGGCGACAGCGGCCCGGCGGTGACAGCGACAGCGACACGGTGACATTGACAGCGACACCGGCACGGTGACAGCGACACCGGCACGGTGACATTGACACCGGCACGGTGACAGCGACACCGGCACGGTGACAGCGACACCGACACCGGCACGGTGACATTGACAGCGGCACGGTGACATTGACACCGACACCGGCACGGTGACATTGACACCGGCACGGTGACATTGACACCGGCACGGTGACAGCGACACTGGCACGGTGACAGCGACACCGACACCGGCACGGTGACATTGACAGCGGCACGGTGACATTGACACCGACACCGGCACGGTGACATTGACAGCGACACCGGCACGGTGACAGCGACACCGGCACGGTGACATTGACAGCGGCACGGTGACATTGACACCGACACCGGCACGGTGACATTGACACCGGCATGGTGACAGCGACACCGGCACGGTGACAACGACACCGACACCGGCACGGTGACATTGACACCGACACCGGCACGGTGACAGCGACACCGACACGGTGACAGCGACACCGACACCGTCACGGTGACATTGACACCGGCATGGTGACAGCGACACCGACACCGGCACGGTGACACCGGCACGGTGACATTGACACCGGCACGGTGACAGCTACACCGGCACGGTGACAGCGACACCGACACCAGCACGGTGACACCGGCACGGCCCCAGCGGTAACAGTGACACAGGGACCGGCACGGTGACACCGGCACGGCCCCGGTGGTGACAGCGACACCGACACAGGGACCGGCATGATGACACCGACACCGGCACGGTGACACCGGCACGGTGACACCGGCACGGCCCCAGCAGGGACACCGACACAGGGACCGGCATGATGACACCGACACCGTCACGGTGACACTGGCACAGCCCCGGCGGTGACAGTGACACCAACATTGGCACGGTGACACCGGCATGGCCCTGATGGTGACAGCGACACTGACACCGGCATGGTGACACCAGCACGGCCCTGACACTGACACAGACATGGCCCTGGTGGTGACAGCGACACCAGCACGGCAGCAACACCGGCACAGCCCCAGTGGTGACAGTGACACCGACACTGGCACAGTGACACTGGCACGGTGACACCGGCATGGTGACACTGGCACAGCCCCAGTGGTGACAGCAACACCGACACTGGCATGGTGACACCGGCACAGCCCCAATGGTGACAGTGACACCGACACTGGCACAGTGACACCGGCATGGTGACACTGGCACAGCCCCAGTGGTGACAGCAACACCGACACTGGCACGGCCCCAGTGGTGACAGCGACACCACCCTGGCGGTGACACCGGCACCGGCATGGACCCGGTGGTGACACTGGCACGGCCCTGGTGGTGACAGCAACACCGACACGGCCCCAGCGGTGGCACTGGCATGGCCCTGGTGGTAACAGCCGTAACGGCACGGACCCGGTGGTGGCACAGACATGGCCCTGGTGGTGACAGTGACACTGGCACAGCCCCAGTGGTGGCACCAGCACAGCCTTGGTGGTGACGGTGACACCGGCACAACCCCAGTGGTGACAGCGACACAGCCCCAGCGGTGGCACCGACGCAGCCCCGGCCGTGCTGCGCTGCCAAAAACTTTATTGGGGACAAGCCACCGAGTCCCTGCGGCCCTTCCCCGCACACCGAGGCGGGGCTGAAGCCCCCAGTTTTCCATAGGTTTGCTTCCGTAGGGATGTCCCCCAGCTGTCCCTGCTCTGGGGTCTGGGGTCCCCTGTCCCCACCCTGCACCCCCCAGCTCTGGGGCAGGGGCTCTTTGTCCCATTCCTGGGAAAAGAGGGATGGACGCTCGCCACGGGAGGCATCACCCCCTCCCTGTACCTCAAAAAACGGGATTTGAGTGATTTTACCCTCCCCTGAGGGGACCACCGGGCTACTAAGGCACAAAATGAGGGGAAGGAGTGGGGGGGTCTCACCCTCTGGGCTCTGGGGGTGCAAAGAGGGGTCTGGAACCTGGTAAAACCCAGCACCCCACATCCCAATCCCCATCTTTGTCCGCACGGGATCGCTCCCTTTCCTTGCTCCTCCACACCCCCAAAATTTAAGGCGAAACTCATTCGCGGACCGACAAGGACGATGCAGAGCCGCGAGTCCGTCCCTGGGAGGGGAGCTGGGGGGAAAGGGGGGGATCCCCATCCCCTCCCCACCCCCAGGCTGGCCTCAGTCGTCGGCCACGATGGAGAGCGCCCGGAGCTCGCTGAGCTTGGCGTCGTTCTCCCGCTCGCGCTGCTCGTCGCTCAGCCCGGGCCGGTCGATCTGTGCCGTCAGGTCCCCAAAAATCTTGTGCATCTCCGTGTAGTAGACAACCTGTTGGATAAAAGGGGGAGTGGGGAGGGAGGGGAATGAGGGGGGGGTCTCCTCCCCAGCCCACCCCACCCGCGGGTGCCCTCGGCAGCCCCTCGCCGCGGCGTTGGGGTCTAAAATAGCTCCCTCCCACGCGGCCATGCCACCCCCTCGGATTATTACAACTCAACACATTTTAATAACACGCTGCCCTTCTCCGCTCGCTTCCCATCTGCGAGCCGCCACCGGCACCGCCACCCTCCCGTCCCCTCGTTTGTCACCGGTGCCACCGGCACCCGCCGCCTGCCCACGCTGCCCACGGCCCGGTGGGCACGGTGGGCTCGGCGAAGGGGGCACGCCCGGCAGAGCCGTGCCCCGTGCGGAGCACGGCGAGGAGGAGGAGGAGGAGGAGGAGGAGGGGGGGTGTGTTAATAACGTGCTAATTAGCACCGCCAATTATCTCCGGCAGCGAGCAGCTCTTGCCGGCGCGGGAGCCCGTGGGTCAGCGCAGGCAGATGGCAGCGGCGTGGCTGAGCGGGGAGAGGGGGGCTCCCAGCTCTGCCTGGAGACCCCCGGTGCTGCGGGACCCCCGGTGCTGCGGGAACCACCCCCTCCGGTGTCCCGGGACCCCCGGTGTCCCAGGACCCCCGGTGCTGCGGGACCCGGGGCACTGCGGGACCCCCCCGGTGTCGTGAGACCCCCGGTGCTGCGGGAACCACCCCCCCCGGTGTCCCGGGACCCCCGGTGTCCCGGGACCCCCGGTGTCGCGGGATCCTCGGTGTCCCGGGACCCGGGGCACTGTGGGACCCCCGGTGTCGTGGGACCCCTCCGGTGCTGCGGGTCCCCCCCTGTGTCCTGGGACCCGGGGCACTGCGGGACCCCCGGTGTCGCGGGACCCTCGGTGCTGCGGGACCCCCAGCCCTGCCTGTGAGACCCCCAGGGCCGCTTGGGCACTCGTGGTGCTGCCTGTGAGACCCCCCGAAGCACAGAACCTCTGGGTACCCCCTGCACTGTAGGACCCCCAGACCCTCCCGTGGGACCCCCGGCACTGCAGGACCCCTGGTGCTGTGCCAGCTGTGGGATCCTGTCCTGGATGTCCCCCCACGCCCCTCAGGGAGGGATTGGGGAGCGAAGCCCCCCCAGGGTGGGCAATGCCAACGCTGTCCCCATTTCCCAGGAGGGCCCCAGCATCTCCAGCAGCACTGAGACATCCACGGTCTCCATGGAGACCAGCTCCCCTAATCCTGCTCAAAACGCTGCCGATTTTGGGCAGGCCCCAGGGGGCATCGTGGGCCCCCAATTTCCAGGCTGAACGCTGCCTGAAGCCCCCTCCCCAGGCCCGGCCGTGCCGGGGGTCCGGGGGCTGCTCGTGGCCGGGGCTCCCCACGCAGCGCTGCCGGCTGAGTCACAGCAATGCTCATTTACACGGTGACTAACGAACCCCACACGGGGCTGAGCTGGCACGGGCCCCCCAAAATCCCTGCACGCCCCCCAAAGCACAACCCCACAGCTGGGTCACCCCCAGCATCCTCTGAGCCCCCCTGCCAGCAAGAGATGCCGAAAACACCCGAAATCCTCTGGCAGTGCCACGGGTGGGCAGGGATCCGGGGGTACGGGTGCCAAGCGGGGTGCCAGAGCCCTGGAGCAGCCCCCCATGTCCCTTGTCCCCAGCCCGGGGCCAGATGGGCTCTGCTCAGTCACACATTGGCAAGGGGCACTGCCAATTCCAGCACAGAAAAAGCTGAACCTTGTCAGGGTGGCAGATGCCACCCCCAGGATTGTTCCCCAAAATTGGGGGATGTTTGTCCTTCGGGATTGGTCCCAGGATTGTTCCCCAGGATTTGGGGACAATTGTTCCCCAGGATTGACTCCAGAACTGCCCCGTCCACCAGGATCCAGAAATCCCTGAGGATTCCTCCAGGACCAGGATTGCACCCTAGGATTGTCCCCAGGATTGTCCCCCAGGATTGTCCCCCAGGATCTTCCTCAGGATTGTCCCCCAGGGTTTTCCTCAGGATTGAGGCCAGGATTGTCCCCAGGATTGTCCCCAATGGATTGAACCCAGGATTGTCCCCCAGGATTTTCCTCAGGATTGTCCCCCAGGATTGTCCCCAGGATTGTCCCCCAAGATTTTCCTCAGGATTGTCCTCAGGATTTTCCCCAGGATTTTCCTCAGGATTGAGGCCAGGATTGTCCCCAGGACTGTCCCCAGGATTGTCCCCAGGGCTGTCCCCAGTGGATTGAACCCAGGACTGTCCCCAGGATTGTCCCCAGGACTGTCCCCAATAGATTGAACCCAGGATTGTCCCCAGGATTGTCCCCTGGACTGTCCCCAATGGATTGAACCCAGGACTGTCCCCAGGATTGTCCCCAGGACTGTCCCCAGGACTGTCCCCAATGGATTGAACCCAGGATTGTCCCCAGTGGATTGAACCCAGGACTGTCCCCAGGATTGAACCCAGGGCTGTCCCCAATGGATTGAACCCAGGACTGTCCCCAGGATTGAACCCAGGGCTGTCCCCAATGGATTGAACCCAGGACTGTCCCCAGGATTGAACCCAGGGCTGTCCCCAATGGATTGAACCCAGGACTGTCCCCAGGATTGAACCCAGGATTGTCCCCAGGACTGTCCCCAGGATTGTCCCCAATGGATTGTCCCCAGGACTGTCCCCAGGATTGAACCCAGGACTGTCCCCAGGATTGTCCCCAGGACTGTCCGCAATGGATTGAACCCAGGACTGTCCCCAGGATTGTCCCCAGGACTGTCCCCAGGATTGTCCCCAATGGATTGAACCCAGGACTGTCCCCAGGACTGTCCCCCAGCATCCACGCTGCACCGACCGGGCAGAGCAGAGCGAGTTCCTCGCCGCTGCTCCCCTTCCACCCACATCCCGCAGCCACCAACTCCTTCCCCAGGGACACCCCATGTCCCCAGGGCCTGGTGGGTGTCCTTGGGGACCCCTCCTGTCCCCAGGGCCCGCCGGGTGTCCCTGGAGATGCTCCTGTCCCCAGCAGGCCCCAGTGCAGAAGCAGCTGGCACCATCCGGACGCTGCAGCGCCGCGCCAGCCGAGCCTCCCCAGCTTCATCCACAAAACCCCACTGGCATCGATCCCCCCGTGATTTCTCCTGTTGAAAGAGCAGTGAAAACCCTCCCAGGGAGGGGCTGCACCCCAAACTGGTGACAGTGACAGGGGCCAGCCAGCTCAGCCTGCCCTACCTGCTCCCGCCAGCCCAGTACTTTTCCAGCTATGGATGCCATATGCTCCCACCCCATCAAATCCCAGCTCCAACTCGCCTTTGAGCCCGAGCCAACGGCCCCAAGTCCACCTGTCTTGAACTAATTCTGTTTGGGGACGCCGTGTTCTGTGGATTTTCTATAGATCCTGGCCACAATGGCCCAGCAGTTGCTTGTTTGGGGCAGCCCTACCCAAAACAAACCAGGGGTGCTGCCAGAACCAGGCTCCCCCAGCCCACAGCACCATCCCTGCCTTGCCAGCCCCATCTTTCCCCCCATTCCATTGAAATCCAAAGGAATCTCCTGTTTTCTAGCTGGAAAACAAAGCACAAAGCGGGAAGGAAGTGCTGTTCACGCCTCACACCAGCGACAGCTCCAAAATCTCCCCCTTTCATCTTCCATGTGGCCACTTCAAAGCCCCCAGCCAGGGAAATATTTGCCTCCCTTGGCTTGGCCCGGGCCCGTGGGTGGAGAGAAGAATTTGGTGTTGAATGTTACAGCCCTGCAAGCTCGGGACATGTCAGGAGACACCCAGCCCCGGGAGCAGAGCCAGGCTGTGCCACGGGAACTCGCCCGCCCGCCCGGGCAGGAGCCTCGGGAGGGTCTCCTTGGGTCACAGCCACGGAGGTGCTTGGGAGCAGGGTCCTTCCCCTTCCCCGGGAGGCAGTGGGTCCCCTCCCAGCTCATCGTGGCACTGGATGGTGTCACTGTCACAAAATTTGTCTTGCTTTAACTCCCGGCTTCCCCCAGCGCCGAAAAATAAGGAAAATTAACACGGGTTTGCCTTTGGATGGTGGGTTTGACCCAGGGTGAAACAACCCCAAAATCCCAGAATCCTGAATGAGGCCCAGCCCCATTCCCATCCCAAAATCAGCATCCTGAATGAGCCCCAGTCCGACCCCAAAATCAGCATCCTGAATGAGGCCCAGTTCCATCCCAAAATCCCAGCATCCTGTATGAATGAAGCCCAGCCCCATTCCCATCCCAAAATCAGCATCCTGAACAAGGCCAGCCCCAGTCCCACCCCAAAATCAGCATCCTGAACAAGGCCAGCCCCAGTCCCATCCCAAAATCAGCATCCCTAATGAGACCAGCCCCAGTCCCATCCCAAAATCAGCATCCTGAATGAGACCAGCCCCAGTCCCACCCCAAAATCCCAGCATCCTGCATGAGGCCAGCCCCAGTCCCATCCCAAAATCAGCATCCTGCATGAGGCCAGCCCCAGTCCCATCCCAAAATCAGCATCCTGCACGAGGCCAGCCCCAGTCCCACCCCAAAATCAGCATCCTGCACGAGGCCAGCCCCAGTCCCACCCCAAAATCAGCATCCTGCACGAGGCCAGCCCCATCCAGCCCTTTCCTTGTGGGATTCACCTCCAGCCTCACCCCACTCCTGCAGAAAAGGTTGAAAACAGGAATGACCTCGAGGAACACGACTCCCCCAGCTGCTGATCAGCTCGGGGGGGCACAGGGGGAGGGAGAGCAGGGCAGCATTCCCGTGCCAGCTCTCTCCTGGCATGGGGATGCTCCTGCCTGCCCTTCCCAGCCAGGTGCCTGCAGGTGAGCAGTGCCGAGCTGACTCAGGGCTCCTGCTGCTATTCCTGGCTCGCCACTGACTCATTACCTCGGGCAAATCACATCCCTTTTCCACTTGATTTCTGCCACTTCAGTGGGAAAACGCTGCGCAGAGCTCCCGAGCCAGGGGGGGACACGGCACAAATATTCCAAACTCTCCTCCCAGCATCCCTCCCCGGGGGTGGAAGGATGCAGGCAGTGCTGGGAAGGAAGAGGGATGAGGCTCCCATGGAGGTTGGCAGGGAGGGAGGGATGTGAGGAGCTGCACCCATCTGGGACCAGCTCGAAGCGCAGCCTACGGGAGATGCATCAGCTCTGTTGTGACGCTGTCTTTTTGGGTGTTCAAAACGGGATTTCACTCGGTTTTCCCAACAAATTCCTCACCTGAAGAGAGGCAGGGCAGATAGATGGGAAAGAAAGCTGAGGATTCCCAAGGAAGAAGAGGCAGATGGATGGAGAGTCTGACAAACAGCCCCAGCAGTGACACCCTGCTGCTCCCTGCTTGCATCTCTGGGCACCCCAAAGTCCAAAATCTTGGGAATCAGGACACAAACAGCGAGAAGCCGGAGGGGCAAAGGCGAGGAAAACCACGGAGAGGGCAGAGAAAATTCAGCTTTCAAAGCCTCAGTGGGGAAAAAGGCCAGCAAGAGTCTGCGACAGCTCTGGGAATCGTGGTTATTCCGGGCTGGAACAGGGAGCCCCGCGGCCGATTGCTAAGGGAACAGCAGGAACAGCATCCCCAGCACCCACCCTGCGGCGCGGGGAGCATCGGCACCATCTGGTAGGTGAATCAGCCTTGCAGACAACTCGCTGGCAGCTCCATGCAGAGGCCCCCCCAAGTCGGAGGTGAGGTGGAACACGTGCTCCCGGCACCACCCGGGTGCCTGCGGCAGCTCCCGGCCCCAGGACGCCGCAGGAGAGCGGGAGAAGGGCCACGGCGTGGGTCCCGCCCTCCTCCCGGGGCTGCCAGAGGTTCTCAAAGCTTGGGGAGATCCCAACCCTGCCCCTCTGCAGCTGAAGGAAAGGGAGGAGGAGGAGGAGGAGGAGGAGGAGGAGGAGGAGTGGCAGCACGTCCCCAAAGGAAGCTGGAGGATGGAAGAAATGGAAGCTGGTGGTTATTCAGGTCTTTGGTGTGGAGATGTCCCAGGAGCTTCTCCACTCACCAGGAGACCAAACACCTTAAACCTAATGAAGCTCTGAGCTCAGGACTCTAAATTCGAGGAGATGGAGCTCCCACGGGCTGCCAGAGGTTCTCAAAGCTTGGTGAGATCCCAACCCTGCCCCTCCGCAGCCGAAGGGAAAGGGAGGAGGAGGAGGAGGAGGAGGAGGAGGAGGAGGAGGAGGAGGAGGAGGAGGAGGAGTGGCAGCACATCCCCTGCCACTGGGGAAGCTGGAGGATGGAAGAAATGGAAGCTGGTGGTTACTCAGGGCATCTCTTCCTGCAGATCTTTGGTGTGGAGATGTCCCAGGAGCCTCTTCTCCACTCACCAGGAGCCCAAACACCTCAAACCTAATGAAGCTCTGAGCTCAGGACTCCAAATTCGAGGAGATGGAGCTCCCAGGTGGATAAAGCCATGGAATCCCAGAGGATAAACCAGGCAGGGCTGGAGCTGTGGGACAGGACACGACACAGGGACCAGGGGGGGACAATGTCTCACCTGTGCCCGGACCAGCGACTCGAAGCTGGGTTTGAAGTAATCGATGCGGCTGCTGTAGAATTTGGGCATCTCCTCCAGGAGCTGCTTGTTCTTGGCTTCAAAGTCCTCCTTGACCGGGCGCAGCTCCTCCCGGGCCTGCGGAGGGACACGGGGTCAGACTCCCGGGACAAGGATCTCCTGGCATGGAGGCCACCCCAGGACAATGGGGAGCCTTGCTTGGTTGGGGGGACCCACGGGATCATCCAATGGAATCTGGTGGGATCCACGTGACCATTCAATGGACCCTGGTGGAACTCAAGTGACCATCCTGTGGGACCTGGTGGGATCCAAGTGACCATTCAATGGACCCTGGTGGGATCCAAGTGACCATCCTGTGGGACCTGGTGGGATCCAAGTGACCATCCTATGGAACCTGGTGGAACTCAAGTGACCATCCTATGGAACCTGGTAGGATCCAAGCCACCATTCAATGGACCCTGGTGGGATCCAAGTGACCACCCACAAGTGACCATCCTGTGGGACCTGGTGGGATCCAAGTGACCAGTCAATGGAACCTGGTGGGACCTAAGTGACCAGTTAGTGGAACCTGTTGGGCCATCCAGTGGACCCTGGTGGGATCCAGAAGCCCTATGGACTCTGGTGGGATCCAAGTGACCATCCTATGGAACCTGCTGGGATCCAAATGACCATCCTATGGAACCTGCTGGGATCCAAATGACCATTCTATAGAACCTGGTGGGATCCAAGTGACCAATTAATAGAACCTGGTGGGACTCAAGTGACCTCTCACTGGAACCTGGTGGGACCCAAGCGAGCAGTTAATGGATCCTGATGGGACCATGCAATGGACCCATGCTCTGACCCTGGAAAGCCACAGGACACCTGGAGAGGCTGTGCCTTCTGTCCCTCAGAAAACACGGCCAAAACCCATTCCCAGAGCTCAGCCAGGCTGGAGAACATCCCTGGCCACGTCCACGTGCCCTCACCCTGCGATTCCCAGGAGCGTGGCTCCAAGGTCCTGCCCCCACCGTCACCGTGACCTTCAGCTCAGCGCATCCAACTGGCTCCTTGAACCGGAGCGTGGGGAGAACGGGAAATGTCTCCGGGCTGGTGGAAAAGGGCAGGAGGGGGTGGGCTGTGAAACAGGAGACAGTTCAAGTCTGCCACTTAATCCCGGTGCCATTCCGACGGGAGGGGCAGCGGGAGAGCCCGGCCCGGCCGCGGCGCCGGCCCCGGGGACGGGGACAGGGTGCCAGGGGCATGGCAGGGACTGGGCTCCAGGCTGGAAAAACCTGGAATTGGCTGAGAAAAGGAGAAAATGCGTCATTTGCCACGAGGTTGGGAGAGGTGAAACTCCCAGGATGGAGTTCGTGGGGGGAAAATCTTGGAATGGAGTTCATGGGGGGAAAATCCTGGGATGGGACCAGGGAAAAACGCCCAGGATGGAGTTCATGGGGTGAAAATCCTGGGATGGAATTCATGGGCAAAAATTCCTGGGATGGAGCCAGGGAAAAACTCCCAGGATGGAATTAATGGGGAGAAACTTCCGGGATCACGTTCATGGGTGGAAAATCTTGGGATGGAGTTCATGAGGGGAAAATCCTGGGATGGAGTCCATGGGGGGAAATTCCCATGATGGAGTTCATGGGGAGAAACTCCTGGGATGGAGCCAGGGAAAAACTCCAGGGATGGAATTCATGGGGTGAAAATCCCAGGATGGAGTTCATGGGGAAAATCTTGGGATGGAGTTCATGGGGAAAATCTTGGGATGGAGTTCATGGGGAAAATCTTGGGATGGAGTTCATGGGGGAAAACTTCTGGTATGGAGTTCATGGGGGGAAAATCTTGGGATGGAGTTCATGGGGGAAAAATCCTGGGATGGAGCCAGGGAAAAACTCCCAGGATGGAGTTTGTGGGCAAAAATTCCTGGGATGGAGCCAGGGAAAACCCCCTGGGATGAAATTCATGGGGAAAAACTCCTGGGATGGAATTCATGGGGAAAAACTTCTGGGATGGAGTTCATGGGGGGAAAATCCTGGGATGGAGTTCAGGAGGGGAAAATCCCAGGATAGAATTCACGGGAAAACTCCACGGATGGAATTCACAGGGGGAAAGAAGAGCAGAAAACCTGGAGCAAACAATGGATGTAATTTTGTGGTTCAATAATTGAAAATAAATGGATGAGATGAGGCCTTTTCCCATCAAATCCAGACCCTGTGGATACCCCAGGTTCAGGATTGCTCAAGGCTCCCTCTCACAGGTGTTTAAAGCAAATTTTTTTTGGGGGGGAATTAAATCAAAAGTTCATTAAGATGAAAAATAAATGAAATAACTAAACCCTGCTTAATCACCAGGACAAAAGAATTCCCATTTTTCCAGCCTCAGCTTTAGCCTTTGAGGCTGAGCAAAATAAGCTGCTTACATTAAACCAGAGGCGTCTTTTGTTCAGGCAGTTATTTAACATAAAACTTCATTTTTTGGGGGGAATTTCATCAGAAAAACACATTTTCTTTGACTCTGGGAATCAATTGTTCATGGGAGGATCGAGCCACGCGCTGCTGGAGCGATTTTGGGGGAAAGCACTGGGGAAGATTTGATTAAAACAAAAAAAACAAACAAAAAAAAAGCCCAAAAAACCATCCCAAAACCAACAAACTCATCACGATTTCACTAAAATTCAGGAGCAGGCAGAAAGAATCTGGCAAAAATTTTCATTTTCTCTTGGAAAAGAATTTCAATTTCTCTTGGAAAAAATTTCCATTTTCTCTTGGAAAAAATTTTCAATTTCTCTTGGAAAAAAATTCCATTTTCTCTTGGTAAAAAATCCCAATTTCTCTTAGTAAAATCTCCATTTTCTCTTGGAAAAAAATTTCCATTTTTTCTTGGTAAAATTTCCATTTTCTCTTGGAAAAATTTTCCATTTTTTCTTGGTAAAATTTCCATTTTCTCTTGGTAAAATCTCCAATTTCTCTTAGTAAAAATTTCCATTTTCTCTTGGTAAAATTTCCAATTTTTCTTGGTAAAATCTCCATTTTCTCTGGGTAAAATTTCCATTTTCTCTTGGGAAAAAATCTTCATTTTCTTTTGGTAAAAAATTCCATTTTCTCTTGTTAAAAATCTCCATTTTCTCTTGTTAAAAATTTCCATTTTCTCTTGGTAAATCATCCCCTTCACCCTCACTCCAACCCCGCGTGGCGCTGTCAAAAATGTGATTTTTCCATGGCTAAAACCCATCCTCCCACCATTCTGTCGATGGTACGGACGCCAAATGGGAGGGAAAATCTTTTCCCGGATTTTCCCAAATTTTGGCTCGGGGATATATTTCAATATTTCCATACCTGGTGCAGCTTGGCCAGGACGGGGCCGGTTTTTTCTTTTTCCTCATATTTTTCCACCTTGGACTGGAGGCGTTTGTAATCCTGCAGCGTCTGCTCCCTCCTCTTCACGGCCGCGTTCAAACTGGGGAAAACGCCGCTGAACCTGGGAAAAATTAAAAAATCAGGAAAAATTGGGATGGGATAAATCATGCGGATGAAACATCCCAAAAAAATGACGGAGCAGATCGGTCCAGCGGAAATTCCCTCTGACACTCAGCGTGATTTTTTCCCAGCTAAACCATCCCAAAAATCGGAATATTCCGAATTATTGGTGCGCATTCCCCAATTCCTGGTTGGAAAATGAAAATAAAAAATAAAAAAGAGGTAGAGAAGATGAAATAAAAGGCCAGGAGAAAGAAATGATGAGTGGAAAATAAATATTAGATTTTAAATTAATGCAGTTAATTTGCCGTTAATAATTAAATATTAATGGCGGGGTTTTTTTTGCGAAATATTTTTTCCTTTTTGAATATTATTTTTTTGCCTTTTTTTTTGGTTTTCGTATAATTAAATATTAATGGATTTTTTTTTTGCGAAATATTTTTTCCTTTTTGGATATTATTTTTTGCCTTTTTTTGTTAGTTTTTTGTGCTTTTTCGGTTAATTTTTTTGCTTTTTTTAGTCCATTTTTTGCTTTTTTTTTGGTTTTTTTTTTTGCTTCTTCTGATTACATTTTTGTTCTTTTTTCAGCAAATTTTTGCTCTTTTTGGGTCACAAACCCAGCTGAAGTGGAGCCCTGAGCCCTCCCCAGAAAAATTCACAACACGCAAGAATTTACCCAGGCGATGGGAAAAATTCCTCTTATTAAAATGTGTTACAAATTGAGGAAACATGAACATCTGATGGAGAATATTTTTGAATTTTACAGAAAAGGGAAAAGCAGGAACTGGAACGTTGCTCTTGTCTCTTAATTCAAAAAAAATCAAATTATCCCAGGAGATCCCAAGGCTGTGGATTGGGATCAAATAGGTGATGCCTCTGGAGACCATAATTTAATATTCATCATATTAAATATTGATATTTAATATAAAATTCCAGGGTGATTTTGAAGGGTTGGTGGTGAAAAATGGAGAATATTTTTGAATTTTACAGAAAAAGGAAAAGCAGGAACTGGAACGTTGCTCTTGTGTCTTAATTCCCAAAAAAAATCAAATTATCCCAGGGGATACCAAGGCTGTGGATTGGGATCCTTCGATCCTGCCTGGAGGCTGGCACAGAGCAGATTAAATATAAATATAAATATAAATATAAATATAAATATAAATATAAATATAAATATAAATATAAATATAAACCTATATAAACATATAGCTATACAAATATAAATATAGATGTATACCTATATAAATATAAATGTATACCCATATAAATATAAATATAAATATATACCTATATGAATATAACTACAACCATACCTATAAATAGAAATAGAAAATTTATAAAAATAAAAATAAAAATTTATAGATATAAATAGAAAATTTATATATATAAATGTATAGCTATATAAATATAAATATAAATATAAATATAAATATAAATATAAATATAAATATAGATATAAATGTATACCTATATGAATATAACTATAACTATACCTATAAATAGAAATAGAAAATGTATAAATATAAAAATAAAAAATAAACATTTATAAATAGTAATAGAAAATGTATAAATATAAGTATAAATATAAATGTATAGCTATATAAATATAAATTTATAGCTATATGAATATAACTACAACTTTACCTTTAAAGAGAAATAGAAAATTATAAATATAAAAATAAAAAATAAACATTTATAAATATAACATTTATAAGTATAAAAATAAATATAAACATTTTGAAAATAAATATTAAATTTATAAATATAAATATAAAATTATGAATTGAATAAAAATAAAAATAAAAATAAAAATAAAAATAAAAATAAAAATAAAAATAAAAATAAAAATACGTGTAAGTATAACTATAATTATAAAATATAAAATAAATAAATATAAAAATAAAATAAAAATTAAATTAAAAATAAAAAATTAAAAAATTAAAATTAAAAATAAAATTAAAATTAAAATTAAAAATAAAATTAAAAATTAAAAATTAAAAATTAAAATAAAAATTAAAATTAAAAATAAAAAAATGAAAATACAAATACAAATAAAAGTATATGCCATGATATTCTGCCTGTGCTCCAGCTGATCGGGGATGAGGAGCGGCCCGGAGAAGGCACCAGGAAAAGTATAAATAAAAGTACATAAAAGTAGAAATAAAATAAATAAATAAATAAATAAAAGTATAAATGCTGGGGTCAGAAAATCAACATTTTATCTCTGAAACAGCGGAGATCCACGTCGTGCTTTCACGTGTCCCACAGCGACGCCCCTGCAAGGATCAGGAGAGTTTCCAAAGCCTTTGGAGAAGCGCCACCAACCCCTCCATTTGCAAATGGGGCCTGAACAACTCCACCTGGAATTCTGGGGAAGCCTCACAAGGAAATCCCGGATGTTTCATCCATTCCATGCATTTGGAGCAAGGGAAGGATTCCCGTCCCTGAGAGATGCACAGAGGAAAAGCCCGGAGCAGCTGTGGGTGCTTAGAACAAATCATGGAATCAGCAAGGCTGGAAAAGGGCTTTAAAACCCAATCCAAGCACCAAACCAAGCCCCAAAGTGCCACATCCATGCATTTTCTGAGGATGGTGACTCCTGGGCAGACCCTGGCAGGGTTTGACAACTCTTACCACGACAAAAATATTCCCAATCCCTGATATTATCAATAATCCCAACACCATCCTCCTCTCTGTGCTCCTCCACAGGGAATGAGGGGCTCTGACAGCCAAAACCATTCCCAAATCCCCCCACCAGCCTCTGTAACTGTCACCCTGATTCTTAAGATTTTCCAAAGCCTTCTGAGTTTATATTCTGTTGGAGAACTTTCCCACATATTTTCTATAAAGAAGATATTGTTTTGCATTCCTTTATGGGGGTGGAGAAGCTTGAGGTACTGGTGGTTTGTCCAATGTCTTTGGAGAGGTGGCACCTTCACTCTCCAATCCACTGTCACCTTTGGGAAAGTATAAAAGGTGGAGTCAGAAAATAAACTTTCTTCTTTACCTTGCCCACTGTCACCTTTGGGAAAGTATAAAAGGTGGAGTCAGAAAATAAACTTTCTTCTTTACCTTGCCCACTGTCACCTTTGGGAAAGTATAAAAGGTGGAGTCAGAAAATAAACTTTCTTCTTTACCTTGCAAATAGCAGGTGGCTGGCGTCGTGCTTTCAGCGACATGTAAAACCCAAGACTTCCTTTTCTAAATACCAAGCCAAGAAAATCAAAGGTGACTCAAAAAGCAAATTTGGTGGGAATGGTGGCCGAGTGAAGGTAAAGCAGCACAGGGGCCATTAGAGGCCCTGCCAGGAAAGCAGCTTGAGGAATAAGCTGCTGTTGCTCCCTGTCACTTTTCAGAGGGGATTACAGCCCAGGCAGCTTAAGAGGAGCAGGTGAGGGGAGATCCGCAGGGATAACGAAGAGAAAATACAAATTAACTCTGCTCCTGGCTGTGGGGGGAGAGGGGAAACCTGTGGGTGAACTCCTCACAGGATGACAGGTTATCCTTGGAAAAAAAAAAAAAAAATCTAAATCGCCCTGCTCCCTGCATTCCAAATTGTGCTCCCACCTCGTCTCCACGCCAGGCTCTCTTAATTAAAGGATGGGGTGGGAGAGATGCTGACACGGGAGATAAAAGTGCCCCAGGATTCCCAGTGCTGCCACGTTCCTCTGTTACTCAGCCCAGCTGACAAATTTGGGGCTTGGAAATTGGAAATTCCTTCCCATCTTTCTGCTGGGGAAGCCCTGGGGATGGGGGGGATGTTTGAGGAGTGGGAGCATTTTGTCACCTCGCTGCCTTATCACCCTCTCCATCCCAAATCCTCATCCCACTGCTTCCCCCAGCCCCTGTTTTTAGTGGGAAATGGGTGCTGGAGCTTTGGCAGAGGGAAAAAGAATGGCAAAACTTTTAATTCTCCTTGTTTCCAAGCATCTCAAACACCCTCACTGGCAGCCTGTGAGCTGGACCTGGCTGGCACACGCGTGGCTCTACCCTAGGGGCATTCTTTTTGGGATGATATCTTGGATAAGAAACCAAAAGGAGGTGGGCAAGATCTCCAGCTGGTGATGGACGGGTGGAAAAAAAGGAACAACAGAGCTGGGAAGCATCAGATGCCAAAGGAAGGGATGGTGGATGAGGTGAGGGAAGTTTGGAGGGGCACCAGGAGAGGTTGGAGCATGGAGGGGGATTCCTGCCACTCCTCAGCTCATGCCCACACATCCCTGGGGGCCCATCCACCCACCAGGAAGGGGGAAAACGAACCCAGCCCTTCCTCCTGGAGGGAAAAGGTGCAGGAATGGAGAGGCTGGGATGAGGAAGCAGCGTGGGGGATTAGGTGGCCATGTGGTTGCTCCAAATCCTCATTAGGGGCTCGTTAAGCACACGAAAGCTGCTTTTCCTGCTTCCTGGCACCCCTGGAGCTGCTCCTGGCCAGCTTTGGCTGCCTTTTCCTGGCAGTTTGAGGGACCACGGGGATGGTGGGATGGTGGCAGGGAGATGGATGAGGGATCCTCCTTCCAGCTCCTGGATTGCACCTCTGGGATGTCCCACGGGTCTGACACCCACCCCTCTGTGGTGGCACCTGGGTGGCAGCACCCTCTGTCACCCCTGCCAGAGCCAGGGTGACCAGGACATCCCCATGGCAAACTTCCAATTTTGGGAGCGGGATAATGCCCCAAAACAAAGGGATTGTACCATGCCAGGGTGACCAAGACATTCCCAATGCCAAACCTCTCCAATTCTGGGACAAGGACAATGCTCCAACTGGGGTCATCTTGTGCCAGCAGGACATCCCCATGGCCAAACCTCTCAAATTTTGGGATCAGGATAACGCTCCAAGGGTATGACACCATGCCAGAGTGACCAGGACATCCTCATGGCCAAAAATTCTCCAATTTTGGAAACGGGAAAATGCTCCAAGGGAATGGCTCCAAGCAAGGTGATCATGACATTCCCATGGCCAAAACCTCTCCAGTTCTGGGACAAGGACATTCCTATGACCAAACCTCTCCAATTCTGGGATCAGGACAATGCTCCAAGGGTATAACACCATGTCAAGGTGACCAGGACATTCCCATGGCCAAAACCTCTCTGGATTTGGGATCAGGACAATGGTCCAAGGGAATGGCACCAATTCAAGGTGACCAGGACATTCCCATGGCCAAAACCTCTCTGGATTTGGGATCAGGACAATGCTCCAAGGGTATAACACCATGTCAAGGTGACCAGGACATTCCCATGGCCAAACCTCTCTGGATTTGGGATCAGGACAATGCTCCAAGGGAATGGCACCAGTTCAAGGTGACCAGGTCACCCCCTTGCACCGAGAGTCAGACAGAGCCAGTTAAATGCAGACCTGTGGCCCTGGAAATCCCCTCCCAACGTGAAAGGTCCTAAATCCCGTGGATTTCCAAACCACCTGGCTCGTTTAAGCTGCTTCCTTCCTTAAATACAGACACAATATGGAACATTAAGACTCCATCTCCAGTCCCTGACCCTGGGAAGAACTGGGAGAGTGAAGTCCAGACCAGCTGGTTTTGTCCCCTTTTGGCCCAGATCTGCTGCTCTGGTGTGAGATTCCACAGGCAGCCCTCAAAGAGGAGCCCATCCCTCCTGCCCAGCTCCTCACCCAGCCCATCCCCTGAAAAATGCAATATTCTCACTGGAGCTTTGCTCTTTCCCTGAAAATAATTGAGTAATTCCCAGCCAAAGGCTTCTTGGGGCTCAAAAAGCCAAATTGTGAATAACCCTACGAGCCCAGAAGCAGAAGGACTGAAACAATGCAAGCCTCCACCCCCCCTCAACTAAACCTACTACTGCTTTATTTCAGCATGGTTTAACAAATTCCCCAATATCTGCCTGGAAACTCCAATCCCTGGACAACTGAATGGAGATTTTACTGCCCATGTGCCTCTAATTACAATATATTACCACTAATGATAATTGTCTGGATTATACTTATCTGTTTCTTTGGCTAATAAACTATAAAAGACCACCAGTGAAGATGTAATAAAGTGCAGCTGTTGGAGAGGAAAAAAAAAAATTTAAAAAGCCTTTTTTTTCTTTCTAGGTCAGAGCAAAGTTGGGAGAGGCTTGGGAGAGCTGCCTCGGCGAGGGAAAGGAAAACCTAAAGTGGAAATAAGAAGAGCTCCTCAAGGCAGCTTTCATTAATCTGGAACTTTTCTGCCAGAACCAGCGCTGGGGTTTATCTGCCAGCAGGACAAAGGGAGGGAGGTGCAAACTCTGCATTTCTCTCCTGCATCTCATTAGCCTCAAAATGGACCCTTGGGCTCCTCAGAAATGTTCCTGGCCAGGGATGCACCTACAAAGGGAAGAAGGAGGGAAGGGAAGGAGCAGTTTTGTTCTTGGAGTGGGGATGAAGCTTCCTCAGCATGGAACATAAGCTGGTTAAAGGCATGCAGGGTGAAGCTTTGAAGGAGCCAAAGGGCAGGAAAAGGGGGAAAAAAAACCTCTCATGGTGGAAATTCAGAAAGTTGGAGGGAATTACCAAGATGGAAAGCAGCCAGGAGGTCAGAGTAAACACCCTGAGGTTGAACTGAGGCCTGGGCAGATAATGGAGTGTCCTGAGTCAGGGAAACATGGAATGGGTTGGGTGGGAAGGGATCTGAAGGATCATCCAGACCCAGCCCCCTTCCGCTGCCCCAATTTGCTCCAAACTCGCCTCAGACACTTCCAGAAATGGGGCATCCCCAGGGAAATCCATCCCAGCCCCTGCCCACCCTCCCAGGGAACAATTCCTTCCCAAAATCCCATCCAGTGGCACTGGAAGCCATTCCCTGTGTCCTGGTCCTCCATCCCTTGTCCCAAATCCCTTTAGGACTCTGAAATCCCCCTAGAGCCTTTTCCTCTCTCACACAAAACTGGAGATTGGGAATGTCCTGGTCACCCTGGCATGGTGACAAGGACATCCCTTTGACTTGGAGCAGGTTCCTGCTCCCAAAATTTGAGAGGTTTTGGCCATGGGAATGTCCTGGTCACCCTGGCATGGTGACAAGGACATCCCTTTGCGTTGGAGCAGGTTCCTGCTCCCAAAATTGGAGAGGTTTTGGCCATGGGAATGTCCTGGTCACCCTGGCATGGCAGCTTTGACTTGGAGCAGGTTCTTGCTCCCAAAATTGGAGAGATTTTGGCCATGGGAATGTCCTGGTCACCCTGGCATGGTGACAAGGACATCCCTTTGCGTTGGAGCAGGTTCCTGCTCCCAAAATTGGAGAGGTTTTGGCCATGGGAATGTCCTGGTCACCCTGGCATGGTGACAAGGACATCCCTTTGACTTGGAGCGGGTTCCTGATCCCAAAATTGGAGAGATTTTGGCCATGGGAATGTCCTGGTCACCCTGGCATGGCAGCTTTGACTTGGAGCAGGTTCCTGCTCCCAAAATTGGAGAGGTTTTGGCCACGGCTCCAGCCCTCAGAGCATCTCCCGTGGGCACAGGGAAATGGTTTTATTGTCCTGGATTCACCACCCCAGGATTTCAAACCCAAGGCAGGTTTGCAGGGAAAGGGATTTTCTTTCATTTCACCAACTAACACAAGCTGAGGGGAAAAAAAAAAAAAAACCCAGAATATCACAGAAACACAAGTTCTTCCAATTTTAACAGAATGCTGGAAGAAAAAGTTAATGTATCTTTCATGAGGACAATCTAGATAATAAGCAACACAATTCTACAGCAAAAGGATGGGATTTTTTTTTTCCTTTTCCCTTCTTTCTTCTTTTTTTTTTTTTTTTCCTTAAATAAGCAGGAATTTCTGGTTGTGGATAGAGGACCAAGGTAAAACTTGAGTCACCAAACATCCCCCAGACAGGAACATGCTATAACCTCAGGTGTTAAGTGATCCATGAGATTTTACTTTCAGATTTGGGCAGAAACAACAGCTTCAGGGAAAAAAAAAAAAACAACAACAATGAAACCACAACAACCCCTCTGTGTGTCAAACCTAAACTGAAATTGTTATTCAGCAATTTGCAACACTTACTGTCATATTAAAGTAATTTCATTTTATTTTTGCTCGCTGGCTCTGTTCCTGTAACAAAACAGCAAATCTTGGGATTTAAGGGGATATTTGGGAGAGAAGTGAAGTTATCCTGAAAGGTTTGGAGGTACAACCTGTGACCCTGCAAAAGGTGAAATTTTGCCAGCCAGATGTGACAGAACTGTGGGATTTGGGCGTTTTCCCCTCATTTCTAACCTCTCTGGGCTCTGCAGCCTCTCCTTCTTTGCATGGAAATAACATTTATAAATATTATTTATGAACGTGCAGGAGTGTTCATTTTCTCCTTTTTTATTTAGGAAAATTTCCAAATGCAAAAAAAAATTTTGCTCCACCAGCCAATTTCTGACCCCTCTGGATGATCTCCAGGTGGTTTTGTTCCTTTGCTGGAGGCAAAAACCAACACATAAACAGAGAGAAAGTTGAATTCCTCATCTTTTCGGGGTGCCTTCTAGGCCAGGATGCTCCATGATTTTCTATCTCAGATTTTTTTAAGCTACAGGTGAAGGCAGCAGTGGACCCAAGTGGCCAAAAAGGTTAAAATTATTATTAATTAACGTACCAAAAG
Source organism: Lonchura striata (assembly GCF_050655825.1). Classification (NCBI taxonomy): domain Eukaryota; kingdom Metazoa; phylum Chordata; class Aves; order Passeriformes; family Estrildidae; genus Lonchura; species Lonchura striata. The sequence goes on from NC_140724.1 coordinate 3,391,906, forward strand.
CAGTGTGGCCAGCAGGACCAGGGCAGGATTGTCCCTCTGAGGCTGATTTCCAGCCTCCCTGCAGGACCCACATCCCTAAAGCTGCAGATTGTGGGAATCCAGAGCATCCCTCTGGCTGCCCTGGGACCCTGGCAGGGCTCAGGAACCCCCTGGACAGAGCCCCCAGAGACACTGGTTGGGATCTCTGTCCATGGAAAAGAGTTTTCAATCTCACAGGATCAATTACCAGCTCTGAGTGTTTGATATAAGCAATAATCAAGTGTGGCACGGGTGCAAAAGTAAAATTTTAGGATTCTAGATGAGGGGTCCAAAGGGGACAAGATGGAGGAAATTGGGTGTGCCTTGTCCTTTTTCTCCTTCTTCATGCCCTCCATGTCTCACTGTGGTGTTGGCATTTTTCTGTTGGTTCAGGCTGGGGACACACTGTCCAACGTAGGTGACAGATATTGGCACGTTCTTGTAAATGCAGCCCAGGGAGTTTCTGGTATTGAATGTTTGTCACATCCCACTGAGGGCAGAGCCCCACACGCTGCCCTGCAGGACAGAGCTGGGCAGGGCAGCAGAACATGTGAGAGATAAACAGAATAAACAACCTGGAACCAGCACAGATTAATTATGACTTCTTCTTTGGCAGTAGGGGTGAAATACAGAAACTTTCTACAATCTAAGAATCACCAATACCACAGATTCTGACACCAGATGAGGACAAACCCCACGAGATATGGTTGGTACTCACTTTTTCAAAGGCTCTATCACTGTCTTTTGGATCTGATTCACCTGTGGAAAGCAAAAAAGGGAGGATTGCACGTCAGGATTGTTGGAAAATCCCTTCTGCACAAGGATGGGTTTGCTGGGATCCCAGCATGGGTGGGGAGGGACTCTGAGCACAACCACGGTGCCCTTTAACCAAAAGAGAGGGAATTTCTCCCACGGGGGATGAAATCCCAGCCTGAAGAGGGAGATTAGAGAAATTCCTGTGGGAAAAGTCTTGGGGATGATGATGAAAAGGGGGAGAGGTGAGACACAAAGATTTTGGACAGGGCAGGGAGGGACAGGACACAGGGAGTGGCTCCCCACTGCCAGAGAGCAGGGATGGGTGGGATTTTGGGAAGGAATTCCCAATGTGGGTGGGATGGAATTCCCAGAGGAGCTGTGGCTGCCCCTGGATCCCTGGAAGTGCCCAAGACCAGTCTGGAGGAAACTGGGACAGTGGGAGGTGTCCCTGGCCATGGCAGGGCGTGGAATGGGATGGGTTCCAATCCCCCCCAACCCCAACCACCCCATGATTCCACCACACTCCCACCATTCCATGACTCCAGGACACTCCCACGCTCCAGCCAAAGGCAATCCACCTTCTCCTGGTTGAAGGAGTCCATCCTCTTCATGGCCGTGTCGAAGGCCGTGACCATCTCGAGGAACGAGGGCTCCTGCTCACACAGGGGGTTGGAGAGCAGGTCTGAGGAGATCTTCACAGCAGATTTGGACATGGCTGATGGAAAAGAAACCAGAGAAGGTCACAATTCCCACTGCCAGCAGGGCAAAACTCAGCGAGCTGAGCCAGCCAGGAGGGGAATCAGCACAAGCTTGCAGGGAGATGCTTGGTGGAGGCTGAGAGAAAAGCAAGGAAAAGGCTCCAATTCATTCATGTAAACAGCCAGAGAAGTGTTTTCATGTAAGTTAAGTCTGCAGCACTCCAATGTGAGGCTTGTGATGCTGCCAGAAATAATCCCAGACTCACAAAAGCACTGTTCTCTTTAAAAAAAAACCAGAAATGGGGGGTTTTATACATCTTCTCTCGACAGACTATTAAGTGTCACTCTCAGCCTCACTACAGCTCCTCCACGACGAGAAAAATCACAGTCCATTAAGTCTTTCAAATGGCTTTACAAAAAAAAAAACCCCATGTATTTGAAGTGGATTTGGTGGGAAAGGACCAGACTGACAGGACTGGGAGTCGAGGTTTCTCTTCCCCTCTCCAAACACAAAGAGCAGGGACACAAGTTAAGTATTTTTCCCCTCAATAAACCTAAATTTTGGTGCCTGTGGAGAAGGAGGCAGGGGGAATATGAAATCCCTACAGGCCCTGGGAGTGCCACCAAGAAATCCAGAAGCACCAGAATGCTCTGACTGAGCATTCCCATGCTTTCCATCAGGCACTTCCCTCTCTATCCAAACACTTGGTCTGCAAAGGGAAAATTCAATGACAGAATCACTACACAAACGAACAAGAAATTAGGGAATGGAAAAAAAGACTCATAAAAAGGAAAGCATAAATATAAACAGAGATAAAATAGGCTAAAAAAACCTAAAAGGTACTAAAGAAAAAAAAAAGTTCTTTTTCCTCAGCGCTGGAAGTTATTCCAGTCAGAGATCACAAAGCCAGATGCTTGAGCCATGCTGTGGAGGAGCTTTGGAAAGATATTAAAAGTAAAAATCATCTGAATAATGGGGCTTAAGATCATAAATCAAGGGGTTAAACATTCTGATTGAGAGGTTACACACAATTATAATGGAGAGAGCTCAGAAGCTGCAGAGCTGGGGAGCTGAGTGCTCAACGAGCCTCTCACTCCGGGATAACAAAGCTACCGTATCCATCTATTATCCAAACATGAAGGCTTTAGGCATTTCAACCTTTAAACAAATGGGATAAAATCCATATGTGTGACCACATCTGAGCAGGGATTTGTGCCAGAATGGGTCGGAGTTAAGAATGGCAGAACTCCTTTGGCTGGAAGAAAAATGAAGTTTTCCTTCACAAGAAAGGATTGGAAGGGAACTGGAGGGAGGGAGTGGCAGGGTCATGCTGGGAGGTCAGGAATTGGGGGGGGGGGGGGTTGGGCATGTCCAGAGGGAATTTGGGTCAGGAATTTCCTCTGGATCACTGGGATCACCTGTAGTGAGCTGAAAAAGGGGTCTGGGAGTGGCAGGGCAGGGGGAGAGGAGAGAGAGAGAGGAGAGAGGAGAGAGGAGAGAGGAGAGAGGAGAGAGGAGAGAGGAGAGAGGAGAGAGGAGAGAGGAGAGAGAAGAGAGGAGAGAGGAGAGAGGGGAGAGGGGAGAGGGGAGAGGAGAGAGGAGAGAGGAGAGAGGAGGAGAGAGGAGAGAGGAGAGAGAAGAGAGGAGAGAGAGAGAGGAGAGAGAGAGAGGAGAGAGGAGGAGAGAGGAGAGAGGAGAGAGGAGAGATGAGAGAGGGGAGAGGGGAGAGGAGAAAAAAGAAGAGAAAGAGAAGGAGGAGAAGAAGGAGAAAGAAGGAGAAGGAGAAGGAGAAGGAGAAGGAGAAGGAGAAGGAGAAGGAGAAGGAGAAGGAGAAGGAGAAGGAGAAGGAGAAGGAGAAGGAGAAGGAGAAGGAGAAGGAGAAGGAGAAGGAGAAGGAGAAGGAGAAGGAGAAGGAGAAGGAGAAGAACTCCTGTCCCCCAGGGTGGCCTTCAGGAGGGTCTGCACTGCTGTTTTGCTCATTAAACACGTGAGATGTAGCTCCAGTTAATTATTCCAAAGGAGAGCTTTTACCTCCAGTTAAAGAACATCCTCCTGCTTCTCAAGATCCTCTTTGGTTTGGAAAGAGGGTGGGGAAGGGGCTGAGTGGTGTCCAGTTGTGGGACAGGGAGTGCTGCTGGTAGGGCAGTGAAGAGCCTCACTGGGATATTTCTGCGCACAGGAATTGCTCTTGTTCTGAGCTGAGCTTTTTGGGAAGAAGGTGGAGACTCCAGAGTGTTTGCAGGCAGCAAAGAACCAACAAACCCCTGAGCCTGGAGGAATGAGACAGGAGGGCAAAACGCTGCCATCCTTGCCAGATTTGGGGGCTGGATGTTGGGAACGGGCACTGCCAGGTGAGGAGAGCCACGCTCAGGGATTGATCTGATCCACCTCCTTCTCCTCCAGGCCTCCCTCAGCAGGCTGTGTGCAGGACCTCTCCCTCCACTCACCATTTCAAGCTTTTAAATGAGAAATCAGATCGTCCTGGCTCTGGCCAAGGCTCATTTGTGACTCTGCCATGTAACAGAACGGAAAAAGAAAGTCCTCCCACAGCTCCTCTGGGACTTGAAATGCTCCATATAAACAACGCCCACTGCAAGGGAGGGGAGGGGAATCCTTAACGAGGAAAAACTTACCAAGGATCCCTGACAATGACCAGAGTCCTCAGAAAGGGCAGTTTTCACCCTGGAAAAGTCTCCTGGGTGGTTTTTCCCACCCCTCTCCCCGCGCTGGGAAAGGTGGGAGAGCACGGGAAGAGCCCGGATCTGTGTTTGTGTCGGGCAATATCCACACACACACACACACAGAGGTGAGAGGCTGGATCACAGCAAGCCCCAAATTTCCAAATTTGCCTCTTTCCCACCAGCCCTGCCCTGCTGTGACCCTGATCCCACGGGGAGGAGCGCTGGCCCAGTGCAGCCCACACCTGTTTGTGCTGGTGCCTCTGCCTTGGCTCCGGAGCTGTGGGGGCCAAGCAGGGACTGCTCCAAACCACGGGCTGGGAAAAACCATCCGGCTTTGGAACAGCTCCTCGCTGCAGGTCCCTGCCCAGCATCCAACAAATCCAGCTCCCCGCCGCTGGATCCCTCTCTGGGCACTGCAGAGGGATGTGAAGGCAGCTGGGACGTGGCACAGGACACCTGCAAGGGCAGATGTCACCCCAAACGTGCGGGCAGAGCTGTTTTTGTTGCTTCCTCCATCGCCCACTGCCACGAGGGGAAGCCAAAGCAAGGAATGAGCTGGGTTATTCCCAAAGGAGAGCTGCCAGGTCAGCATTTCCCACGGGAAGCACGGCCAGATGTGTCCAGCTGTGCCCTGCAGACTCATCCCACCTTCCTGGGGCTCCAGAGAGGGACGTGAAGGAGGTGAAAGGAGGACTGAAGGAGGTGAAAAAGCACTGCTGGCACAATGGGATCAGCTGGAGCTGCTCCTGAGACCTGGAACGACGACTCCTGGGTTTTTTTCAGTGGCAGAAACTGAGGCAAACAAAAGAAAGGGATTTGTCCAAGGCCACAGAGCTCAGGAGACAGGGACTGAGCCCGCAGCACTCGCTGTGTTCCCTGGGCTGAGCTGCCTCTCGCAGATGGCCTTGTAACTAAGCAAACTGAGTGGGACTGAGCTCTGGATTTGTTTTCCAGACTTGTCACACATTACTCATGTGATCTCGAGAAAAAGTCACTTCATCTCTCTGTGGCCAAGTTCACAGTCTATGTATCCTCCAGTCACTTACCCAAATCTGCATCTGTGCTTTTCTTCATATCCTTCTGAAGTTTTTTGGTCTGATCTTCCAATCTGAAAGATGGGAGAAAGAAGGCAAAGTTGGAATCTTGGAAAGAAAGAAACCCAAGTGTATCATACGTGCAACAAATCATTTACGGGCTGAATATGCTGGCTTCTGGTGGGGAGTTAAAAATATCCAGGCAAGGCTTGATGAAGTTCAGTGCAGCTCAACCCTTTCGGGTTGTTTTCAGATGGTTTTTAACCTTTTCAAGTTGGTGATCTCTTATTCATAGTTCGCATATTTCCTGAAAGTTCTCACACTTAGCACAAATGGTAAAGCCAAATGCTTCCAGATGATCCGTGTGAGCTCCTGTGACACAGGCAGCATGGCAGAGCCACTCCTGGTCCTCTGAGGTGTTGGCCTCTTCAGGGACCCCGCAGCTTTCTGGCAATTTTACACTTTTCTTTTCAAGCTGCCAGAATCTGCAACCCCACTGCAAATACTTCTGAGGACACCTTTAAACACTTGCAGAAACCCCAAAGAATTGGAAATTACAGGACAGCGAGGGATTTGCTCACTGGGAAGAGCATCCCTGGCTAAAATTCCCTGGGAAGATGCAGCGAGAAGAGGGAAGCACGCGGCCGGTCCTGTCCGACCGGTGTGGTTGATACTCACTGCTGCAGCTTCCCATATTCCCTTTCAAAGTCTCTCTCCACCTGTGGAAAGAAGAGATGGAAATCAGCTCCAGGGGACTGCAGGGCAGCCTGGAGCCTGCGGGGAAAGCTGTCCCTGGGAAATGCTGAGCTGAGCCCAGCAAAGCTGCAGCTTTAATGGGAGTTAAAGCCTCAAAAGTAAAGGAAGTCTTGGGGTTTTGGAGCTCCAGCACCAAAGATGTCAGCTCGAGCTAAGGACACGTTCCAGCACACAGATTGGGAGCTGATGGAATAAATGGGAATGCCCTAAAAGCAGGGAGGTCATAACCTAGCATGGCTCAGTGCTGGGGGACAAACCCGTGTTCTCTCCCAAAACCAGAGGGGAGCTGCTGCTCCTCCAGCCCCGTTAAGGATCCTGAGGTGGGTCTGGTTGTTTCCTTCCTCATCCTCAACAGAATGGTGAAATTCCCCCAAACCACCATTCCCATCCCTGCACTATTCACCCCCTCCATACACTCCTAACCCCCACAACAGCTCCCTCCCATGAAATTTTTGGGCTGGAGCACAACCCCAGTGGACTCCAAACGAGAGGGGAGCCCTGTGCTCCCAGCTCAGAGCTCCAGCACAGCCTTCTCCCGATGCTACCTCAGCGCCTGCTCCCTCCTACTTGCTAGCTGGCAGCAAACCTCCAGCGATAGGAGATATTTTAAGGAACTTTCTTTCCATGCTGACTGTTTTAACACACTTAAAACATTCATTCCACACCTCGTCAACCAGAGAAGCAAATGGATTTCAATTGACCAGCCAAGAGTAAATCCGGGCGCGTTTGTTGTCATGGGATCAGCGCTGGGTTCAGTTGTGTTGTCAAGCTCCCGTGCTATTAAGGAAATGCAGAGTGCTGGGAGCAGCCAGGACTGGAAGGATCCAAAGGTTTCTTCCAATTCTTCCTGCTGGCCCTGGGATTTCAATCCCAGACTTGACGCGGCACCACGACGTTTAATGGGGACGTTTGCTTTTCAAGCAGAATCGCTGTTAAAAGCTTGGGGGTTAGAGACGGAGATTTTCTTAAAATCTCCTTTTTAAAACATCTTTTTGGGCTGCACTTGAACTCCACCAGCCCCATCCAAGGGCAGGCAGTGCCCAGCCACATTCCAGCCCCATCCCAGCGCCCAGCTGTCCTCACCATCCGCTCCCACCATCCGGGGGATGCGAGCTGGGCTCTCTCTCCCCCCCATCCCTCTGCTCCAAAAAACCCTCCCAGGAGCTCCAGCTCCCTTTTCGTGCTGCTAAAATTGGGTGCTGGAGAGAACAGACACGGAGCAGTGTGGGGGCAGCTCACACGACTTGTGCCTGGCGTTCGGGGAGCACAGAAATGCGCGGCAGCTGGCGCCCTGCAGGTCAGGTAACCAGCACAGAGTAAAGCTCACCCTCCATCCCCGTGCCCGTTCCGGCTGCTAAAATATCCAGGGACTATTGCACTCTATTTATAGGCCTTAGGTGTGAATTGTTTTGGTTGCAAACCACACAGGGTCGGGCACGACTCAAAAACATGCCCCCACTTTGAAAGGCTGGGGGTGTCGTTCCCTTATTGTTCCCTCTCTGTGTTTAGGAGGATCTGCTCAGCAACCAATTCCTCCAAAAGCTTTGCCCGTGGAATATTTGCAAATATTCAGGGTTTCTGTCCCTTTTTTTGCTGTCAGATTTGCCTGTTGCAGTGCAATAAGCAAAAGGCATCTTTGCTTAACTGATACGGAGCAGCACCCAGAGCCTGGAGGGGCTCCAGGAGAGCTGGGGAGGGACTGGGGACAAGGGATGGAGGGACAGGACACAGGGAATGGCTCCCACTGCCAGAGGGCAGGGATGGATGGGATTTTGGGAAGGAATTCCTGGCTGTGAGGGTGGGGGACAGAATTCCCTGGGAAGCTGTGGCTGCCCCATGATCCCTGGAAGTGTCCAAGGCTAGGCTGGAGCAGCCTGGGACAGTGGAAGGTGTCCCTGCCCATGGCAGGAGGTGGAACAAGAGGAGTTTAACGCTCCCTTCCCACCCAGACCATTCTGGGATTTCAGGATTCATTCCATAAAGACAAAACCTTTCCACCCTGCGACCCTCTGGGTGCTGTGAACCCCCCAGAACCCTCCTGAGCCCCTCCAAAGCCCCCAGTGCTGGAGCAGGATCCACACGGGCTCGAGGTGACTCCACACAGACACAACTCAGCTGTGAACCCCCCAGAACCCTCCTGAGCCCCTCCAAAGCCCCCAGTGCTGGAGCAGGATCCACACGGGCTCGAGGTGACTCCACACAGACACAACTCAGCTGTGAACCCCCCAGAACCCTCCTGAGCCCCTCCAAAGCCCCCAGTGCTGGAGCAGGATCCACATGGGATTGAGGTGACTCCACACAGACACAACTCAGCTGTGAACCCCCCAGAACCCTCCCGAGCCCCTCCAAAGCCCCCAGTGCTGGAGCAGGATCCACATGGGATTGAGGTGACTCCACACAGACACAACTCAGCTGTGAACCCCCCAGAACCCTCCCGAGCCCCTCCAAAGCCCCCAGTGCTGGAGCAGGATCCACATGGGATTGAGGTGACTCCACACAGACACAACTCAGCTGCCCGGCCTGACTCACATCCCCAGCCCCATCTCTCTGAGACAGCTGCCCAAGGATTGCTCTTATTTTTCACGCCCACAGGCAGCAACTGGCTCCCAGTCCCCACAGTCTGCGAGCTCATGGAGCCTCCCAGCCGTGGCTATCCCACAAAAACAGCTCCTCTGGAGAGGGAAAAGCTGCTCTCACGTGCTCCCAGCCAGCAGAGTCACAGGCTGAGCCCTGCAAGGAGGACAAGCAGGGAACATTTTGCAGAGCACACAGTAATTCCCACTCCCAGTAGCTATCCACGGTCACACGCAGGCTGTGGAGAGGATTATCACGTTAAGAGTAACGAGAACAAGAAGTACAGGCAAGAAAATTACAATATCCTGAAGGGAAGTTTCCGTATTATTAAAATAATCCCACTGCTCTGCAGCCTCTCTCTGAAAACTCCAAATCAAACCACACTTTCTGTATTGAACGGGTTTGATTTTTTTTCTTCCAGGCACAGGGGCTGGGTAATGCAAAAATCGCTTGTCTTGGGGTTTTTATTTAAATCTACATCAAGAGCAACGAGCTCTCGAAAGCTTTGAAATAAAACAACATTCTCTCCTTCACCCAGTTCTTTTTTTTTTTTTGTTTGCAAACACTGGGCTCCCACTTGTGATCAGATCCCTCCTGCTCGAAGGGCAGGATCATCATCATCACCCTGGCCATGAGGCAATGGAGCAAGACTGAAGCCAACACTACAAAGAGATGGAAATGAGGGACTGTGAGGAACCTTCCTATCCCCCTGGGGTTTATGGGTTTTTTCTGAAGGAGGATGATGAGCTGATTTCTGCATCTTCCAGTGGTCTCAGCATTTCTGTGGATCTTGGGGAAAAAGAGGGAAGTGTGTGTTGGGGGAAAAGAGGGAAGTGTGTGTTTCCCTCTCCTTCTTATCAAAAAAAAAAAGAGAAACCCACAGAATTAGAACTAAATGAAATTTCTGTTGAGCTTCTGCCATCCCATCAAGAATTTCAAGGTTAAGTCCCATGGGTGAATATGCAGGTGGATCTGGGATGTCACAGACTCCATCCCCATCCTGCAAGAAAGCTCCCCAGAAAAGTGACAAAGGGAAAAAGGAGGCACCTCCCCACTGCAGAGAGACCAGTGCGGCCAGAAAAGGTTGAAGGAAGAGTGAAAATGAGCAGCAAGATTTAACTGGCATCACTTGAGTTCACCCCACCATTCCCACGACATTTACTCCGTTTTTTTGGGATTTCCAGCTGGATGGTGGAGCCCAGTGGAAAGGTGCTGCAGCGGGATCCTGCTGCTCACATCCCCACCATCCCTGGGGAAGGCAGAGCTGCTGGGATGAGTCAAGGAAAGGAGGTTTGGCCGCTCAGGTCTCCCCTCCCTGCCAAGCTGACTCAGGCCAGCAAGGAGGAGGAGGAGGAGGAGGAGGAGGGCGAGTGGTCTGAGTCAGCCCAGGCCAGAGCAGGGAGGGAGGAGGGACAAAACCTCGCTCAGGGCCGGCTCTGCTCCCCGGCTCCTGCTTGCTTGGATCATCCCAGCCCTGGTAAAGGGCAGGGAAGAACCTCGGGGGGATGAGGTGAACTTCAGCTGGGCAGACGAGACAGCTCCGGCCTCTGCTGGGAGCCGAGCTGTCCTGAGGGAGGAAGAACATCCCCGCCGTAAGAGGCTTCGTGGCTGAGCCATAAACATGGAGAGATGTAATTCTAACAGGTTGAACTCCTATCACTGGGCATTAGTTTAATTGGGCTGTGGGCCCCTGGCCCTGCTGACAGCAGGTCCTCTCGCAGCATCAGATCCTCCTCCCCAGAGCCCGCTGACAGCTGCTCTTTTCAGGGAAGAGGAGGGGAGAGATTATGCTGTCTGGAATTGGATTTGCCCAGGTTAAGGTGGAAACAAAGCACAGCCATGTCTGGGCAGGGGGAGATCACCTCAGTTCACCAGCTGATATTTTCTACCGGGGTTTCCTTCTCCCTCAAGAGCTAAACTGTGGCTGACACCGTGCCCTTCTCCAAAGGATCACAAGCGAGTGGGCACAGGGAGTCATGACTAATTCCTCGGCAGCCCAGGCAAATTGCTTTTCAGGACTACTCCCAGCCTAGATGTGACACCAACCCCAGCACCCAGACAACAAAAAAGCTCTCTGGCTCGCTGAGCCTCTTGGCAAAGCCACCCCCCTCTCCTGACCCCAGCCCCAGACCTCATGGAGAGCCAGTTACACCCTAAAAAATGCTGTTTTTTTTTTTTTTTTATCCTTCCCCCTCACCCCCTCTTTTTGTGGTCCGGTCTCTGTGAGTGGGAGATCTTCTACCCACAACCACTTCCCTTGTGATGGGCTTGGGATGCAGCCCTGGAGATGCCACACCTTCCCACTTCCTGCAGCTGGCCCCGGAGCCCAACATCTGGGACATCCCAGCCCTGGCTGCTGCTGCTGCTCCCCAGTGCCTGCACAGCTGGAGCGGCTCAGCCTGCAACTGGGAGGCAAATTTGGGGGCCTGCAGCTCAAAGCAACCCCATCCCTTCCCCCCCACGGCAGGGAATGCCTGATCCCAGGGGATATCCGTGGTTTCCTGCCCTTTGTTCTGCTTTGAAGAGCTGCGCTCTACGCTGGGCGTGAAGTTCCAAGGTTTTGGGCTTCCTGTTTCCTGCTTTCCCTGTATCTGGTGCCTGGCGAGCAACACCACCACCACCACCATCATCATCATCATCATCATCATCATCATCATCATCATCATCATCATCCCAGGGCAAGTGGAAGCCTTGGAGAAATCAGTTCCCAACTGAAGTTCCAAGGTTTTTGGCTTCCTGTTTCCTGCTTTCCCTGTATCTGGTGCCTGGAGAGCAACACCACCACCACCACCACCACCACCACCACCACTATCATCATCATCATCATCATCATCATCATTATCATTATCATCATCCCAGGGCAAGTGGAAGCCTTGGAGAAATCAGTTCCCAACTGAAGTTCCAAGGTTTTGGGCTTCCTGTTTCCTGCTTTTCCCATATCTGGTGCCTGGAGAGCAACACCACCACCACCACCACCACCACCATCATCATCATCATCATCATCATCATCATCATCATTTCCTGCTTTCCCTGTATCTGGTGCCTGGAGAGCAACACCACCACCACCACCACCATCACCATCATCATCATCATCATCATCATCATCATCATTATCATTATCATCATCCCAGGGCGAGTGGAAACCTTGGAGAAATCAGCTCCCAACTTTGTTGACACAAAACCTTGTTCCTGGGGAGCTGAGGGAGGAAGGAAGGAACAGGAAAAGGCCTGGAAAGGCTCTGGGTGCTGAATGAACCTCTGCCTGCCGGATATTCTGAGCTGTTCTATTTAATACACACACATGTATATATAAGCAAAGGCTGCCAACTGCTTCAGAACAGCACATTCCAGCAGCTCCGGGGAAGGGAAGATCTCAGAGGTGCCACCACTCATCTGCAGGGAGCCCGAGCACAGAGATGGTTGATTTTAGGGGAGAAAAACCTCTTCCAACAACAGGAGGGGAGGGAAAACAGCAAGGAAATCGAATTTATTCAACTGGGTGTGAGATTGGGTGGGCTGGGGATGCCCAGCAGAGCTGGCCAAGGCACCCAGAACTGCAGAGCGGTTGGTTCTCGCCCCAGCCTGGAAGGACATCGGCCTGGGAACACCAGGAAAGGCAAAATATTGTGGGGTAAGGAATGTGGGGGCTCCTGACACGAGCTGGGAGAGGTGTGAAGAGCTGAGGGTGGGCTGCCTCACCTGAGGGATCACAAGCAACAGCACACTGCTGGTGGATCACCAGCCCCTGGAAACTGGGAAAACCACGGAGGAATTTTACCAGTCCTCATCTTCCTTGCCTGCCTGGCTTAAATTCTGTACTGACAGTTTGGAGCTGTTACAGAAAATTGCTGCTCCACGGCAGAGCAGACAACCACCAAATCCTTTAAAAATAAAACATGACAATCAAGGCTGGAAGGGAGTGGTGGGATTAGCCCTCTGCCTCCAGGGAAAATGTCATGTCCCAAGGAGAAACTGCCCCACAAACGCGGGTGCCCACGCATCCTGAGGAATTAGCTGGGTGTCCCGGAGAGGAAGGATCAGGGATGTCAGTCTGTGCAGGGGATTAGGGCACCAACGCCACCCGAGGCACAAGCTCTGCCCCACGCTGCCTCTCAGGCCTCCCTTTTTAGCCCAGGTGATTTTCAGGGCCGGCTCCTGGGAGGTTCCACAGTTTTTTTTGTTGTTTTTAATTTTTTTTGGCACGGGACAAATGCAAAGCCAAGCTGCTTAAGAAGGGAAAATACCACAGCCAGCTGCAAGCAGCAGCACTTGGGGTAGGAGCCTCAAATCCATGGGAATACAAAATGCTTTTTTAATTTGCTTTTAAAGCAAATGCTGTGCAGCACAAATTAATTCACGCCCGAGCACTAAGCATCTCAGCTTATAAGCCTTTCTTTGGAAACAGTTATATTCAGCGATCTGAACCACTCCTCCTCCTCCATCTGCTCCGAAAGGATGAACAAACAAGCCATTGCTGAAAGAAGGAAGGAAGGAAGGAAGGAAGCAAACCCGTTCAGCCATCTCCGAGGAAAACTGTGCCAGACCAAGAGAGCTCTTTTTCCCCCACCCCGCAGACACACACACACACGCTCCCCTCCTAAAACAAACAAAAAAAAAAATTTAAAAAAAAAAATTTATAATTTTGACAGATCCCAAACCAAAATATTCTGCCTGGATGGGGCTCCCCCTCGCTCCTCGCACGAGGAGCTGGTCACACGCGGCAACAGGTTCTGCTGCTCCAGCTCCCTCCCACACGCTGCAAAATGGGACGAGTCAAAGTGCTGGCTTGACTCATCAGCCACATGATCCAAGGCTGGAGCTAAAAAGGGGGAACTGCTTTACTCACTGTCTTGGGTACAATCTGTTTCTTGGGCTGCCCGATCTTGAACGGGATCCTGGAAAAGAGAGAGGAGAGAAGGGAACGTGTGAGCAGCGCCGATGCTGGGCGTGGGTCTGGGGGCAGCAGGGGGGGGTCCCGGGGTGGCAGCCCCTCGTTCCAGGCTCTCTGCATCCCCCCAGAGAGGGAAAAGGTGGGAGAGAGTGTGGGGAGATTCTCAGCATTGCAGAGGAGCAGCTCTCTGTGACAGTGACAGTGACAGGACCCAGGAATGGCTGGGGCTGCGCCAAGGGAGAAGTCGGATTTTAGGGCAAAATTCTTCCCCCAAAAGCTGGAATAAGCATTGAGACAATTTTCCAGGGAATGAGCACAGCCAGAGCTCCAGGAGCATTTGGACAACACTCCCAGGGTGGGATTTTGGGGTGTCTGAGCAGGGCCAGGAGCTGGGCTGGATGGGTCCCTTTGATTCCCCCAGAGCCCCACACAACCTCCCTCCACCCCAAAGCAAGGCAAGGATGCTCCACAAGCAGCTGAAGAACCAAAAAACCACTTTAAACCATTCGTATAAAACCAAATCTGCCGGGGAGGATGAAATAATACTAAAAAAAATCCCAAACAAAGCCTGTAAATATTTAGAAAGAGGATATTAAAAAAAGTAACAACCCGGTGTCTGGAGCTGCGTGCTGCTTCAAAGGATTCCTCTGCTCCAACAGCTGGAGGAGAGGCTCACCTGCCAGCACAGCCTTCATTCTTAAAATCCCTAATTCCCAGGAAAATCTGGGTTACCTGAATGAGAAGAGTACTCTAAATAAATTACACAACATATGTAAGGGTGGCTGGGTCAGCTGGGAGCAGCCACGCAGGCAGCCTGAAAATAATTGGATTTCTTTCACCTATCAGTATAATGAAAACCCAGGAATTCAACTGCTGTTGTCAATGGATTTAATTAAGTTAAAGAGGTGCTGCTTGGTTAAAAGCATCTCAGCCAAAATCTCCCGATGTTTTCTGGGTTGTGATGCTTTAAATAAATAGAAAAAATTGAGGTCATAATTACATCCAAGTGGTTTTTTGCCAAAGATGCTTCACCTACGGCTCAGCTTCATTCCATTCCATTCCATTCCATTCCATTCCATTCCATTCCATTCCATTCCATTCCATTCCATTCCATTCCATTCCATTCCATTCCATTCCATTCCATTCCACTCCATTCCAATGGAATCTTCCACCTCCAATTGTCAACTCCATCCCATCCCAAAGCTGCACCAGGAGCTTCAGGGAAAGTGTCTGAGTCCCCTCCTGAGAATTCGGACTGGACCAGCCCAAATTCTCATGCTGCTACACAAAACTTCAGATAAAAACACGGATTTTGGGACTGTGTTGCTGCCTCCCAGTCTGGTTTTTCCCGCTGCTGGTTTTCCATTTTTTTCCTTCCAAGTCCCAGCACTGCTCCATCCAGCAGCTGCACCCCCAGGAATTATTTTTATCAGTGTAACCTGCTGTAAAATCCAACTGTGTGCAACAGGAGAAAGGGTTTGCAATGGAAGGACGGGTGAGACCAAGCAAAAAAAACCCAATTATCCAAACTCCAAACCTTGCTCTTCCCACTTTTCCCGTTGTTTTCAAACCAAGGCTGTAATTACCCACCGGGAATAATCCAGGGCTGCACCCGCTCTGACCCTCCCTGAGCAGCTCTGGAGCCAACCTGAGTCACCAGGTTTAAATTTAAAATTTTTTTTTTTTTTTGGGAGAACTTCCTGTTTATGGTTCTCCGGTGTAATTTTGGGTTTAACCCTTTCCAGCTCCTGTGGCAGTGTGAATCACCCTTCTTTTATAAACAAACACCACTCTGCTGTATAATTTCCCTGTCAATAACTGGGGGTGTGGTGCCTTACAGGAAGAAAACAAAAATATATGTTTTTTTTTTCTTTTTCCCCTTTGTGTTTTCCTCCGTGGGTCAAATATAAACCAAAATGAGGCACCTCCTGCCTGCCACCCGCAGCCAGGTGCTGTCACTTGATGTTTTTGGAAGTGATGGCATCAACTTGGTGGTGAAAGCATAAAAAAAAAAAATTTAGGATTTTACTCAGGGGAGTGTTATCCCACTTAAAACCAGTTTGCCACTCTCTGGCAGGGCGGGAACAAGCAAGGAGCTGGAGCCAGGTTGGATCCTAGTGGGAAAGGACAATGAAAAATGCGATTAAAGCATTAACTGTGTACAACCTGCCCCTCTGGGGGGCACGGGAGCATCCCAAACTGATGCTGTCTGCTGGAGAAATGGATAAATCCAGGGATTTGCCACCAAGAGGGATGAGGGGCAGGAAAAATCATGAATCAGCAATGGTTGGGTATCGGAGCTGGGAAGGGAAGGCAGAGGGAGCACAGTTCCTCACCCTCACCCCACCAAGGAACCCCAAAAATCCCTTTTCTTCTCCCAGAAACCAAAGAAAGTCAGGGGAGCGCTGCAAATCTCCCGTGCAGCAGTAAATATCTTTATCAGCATCGTGATGCCACTTGGTAATTATGTCTGTCTCAGTAAAACCTCTAAAAAAATAACCCTGTGCAAGTCAGGTCTGTTCCTCAATTATTGGGAGGTTTTTTTTTTTTTTTGGTTCTATTTTACAATTTTACATAATTTTCCTGGTTTTTAAATCACTGCCTTTTAATGATTCTCTCAGAGGGTGGGGGGGAAGATGGATGAGCAGGAAAGAAAGAAGGAAAAAAAAAAAAAGATGAAAGGTATGGATTTCATTGGAGCTTTTAAACCAAATGGATTCACCCCACGCCTCAAAATTGCTGCTGGCACCAAAATTTTGTCCCTCTGGGAGTTGTGGCCCTGCCTGCAAAATTGTGGGGGGACAAAGTGCAGCTGCCAAAGCAACATCACAATTGTTTGCTTCAAAATTAAGAGGTTTTTGGGTTTTTAGAAAATGCACGATGGGGATAATTCAAATAAACCGGGGGGGAGGTGGATCCGTATCCATCGCTGCCATAAATTCCACGGATCTCCCTGGTCCCTTCAAAGCTGAGCCTGGCTCTATAAACACCAAAGAAAAATCAGAATCGGTGCTGCTTTTTTTATTTTTTTTGCTTTTTTTTTTTTTTTTGCTTTTTTTTCCCCTGATGTCTCGTTTCTGCTGAGCGAGAGGAAGCTGGGGTTGTGTTTGGGGTGTGAAATCCCTTGAAATCCCGTTCCTGAAGAGCCGAGCCTGCTGAGTCACAGGCAGAGCGTTCCCAGCCCGCGGGGCTGGGGGAGCATCCCGGCCCCTGGCAGCCCCTCCCGGGGAGGGCACCCGCAGTTTGGGGTTCAGCAGGGAGAGAGGAGGGGGAAACGCTGCAGGGAGAGGGTGGGAAGAGCTTAAAGTAAGGAAAAAAAGTGTGGGTGGAGAGAATCCTGCGAGCTCTACTCGGGGATGCTCAGGAACCCCAGGGAGGGGAAGGTGGGAGAAGATGTGGCTGATTTTCTCTGAAGTTTCCCCAGCAATCTCATCTATTTATTTGGTTTTTCCATGTGCAAACTCGAGGGCCACGCACACCAAAGCTGTTCATTCTCCTCTGGATGCACAGGAGAGTTGGAAACAAACCTCCCAGGCCAGGGGGGGGATACAGCTCCATGAGGTCTGCGGGGAGCTGCAGCATAAAACACGGAGCTCCCACTCCCCTGGGACGCAGGAATTGCCAGCAGGAATCACTCAATCCTGCCTAAATTTGGGAGGAATGGTCCTTTCCAGCATGGACATCAAACCCTGGCATCACCCCTGGCCCAGTGGGGAGCTGGGATGGAGCTCAGAGTGTGCCCAGGGGATAAATTCCCTGTGGGATGTGATTCTTTTTCCCAGCTCAACAGTGGCTTTGCCACCCTTAATCAGGCCCCAGAAGACCCCTTGGCAGATAAGCGAGGGATAAACATCAAATATTTTCACCCACAATGAGAAAATACCCTCCCTGGGGATGCTGAGCTGCCAGGCAGCGACTGGGAAGGGAGGAAAGGACAGACAGATGGACAGGCAGGGATGGGGACAGCAGACACTGGGGCAGTTTGGATGCTAATTAATTTGGGAGAAGTGACACTGAGCCTCTGAATTCAATATTCCTGCCCCAGGTGGGCACGAGTGGCATTTGCAGGGGACCTGCAGGTCCTGCTTTGGTATGAACTGGTGGCCAAAATTGGTTTTTACTGGTCCCACTTCCAGACCACCGACTAAATCCATGTTTGGTGGGAAGTGCCCGCTTCCCGTGGAAAGTTTCAGTGTTTTTTTCCCTTCCTCTCTCTCTCACTGAAACCCCAAGTGCCAGCACAGCCTGGATCCCCGCCAGAGCTTCTCACTCTTTGAATTTCCACCAAAAATCTCAATTCCTTCACCAGAAAGAAACCTCTCAGTGCCTGCAGGCAGGAGGATGACACCCAGCCCCCCGTGCTGCCAGGGTGACCCCGACCCTCCAAGCCTGGTTCTCCCAAGGATTTTGGCACGTGGGATGACGAGGGATCCTACAAAGCCATCCCTTTACACCTGATCCTCTGTGCAGAGAAAAATCATCCCAAAGCTACCACAGAAACTGGCTCCTTCTTCCCTTTGGAAGCTGCTGGGTTGGGAATGGATTCAGCTGCATCCAGGAAAGCTGCCTGGTCGGAAAAGCTGCCTGGCCATGGGATCAGCTGCTACCCCAGAGGGATCAAAGTGTTCCTGCAAACCTCAACAGGAAGGTCGGGAGCACTGCAGGAAGGATGTGAACCTTCACTTTCCCACTCTGCTCCGGAGTGAACTCACTTGAGCTTCTCCTCCCTCTCCACTCGCTCGGGTGAAGCTTCCCTGCAGGATGGAGGGGTTGGGGAAGGACTTTTCCATGATAGGGGAAAGTCAGGAAGTTCAAATTAAGCTGAGAGGGTTTTGCTGAGCAGCATTCCTCAGCCTCATGCCAGCCTGCACAAGGAGAGGGGAACGCTCCACACCAAAATCCTGGAAACTTGGATTTGGCTCCATAAAAAACCCCCAAAGGTGCAAATCCCCGGGCGGGAGGGGATCCGAGCCGTGCCCAGGTGAGCCAGGCAGGAGGGCAGGCTCAGGTTAGGTGTGAATCTCCCGGGTGCCTCCTTTCCCTGTGCTCCAGGCGTGTCCATGGAAACCACAGGCACCGTCCCACCCCTCCCAGGAACTCATGGCAACCGCTCCAAACACGGCGCGGAGGCATAAAAAAAAAAAAAAAAAATTAAAAAAAAAAAAAAGGGAAAAAAAAAATTATTCCAACAGATCACAAACAGCTTCTGTCGAGGGAGACTCTGCGCCAAATCCCCGTTTGGGTGCTGTCCTCGTGGAGATGAGAGGAGAGGTCACGGGTGGGGATGGGAGGGATGCGGGGATGGGATCCCTCGGGAAGGAACGCTCCCACCTGGATTTCTGCCCCGTCCCTGGAAACTTGGAGGCTTTAAAGGCACGCAGGGATGTCAGGGTGAGCCGCTGCAGCGGGGGAGAAGGGAAAGAGAGGTGTAAAAAGAGGAAAAAAAAAAAAAAAAGAGGTGTAAACATGGATTTTAGGTCAGGCCAGGGAGAACAAGGCACCGTGCTGAAGTTTGGCAGTGGAGGGATGAGCTCCTGGGAGCGGGTCCCTCTGCATCCTGCACGGAGCCAGGCGCGGTGTCAGTGCTAAGCAAATCAAAAATAATGTCAGAATCCTCTCTCCCACCCATTCCAAGAGGAGCATGAAAAAAAAAAATAATGATATTTTACTCACCCATCAAAAGAAAATTACTCACGCCAGGCGCGTGGGCGAGCAGAATTTTGCAGGGCTGTTTTAGGCCCTGACTATGCTACAAAAATATCCATTTTAAGCACGGTTGTGAAACACGGTTGTGGCTCAACCAGAGCACGGGGCTGGAGCTACCTGGACAAAACAGGTGGAAAAATGAACAATTAAGGAATAACCACTCCGAGGCCCGTGATGGTGGCAGGGGAGCCAGGGTGGTGGCTTTTCCAGGCTGCTCCACCCCGGGAAATGCCCGGCTGGCGCTCCAGTTTCACCGTGATAAAAAGTTTGGGATGTGCAAAGCACCTTGCACAGGTGACAGGGAGGTGTTTGGGAGCCTCGCTCACCGCTCTGGTATCCACTTGCTTCATCCCAGTGGATTTTGTCCCGTGCTCATCATCCCAGTATCGCTGAAACCCGCAGGGAAGGGGGAGCGTGGCCACGGCGGGATCCAAAAACATCAATATTTATCCAGAGGGAAGAAAACAGAGCCCAGGGAGGTGTTTGCATCCACCTCCCAGCCTGGCCACGGCTCCAAAACACGGAAAACACCGGGAAAAACCAACAAAATGTACAAATCCATAAGAAGGAAAACACTGGGAATAACCAACAACCTGTGCAAATCCATAACAGGGAAAACACCGGGAATAACCAAAAACTTGTGCAAATCCATAATGTGGAAAACTCCGGGAATAACCAACAACCCCAACAACCTGTGCAAATCTGTAACATGGAAAACACCGGGAATAATCAACAACCCCAACAACCTGTGCAAATCTGTAACATGGAAAACACTGGGAATAATCAACAACATGTGCAAATCCATACCACAGAAGACATTGGGAATAACCAACAACCTGTGCAAATCCATAAGAGGGAAAACACCTTGAATAATCAACAACCCCAACAACCTGTGCAAATCTGTAACATGGAAAAAATTGGGAATAATCAACAACCTGTGCAAATCTGTAACACGGAAAACAACGGGAATAATCAACAACCTGTGCAAATCCATAACAGGGAAAATACCAGGAATAAACAAGAACCTGTAAAATCTGTAACGTGGAAAATACCAGAATAACCAACAACCTGTGCAAATCCATACCAGGGAAAACATAACAGGGAAAAACACCAGGAATAACCAACAACGTGTGCAAATCCATAGCACAGAAAACATTGGGAATAACCAACAACCTGTGCAAATCCATAAAATGGAAAATATCAGGAATAACCAACAACCTGTGCAAATCCATAACATGGAAAATACCAGGAATAATCAACAAAATATGCAAATCTGTAACAGGGAAAATACCAGGAATAACCAACAAAATGTGCAAATCAATAATGTGGAAAACAACAGGAATAACCAACAATCTGTGCAAATCCATAACAGGGAAAACACTGGGAATAACCAAAAACCTGTAAAAATCTGTGACATGGAAAATACCAGAATAACCAACAACCCCACTCTGAGGCTGTGCAAATCCACAAGACAGAAAATACCAGAATAACCAACTATTTGTGCAAATCCAGAACATGGAAAATACCAGGAATAATCCACAACCAGTGCAAATCCATAAAATGGAAAATATCAGGAATAACCAACTATCTGTGCAAATCTATGGCATAGAAAACTTTGGGAATAACCAACAACCTGTGCAAATCCATAACAGGGAAAACATAACAGGGAAAACCACCAGGAATAACCAACAACCTGTGCAAATCCATAATGTGGAAAACATTGGGAATAACCAACAACCTGCCTTGAGGCTGTGCAAATCTGTAACACGGAAAACACTAGGAATAACCAACAACCCGTGCAATCCCAAAACACAGAAAACACCAGGAATAACCACCCACCCCACTCTGAGGCTGTGCAAACTCATCCACCCTCCCATCCCCTGGAAGAGCCAAACAAGATCTCCTTTTCCCTGTGGGAATTCAGCTGGGGGGGAGTGGGAAGTCGGAGCAGGGGATGTTTGGGGGTTACGAGGTTTGGTTTGTTGCAGTTTCAGGAACCGTAAAAAACATTTTATAAAGTCAAAAATGAGGCCCTTGGGGCAGTAAGGGGATGAGACAGTAAAATCCAGCAGGAGTGATGGCCAAGGAAGGAAATCACTGGATGGCACATGAGGAAGAGGGGGATGAGGATGCTCCAAGAGATCCCAACCCAAAGCCTGAAGGAAGCCATGGAGCTCGGCTGAGATTCCAGAACCATCTCAGCTGTCCAAGCAAGGCCAGAAAGGCAGAGCTGCCTCACTGCCTGGGAGCAGGAATTGGGAATTTGGGGGCTTCATCCAGGCTCTGTCACCGGCAGCAGCCCCATGGAACAGTTTTCCTGTGTTGGTACGAGATCATCATTGTGCTCCTGGGAGTGATCCCAGTGCTCCTGGGAGTGATCCCAGTGCTCCTGGGAGCATTCCCTGTGCTCCTGGGAGCATTCCCTGTGCTCCTGGGAGTGATCCCAGTGCTCCTGGGAGTGATCCCAGTGCTCCTGGGAGTGATCCCAGTGCTCCTGGGAGTGATCCCAGTGCTCCTGGGAGCATTCCCAATGTTCCAGGGAGCATCCCCTGTGTTCCAGGGAGCATTCCCAATGTTCCAGGAGTGATCCTCCTGTTCCTGGGAGCATCCCCAATGTTCCAGGGAGCATTCCCAATGTTCTAGGGAGCATTCCCAATGTTCCAGGGAGCATTCCCAATGTTCCAGGAGTGATCCTCCTGTTCCTGGGAGCATTCCCTGTGTTCCTGGGAGCATCCCCAATGTTCCAGGGAGCATTCCCAATGTTCCAGGAGTGATCCTCATGTTCCTTTGAGCATTCCCTGTGCTCCAGGGAGCATTCCCTGTGTTCCTGGGAGCATTCCCTGTGTTCCAGGAGTGATCCTCATGTTCCTGAGAGCATTCCCTGTGCTCCAGGAACCATTCCCTGTGTTCCAGGGAGCATTCCCTGTGTTCCAGGGAGCATTCCCTGTGCTCCAGGAGCATTCCCTGTGCTCCAGGGACCATTCCCTGTGTTCCTGGGAGCATTCCCTGTGCTCCAGGGACCATTCCCTGTGTTCCAGGGAGCATTCCCTGTGCTCCAGGAACCATTCCCTGTGTTCCAGGGACCATTCCCTGTGTTCCAGGGAGCATTCCCTGTGCTCCAGGGAGCATTCCCTGTGCTCCAGGGACCATTCCCTGTGTTCCAGGGAGCATTCCCTGTGCTCCAGGGACCATTCTCTGTGTTCCTGGGAGCATTCCCTGCATTCCTGGGAGTGTTGCTCGTGTTCCAAGGAGCTTTCCCTCTGCTCCTGGGAGAGATCACCACATTCCAGGATCGTACCCCAACTTCCTGGGAGCGTTCCCAGCCCTCAAGCAGCACAGAGAACTTGGGGAATGAGCAATACCTCAGGATTAACTCCATGCCACTCAACAAAGCACCAACCTGCCAACAGCCCTCAAATCCCTGGACATTCCCCTTGTAAAAAAATTACGGATACCAGTGCCCGGGAGCCCAAACGGTGGCAGTTTGTGCCACTTCCCAGCTCTGCAAGACAAAGCTGAGGACGAAGCTCCATCCTCTTCCTCAGCTGCAGCATCCAAACCCTGGAAAAAGAGGGATCAACCCAGGACTCACGGTGCCCATCGTGGAAGCTGAGCCACGTCCCCGCTTCCCTGTGGGAAATGAACTCAGGGATCATTTTTAAAGCTCAATAATCAACAATCCCCAAACAAAGGGGCTGAACAAAGCCCTCCCTCCGTGCCTGGCTGTGACATTTCAGCAGCGGGACACGACCCCACGTGTGGCAGCGCCGCCACGGACGTCACGCCGGGCCCTGCACGCCGTGAATGGCCCCATTGATCCCGGGAAGGGGGCAGCCCCGGGAAGCAGAGGGCACCCCGGGAAGCAGAGGGCACCCCGGGAAGCAGAGGGCACCCCGGGAAGCAGCGGGCACGGAGGGCACACGCCCAGGCCCGGACTGAGGGCGATTGTGCGGCCCCACAGGCTCCGAGCCTGGCGTGCGTCAGAGGGTGACGCAGCCGGAGAAGAAAGAAAACTCAGAATTCCTCAGAAGTTTCCCCTCCAAACTCCCCAGGCAACTGTTGGGAGTTGTGGGTGCTGAGAATTTGAGATTTTCTGACCCTCAGGAGAGCGCTGCGTTTGACCTGAGGCAGCGGATAAAACTTCCAAAAATTTTCAAAATTGATTGAGAGCACTGGGATTACGGGTGTGGGGTTGGTTAGAAGTGTGTGGAAAACTTAAAAGAGTTTGGGGTTTTAGAATATAGAAATAAATATGAAGCAAGGTGGAAGTTTTAGGGAAGAGGCAGCTTATTCTTTACTTTCTTCTCCCTCCTTCTTCATGGGCTTGGGTGGTATTTTGTAATTGAACAGCAAAGTCCAAGTGTGGACTTCAATGGATCAGTTATTGGGTTAGAAGTGAAAATAATTTAGGTACCATTTCTTAGTTGGATAGTTTAACCATAACAGACCTTGTAACAAGAGATAGTTAACCATTTTGTGCCTTGGTAATGAAAGACTACAAAACTCACTGCTGTGAGACTGTAACATTGATACGAAATAATAAACACCTGATAAATTATCATCTCAAGTACCTTCAATCCCAACCTCTACAGAGGTAGAAAAAGGCAGCCAAAAAACTGGCAGGCAACGACCTCGAATTCCTCTCCAGAAAGAGGTGAAAAGACCAGATCTCCCCGAGAAAGGGCTCCCAGAAAAAGCCCCGTGTGTTGGGGTGACAAGGGACAGTCCCCGGGGCCAGATGGACAGGGGGAAGTGCAAGTGGAAGTGCTGCACCCAAATTATTCCGCATCCAACGCATGGAGGGATTACTTATTCCTCACATTTTGGCCAGAAGGTCCCTTCCAGAGTCCCTTCCCTCAGAATCCCTGGGAAAAGTTGGCTTCAAAACCTCATTAGCCAGTGCTGACCGTAATTGTTGCTGTTCTGAGTAAAGCAAAACCAAAGTGATTCCAGTGGATAAATGTGTATTTTTAGCCCAAATGCCCAGTTTTAATCAGCACCTGTGTGTGCCTCATTACATTCTCGCAGTACAGTTCCAAACCACAACTTCCACAGCTCCCAACCCAAAAAATTTTCCATGGTCACCACGGAATTCAACCTGCCAGGCAAGGAAAAGCCCTTTTAGCTCTTGCTCCATCCTCTGCCTCTCACAACAGGGTTGATCTCCAGAACGACCCAGGATGAGAAATCACACACAGCAGCCCAGGTTCGTTTCTCATATTAATGATTTGCAATAAAATTCAAATAAAAAAGCACCAAAGGAAGCAGTGTGTCCAACCTGAGCCCTCATCGGTTTGATTCAAACACGTGGGAATTGTTCCTTCCTCTTTTTCAAAGGAAAACTCGGGTTTTCCTGGAGTTGAAGGTGGTTTTGCAGCATCTCACAGCCAGTGGGACACTGGGGAGCGTCCGTGAACCTGGGGGGCTGTGGGGGCACAGGTGAGGGCGTGAGGGTGCACACCTGAGGGGGTGGTACAGGGACAGCGGGGACAAAACTGGCCAGGACCGGGACAAACCTGGCCAGGATCAGGACAAGCCTGGCCAGGACCGGGACAAACCTGGCCAGGAGTGAGGCAAACCCAGCCAGGACCGGGACAAACCTGGCCAGGAGTGAGACAAACCTGGCCAGGATCAGGACAAGCCTGGCCAGGACCGGGACAAACCCGGCCAGGAGTGAGACAAACCTGGCCAGGACCAGGACAAACCTGGCCAGGACCGGGACAAACCCGGCCAGGACTGAGATAAACTTGGCCAGGACTGGGACAAACTTGGCCAGGACTGGGACAAACCCGGCCAGAACCAGGACAAACCTGGCCAGGAGTGAGGCAAACCCAGCCAGGACCGGGACAAACCTGGCCAGGACCGGGACAAACCCGGCCAGGACTGGGACAAACCTGGCCAGGACCGGGACAAACCCGGCCAGGAGTGAGGCAAACCCAGCCAGGACCGGGACAAACCTGGCCAGGAGTGAGGCAAACCTGGCCAGGACCGGGACAAGCCTGGCCAGGACCGGGACAAACCTGGCCAGGACTGAGATAAACTTGGCCAGGACTGGGACAAACCCGGCCAGAACCAGGACAAACCTGGCCAGGAGTGAGGCAAACCCAGCCAGGACCGGGACAAACCCGGCCAGGACCGGGATAAACCCGGCCAGGAGTGAGGCAAACCCAGCCAGGACCGGGACAAACCTGGCCAGGACCGGGACAAACCCAGCCAGGACCGGGACAAACCTGGCCAGGACTGAGATAAACTTGGCCAGGACCGGGACAAACCCGGCCAGGACCAGGACAAACCTGGCCAGGAGTGAGACAAACCCGGCCAGGACCAGGACAAACCTGGCCAGGACTGGGACAAACCTGGCCAGGACCGGGACAAACCTGGCCAGGAGTGAGACAAACCCGGCCAGGACCGGGACAAACCTGGCCAGGACCGGGACAAACCCGGCCAGGACCAGGACAAACCTGGCCAGGAGTGAGACAAACCCGGCCAGGACCGGGACAAACCTGGCCAGGACTGGGACAAACCCAGCCAGGACCGGGATAAACCTGGCCAGGAGTGAGACAAACCCAGCCAGGACCGGGACAAACCTGGCCAGGACCGGGACAAACCCGGCCAGGACCGGGATAAACCTGGCCAGGAGTGAGACAAACCCAGCCAGGACCGGGACAAACCTGGCCAGGACTGGGAAAAACCTGGCCAGGACTGAGACAAACCTGGCCAGGACCAGGACAAACCCGGCCAGGACCAGGACAAACCTGGCCAGGAGTGAGGCAAACCCAGCCAGGACCGGGACAAACCTGGCCAGGACTGGGACAAACCTGGCCAGGACTGAGACAAACCTGGCCAGGACTGAGACAAACCCGGCCAGGACCGGGACAAACCTGGCCAGAACAAGGACAAACCCGGCCAGGACCAGGACAAACCTGGCCAGGAGTGAGGCAAACCCAGCCAGGACCGGGACAAACCTGGCCAGGACTGAGGCAAACCCGGCCAGAACCAGGACAAACCTGGCCAGGACTGAGGCAAACCCGGCCAGGACTGGGACAAACCTGGCCAGGACCGGGACAAACCCGGCCAGGACTGGGACAAACCTGGCCAGGACCGGGACAAACCCGGCCAGGAGTGAGACAAACCCGGCCAGAACCAGGACAAACCTGGCCAGGATCAGGACAAGCCTGGCCAGCACCAGGATCTGCTCCAGGGCCGGCACCGGGGCTCCCACCGGGCCGGGGCCCGTCCCCGGCTGCTCCTCACCCGCAGTGCCCGAAGTGAGGAGCCGGGACCGGGCGGGCCGGTGCCAGCGGCTCCGGTTCCCTCGCCCTGCCCGCTCCTGGTCCCGGTTCCTCCGCCCTGGCCTGGTCCCGGTGCCGGTGCTCCCGCTCCCGGTGTCCCGGGAGTCCCGGTTCCTCGGCCCTGGCCCGGGGCCGGTCCCTGTCCCGCTCCCGGTGCTTGGTTCCCCGGTGCGTTCCCGGTCCCGGTGCCTGTCCCTGCCCCGGTGCCCAGTCCCAGTGGCCAGTTTCCCCACCCTGTCCCGTTCCCGGACCCTATCCCGGTGCCCGGTTCCCCCGCCCGTTCCCGTTCCCTGTCCGGTTCCCCGTCCCCCTGCCCGGTTCCCCCGCCCATTCCCCGTCCCGGTCCCGGTGCCTGGTCCCTGTCACAGTGCCCGATCCCGTTCCCGGTGCCCGGTCCCTGTCACAGTGCCGTTCCCGGTGCCGGTGTCCGGTCCCTGTCCCTATCCCGTTCCCGGTGGCCGGTCCCGGTGGCCGGTTCCCCTGCCCATTCCCGGTCCCGGTCCCTGTCACAGTGCCGTTCCCGCTGCCCGGTTCCCCTGCCAGTTCCCCGTCCCTGTTCCGGTGCCCGGTCCTGTCACAGTGCCGTTCCTGGTGCCCGGTTCTCCCGCCTGTTCCCCGTCCCGGTGCCGGTGCCCGGTCCCTGTCACAGTGCCCGTTCCCGGTGCCCGGTCCCTGTCACAGTGCCGTTCCCTGTCCCGGTGCCCGTTCCCGGTGCCCGGTCCCTGTCACAGTGCCGTTCCCTGTCCCGGTGCCCGTTCCCGGTGCCCGGTCCCTGTCACAGTGCCGTTCCCTGTCCCGGTGCCCGTTCCCGGTGCCCGGTCCCTGTCACAGTGCCGTTCCCTGTCCCGGTGCCCGTTCCCGGTGCCCGGTCCCTGTCACAGTGCCGTTCCCTGTCCCGGTGCCCGTTCCCGGTGCCCGGTCCCTGTCACAGTGCCGTTCCCTGTCCCGGTGCCCGTTCCCGGTGCCCGGTCCCTGTCACAGTGCCGTTCCCGGTGCCCGGTGCCCGTTCCCGGTGCCCGGTCCCTGTCACAGTGCCGTTCCCTGTCCCGGTGCCCGTTCCCGGTGCCCGGTCCCTGTCACAGTGCCGTTCCCGGTGCCCGGTGCCCGTTCCCGGTGCCCGGTCCCTATCACAGTGCCGGTCCCTGTCCCGGTGCCCGTTCCCGGTGCCCGGTCCCTGTCCCGGTGCCCGTTCCCGGTGCCCGGTCCCTGTCCCGGTGCCCGTTCCCGGTGCCCGGTCCCTGTCACAGTGCAGTTCTCTGTCCCGGTGCCCGTTCCCTGTCCCGGTGCCCGTTCCCGGTGCCCGGTATCCCCCCGCTCTCACCAGCTCATCTTCCCCCGCCGCCCCGCGCCGCTCCCGGAAGTTCCGCCGCTCTTGGCCCCGCCCCTTCCGGCCCCGCGCGCCGCCGGCCCCGCGCGCCGCCGTGACGTCACGCGGAGGGGCCGTTACGTCACACGGCGGTGGCCGTGACGTCACGGTCAGGGCGCGCCAGGCGGGGAGCCCGAAATGGGCCCGGCTTGGGTGCAAAGGTGGGAACGGGGCGGGAGCGGGGTTGGACCGCGGGGAGCTGCGGGGGGACCCGGGCGAGGGCCGGGACGGGAATTGCCTGGAAAAACCCCGGGTGGGGAGAAGGAATTTAATGGAATAAACCCCGGGTGGGGAGAAGGAATTTCATGGAATAAACCCGGGTGGGGAGAAGGAATTGCCTGGAATAAACCCCGGGTGGGGAAAAGGAACTTCATGGAATAAACCCCGGGTGGGGAGAAGGAATTTCATGGAATAAACCCCGGGTGGGGAGAAGGAATTTCATGGAAAAACCCCGGGTGGGGAGAAGGAATTTCATGGAATAAACCCCGGGTGGGGAGAAGGAATTTCATGGAATAAACCCCGGGTGGGGAGAAGGAATTGCCTGGAATAAACCCCGGGTGGGGAAAAGGAACTTCATGGAATAAACCCCGGGTGGGGAGAAGGAATTTCATGGAATAAACCCCGGGTGGGGAGAAGGAATTTCATGGAAAAACCCCGGGTGGGGAGAAGGAATTTCATGGAATAAACCCCGGGTGGGGAGAAGGAATTTCATGGAATAAACCCCGGGTGGGGAGAAGGAATTTCATGGAAAAACCGCGGGTGGGGAGAAGGAATTTCATGGAATAAACCCCGGGTGGGGAGAAGGAATTTCATGGAAAAACCCCGGGTGGGGAGAAGGAATTGCCTGGAATAAACCCCGGGTGGGGAGAAGGAATTTCATGGAATAAACCCCGGGTGGGGAAAAGGAACTTCATGGAATAAACCCCGGGTGGGGAGAAGGAATTTAATGGAATAAACCCCGGGTGGGGAGAAGGAATTGCCTGGAAAAACCCCGGGTGGGGAGAAGGAATTTCATGGAATAAACCCCGGGTGGGGAGAAGGAATTTAATGGAAAAACCCCGGGTGGGGAGAAGGAATTGCCTGGAATAAACCTCGGGTGGGGGGAAGGAATTTCATGGAATAAACCCCCGGGTGGGGAGAAGGAATTGCCTGGAAAAACCCCGGGTGGGGAGAAGGAATTTCATGGAAAAACCCCGGGTGAGGAGAAGGAATTTCATGGAAAAACTCCGGGGTGAGGAGAAGGAATTGCCTGGAAAAACCCCGGGGTGAGGAGAAGGAATTGCCTGGATCATCCCCAGGGTGGGCCAGGAGAAGGAATTTCATGGATCACCCCTGGGGTGGCTGAGAAGGAATTGCCTGGAATAAACCCCAGGCTGGGTGAGGAGAAGGAATTGTCTGGAATAAACCCGGGAAGGGCCAGGAGAAGGAATTGCCTGGAAAAGCCCCAGGGTGGGCCAGGAGAAGGAATTTCGTGGAAACACCCCAGGCTGGGTGAGAAGGAATTTCATGGATCATGTCCAGGATGGGCCAGGAGAAGGAATTGCCTGGATCACCCCTGGAGTGGGCCAGGAGAAGGAATTGCCTGGATCGCCCTGGAGCGGGTTGGGCACGGGGAGGAGCTGCCCAGGAACATCCCAAAAGTGGGTGAGGGCAGGAGCATGGAATGGGCAGGAGCAGCCCGGAGTGGGCAGTGGCACGGGGAGGGGATGCCCAGGAGCCTCCCTGGGGTGGGCGAGGGTCAGGAATCGCCTGGGAACATCCTGAGCTGGACCAGAGGGGTGGCCAGGGTCATTCCCTGGGATGGGCGAGGGCACAGGGAAGGGATTCCCGGGATGGGCGTGGGCAGGGGGTGCCCAGAGACCCAGGGGTGGGCGAGAGCCAGGGGAGGATTTCCCTCCCCAGGTAAGGAAATCCAAGGGATGTCACCACCTTTGGAAGAGCAGGAGCACCCACTTTTGGGCAGAAAGGCCCCAAACCCATCCTGAGAAGGCTGGGCAGGGCTGGGAGGGACAGCCAAGTCCTTTTGGTGACCAAAAACCCACCTTGTCCTCAGCACTGGGCTGGCCAAAAACCCACCAGCCACCCCCACCCGTGAGCCTGGGGTGCTGCAGAGCCCCCCCAAGGTCGGGGTGCCCCCGGACCCCCCAGTGCCCAGCCCAGGGTGCCATCCCGGGGGCGGGATCGGCGCTGGTGCCACCGGGGCGGAGGCGCGGGCCGGGTGCCAGGGGTGGCTTTATCAATTAGCAGGTGGAGGTAAACAGCACGGTAATTACAGCAGGGAGGAGGATGCTAAACTGGGAAGGTGTTACCGACACCGCTGAGGACAGGGATTAACCCAAAAGCGGGGGGCCACCGGGAGGGGAGGGTGGCAACCCCCACCCTTGTCATCCCCTTTTGTGCCAGGGGAGGATGAGAGGTGGCCTGAGGGGAAGGAAGGGATGGATTTTGGGGTGCTGGTGGGTGTCAGAGCAAACCCCGAGGGGAGGCAGCCAGGAGGGTCCCCCACGTCCCCGTGTCCAGGTGTGGGCAGGAGGAGGAGGAAGAGGAAGGCTGGGGCTGGGAAGGTTTTGCTGCCAGCTGGACCAGGCTGCTGCTCCTGGGCCTGTGCCCACCGTGGTGCCCCTCGCTGTCACCTTGGGGCGCAGGGGGTGGGACAAGACAGGGCTGGGACGAGCCTGGGTGTGTCATCCTGATGGCCACAGGACTGGGGCGGCATCTTCTGTGGAGGCTCTGCTGATTGTCCCCCTGTCCCAGGAGGATGAGTGTGGCCCCTTCCTCCAGAAGGGATGGGGATGGATCCACACGGGGTGGGAGACGAGGGCAGATGATCCAGAACCATCCCAGCCTTCTGTGGATGATGTCTCCTGCCAGCCAGAGGTGAGAAGATCGGGGAAGGATCCCACCAACATCTGTACTCCAGCTGCAAACCAGGAGCTGCTGGGGGTCCTCGTCGCTCCCGACCCCAGGGATGGAGTCTCAGCTCTTGGTGCTCCTCCTCAGCAGCAAATCCCATCCCGTGGAGAGCCCTTGGATCCGAGCACATCCCGAGGACCCTCAGCGGGGAGGAGCGAGGTGTTGGTGGCCTCCTCAGGACCCCGCCGCTCCCGTTGAGGAGGCAAAGGCAGCAAGTTCTGCGGAGCTGGTACGTGACTGGGAGCCCTTCCCTCCTCCCCAGAACACAGATAGCCCAGAACGGGGATGGAAAGTGCCGTGTTTCCGTAGCAACCAACATTTTTCGTGCAAGGTGCCGCACGCGCTCCCCGCGCTCTGCCACCCAAGGGTGCTCCTCACCTTCCCGCTCCGTGCCAGGGCGGTCCTGCCCAGCGGGACACCCAGGCCTGGCTGCCAGAGAGGGTCCCCGGGGCCTGGTGGGCTCCTTCCTTGCTCCTGGGCCGCAGAAGGAACCCAAAGCCTTGGGGCAGCGTTGGGTGGCTCCTCGCTGGGGCAGCTCCTCTGCTGTGCCAGGATCTCCAGCATTGTCCAGCACGAGCCAGCGGTGGAGATGGCACCTCCAGCACCAGCAGCAGCAGCACAGCACCCTTGGGTGAAGCTGGGGGCTCTCCCTGTGCTCTGGTTCCTGCCCAAGTGAGCCGCACACAGGGACACCAATGGCTCCCAAACCACCCCACAGCTCCTCGTGGCACAGGGACACCGATGGCTCCCAAACCACCCCACAGCTCCTCATGGCACAGGGACACTGATGGCTCCCAAACCACCCCACAGCTCCTCATGGCACAGGGACACACAGGGACACCAATGGCTCCCAAACCACCCCACAGCTCCTCGTGGCACAGGGACACCGATGGCTCCCAAACCATCCCTGCTGCCCCTCATGGCACAGGGACACACAAGGACACCGATGGCTCCCAAACCACCCCACAGCTCCTCATGGCACAGCGACACACAGGGACACCGATGGCTCCAAAACCATCCCCGCTGCCCCTCGTGGCACAGGGACACACACAGGGACACCGACGGTCCCAAACCATCCTGACAGGGACACCGATGGCTCCAAAACCATCCCGCAGCCCCTCACGGCACTGGGACACACAGGGACATCGATGATCCCAAACCATCCTGGAGCTCCTCATGGCACAGGGACACACAAGGACACTGATGGTCCCAAACCATCTCGACAGGGACATCGATGGCTCCCAAACCATCCTACAGCCCCTCACGGCACAGGGACACACAGGGACACCGATGGTCCCAAACCATCCTGCAGCCCCTCGTGGCACAGGGACACCGATGGTCCCAAACCCGCAGCCCCTCGTGGCACAGGGACACCGATGGTCCCAAACCCTCAGCCCCTCGTGGCACAGGGACACACAGGGACACTGATGGCTCCCAAACCATCCCGCAGCCCCTCGTGGCTGCAGGACCTCCAGAGCACACAGGGAAAGACAATCTCAGCTCATCCCAATCCAGCCACCAACACTCAACCACCGGGAATCCACGCAGGCGCCTGGTGCAGCACCACAGCCAAGTCCTCAACACCTCTAGATGCCATCCCTGTCTGGGCCAGCTGTGCCCTGAGTCACCATCAGAGCCTGGATTTTCCCCAAAATTAAAGCCTCTCCAAGCCAGGGAGCTCAACAAACCCCTGCAATGGGCAGAGCAGCAGCTTCTCCCGGCCCGCCTGCAGATCCAAATCAAAAAGGAGGAAACCTGACAACATCACCAAGGCTTTCGTACCCTGGGAACAGCAGGAAAGAGCACAGTGCCAGTGCCAGCCACCAGCCCTGCCAGCAAGGAGGACACTGCTGGGGTGCCCAACCGGTCACGCTCCACCCCAGCACAGCGGGACCGAGGGACCCCCAGAGCCCCTGGGATCCTCCAGCACCATCCCAACTCCGGGATTCCGACCTCCATCCCCATCCCCGGGGAAGAATCCAACCACCACACGCCACCACTCCAAACATCCAAACGCCTCCAAGCTCCTTCTCCCACTCGTTCCTCGTGCCCGTGCGAGCGCCAGCGCTGAAACCCAGCGATTTATTTTTATCCCAAGCAATCCAGGCTGGGAAAAAAAAAAAAGAAAAAAAATCCCCTGCGGGCGAAGGGCGCGGGGGCATTACCGGCTGAAGCGGCGCGATCCTCTTTGGTGGCCCAAAGTTATCCCGGCGGCCGCCGGCAAAACGGTGACGGGGTCAAGGCGGCGACGGCACGAGCACGGAGAAACAGGATGGGAGGTCAAGGGCAAAGCAAGGACATGGCGGATTTTTGGGGAGAGGGTGGGTGCCCCCATCCCGGTTGGGTGCCCCCAGCCTGGTTGGGTGCCCCAATCCCGGTTGGGTGCCCCAATCCCGATTGGGCGCCCCAATCCAAATTGCGTGCCCCAATCCCAGCTGGGTGCCCCAATCTCACTTGGGTGCCCCAATCGCAGCTGGGTGCCCCAATCCTGGTTGGGTGCCCCATCCCAGATGGGTGCCCCAATCCCGGCTGGGTGCCCCAATCTCACTTGGGTGCCCCAATCGCAGCTGGGTGCCCCCATCCTGGTTGGGTGCCCCATCCCAGATGGGTTCCCCAATCTTGGCTAGGTGCCCCAATCACAGTTGGGTACCCCAATCCTGGTTGGCTGCCCCAATCCCGGTTGGGTGCCCCAAATTCAGTTTGGTTCCCCCATCACAGGTGGGTGCCCCAATCCCAGCTGGGTGCCCCATCCCAGATGGGTGCCCCAATCCCGGCTGGGTGCCCCAATCCCGGCTGGGTGCCCCAATTCCAGCTGGGTGCCCCAATCCCTGTTGGGTGCCCCAATTCCGGCTGGGTGACCCAATCCCGGTTGGGTGCCCCAATCCCGGTTGGGTGCCCCAATCCCGGTTGGGTGCCCCAATCCCTGTTGGGTGCCCCAATTCCAGTTGGGTGACCCAATCTCAGTTGGGTGCCCCAATCGCAGCTGGGTGCCCCAATCGCAGCTGGGTGCCCCAATCCTGGTTGGGTGCCCCAATCCCTGTTGGGTGCCCCAATCCCGGCTGGGTGCCCCATCCCAGCTGGGTGCCCCAATCCCGGCTGGGTGCCCCAGTCCCAATTGGGTGCCCCAGTCCCAGCTGGGTGCCCCATCCCGGATGGGTGACGCAAGGACGGAGCCGGTCGCCTTCAGGGTCATCCAGCGGGGTCTCGCTGTGCCGTCCTGTGGATAGAACTGAAGCAGAGGGAGGGGGACTGAGAAGAAAAAGTGGGTTATTGTTGTTTTTTTTTTAAAAAGTCATATAAAAAAATAATATTTACGGAAATACAGCACTGGGAAAAAAAAATTCTGTACAGACAGGTTTCAAAGTCGCCCGTAAAGAGACACAGCACCCACTTCCCTGCACATTTCAACCCTTTTTACACTCCCCTTACACATTAAAACCTTGGGTTTTTTACTTTCCAAACCAATATAGATCAATTTAAGCAAATAAAGATATTTACTACAGATTTTGATTGTCAGCAAACACAATATATTTACTGCATTAGCATTTGCTCACAGTGCAAATGGTACAACAATACATCAGTTCAATATTTCTGATTTTTTCCCTTAAAAATGCTGTATGCATTAACTATCATATTTGCATTACAACATGACAAATGAGCAAATGAAATGTGTGTGAAAATTATCACCTTTTCACAATATCAAGCATAATTTTTTTTTAACCTTAGTATAAGGTACTATAAATCCAAGAAATAAAAACATCCACAAAATATATTACATCTGGTATGATTTTTTTTTTCTCTAAGTACTCAACTTTATACAAAAGTCTTTCAAAAAATATCATTCCCTTAGGTTTGTGTGGTTAAACCTGATTGTGGTTTGGTTTTTTTTTTTTTTTTTTTTTGTTCCTTTCAGTTCACATAAATTAGACTGCATTCTTCCTTCTCTCTTTATTTTTTGTACGTTTTTAATGTGTTTTTTTGTGTTTTTTTTTTCACATGCAGACATCAAACCTGGATAGCACGACCTTTTGGCAACAAAGATTTTTTTTTCTTTTTAAGTCATTATTATTTTTGCTTAGTTTAGCTTAAATGTCTGAGCACAGTTTTATTAAAACAAAAGAAGAAAAAAATCAGAGCAGTCATGCAATGACATGCACATACCAGAAGGAGAAAGAAAAAAAAAATAAAATAAAATAGAGGACTAATTGATTTTTCTCCTCCGTAGTTGGGTGATTGTTTTAAAGTGACCAAATAAAATAAAATAAAAATATCTCACATTATAAAAAGTATTCAGCAAAATACTGGGGTGCTTTTTTTTTTTTCCCTGTATTTCTGTAAAGAATTTCCCTTCTGCTGAAAACAAAGGAAAAAAAAATTAACAAAAAGGAAAAGAAACCAAAAATAAGAAAACAAAC
The DNA here is from genome assembly GCF_050655825.1 of Lonchura striata. Classification (NCBI taxonomy): domain Eukaryota; kingdom Metazoa; phylum Chordata; class Aves; order Passeriformes; family Estrildidae; genus Lonchura; species Lonchura striata. Next base: position 3,427,007 of record NC_140724.1, read on the forward strand.
CCAAAAGCTGCTGCCGGGACATCGCTCCCCGCCGCCCCCCGGAGTTGGGGGGACCCGCAGAGCCGCCCCCCGCCCCCAGCCTGGCCTGGGGGGCTGAGCCCTCTTACCTCCAGCACGGGGAGCCGGTGCTTGGGGACACGGGGGGGACACGGGGACAACGGGGACAACGGGGACAACGGGGCTCCAGGCCCAGCGAGGAGAGCAGCCAGATCAGCTCCATCCATCCGTCTGTCCATCCATCCATCCATCCATCCATCCATCCACCCATCCATCCATCCATCTGTCCGTCCATCCATCCGTCTGTCCATCCATCCATCCGTCTGTCCATCCATCCGTCCGTCCATCCATCCATCCATCCATCCATCCATCCATCCATCCATCCATCCATCCATCCATCCATCTGTCCGTCCATCCATCCGTCTGTCCATCCATCCATCCTTCCATCCTTCCATCCATCCGTCCATACGTCCATCCATCCATGCATCCATCTGTCCATCCATCCATCCTTCCATCCATCCATCCATCCATCCATCCATCCCTTCATCCATCATCTATCCATCCATCCATCATCCATCCATCCCTCCATCCATCCATCCATCCATCATCCATCCATCCCTCCATCCGTCCATCTGTCCATCATCCATCCGTCCATCCGTCCGTCCCCTCGCGGATCCTGCAGCGCCCAGCCCCGGGGGAGCCGGGCAGGACGGGACCGGGGCGGGGGGGCCGATCGTGGAGCAGAGAGCCGCGGCAGGGCGGGCGGGTCGGACCGAGCCCCGGCATCCAGGTCAGCCGGGAATATTCCCGGGATGTGCCGCCCGGGCAGCCCGGAGCCGGGCCGGGCCGGAGCCGGGAGGTGGCGGGTGAGGGCCGCGGGGTGCGGGAGAGTCGGAGCCGGGAGAGGCGGGATGGGGCAATCCAGCCGGGATCCGGGCGGTGCCAGTAATCCAGGTGCGGGAGCGGGCAGCCGGGAGAGCCGGGCAAGGAGGGTGCGGACAGCCCGGCCCCGGGCGGGGCGGGTGCGGGGCGGCCGGGATCCGGGAGTTGCGGGAGCGGGCAGCCGGGACCCGGGCGGTGCGGGTGGAAGCAGCCGGGATGTGGAAGGTGCGGGAGCGGGCAGCCGGGATCCAGGTGCTGCGGGCAATCCCAGCGCGGGCAGCGCGAGTCCGGGCAATCCGGGTGCGGGCGGTGCGGGTCCCATCGATCCAAGTGCAGGCAGGATCCAGGTGCGGGCAGCCTGGAGCCGGTCAATCCGGGCGCGGGCAGAGCGGACCCGTCGCAGCACAAGCCCGGTATCCTGAACACCGTGGGGTTCCCCCCGGAGCGGTGCCGAGGGCAAGGGGAGGAGAAGGGGTGCCACCGCGCCGCCCCCCAAAATCCCTCAAGCGCACGTGGTGACGGCAGGGGCGAGGGCGACGGGGGGCGAGGTGGTGGCGGCGGCGGCGGGGGGCGCGGCGGGGGGCTGCACGCCCGAGCCCTTCTCGGCCTTCTTCTCCTTCTGCTTGAGGTGGATCTTGGCGTGCCGCTTGCGCTCGTCGGAGCGGGCGAACTTGCGGCCGCAGAACTCGCAGGCGAAGGGCTTCTCGCCGGTGTGGGTGCGGATGTGGGTGGTGAGGTGGTCGCTGCGGCTGAAGCTCCGCATGCAGATGCGGCACTGGAAGGGCTTGTGGCCCGTGTGGATGCGAAGGTGGCGGGTGAGCTCGTCGGAGCGGGAGAAGCGGCGGTCGCAGCCCTCGGCCGGGCAGGCGTGGGGCCGCTCGTGCAGCGGGGTCTTGCTGGGCCGGTTGGGATACTTGCGGGGTCGGATGGGCTTGAGCGTGAGGGGCGGCTGCGGCAGCCCCCCGAAACCCGGGTGGATCTGCTTGTCCTTGAAGGCCTTGATGGTCTCCAGCGGGGTTATGGGGGGCGGGTTGACGCGGATGGGGTCCAAGCTCTGGAAGGGTTTGTGCTCCGTGATGGTGCCCATGTCGTTGGGGTGGTGGTAGAGGTTATAGTCTGGGATCATGGGGAAGAGGTTGCTGTCCAAGGCGGGCTTGGCCGCCTGGTAATCCTGGGGGGAGTAGGTGAGGCCAGGGTTGCTCTGGGGGTCGTGGAAGGAGACGGGCTCTGGGTAGAGGTCACTGCAGGAGGAGTAGGGCGGCAGCGTGGGGTACATCTGGTCCACCTCGCCCTGCGGCGGCCCCATGCTGCCTGCCGAGCTCTGCGTGCTGGTGAGCGCGCCCGAGGACGGCGGCACCCCCAGGATGCCGGCGCTCATCAGGCTGATGATGTTGTCCTGGCACCAGTTGGAGGGCGAGTCAAAAGCGAATTTCCCCAGGTAGGTGACAGTCTTGTTGCCCGGGGCGGGTTGAAAAGTGCCCGAGTAGGAGGACAATTCCTGACCGGCCTTTTCGTTCGCTAAGCCAATGTCCATAACATTATCTGCAAAGTGCGAGAGAAGCGGGGCAGGGTGAGCCGGGAGGGCCCGGGGATGCACCGGGGGATGCTCCGGGGGATGCTCCGGGGAGCGGGGATGCACCGGTTCCCCCTCGCCTCGCTCCCCCCCCTTCCCCTCGCTGCTTCCACCCCGCGTATGCGGCGCTGCCTGCCGGGGGTCCCGACGATGCGGGGCCGCCCGCGCCGCCCCCGCGAGGAGCTGCCCGGGGTGGGTGGGTGGGTGGGGGGCACACCCCATCGCCGCGCCGCCGGGGGAAGGAGGTACCTGCGGCTACAGGTAGGCTTCCTCCCCGTCCAGCCCCGGCAGCGCTGGGCACTCCGCGGAGCCGGGGCTGCGGCCGCCGACGCCGTTACCAACTCGCCGCCTTCCCTGCGCCGAGCCCCGGCGAGGAGAAACACGGGGATGGGGAGGGGGGTGGGGGGTTTAGCCTGGCGGGGCTCCGCGTGGGAGCGGGGACACGCGGGGAGCACCCGCCCCCGCCGCCCTCGGCGCTCACCTGTGCCCCCCAGACCCTCCCTCTCTCCTGTCCTCCCCCCCACCCCGTTTTCCCCAGCCCCGCGCTCCGGGAAAGTCGGCGCCGCGTCCCGGGGAGCCCACGCTGCCGCCGCCGCCGCTGCGGGGTGTGGGGGGGCGGCCGCCACGGCCACGCGCGTCCGCGGCGCCTCCGCAGCCGCGCGGATCCCGGCGCGGGCGGGCGGCCCCTGCGCGCCTCGGGAGTGCCCGGCCTTGCCCTCCGTCCCCTCGGCCCTCCAGCTTTTCCACCCGGGTTCTCCTCCCCACGGAGCCCGGCCGCCGTCCCCGTACCTGCGGCGGCGGCTCGGCGGCGGCAGCGCTCGGCGGAGCCCTGCAGCGATCGCGCGGAGACACGGCGAGGAAAGGGGTGGGTGGGTGCGGGGGGGGGGACGCTCCCCAGCCCCAGCTCTTCCCTTCCCTCCGAGGCTCCATGACACCCACAGCATCCTCCTCCTCGCCCCACCGGCTCCCCCCTGCTCCTGCCTTTTCCCCATTTTCCTTCTCTCCCGCTTTACCTGCAGCCATCTGGTTGTAGTGAGCCACCGAGTCGCTGGTGCTGGAGAAGATATTCAAAGAGTTGGGGATCTCCTCTGGGTACAGATTGTCAGGCAATTGGTTCATCAAAGTGTTCATGGTCCCCGGCAGCTTCTCCAGTAGTTTGCCTGTCATAGCACTGGAGGAAAAGGCTGGTTCAACGTGGCTCCGAGCTCGGCTCCCGAGGAAACAACATCCGAGTGGCAAATCCGTGCGAGGGAAATCATGCAAGAAGAAAAGTTGGGGCGGGGGCGGCGGGGGGGAGGAGGAGGAGGCGGGGGGGGGGCTGGGGGTGGCCGCGGAGGAGGGGGCGCGGGGGGGGCGCGGTCCTCCGTGGGTCCCTTGGTGGTGTTTCCTCGAGGGGGAGGGGGCGATCTGGCTGGCAGATGTGGTTGTAGAAGCTGGGGGGGGGGTGGTGGTGGGGGGGAGGATTTAACCCCTCCTCTCTCTCTCTCTCTCTCTCCTCTCTCTCTGTCGCCGGCTCCCGGCCCCGGCCCCGCTTCCCCCGCGCTCGGCCCCGCTGCGCTCGCCGGTTCCTTCTCTGCCGCCCGACTGCTCCGCCGGGGACTCCGCGGGGCCTTTATGCGGGAGCGCTCCGTGACGTAGCTGCCCATATATGGACAGACAAAGCCGAGCCGAGGCCGAGACGTCACAATGGAAGCTCCGCACAATGGAACGTTGGAGAGAGCAGGAAGCGGCGGGGACGGGGGACAGGGGACCGGGCGAGGGGAACCGGCAGCCCTGCACCGGCCAACGGGAACCGGGCACCGGATTCCGGGATGGGGGCACCGGCAACGGGGCATGCTGCCCCGGGCAAGGGGGACAGGGCAGCGGACGCCGGTCAAAGGGGACCAGGCATGCCGCATCGGGGAGGGGGTAGCCGGTACCGGGCATCCTGCACCGGGCAATGGGGACCGGGAGCTGGGCATCCCGCACCGGAGAAGGGGTACCGGGATTCCTGCACCAAGCACCGGGCATCCTGTGGCGGGGGTACCAGGCTCCCTGCACCGGGCAGCGGGCACCGGGAGCCCTGCGCAGGGCACGGGGCATCCTGCGCTTGTCACCGAGTACAGGGGACCGGGCGTGCATCGGGCACTGGGCACCGGGCACCTTGCACCGGACACCGGGCGCAGCGCACCGGACCGGGGGTCTCTCCCTCTGCATCCCCCGCGCCGAGCGGTGCCGTGCCCCTGCGCAGGGCGGCCGGCGGCGGCTCCAGCCCTTCCAGCCCGGATCTTTCCCCCCGGGAAGCAGCGGGGGCGCGGGGACAGTCCGCCCCCGCCGTGCCTGACCTGCGGCCGCCTCCGGGGCTGCTCAGAGCCAGGCTTTTACCGGGAGGTTTTTTTTTTTTCCTCCAGTGGAGACCAAGAACGGCCACAAACCCCATCCCGCAGCCCGGGCTGGCACAGGAACGGGATGGGAGCCGTGCAGGGAAAGCCACAGCGCCAGGCAGTGGAGTTTGGTGGGAAGGAGAGGGTCAGAGTGGGGGGGCTGCAGAAGCCTCCAGCCCCTAGGTGTAGTGGCAGCGGTGACAGAGGGGATGGCTCTGCCCCGAGCCGCCCCCTCCCCATGTCCCGACTCCCGTGGAGAACAGCGCTTGGAATACTTTAAAAACAGGTAACACTTGTTGGTCGCCTGTGATTTTAACCTCACCTCCCCCCTTTAAAAGTTTGGCACTTCCAAGGCGTCAGTAATTAGGTGGTTTCGTGCTAAGTGTGCCAACTGATGCTATCTTTAAAACCCTCCGAGTTATATAGCAAATGTATGGAAAAATGCTGTGTTGCAATAGCTCCACTTACCCAATTCCTGCAGGGCCGGCTTTGCCATGGGAGTGAAATCCGGGCTACGGGAGGGCTGCGGCGGGAGGGGACCGGGCAATCGCCGCGGGGACGCGGGGCACGGGCACACCGGGGGCCGTGGAGGTGCAGCGGGGCCCGGGCGCGGCCGCTGCGCGGTGCCGGCAGCCGCCCGGGGCGGGGGCCGGGGTGGGCGGGGGGTGCTGCTGTGTGCGGGGCGGGGGGAGCGTTCCCGGGGGTGGGGGGCAGCGAGCCCCGACTTGGGCTGTTCGTGACCGCGGGGGGACGAGGGGCCTGTGTGTTCCATCAACTTCGGGGTCACCATTGACTTCAGAGTCCCCCACATCCACTTCAGAGCCCCCCACATCCACTTCAGAGCCCCCCACATCCACTTCAGAGCCCCCCACATCCACTTCAGGGCCCCCGCGCACTCCAGGGCCGCTCATTCACTGCAGCCCCCCAGCACTGCAACCCCAAGCAGGGCACCGATGCCCCTCCATCGACCGACCCCCCCCTTCCACCAGAAGTCCCCCCTTACCCTGTGCAGAGCCCCCCATCCTGTGCAGAGTCCCCACCCTTTGTAGAACCCCCACATCTTGCACGGAACCCCCCATCCTGTGCAGAGTCCCCACCCTTTGTAGAACCCCCACATCTTGCACGGAACCCCCCATCCTGTGCAGAGTCCCCACCCTTTGTAGAGCCCCCACATCTTGCACGGAACCCCCCATCCTGTGCAGAACCCCCCACCCTCCTTAGACCCCCCCCCATCCTGCACAGAGCCCCCTTCCTTTGCACCTTTCCACCCCCCATCCTTCGCAGGGCACTCTGCTTGTTTTGCACCCCTCTGTCCGTCTCTCACCCCACCCTGCACCCCTCCCGCCGCCCCCCAAGCCGCTGCGCCCCTTCCCCAGCGCATCCCCCGCCCGCCCCGCCCGTGGCCCGGCGCGGCCCGGGGGGAGCGCGGCGGCGGCGGCGGCGGCGGCGGCGGCGGCGGGGGGAACGGGGGGGGAGCTCGGGGCGGCGGCGGGCGGGCGGCCGAGGGGAAGCGCCATACAAGGCCTGGATCCGGCCCCGCCTCCGCTCCCTTCTTTGGCCGCCGGTTCCGGCGCCCCCGGCGCTGCCGAGGTGCGCGGCGGGCGCGGGGCGCGGAGGGGGATCCACAGCCCGCGCCCCCCTCGGGCAACACCGCCACGACCCGCGGGGGTGAGGAGGGGGTCCCGCGGACACCCCCGTCCCACGGGAGTCCTCCCCCGGTACCGCATTCCCACGGTGGGAGCGCGCCCGCAGCCGCAGCGCCGGGGATGCTGCGGGGCCCCCGCTGCGTGTCCGGCTCCCACGGCCCCGCAGGTCAGAGCAGGGACCCCTCCCCAAAATTAAACGACCCCTCCTCAACGCTTCATTGTGGCCGGTACCACCCCCACCACCACCCGGTTCCTCCCGATTTGTAGCGGAGGGTGCGGGTTTGCTCAGCCTTATCGGCACCCACGGGCGAGGATCCCGTGGGGAATTCCTGCTCCGGAGCAAGCAGCTCCTCGCCCTGCTCTGGAAAACTCCGCATCCCCACGAGTGCCAGCCCCACGCCCGGCTCAGCCGAGCCGGGTGGGTGTCTGCCCCCCGAGGGTGACAGCGACACGGGAGCGTGAACGCTCACCTGCCCCTCCCCCGACACGAGTGGCACCTGCTTCCCGCTGGGAATGCAGCTGGTTCCTGCCCCGTCGGGCTGTGGGTGCACCCCAAACCCTCGCGGGGGGGTTTAGGCTGGGTTTAAAGCTCCTTGAGTGATGAGGACCTGCCCTAAACCTGAGCGGGACAGCTCAGGCACGGCCAGCGGTTCGATTGGGAACGGTCTTAAGCCAAAATAAACCGAGGCAGACTCGGACTGGCGCGGAAACAACCGCGTGGGGGTCGGACTGGCTTAGTTACAGCTCAGCTGAACGGGTCGGAGCATCCCGAGCAGAGTTCCCAACGGGAGGTGGGGGGGAAAACAGAGAGAGTCTCACCTGGGATGGCTCCGGATGGTTTTAAATTACAGCCCAGGCTGGATGGAGTCTGCAGCTGAGAGGTTTCACTCGTTTTCTGGTCATCCCACACATCTGCCTCGCGTGAACCCCATCCCGATCCGGGTGTTTCGGTAACCTGGATCAGCACTGCTGGCATTCTATGCACATGGAGCATCCCCCCGGCCCCTCTCAGGTGAGACCCCACCTGCGGTGCGGGGTCCAGGTCTGGGAAGGACGCGGGGCTGCTGGAACAGCTGCAGGGGAGGTCACGGAGCTGCTCCGAGAGGTGCAGCCCCTCTGCGCTGGAGCCAGGCTGGGAGAGCTGGGAATGCTCCCCTGGGGCAGGGAGGGATCCAGAGAGAGCTGGGAATGCTCCCCTGGAGAGGAGAAAGATCCAGGGAGAGCTCAGAGCCCTTCCAGGGCCTGAAGGGGCTCCAGGAGAGCTGGAGAGGGACTGGGGACAAGGGATGGAGGGACAGGACACAGGGAATGGCTCCCACTGCCAGAGGGCCGGGATGGATGGATGGATGGATGGATGGATGGATGGATGGATGGATGGGATATTGGGAAGGAATTCCTGTCTGGGAGGGTGGTGAGGAGCTCACTTGGAATTCCCAGAGGAGCTGTGGCTGCCCCTGGATGCCTGGAAGTGCCCAAGGCCAGGATGGACAGGGCTTGGAGCAGCCTGGGGTAATGGGAGGTGCCCCTACCCATGGCAGGGGGTGACACTGGCTGAGTCTTAAGGTCTCTCCTCACCCAAATCATTCCAGAATTCCACGAAATACTGCCATCCCTCCTCAATCCCAAGTGTCCCACACCTCGCAGCAGCCCGTGCAGGGGCTGTGACAAACAGTGACATTATTTAACCGTGTCCCACCCTGGCAGTGGCACCCGTGACACCCACCCAAGTGCTGGCAGCGTCCCCTCAGCGAGGAACCGAGAGCCCCCAGCTCCCACCCCGACCCCCCTCGGGGGTGTGTGATGCTGAGAGCAGCCACACCCCGTCCCCAAAACCCCGCTGGCACCCATGGGAGCGGGACCGTGTTCCCCTGGGTGCTGTCACCTTCTCCCCACTCCTCTCGGTCTTGTGACCGAGCGGGTCCCGATGGATGTGCCGGGAGCCCTGCAGGTGCTCCGGGCTGCACATCCTGGGGGACCCCCGGCCTTCGAAAAGGGGAACTCGCCAGGGTTTTTCACCTAATTAACGACAGCTTAATTGTACTTATAGGGAAGGCAACGCGAGCCCAGGTTTCGTGCCTTGTGGCCAGGCTGATGGGCTGCTCGCTCCCTAAAATTCACTCGAGAGAGAGCTGAGCCTTGAAGGCTGGGGGGGACAGCAGGAGCTGCTCCTGCTCAGCGCCTCAGGAGCTCTGGAAAGCTCCACACGGTTCTGTGTTTGAGCCTTTTCACTCCGCGGAGGCAGAGAGGGCTGACCTGTAAGGATGGCGATGAGCACCAGCATTGTCACCTCACCCTGGGTTACGAAGGATGCTCCGCACGGAGCCTGAGGCACGCACCGGAGCACGGAGCACCGGAGCACGGAGCCTTCCCTCCCCAGCCCTGGGATCGGCTGCGGACGCAGATCCGGGGCTGGTAAGGTCACGGAGTGGTAAACAGAGTGTGGCTGGTGGGGAGCTGAAAGGTCACCGGCCTCCCACCCCCGCGGGGCCACGCGTGGAGGCGGCTGCGGGGATGCTCGACAGCACAAACTTGTCTGGAGCAGCTCGCAGAGGGGAAAAACCCACCCCCAGCCACCCAAAGCACGGGGTGGGCGTCGCGGGGGTATCTGATGGAGCCTCTCGGTGGTTACTCAGGGCTGTGAATTTTGTTTGGTTTGCAAGTGCTGAGCTGATGCGGCACCTCAGGGCAAACAGCAGCTGGCCAGATGTGGCTGTACCAGCAGCAGTTTGTTCTCCGAGCATTCCATGGCCTGGCATGAAAGATGCTCAGCACTGGCAGGGATGGGATTCAGGGTAATCTGTAATTTCTGGGGGAGGAGAGATTTTCTTTGTTGTTGTTGCTGTTGTGGGAAATCCTCATTTCAGGCCAAACTCTGACTGAGGGAACTTCAGGCAGGAGGAACTGCTGGGCAGCCTTCGTGATCCCGGCCTGTGTCCTTCCCAACGCTCCTGCCTCACCTCGGTTTTCCTGATTTGCCTGTGAAAACTCCACACCCTCCTCCTCCTCCGGAAATATTGGGAAACACTTGCACTGAAATATGCATGGAAAAGAAGATGGGCATCTCCCTCATGGAAAAGGAGATGGGAATCTTCTTCATGGAAAAGGAGATGGGAATCTCCTTCATGGAAAAGGAGACTGATATGGAGAATGAGATTGGCATCTCCCTCATGGAAAAGGAGACTGGCATCTCCCTCAGGGAAAAGGAGACTGATATCTCCTTCATGGAAAAGAAGACTGGCATCTCCTTCATGGAAAAGGAGATGGGCATCTCCCTCCTGGAAAAGGAGACTGATATCTCCTTCATGGAAAAGGAGACTGGCATCTCCTTCATGGAAAAGGAGATGGGCATCTCCCTCCTGGAAAAGGAGACTGGCATCTCCTCCATGGAGAATGAGGCTGGCATCTCCCTCCTCCTGCAGGGGAGGAAGGGACCCCCAGGCAGAACTTGCTGCCCTGGGGTGTCCCTGGGTAGATCCCAAGGAATGGATCCCCATAAGCCAAACCCCAGGGTGGCTATGGCAGCATTGTGGGTGGCTGTGGGAAGCCATTTCCTGCCTCAGTTTCCCCCGTGGCAAGGCAGGGATCAGCTCTGCCTCACCCTGTGCGGCAGCAGGATGAAAATCTTGGGATGGGGAGGCAAAGCCCTTTGGAGCAGAGCTCCAAACATCTTGCTGATCCTGGGAAATGGGTTCTGGGTGGCCGGGCTCGGTTCCGGAAGGGAACAGCCCTGGGAGACGGCCGGAGGCCAGTGATGCACCTGCAGGAGCGTTTCGGGGTGCCGTGGGGGGATGCTGTTCCCAAAAAGCATCCCACAGCTTCCCGCTGCTCCCAGGGGTGGGGGACTCCAACCCCACAGCTCTGGCTGCTCCCGGGGGTTGGGGGGTGCCAGCGAGGGGCTGCCGAGAGCTCTGGGGGACTGGGAACCTCTGGGACGTCTCCAACACAGGTCCGGTTTTCCAAGCCCTTCCTGTTCTTACCCAGCTGGGGAACAATAGCAGCGGCAGCTGGCGCAGTGTGACCTGCAGATAAGGAGGCAGCTGATGAACAGGGAAACGACAGAGTGAAAGTGGTCCCGAGGGAGCAGCAGCAGTGGGAAGGGCGGGATTCCAGCCAGGGATCAGGAGCAGAGCCGGCTGCAAAGCCAAGGATGATTTTATGGCACCAGAGGCAACCTCAGCGTGGTGGCCCCAGGAAGGAGCCCTGGAGTGACCCCATGAGAAGTTTGCAAAAGGAGACCACAAAGGCGTTTTTTTTTTGAACGTGAAACCAAGAAACAGAAGAGGAACTGGAGGCTGGAATCGCAGCTCCCAAGCTGTGCCCATGACGGAGACGGGAGAGATTCCCTGACGGAGAGGAGAAGAGGACATCAGAACCCCCCAAATTCACCTCCTCCAGCGGAAAAAGGGCTCGGTGTGGTGTCAGCACAGAGGGGGAAATCCAGCGGGGTGGGAGGGGCGGGATGTCCTCCCAGACAGAGAATTCCAAAGGCTGCGCGCCTGGGAAAAAGCGCTGCTCCCTCCGGCTGAGCTACAACCGGCCCGGGAGAAACTGGGGAGAGGCCAAAGGCGAGGGATCCGTGAGCCATTGAAACCGGCCCGGGGGGGAATTTGCCATTTCCTAGCAATGAGGAAACGTGGGGCTGGCAGAGGAGCCGCGGGGCTGCGGGCAGGGAATGGGAAGCGAGAGCAGCCGGCAAGTGAGGACAGGCCGGGCCGGGGCCGCGGGGCGAGTCCGTCCGTCCTGCCCGGGGAGCAGCGGGGCGCTGGCGGAGCCGCCCGGCTCTTCCCACCGCACCTGGGCACGCAGAGCATCCTCCTCATCCCGCAGCCAGCCGGGCCGAGCAGGGCCGTGCCAGGCAGCCGGGCACGGCAGCTCCTGGGCTGGGACCACCGGTATCAAAAAACGCTCCGGTTGTTTTTTGTTCTGCCGAGGAGCGTTTTGGGGCAAACCACATCTGAAGGTGCTCGTGGCTCCCCGAGGAGTGGGAGAGGCTTGGGAGCTTTCCCACCGCGGCGGGCAAACCCAGCTCAAACCGACTCGGGGAGCAGCTGAAAGAGGAAACAAAACCTGGGCTGGGTTTCTCCCCGCCGAGCATCCCTTGGATGCTCATCCCAGGATGGCTGCAGCGCCTCCGGGCACAGCTGAGCTGCTGCCTCCCCTCAGGAACAGCTGGAATTTGCATCCCAGGATGCTGCCAGAGCACGGCTGAATGATCCAGCCCCACTGAGCAGGATGGGGGTCCAGGACCCTAAAACCAACCCAGCTCTGGCCCTGGGTCCCCAGACAGCCCCACAAAGCCCCTCTGATGTTACACAGCATGTTGGAAACCCAATAATAATGAATTATTGCCAATTAATGAAACCATCACTGCAGGACCAGCCTGGCACGGGCACAGAGGTGGGGACACGTCCCTGTCCTCGCCTTTCCTGCCTTACCTATTACTTCAGGAGCCCTAAATTCCTGCCACGGCCCTGCTGCCTCTCCCAGGGCCCGCCCAGCTGCTCCTGGAGCAGCAGAGCCGAGCAGCAGCTCCCAGGGCAGGCTCCCACCCCATCCCCACCCCCAGACCGGGGGTTTGTTGCGGGGGTTCAGGACTCCGGGACGGTTTGGGTGGATGGAGACCAGAGATCTCTGAAGGCTGCTCTGAGAATATTTGGTTTATTAGAGAGGGTGAAAGGCCCTGCTTGGAGTCACCAGATGTGACCCGTGGCAGGCCCCAGGGCGTGGGGGGAGAATCAAGGGGTAGGGGGAGATAAGAGAGGATCCCAAGAGGATGTTCCAGGAGAGGGGCAATTCCAAGAGAGCGTCTGGCTCCTCAGGGACCCCTTATCAGGTGGTTCAAGGTGGGCTGGAACAAGACTTAGGCCAATGGGGTCACAGACTCCTGATGCTTCAGGGGAGGGTTACAGGTGTGGGATGAACATTTTGGGGAGTGAGACAGAACATTCCATTTAACCTTTGGATCTACCTGTAGGTAAGGGCATTGTTCAACCAGCATAGGGATTGTCTTCAACCTGGCTGTAATTGTGTTCTGCTTGTGCAGTAACTAAGGTTTGGTATCTCACAACTTGCTATTCTTTCAATCTCTGTATTTCCTAAATCTTTCGCCAGGCGATCATATTTATCAGTCTTTCTTGTTTCATCGTCCCCAACAGTTTGTGCGTCCCCAGCACGAGGATGAAGGCTGGGAGCTCCTCGCTGGCTCATCCCAGCGTCGCCCACCCCTGCCTCAGCATCCCGTGGGGCTGCTGCTGTTCAGCTGGCCGGGGGATTCTCCCACGTCGGCTCCCAAAACGGGCAGGGCCGCTCGTCCCCGCGCTGCTGCGCGTCCCCAGCAGCACGTGGGGATTTGGGGATTATCCCTCCTGACCTATTTCCCGGGGGGGTGGGGGGTGCAGCCCAGCTTAGCTCAGGGAACGCTTGAGGAGTGCAGAGATCTGCAGATAGAGGAGCTCCGAGAGGTGTGAGATATCAGTAATTAATTCGCAGGTTGATATAGTTATGCGCTTAGATCATCATCAGCTGATCCTGCTAATCCCTTCTTGAGCAAGTCCCGGGCTGAGGGGGAGCTGCTGCCTGGCACCGCCGAGCTCCTGGCAGCTGAGTTGTCCCTGTGGCATCCCCAGTGCCACCGAGGCTTTGGGGGTGCCAGGGGTGTCCCCCAGTACCCACTCCTTAAGCCCCTGGCCTTAAATCTGCATTTTCCTGGGGTGAGTCCTCTGCATCTGCCCCCCTTGAGCTGGGGGCTGAGACTTTCTCCCATTAATTATTTCAGTGATTATTGAAAACAGGTAATTGTTACCCTGTTGGCTTAGGGCTCGTGTTTAGCACGAGGTTCTCCTGGCCTCCAGCCCAGTTTTGGCAAGAAACACCCCCTGTGTGCTGCTGGGTGCTGCTGCTTCTCAGCAGGATCACTCAGTTTTCACGAGTTCATTGTTAATTTTTAAACCCCAAGTCCTCCTCTCCCTCAGTCATCCCTTGGAGTGGGTGGCTTTGCTTCGGGAAAGGGCTGGAATTGCCCAAACCCATCTTGGAGCCCCATCCTGGGAGAACAAAGGGGAGCTGTGCCCATCCCACAGCCACGCCTGGGCTCAGCTCAGCTCCCAGCCCCCCAAAATCCCTGAGATTCTGTGTTTGCACGGGTTTGTGGCCTTGGAATGCAGCTGGGCTCTGCAGGGCTGGTGAATCCACGCTGGAATTCCTGGGATTTGCCATTGGTGCTGGAGGTCCCAGCTTCCACCCCACCGAGCCCACACCTGAGCTCACCCCACTCTGTTTTCTCCCAGCCCTTCACGCGAAAAAGCCATGAAGCCACGACAGTGGAAAGTCGAGGTAACAAATACAAATAAAACTTCCTCTGGAGGCTAAAAATGACACCTTAGACAGTGAAAAAAAAAACTTCTCTGGGTGACAATAACAGAGCGTGGAGCTATTTCAGTGTTGGGCTGTTCCATTGCAGCACTCGGCGCTGGGGTTGTGGCTGCTCAAAACCAGCCACTTCCCCAGGGACGTGACGTGTTTCCTTTCCATCACAAACTGATTTAGAAGCAAAACTTTCTACATTTAGGCAGCTGAGAGACTCAGCTTCTCTTTTCTCTCTCGCGCCCGATGGTGAGCGAATGGAAGGAGAGATAAAGGGGGTGGGACCAGCACGAAGTGACTGTACGTGGCTTCCTCCTTGTGAGTTTTTCCCTTCACTCTTTCTAAATAATCAAAAAGTGAACCAGAAAACCACAATTAATATTTTCCATGCCGTGGAGGCCTCGTGTGCATCCCAGTGAGAATTTGTGGCGCGGGGCTGGCCAGGGCTGCTGCGTTTGCGGCCCTGAGTGCCCCAACAAGGGCACGGGTGCCTGGTGCTGTGTCCTGGCAGGGATTGTCCCACCAGCAGGGCAGACCCCTGGTCCAGATCATTCCTGTCCCCACCTCCATCTCCTTCCCCATTCCCACCTCCATCCTCATCCCTGTTCTCATTCTCCATCTCATCCTCATTTCCATTTCCGTTCTCCATCCCTTGTCCTCATCCTTGTTCCCACTCTCAATCCCTATTCCCACTCTCAATCCTCATCCCATCTCCATCTCCATTTCCATCTCCAGTTTATCTCCATCTCCATCCTACCCCCATCCTCATCTTCCTTCATGTTCCTCCATCTCCATCTTCATCCCATCCCCATCCCCAGTTTCATCTCCACTCCCCTCTCCTCCACCTTCACCTCACTCCCATCCTTGTTCTCTATCCCATTTCCCACCTGTCCCATCCACATCCCCACCTCCATTTCCACCTCATCCCCATTCTCCATCTCTTCCCCCATTCCCATTCCCATTTCCATTCTCCATCCCATTTCCACTCTCCATCCCATCCCATTTTCATCTCTATTCTCCATCTCATCCCATTCCCATTTCCATTCTCCATCTCTGCTGTTCCAATTTCCATCCCCATTCTCCATCTCTGCCCCCATTCCCATTCCCATTCCCATTCCCATTCCCATTCCCATTCTCCATCTTTTCCTCCATTCCCATTTCCATTCTCCATCTCATTTCCACTCTCCATCCCATTTTCATCTCTATTCTCCATCTCATCCCATTCTCCATCTCTGCCCCCATTCCCATTCCCATCCCCATTTCCATTCTCCATCCCATCCCATTTTCATCTCTATTCTCCATCTCATCCCATTCCCATCCCCATTCTCCATCTCTGCCCCCATTCCCATTCCGATTTCCATTTCCACTCTCCATCCCATCCCATTTTCATCTCTATTCTCCATCTCATCCCATTCCCATCCCCATTCTCCATCTCTGCCCCCATTCCCATTCCGATTTCCATTCTCCATCCCATCCCCATCTCTATTCTTCATCCCATCCCATCCCCATCCCCATTCTCCGTCTCTGCCCCCATTCCCATTCCAATTTCCATTCTCCATCCCATCCCCATCTCTATTCTTCATCCTATCCCATCCCCATCCCCATTCCCATTCTCCATCTCTGTTCCCATCCCATCAGTGTCACACAGGGCCGTGGGTCACTCTGGCTCCCAGCGATCCCAATCCCAGCTCAGCTCAATTTGCCTCATCCCCAATTAAACCCAGGAACGACGGCGATCATTTCCTAGAAGGACAAACATCCGATTGCCTTTTCTCCACCAAAAATAACCCCCCCGAGCCGCAGGGAGCCGGGGCAGGGAGGGCAGGGGGATGGAGTTCGGCTGCAGGATGTCAGCCGAGCTGTGACCTCTCATTTACACCCGAGCCTCGCTCCAATCCAGGGCCAATTACACCCTGCTCTGAGGGCAGGCATAGAAAAAGGAGAAATCCAACTTTAGCAGACTTCCATGACATCTCGGTGTCATTTCCTCTGCTGCTAATCTTAGCGCCAGTGGCAGCAGGGTTCATGTTTTTTTCGTGGTTATTTTTTTTGGTTGTTTTTTATTTTCCCTGCGTTGTGGTGTTGCCCAGCTTCCTTTTTTTGTCGCTTTCCTTCCTGCCGGCTCCTGCAGCTTCACCCAGCGCTGTGTGCCCAGGGCAAGGCTGGATGCTGCTCCCGCATCCCCCGTGGATCCCGGATCCCTCCCGGAGGGGTCGGAGCTCTGCGGGACCCGCCGTGATTCAGCCCCTGCGAGGCACAGAGCCGCTTCCTGCGGGGAAAGTCCCGGCCGAGTTTAACCCTCAGAGCAGGACTGACATCCGAGTTTAACCTCCAGTGCAGGACTGGAATCCACGTTTAACAACCCAGGACTGAAATCCACATTTAACCCCTCAGAGCAGGACTGACATCCGAGTTTAACCTCCAGTGCAGGACTGGAATCCACGTTTAACAACCCAGGACTGAAATCCACATTTAACCCCTCAGAGCAGGACTGACATCCACATTTAACCACCCAGGACTGAAATCCATGTTTAGGCCCCCAGTGCAGGACTGAAATCCACATTTAACCCCTCAGTACAGGACTAAAATCCAAGTTTTAGTCTCCAGTGCAGGACTAAAACCCACATTTAACAACCCAGGACTGAAATCAATGTCTAGGCCCTCAGTGCAGGACTGAAATCCATGTTTAGGCCCCCAGTGCAGGACTGAAATCCACATTTAACCCCTCAGTGCAGGACTGAAATCCACATTTAACCCTCAGTGCAGGACTGCAACCCATGTTTAACAACCCAGGAGTGAAATCCATGTTTAGGCCCCCAGTGCAGGACTGAAATCCACATTTAACCCCCCAGTACAGGACTAAAATCCACATTTAACCCTCAGTGCAGGACTGAGATCTGCTCTCTCTGCAGGGGCCCAGGGAAGGTGAGCAGCAGGACAGCACGGAGATGTTTTTTCGGGATGATTTTGCTTTGTTCCTGACCCAGGCACTGATGCAGAGCTGAGGTGCAGCAACCAGAGCACCACAGCCCCTCTGAAGGATCCCAGGCCTCCCTGCCCAGCCCTGAGCGAGTCATTCCCTTGTGCCTCAGTTTCCCCCACCCGCAGAATGTCCTGGGCTCCCGCTCCCCGTGGTTTCTTCCAAGGGCAATATTATTCCTGGCCACGGGCAGGACAGAGGTGGCTTTGTCACAGCGCAGACACCGGGATGTGCCTCGGGGAGGACCTGCAGGCAGGTGAATCCGAGCCTCGGAGAAAACCGAGTCTTAGATGAAAGCCTAATTAAGGAGCTAATTAAAGGGGAGGTCCGGCTAAGTGGCCAGCAGGCAGAGCTCTGCTGGTTTCTGCCTTTCATTTTGGTTTTGCTTTCCAAGAGAAACGGGCTGAGGGCACAGGCAGGGCAGTGCCCAGTTCTGCGCCCGGTGCCACCAAGGGAGCCCCGGGCAGGCGTCGCCGTCCCCGTCCCCTCCTGGTGTCACCTAAACCAGGCTCTGGCTGTCCCCTGCTGCCATTGCCCACAGGGGTCTGTCTGCTCATCCCACGCAGACCCCAAAATGCCGGGGGCTCACCCCACCACACGGCCCCGTGTGCTCCATCCAAACTTTATTCGGGAAGCTGCAGGCATCCAACTCAAAGTCCCCAAAGTGCCAGGGGGACATGCAGGGGGTCCAAGTCAGAAATGGGGCGAAGGGAGGACGAGGGGAGATGCCAGAATTCCTGGGGTACCCAGGCGAGCTGGGACACCTCCTGGCATCTCCCCAGAGGGGAAGGGAACTTGGCTTTGGGAGGGGAGGAGCTGGGGTTGGTGCTGTGGCTCTGGGCTGGGAGAGGGGTGGGCTCGTCCTCGGTGGGCCCTGGGGTCCCCTCTGCTCCGGGCAGAGGTGGCTCTGTGGTGTGGGGATGTGCAGGGCGAGGAAGGGATGGCCGCAGTTAATCCTTGTAGTTTTTGGTGAGGAACTGGGTCGAGGCCACGGGCTGGCCCAGATGAAAATCATCCACAAAGTCCTTCAAGTCCCAGGTGCCTGGGGAGAGAGGAAAAGGGGGTGAGCAGGGCTGGAGGAGGGCTGGAGAGGGGAGCAGCCCTGTGCAGCTGCTGCTCTGCCCCAAACCACATCCTGCACAGCCCAGGAGGCCCCAGGGACAGCGAGAAGTCCCAGGGAGCCCAGCTCCGATCGCGCCAGGGGTACCTAAGCTCTTCTCCTGCCCCCTGACCTTTGGAGCAAACCTTCCTACGGCTTCCTACGAGCCCACCCCGGGGGTGGCCTGGCTGGAAATCCCCCTGGGGATGCCACAGGACGTCCCCTCGTCCCCCTCAGTGGCATTCACTGAGCTGCTGCTCCACAGGCTGCTGGAGCAGAGGGGGTTCCTCATTCCTGACCCTCCTCCCCCGCTGCCTGCCCTGACCCCCGGATCCCGGAGCTCCGGGGGCAGCTTCTGCTGGATCCAGCCGTGCTTTTCCCACCTAGGCAGCAGGGAAACCCTCGTCAGGTCGAAGGGCCCGAGGGATTCCCTCATACCCGGCCCCTGCGGGGCAGAAATCCCCCTGAGCCCTGCCGGGGTCGGGCACCGAGCCTGTGTCTGGCTGGCGGTGCCGGAGCATCCTGCTCCGAGCGGGGGCTTTCCCTGGCAGCCACACAGCTCCCGCTGCCCCTCCTTGCGGGCCGCCGGGGAAAGGGGCCCGTTGTTTATCTGAAACCTGTCCTGTCCTCTTCCTGGCTGCTCTCGAATGTCACGCGGCAGCCTGGCAGCCTTTATCTGCTGCCGCATCTCAGCCCCGACTGGAGCACAGCGTCCCCTTTGCTCTTGCACGAAAAGTGCTGAGCAAAACCCGAGCTGCTGCATCACCCCCGTGGGGTGGGGATGGCTCGGGGAGCTGGCGGAGTTCCCACCCTCTCCTCACCTCGGGCTCTGAGCTCCAAAAAAAAGCTCTGGAGATTCTCGTGGTGCCGGCACCGCAGCCCGTGACCCCGCGGAGCTGCGGGAGGCCGCGCCTGGGATGCTCCAGGGCCAGGGAAGGAGCTCAGGAAGGAGCTGCATCCCACATTCCAGCTGGGATGAGATGCTGGAATGCACCAGGCTGCTCCTGGAGGCTCCCGGGTGTCCCCTGCCACCCTCCGAGGACACAAACCAGGCTGAGAGCGAGGACAGTCCCAATGTCCTGCACTGGGACCCAGAGCCACGAGCCCCAAATTCCACCTGGGCAGAAGGGCAGCTCCTCGCTCGGGGGTCGCAGCCCAGCCCCCTCCGTGCTGGGGGTCCCGGTGAAGGCGGCGCCAGGGGAAGGAGCCTCGGGGGGAGCCGCTCCCGCTGCGCCCGCAGCCTTCTCCGGGTGGGTGCCTTTCATCCAGCGGCTTTCAAAGCGCCGGGAAAAGCCCACGGGAGAGCCGCCGGTGCCACGCGGGGCCGGGCTGAGAGCGGGACGCGGCTCCCCCGGCTCCCAGCGGGGCCGGAGCTGGCGCTGATGTTCGCGGAGCCTCCGGAGGGGCGCGGATGAAAGGAGCCGGGGGAGGCAGAGCCTCTGCGGGGCTGCAGGCGCCGGCCCCGGCCCTCGCCCTGCTCGTGGGGCTGGGGTTTTTCCTGACCTACTTTCCTACCTGCCCTGGCACCGGCAGTGCCCGGCCCGTCGGGCCAGGGAAAGCCCCGGGGCAGCCGCGGGTGTGGCAAAGGGGGGATGCGCCTGGGGAGGGGGTGCCAAATTTGGGGCACCCTACACCAAATCCAACCCCTCGGGTGCGTCCCCAAAGCGGGGACATCCCTGGGCCAGCCGTCCCGAATCAGCCCGGCTGGCTGCCAGGGCTGGGGACTGTGAGTCACTGGGACCACGGAGCCGGCAAAGGAGCAGGGCCCGGCCGGCGAGCCGAGGTCGCGGCGTCGCTGTCCCCTCTCCCCGCCGCAACAATGCGGCGTTTCATCCGCGGCTTGGTCCGCTTTCAAGCTCATTTCCCAAAGGATTAAATCATCCCGCTTGGCTCTTATCTGCGCACCCGCCGGAGGAAGAGGAGTGCCCGCTGACACCCACACGTGCGCGGCCGCCCGAGCCCGGAGCGCCCGATGGGGAAACTGAGGCACGAGGCAACGGCCGGGCGCGGGGAGCTCGGCATCCCGCCGATCCCACAGGTTTCCCAGCGCTGCCGCTGCCTCCTGCCCACCCCCCGAAGGCGGGTCCCCTCCTCCCCCGGCCCTCCCCGGCTGTAATTGATCGGCCTCATCAGCGGCGATGCTCTCCCGACGGGAGCCCTGATGCTCCTGTGCCCAGATTAACGATGTCCCAGCGGAGGTGGGCGGGAGGCCGGCCGCTGCTTTGGTCACCGTGAAGTGACACGCGGGGACTTGGGCCGGCACCGGGCTCTCCCCGCAGCCCTTTGCCACCTCCGGTGCCGGCCGCAGCCTTTCCCTCCCCGCCGGGGCCCAGTCCAACCCGATTTTCCAGCTGGGTGGATCGGGCTGGAGGCGCACAAGGTCGGCTCATGAGTCAAAGCCGCGGCCCCGATCCGGAGCTGGAGCTGGAGAGGGATGGAGCCAAAGGCTGGCCGGGCTCATCCCTGTCCCTGCTCCCCAAGGCAAAATTTCTGGGAGGAAAAAAAAAATTAAAAAAAAAAAAACAACAACAACAAAAAAATCCATTCCCGGTTGTAAAACACCTTTCCAGGACAGGAGGGACTTTGGGAATGCTGGAGCCTCTCCCCAGCTCTCTGGAGCTTATGGGAAGCAGAGGGATGAACTCGGGTGCAATTAAGCAGCAAGATTTTGTGCTAATTAATGATCCCCCTCGATGAAAGCTGTGGGGGAACTTTAATTACCCAGCACCACAGGCGGGGTCTGGTGGGTGCCTGAATTCCCCCAGCTGTGGAATTTCCCGTGGATCGGAGCCCGTGGCGGGCGCTGCCGCCTCGGGATGCCGCGGTGGCTGTGACATTTTGCAGACCACAAATTATTATCTTGCATCTCCCCAAAACACAACCGCGGCTTCTAACACCCCTGGCTGCGAGGGAAGTGGGGTGAGTGGCAGGAAGAGCCGTGGGGACACCCCAAATGTCCCCACCTTCGGTACTGAGCGAAGCTGGTGCTTGGTGACAATTTAGTGGCACGGCCAAAAGCTGAAGTGAATCAGACTCCAGAGGAGAAACTGAGGCTCTGAGTTATTTGCCTGAGGTCACAGGGAGCCGGCTGGTGTTGGGATTGATCAGAAACACTCACGGGGAAGGATCAGGGTGGTTTTTTACCCCCTGATGAAACAAGATTTTTGCTCAAGAGACGCCCTGGAGAAACACCTCGGCCGTAAACAACTGATTTCCACATTGCCACAAGTGACACGGGGACGTGTCCAGGTCCTGCAGCCCTTCCAGCACCCGACCTGTGCCCGTCGGTGCCACCAACCGGGACATCCCCACGGCAGGGTGGAAATGTCCCCGCTGCCTCTGAGCTGCTGGCGCTGCCCAGCCAGGCGAGGAGGGACAAGAAACAGGGATTGCCCCTCGCGTTTTAAATTCCCAGGGATCTTTTCCAGGAGCAGGGACAGGCGACGCGGGCAGGTCCCGGTTTAGTGCCCTCTTCTGGAGGCTCGGGCCGAGCTCCTGCCATCCCGCCTGCCACTGTCACCTCCCCCGGCTCGGCTCGGCCGCGCTTGGCCCGCGACCTTGCCTGGCCTGGCCTCCGGAGCACATCCCGCGCCAGCAGGGGAATTTTCCTGGGAGCTGAACAGAAACGCTCTGGTTGGGCTCAGCTCTGCCAGGGGACGAGCTGCCAGAGGGAGGGATGCCCAGCACAGGGATGCACCCTGAGGCTGGGCACATCCCGCTGCTGGGATGGACCAGTGCCACCCCCTGTGCCCGGTCAGGACGTGTCCCTGTCCAGGGCTGGTGGTGATGGGTGTCCCCAGCCTCGGTGAGATGTCGCTGTCACCAGATGAAGGATGGAGTAAAAACAGCAAGAAGGGGTTCATTTGAGGCCGAATAAATGGGAAATTCTGAGCAAGGATGCAAACTGTGCCTGCGGCATCGCCGAAAGAACCTGCATCTCTCCTGCTGCGGGAGAGGAGCAAGGCAGAGCCCGGGCTGGGTTCTCATCCGTGATCCTTTGGGGTTGGGGTCACCCCCTCCTTGTTCCCCCCTTCTGCCAAAGGTGTCTGCTCCTCTCCCCCGTGCGCTGCCTTTGCACCACGGGGCTGGATGCACCCGATCCATCGGCGTTCATCCCGCTGCCTTGGGGATGGATTTATTTAAAACCCTTGAGACACCAAAATCTCATCCTTTGGCAGCTTTTAGGGCTCATTCCGCGGGAATAAAGAGGATGGGCTGGCGGTGTCTGAATCCAGCAGCATCCCCCGGCCAGGCCAAGGATGTGATGCGGCAGTGAAATGGTTAAAAATAATCTTCAACCGACTCCTTAAACATGAGCCCCTGCCAGACCCCCACAGCTGCCTGACAAACGACGCTCAGGCATCGGATCCTGCGGAAAAATATCCAAAATATCCGCCGGGTCTTTCCCAGGAAGTGCGGGAAGGGCTGGAGAACACAGATGGGATGGGGACAGCTGGGGAATGCCCGGCCACCCCCGCCCTGGGGACAGCGAGTGCTGGGGCACCTTCCCGAGGCTGAAATCTGGGGGGATTGGAGCTGCATATGCTGCTAGAAAGAGGATTTATCCGGAAAAAGCTCCTTGGCGGGTGCCTCTGCATCCCTTCCCAGCTCCAGGATGCTGCGGTGGGAACGTGGGGACAACGCGGAGCCCCCTCCTGTGACAGGAGCGAGGGGCTGGCGTGGGGGGGGGGGTGACATCAGCGGTGTCATTAAGAAGCGGAGCTAATGAGCCAGAAAACAAAGCCAAGGGCAGCGAGAACCCGCAGGGAGACTCGTGGCAGCCTCATCCCGCTCCGGCCGTGGGGTGAGCACCACGGTTCAGCGCCAGGGAAGGGGGGCTGGGGATGTTTGGGAGCCCCCCCAGCCAGCCCCTCTCTGGGCCGGGTGCTGTGGGTTACCAGGCACCGGCTGAGTCAGGCAGAGCAGCCCAGACACACCGACCCGACCTGCCCGTCCAGCCCTGCTCGTGTGGTCCCAGGCTGGGAAAGTTTTGAAATTTCCCTTGTGTGAGCCACAGAGCCCCGAGCTGCCGGCGGGGCAGGGGGGAGCCCACGCGGGGCACCGGGCACGACGGATCCCTGCCCGCTGTCCCTGCACGGAGCAGCAGCAACCCTCGGCGTTTTTGGGGAGGGTCTCGGCTGCTCCATCCTTTCTGTGAAAGGTTTTGGGAGGAGCTGGGAGTTGGCGGCCGTTGTGTCAGCCCGGTTTGAGCAATCCCTTCGCTAAAGCTGATCCTTATCCGCCCCGCTCGCTCCGAGGTGCCGGTGATGCAACTCCCGGCGCTCGGGCTGGGGGGGGATGTGCCGGCAAGGGCTGCATTTCACAGCCCACATCTCTCCCTGCTTCCGATCCCGCTAGCCAGGCCGTTACCAGGCGTTTTCCAAGGGTTTCTGCTGCCTGGCAAGGATTTAACACCTCACCCACGTCCCCTGTAAGGATCCCTTTGCACCGAGCGGGCATCCCCAGCCTGCCAGAGCACGCAGCATTATCCACAGCGCTGGAAAAGCCCCTCGGGGCGGGGACCGAGGACTCGGCGGGTCCTTACCCAGCGAGTCCTGCTCCTCGGGGCTCAGGGAGACGGTCTGGTGCGTGGGCTGCCGGTACAGGCGGAACTGGTAGCGGTGGTAGCCGCTGTAGCGCGAGGGCTTGGGCCGGCTGTAATCTGGGATGCAGAAGAGAAGGGTTGAGTGTCCCTCTGAGCTGAAACTCCCACCAGAACCAGTCACCCACCCTGTCCTCCAGGCCGGGACCGGCTCTCCCACGGGGCTCCCTGCACCGTGACCCCTCACCGAGCTCAGCTGTTCCACCACAACCTCCCCTCATTGCATCCGGGACCACCCTGACCTCTCCTCCTTCCCCCTTCCCACATCTGCATCCTCCCTGTGAGTGCTGAGACCCCCAGCCCCCCGCCAGGGCATGGCCAGCACCCCTCGGGCTGCCCCAGGGGGGGCTTGGGGGTCCCCCCTGTGCTCCAGGCTGGGAGGGAGCGGCGCACAGCTGCCCAGATGTGGGGCCTGCAGCTGGCTCAGGGCATGGCCAGCTGCTGAGAGCGGAGGTTGTCCCTGGGAAAGGGACATCCAGCCCTCGGTCTCCATCAGGGACAGGAGGATGTGGCACCAAGGGACAAGGGGATTCAGTCACCTGCAGCCAGGTGAGCCCCCGGCCCCTCTCCCCTGGGCTGTGACCTCCCTGAGCCACGTCTGAAAGTCTTTGTTCCTGCAACATCACAGGAGTTGTTGGGATTCACCTGCTTTTATCTTGTGTTTTTTCTTTCGGGTTTTATCCCTCCCCCCTCTTTTTGCACCGGTTTGGAGCCTTTCCAACCACTGGGGAGTTTTTAAACCACTTCTGCCTCTAAAAAAAATTAGAGAAAAAGTGGCTCCTCTTTCAGGAAGTGCCCAGCTGTGCCCTAGGGAGCTCCTCGTGTCCCCCCCTTGTGTCTCTCCCTCGTGTCCTGGTGTGCCCACCCCAGCCAGCACTGCCACCCCCTTGTCCCAGCTGGCTGAGACCCCATCCCCTCACTTGGGGTCTGCACTCACCTGTCAGGACCTTCCCTTTGATCCTCCCAACCCTCAGATCCGAACCCTGGAAGGACAAAAAGAGGGAGGTGAGGTGGGATTGGCGTCCTCAGGAGAAACACAGGGGGATGGACCCTCCTGCCCCCACAGCTGTGCCCACTTCTCCCCAGGGTTTCATTTTTTTCCAACATTTGGTCTGTTTTCCCTGTGTAGATCATTCTCTCACCATTTCCTTGTATAGATAATTTTCTCCAGGTGGGTGGGAAGGAGCGTGCCAGGGCTTTTCTTTGGCTGTCTGGGATTTAGGGGCTCAATCCACAATGCCCTGGCACACAGGTGACACTGCTGTCACCTGCACACAGAGGCCATCCACGGTCTGGAGATCCAGGCCAGGGATCCAGGCTGTGGCACACTGGGAAAACCACCAGAATTCCATGAAAAGCCTCGGTGCTGCTTGGCACACCAGCATTTGGGAGAGCTGGCATTGTGGTGACTTCCAGCAGCATTCCCATGGCAAAGTTTGGCTTCGCTCCCAGCAAACTCCTGCTCACAGAGCTTGTCCCACTGGAGGTTTGGCTCCCCATCCCCACCCTGGGATGTCTCCCGGGAGCAGGGAGCCTTTCCTGGGACTCTGAGCATCCTGTGGGGCTGCATGGATGACAAAGGGATGAAAACAGGAGCTGCATCCACATCCTGGCCCTGCACACCCCACCTCACCCCTGACCTGCTGTGCTATTCCCGGCCATTCCCAACCTCCCAGCGCTCATAAATCCTCTCCTCTGGCACCCGTTATTCCAGTCCTGCCCACACACGCTCTGCTGCCAGGGCTCCTCTGTCCTAACCTGCCCTGGGAGTTATTATCCCAAAAAAAAAAAAGAAAAAAAAGATGCCTCAGATAACTCCCAGCAAAAGTGCACGTGGGGAGCAGGGTTCAGCGCCTCGGCTCCCCGCAATCAGAGCTTCCCTTTCCTGCTCTGCATTGAGTCAGAGCCTCCTGCCAGCTGCCCCTGGCACACCAAAGGTCACCGGGGAGCCAAGAGCTCCCTCAGATCCTTGGATATTGGCTCCCCGACACCGGCTCGCCACCTTGGCAGCCGTCGCCGAAATATCCCGGTGGCAGGGAGGTGATGAGTAAGGGTTTGGGCAGGTTTGGGTGCCGGGGATCGCAGCGGGAGGGGAGGGAGCGGCGCAGGATGTGAGGGGAGAAGCATCCAGGGGTGCTGGAGGGGACGCACGGGGCCCTGGGGCTGCTGTGGCCCTGTCCAGATGTGCACACCCCAGATGTGCACACCCAGATGTGCACACCCCAGATGTGCAAACCCGCGCCGCCCAGATGTGCACACCGGCTCTGCACAGTTGCTCGGCAGCGCCCATCCAGATGTGCCCCGCCAGCCCACCCACACGGACCCGCCCAGATGTGCACACATGCACGAGCACTCCAGCTGTGCATCCCAGACTCATCCCAAACTCATCCCAAACTCATCCCGAGCTCATCCCCAGCGCATCCCAAACTCATCCCGAGCTCATCCCCAGTGCATACCAAACTCATCCCGAGTTCATCCCGAGCTCATCCTGAGCTCATCCCAAACTCATCCCCCGCTCATCCCAAACTCATCTCAAACTCATCCCGAGCTCATCCCAAACTCATCCCAAATTCATCCCAAACTCATCCCGAACTCATCCCCCGCTCATCCCTATCTCATCCCAAACTCATCCCGAACTCATCCCCCGCTCATCCCGAGTTCATCCCAAACTCATCCCGAACTCATCCCCCGCTCATCCCGAGTTCATCCCAAACTCATCCTGATCTCATCCCAAACTCATCCCAAACTCATCCCTATCTCATCCCGAACTCATCCCTAACTCATCCTGAACTCATCCCCCGCTCATCCCAAACTCATCCCAAACTCATCCCAAACTCATCCCAAACTCATCCCAAACTCATCCCGAACTCATCCCAAGCTCACCCCAAACTCATCCTCAGCTCATCCCAAACTCATCCCGAGCTCATCCCAAACTCATCCCGAACTCATCCCCCGCTCATCCCAAGTTCATCCCAAACTCATCCTGATCTCATCCCAAACTCATCCCAAACTCATCCCTATCTCATCCCGAACTCATCCTGAACTCATCCCTAACTCATCCTGAACTCATCCCCCGCTCATCCCAAACTCATCCCAAACTCATCCCCCGCTCATCCTGAACTCATCCCCCGCTCATCCCAAACTCATCCCTATCTCATCCCGAACTCATCCCGAACTCATCCCTAACTCATCCTGAACTCATCCCCCGCTCATCCCAAACTCATCCCAAACTCATCCCCCGCTCATCCCAAACTCATCCCTATCTCATCCCGAACTCATCCCGAACTCATCCCAAACTCATCCCAAACTCATCCCAAACTCATCCCTATCTCATCCCGAACTCATCCCTATCTCATCCCAAACTCATCCCGAACTCATCCCCCGCTCATCCCGAGCTCATCCCAAACTCATCCCGAGCTCATCCCAAACTCATCCCGTACTCATCCCCCGCTCATCCCCATCTCATCCCAAACTCATCCCGAACTCATCCCCATCTCATCCCAACCTCATCCCGATCTCATCCCCCGCTCATCCCGAACTCATCCCCATCTCATCCCAACCTCATCCCGATCTCATCCCCCGCTCATCCCCGCTCATCCCAAACTCATCCCGAACTCATCCCCATCTCATCCCAACCTCATCCCGATCTCATCCCCCGCTCATCCCCGCTCATCCCCGCTCCGTGCGGCCGGCCCGGCTGCCAGCCGCAGCTCTTCAAAGGCTCGGGGCTGCGGCTTCTCCCCGCTCCTGGCAGCCGCTCCCGGTGCGGGCACCGCCGCTATTCCCGGTTTTCCGGGGGCTTTTCGGGACAGGCCGGGCCTCCTCCCTGCTCCCCTGCCCGCTGCCGTGCGCTGCCCCGAGGCGCTGCGGGCTCCTCGCTAGCCCCGGGCATGGGAGAGTCAAAGGATAAACTCCTTTTTAAGAGGCAAGAACGGGAAGAGGGCGGGAGGGAGAAAGTCGGGATGAGCACTCCGAACCCTGCCTTATTTTCTTTTCTTTAATAGTAAACAGCAATCCTGGGAGCAAGGAGCAAGCTCTGGGCACGGCTGCCGGGAGACGGGAGGCATTGGAGAGGTGGGGGGTGACGCCCTGTGACATTTTCTCCTTGTTTTTTGCGCAGGGAATGGTTTGCCGCAGGAATAACACCCCCTCCAGCCCCTTTCCCCTTTGCTGACACGCCGGTGAGGGCGAGGGGAGCATCACACTCCGGCAGCTCCCAAAGATCCCTGCCACGAGCCGAGCTAATGGACACTGATGAGCTGCCGCCTTTATTAATGCCCTTTTATGAGAGCATTAATAGTTCCTAATGACACCATTTGAGCTTCCCAGCCTTTTATCTCCTCTTTCTCTCTTTCCCCTGCCGAGGACACGGTGTAGGAGGTGGAATTAGATATTCCCACCCTCCGGTCTGTGGCGGGTGGTGTCGAGAGCTGGTGGGGCACGGGATGCTCGTGCAGAGACCTGGGAAGCCTGAAAAATGTGTGCCACACAGCTCGAGCGCCAGGAGCTCCTCTCCAGCGATTTTTCCTTGGCCAAAGGAGTGAGGAATTTTATCCCCGTCATTTCTGGTGCCCTGGGCACCGAGCGAGGCTCCCTGGGAGCTCACGGCCAACCCTTGCTGCTTCCTGCACGTCTCAGCCGAGGGTGGTGGTGGTGGTGGTGGTGGGGGGGGGGAATAAATAAATAAACACAAATAAATTAAAGGCAGTGAGTCACCTTGTGTTTCCCTCTTGATCTTTTTGTTTTCTTTTCACCCCCTTCCCTTTCTTCCACCTCTCCAGAACGTGTCTGGTCCCATCGGAGAGGAGGGGAAAGGGATGGGTGGCGAGCTCTCGCCAGCGATTCGCCCGGGCGAGGACGGAGGGTTTATGGAAAGTGGGTGTGGGAATCGGCACAATCGCTGGCAGGGCACCAGGACAAACAGATGACGGATGGGACCCGGGGAAGCGCAGCCGAGCAGGGCTGGGCTGCTCCTGCCTCGCCGGGAGCGCGTCCCGGCCTGGCCCCGGGGACCTCGGGACACCGGCGGGGCTCAGCCGGGCGCGGGGGCTGCATCCCGTGGGAAGCACCACCGAGAGTCCGGCCCGGCGTTAACCAACAATTGTCCGAGCGGGAAGCTGATCCCAAACACCCGGGGCTCCTCCCGCACTGCTCCTCAGCAGCCGGAGCTTGACGGGGCTGAGCGGCTTCACAGCCCAGATTTGTCCTCCTCAATTCCTGGGATCTTTGGAATGAGGTCAGGATGGAGGAATTGGCTCAGAGAGAGAAGGGGAGCATCCCAGGAAAGGCAGAGCCACTGGGATGGCAACCCAGCTTCCCTGCGAGGCTGGAACGGGGCAATAAAAGGACGAGATGCTAAGTGCAGGTGGATCTGGATCTGTTCCACTGTGTCCTTGCAGAGGAAGGTGAAGGTTTTGGGGTTTCCTCCTCCCCACCAAAGCCAGCAGCAGCGGGGAGGACCACTCCTCCCCCAGCTCCCAGAAACATCCAGGCTCGCCCTGCTTTCCAACAAAAATCATGTGAGCAAAGAGGCGATCCAAGAGAAACTCTCCCTCCAAATATCCCCGTGCGCAGGGGGGCCGGGAGAGAGCAGGGCAGCGCCCGGCCAGCTCCCAGCACTCCCAGACTCCGGCATTCCCCGGCAGCTCACTTCCAGCAGGATCCTGGCGTTGGATCTGGGGCACGGGATGCTCCCAAGCGGCCCCGGCTCGCCCACGCCACCCCGAGCCTCTCGCTCTCAGCCCGGCCTGGCTCCTCCCGTCACCGCCAGGCCGGGGTTTGGTGCCTGAAAGAGCCTGTCAGCCCCGACCCTGCGAGTCCTTTTGTGATGAGAAATGTCACATCCCATTATGCCAGCCTCCGTCGGGAAAGAAACTGGGAGAAAGAGGAAAAAATACCGAGAAACACAGAAATAGTTTGCATGCAAGGACCGGGGTGGGAGAGTCACCTTCCAGAGCATCCCTCTGGCTGCCCTGGGACCCTGGCAGGGCTCAGGAACCCCCTGGACAGAGCCCCAGAGACACTGGCTGTGATCTCTGGCCATGGAAAAGAGTTTTCAATCTCACAGGATCAATTACCAGCTCTGAGGGTTTGATATCAGTAATAATTAAGTGTGGCACGGGTGCAAAAGTAAAATTTTAGGATTCTGGATGAGGGGTCCAAAGGGGACAAGCTGGAGGAAATTGGGTGTGCCTTGTCCTTTTTCTCCTTCTTCATGCCCTCCATGTCTCACTGTGGTGTTGGCATTTTTCTGTTGGTTCAGGCTGGGGACACACTGTCCAACGTAGGTGACAGATATTGGCACGTTCTTGTAAATCCAGCCCAGGGAGTTTCTGGTATTGAATGTTTGTCACATCCCACTGAGGGCAGAGCCCCACATGCTGCCCTGCAGGACAGAGCTGGGCAGGGCAGCAGAACATGTGAGAGATCAACAGAATAAACAACCTGGAAACCAGCACAGATGAATTCTGACTTCTTCTTTAGCGACGGAGCAGAGAGAAACTTTTTACAATCTCAGAATCATCAATACCTCAGATTCCGACACCAGCCTGGATGGGAAAGGCGTCTTTGGGAATGCTTTGGGAATGCTCCTGGCTGCTCTATTGTCCTGAAATGTTTTGGCAGCATTGCCAGGGCAGGGATGAGACCCCACAGAGGTTGGATCCCATCACAGCTCAGATCCGGAGAAGCCTCCCCGTTCCTGCTGGGACCAGCCCGGCTTTCCCAGTCCCAAAACCTTCTCCCAGCCCCAAACCTTGTCCCAGCCCCAAACCTTCTTCAGCCCCAAAACCTTCTCCCAGCCCAAAACCTTCTCCCAGCCCCAAACCTTCTCCCAGCCCCAAATCTTCTCCCAGCCCCAAACCTTCTTCAGCCCCAAAACCTTCTCCTAGCCCCAAAACCTTCTCCCAGCCCCAAACCTTCTTCCAGCCCAAAACCTTCTCCCAGCCCCAAACCTTCTCCCAGCCCTAAACTTTCTCCCAGCCCCAAACCTTCTCCCAGCCCAAAACCTTCTCCCAGCCCCAAACCTTCTCCCAGCCCCAAACCTTCTCCCAGCCCCAAACCTTCTCCCAGCCCCAAACCTTCTTCCAGCCCCAAACCTTCTCCCAGCCCCAAAACCTTCTCCCAGCCCAAAACCTTCTCCCAGCCCCAAACCTTCTCCCAGCCCCAAAACCTTCTCCCAGCCCCAAACCTTGTCCCAGCCCAAAACCTTCTTCAGCCCCAAAACCTTGTCCCAGCCCCAAACCTTCTCCCAGCCCAAAACCTTGTCCCAGCCCAAAACCTTCTTCCAGCCCCAAACCTTCTCCCAGCCCAAAACCTTGTCCCAGCCCCAAACCTTCTCCCAGCCCCAAAACCTTCTCCCAGCCCCAAACCTTCTCCCAGCCCCAAACCTTCTCCCAGCCCCTGCCCCGGTGCTTCCCCGCTGCCCCAGTTCCTGGATCCAGGTGTGAGTCAGGGCTTTGTGCTCGGAGCCGGTTTCGGGCACAGCTGGAGACGTGGCCAGGCCATCCCGGGCCCGAGGCAGGAACGATTCCCAGAATTTCCCCGCAGCCCACGTCTCCATCCAGACTTCCCACCTGGATCCTCACTGCTTTGGGAGGAACAGGAGTCAATCCTCCCTCCAGAGGCTCCTGCTCCTCTCACAGGCTCCAGAATGCCCAGCCCAGTCCTGTGGTCCCCGAGGAGGGTGGGATACGTGGAATCACCCCGTCTCCAGCTGCCAACTCCCTTACCCAGAGCCCATTCTTTCAATTTATTGCATTTTATATTGATGGAATTGCACCATTCCAAGCGATATTTGACTTGTTCCCCATCAGTCTGCACCGGAAAAAATGATAAACCACTGTGATCTGAGCCACATCCAGACAGAATAAATAAGAAGAAGTGGAGAAGGTACTTTCCCTTCTACAGGGAACTTCTTTTCAGTGCAGATCCAGAACCTCAGAAAAAATAATCCTGGGTGGGTTGGATTTGTCTGTTTGGGGACTGACACAGCCACAAGCACCAAAACTGGGTGATTTTAACCCCAAAATCGTGCCAGGACACCCCATCCCAGCAGGCAGAGACCAAGACTGACTGCACACCCTCATCCCAAAAACTCTCCAAACTCATCACAACTCCTGGGAAAATTCGCTGAGGGTCCCCAGGGAGCAGGAGGGACCCTTGGGAGGCTCAGGTGGGAGCAGACCCGGGAATGTCACAGCTCCAACACGGATCTGAAGAGCCTCTCCCACTTTTCCAGGGTCTGAATTCCAAGGATTTACCCCTCCAGCCTTTAGGATCCTTAGGCAGCTCTTGGCACCGACCTTTTTCTAGCTCACGATCACTGGGGAAGGCGACCATAAAAATATATTAAAAAATAAATATCGGGCACAGCTGTAATTTAAATGCAGCTTTGTCTGATCCACCCTAACGCCGCAGGGGAGGACGTGCCACGGGTTATTAACTGAGCCAAATAAACATAAATCACCTCCCTGCCTGCCTTTTGCAAGGTTTTCTTCATCTAGAAATAAAACCCTGCACTCCACAAGCCGAACCATCCCTGGCAGGGACCTTGCCAGGCTCCTGGCAGCCCGAGGATGGCACTGCCAGTGCCAGCAGCTCCCCGTGCAGATGGGGAGGCTGTGCTGGGTGCGTTTCCAGTGGGTTTCCAGATCCCTGCCCGGCTCGGGCGCAGCTGGCACGGCTGCTGTGCCCATCTGCACCTTTCCTGCAGGATGTAGGTGAGGGGGCCGAGCCAGCGGGGCGGAGGCTGTGATGACACCGGGAGGGTTTTGAAACCTCAGACAAAACATTTGTGTTGGAAAAGGAGAGGGATTTTTGGTGGGTTTTTTTTGTTGTTTTTTTGTTGTTTTTTTTTTTATAAAACACCTGCAGGATTGCGGAGGCAGCTGGAGGTGGGAATGGGATGCAGGATGCTGGGCTCCCTTCCCAAAAGCACAGCCGAGCTGCTGTGGGAGGGCACGGGAGAGGTGGCTTTGCCAGGACACTCCTGGCATGGGTTGGGGCGCTGGGTTTGGGAGTCGAGGCCCGTGGCTTTGCCAAAAAACTTCACGGAAGAGTTTCCTGCCACCCTTTCCCGCAGGGGAGCACCGGGGGTTTGCTGGAGTGAGAAAATCGAGCGAGATGGAGGTTGAATCAAACCAAAGCTGAATAAAATCAGAGTCGAATAAAATGAAGGCTGAACAAATGACGGCTGAATAAAACGACGGCGCAATAAAATGAAAGTTGAATAAAACGATGGTTGAACATATATGATGGTTGAAGGAGAGGGCTGCGCGCTCCCTGCTTGCCACGCTCTGGACCCCGAGGATTTGGGGGGTGCCCGCACCCCGAGGACCCTCTCGGGGCTGCACGGCCACGCCCCGGCCGGGCTGATAAATGAGGGATGTCATTGCTAAGGACGCCAGGGATGTTGATAGCAACCCCGGCGGGGTGAGGAAGCTGCTGGCCCGGCGCTGGCTGCCGCCGGCAGCCCCGCCGTGTCGCAATGCCGGGCCAGCTCCGCTGCCGGGAATCAGCCCGACCCGCCGGCCCCGGGCTGGCCCGGCCCGGGGAGGGCTGCGGTGGGACTTGGGCGGCTCAGGATCCGGCCGGGATCCCGCTGGGGCATCCTCCTCCTCCTCATCCTCCTCTTCATCCTCCTCCTCCTCATCCTCATCCTCCTCATCCTCATCCTCCTCATCCTCCTCCTCCTCCTCCTCATCCTCTTCATCCTCCCCCTCCTCATCCTCATCCTCCTCATCCTCCTCCTCCTCCTCATCCTCATCCTCCTCCTCATCCTCCTCCTCCTCCTCCTCTTCATCCTCCTCCTCCTCCTCATCCTCCTCCTCATCCTCCTCCTCCTCTTCATCCTCCTCCTCCTCCTCATCCTCCTCCTCATCCTCCTCATCCTCCTCCTCCTCCTCCTCTTCATCCTCCCCCTCCTCATCCTCATCCTCCTCATCCTCCTCCTCCTCCTCCTCCTCATCCTCATCCTCATCCTCCTCATCCTCTTCATCCTCATCCTCATCCTCCTCCTCATCCTCCTCATCCTCCTCATCCTCCTCCTCTTCCTCCTCCTCCTCCTCCTCTTCATCTTCCTCCTCCTCATCCTCATCCTCCTCATCCTCATCCTCATCCTCATCCTCATCCTCATCCTCATCCTCATCCTCCTCATCCTCTTCATCCTCCTCATCCTCATCCTCATCCTCATCCTCCTCATCCTCATCCTCCTCATCCTCATCCTCCTCCTCATCCTCCTCCTCATCCTCATCCTCCTCCTCATCCTCCTCCTCATCCTCATCCTCATCCTCATCCTCTTCATCCTCATCCTCATCCTCCTCATCCTCCTCCTCCTCCTCATCCTCTTCATCCTCATCCTCATCCTCCTCATCCTCCTCCTCATCCTCCTCATCCTCCTCATCCTCCTCCTCCTCCTCATCCTCCTCCTCATCCTCCTCATCCTCCTCATCCTCCTCATCCTCCTCATCCTCATCCTCTCCTCCTCATCCTCTTCCTCCTCCTCAGGGGGAGGAAGTGGTGCTGGATCTGGAGGAGGAGGGGGTGAGGATGGCTCAGGCTCAAGGATGAGGGCACTTGGTGCCCCTCAGTGAGGAGGATGAGAGCACTTTGTGCCCCTCAGGGTGACAAAGGGCACTTTGTGCCCCTCAGGGTGACAGAGGAGGTCACTTTGTGCCCCTCAGTGTGACAGAGGAGGGCACTTGGTGCCCCTCAGTGTGACAGAGGAGGGCACTTTGTGCCCCTCAGTGAGGAGGATGAGGTCACTTTGTGCCCCTCAGTGAGGAGGATGAGGTCACTTTGTGCCCCTCAGTGAGGAGGATGAGGTCACTTTGTGCCCCTCAGTGAGGAGGATGAGGGCACTTTGTGCCCCTCAGTGTGACGGTGGCACTGCTCAAATGCCACTTCCAGGTGACACCATGCCTGTGTTCGGTGCCCCGGGCTTTGCCACCAGCCCCGCCCTTCCCTGGAGCTCCACCAGGATCTCCCTCCATCCACCCCATGGCTCCGGGCTCCCTCGGTGCCCCCCATCACCTCCCGTTCTCTTGGGACATCCCCAAAACGCCGCAGAGCTCCCAGGAAAGGTCAACTACGAGAGGTCTCCACAAAGCCCCTGAGATTCCAGCAGGAGGAACAAGCTTGACCTGGCCACAAAAAAGGGCTGGGTGAGACTGGAAAGGTCTTTTCCATCCTAATCCTTGCGAGTGGAAAACCTGCTCCCCCTGCGTGCGTGTTGCTTTAAGATGAGTTTGCTTTTCCAGCAGCACATTTCCGGAGGATTCTTGGAGAAACACCAAATTTTGCCTAATTCAGTCATTTAAAGGCCCGTAGCCCAAATTCTGTGTGGATGAGAGTGGAGCCTGCACTGGAACCTTCCCTGGGGATGCATCCCTGGCGAGGCTCTGCTGCCGTGTCACCTCTGGGGACTGGGATCATTCCTTTCCCTTGGTGCTTGGGAAGTGCCACCACGTTCCCAGCGCTGCCACCAGCCAGGCTGAGGTCACCACACTCACCACGGCCCCGGGGCACCTCTGAGCCCCACATCCCTCTGCGTGGCACAGCCAGGATGCCATCCTGGAATGCTGTGGTGGGAAGGGATTGAAACCCACCCGGTGCCACCCCTGCCATGCCCAGGGACACCTCCCAGTGCCCCGGGCTGCTCCAGACTGGTCTTGGACACTTCCAGGGATCCAGGGGCAGCCACAGCTCCTCTGGGAATTCCAACCCACCCACATTGGGAATTCCTTCCCAAAATCCTATCCATCCCTGCCTGCTGGCAGTGGGAGCCATTCCCTGTGTCCTGTGCCTCCATCCCTTGTCCAAATCCCTCTCCAATTCTCTTGGAGACCCTTCAGGCCCTGGAAGAGGCTCTGAGCTCTCCCTGGATCCTTCCCTTCTCCAGGTGAGCATTCCCAGCTCTCCCTGGATCCTTCCCTTCTCCAGGTGAGCATTCCCAGCTCTCCCTGGATCCTTCCCTTCTCCAGGTGAACATTCCCAGCTCTCCCTGGATCCTTCCCTTCTCCAGGTGAACATTCCCAGCTCTCCCTGGAGCCTTCCCTTCTCCAGGTGAACATTCCCAGCTCTCCCTGGATCCTTCTTCTCTCCAGGTGAGCATTCCCATCTCTCCATGGATCCTTCCCTTCTCCAGGTGAGCATTCCCAGCTCTCCCTGGATCCTTCCCCTCTCCAGGTGAACATTCCCAGCTCTCCATGGATCCTTCCCTTCTCCAGGTGAGCATTCCCAGCTCTCCCTGGATCCTTCCCTTCTCCAGGTGAACATTCCCAGCTCTCCCTGGATCCTTCCCTTCTCCAGGTGAACATTCCCAGCTCTCCCTGGATCCTTCCCTTCTCCAGGTGAGCATTCCCAGCTCTCCCAGCCCTTGGAGCAGCTCCGTGCTCTCCTCTGGGCTCATTCCAGCAGCTCCGTGTCCTTGCGGTGTTGGGGACCCCGAGCTGCAGGAGGGGCACCCCCAGAATCCCCTCCCTGCACTTCCTGGCCGTGCTTTGGGGGATTTTTGAGGATTTCGGGGCTCGCACCCGGCTGTGCCCACCAACAGATCCCACACGGACCCCAAATCCCAGCCTCAGCCGGGCTGGGGGGGCTGCCGGGGGTCCGGGGGTGCCCCCCAAACCCCTCCCCTGCAAATTCCTCCTCCCCGGGGTGTCTGATCCCCGTCCCGGGCACCTTCCCGGGCGCGGGGGTGGATCAAAGCCCGCGCGTGCCAGTCCTGCTCCCGCTCTGGGCCAATTTGGCTATTTCGGCTTCCCTAATCTGATGGGAGCAGGAGCTTGGGCTTGGGGGGGCTCCTTTATTCCACTGAGGGCTTTTTTTGGAGTGTTTTTTGTTTGTTTGTTTGGGGTTTTTTTGTTTGATTTTGATGGGGATATTTTTTGTGGTTTTTTGTTGTTGTTGATATTTTTTTTTTTTTTTTTTTTTTTTGCTTTTCCTTTCCTTCCGCTGGCCAAAAATTAAAATTTCTCCCTTTCTCCCCCCCCCATCGATGACGACAGCCCCGGCCGGGAGGGGACCGCGCTGTCCATCCCCTGCCAGCGCATCCGGGCGGGCTCGGCCTCGCCGCTCCCCCCAAAATCCCCCCCAAGGCCGTTTCCTGAGGGCTGGAATTTGGAATTGGCAGCACTCGGAGGGAGAGTCCAGAGCTGCCCTGGGGACGGGAGAAACTCCAACCGGAAACTCTTTGGACCTCCACAAGTTTTTTCCTCTCTTCTCCCTCCTGCCTGGGATTCCGCTCGGGGAGGATGGGATGCTCAGGAGCGCTTTGCATCGATTAGGGCAATGAGGAGGAGCCAAATTCACCTTGATTTGGAGATTTTTGGCTGCTGAGCATCCCACGGCCCGCAGGTTTTTGGCAGAGCCGCAGAGGAGCTGCTGATTCCCCCCCAAAAAATTCAACGGCAGCGGCGGGAGGAGGACGAGGGGTTAACGGCGGCGCCGCTGCTGCGCTCGCCTGCCAAAAGCCGCTCCGGACTTCCCTTTCTTCCATAAAAGTCCACCGGATCCGGGCTCCCGTGGGATGCTGGAAGGAGGGGGCTGAGCCGCCCTACCTGGGGCGCGTGTAAGCGCCGGGGGCTGTTTGTGCAGCGCCTCCCAAAAAAAACCCAAAAAAAACCCTAAAAAAACCCACCACGGGAGCGGGGAGCCAGCAGCGCTCGCCTCGCTCCCTGCCCTGGATCGGGGAAAAAAAAAAAAACACACTTTTTTTTTTTTTTCCCTTTTTTTTTTTCTCCCTTTTTAATTTTATTTTTTTTTTTTAATTTTTATTTTGATTTTGTGGGCGGCGAAGCGCGAGGCGGCCCCGTTCCAGCCGGGCTGGGAAGGGGAAAAATTGCGAAGGGATGATGGCTGGGGCAGCACGTGCTGCTCCTCACGGTGTTCCACCACCGCTCCAAAATCCCTGCTCCCCTCCCAGGAGACCCTGAGCTCCTTCCCCGCGGGGCTGGAAAGACCCTGGAGAGGTTGGTGGGAAGCAAGGAGAGGAGAAACCCAAGGGGCGTCCCCCCCATGGAGCAGCTTTCTGCTCCATCCCCTTCCCAAACCAAGCTTGGACCCCTCAGCACCCCAAAATAACCCCCCCAACTCCAGGCCTGATTATTTTGGGACACTTGAGGTCTTTTTAAAAGACCACGAGGTCTTTTTCCAGCCCTCTTCCCAAAAGAAGGGGTCTCCCAGAGAAGCCCCATCCTGGGAAGTGTCCAAGGCCGGCTCGGATGGGGTTTGGAACACGCTGGGCCGGTGGAATAAAATGAATT
This sequence comes from Lonchura striata, assembly GCF_050655825.1. Lineage (NCBI taxonomy): Eukaryota > Metazoa > Chordata > Aves > Passeriformes > Estrildidae > Lonchura > Lonchura striata. The sequence continues at coordinate 3,464,775 of NC_140724.1, forward strand.
TTAAGGTCTAACCCCAACCACTCCACGCTCCTGTGAAACTGCGTTTTCCGGGGAATTTGGATGGAGCAGAAACGCAAAAAGGAACAAAACCAGGAGCTGCCCCCTCCCCACAGAGATGCTCAAACTCCCCCCACGCTGCTCCGAGCTCAGACCCCGCAGATTCAGGATTTACACCCCAATTCCCCCGCGGGGCTGTGCGCGGCGACACCGCAGCAGGTCCCTGTGTTGGGGCGGGTGTCCCCAAATCAGGATGAGTGGGGGTCCTCCCTGGACCCCCCCCATCCTCGCAGGCAGCTCGCCCGAGCCCCGGCTCAGTTACAGCAGCAGACGAGATGTCATCACACCGAGAGCCCGGGGCTTGCATCACAAGTGTCTTGCAACGAAGAAAGCCAAATTTTTTTCCAGGAGCAGCACACACGCTCTCTCTCTCTCTCACACACACACACACACACACAGCCTCGGTAATTAACTTAATAGGTTTCTTACAGAATGCCCCGTGAGTGATGCTCAACATATTCAAGTGTTGACAAGACGGCGCTGAACCCGACGCCTACACAACGGGCAAACGAGGCTCGGAGCGCAGACACACCTTCATTGTCTGAAACTTGTAGTAAAACTCCGAACCCGCCCTTGTGAAATGGGGAGCTGAGCAGATGGGGCTGAGTAACCCTTCAGCTGCCAGGACCTGGCGCAGGACCTGGCAGGACCCAGCTGAGGTGGCGGCGGGTGGTGCCCAAGACCCTAAAATTAATTTAGCAGTGGGTTGGGCAAGGTGGACATCATAACAGATGCTTCCAGATATATTTGGGATACGTAATTAAGAGTTTTTAGCCCACTGGGATCATCGGCTTTGGTCCTTGTGAGTCCCTTCCAGCTCAGGATATTCCACATTTCTGTGGTTTGCTGGGCGCTTAAATAAATCAGCAACTTCTCACTCCTCTACAAAAATATTCACCCTTCAGAAACTGGCTGTGGATCCAAGGGGATGAACACGGTGTTGTCCTCTGGGTTTGCTCCAAATCGATATTTGGGGCACTAATATTAAAAAAAGGCTGCTGGGCAGTCCTTCCCTGTGTGTCACCTGCCCAGTTCCAAGAGGAACCATTCCCTTCCCTCCTGCCTCAGGAATTGTGTCCTAAAAGACACAATTTTGGCTCATCTGTGCTGAGTGGGTTCAGATCCCCCATCCAAGGAAAAAACACCCTCCTAAAGAACCAACGGCACCCGTGATCAAAAAAAAAGGGGAAAAAAAAAATCACTGGAGAAAGGATTAATGGGAAAACCAGTTTGGATGGGGCTGTGTTGCAAGAGGCAGCAGAGATCCATCTCCCGCTGGTTTGGGATGGGATCTTGAGTCAGGAAAGTTGCCCAAGAAAGGGTGGTCGTCGGGACAGGTTCCTCCGGCTTGGGAAACGTCCCGCCAGCGGCTGGGACCCGCGTGGAGCAATCCCAGCCCCAGCCTGGGCTGTCATCACGGGGCCGGGGAGCTCCCAAACCCGTTGGGCTCCTCGGCGTCCCCTCCACCCGCTCGGGGCCCCGCAGTCCCCATCGCCCCGGGATCGGAGCCGGTTGGATCGGAGGGGAAAATCTGTCACAACTGCTGGTGACAGCAGAGCAGCAACGGGGTCGTTCCCAGAAGGGCTGGAACCCCAAGTTGGTGGCTTTTCCCCGTGCTCCTGCACGTTCTGGCCTCAGGGCACTGCAGGGATGGAGGATCCATCATTATTCCTAATCTTAAGTGTTGCAAAAGCGTTGCAGAGGTTTTGATCAGCAGGGCAAAAAGCCTAGAACCTTAGGCAGAGCTATTTTTGGGGGATTTTTCCAGCACCAGAACATTTGGCACGTTTACTTTTGGGAGATTTTTCCAGCACCAGAACATTTGGCACGTTTACTTTTGGGAGATTTTTCCAGCATCAGAACATTTGGCACATTTACTTTTGGGAGATTTTTCCAGCACCAGAACATTTGGCACGTTTACTTTTGGGAGATTTTTCCAGCACCAGAACATTTGGCACGTTTACTTTTGGGAGATTTTTCCAGCACCAGAACATTTGGCACGTCCACTTTTGGGAGATTTTTGCAGCATCAGAACCTTGAGCACATCAATTTTTGGGCAAATATTTCCAACACCAGAACCTTGGGTACAGCAATTTTGGGTAATTTTTCCAGCACCAGAAAATTTGGCATGTCTACTTTTGGGGGATTTTTCCAGCACCAGAACCTCAGGCACAGCAATTTTGGGGAATTTCCCCAGCACCAGAACCTTGAGCACATCAATTTTTGGGGGAATATTTCCAACACCAGAACCTTGGGCACAGCAATTTCTGGGGGATTTTTCCAGCACCAGAAAATTTGGCATGTCTACTTTTGGGGGGTTTTCCAGCATCAGAACCTCAGGCACAGCAATTTTGGGAGGATTTTTCCATCACCAGAACCTTGAGCACATCAGTTTTTGGGGAGGGGATTTTTCCAGCACCAGAACATTTGGCATGTCTACTTTTGGGTGATTTTTCCAGCACCAGAACCTCAGGTACAGCAATTTTTGGGGGGATTTTTCCATCCCCAGAACCTTGGGCAAAGCAATTTTTTGGGGGAATTTTCCACACCCAAAGGTGGATGCTGCAGACAAGACCTGGGCTGCAGACGGGTGAATCCACGGTGCACGGAATTAAAGATTTAGCTGGGAGTTAGCTCGGTATTGTCAGGGAATTAAAGGTTTACCTGCGCGTTGCAGACGGAGGCTTAAAGATTTTACAAACACAGGAGATTTACAGCTCTCCAAATTTCGACACCCTCGGGTTTACCCCGCCAGGGAGGATTTTGACCAGGTCTGGATGGTTTTCCTGATGAAACCTGGTGGGAATTGGGGCTCAGGCTAAACCCACGGCCACGTGGCCCCTGAAATCAGCCCAAAACCCTGAACCTGTCTGGGCTCCTGCAGGGATGGAGCCAAGTGGGATCAAACCCTAAATCTGCACAAGGCAAAGCCATTTCTTCAGCATTCATTGGAGAAAGAACATTTACATGAAAATCTCTTTTCTCTCCTCAAAAAAAAACTCATTGGAGAAAGAATCTTTGCATAAAAATCTCTTTTCTCTCCTCAAAAAAACCTCATTGGAGAAAGAATCTTTGCATGAAAATCTCTTTTCTCTCCTCAAAAAACTCAGGGACGTTCCAGAGTTTTGGGAATTGGAGCATCCGTTCCAGCAGCGATGGCTGGACCTTAAATCACACAACCAAGGTGGGGCTGCGGGGCTGTTGTTGTAGGACACGTGAAAGCACGACGTGGATCTCTGCTATTTCAGAGATGAAAAAGAATAAGTTTATTTTCTGACCCCAGCATTTATACTTTTCTAAAGGTGACAGTGGATTGGAGGGTGAACGTGCCACCTCTCCAATGACATTGGGCAGATTACCAGTACATTAAATTTCTCCACCTCTATGGAGGAATGCAAAACAATCGATTGTTTACAGAAAGTTGTGCGAGAAATTTTCTACAAGAATGTAAATTTAGCAGGCTCGAGAAAACCCTAACAATCAGGGCAATACAGGGCAGCAAATCCTGCACATCCAACAACCCCTTCCCAAGCATTCCCAAGGATGAATCCCAACGGGATGTGAGGGAAACACGTCCCAAACTGTTACAGTGACTTATGGGCACTTTATTTCTCTTTCCCCAGGACCCCTGGATCCCTCCTTCAACGGGGTTGGGGGAGAGCCAGGGAAGCCCACCCTGCCCAAAGCCTGTACAGACCCCTGACATTTCCTGTTCTGCTCTTTGCCCCGCTCTCCACATGGACACACAGAATAAAGAGCTGAACCATATTTTGGGGTAAGAGCCTCTTTTGGGAATCTTTGCCATCTCCTGATATTCCTCCCCTCACAGGATCTCTGGGCTAGCTGATATTCAGGGGTGTGAGGGGGGGAAGGTCGAGGCAGAGCTTTAAAAAATATCCACAGGGCTGGATGTGAAGGGGCTGGAACTGGGCAGGCACAGCAGCTCCTGCCTCACAGGGACTTTAATGCATGGAGCAAAGCTGAATGCAGCATTGCATTAAACGCTGCATTTCCCAGAGCTCCCGGAGCCGCGGCCGTGCCCGCTCCCTGCGTCCTGAGCCACTGGGAATCCTGGAACCCCACAGTGCCCTGGCTGGGAAGGGTGCCAGTGTCCCAGTGAGCTCCTGGGCACGCTGTGCCCCTTCCCCGGCACCCTGGGGCTCTGCTCACACACCCCTGGACCCTCCTTGCTGCCCCATGGGAGAGCCAGGGAAGCCCACCCTGCCCAAAGCCTGTACAGACCCCTGACATTTCCTGTTCTGCTCTTTGCCCTGCTCTCCACATGGACACACAGAATAAAGAGCTGAACCATATTTTGGGGTAAGAGCCTCTTTTGGAAATCTTTGCCATCTCCTGATATTCCTCCCCTCACAGCCTCGGATCTCTGAGCTAGACTAAGATATTCAGGGGGCTGTGCGAGGGGGGGAAGGTCACCAAACACCTTTACAAATCCAGGGCTGGCAGCCTGTCCTGCTCTCATCGGGAATTGCAGCCGCTCGCATGCGTGGAGCGAGGCAGAGGTGCAGGAGCTGTGCAATTCCCAGCCCGGGGCGAGCGGCTCACCCACACAGCGGGAACGGGAGCTGCAGGCCGGGCCCCGATGGAAGGAGGATAAAGCTGCCCTTACGTAAGGCCCGGGGTTGCGTGGAGGATCCGCGGCGGGAGCAGACTTGCTCAGGGCTCAGCCCGGCCCGTGCCGGCAGCCCCGGGATGGATCCGGGCTGGAATATCCAGGGATGTGCAGCACGGAAGCAAACCTCACCCCCTCTACGCTCTCCCCATCCTAACCCCTTCCCAAAAAATAGGTGTGAAATATGTTGACGAGGGCGCTGGGGATTATTAATAATAACTCGGCTCCGTGGTGCTCCAGTTTTCCCGAGCTCCCTGGCAGCGTTCCGCCAGGGCCGGTGATTTAGTGCAACTTAATTATTCCCGTTTCATCACCTCTTGTTTTTGATGTCTGTGTCTCTGTCAGGGCCTCACCTTGGTGACTAAGAGAGCCGGGGAAACAAACTGCTGGAGAAGGGAGGGAAAGGGGGAAAAGCCCTGAGCTGGAGGGTGCTTGGAGGGCTCAGGAAGGTGTCCCAGGGGGATGCTCCGTGCATTCCCGCTGCGGGGTGGGATGTGCGTGGGGATGGAGCCCCTCGTGGGGCGCGGGGGGCTCCCACCCAAACCCACCCCAGCTTTCAAGGCTTGGCTGTCATTCCCAGGAGCAGAGGGAGCAGCGTTCCTTGTGTGCTCCTTCCCAGAGGGAAAGGATGGTGCCGGGCCTGGTGTGCCCCTTAAACCCCTCAGCGAGGAGCTCACAGCTCCCTCAGCCCTGGGAAGTGTTGGATTTGCTGGATGTGGCTCCCAAAAATCTGGGAGCTGTCAGGTGGGGGCTGGTAATGGAATTCTGTGGGTCCAAACCTTCCATCCCTGGTGCCCGAAGGAGCCAGGAGCAGCTCCTGGGACCAGCCTTGAATCCACCTTGTGCCCTCGGGGGGACACTGGGGACACGCAGGAGACACGGGAAGGACCCAGGGATGCACACAGGGAAGGAGCTGCTCCAGGGAAGGAGGAATTCCAGCCTCAGGGCTGGAAGGGGGAGCATCCCGCAGGGGTGGGGATGAACACCGCCCCAGATCTGCGGGGTTCTCCTGAGAAATGAAGCCCAGGAGCAGCTGGGATGAGGTGAGCACCATCAGCCAGCATTTTACACACAGTGGAAAGTGGGAAGAGCCTTTTGGAATGGCTAAAAAGCTGCTTTGGGCTTCAAAAAGGGGATGGGATGCAGGACTGGGATGTGCAGCTGGGACTGGGATGTCGCATTGAGATGCAGGGATGGGATGCAGGGTGGGGATGAAATATTGGGATGCAGGGTCGGGATGCATTATTGGGATGCATTATTGGGGTGCAAGGCCAGGGTTTAGCACTGGGATAAAGGGTGGGGATGAAATATTGGGATGTAGGGTTGGGATGCAGGGCTGGGATATGCATTTGGGACCAAGATGTAGCATTGAGATGCAGGGATGGGATGCAGGGTGGGGATGAAATATTGGGATGCAGGGATGGGATGCATTGATGGGATGCATTATTGGGGTGCATTATTGGGGTGCAAGGCCAGGGTTTAGCACTGGGATGCAGGATGGGGATGAAATATTGGGATGCAGGGCTGGGATGCAGATTTGGGGTGAGGGGCCGGGATGCAGGGTTGGGATACAAGGACGCAGGATGGGATGCAGGGCTGGGATTCAGGATGGGATGCAGGGCCGGGATGCAGGGCTGGGATACAAGGATGTAGGATGGGATGAAGGGCTGGGATTCAGGATGGGATGTAGGGATGAGATGCAGGGTTGGGGTGAGGGGCCAGGATGCAGGGTTGGGATACAAGGACACAGGATGGGATGAAGGGCTGGGATTCAGGATGGATGCAAGGCTGGGATGTTGTGCTGGGGCACAGGTCTGGGAGGCAGGGGTGTGGAATGGCCCTGGGACATGATCCGGGGATAAAGCACAGGAAACAGATTTGGCACTGGGATTTAGCATTGGAACATGAAACTGGGATTTGGCACTGGGACATGGAACTGGGATTTGGCACTGGGATGTGGCACTGGGACGTGGAACTGGGATTTGGCACTGGGATGTGGCACTGGGATACAGCTCTGGGATAGAGCATTGGGATGTTGCCTGGGATTTGGCACTGGAATTTGGCACTGGGATGGGGCACTGGAATTTGGCACTGGGATGTTGCTTGGGATGTGACACTGGAATGTTGCCTGGGATGTTCCCACTCTGGCCCCAGCAGGGCAGCTCTGCAGGTGCCCAGCGGAGCAGAGGATGCTCCTGGATCCATTTGGGATCTGCCAGCACCTCTCTGGCAGTGCCAGCCTGGCTCAGCATCCCAAGGATTTCACCCAACCCCTGGGAAAACCCAGGCTCCACTCCAGGCCATGCCAAACTCCGCGAAGCTGGGGAGAAAGCCAGGAATTTTCACAAAGAGGAGGGGAGAGCGAGCGAGCGAGAGAGAGAGAGCATGAAAAAGGAAAAAAAAAAAAAAAATCCCACAGCATTCCCAGTATTTCCCTGCGTGTCTGTGGCCTGGCGCAGCCCTTCTGCTCACTGCTCTGTTTATCCATGACAGACAACTAATTAACATGGGAGCCTCTTGAAAGGTCTTTTCAGAGGTAATGTTCTGACAGAGGATGTCAGTGAGGAGCAGTGATTTGTCTAAGCAGTGATCACATTGTTTCAGACTGAATGAGGTGAATATTAAACTGCTTTAAATGCACTCTTCATAAAGCACTAATTACATACTCCCGGGGGAGTACGGGCAAGGAATACTAAACAGCCGAAAAGTCAACAGAGTGCTTTTTATAGTATGTTGCTGGGTTCTGTGTTTTTCTGTCTTTCTTTCTCTCTCTCTCTCTTACAGTAAAATCACAGCACGCTGAAGAATACACATTTATAGCACAATGCTTCACATCTAATTATATGGCAATCATTAGTTTTAACCTGGGTGTATTATATTTTCTTTGATATATCGTGCCCCCCGGCATCACTTTGCATAGAACACTTCCAAAAGCATTTTCTCCCCTCCCTGGAAAAAAATGTACTTTTTTTTTTCTCCTTTCCAGCGTTAACATTTGCTTGTAATTTTTTTTTCTTCCCCCTAAACAATTTTTTTTTTTTTTAAATTGGCAGGAATAGAAAGGGGTAAAAAGAGGGGAGGAGGAGAAATCAGTTTAATCCAAATAAGAACCTGTTCCCTCCCTCCTGGAATTATGCACTTTATTATTACCAAGGTAACTCCACTGGGGTTTTAAAGGGGAAAGGAAACACAGAATGGGCCATTAATGAATTCCTGCAGATCCTGCTGCACTCCTGGTCTGGCTCGGCCAGAATTCCTGATGGGGGGAACAACTACTCCATGAATTATTTATTTTTTTAATAGCACAACTTGGGGAGAGGAGGGGGGGGGGTGGAGATGGAATTAACCACAAATAAATCCTCCCCGCACCAAAAAACCTCGAGATTTTCTCATCCAAGAAGTGGAAAAATAAAAAGAGCAGCAGAGTGTGACAGGCCTGGGTGTCCAACCTGCTGCTTCCTCCTGGGAAAGCTGGGAAGGGGTGGTGGGGACACAGGTGAGGACCATGAATATGCCCCCAAATGCTCAAGGTCTGGCTCAAAAGCACGAAGGTGTGGCTGAAATTTGTGAGAAACGGCTCAGACGCAGAGGATCCGCCTCAAAAAGCAACTTTGCTGCCTCCCAGCACATTCCAGGGGGGGCTGGAGGGGTTCCAAGGAAGAGGGAGAGGGAATCATCATCGGGAATTTTAGTGCTAGGATGAGGAATAGCGGATTCAAATGGAAAGAAGGGAAATTTAGCGCAGATATATGGAAGGAATTCCTCCCCGGGAGGGTGGGGAGGCCCTGGGATGGAATTCCCAGAGGAGCAGTGGCTGCTCCATCCCTGGCAGTGCCCAAGGCCAGGCTGGAGTAGCCTGGGGTGGTGGGAGGTGTCCTGCCCATGGCAGGGGTGGGCTGGGATGGGGTTTGAGGTCCCTTCCAACCCAAACCATTCCAAATGCACAGGGTTGGCTCTACAAAAGTGGGGCCTGGCCCAAAAGTACAGGGTAGGTTTCATCACCAGGAGTTACGGCTCAAATAAACGGAGTTGGATCCACATGGAGAGGTCACAGCTCGAAAGCAGAGACCACAGAATCACAGAATCACGGAATTGTTCAGCTTGGAAAAACCCTCCGAGGTCACTGATGCCGGATCCCAGCCTGGGACACCTCCAGGGATGGGATCCAACCCTCCCTGGGCAGTTCCAGCTCCTGAGCTCCCTTTCCATGGGGAAATTCCTGCTGGTTCCACCCTGAGCCTGCCCTGGCCCAGCCTGAGGCCGTTCCCTCTCCTCCTGTCCCTGGCAGGAGCTGTGCAGAGCCACAAGGTCCCCCCTGATCCCCCTTTGCTCCAGGCTGAGCCCCTTCCCATCTCCCTCAGGAACTCTCCAGCCCCTTCCCAGCTCCCTCAGGAACTCTCCAGCCCCTTCCCAGCTCCCTCAGGAATTCTCCAGCCCCTTCCCAGCTCCCTCAGGAATTCTCCATTCCCTTCCCAGCTCCCTCAGGAACTCTCCAGCCCCTTCCCAGCTCCCTCAGGAATTCTCCATTCCCTTCCCAGCTCCCTCAGGAACTCTCCAGCCCCTTCCCAGCTCCCTCAGGAACTCTCCAGCCCCTTCCCAACTCCCTCAGGAACTCTCCATTCCCTTCCCAGCTCCCTCAGGAACTCTCCATTCCCTTCCCAGCTCCCTCAGGAACTCTCCATTCCCTTCCCATCTCCCTCAGGAATTCTCCATTCCCTTCCCAGCTCCCTCAGGAACTCTCCATTCCCTTCCCAGCTCCCTCAGGAACTCTCCATTCCCTTCCCAGCTCCTCAGGAATTCTCCAGCCCCTTCCCAGCTCCCTCAGGAATTCTCCATTCCCTTCCCATCTCCCTCAGGAACTCTCCATTCCCTTCCCAGCTCCTCAGGAACTCTCCATTCCCTTCCCATCTCCCTCAGGAATTCTCCAGCCCCTTCCCAGCTCCCTCAGCCTCTCCTGGTGCTCCTGACCCTTTTCCAGCTCCGTTCCCTGCCCTGGATTCACTCCAGCCCCCCAGAACTGGACACAGCAGCCCCAGGACCAGCCATGCCAAGGGTGCAGCTCCTCCTGCCACCGGTGCTTTGTCCCTCATGTGTCACTTTGCCCCTCATGTGTCACTTTGCCCCTCGTGTGTCACTTTGTCCCTCGTGTGTCAGTTTGTCCCTGTGTGTCACTTTGTCCCTCGTGTGTCACTTTGCCCCTCGTGTTTCACTTTGCCCCTCATGTGTCACTTTGTCCCTCGTGTGTCACTTTGTCCCTCGTGTGTTAGTTTGTCCCTGTGTGTCACTTTGCCCCTCATGTGTCACTTTGTCCCTCGTGTGTCACTTTGCCCCTCGTGTGTCACTTTGTCCCTCGTGTGTCACTTTGTCCCTGTGTGTCACTTTGCCCCTCGTGTGTCACTTTGCCCCTCGTGTGTCACTTTGCCCCTCATGTGTCACTTTGTCCCTGTGTGTCACTTTGCCCCTCCGTGTGGCACCAGGTGCCCACAGATCCGGGCAGGAGCGTTGGGAACGGGAACGGGAACGGGAACGGGAACGGGAACGGGAACGGGAAGGTGGCGCAGAGCTGGCACTGGCTGGGCCCTTCCTTGGAGGTGCAAACTTCCTCGGAAAGGAAGAGTCATGCAGCCTTTAGAGGTTTTTTTTTTTTGCTTTTTTTTTTCCCCCTTCCTTTAAAGAACATGAAAGAATCTGATAATTACTTCTATCTACCACCCAACTGTACTAATTACCAACCTATTTCTTCACAGTATGACAGACACAGGCTCTCCAAAACACATAGAGATAAATTAGCACTAATTGGTTTTCCTCTGGCTGTTTGAATTAGTATTTAAAGCTCCAATTACAAAGCAGAATAATTACTATTAATGTCCTGTCGCAGTACAAAAGGCAGATATCTCGCGAGCGAGTCCAGGTGTATTATTACACCGATTACAGAATATTTAACCTGGCTTGTTAAGACAAAGACACGGGAAACTTTAAAAAGAGGGGGGAAAAAATAAAAGGGAAAAGAAAAACCACAGATGGTGGCAGGTCCCTGCAGGGGATGGATGGGGGGTCTTTGAAACCTGGGATGAGAGAGGTATGAGCAGAGGGAAGAAGAGCAGAAAAGGAAAAGAGGGGGATGAGAAAGGAGCAGTTCTTTGGGAAAGCAAAGGAAATTTTGGGAGGATGAGGGGGATGCAAGCGCTGCCCTACAGAGCATAAAAGGCAGAGCGTGGTGTTGGAGTGTCCCAGGGGATGTGACCCAATGCCTTCCTCCTCCTCCTCCTCCTCCTCCTCCTCCGGGAGGTTCCACGTCCCTCGGGAGAGGAGCAAACCCAGGAACGCTCTGGAGCCAGAACTGCCCCACGGGATGGAGGTGGGAAGGGGCAGGAGCAGGACAGGCAGGACCATTCCAGCAGCTCCTGGTGACCCCATGGGTGAGGAAGATTTGGGATGGAGCATCGTTAGCCCCGCCAGCTCCTGGTGATCCCAAATGTCAGGAAGATTTGGGATGGAGCATCCCTGTCCCCAGGAGCTCCTGGTGATCCCAAAGGTCAGGAAGATTTGGGATGGAGCATCTCTGTCCCCAGGAGCTCAAAGGTCAGGAAGATTTGGGATGGAGCATCGTTAGCCCCGCCAGCTCCTGGTGATCCCAAAGGTCAGGAAGATTTGGGATGGAGCATCCCTGTCCCCAGGAGCTCAAAGGTCAGGAAGATTTGGGATGGAGCATCCCTGTCCCCAGCAGCTCCTGGTGACCCCATGGGTGAGGAAGATTTGGGATGGAGCATCGCTGTCCCCAGCAGCTCCTGGTGATCCCAAAGGCCAGGAAGATTTGGGATGGAGCATCCCTGTCCCTGCACCGCCATCATCCCACCCCAGATCCCGCAGGTCTGGGCTGTGGATCCGGCTGGGAACACAGAGTCCCATGCCCGGAATTCCCAGAGATAAGGGGAGGGTCTGGCTGTGCCACCACAGGGACGGTGCCACCACGGGGATGGTGCCACCATGGGGACAGTGATACTACAGGGATGGTGCCACCACAGGGACAGTGCCACCACAGGGACAATGCCACCATAGGGACGGTGCCACCACGGGGTCAGTGCCACCACAGGGACAGTGCCACCACAGGGACGGTGCCACCATGGAGATGATGCCACCACAGGGTCAGTGCCACCATTCGGACGGTGCCACCACGGGGATGGTACTACCACAGGGATGGTGCCACCATGGGGTCAGTGCCACCACGGGGACGGTGCCACCACGGGGTCAGTGCCACCATGGGGATGGTGCCACCATAGGGACGGTGCCACCACAGGGTCAGTGCCACCATGGGGATGGTACCACCACGGGGTCGGTGCCACCATGGGGACAGTGCCACTATGGGGTCAGTGCCACCACGGAGTCAGTGCCACGACAGGGACGGTGCCACCACGGGGTCAGTGCCACCACGGGGACATTGCCACCACGGGGACAGTGCCACCATGGGGATGGTGCCACCACAAGGACAGTGCCACCACGGGGACAGTGTCACCACGGGGACAGTGCCACCATGGGGATGGTGCCACCATGCAGACGATGCCACCACAGGGACAGTGCCACCACGGGGACGGTACCACCACGGGGTTAGTGCCACCACAGGGTCAGTGCCACCACAAGGACAGTGCCACCACGGGGACAGTGTCACCACGGGGACAGTGCCACCACAGGGACAGTGCCACCACGGGGACGGTACCACCACGGGGATGGTGCCACCACAAGGACAGTGCCACCACAGGGATGGTGCCACCATGCAGACAATGCCACCACAAGGACAGTGCCACCACGGGGACAGTGCCACCACGGGGTCAGTGCCACCACAAGGACAGTGCCACCACAAGGACAGTGCCACCACGGGGACAGTGCCACCATGGGAGAGCGCAGGGACAGAAAGGCGAATCATTCTGGGGAGTGCAAGCTGCGCTTCTGCCACCCCCAGGGCTGGCAAAGCGGGGCACTCCACACCCCCGTGCCAGCCGGCAGCCTCTCCATGCCCCGCCGGGCTGGGAGATGCTTCTCCCAGCGTCCCATCGCTCCGGGCTGGCAGGGTGGCACCGCCTGGCAGTGCCCTCTGGTGCTCCCGCTCCCCTGCCACCAGCCTGGCCCTGCCCTGGGCTCCCACTTTCCCGGGGTGGCTCCTTGGGGTGTCCCCATGGGGCAGCGCCAGAGCCGCTGGAATTTTCTCGTGGCAGGGCCGGGCAGTGCCCGGGCACCCCATCCCGGGCAGGGCATCCCGGGGGTGGGGGGCAGACCCTGCCGAGCCCGGGGTGGGCACGGTGGGCGTGTGGAACGGAGGGGAGGGCGGGGAGGGATTTCTTTTCCCAGCCAAGGTGGGCGGCGTGCGGGGATGCCAGCTGGCGATGGGCTCTATTTCTACTGACAAGGCTTTACCCTGTAGGTGTGAGGAATTCCAATTAAATATTCAGCCTATTTGTCTGTGTGTGGGAGAGGGTTTGCTGTGCAGGAGGAAAGCCTCACATTCAGCTCCGGAGCGAACCATTAAGAGAGGAAATTAGCTCAGTTCATCAAGGGAAGCCAGCGGAGGGTTTTCCCCTCGCTCTCCTACCTTGTTCCATCAGCAGCGGGGAGCGAGCCCAGCGCGTTCCCCTGCACCGAGAGCCAGCAGCGCTTCCCAGGCCGGGAAAATTCATTTTTTTCCCCATGCTGGGGGGCAGGAACCCGGCTCAACCCAGCCCAGAGCTGCCCATGTGGAGGGCCAGGGGTCGGAGGCGTTGGGGCGCTGCGGATTTATTGAATTGTTCTCGCATTTCCCGGCCACCTCCTTTCCCAGCCATTTACAAGGCACTAATTAATCACTGGGAAGCGAAAGCTCTCGCTTCCAGATGATCTTTTTAAGGTGGGAATGCCCCGAGAGAGTCGATGCCTTATCGATAAGGGGCCCTTTAGCTGGCCGGGATCGATGAGGCTGCAACGATCGTCCCTCGCCACCCCCGCGGGTTTGGGGTCGGGTTCAAGGCAAATGAGAGGCTCCAGAGGGTGGAAAATCCCTCGGGAATACTCCCAGGTCATCAGCTGGGCGAGAAATTGGGGTGGGAAATGGCATTTTGGTTACCAGGATGCTCCTTGAGCAGCACTGGGGCGAGAGAAAGATCCTGCACTGGGGGAGTTTGGGGGAGAACTGTGCTTCCAAAAAAAAATAAAATTAAAAAAAAAAAGCCACCATGGAGCTGATTTTACCATTTTCTGGAGCTTGACGTGTTTTTGCCCTTTTGAAATAACTTTCCATCTCAGAATACCCAAATTTTAAATAGAACCTAAAGTGACGAGAATGAAAAAAAAAAAAAAAGAAGAAGATGACTTTTTCATGAAACCACAAACGATATCCTGTTTTCCTGCTCTGTTTTGAGGAAAAGAAGTTGCTCCTGATGGGAATGAAGCTGTAATTTCCTTCTCCTGAGGGAAAGCAAATGTCCAGGCTCCCCCAGGTGAGGGGCACTGGGGGGAACTCAGGACCTGGGACCCCACTCTCCACATTTTAAATAAAAATAACGCCTGGAATTTGAAGCCAAATATAATTTGGAGGAAGGTGAAGGTGATGGGCTACCATGAGAGGGGGGATATGGGACTTTTAGGGGCGTCCCAGTTCTGCTCTGTCCCCTTGGCTGATCAAACCACACCATGGTGCTTGGCCCCGCTGGGAGGAGGAACTGGTTTTAAAGGGCTCAAAATCCTCACTGGGAATTTCCGAGAGGAAAAGGAATCCTTTGGTCCAACTCCAGCCCTGCTGCCTCCAGACCCAGGCTGTGGGGACTGTCCTGCCACCCCTGGGACAAACATCCCACCCCTGGGACAGACATCCCACCCCTGGGACAAACATCCCACCCCTGGGACAGACATCCCACCCCTGGGACAAACATCCCACCCTGGGACAGACCTGCCACCCCTGGGACAGACATCCCACCCCTGGGACAGACATCCCACCCCTGGGACAGACTTCCCACCCCTGGGACAAACATCTCACCCTTGGGACAGACATCCCACCCCTGGGACAAACATCCCACCCCTGGGACAGACTTCCCACCCCTGGGACAAACATCCCACCCCTGGGACAAACATCCCACCCCTGGGACAGACATCCCACCCCTGGGACAAACATCCCACCCTGGGACAGACCTCCCACCCCTGGGACAAACATCCCACCCCTGGGACAAACATCCCACCCCTGGGACAGACCTCCCACCCCTGGGACAGACATCCCACCCCTGGGACAAATATCTCACCCCTGGGACAGACTTCCCACCCCTGGGACAAATATCTCACCCCTGGGACAGACATCCCACCCCTGGGACAGACATCCCACCCCTGGGACAGACATCCCACCCCTGGGACAAATATCTCACCCCTGGGACAGACCTCCCACCCCTGGGACAGACCTCCCACCCCTGGGACACGGTCACCAGGGACTTTCCTGGTGCATCTGGGAGTTCCAAAGGAATTTCATCGGGAAGGAAAAGTTTGCCTGGATCCTGTGGGATGCTCTCAGCCACGCGGAGCTTCCCAACCTCCTCTCCCCCACAGGATGCAGGGATCCCTACCCCCTTCCCGGACTGCAGAGTGAAGGAAGATTTCCTACCCCTTCCCATGCCCAGGATTCAGGAATCAGCTTCCCTGACCCATTCCCATACTGCAGAATGAAGGAATGAGTTTTCTTGTTTTCTTGCCCTCTTCCCCATCCACAGGATTCAGGGATCAGTTTCCCTACTCCTTTTCACACCCAGGATTCAGGGATGAGCTTCCCTGACCTTTCCCATACCCAGAATTCAGGGGTAAGTTTCCCTGACCCTTTCCATGCCCAGAATTCAGGGATGAGCTTCCCTGCCCTGCCATACCCAGAATTCAGGGATGAACTTCCCTGACCCTTTCCATGCCCAGAATTCAGGACTAAGTTTCCCTGCCCTGCCATACCCAGAATTCAGGGATGAACTTCCCTGACTCTTTACATGCCCAGAATTCAGGGATAAGATTTCCTGACCCTTTCCATGCCCAGAATTCAGGGATAAGTTTCCCTGCCCTGCCATACCCAGAATTCAGGGATGAACTTCCCTGACTCTTTACATGCCCAGAATTCAGGACTAAGTTTCCCTGCCCTGCCATAGCCAGAATTCAGGGATAAGTTTCCCTGACCCTTTCCATGCCCAGAATTCAGGGATAAGTTTCCCTGCCCTGCCATACCCAGAATTCAGGGATAAGTTTCCCTGACCCTTTCCATGCCCAGAATTCAGGGATAAGTTTCCCTGCCCTGCCATACCCAGAATTCAGGAATAAGTTTCCCTGACCCTTTCCATGCCCAGAATTCAGGGATAAGTTTCCCTGCCCTGCCATACCCAGAATTCAGGGATGAACTTCCCTGACTCTTTACATGCCCAGAATTCAGGACTAAGTTTCCCTGCCCTGCCATAGCCAGAATTCAGGGATAAGTTTCCCTGACCCTTTCCATGCCCAGAATTCAGGGATAAGATTTCCTGACCCTTTCCATGCCCAGGATTCAGGGATGAGCTTCCCTGCCCTGCCATACCCAGGATTCAGAAGCCTTCCAGAGTTTCTCATCCATCCCAAATCCTGACAGATTTATGAGGCACAAAACACCTTTTTGGGGGTTGAGCAGAACCCCTGAGGGACGAGCCCTGCCCCTTTCCCCATCCCACGGGATCACCACCACCCTCCAAACCCATCCACACGATTCCTTCCCTCCTAAAATCCAGACCCGGGGAACTCCACAGTGTTATGTGTGGTAAATATAATTAGTGCCATTCCTTGTATGAAATATGGAATATTGGATACTTGTTAGATTGTGCCCATTTGTATTCATTCCCCCCCTTGCTGGCGAGACTGGGTGTATGTTGGAAACTGAGTCACAAGTGAAAGGATTGGCTCGGCCAGGAGATGGGCCATGGCTGGACTCCAGGTGTTCACCATCGGGACTCCAGGTGTTCACCATTGGGACTCCAGGTGTTCACCATCGGGACTCCAGGTGTTCACCATCGGGACTCCAGGTGTTCACCATGGAGACTCCAGGTGTTGATCATTGGGTGCTGACCATCAGGACTCCAGGTGTTGATCATCAGGACTCCAGGTGTTCACCATCAGGACTCCAGGTGTTCACCATCGGGACTCCAGGTGTTCACCATGGGGACTCCAGGTGTTCACCATCAGGACTCCAGGTGTTCACCATGGGGACTCCAGGTGTTCACCATCAGGACTCCAGATGTTCACCATCAGGACTCCAGGTGTTCACCATCAGGACTCCAGGTGTTCACCATCACGACTCCAGGTGTTCACCATGGGGACTCCAGGTGTTGACCATCGGGTACTGATCATCCCATAAACAACCCAAGGTGGATCTCATGGAAATCCTCAGGCAGATCCATGTGAATGCGGCCTTCATCTCATCAGGGATTCACCTACTCCGGACACTAAATTATTCCTCCTCATCACCAAAAAAAGAAAATCTCATTAACCTATGGACTCTGAATAGAAGAAAAGACTGATTGCTGAAATCTTGGCCTCAGGTGGAATTTTCCCTATAAAAACAGCTCGTGCCAGGATGGAGGTGTGTGGGCACAGGGGAAAACCTCTGCTGAGGCTGACTCCTTGTGGCACACCCAGGATCGATCCCGGGCTCGGCACTTTTTCCATGGCTGCCTAGATAGAGTTTGACCGCTAATAAAATGATTTCTTAATTTTTAATCTGGCTGAATAAATTCTCATTTAGAACAATAGCAACCTGCAGCTCCGGGTGAAGCGATATGCGGAATAAATAAATAAACCCCACAACTCGATGTGGTTCTGAAGTGGGTATGTATGTCAGTGCTCGGCACAAGTGAGATCGCTCTCCAAAACTCGTGTCCCGAGCCTCGGTCTGTCCCACACTTTTATTCCCAAAGGTGTTCCACATTCAGCGCATTACACAACTTTTCTGTGCATATTCAACCCCTGCCCTGCCTGTCCTCCTCTCTCATGCTGAATAGCTCCACGCCCTTCTGGGCACGCCTGGTTTGCTGTGGTGGTCCCGCGGGGGTCCCTGGTGGTCTTCTGAGGCTGAAGATCGTGGTCTTCCTCTGGGTTGAACTTCTGAACTTTTCCCCTCTGTGCTTTTGGTCCTTTGGGGTCGTATCTGAGTGTGTCTGTCAGCCTTGACATGATTGGGGACAGAGGGGTCCCCTTGTCTGGGTTCTTTGCATCCCCTGGTCTTCTCTGGATTGTCTTTTACGCAGGATGCTCCAAAGATTTCCATTTCCCTCTGCCCTTTGTACCATGGCAGAGGTTTCTTTCACGATCCATCCATTCTGTTAGCTCAAGTGAACTCCGAAAAATCTCTATTTCACCAGGGTCTGGCTCCGGCGCTTCTCTCGGCGCTGTCACTTGGCTCGGGCTACCCCGGGTAGGTGTGAGGAACTCCGGGGAAGCGTTCCGCTGGCTCCCAGCGCGGGGGCCCGGCTGTGCCGGGGAGGAGGGAGCCTCGGCGGTGACTAATCGCTCCGCCAGCGGCTGTCTGTGGCACCGGCGAGGGCAGGCAGAGGGTTTTCCTTCACCGTGCAGCTGCCTCTGCATTCCCTTTTCGGGAGCGAGAGCGGCTCCCCGCCGGGCTCGGGGGCTCCCGGGCGGATGTTGGAAAGATCCCAAGCATCTTTCCGGCGATGCCGCCGCTGCGGATCTCTCTGCTGCCGCAGCCTTCGCTGCTCTCTGCCTTGCACAGCCGCGGGGGAACTTTTTATTTTTTTTTTTTTCCCAAGGAAATCACATTCCCGGGGTTTCAAGGTCCGTGAAGGGGAGGTTGGTGTTTTGGTGCTCCTCGGATGAGCATCTCCAAATTTGGGCGAGCATCGTTAAATTTGGGTGCTGAGCCCCAAAACGAGTGTGTGGCCCTTAGCCGGGGAGCGGAGCAGAGGATCCAAACCCTCGGCCACCGCTCCAGTCCTGACTGAGACCTGACAAATGCCGGCACCACGAGCCCCACGCAAACATCGCTTCCCACATCCTCCCATTCCCTGTGGAAAACCCCAACTCCACGCAGCCAGCTGGATGAGGGGACCCCAATCACCCCAAAACTGCCCCCCTTGCCCGGAGCCAGGACACCTCCCTGGGGGATGTTATGAACAAAACAGCCTCGCTGGGACACTTCGGCTCGAGCTGGGTACTAACATTAAAATGTTAATTAGCTAATTGCTCCTGGGAATCACCTACACCCCCACCCACACTAGGATCGGGATGCAAAATAGACCAGTGGAACCATGGCAGGGGGTTTTGGGGATGAAAACACCCCTGAATGGAAGGCTGGGCACGGGGGAAGGGGCTGGATGGGTGCGCTGGTTGGGAAAAAGGGAATTACATCCCTGCTCTGTGTCTGACCTGCCACCACAACCTGCAGGGGACCGGACTGGGACAGCGACAGAGGGGGACACCGAGGGGTGGGACACGCGTGGCGGTGCCAGCCTGGCCACGCTGCCCACTCCGCGGGGACACCGAGGTTTTCCCCAGCCTTTGCCAGGGCGAGGGGGGCAGCGGGCCCGGCCCGGCCTCGCCCCCGCTCCCCGGGGAGGCGAGCAGGGGGCCGGCAGCCGCCCCCCGCCACCGCCGTGGGCAGCGGCAGGATGTGCTGTCCCTCCCCTGCACTTCCCAGCGAGCACTTTACATAACTTCTGCTGCTTAGTCACAGCTTCGACTCCTTTTTTTTTTTTTTTTTTTTATCCCTTTCCCTTTTTTTTTTTTTTTTTTTTTTTTGGAGCGATTTTCTCAGCCGCATCAGAGCGCGAGTCATTTCGGCAAGGGAAGTCCCTTCCTTTCTTCCGTTCCCTTGGTAACTGCACAAATTTGCTCTTCAAATGATTCATGACCGGGGTGCTGTAGGAGTTCCCTCCTCCAACACAAATCGCTCCCACACAACCACACATGCCCGATTAATCATTGATCCGTGTCTCTTCCGCAAGGTACGCCCGGCTCCAGCGCTCTCCTCCGGCCACCGGGATGCTCCCGAGGGCCCTGGATGCTCACGGGTGTCCCCAAGCTGGAAGAAATCCCATCCCCGGACAGGTTTTACAGGCTGTAAATGAAATATTCCCGTGGTAGTGGGATGGGCTGGTGACAGGAGCCAGCGATGGGATTGGAGCTCAGCGCTGCTGGTGGTGATGGATAAACCTTCCCTCAACTCCCAGCTGCTTCAGCTTTACTCAGGAGCTGAGTTTTGATTCCATCCCAAACTTCCTCAGGTTCAACAGAGGGGAAAACTGAAAAGGCAGAGGGTCACCCCCTCGCCGTGACCGTGTTGGAGGGGTTGAGCAGAAAAAAAAAGCCAGAAAAGAGCTAGAAAAAAAACCCAGAAAAGTCCTTTTTGTACCCCTGGTACAAAAAGCCGAGCATCATCCCAGGGCCACGGTGCTCCTCACACACCTGGACCTGCTTGGGATGGAACTGGGGGCCTGGCTGCCAGGAATACCTCAGCTAGAAAATAAAATTAATCTGTGAAATCTCTCCCTGCTGTTTTTATTTTTTGGGGGTTTTTTTGATAGGTTTTATCTGATTTATTCTCTCCTCGTTAAGAGGAGCTAATTAACAAACCATCGTTTAAATAAACAGCAGCCAGAGTGTTTGTAACCTTGGCTTTATTGAATTGTGACAAATTAGTAGCCTCTGCATGTTAAATGAAACAGAAGCATAAAGGGAAAAAAAAAACCCCTGAATTCCCACCTGGATAACGATCCTTGCTGTGGACATGGAGCAACTCTTGGCCAGTGTGGAAAAATGTCAAATAACCCCAAAACCTGGCAGCTTTTTGGGTGTTGAATACTTCAGCGCTGCTGAATTCCCCCTGAATTCATCCCTAGGGAATGGCAGGGTCGGGATCAGCTGTGGGACAAGGCTGGGGTGTGGATAAAGCCCCTCAGGGCCATCGTTAACATCACGGTTATTAGGATTATTTAGGATAAAAATCCTACAAGGCACCTCTGTGCTAAGCCGGGCATCCCGCAGGGAGCAGCATTCCCAAGGGTTGTGCGTCCCAGGCCAGCCCTACCCTCCCTCCCAGAAAGAAGGGAGATTTTGGGATGTTTTCCCCCTTTTTCTGACTTTCCAAAGGGTAGAACCAACACTCTCCATCCTCCCTGTCCCTGCTGCATCCAGGCTGTGGGATGGCCGTTCCCAAAATTCAGCAGAGCTGCTGCTGGTCCCTCGGGTGCTTCCAGCTCCGGTTGTCCCGGTGGGAATTGTCCTGCACAGCTCCCTGCAGGGGCTTTGGGAGCGCAATTACCTGGGAGCGTTAATTACACTCCAGGTGAGCACAAAGCTCCTTGGGGTGCCGGGATTTGCAGGGATGCTGCAGTGGGATTAACCCTCGGCATCCCAGGACACAAATTCCCTCTGGACAGAGCACCCCAGCACTGGTGGAATGATGGAATGATGGAATTGTTTGGGTTGGAAAAACCCTCTGAGATCATCGAGTCCAACCAACCCCACCAGCACTGCCAGGGCCAGCACCAAACCACGTCCCCAAGTGCCACATCCACATCCACATGGCTTTAAAATCCCTGCTGGAACAGTGACCCCGCCACTGCCCTGGGCTGGACAACCTCCACAGGGAAGAAATCTTCCCAAGATCCAACCTAAACCTCTCCTGGCACAACTCCTGTCGTGTCGTTCGATACCCGGGAGAAGAAAATGATCCGTGCCAGCCCACAAGTTCCTTCCAGGCACAGAATCTCCTTTCAAACATCTCTCAGGATGAGAAATTCATGGAATCAAGAATGGTTCGGGTGGGAAGGGACCTGAAATCTCATCCCGTTCCATGGGCAGGGACATCTTCCACTGGCCCAGGTTGCTCCAAATCCTGTCCAACCTAACCTTGGACACTTCCAGGGATCCAAGGGCAGCCACAGCTTCTCTGAGAAACCCAAGGCCTCATGGGGAAGAATTCCTTCCACAGGAGCTTGGAGAGCAAAGAAATTTCCCCCTGAGCGGCACTTTCTCTACTTATTTTGTTTTTTTTTTCCTTTTTTTTTTTTTTCCTAATTTCTTTTATTAATAAAGGCTTCATTAATGAGCAGCGACAGAAACTCACACCAGGGAACTGAGTATTCCGAGGAGCCAAGTCATCAATTAAACCAACATTTCCCTCTGTTCTTTCCCTTTCAAGCCCTCGGCTTCATCACCAAAAAGCAGAGTCGAGAGGGCTCCAGCGAGGAGGAACAATAGCAGGGCACCAACTCCTACATCTGCCCCTTCTCCCCCGCGGCGAGGAGGGGACCAGCGATCCCACAAATCCATGGATCTCTGGGAATCGTGGCTGCTGCATGGCACAGGCAAGGAAAGCTGCCCAAACAGCTCCAGCAGCTCCCAAAATGTGGCACCCCCCCGTCTGCAGGGTACCAAAACCTGATTTTTTTGCCCGCCTTGCATCAATTAACGATGAAAAATCATCCCTCGCCCTGACTTTTTTCTCCTGCTGCCACGAGTGCCAGGCAGAAGTGTCCCCAAGGTGTCCCTACAACTCTTCACCCAGCAGCAGTGAGCATTGAACAGCTGATCTCTCGGATTTTTGGTAAATCCATCACTCTGGAGAGGCCGGAGCCTCACTCCACGTGCGCCAGAGGAAAAGTTTCCCGCGGAGCACACGGGATGGGGACGGGTTCAGGGACAGGACCACGGGACGGGGACGGATTCGGGGACAGGGCCACGGGACGGGGACGGGTTCAGGGGACAGGGCCATGGGATGGGGACGGGTTCAGGGGACAGGGCCACGGGACGGGGACGGATTCGGGGACAGGGCCACGGGATGGGGACAGGTTCGGGGACAGGAACATGGGATGGGGACGGATTCGGGGACAGGGCCACGGGATGGGGACGGGTTCAGGGGACAGGGCCACGGGATGGGGACGGGTTCAGGGGACAGGACCACGGGACAGGTTCAGGGACAGGGCCATGGGACGGGGACGGGTTCGGGGACAGGGCCACGGGACAGGTTCAGGGGACAGGGCCACGGGACGGGTTCAGGGGACAGGGCCACGGGACGGGTTCAGGGGACAGGGCCACGGGACAGGTTCAGGGGACAGGGCCACGGGACGGGTTCGGGGACAGGGCCACGGGACGGGGACGGGTTCGGGGACAGGGCCACGGGATGGGGACGGGTTTGGGGACAGGGCCACGGGCGCGGCGAGCAGCCCGTGCCCTGCAGCTCCATCCCCATCCTTCCCTCGTGCAAAAACCCCATCATTTTGAAGGTTAATAAAGCCCTTGTTTGCTGAAGACAGCACCTGTTTCTATGGTGACACTTGCAACCCGGAGCCTGTTTATCAGCGGTGACAAGCGGGGACGACACCGGCGGCGCTGCCAGGACCTCCGGGGACGGCGGTGCCACCGTCCCCTGGCACCCAAACGTGCCAGCACCCATCCCTGGGATCCCCACTCTGCCCTACGGAGCCACCGGAGGGGTTGGAGCAGCGGGAAAGGCGGGGTGAGCCACGGGTGGGAACGGCTCTCCTTCGAAAACATCAGATCCGCCTCGCCTGTCCTGCGGCAGCGCCGTGCCTCAGTTTCCCCAGCGCCCTGCCCTGGGAAGGGCTCGGTGGCCGATGCCAGCAGAGCCCGGCGGGTCCCGCTCGGTTCCACCCTGGCGCAGGATTTCTCCCGGCTGGCAGAACCCGTTTCCATAACGACTTTCTGTTACAAACATATTTTGATAAAAATAAAGTTAAAGCGGCGAGGCTTTAGTGGAGTACAAATTTGCTGCTCTCGCCCTCCCCCTTCCTCCTCCCCGAGGAGGGGGAATAAAGACGGAAAGCTTTCCATTTGAAGGGCAGTATTTTCTCCCTTCTTTTTCTTTCCCCACTGAATACAAAATGGAAAACCTTGTTTACTGGAGATTCGCTGTAAACCGGTTCCGATTCTGCCTGGTTACCTGATGCTCTACAGTATGTACAGGATAATGTGATAAATTCATTTCCAATTCACTGCATTATCCTTTGAATATTTTAATGACTCATTGAATGGAGTAAAAAAAAAAAAAAAAAAAAAAGAGAGAGAGAAAAAAAAAGCTATTTCAAATGAACAATTATGCTGCATTAGAGTAAAGGCTGATTATATTTAAACACTGCTTCCATGGATAACGGGACATATCGACCTCCGCCTATAAGAGCTAATTTGGCTCTTATCTCTAAATAATTTTACACTGCAAATTACCATGAAAACCTAAAGGGCTTTAAAAACATTCATCAAAAGATATTATTCCACTTTGTAGCAACATTTCTATTTAAATTATTTTGAATAGGAGTGAAAGCATCTCTCTGTTTGACAATCGGAGCGGCGGCGGAGCAGCGGCTGATAAGGAACGGCGAGCGGCGCCGAGGGGTTGGGATGGTTCCATCCCAAAAACCCACCTGGGAGAGCAAAGCCCCAGCCAAACCCCAAAGCTGGTGGCGTGCCAAGGTACTGCAGCACCCAGGGGTGGCACTTGGTGCTGCTGGAGCTGCCTCCCTCCAAACTGGGGGATGGCAGAGCCGGGGTGATGCTGGAGGGATGCCAGAGGGACAGCAAGGGGTGCTGGGGGGAGGCTGGGGTGGCACCCAAGGGATGCTGGGGTGGCACCCAAAGGACGCTGGATTGGCACCCAAGGGATGCTGGGGTGACACCCAAGGGATGCTGGGGTGACTCCCAAGGGAGGCTGGGGTGACACCCAAAGGATGCTGGATTGGCACCCAAGGGATGCTGGGGTGACACCCAAGGGAGGCTGGGGTGACTCCCAAAGGATGCTGGATTGGCACCCAAGGGATGCTGGGGTGGCACCCAAAGGATGCTGGGGAAGCTGGGGTGGTACCAAGCACTGCTGGGTGATACTGGGGTGACACTGGGTGGCACTGGGGTGACACTGGGTGACACTGGGGTGATGTTGGGTGACACTGAGGTGGTACCAGGCTCTGCTGGGTGACACTGGGGTGACACTAGGGTGACACTGGGTGGCACTGAGGCGATGGCTCAGTGCTGGGGTGACACCAGGCGACACTGGGGTGACACTGGGGTGACACCGGGTGACACTGGGGCGACACTGGGGTGACACCGGGTGACACTGGGGTGACACTGGGTGACACTGGGGTGATACCGAGTGACACTGGGTGGTACTGGGGTGACACTGGGGAGACACTGGGGTGACACCGGGCGACACTGGGGTGACACTGGGGTGACACTGGGGTGACACTGGGGTGACACTGGGTGGTACTGGGGTGACACTGGGGAGACACTGGGGTGACACCGGGCGACACTGGGGTGACACTGGGGTGACACTGGGTGACACTGGGGCGACACTGGGGTGACACCGGGCGACACTGGGGTGACACTGGGGTGACACTGGGTGACACTGGGTGACACTGGGGTGACACCAGGTGACACTGGGGTGACACTGGGTGACACCGGGTGACACTGAGGTGACACCGGGTGACACCAGGGTGACACTGGGGTGACACTGGGTGACACCGGGTGACACTGGGTGGTACTGGGGTGACACTGGGGAGACACCGGGGTGACACTGGGTGGTACTGGGGTGACACCGGGTGACACTGGGGTGACACTGGGTGACACCAGGTGACACTGGGGTGACACCGGGTGACACTGGGGTGACACCAGGCCAGCAGCGGGCACGGGGCTCCGCCAGCCCCCGGCACGGCACCGGCCGCCCGGTCCCTGCCGGAGAAAAGCACCTCAAGCCCCTCTCTGCACCAAAGCAACAGACGGCGCCGTGGAAAGCTCCGCGGTTATTTTCGAGCCAGTGTGCAAATAAGGCTGTCAGCTGAAGCTGCTCGCAGCCAAGGCTTCCACATCCCCCCAGGATCTGCGTCTCAACGAGACACCAGCCGGTGTCCCAGTGAGCTCCTGGGCACGCTGTGCCCCTTCCCCGGCACCCTGGGGCTCTGCTCACACACCCCTGGACCCTCCTTGCTGCCCCAGGGAGAGCCAGGGAAGCCCACCCTGCCCAAAGCCTGTACAGACCCCTGACAATTCCTGTTCTGCTCTTTGCCCCTCTCTCCACATGGACACACAGAATAAAGAGCTGAACCATATTTTGGGGTAAGAGCCTCTTTTGGGAATCTTTGCCATCTCCTGATATTCCTCCCCTCACAGCCTCTGAGCTGCCTGATGTTCAGGGGCTGTGCGAGGGGGGGAACATCAATGTGGCTGAGCCCACCGGCCCCGCGCCCGCATTTGGGGCTGGGGGATCGGGGAAAATCCTCCCAGCCATGCCAGGACCCCCCACTGCACCCCCAGCCACGGGGACCCCGCTGAGGGGCTTTGCTCCCCGTGCCCTCACGGCGTGGGGATGATTTTTCGGTGGATTCTCGTGGATTTGTGGGATTTTTTGGGGGGATTTAGACGCGTTTCTGCGCGTGTAGAGGAGAGATACATATACACACACCCACGGGAGATAGAGGGGATATATTTATCCCATCATTATAGGGAGCATATCAATATATAGGTTTTATATAGAATATTGCAGGGAATCAGTGAATATCTCACGTCGGAAGGGAGCATCAAGAGCACTGAGGCCAAATCCCTACTTAGATATGTGTGTTTATATTTATAAATGTATTTATCTCGTGAGAAGAAAGCTTAAGGAATTGTTGGCGCTGGGATCCACCCCATCCCTGGCAAATAGGGAAAAACCTTTTCCTTCCCAAAAATCTCCTTTTTTCCCACCCTCTTTCGTGGCCTAACACAGAATTGTTGACCTTAGAGATCTCAAATGGCATCACTCAAACGCCAGGGGAAAAAAAAATCCCACCTTCCATTTGTGCCGGAGGTTTGAATCCCCCATTTCCGTTCTTTGCTTAAAGGATTTTGCACTCCAAAAATAAAATTAAAAAAAAGGAAAACCACAATAATTAGCAAGAGGGAACGGCTCCGAAGGATCTGTGTACAGAAGGAAACACAGGAGCTTGGGTTTGGTAAATATTAAAATTAATGAGAGACTTTCAGGACCCTGTTGTTAGAAATGCAGAAGGGTTTCTGTGAAGGATAAAAACACAAAAACAACACGAAAAAAAAATCCCAAGCCCTGTATACAAATTCCTGCAATTATTCCCGATGCTTCCTATTTTCCAGCCAATTACGGAATTCATGGAAAGTATTAATATCCTGTTTTAATTTGCTTAATATGCCCATTAACAATAAAAAGTCTAATTAAGGTATCTGTACAAAGAGCCCTCAGCAGTAATTTCAGAGAATAATAGAGGAGAACGACGCGATATTTCTTGTTAAATGCACGCTGCAAATTAATTGATATCTTAATTAGGCTTTAGTACACAGATTATCAGTTAGAGATTGATTTAGGGCTGCAACATCTCATTTTTGAACACATAAAAACAAGCAGGAGGGGGGGAATAAAACTGATTTTCCAAAATATTTCTGGGAGCAAAGCCTTGACACTCCGGGACAGGGGAAGGACTCATCCCATGGACACAGTGCTGGGAAACGCCCAAATTCATCCCAAACTCATTTCCCCCCTTGTTTTCTCACTGAATTCAAACCATTTTTAATACAAAAAAACCCCCCCAAAAAACCTAAAAAATGAGAAAAGCAATCGAGATTTTTCACCAAACCCACTCTTTTTAAGCTCAAAACCCAACCAGCAGCAGGAGCTGCTTGGAAGGACGCGTTGTCTCCGCGGAGAAAACCGGCGGTGGGGAATTGGCAAAGTGGTTTTTTTGGTTTTTTTGTTTTGTTTTTATTTTTTTCCCAGCATTTCCTTAGGAGAAGGAGGAAAAAAAAAACCAAAAAATCCCCAAAAAGCCAAGCAGCAATATTTTTGGACCAGCCTGGCTCTTTATAGCCTGAGGAAGCACTTCCCTACCTACACGCCCAGCAGCATTTCCATTTCTCTGGCAAACGCTCCGGGGTTTCACCGGGAGGAGTTGGCATCCCATGGGAATCCAGCCTTCCCTGGGTGCTGGGGGAGGAGCCAGGGAATCACCAGGATGCCATGGAATCACCAGGATGTTATGGAATCACCAGGATGTCATGGATTCACCAGGATTCCATGGAATCACCAGGATGTTATGGAATCACCAGGATGAATGGATTCACCAGGATGCCATGGAATCCCCAGGATGCCATGGAATCACCAGGATGCCAGGGAATCACCAGGATGTCATGGACTCACCAGGATTCCATGGAATCACCAGGATGATATGGAATCACCAGGATTCCATGGACTCACCAGGATGTCATGGATTCACCAGGATGTTATGGAATCACCAGGATTCCATGGAATCACCAGGATGTCATGGATTCACCAGGATTCCATGGATTCACCAGGATGTCATGGACTCACCAGGATGTCATGGAATCACCAGGATGTCATGGATTCACCAGGATTCCATGGAATCACCAGGATGCCAGGGAATCACCAGGATTCCATGGATTCACCAGGATGTCATGGACTCACCAGGATGTCATGGAATCACCAGGATGCCATGGAATCACCAGGATGTCATGGAATCACCAGGATGCCAGGGAATCACCACGATTCCATGGATTCACCAGGATTCCATGGAATCACCAGGATGCCAGGGAATCACCAGGATTCCATGGATTCACCATGATTCCATGGATTCACCAGGATGTCATGGATTCACCAGGATGTCATGGACTCACCAGGACTCCAGGGACTCACCAGGATTCCATGGAATCACCAGGATGCCATGGAATCACCAGGATGATATGGAATCACCACGATTCCATGGACTCACCAGGATGTCATGGAATCACCAGGATGAATGGATTCACCAGAATTCCATGGATTCACCAGGATGCCAGGGAATCACCAGGATTCCATGGATTCACCAGGATGCCAGGGAATCACCAGGATTCCATGGATTCACCAGGATGCCAGGGAATCACCAGGATTCCATGGACTCACCAGGATGTCATGGATTCACCAGGACGTCATGGAATCACCAGGATTCCATGGAATCACCAGGATGTTATGGAATCACCAGGATGCCAGGGAATCACCACGATTCCATGGACTCACCAGGATGTCATGGATTCACCAGGATGTCATGGAATCTCCAGGATTCCATGGAATCTCCAGGACTCCAGGGACTCACCAGGATGTCGCTGACCAGCCAGTGCCTCCAGAAACGGTGCCGGGGGTTGGCTCTGTTGGGAGAGTCGGGGTCCACCATCACCAGGACGTATTTCTTGTTCTGCAAGAGAGGAGAGGAGGATGCTCAAAAAGCTCCCAAATCCACATTTTTCCACTCTTTCCCAGCAGGAGCACTCTGGTATCACCCCAGAGGTGAGCAAGGAATGAGCACCAAGGGATGCCACAAACTGAGCATGATCATCCTTTGTACCTTCTTTTTTCTTATTTTTCCTTTTTTCTTTCTTTCTTCTTCGTATTATATAGAATTATTATTCTATATAATAAAAATAATAACTTAATAAAGGTTTTTTTTTCCTTTATTATTAAGCTTTAACCCACTTAACTCTATTCTCAATCACGTTCCGCAACATTCAATTAAAAGATTACATTTTCATCAAGACACTGACATTATACCAGTATCAAACCGTAACAGTGATTTAATCCCAAACCTTTCCAGAGGAAAAACGTAGGTTTTGCCTCCTCCAAAGAAAAGGCAGCAAGGAGAATTCCCTCTGCTTCTCACCACATCCCACTGAGGCGCAGCATTGCAGCCACTCTGGAATTTTTGGGGATCCAGACTTGGTTTGGGACAAGCTGGGTATCCCATCCTCCATGAGGGTGGCTGTGGGCAGCCAAATTCTACCCCAAAATAACCAAAATAACCAAAATGTGTTCCCGGGATGCTGCAGCAAGCAGCACCTGGGGGTCAGGTACCTCTCCTGGGTGATGGAATTGGGCAAAGAGCGCTGGGATTTATGGATCACACTGGTTTGACCTCACAGCCCACCCCAGGTCCCCACTGAGGGTGCCCAGCACCCAAAGGTGCCGCCAGCACAGAGCCCACGTGGATATTTTGGTCGGCAGAGGATGGAGCTGGGTTGGAAGTGACCTCTGGAGGGAAAACCTGCTGATCTCCAGGGATTTGGCAGCACCTCAGGCAGCAGATTATCCCGCAAGCTCGCGGATTAAGGGATCTGTATCCCAATAAAACCCCCAGGTGGGTCCGTCAGGGTGCCAGCCGTGCCAGGGCTGGGCTGTGACCAACAGCCCTGGGATTTAGCCCTGCAATTCCCACTGGAATTCTCTGGAGCTCTGTGGCTGCCTCCCCTGCCCCGTGAAGCCGGGCAGGGATTGGCACAGCGAGGCTCCTGGGGCTGGCTCAATATTTTTGCTCCGTTTCCCAACCTCTGGCCGGGGTAAAGAGGCAAAAACCTCCTGGGGTGATGCCAAAGCCTGTGCCCTCGTCCCTTGGCATCCCACCTTGGCATCCCACCTTGGCATCCCACCTCCTCATAAACCTCTTGAAGACCCCACCTCTGCAGGGAGCGCCATTTTTAACCCGAAAATGTGGATTTCAACCTATTCATCTTGCAGAGAAAATCCCAAATTCTTTCAGACCGCTCCGCCCGGCCTCTGCCCGGTTCCATAAATCCCTGGCATCATCCAGGGTGGGGGAATTACGAGGAGCCTGCAGATGTGAGCGTGGGAAAGGGGCTGTGGTGGCGTCACCACGCGAGGCTGAAGGTCAGGACCTCGAGGCTGAGCCACCACCACCATCCCCACCACGCTCCCAGCTGCAGCCGGCTGAAAAAAAACCCAAAAAAACAACAACAAAAAAAAAAAAATAGGGGGAAGAAGCAGCAAAATTCCTTAACAGCGTTTAATAGGAAGGAAGAAGAGGAGGAGGAGGGGAGGGGGAGAAGAAGCCCGACAACCCAAAAACCCTGCGCTGGAAGTGTGAAGGAATTTGAGCTCTAACTTTGGGGAGGGTGCGGAGCCGAGCTCGGCGTTTCTGAATCTCTCGGCTCCGCTCGGAGCCCAGCTGGTGGGAACAGAACGTGTAGTCATGGGACTGTCATCGTGTGCTGTCCAGGTTAACATGTAGCATTTCTATTACTATTAACAGACTTTCTGCTCCTCACTCCATCTGTTCTTCGAAATAATTGCAGTTGTACAGACCATGCCTTCGCTCCAGGCAGGCTCTGGGGAGAGGATAGTGTTTTTATGCAAAAAAAAAAAAAATTATTAAAAAAATATAAAAAAAAAAAGGAAAAAAAATGGGGAGGGAGAAAAAAAAAGTGTTAAAAAATAACAGCAAACACGAGAATAGAGTGCAAGTGAAGCTAACAGCAGGCTTGGAATTGGGGACAGATTGTGGCCTAGAAAGGTGACAGCGCACGGCAGGGCCAGACCCCGGTGGGGACAGGAGCTGGGGTCAGTGCCCTGAGCCGGGCTGGCCCCGGGGGATTTTTCTCTCTCCTCACCTGCCTAAGAGCCACAATCCCTCACCTTCCACCTAAAGATAGCAAAGCCCGAGCCGAGCCGAGTTAATCCGGGCTGCTCATCCCGCGCCGCTCCCAAGGCTGCCGCAGCCCCCAGAGCCACCCCAAAACCCCCTGTGAGACATCCCTGGGCAGTGCCGGGCACCCCAAACACGGCGAGGATGTTTTTGAGCTGCTGGCAAAGGGCAGAGCAGCCCAAGTGTGGTGATTTTGGGGGTTTTGTATGCTGAAATCCCTCCTCGACACAGGCTAACAGCATTAGCTGCTGTCAGGGCTGCAGACGGGAGCCAGCCCCGAGTGACTCGGGAGCTGCTCGGCTTTGCAAGCAGGAGCCAGCCCCAGGGATTTTGGGAGAGGAGGAAAAGTGGCTTTAAATCAGAAAATTCCTCTGGTGCACAAGAACAGGAGGCATCTTGCTGTGCAAAGGGGAGGGAGGAAGGGAGAAAGGGAAGAAAAAGCCGCTTTGGGATGCTGCGGATGAAAATTTTGGGGGGGAAAAAAGCAGCCCCAAAGTTTTGTCACTCATTCCTGCTTGGCCCAGGACACAGAGGAGCCGCTGGAGTGCAGGATCCAGAGTGTGGAATCCTGGAATGGTTTGGGTGGGAAGAGGACTTGAATTCCATCCCCTGGGCAGGCACACCTCCCACTGTCCCAGGATGCTCCAAGGTGACCTTGGACACTTCCAGGGATCCAGGGGCAGCCACAGCTCCTCTGGGAATTCCATCCCAGCCCCTCCCCACCCTCCCAGGCAGGAATTCCTTCCCGATATCCCATCTCTGTGGCAGTGGGAGCCATTCCCTGCGTCCTGTCCCTCCATCCCTTGTCCCCAGCCCCTCTCCAGCTCTCCTGGATCCCTTTTAGGCCTCGGAAGGGGCTCTGAGCTCTCGCTGGAGCCAGGCTGATGTGTGACACCAACTGGGTCACCCTCCCACGGCCACCCTTCCCTGCCTCCTCACCCGAGGGCACTTTAAAATCGACATTTAACCATTGACAGGAGCTGCTGCCTTGCCAAGGACTCGAACCCAGCTGCACCACCCAGCTTTGCCCCCCACATCCCCGGGAAGGGCCGTCCTCGCCCTGCTCCTCCACCCGACACGGGTGGCAGGCGACCAGAGCCCTGCATTCCGTGTTTTCCCTGCTAATTGTTCCTAGAGGGGAAGCAGCAGCGAAATATCCACTTATTCCTGCAGAAAGCATTAGCTGCTCCAATTAGGCACAGGTTTAGGAAAACTGGCTCCGAGCAGGCAGCGACTTTTTCCAAGAGGCAGGCGGGCAGGAGAGGGATTTTGTGCGCTGAAGATGCACATGGAGCTCAACAGATCCCGCGGAGCCGGGGCTGCACAGGAATTAAAGACTTATCCAAATGAAAGCAAATAGGGTGTTAAGCGACACACATGTAGAGCGAGCGGTTTCCTTGGAAACCAGCGCACATGGGAGCAGCACACATGCAGTGCTCCGGCATTTTCGGCAGCGCCGGGGCGGCCCCAGAGCTCTGCCCCTGCCAGGGATACCCGGCTTGGGCTGGGCATGGAGCTGGATGAGCCCTGGGGTGTCCGTGTTGGTGCGTCCAACCCGTTGGCACCCGTTTATCCGGGGCACGGAGGAGAAATGGATTAAAATGTGCTTTATTCACTGAAGGGGAGGTGGATGGTGCCCAGCTTTGCCGTAAGGATTCCAGCCCAAAACTGGGCCAAACCCCAGCCAGGCCCAGCCCGGTGCCCGCGTCCCAGCATGGGGAATGAACGGGTTTGGATGGATCCAGTGTGGATCCTCCCAGCTCACCCGTCCCTCAGAGCTGTTCCGTGTCCGTGCACACCCGCAGCACGGGCTGCTCCCTGCTCCAGCCCCTCAGCACTCAAGGAATGAGGTGAAATTTCCAGCTGCCCCATTGCCACCACATCCTTGACAGCTCCTAAGGGATTTCCCTGGGTGCTGAAGGAAATCACAGAAATCACAGACAGGTTGTGATGGAATCGGAGCCAAAAAACCTTTCACCTCCCCGGGAGCTGCAGCCTGGCATTGCCCCAGCCTGGATTATCCTGCTGCGAAGGATTTTGATGGCATGAGATGATCCAGGCTGGTCCCACTGCTGTGGAGATGGGACGGGGGATGGAGCCAGGGAAGAGCTGGGTTGATGCAATTCCAAACCAAAAAAACCTCAATCTACCCCAAAACCACCTTCCAGAGCAGGGCGGGAGCTCCTGGCTGGGCAGGGAGCTGGGAAGAGTACCCAGAACACTGGGAAACATCATCAGAGATGCTTGGGGGGTCCAGCTCACGTCCCACCAGTGCAGGAGTCGGAGGTGGAAGCGCCGCCAGCACCAGCTGAGATTTGAGACCAATCTGGGCTTTTTCTTTCTTGGCTTGTCCCCAGTACTAAAAAGTTTCTATAACAGGCACCAGCTTCACAATTCTGCTGCTGCTGCCTCGCCAGAGAGAAATTCCAGCTCCTTCCTCGGCGGCAAAGAAATTGTTTGCGACCGAGTTGTGTTGTGGCTTGGGGAAGGAGCTGCTGAGAGCCGCGGGATTTCACCTCCTCCTTTTCCACCTGCACCTCGCCGCTTCCGTGGGCAAAAAAAAAAAAAATAGGTCAGCAAAATTAACCCTGCTCCGCAGGACTTGCCCAAGGGGACAAGTGGCACCAGCTGAAGGCTTGACCCAACTCTCCCAGGCCTGGCTCTCGCTGCAGAGGGGAACTTCATTGAATTTCCAACTGCAACTCTCCCCATCGCTCTGCTCTCCCTTGGGGCTCCTTCACCGGCCAAATATTTATGCAGCCTAATGTCCTAATGAGGATTGATTCATCCGGGATGGTTAAGGAGTGTGTGCGAAGGGTCTGTTCCCAGATTAAGGGCTTGGGGTGCTTTAAGGAATGGATTATTTGCTCTGAAGGAACAGTTTGTTTTGCCTTATAGCAGCAATAAAACACACCCAACAGAACGAGGCAGAAAGTGGGATAAATATTCCAAAGGGTCCACGGTGCTGGAAATGCAGCTGTCAGTGCCTCTGAAGCACTTTTGGGGAGGGAGGGCAGCAACAGGCTGTTACTTCTCAATCAGCCACCCCACTGTGGCTCTGCTTTGGGTTCCTCAAATCGAGGGAATTCCACCAAAATCCTCGAGGGGAAAACACTGAGGAATGGGGGCCACATGTCCCAGATCCAGGAGGGAATCAGCACCCCGAGAGCTGCCCAAGCCGTGCCCCCCTTTTGCCCAGGAGCTGTTTATCACCGCTGCAGCCTAATGAGCAGCACGCACTCGTCCCCGGGCTGGGGACACCGCGGCCGGGACGGGCTCGGGAAGCGACAAATCTCCCGAGCGGAGTGGGAGGAGGAGGAGGAGGAGGAGGAGGAGGAGGAGGAGGAGGCGGCGGCCAGCGGCTGCAGCGGCAGAGCGCAGCCTTCCATCCCAATTACTATCACGCGGGGGGACACATGGATGGGTGACATTTGACATTTTCTACACAATATTTTGATGCAGAATGGCACCTCCGTCACAAATTATTTTGCAAAACTTGGCTTGGGTTCTGATGGGGTTTTTTTTAATTTTTTTTTTTTTTTCTGGGGGGGAAAAAAATAAGAAAATAAAAAGCGTTGCACGGGGGTGGCATTTGCAAGCGAGCAAAGGGAAGGGTCATGGTGTCCCCTCCGTGAGCAAAGGTCGTTGTGACACCAAGCGGGAAAACAAAGGGGAAACTGCACCCAGAAATTCCAGGTTTTGCTCCCATGCACCCACGAGGCCCTTGGGGACCCTCAAAAGCTTTTTCCCTGCTCCCTCCCATGATTCCTGAGATGTCTCAGCTCGGCAGCATCGGGGGGCCAGACCCCTCCTGGCAAGGCAGGGGTTCTCAGCGCTGGGAATTGCTGAACTCGGTGCTACCAGACACCTCTGCGAAGCTGAAATGACTTTAAATGCCTAAACATTTTAAAACAAACCCTGGAACAATTCAGCTCCGAACTCCTCGCCTGCTTTCTCTCCCTCCTCGCTCTCTCTCTCCCATTTTTACGGTTTCCAGAGCTGTTTTACGCCTCATTACCTGCACACTGTGAGTGATGTCTGTCGGTCCTAGAGCTGTAAATACCTTAAATCATGCTTCATTAAGAATATCTCTGGTGCTATTAAAGAGCTATAATAGACAACGAGTTAACAGATGATTAAATATGAACTCCATTTGTGTCACTCACCGCGGGCAGGAAGAGGCTTTAAGTTTTTTAAACTCGCTCTCATTATCTGGGGAAGTGGCGGGGATGGAGGGGGATGGAGGGAGCTCGATGGGATGGAGGGAGGCTGGAATGGAAATGTGAGGATGAGGATGGAGGGGGGCTCGGCTGGGGATGGAGGGAGGCTGGAACGGGATGGAGGGAGGCTGGAATGGGATGGAGGGAGGCTGGAATGGGATGGAGAGAAGCTGGAATGGGATGGAGAGAAGCTGGAATGGGATGGAGGGAGGCTGGAATGGGATGGAGCGAGGCTGGAATGGGATGGAGAGAGGCTGGAATGGGGTGGAGAGAAGCTGGAATGGGATGGAGGGAGGCTGGAATGGGATGGAGAGAAGCTGGAATGGGATGGAGGGAGGCTGGAATGGGATGGAGGGAGGCTGGAATGGAATGGAGGGAGGCTGGAATGGGATGGAGGGAGGCTGGAATGGGATGGAGAGAAGCTGGAATGGGATGGAGGGAGGCTGGAATGGGATGGAGGGAGGCTGGAATGGGATGGAGAGAAGCTGGAATGGGATGGAGAGAAGCTGGAATGGGGTGGAGAGAGGCTGGAATGGGATGGAGAGAAGCTGGAATGGGATGGAGGGAGGCTGGAATGGGATGGAGGGAGGCTGGAATGGGATGGAGGGAGGCTGGAATGGGATGGAGGGAAGCTGGAACGGGATGGAGAGAAGCTGGAATGGGATGGAGAGAAGCTGGAACGGGATGGAGGGAGGCTGGAATGGGATGGAGGGATGCACACACAGAAATGGAGAGATGGGGATGAAGAGGTTTTTCCATGGGATCAAAGGATGCTCAGACAGAAATGGGGGGGTTGAGGATGGGGGGATGCTCCTGTGGAGCTGGAAGGACGGGAATGGAGGGGAATGGAGGGAGCCTCACCTGGGAGGAATAGATGTGCACACGGAAATGGAGAAGATGAAAGGGTGTTCATGTGGAAAAGGAGGGATGCTCCTGTGGAGATGGAGGGATGGGAATGGAGGAATCCTCACATGGAGGGATGGGAATGGAGGAATCTCACACAGAAATGGTGGGATGGGAATGGAGGAATCCTCACATGGAGGGATGGGAATGAAGGAATCTCACATGGAAATGGAGGGATGGGAATGGAGGAATCTCACATGGAAATGGAGGGATGGGAATGGAGGAATCTCACACTGAAATGGAGGGATGGGAATGGAGGAATCTCACACTGAAATGGAGGGATGGGAATGGAGGAATCTCACACTGAAATGGAGGGATGGGAATGGAGGAATCCTCAGATGGAAATGGAGGGATGGGAATGGAGGAATCCTCAGATGGAGATTGAGGAATAGGAATGGAGGAATTATCACATGGAGGGATGGGAATGAAGGAATCTCACACGGAAATGGTGGGATGGGAATGGAGGAATCTCACATGGAAATGGAGGGAAGGGAATGGAGGAATCTCATATGGAGATGAAGACATGGGAATAGAGGAATCCTCACATGGAGGGATGGGAATGGAGGAATCCTCACGTGGAGGGATGGGAATGGAGGGATGCCCAATGGAAATGGAGGGATGCTTCTGTGGACATGGAGCGATGCTCATGAGGAGCTGGAGGAGCAGGAATGGAGGATGCTTTGTGTGGAGATGGAGGGATTCTCTCATGGGGATGGAGGCCTGGAAGGATGCTGTGAATGGAAGAACGGAATGGAATGTGGATGGAAGAAAGTTGTGGAATGTGTGGAATGGAGAGAGGGGAATTGAGAGATGCTCACAGAGATGGAGGGATGGGGATTTAGGGACCCTCACATGGAAATGAAGGGATGGGGATTTAGGGACCCTCACATGGAAATGAAGGGATGGGGATTTAGGGACCCTCACATGGAAATGAAGGGATGGGGATTTAGGGACCCTCACATGGAAATGAAGGGATGGGGATTTAGGGACCCTCACATGGAAATGAAGGGATGAGGATTTAGGGACCCTCACATGGAAATGAAGGGATGGGGATTTAGGGACCCTCACATGGAAATGAAGGGATGGGGATTTAGGGATGCTTGAGAGGGCATAGAGGGATGTTTCCATGGAGACTGTGGGATGGGATGCTGGCCCCACAGATGGGGGTTCTGCACCAGGAACACCCAGCAGACACCAGCTCCTCCACGCTGTGACTCCAAGCTGATGATTCCTGCTCAGATTTTCCCAGCTGGGGTCTGGTAATTGGAGATTATAAAGAAAATCAAATAAAGGGGAGGTGGACAATGAGGAGATGCTTTGGATGGGACAGGATGAGGACCTGCAAGAAAGGTGGATGGGATTGAGGGATGCATGGATACCTGGGAAGAAGGGCTGGAGAGAGGCAGCATGAATGGAGATGCAAAAGGGATTGAGCATCGCTGACTCTCAAATACCAGAATAGCTCAGCACAAATGAATTGCCAACGTGCAAATTAAATAATAATTAATACCGTTAAAATCCCAAGAGCACACAAAAATGCTGGGGAAAATGAAATAATGAGTGTTTTCTTCTCTTCTGGATTAGATTCTGCTCTGTGAAAAGAAAGAGCATTTTCACAAGCTCTGGCACAAGTGGAATTATCCCATTGTCACAATTCTGGCTTCCCGCTGGGATCGGGGCAGTGGATGGTGCCAAAAACCCAGCACACACATCCCAAACTGTCCCAAATGGAAAAACAGAGCTGGGGAGGGGCTGGAGCACCAGGAGAGGCTGAGGGAGCTGGGAAGGGGCTGGAGAATTCCTGAGGGAGCTGGGGAGGGGCTGGAGAATTCCTGAGGAGCTGGGAAGGGGCTGGAGAGTTCCTGAGGGAGCTGGGAAGGGGCTGGAGAGTTCCTGAGGGAGCTGGGAAGGGGCTGGAGAGTTCCTGAGGGAGCTGGGAAGGGAATGGAGAGTTCCTGAGGAGCTGGGAAGGGGCTGGAGAGTTCCTGAGGGAGATGGGAAGGGGCTCAGCCTGGAGAAAAGGGGGATCGGGGGGGACCTTGTGGCTCTGCACAGCTCCTGCCAGGGACAGGAGGAGAGGGAACGGCCTCAGGCTGGGCAGGGCAGGCTCAGGGTGGAACCAGCAGGAATTTCCCCATGGAAAGGGAGCTCAGGAGCTGGAACTGCCCAGGGAGGGTTGGATCCCCATCCTGGAGGTGTCCAAGGAGGCCTGGATGTGACAAGGTGGGGATGGGGCGCTGGTTGGACTCAGCAGTCCTGGAGGCCTTTTCCAAGCTCAACCATTCTGTGATTCTGAGGGAGGAGGACCTGGGGATGAGGACAGACCCTGCCTGTGGGAAATCCAAGTGACCTGAGCGTGCAGGAACGTGGCCACTGTCCCTGCAGATGTCCCTGTGGTCGTTGTGAGGAGTGTCACAGCAGCACCTGGTGTTGAGAGGAGCCTCCCCGGCTTCTCCCCAGCCTCTCTCCCATCCCCTCCTCCACTGGGATCAGCCTTAAAATCATCCAGACAGGGATAGTGCCCTATGGGAGCTGCCTGGCTCTGCCCCATGCCCTGTGCGGCGAGGGGGACACGGGACAACCCTCAGGGTGCCACGCACGCCCCACGGCCACCAAAACCAGCTCTGCTCCAAGAGAAAATCCACCTGATTCCTTACAGGGCTAAATCCTCCTTCCTCCAACCCCGCTGCTCATCGAGCATTCCCAAACGCTCCCCGACCCCTCCGCGCAGGGACCCGAGGCCGCCCCCGAGGCCACCGGGGGGTCGCGGGGAGGTGGTGACACTGCTGTCCCCAAGGACGGCGCTGCCAGGGCCGGTAATTGAATCTGAGCTCGGCGGGGCCGCTCCGGGATTGAGGTAACGGGAAATGCCATCTCCGCGCCGGCCGAAGCGCCGAGCGCCCCGAGCTCCTTCGCAGCGACCCCGCGGCCGCCGGGGCGCCCGGGTCACCCCAGGAAATTAATCCCGGAGCCCCCTGGGAGCCTCCGCCGGAGCGGGAGAGGAATAAAGGTCTCGGTTCCATTTGGGGGAAAGGAAATGAAAGCGTCTCGGGAGCGGCGGGAGGCGCTCGGTCCGGCTCCGTCCCTGGGGATGTGGCACGGACCCGCTGGAATCCCCCCCCGGCACTCGGGATGTGCTGCTGCCGAGCTGTGAGCATCCAAAGGAACAGGCAGGGCCTTCCTCCCACCCCTGCGCACCACACAAAATCACTTAT
This sequence comes from Lonchura striata, assembly GCF_050655825.1. Classification (NCBI taxonomy): domain Eukaryota; kingdom Metazoa; phylum Chordata; class Aves; order Passeriformes; family Estrildidae; genus Lonchura; species Lonchura striata. The sequence goes on from NC_140724.1 coordinate 3,504,259, forward strand.
CAATAGATATATAATAGTATAAATAGATAATTTACCATTTATAATATATAACGTATAATATATAGTATATAGTATATAATATATAATATATAATATATAATATATAATATATAACGTATAATATATAGTATAATATATAATATATAATATATAATATATAATATATAATGTATAATGTATAATGTATAATGTATAATGTATAATGTATACTATATAATATATAATGTATACTATATAATATATAATGTATACTATATAATATATAATGTATAATATAGCATATAGCATATACCGTGTATCATATATCATATCTCATGTATCATGTATCATGTATCATGTATCATGTATAATATATATCATGTATCATGTATCATATATCATATATCATATATCATATATCATATATCATATATCATATATCACGTATCACGTATCATGTATCATGTATCATGTATCATGTATCATATATTTGGAATAAATATTCTATCTATTCTATATTTCCATATAGAATAGATATCTTTGTATATTTTAATACGTATTTTTAGATTTTAAAAATATATTCTACATGGAAATATAGACTATATTCTCTGTATATTCTCTATGTATTCTCTTTGTGTTATCTATATAATCTTTGCATATCCTATATATGCGCTGTATGGCAATACAGACTGTATTCCAGATAGACAGAGATATATTGCAAGTACAGATATATTCCCAATATTACTTAGGAATAGGACCCTGCCTCAGGATCTCATTAAAAAGCTGTTTAAATCTAGGAATAATGGGAGGAATCCACACCCGGCTCCCCCCAGAAAGAGCTTCGGGAAAAGAACCAAGAGCTCACCCTCCCTCCACACAAACTGCTCTTGCCAGGAACAGGAGGGAGAAGATGCTCAGCTCAGAACTTCCCTCCCTGGTAAAATATTTAATAATAAACTCAGAGGAGAAGCCAACTGTCTCCCTTGGATGTGGTTTTCATTTGGAAGTTAATGGGAGTTTTATTTCCAATCCAAATTTATTTTTTTTTAATTTTTTTTTTTTAATTCCTGATGTATGTTTTGTTCTGCTAAATCCACCCTGTCACGGCGAATAAATTCCAAAGGGGATGGACAGCGGGATGACACCCGTGTCACACTCCATTCCCCTCCAGCCACCCTTTCCCGAGGCTCCTGATCCCCGGCACTTTGTTAATGGATCCCGGGAACGACATTTGGAAATACCCCGAGCCCCACAACAGCGGCGTTAATGCGTTAATTCCCACCGTGCCTCGGCGCTTTGAAATCCCGGGGGGGGAAAAAATAAAATTAAAAAATAATAATAAAACAACAACAACAACAAAAAACCACCACAAAAAAAAAAAAAAAAACAAACGGGGGAAAGCTGAAATGAGTCCTGTGAAAAGGAGCAGGGCATCATTAACGCAGCCGGATCCGTATCAGAGGCTGCAGCAATTATTCCCGGGTGGAACACGGCAAGCTGTGAAGAGCTTTCATTACCAGGGGTGTTACAGGTCCCTCACCTCTGGCCAAGCTCCCTGTAAAACGGGCATTTTCTGCGCCACGGATTCCAGCTCCATTTAAATCCATAATTGCTCTGATTGGGGGCCATATGGAGCACGGGGAATTCATGACTGAGAAATCGATTAGGCAATAAGTTGATTACCTTTTAGGCACCTTGAAGGCAGCTCGCCTCAGGTGCTGCCCGGCTCAGGGGGGTGCCAGAGGTGCTGATTTCCAGGGGGTGCGAGCTGCCCCGGCCTCCCCTGAGCCCCAATTACCTTCCCGGGTCACCAAGGGGGAATTCAATCAGGGAAGCAGCCCATGGGATGCTGCTCCTGTCTTGGAAATGCAATTCCCCTCTGCAACCCACCCACGGTGGATATCGGGTGGGGTCTCATCGTTCCTCAGGCCAAGCGGGAGGTGTTTGCTCCAGGGGTTCTCAGGTGTGGCTCAGGAGTGATCCTGACACAATAATTTTCCTTCCTTTATCCCTCATTCTGTACAGGGGTGCTCAGGTGTGGCTCATACGTGATCCTTCCATCCCTATTTCCCTTCTCCTGTATCCATGTTTTGTCCAGAGGTGTTCAGGTGTGGATCAGATCTGGTCCCTCCATCCTTATTTCCCCCTCTCCTGTATCCAGCTCTAGTCTAAGGATGTTCAGGTGTGGATCAGGTGTGATCCCCCCATCCCTATTTCCCCTCTCCTGCATTCCCTGTTTTCTCCAGGGATGCTCAGGTGTGGATAAGGAATGATTCCACCACCCCTATTTCTCTTCTCCTGTACCACTGTTTTCTCCAGGGATGTTCAGATGTGGGTCAAGTGAGATCCCCCCATCCCTATTTCCCCTCTCCTGCATTCCCTGTTTTCTCCAGGGATGTTCAGATGTGGGTCAAGTGAGATCCCTCCATCCCTATTTCCCCTCTCCTGCATTCCCTGTTTTCTCCAGGGATGCTCAGGTGTGGATCAGGTGTGATCCCCCCATCCCTATTTCCCCTCTCCTGCATTCCCTGTTTTCTCCAGGGATGTTCAGATGTGGGTCAAGTGAGATCCCTCCATCCCTATTTCCCCTCTCCTGCATTCCCTGTTTTCTCCAGGGATGCTCAGGTGTGGATCAGGTGTGATCCCCCCATCCCTATTTCCCCTCTCCTGCATTCCCTGTTTTCTCCAGGGATGTTCAGATGTGGATCAGGTGTGATCCCCCCATCCCTATTTCCCCTCTCCTGCATTCCCTGTTTTCTCCAGGGATGCTCAGGTGTGGATCAGGTGTGATCCCCCCATCCCTATTTCCCCTCTCCTGCATTCCCTGTTTTCTCCAGGGATGCTCAGGTGTGGATCAGGTGTGATCCCTCCATCCCTATTTCCCCTCTCCTGCATTCCCTGTTTTCTCCAGGGATGCTCACACATGGGCCAGCCAGGATCCCCGAATCCCCATTTTCCCTCTCCTGTATCCGTTTGCTCCAGGCCGTGGATCAGAAGTGATCCCACCATCCCTATTTCACCCTCTCCACCTTTCCCCCAAAACACCCCTTTGGAAACCAACCAAAACCGATTCCTCTGCCTTTTTTCATCACTCCCATGTACCAAAACGAGCGCATTCACCAGAAAACTCCCGAATTTCCTCGCTGCCATTCCCACCTCCCTCACTCCCTGGGCGAGCTGTGCATCCTGGGGTTATCCATTCCCGGGGGATGCTGCCGGAAACGGGAGACAATGTTCCATTCTCCTGTTCCTCCCCATCCCTGCATCCAAGTGCCTTCCAGGAGTGCATTAAATGATGCGATTAACATCTGTCACATGCGCTTCAGTCTCTCTTTCAGCCTCTCCCGGGGGAAGCAGCCACACGTGCAGGGAAAGGGTTTGTTTTGGTGGGTTCAGCTCCTTTCTCCAAGCTCCCGGAGCACGGGGGGAATTGAATCCCCCCGTGGGTGGAGAGCCCCGTGGTTGGAGCAGGATGGAGGGGATGGCAGCTCCCAGCCAAATCCCGCTTTTTGGGAAGATGGGTCACGCCAAAAGCTGCTCCCGGGGTGGGAGGGGGTTTGGGAAAGAGGCTGAGGCCACAGCAGCATTCCGAGATTCCCACAGTGGGATGGCCCTTCCCTAAAGAACCCTAAAATCCTTTTTGGGTGTAGATTTCTCCCATTATCCCTAAACATTTTTTAGTGAGATCTCATGGCAGAGTCCTCTTCCTAAGAGCTGATCTCCCTTCATTTTTATACCCAAACATAAAAAACCCTAAAGCCCTTTCTGGGGTAGATGAGTGTAGATTTCTCCCATTATCCCCAAACATTCTTTAATGAGATTTCATGGCAGGGTCCTCTTCCTCAGAGCTGATCTCCCTTGTTTATACCCCAAAATTCAAATTCTGCTGGAAAAAAATGTGCATTTATCGCACGTTTCTCCTGGCAGCAGCTGAGCCCGGCGCCTTTAACCATCCACCCAACATGTGACTGCTCCCAAAAAAACCCCACATCTCATGTAGACATTGGGACACACCCAGGGCAAGCCCTCTACTCCCCAAATCCACCAAAATCAACACCAGCAGTCGGGGGTGCTCCAGCATCCAGGAGACTGGGAGGAAAAATCCCCATTTAGGGGGATCAACCCCTTCTGTGGGATTTTTTTTGGGGGGGAGAAGAGAAAGGATGAAGCAGCATTTCAGCAGGACAGGCAGGAGGGCTGGGATGCTGCTCCCACAGCCAGGATTCCTTTTAATTAATTTCTCATGGTTTGGTGGCTCCTGGCTTTAATTACAACGCAAATGTTTGCTGGTGCAATTATGGTGCACACGCCATAAAGCTGTTAGAGGGTGTCACCAGGTCGTGGGTCTTCATTTATTTATGGCCTCGAGAGGGAAAAAGAGAGATCCTGCTTCCTGCCCGGATCCCCGGGGATCAATCCTAATCCCAAAATGGGTTTCTTTGTGGCAGGGCGGATTGGTTTGGATTTTTTTTTTTTTTCCCTTTTGGTTTAATATATGAAAAGGGAAAGAAAATAAAAATGTGCCTTGCAGCAGCTCGTCTGGGGGTGAAATAATCCACTCAACATTGCGATTATCAGCTAATGCACATTTGCATTAGAATGGGTTAGAAGAGCTCCCGGGATGGAGCGAGATCCCTGCGGATCAGCCACTGACCTTACACAGAAAAGCCACGGATCCTTGCCCTGAGCACAAAAACACTCCGGGATGCAGGGCCAGAGACAGCATTAAATATATGGAATATAAAATAGATGTATAGAAAAGCTGTGTTATATCTAATATGTTGGGGATATAAATATTATATATAATACACCGGGAAAGCACATACATAATATATTTAGAATATTGGGAAAATACATAATATAGATAAAATATTAGGAGTATACATAATAGATGTAAAAATTAATTATATATATTATATAATTAAAAAATAAATGCCGTTTATATAAGATTATTTGGAATATAATCACAATATTCTTTGGAAATAAGATCATGACATGAGATTTCAACACAAAATATTTAAATTTAGGAATAATGGGGGAGGAAAAAAACCAGAATTGGCCAGAATTAGCCAGGGCTGCCTTAATGAAAATGCCTGGCCCTAGAAACGCCAGTGTGACCATTCCAACCCTGCTGTGTCGGAGTGTTCCAGAACCCCTTTTTCCTGCAGGAATTTGCAGCAGCAGCATGACCCTGCCTTTGTGTGTGTCAGCCCTGAGCTGCTGGAAGTTGCTTTTATTTATTTTATTGTTGCTTTTGTTTCTTTTTAAGGATTTTATGCTTAAACGTAAAGATTTAGGAAATCCCACACTGCTCCTCACATCCCTGGGGCAGCTCCAGCCACTGCCACCACACCTGGCTCTGTCCTGGGATGGCAGCGCCAACCCCATGGAAATGTGGAAAACCCAGAGCCCATCTCAGCTTTAATCCCCCAGGAAATTGGGGAGCAGCGGCCTCCCAAAAACCCAGAGCCCATCTCAGCTTTAATCCCCCAGGAAATTGGGGAGCAGCGGCCTCCCAAAAACCCAGAGCCCATCTCAGCTTTAATCCCCCAGGAAATTGGGGAGCAGCGGCCTCCCAAAAAACCCAGAGCCCATCTCAGCTTTAATCCCCCAGGAAATTGGGGAGCAGCAGCCTCCCAAAAACTCAAGAGCCCATCTCAGCTTTAATCCCCCAGGAAATTGGGGAGCAGCAGCCTCCCAAAAACTCAAGAGCCCATCTCAGCTTTAATCCCCCAGGAAATTGGGGAGCAGCGGCCTCCCAAAAACCCAGAGCCCATCTCAGCTTTAATCCCCCAGGAAATTGGGGAGAAGCCGAGAGGAAATTCCCTGACGCTGCACCTTTCCCACCTCAGCTGTCAAAATGAAGCCCTTGCCCCCCTCCTGGAGCCTCGTTAAAAATGAGATTCTTCCCTAAGGCGACCGAAGGAGACATGGCCAAATTAACGAGGATGTGACAGAGTTTACAGGGCGGATTAGACTCCTCTTCCTCCGGAATAAACCTGGGGATTGAGGGAGAAGAAGGGAAGGCGAGGCTGAGGGATGGCCGGGGGTTTGGGGAGCATGTGCGCTCACCAAAAGAGCAATCCTGTCCTTGTCACTGTTAATCAGGCGCAGGGACAGGCGGGAAACGCTCGGGAAAGGACGGGAATGAAACCTCGCTGCCCCACGGATCCGCATCCGGCCTCCTCTGGATGAGCTGTGCCAGGAGAGGAGCGGGTTTGCAAACACGTCCTTGCAGCTCTCCCACTTCATTTCCCCGTTGGAAAATAAATAAACATCATTGTTTGTTTTGGTTTGTTTTGTTGTGTTGCGTTTTTGGTTTTTTTTTAATCTCTCTTTTTCTGCTTTTCTTTGTCCAATCTGGAAAGCAACAAATTTCCAGCAAGGAGCTGGGATAGGTTGGAGGCATCTCCAGCTGGGCAAGGGGCAGCTTGGTCTGAGTGACGAGGAAAGATTTGTGCCCCACAAGCCCACAATGCCAAAAACACGGAGCATCCACGGTCCCAGGTGTGATGTGGGAAAAACAGTCCCAGCCCAATAAACTGGGATTTGGTACCTCTGGAAGAATCCAGCTGATCCCACTGGAAATGCCACTTCCAAAATGCCCACCCCTACAGATATAACCCTATACCCATGTCAGGAGGGGAGGGGACACCTGTGATCCCCTTTCCCACCATCAACAGCACTTGAGGGATCAGGGATTTTAGGAAAGCACTGAGAGGGTCCTGTTTGAGGGCAACTCTTTAATCCCAGCTCCATGAAACCGAAATAAAGCTCGAAACAATCCTGAACCAACCCCTCGAGCCCAAACAGCAGCGAGATTTGGGAGCCACTCCAAGCTCTGCAGCTTAGGCCCATCTCCAAATATCTCCCAACAAGTTTATTTATGGAAAATAAAATCAGTCCAAGATGTTCACAGCTCAGGAATATTTAATGCTATTTGGTGAGGAAGTATTTCCAGCGCGGAGGGAAGCGCGCAGCTCCCCGAGCACGGCGCCGGCACCGACCCACACCGGCCACCCCAGAGCCCTGAACTGGTCTGGCTGGATCAAACACCTCCCTCATTTTGTTCCTGCTGAATTAATTGGCTCTGGAGGCCGGGATGAGGGGAGCTGTGGGAGCAGGAGGTGCTGAGGAATCTCCGGGGGGAGCGCTGCTCCTGGGTGCCACCGCGTCCGCGAGGCGGGGACACCGCACGGACCTGTCCCCTTCCCGTCATCCAGGAGCAGTGGGGAAATTTCCCTGTGTGGGAAGGGGAGGGAAGGGCAGCAGAATGGACCCAGATGATGCTCAGACACACAAAATCCCGGGAGCCGTGGCCACCTCGGCGCTGAGGTCACCCAAGGGGGTCACGCGTGACACGGAGCTGTCTGCGGGGCCGGCCCCGGGTCAAGGGCAGGGCGGGGGCAGCGGTGACGGGAGTCACGTTAATAGACACCTGCCACCTGATGGGGAGCCTTAATGCATCCCCCTGATCCCACACAACGTCCCCCTGATCCCGTGGGACACGGAGGAGCACCCTCAGCCACATCCCGGGGCTGTCACCTCGGCCAAGGCGGGGACACCAAGCAGCCAGGGAGGGGGGGACAGCGCCAGGGCAAGGCCTGGACTTTACAAACAGCTCTAATATCCCTGGAAGACGTCTCCGAGTCATGCACAGGGGTTGGAAATGTCTCCCATTATCATTCTGAGTCATTCGTGACTCAGTGACATTTCTGGAATGGAAAAGCAGTGGCTGGCCCAGCCCTGCACTGGGGCCACGCCACAATTCCAGGGCTTATTTCTGATCCTATTTCCCAAACAAACAACCCCCCAGAGCTGTCACTCCGCAGCCCGGATGTGCAGCCACTCGTGGATGGTCCTCTGGGATGGCAAGTTTTGGATTCCCACCCCGAGAGGTTTTGTTTTTTGTGGGAAAAGCTGGGATCTGAGCCCAACTCAGAGCCAGGTGTGGTGGCAGTGGCTGGAGCTGCCCCAGGGATGTGAGGAGCAGTGTGGGATTTCCTAAATCTTTACATTTAAGCATAAAATCCTTAAAAAGAAACAAAAGCAACAATAAAATAAATAAAAGCAACTTCCAGCAGCTCAGGGCTGACACACACAAAGGCAGGGTCATTCTGCTGCTGCAAATTCCTGCAGGAAAAAGGGGTTCTGGAACACTCCGACACAGCAGGGTTGGAATGGTCACACTGGCGTTTCTAGGGCCAGGCATTTTCATTAAGTTAGCCCTCATTGCTCAGTTTTATCCTGGGAATGGCCAAATCCAGGGCAGGAAACACATGGTGAACTGATAACCTTGGATCACACAATTATTTCCCCCCTCTCTCCATGGTCCTTTTACAGAGTGTATTACAGCACTTGATTTTAGAGGCTGGGAGGAAGCTGCCCCTGAGGAAGGCATGGGGCCAGGATGCTTGGGGCCAGGGATGCTTGGAGGCAGGATGTTCAGCAGCTGGGGGACTTGGAGGCTGGAATGTTTGGGAGTCAGGATGCTCAGAGGTCGGGATGCTCAGAGCCTGGGATGGTTGGGGGTTGGGATGATCAGGGGTCAGGATGCTTGGAGAGAGGGATGCTTGGAGACCAGGATGCTCAGGGACCAAGCTCAAGGGTCACAATGCTCAGGGATGCTCAGAGGTCAGGATCCTTGGATGTTGGAATGCCCAGGGACTGGGATGTTCAGGGGTGAGGATGTTCAGAGGCTGTGATGTTCAGGGTCTGGGATGCTCAGGGGGTTGGGGTGTTCAGGGATCAGAATGCTCAGGGATCAGGATATTCAGGGGCTGGGATGACCACGGATCAGGATGTTCAGGGATCAGGATGCTCAGGGGTAGGGATGCCCAAGGATCAGGATCCTCAAGGATCAAGATCCTCAAGGATCAGGATACCCAAGGATCAGGATGCTCAGGGATCAGGCTGCACAGGGATCAGGGTGCTCAGGGATCAGGCTACTCAGAGATCAAGATATTCAGAAATCAAGATATTCAGGGATTGGGATGCCCAAGGATCAGGATGCCCATGGATCAGGATGCTCAGTGATCAGGCTGCTCAGGGATCAGGATGCCAAGGATCAGGATGCCCACGGATCAGGATGCTCAGGGATCAAAGTGCTCAGGGATCAGGATATTCAGGGATTGGGATGCCCAAGGATCAGGATCCTCAAGGATCAGGCTGCTCAGGGATCAGGCTACTCAGGGATAAGGATATTCAGGGGTTGGGATGCCCAAGGATCAGGATCCTCACGGATCAGGCTGCTCAGGGATCAGGCTACTCAGGGATCAGGATATTCAGGGATTGGGATGCCCAGGATCAGGATCCTCAAGGATCAGGCTGCTCAGGGATCAGGAGGCCCAAGGATCAGGATGCCCATGGGTCAGGATGCTCAGGGATCAAAGTACTCAGGGATCAGGCTACTCAGGGATCAGGATATTCAGGGATCAGGATGCCCAGGATCAGGATCCTCCAGGATCAGGATGCTCAGTGATCAGGCTACTCAGGGATCAGGATATTCAGGGATCGGGTTGCCCAGGATCAGGATCCTCCAGGATCAGGATGCTCAGTGATCAGGCTGCTCAGGGATCAGGAGGCCCAAGGATCAGGATGCCCATGGGTCAGGATGCTCAGGGATCAAAGTGCTCAGGGATCAGGCTACTCAGGGATCAGGATATTCACAGCTTGGGATGCCAAGGATCAGGATGCCAAGGATCAGGATGCCCACGGATCAGGACCCTCAGATATCAGGATGTTCAGGGATCAGGACTCTTGGATGTCAGAACACTCAATCCCTCACATCCCCCAACACCCCAATCCCTCCACGCAGCGCCCGCAGGAACCCGGCACGGCGGCGGCAGGACCCAGCCCCAAAACAGAACCAAACCCCTGGGCCGGGGGACTTTGGGATGCCGGGAAAACCCAGCTGGGAGCCGGAGCCTTCCCTGCACATCCCATCCCTCTTTGCCACCTGCAGCCGGTGGCACCGCTCGGCACCGGGGAAGGCTCCGGCGGCACCAGGGCACAGCTGAGCATAAATAGACCCGGAGCCGTCGCCCCCCTCCCCATCCCTGCCACCCCCTTTTGACTATTATGTCTGAGAGGAGACGTCTCTGCTGGGCTTTTTCCCGCTGATTTAATCGCCTGGTGATGAGGGCTGCCTGGCTGGGGTACAACTGCGCTCTGGGCATCGCCAAAAGAAATGGGGGAGCTCAAAAGAGGAGCAAGCATCAGTAGCAGCGACGCTGATTGACAGCGAATGAAATGGAGCGGCCAAATTCCATCGGCGTGGTCTGAAAATCCCAGGACGCTGCGGAGAGCTGATGGCTCCTTTCCTAGGGTTTTGCCAGAGCTGGCATTTGCCTTCCATCCTCGTTTAATTCACTGTTTTGGAGGCCGCCACGGGTTTGCGTGCGCGCGTAGTGGGGTTTGAATTGCACGCTTGGCCTCGTGGAGGAGGTTTTTTTGTGTGTTGAGGGGTGCAAAGAGGAGGCAGAGAGTTTTCTTGGCTACAGCTCTGCCTTGTGGCCTCAAGCCCTTGGGAAAAGTGCAATTCCTACCCTGGATGTAGGTGGTTAGGTGGTTTATAAAGGATTTTCCTGGAAAGACAGAATCTGTTGGGGTTTAAACTCCGGGTGCCTGGGTGGGATGTGGGTGGCATCGCTCAGGTAGGGGCCCCACAGGGATCCCCCCATCCACCTGCAGGTACCCCTATCCCAAATTCTGGGTTTTGCTGGGAAAACCACGTGTGCGAAGGCTGCAGTCACTGCAGGGGCCAGAGTGGCTTCTCTCATCTCTCCTCTGACCCCGCAGCGACATTCCAACAAAAGACCAAAAAATAACAAAAGTCCCGTTTGCCAAACATTCCTTCACTTCCCAAAGGGAAAGGTGCCAGACAGCAGCTCCCTCTCTGCAGCAGCCTCTCCTGGGCCAGCTGATTTCATGGATACCCCGGGAAAAAGGAAAAGGGAAAGGGAAAGGGAAAGGGAAAGGGAAAGGGAAAGGGAAAGGGAAAGGGAAAGGGAAAGGGAAAGGGAAAGGGAAAGGGAAAGGGAAAGGGAAAGGGAAAGGGAAAGGGAAAGGGAAGGGAAAGGGAAAGGGAAAGGGAGAGGGAGAGGGAGAGGGAGAGGGAGAGGGAGAGGGAGAAGGAGAAGGAGAAGGAGAAGGAGAAGGAGAAGGAGAAGGAGAAGGAGAAGGAGAAGGAAAAGGAAAAGGAAAAGGAAAAGGAAAAGGAAAAGGAAAAGGAAAAGGAAAAGGAAAAGGAAAAGGAAAAGGAAAAGGAAAAGGAAAAGGAAAAGGAAAAGGAAAAGGAAAAGGAAAAGGAAAAGGCCAAACACTGACCACAACCCAACAGCCAAACTGCTCCTGCCCCCAGCCTCCAGGAACCCTGATCTCCCTCATGGCCGGCTCTCCACCCAAATTCCCAGGCTTTTCAGTCCAGCTGGAAGAAATCTGGCAAATCCCATGGCTGCTGTGACGTGCCCCTCTGCGAGGAGGGAGAACTCCCGGGAGCAGCGAGGACAGGACGAGGTCCAGCAGCAAAATCCCAGCTCAGTCCTGACCCCCGGGCCCAGCATGTGCCCCTCACTCCCACCCAGGATTATTCCCCCCAAAAACAGCTGGGTCCAGGCAGGAATTTAAGTTTTAGCAGAGAAAAACTCTGATTTTGTAAATCTGGTGGGTGCAAGACACTGCTCCCACCCCAGGGTGATCCTGGCTCTGTCCTTGCCCTCCTCTGGGCTGTGAGTGATGGGGAAGGGGCTGGGCAGCATCTTGGGGGGTGCAGAAGTTTTGGGGGTGCAGAATTTTGGGGGGCTGTGGCATCTTAGGGGACTGCAGCATTTGGAGGGCTGAAGCATCTCAAGGAGCTGCAGCATTTTGGGGGCTGCAGCATTTTGGGGGCTGCAGCATTTTGGGGGCTCAGCGTTTTGGGGGCTCAGGATTTTGGGTGAGTGCATCATTTTGGGGAGCTGTAGCATTTTGGGGGTTCAGCATTTTGGGGGGTTCAGCATTTTGGGGGTTCAGCATTTTGTGGGGGCTGCAGCATTTTGGGGGGGGAGGCTCAACATTTTGGTTGACCTCATCAGTGCTGGAGGGAGAGCGGCCACCTCACGGTGTCCCCCGTGTCCCCTGATGCCACCACATCTTGTCCCCCTGGTGCCACCACATTGTGTCCCCTGATGCCACCACATTTTGTCCCTCGGTGCCACCACATCGTGTCTCCCAATGCCACCAAATCACGTCCCCTGATGCCACCACATCGTGTCCCCTGATGCCACCACATCATGTCCCCTGATGCCACCACATTTTGTCCCTCGGTGCCACCACATCGTGTCTCCCAATGCCACCAAATCATGGCCCCAATGTCACCACATCGTGTCCCCCGGTGTCACCACATCCTGTCCCCCGATGCCACCACATCATGTCCCCTGGTGCCACCACATCGTGTCCCCCGGTGTCACCACATCCTGTCCCCCGATGCCACCACATCGTGTCCCCTGGTGCCACCACATCATGTCCCCTGGTGTCACCACATCGTGTCTCCTGATGCCACCACATCGTGTCCCCTGATGCCACCACATTTTGTCCCCTGGTGCCACCACATCTTGTCCCCCAGTGCCACCACATCATGTCCCTCGGTGCCACCACATCGTGTCTCCCAATGCCACCAAATCATGGCCCCCGATGCCACCACATTGTGTCCCCTGGTGCCACCACATCATGTCCCCTGGTGTCACCACATCGTGTCCCCTGATGCCAGCACATCATGTCCCCCACTGCCACCACATCTTGTCCCCCAGTGACACCACATCTTGTCCCCCGATGTCACCACATTTTGTCCCCCGGTGCCACCACATCGTGTCACCCGATGTCACCACATTGTGTCCCCCAGTGCCAACACATCATGTCCCCCGGTGCCACATCTTCTCCCCCGGTGCCACCACACCGTGTCCCCCGGTGCCACCACACCGTGTCCCCCCCATCGCCGCTTTGATCCTCTGCTTAATTCCCACTTCCATGAATTCCCGCGCGGGCTCGGAACCCTCTCGCCGAGCTGCCGGGATCGAACGCGCCGCTAAGAGACGGCCGGGCCGGGGGGAGGATGAAAGGGAGAAGTTTTGTTCCAGGATTTTTCATCCCGGCGAGGCGCGAGCCGAGAGCTCCCTCTGCTCCCAGAAAAAACCTTCCAGGATTCCAAACCTCTCCCAAGCTCCTTCCCCGCTCCCTGCAAACTCCTCACACCCCCCAGGGGACAAGCACGAGCTGCTGCACAGGGAAATGTTTGCTCCAGGGGATGAATTGTTGATTCAAAAAGTGGCAGGGAAAAGGATAAAATGGTCACAAAGCCCGTGGCACCCCAAAAAACGCATCAGCTCTTACGGCAAGGGAGACCCCGGGATGTAAAATGTCCTCTATCAATCATAAATAGCTGATTTATCGATTGATTAGAGACAGCCCGAGGCAAATGGCAGCACTTGGAGCTCCCCCCGGGATGGAGGAAAATGAGGATTTTGTATTTGCATGGTTTGGGGAGGGAAATAAATAAATACCAGGCCAGCAAGGGGGATTTGGGGCAAAGAAGAGCTCAACACCCAAAATACAGGAGAAAATCAGGGTGCAAAAAACTATTTCAATTCCAATGAAAACGTATTTTATTAGAGGAAGCAGATTCATCTTTGATCCTGGATCCCAAGAAAAGCAATATCCAGGGCTGTGATATCCCATCTCGCGGGGAAAATGAGTTATTAAAGCACAAGATGAATGGCTTGCAGTGCAGCTAAGTGCTCCAGTTAAGAGAAAAATAGTTCTAAACTTACTCTTTGCCCCAAAACACATTCCTCCCCCTCATCCCCGGGCCTCGGCTCTCCCCTCGGGTGAAGCTCGCTCCTGTGCCTCATTTTTTCCTGGCTTATCAAAATTCCGGAGGGGAAATTTTAATAGAAGTAAAAATAAGGTGAATTTAGACGGGTGGTGATGCTTGGGGTTTTTTGGTTTTTTTTTTTTTTCTTTTCTCCTCCCCTTCCCCCAACATTTAAAAAAAAAAAAAAATATATATATATATATACATGAGGAATAAAAATAACCCGGATAAGTTGAGTTGTGGGGAAGGAGGGAGGATGTAAATGAAGGAGCATTCTCATGGAGAGCAGCGCTCCCGAGCAGGGCGCCTCGCCCCGCGCCTCGGCTCTGCATGAATAAATAGGGATAAAAATGTAACACACGCAACTCCTATCCCAGCACCTCGAGAGGGCTCCTCTCCCCGCAGGCTGGAGACAAGCCACCAGCATCCCTAAATTTTTGGTATTTAGGGGAAAAAAAAGTGGTGAAATGGTGATTTTGGTGCGGTGCCAAGCTGGTTTTGGAGCCCCTCCCTCGGGTATTGAGGCTGGTGGTGCAGATCCACCGGGGACAGTGGGAAATGAGGGATTTTTCCCCAAATCCTTGGATCGTTCCAGTTGGAGGAGAGCTCCGGGATCACCAGGTCCAAACTGTGCCCCGTCCCCATTTTGTCACCAGCCCAGAGCGCTGAGTGCCACTTCTGGATGTTCCTTGGACTCCAAATCTCCCCTTCCAAGGTCTAACAGCCCTTCCCAAAAGGAAATTCCTGCCGATGTCCAACCTGAACCTCCCCTTGGGGTGATGCCCCGAGCTCCAGGAGCGCTCAGGATCCGGCCAGCTCCTCCACCGAGCCATCCCCGATGTTTCATTTGAGCTCGACACCGAATCTCATCACCAAAAATCCCTTTCCTCCCGAGCTCCAAAGCAAACAGGGATGCTGGGAAGTCACCCAGTGACTCAATTCCAAATCCGTGCCGAGAGGTGAGACCACCCCAAACCCTCCTGGCGAGGCACCCGCAGCGCATCCCAGCAGCCAAAGGATTTTTTTCCCCTCCCCGGCACCGCGGACTTTTCCCACTCCTTTCAACGCTGCTTTTCCCCCCCTTCCCCAGGCAGGATCTCCCGATTCCCCCTTTCCCGGCTCCCCGTTACACAACCCTGCTCGGGAGATCCTACGTGGGCAGCCGTGGGTTTTCCTGGGAATCGACAGCAGCTCTCGCTGCAGCTCAGCAGAGCATGAGCATCTTACATAAACAGCCCCGCGAGTTCTCCTGCGTGGGGGCTGCCCGCAGCCCCCCGGGCTGGGAGGCAACGCTGGGAGCCTCCTTTATCCCCCCCTCCCCATCCCCATCCCCATCCTCATCCTGCTTTTTTAATTTGTCTTTTTTTTTCCCCCCACTTTAAACCAACCCAAACCCTTGTGGGGGAAAAAGGCAGCGCGCTCAAGAGAGAGAGAGAGAGAGAGAGAGAGAGAGAAATGACTCAAGTGTTTTGTAACTTGTCACATTCGGAGCTGCAATTTGGAGGCAGGAAGGAGAGATCCAAAATAGTCGCCCCAACCCCGGATTGTATAACCGAGATCCCCCACCACCACCACCAGCCCCTCCCCTCTCGCCGAGGGAAAAAAAAAAAAAAAGGAAAAAAAGGGGGAATTTCTGCTGGAGATGGCAGCTGGAAAAAGAAAAAAAGGCAGGCGAGCTCGGGGTTGTTATAGCGCAGGAAGGAGCCCCCAAATTGGGAAGAATTACTCATCCGTGGAAAAAAAGGCTCCTGTGCTGGCGGGAGGCGCCGGGGAAGATGCTGCAGGGGAGGAGGGAAAGCTCCCGGGGACGATGCTGCGAGCCCGGGGTGAGGCTCAGCTCCCCGGGACGCTCCCCGCAGTGGGAGGCGATGTTCGGGAAGCGCGGCTGGAGCGGCCGAGCAGGGCACAGCAGCATTCCCTGGCAAGGGCTGCCAAAATTCGGGTTCGGAGCGGGCTCGAGGCATGCCAGCTGCCGGAGCCAGGCTGGGAGACGCTTGGATGATGCCACGGGAGGGTGGCAGAGGGGAGAGGGTGCCAGGCAAACAGACACCTCTCCCACACCTCGCTGCCCTCCACACAGCACCCGGCAATTCCCAATTCCCAGAGTTTTCAGCCACGTATCCAGCAGCTTTTCACATCCCAGAGAAACCCAGGAGAGCCTGGCTGCTCCCAGAGCCCTCTGAAAATCAGGGAGAGCAACACCTGCCTGGAGAGGGGAGAGTGATGGAGCAAAGACCCCCCCAGAACACCCAGCCCAGTATTCCAGAGGCCCTGGAGCCTTTCCCAGCCAAAAAAAAATAATTGTCCAGAACTGCAGAGCAGGGAAACTCCACGGAATCAGGAGGAGCTGGGCGAGACGAGGAGGATGCCAGGAAGATGAAGGGGAGCCATGCCCACCTCCCCCGCAATTAAACACAATTCCAAACCCCATAAATTCAATTTTTCAAGCGCCAGGAGCATCGGGAAGAACCTGCCTGCTGCTATAAACCCTCCTGCCCACCCAAAATGCCATTAATTCCTTTTGAAAAAGCCAAGGCGGGTCCGGGGCATGTCAGGAGACACCACGAGGGTGACAGGTCCCCTCGGGGCTCATTGATCTGCCATCGATCACCCCGTGGAAGCTCTGAAAACCCAGATGGGCTCCAGGCTCTGCGGGGGCAGCGCTTCCTAAGGGTCTCCTCAAAAATAAATCGTGGAGTTGGGATGAGGGGAGGGATCTTTGCAGCTTTTTTCTCCAGTGTCACCCTGGTTAAAGGCTCTGAAATTCCAAGTGCCCGACGCCCACACTGGCACATCACAGGCTGTGGCATGCAGGGAAAATCCAAAGATGGGGCAAAGGGGAAAGAAAAATTAACTCAGTTTCGTTCTTCAATTAATGAAATTCATGTAAAATCGATATTTTTTTATGCCAGACCCACCTGGCAGGTGCATCCCTGCAGCTTCAGGATTTGCAGGTGAAAATAAAGGGGCGATAAAGCACTTGCCTGTGTAATAAACTGAGACAAAAAGCAAAATTCCCAGCAAATTCCCAAGCACAGCACGATCACACCTTCCCCAGGATATTCCACTGGAATCCTGGACGGCCCCTGGCACATCCCATCCCCTCAGACACGCCAGCACCAATTCCCACTGGTTAATCCCATACAAAACATACAATTATCTCTGGGAGCGAAGCTTTGATGGACGGAAGTTTTAATTACCAAACCTTCTCATCCTCCCCCATGCACAAAAAGTGAATTTTCTGGCATGTTTATTTAATAATAAAATATGGCCAAATCCCGCACTGGTGGAACACGTGCGCGGGGCACGGGAAGGACGAGACGAGCTGAAATCTGTTTTATCACCAGAGCTGGAAATTTTAAGTTCCTTTGATCTCTCTGCCTCCAAAGCTGCTGGGGAAGGAGAGAGGAGAGAGCAGCACACGGAGAACGTTATCCCAGGGCATGGAGGGCTTCAGGGATGGATCTGTACTGGCTTTTTTTCCCTGTTATTGTATACTCTCCAAGCTACTTCAAGCAATTTATCCAGATTTCTTAATTCTTCCCCTTCTAATTTTTGCAATTTTCTCCTCATGTCACCCTGTGAGTGGCCCAGGAAAACGAGAGCGAGCTGAACCTTTGCTTGTGGTGCATCTATTTGGAGATCTGTGCCTTTTCTCGCTGCCTCCTGAAGCCTTTCCAAAAACGCAGTAGGGGATTCTTTCTTCTCCTGCCTTATCTCGTACAATTTAGACCAGTTTATCACCTTAGGCACAGCATTCTGAACGCCCATCTGGATCCACTCCTGATGGTTCTTCAGCCTCCACGTAAGCCCAGGTGCATTAGGATCCCACCCTGGATCCTCGGTTGGAAAATTATCATCTAGGGTTCCCATCATGAGCCTGTTTCTGATGTCCTCCCTTGCCCTTTCCTTGGCGTGTCTAATATTACTTGTGTATCATCCCAATCCGGATTCTGAGTTTCCATAAGCATTTTTACCACTCTTGCCACTTTATCAGGATTTTCTCCGTAAGTTCCAGCCGATTGTTTCCAAATTACTAAACCCACAGGGGGGGAAAGGTACCTCCTGCCTCCGCACGTGCCGGGGACGTGGAGACTGGCAGCTCCAGGCCCGCACACGTCCCCGTGCCTCGACGTCCCCAAAGAGCAGCGAAAGCACAACCCTTAATTCCCATGGACAGGGCTAAAGGCTGCCCCTGTCACCCATCATTTAAGGCTTGGGAAGTGCCCAATTCCCATCAGGAATGCCTGGTGCGGCTCCGTGCTCATATCAGTCTTCATTTCACGTGGTCCTTCACGCCATCGGAACGGCCGAGCATCCCAACGCCTGGCACGGCTGGGGAGCCACCCTGGGCTCCCCAAAACCTGGCTGGCACCGGCAGCTCCAGCCTGGTGGAGCCCTCTGTGACCGAGGTTACTCCTTCCCAGCGTAAAGACGCGCGGAGGTTGAGGTTTTCCCCCCCAACCCCATCCCCGCCTCCCTTTCCTTCCTTTCGCGAGTAAATCCTCCAGCAGGAATTTTCCCCCCTTCCTTGGAAATTCACAGCCAACCTGCTAATGAGTCTTTGTGAAACTTGTGCCTTCTTACCTCTAATTTTACAGCCTGTTCGGATTTGAGCTCTGTGGACAGCCTCACATTTGGTTGGGAATTATAGGCTGAGTGGCTGTTCTCTCCTATTATTGTGCTGTCAATCTCCTATTAGCACATTATAATATGCTACACTGAATGCATCTGTTCTGTAGATCACAAGTCCTAATTGTCATTTGTTGAATCACTTTGTCTTATATGATTGTTAAGCAATTATTTCACCCAAAGCAGCTTAAACTTTGATTACTGTATAGTGTTTACAGGGATCAAAGGGAGAAATCGGCGGCGGTTTCAAACATTTTTTTTTTTCTGCGGAAAACGAGGAGCGAGCGGGAGACGCCGAGGCACGGGGATGACCTGGAGGTGCTTCCCGGCCTCCTCCCTTTAGGAGATGATGTTTGTCCAGGGTGGTTAAAGGTCCAGAGAAGGAGGAGGTCGGGAGATGGATGTGAAGTGACATTCCTGCCAGGATCGCTCTTGGAACCAGGCTCTCCTGGCGTGTGGCACCAGCTGCTCACGGGTCCCCTCCGGTGGGGGACAACACCCCTGTGATGCTGCTGAGCCACTCCAGACGTTCCCAGCAAGGGAAAAACCTTCCTGCTCCCCAAAACGATGGGAATTGGAGCAGTGCTGGCTCGGAGGGGTCACATCCCGAGAAAATCCCCCGTGGAAGCGGCGGCAGGGGGTCAGCGGAGGACAGGGCCCGGGCAGCGTGCAGAGCTCTCGGCACTCACATTTATTTTGGCTTTGCCACCCCACTCCAAAGCCCTCTGAGAAGCCCTCTGGAAGCTCAGATCCCTCACACCATTCCCCTCTGAAGTCCGGGCTGCTGGAATGCCACGGAGGAGCGAGCCCAGGGCATGGGAACCCAACCCAGCAGGGCTTCATCACCGGGGGCTTGGGCTAATCCCGAAAACCTCGGGCTGACGGCGGCGGGAAGGAATGTGGGGCCATTGTTTCTGAGGAGCCCAGACAGGATTGAGAGAGGGAGAAAACCACGCTGGTGGCTCCAGACGGCTCCACGAGCCAGCAGGGATACACAGACTGTCAGAAATCTTCTGCTTCCAACCATCTTCTCCAGCGAGGCGTGGATGGAACCTGAGCACCACGAAAAGCTCCTTCCCCTTCCCCTCCTGCCACCCCTGCAGCACATCCCGGCAGGAGATGGCACGAAGCTGCCCTTGCCTCCGATGAAATGAATGAATTTCGGCACAGGAACCATTGCCCAAATCATGGGAACACAAAACTCTTTGTGAATCAGGGCCTGTCCCCAGCCAGGCCACCAAGGGCGTCACAAAAGAATCAGGGGAAGGAACCAGAGTGGATCTTCTGTGGGTTCTTGGCAGAAGCTCTTCCTGCTGCTCTTCCCTCCCCGGGCGCCCAAGGGTGCAGCTCCAAGTCCCGGGACCTCTCCAGCCCCACCCCTGGGTGCTGGTCACAGGTTTAGGCACAAGAAGCTCAAAGCCACCCCTGAGGATCTCATCCCCGTGGGTCACCACAGCTGAGGGGGCTTTTCCAGCTGCTCTCCCAGCCCCACTCCATCCCAGTTTGGGAATGCTTTTATCCCAGAGAGCTGCGGACCACCAGGACGGAGCCGAGCTTGGGGATGTGCAAATCGGCTGCTTGCAAAAACAAGTTTTAAAAAGTTACGTTTGGGGTAGAAACCCTGAGAAAATCACTTTATTTGTAGATTTTGTCGCCAAAAAAAAAAACTCCAATTCCTTCCTGTATCCTAAAAAAGTGATGGCACGGCCTAAAGAAGCCTCTAAGGAAGTTGTCAAACCTTGGGATGAAAATAAATCTGGAGGAGCAGGTAAAAGGTAGCGGCTCCAGCACAGGTAAATTGCTTTTTAACAAGGAGACAAGGCCCATCCCTGGCATCTGCCGTATGTTTTTATAAAGCCCAGAAATATGTTTTTAAAAGGCCAGTAAATAAAGTTCCTATCGATTTGATCTCCAGCGTAATCTGTTTTTCTGTCTGCCACCACGAGTGGTAATAAAAGGGAATCAGGGGCCGCGGGTTTGGGTTAATGCAGCGATCCATCATCGTCGGGGGCTTTGCTGCGCTGCACAATCCAGAAACTGCCCCAAATTGGTGCAAGGGCCAATTTTCTTTTCCAATTTATTTTCGCTTGAGCAAAGCAATATCGAGGCAGGACAAGGAGGACGCGTTTCCCGTCCTTCCAGATGTTCTCCTGCACCCCTGGGCTGGGAAAGGGCCTCCAGCAGCTCCCAGCACGGGGATTTTGGGAAGGAGCTGTGGGTGCTGGGGGTTTGGGGGTTTGAGGTCAGGTCTTTGCAGTGGGACCCAAAGGGGGGTTGGGATGTGCTCAGGAGAGTTTTCCAGTGAGGATTGGGCATTCCAGGGCTGCATTCCCATGGATTGGGCATTCCAGGGCTGCATTCCCATGGATTGGGCATCCCAGGGCTGATGTTCCATGGATCAAACATCCCAGGGCTGATCTTCCATGGGTTGAACATCCCAGGGCTGATCTCCCTTGGATCAAACATTCTGACCATCCCAGGAATGATCTCTCATGGACTGAACATTCTGAATATCCCAGGGCTGATTTCCCATGGATTGGACATCCTGAACATCCCAGGAGTGATCTCCTACAGATTGAACATTCTGACCACCCCAGGAATGATCTCTCATGGAATGAACATTCTGAACATCCCAGGGCTGATTTCCCATGGACTGAAAATCCTGAACATCCCAGATCTGATCTTCCATGAACTGAACATCCCAAACATCCCAGATCTGATCTCCCATGGATTGGACATCCCAAACATCCCAGATCTGATCTCCCATGAACTGAGCATCCCAAACATTCCAGGGCTGATCTCCCATGAACTGAACATCCCAAACATCCCAGGGCTGATCTCCCATGGATTGGACATCCCAAACATCCCAGATCTGATCTCCCATGGATTTGACATCCCAAATATCCCAGGGCTCATCTCCCATGAACTGAACATCCCAAACATCCCAGATCTGATCTCCCATGGATTGAATATCCCAAACATCCCAGATCTGATCTCCCATGGATTGGACATCCCAAACATCCCAGATCTGATCTCCCATGGATTGAATATCCCAAACATCCCAGATCTGATCTCCCATGGATTGAATATCCCAAACATCCCAGATCTGATCTCCCATGGATTGGACATCCCAAACATCCCAGGGCTCATCTCCCATGGATTGGACATCCCAAACATCCCAGGGCTGATCTCCTGATATTCCCACATCTCTGCCCACCAGGGCAGAGCAGTTCAAGGTTGCCCCCCAGGTTCTCCAACCATCCAGGACCACCCTCCTGTCCCTGGCTCCTTCCCCTGAGAAGCCCCCACACACAACGGGTGCTCTGACAGCACCAAAAACTGCCCCAAAATGGGTTTTTTGGGCAGCAAATGGATGTTTGACAAAGCTGGCTTCGACAGCTCAGTGTTTAAACACGACAAAATATTCAAATCCACCCTAAAATGACGCAGTAAAGTCGCCCAGGCCAGATTTTGCTGCCGTCACAGCTCAGCTTTGCAAGATGCCACCCCACTTTCAGCTCCTTCACCCCAAACCATCCATGTTCCCTTCCCTGAGCAGCTGCAGGGACGGACCTTGGGCACAAAGGTGATGCCAAACCCATCCCAAATATCTGGGACAAGAACGGGAAACCTCCCATTCCCTCCCCCACCACCTTTTCAGAAAACTGATAAATATTTCTAGAGAGAAAAACAAACACTCCGCATTTGGCTTTTTTGGTGGTTGTTTTTCTTGAAGAGACAAAGTGTTCCACAGAGAGCCGACACTTCCTACACAAGTTTGCATCCTCAAACCCCGAGATTTTCTGCCACGGATTTGGATGGGAAAAGCATCTCCAGCCCTTCAAGC
This sequence comes from Lonchura striata, assembly GCF_050655825.1. Taxonomy (NCBI): domain Eukaryota; kingdom Metazoa; phylum Chordata; class Aves; order Passeriformes; family Estrildidae; genus Lonchura; species Lonchura striata. The sequence continues at coordinate 3,526,566 of NC_140724.1, forward strand.
CAGCCCTCCCCACCCCATCCAGGATCACCGAGCTGGAGCATCCCACTGGAGCGCCACAGGGAGATGGAGATCTCCTCACTTTGCCAAATTTTCCCCGCTCTCATTTGGGAAGAAATTAGGAATAATCACATTTCCTGCGTTCAGAAATACCCACACAAAGCGTAAAAACAACTCTCATGCCACAGCTCTTGTTCCCACTCAATTTAGGGTGAGCTTAGGAGGGGAAAAATATTATCCCAAAGCATCCTTGGAGGTTCAGGAGAAAGAAAATTCTATATTCCTATTAAAAACCTGAGGTGAGCCAGACCTCTAGGAGGGGTTTAAGGCCACGCAAAATGAATTCCTGGTTTGGACAACGCAGCTGGATCGTTCCCAGCCGTGCAGAGCTGGGGAGGTGATTTTTTTGGGGAAGGCCAGAGGACAAAGCCACCCCCAAAGCCCGGGAAGCAGCGGGGCCCCGTGTCCTCAGATGCCGCCTGAGCTCAAGATGTGCCGAGATGCCTTGGGAGGAAACGGAGCCAAATCCTCCAGCGGAGCCGCTCCCGGTGCCAGCGATGCCAGCGGGAGCCGCCGCCCGTGCCAGGGGCTCCCTGGGGACCTGCCACCCCCGAGGCACAGCTGCAATTCCATCCCAAAATAAACGGGTGCCGCCACCCCCCCCACGCCACGCTCCCAGCTCGGCCTTCCCTGCTTTTTGCGGATTCTGGGATGCACAGCCTGCATCCCATCCCGCTGGCACAGCCTGGCAGGGGCTGGCTCCGGTCCCCAAAATCCTTCGCACAGATTTCAGCCGGCAGCATTGCATCCCCGGAGAGTCCCTTCCCTTCTCCCGGCCCTGGATTTGCTTTCCAGGACTAAAATTAAAAGAAAAACAACTGCCCACATCCCTGGGAAACTTCAGCCTCCTGGAAAGGCGGGGATGGGGCTGCGGGCAGCAGCCTCTGCCAGGAGAAAGGATTTTTTTTGGAAGAATCAGGCATCTTTAAGGAAAAGTTCTCCTTCCAACCATGTGATCCGCAGGGGGAAGAGACTTCCCAGACGGCAGAGCCGGAAAAACGGATTGTTCCCACCCCGAGGTAACGCCAGCAGAGCTGACTTCTCCCAAGGCTGGAGCTGGCCATGGGAATTATGGAAATTATGGAAATTATTGGGATAGGGAGGTTTTTGGGGTGCCAGCAAGGGTTCTACCGGGATTTGGGAACGCTACGAGACGATGCCGCATCCTGGGACAGATTTGAGGTCACACAGCAGGGCACGGCGCAGGGTGTCCCCCAAAATACCGCAACGTCACCCCAATTTATTGTCCCCTCGGCACCCTCAGCACGGATCTGGGCGCTCCCAGTTCCTCCCAGTCCCTCCCAGTTCCTCCCAGTCCCTCCCAGTCCCTCCCAGTCCCTCCCAGTTCCTCCCAGTCCCTCCCAGTCCGGGCGGCGCTGGAGCTCGGGCAGTTCAATGCTGCCACCTGGTGGTGGCAGGAGGGAACAGCAGCACCGGGATTTCCCCCCCCACCCCCGATCCCAAACTCCATCGCGAACCCCAAACTCCATCGTGAACCCCAAACTCCATCGTGAACCCAAATTCCATCGTGAACCCCAAACTCCTCCAGCACTCGTCCCAAACTCCATCAGCGCCGACCCCAAACCCCAAACTCCAGTGCCAGTCCCAAATTCCATCAGTGCCAAGCCCAAACGCCGGCGCCGACCCAAAACCCCAAACTCCAGCACCAGTCCCAAACCCCAAACTCCGGCATCACCAACCCCAGACTCCTCCGGCATCACCAACCCCAAACCCCAAACTCCGGCGCCGACCCCAATATCCCAACTCCAGCGCCAACCCCAAATCCCAGCGCCGACCCCAAACCCCAGCGCCTGTCCCAAACTAGATCAGCGCCAACCCCAAACTCCAGTGCCAGTCCCAAATTCCATCAGTGCCAACCCCAAATGCCAGCACCAACCCCAAACCCCAAACTCCGGCACCCATCCCAAACTAGAGCAGCGACAATCCCAAACTCTAGCGCCCGTCCCAAACCCCAAACTCCAGTGCCAGTCCCAAACTCCAAACTCCGGCATCACCATCCCCAAACTCCTCCAGCATCGTCAACCCCAAACCCCAAACTCCAGCGCCGACCCCAAACTCCATCAGCGCCCACCCCAAACTCCATCAGTGCCAACCCCAAACCCCAGCGCTGACCCCAAACCCCAAACTTCAGCGCCAGTCCCAAACCGCAAACTCATCCCAGCACCAACACCAAATCCCAAACTCGAGCGCTGACCCCAAACCCCAAACTCCAGCGCCGACCCCAAACCACAAACTCCAGCGCCGACCCCAAACCCCAAACTCCAGCGCCGACCCCAAACCACAAACCCCAGCGCTGACCCCAAACCACAAACTCCAGCGCTGACCCCAAACTCCAGCACCAACCCCAAACTCCAGCACCAACCCCAAACCCCAAACTCCAACGCTGACCCCAAACTCCAGCACCAACCCCAAACCCCAAACTCCAGCACCAACCCCAAATCCCAAACTTCAGTGCCAGTCCCAAACCGCAAACTCATCCCAGCACCAACCTCAAATCCCAAACTCCAGCACTGACCCCAAACCCCAAACTCCAGCGCTGACCCCAAATCCCAAACTCCAGCACCGACCCCAAATTCCAGCACCAACCCCAAACCCCAAACTCCAGCGCTGACCCCAAATCCCAAACTCCAGCACCGACCCCAAATTCCAGCACCAACCCCAAACCCCAAACCCCAAACTCCAGCACCAACCCCAAATTCCAGCACCAACCCCAAACCCCAAACTCCAGCGCTGACCCCAAATCCCAAACTCCAGCACCGACCCCAAATTCCAGCACCAACCCCAAACCCCAAACCCCAAACTCCAGCACCAACCCCAAATTCCAGCACCAACCCCAAACCCCAAACTCCAGTGCCAACCCCAAATTCCAGTGCTGACCCCAAACCCCAAACTCCAGCACCGACCCCAAACTCCAGCACCAACCCCAAACCCCAAACTCCAGCGCCGACCCCAAACCCCAAACTCCAGCACCAACCCCAAATCCCAAACTTCAGCGCCAGTCCCAAACCGCAAACTCCAGCGCCGACCCCAAACCCCAAACTCCAGCGCCAACCCCAAACCACAAACTCCAACGCTGACCCCAAACTCCAGCACCAACCCCAAATCCCAAACTTCAGCGCCAGTCCCAAACCGCAAACTCCAGCGCTGACCCCAAATCCCAAACTCCAGCACCGACCCCAAATTCCAGCACCAACCCCAAACCCCAAATTCCAGCACCAACCCCAAACCCCAAACTCCAGCACCAACCCCAAACTCCAACGCCGACCCCAAACTCCATCAACGCCAACCCCAAACTCCAGCACCAACCCCAGAGCTCAGCCCGAGGCCAGGATGGCTTTAAAAGTTGACAACAAAAATAAAATCCGCGGTGGAAAGGTTTAAATTGATTTTTTTTTGGGTTTTTTTTGGCTGAGCTGTGGCAAAAAAAATGGAACGGACACAGTGCAGCGGAAAAAAAATCCAGTGGTCTGAATATGCCAAAAATTAAGTAGTCAAAGTAGAGGGAGCAAAATTGAAATAGCCAAAATATAGCAATAAATATAAATATACAGTGGCCATAACATAAATAAAATTAATCAAATTTTTCTCTACGCGTGGCCACTTAATTCCTATTTTTCGTACATTGTGGCCATTAAATTCCTTTTTAAAAAATAGCCATGATGGAGCACAAAATTAAATCATTAGGAGGCTGCAAATAGCAAAAATTTAAATGATTAAGTGGCCACGTGTGGCAGAAAAAATAATTTCATTTCTTTGCTACCTTCTGGCCACTTAAATGGTCACAGGATAAAAAAAATAATTAATTGTTTTAAAAGTTAATGTAGGGAAAATTATAAATGGCTGCATTTATAGGGGAAATAAGAGTTACAATGCAGCAAATATTCTAAATTGTAATGTGGTGATATGGTGAAAATAATTCATTAAATGGCTACAATGTGGCTGGAATAGCTGTAAAATGGGTTGATGCAGGAAAAAATATATTGAGTAAATGGACAACAGAAAAAATATAACATATATAAAAAATGTAAAATATAACTATAAAAATACTTTTTAAAATAATAGAATAAACTATAAATATGAAATCTAAATGTATAAATGTAAATATACATAAAATATAAAAATATAAAAATATAAAAAATAATATAATATAAAAATTAATATAACATCTAAATTTATAAGTATATTAAAATATATAAAAAATAGAAAATATAAAATATATAAAATATTATAATATTAAATTTATAAAATATTAAAATAGTACAAATAATTAAAGTATTACAAATATTAAAATATTAAAATATTAACAATATAAAATATGAAATATAAACATATAAACATATTAAAATATATAAATAATATTAAAATAATATAAAAAAATATAAAATATATAGAACATATAAACCATATAAACCATATAAACCATATAAACCATATAAAAATATAAAATATATAAAAAAATATAAAAATATAAAAAATATAAAAAATATTAAAAATATAAAAAATATAAAAAATATTTAAAAGAGAAAATATTTAAAATATATAAAATATAAAAAAAATACTAAAAATACAAAAATACAAAAAAGGTTTCAATGTAGTAAAAAATACTCCGAATGTGAGAAAAGGCGATTTAATGGCCACAGCGTAGGAAAAAAAAAAATACAAATAAACCACCAAAAACACCACCAAAAAAAATGCCAATTCCATTGACCCACAGCTCCGCCTCCAGCAGAGGAAAAGTGAGAATAAATGAGGAAAAGTGGGAATAAAACTTCCAGAGAAGGACCAGAACCCCCAGAGCAGGAACAGAACCCCCAGACGGGACCAGAACCTCAGATGGGACCAGAACCCCCAGACGGGACCAGAACCCCAGATGGGACCAGAACCCCAGGTGGGACCAGAACCCCAGATGGGACCAGAACCCCAGAGCAGGAACAGAACCCCCAGAGGGGGACCAGAACCCCAGATGGGACCAGAACCTCCAGAGCAGGAACAGAACCCCCAGATGGGACCAGAACCCCAGATGGGACCAGAACCCCCAGATGGGACCAGAACCCCCAGGTGGGACCAGAACCCCCAGATGGGACCAGAACCACCAGACGGGACCAGAACCCCCAGATGGGACCAGAACCTCCAGAGAGGGACCAGAACCCCCAGAGCAGGAACAGAACCCCCAGGTGGGACCAGAACCCCAGGTGGGACCAGAACCTCCAGAGAGGGACCAGAACCCCAGGTGGGACCAGAACCACAGGTGGGACCAGAACCCCCAGGTGGGACCAGAACCCCAGATGGGACCAGAACCACAGGTGGGACCAGAACCCCAGGTGGGACCAGAACCCCCGGAGTCCCCCGGTCCCGTCTCACCTTCTTGGCCCAGGGGAAGCGGACGCGGGGCCGGCCCCACTCCTGGCTCAGCTTCTGGCGGTAGCCCTGGCACTTGGGGATGTAGGAGCAGCTGACGTCGCCCACCTCGGGGTAGATGACTTCCAAATCGCCCCTGGAAAAACGGGACAAGCGAGGAGAATGTGGGAATCTGTCAGAACTCAAAATGTCCCTCAGATATTTTAGGGGTTCCAGGACTTGGTCAGAAGAGTTTTAGATCCCGGCAGGCAGCTGCAAACAGCTGTGATTTTGGGTTTGAACCATGGAACAATTTACCAACTTTAGAGGTGGAACAAGCAGTCACAAAGGGTTATATAGTATAATAAAATAGTTACAAAACAGAGGGGAAATTTTTTTAGTATTGTACAGGGGGGTTTTAGCACCTGTCCAGGGGGTTTTTACTTTGTACATGGGGGTCAGAAGTTCTAAGATGGAGGAAAGTGGGCTGATCCTGTTCTTCCTCCTTCTTCTTCCTCACCTCCATGTTCTTGGTGATGTTGGCACTCACAGATTGGTTTAGAGTAGAAAAGCACATTGTAATATAGATAGTAGGTATTGGGGAAAACTATAAACATGTAACACGTAATGTACCATATAAAAGATAGGAAAGCACCATTTAATAAAGGTAGTAGGTATTGGGGAAAACTGTAAACATGTAACACGTAATGTACCATATAAAAGATAGAAAATCACCATTTAATATAGGTAGTAGGTATTGGGGGAAAACTGTAATCATGTAATACATAATATATCATATAAAAGAAAATCACAATTTAATATAGGTAATAGGCATTGGGGAAAACTGTGAACATGTAACATGTAATGTACCATAGAAAAGATAGAAAAACACCATTTAATTTAGGTAATAGGCATTGGGTAAAACTGTGAACATGTAATATGTAATATATCATATAAAAGACAGCAGCAATCCTGGGTGGAGGGAAAAAAAAGAAATTAGGGGACAGAGAGGATGTCAGGGTGTGTGTGTGCCTCTGCCTGAGCTGTGAGCAAACCACAGCAGCCCCAGGAGAAAATCTTTTAGATAACTCACAATAAACTGCCTTGAGACCCAACAGCAAGAGCCTGCGCAGTTTTTCTTTGGAATCACAGGTTGGATAGTTGTATTTTTAATTTTATATATGTTATGTTTTAATTTTATATATGTATGTTTAATTTTATATATGTTATATTTTTTCTGTTGTCCATTTACTCAATATATTTTTTCCTGCATCAACCCATTTTACAGCTATTCCAGCCACATTGTAGCCATTTAATGAATTATTTTCACCATATCACCACATTACAATTTAGAATATTTGCTGCATTGTAACTCTTATTTCCCCTATAAACGCAGCCATTTATAATTTTCCCTACATTAACTTTTAAAACAATTAATTTTTTTTTTTTTATCCTGTGACCATTTAAGTGGCCAGAAGGTAGCAAAGAAATTAAATTATTTTTTGTGCCACACATGGCCACTTAATCATTTAAATTTTTGCTATTTGCAGCCTCCTAATGATTTCATTTTGTGCTCCATCATGGCTATTTTTTAAAAAGGAATTTAATGGCCACAATGTACGAAAAATAGGAATTAAGTGGCCACGCGTAGAGAAAAATTTGATTAATTTTATTTATGTTGTGGCCACCGTATATTTATATTTATTGCTATATTTTGGCCACTTCAACTTTGTTTCCTCTGCTTTAACTACTTCATTTTTGGCATATTCACCCCCACATGGACCCCAGAGCAAACCCGGGTTCCCACAGGAATCGGTGCCAGGGCGGGCTCGGGGTGGGGTTGGGAACGCAAAGTGCAAGGGTGGGATAACAAGGTTATTGTCAATTATTATCATTATAAAATTATAATTAATCAGCTGAAGGGCATTTGAAATTCCTGCGCTCCTTGCTGCGTGCTCCTCAGCGGATTTTGGGAAGGAATTCCTGGCTGGGAGGGTGGGGATGGAATTCCCGGAGGAGCCGGGCAGGGTGGGAGGCGCTGGGGTTGGAGCTGGATTTTAGGGCCCCTTCCCAGCCAAACCACGCCAGAATTCCATGGAAAAGCAGCCTCCTTCCTCTGAAGTTTTCCATGGAAAACTTCTGCCACCACTAACACTGCCAAAGCCATTCCAAAGCCCCTGGGTTTGGTGAAATCTTTCTTTCTTGCTAATCTCAACTTGCATCGAGTGGCCAATTTTTTACCAAAATGAAAATTTTTCAAGCTGTATTGGTCAGCATTTTAAGTATTTTTGCCAAGAGAACATTTTAAACCGGTTGCCAACCAAATTGCACGTGTGAGTTAACAAGAGAAAAACGGCACAGTTCAATAGTAAATTAGATTATGGTTGCAGCTCAATTGAACTCTGAGCATTTAATTTTTATATCTGCTAATGATGGAGCCCTGTCGGAATCTGAGCTATTGATGATTCTGAGATTGTAAAAGTCTCTGTCTGTCAGCCCCCTGCCAAAGCAGAAGCCAGAATTGGTCTGTGCTGGTTTCCAGGTTGGTTATTCTGTTGATCTCTCACATGTTCTGCTGCCCTGCCCAGCTCTGTCCTGCAGGGCAGCGTGTGGGGCTCTGCCCTCAGTGGGATGTGACAAACATTCAATACCAGAAACTCCCTGGGCTGCATTTACAAGAACGTGCCAATATCTGTCACCTACGTTGGACAGTGTGTCCCCAGCCTGAACCAACAGAAAAATGCCAACACCACAGTGAGACATGGAGGGCATGGAGAAGGAGAAAAAGGACAAGGCACACCCAATTTCTTCTATCTTGTCCCCTTTGGGCCCCTCATCTAGAATCCTAAAATTTTACTTTTGCACCCGTGCCGCACTTATTATTACTGATATCAAACCTAATTATTATATCAACCCTAATTATTACTTATATCAAACACTCAGAGCTGATAATTCATCCTGTGAGATTGAAAACTCTTTTCCATGGACAGAGATCACAGCCAGTGTCTCTGGGGGCTCTGTCCAGGGGGTTCCTGAGCCCTGCCAGGGAAGCCCTGGACTCCCACAGAGCCCAATTTTGGGAAAAGAAGGAAAAGAAGGAAAAGAAGGAAAAGAGGCAAAGGGTCGGCGGAACGAACAGAGCCAGGAGGTGACACAAAGGGGATGTCCAGGCCGGGCAGTGGCAGGGGACAGCGGCTCACCTGCAGAACCCGTGGTCGGCCTCACTGAGGGTCTGGAAGATGCAGGTCCGGGAGGCTTCGCTGCCCCGGGCGCCCGGGACGAGCAGGGCCAGAGCCACCAGCACGGCCCCCAGCAGCTTCATCCTGCCCTGGGGACACGGGGACAGCGAGGGTCAGCCACGGGGACAGCGAGGGTCAGCCACGGGGACACGGGGACAGCCCCACGGGGACACGGGGACAGCGAGGGTCAGCCACGGGGACAGTGAGGGTCAGGCACGGGGACAGTGAGGGTCAGCCACGGGGACAGCGAGGGTCAGCCCCACGGGGACAGCGAGGGTCAGCCCCACGGGGACACGGGGACAGCCCCATGGGGACACAGGGACAGCCCCACGGGGACAGCGAGGGTCAGCCACAGGGACAGCGAGGGTCAGCCCCACGGGGACACAGGGTCAGCCCCACGGGGACATGGGGACAGCCCCATGGGGACACGGGGACAGCCCCATGGGGACACGGGGACAGCCCCATGGGGACACGGGGACAGCCCCATGGGGACAGCAAGGGTCAGCCCCACGGGGACACGGGGACAGCCCCATGGGGACACGGGGACAGCCCCATGGGGACACGGGGACAGCCCCATGGGGACAGCAAGGGTCAGCCCCACGGGGACACGGGGACAGCCCCACGGGGACATGGGGACAGCCCCACGGGGACACAGGGTCAGCCCCACGGGGACAGCGAGGGTCAGCCCCACGGGGACATGGGGACAGCCCCATGGGGACACAGGGACAGCCCCACGGGGACAGCGAGGGTCAGCCACGGGGACAGCGAGGGTCAGCCCCACAGGGACAGTGAGGGTCAGGCACGGGGACACGGGGACAGCGAGGGTCAGCCCCACGGGGACATGGGGACAGCCCCACGGGGACAGCGAGGGTCAGCCACAGGGACAGCGAGGGTCAGGCACGGGGACACGGGGACAGCCCCACGGGGACATGGGGACAGCCCCATGGGGACAGCGAGGGTCAGCCACAGGGACAGCGAGGGTCAGCCCCACGGGGACACGGGGACAGTCCCACGGGGACACAGGGACAGCGATGGTCAGCCCCACGGGGACATGGGGACAGCCCCACGGGGACAGCGAGGGTCAGCCCCACGAGGACAGCGAGGGTCAGCCACGGGGACACAGGGACAGCCCCATGGGGACACGGGGACAGCCCCACGGGGACAGCGAGGGTCAGCCACAGGGACAGCGAGGGTCAGCCCCACGGGGACACGGGGACAGCCCCACGGGGACATGGGGACAGCCCCATGGGGACACAGGGACAGCCCCACGGGGACACGGCACCAGCTCCAGCCACCGCACCCCGAGCCTTGCCCGGCGGATCAGGCTCCTTTTTGAGCCAGAGATGGGGTAACCGAGAGGCACTTTACAAATTTTTATTCTATATTTACTCTCATGTGAAGGGTGAGGCAATACATATATAATTTAAATTTTATGTGTATTTTTATATACATATATTATATTCATATATAATGTATATATATATATATTCAATTGTTATAATTCACGCCATTACAATCAGAAGCCAACTATTTTTTAATTATAATGCATTATAAGCGTTTTTTTGGCCTATCAGCTTTTGCCACGCCACACTGTCAATGTTTCAAAGTTAATTATAATTACTCCTCATGGGTTTTACTGTAATGCAGCTTTCATAGTGCTACTTCTCTAAAGCATTTAATTTTATTTGTAAGGCCATCCTTTCAAACTTGTTTCTAGTTATATTTCTCTCTCAACAAAGCCTGTCCTGTGGTATTTTTACACCGGTATTTCTTATCTCGAGGTTTGCAAAGAGGTGCAAACCGCTCATTTACCCCACCTCGGAGTCACAAAAAACCCTAATCCAAAAAAAATTGCCCATCACTTCCTCCTGCAGCTCTGTTGTAAATGCAGGGGAACCCAATGGGAAGAAATGGCGATGTGTGACTCAATTCAGAAGGCTGAATGATTTCTTTATTATAACTATGCTAAAATACATTAATATACTCTATAAAAGGAGGATACTAAAACTACAAACTACTTTTTCTGACTCTAACACAACTCATGATCCTCTCTGAGAGTCCAGCCCCTGGTGGGTTGGATTGGCCACCAGCTCAAACAATCCTCACCAGAATCCAACCAAGCACTCACCCCAGGTAAAAAATTCTCTAAATACATTCCACATAGGAAAAACAAGGAGCAGAAATAGAAATCGTTTTCATTTCTCTCCGTGCACCTCTATGAAAAATCCTGAGGGGGAGAGAAACGTGCTTGCCACACAGCTCCACAACTTGAATCCCGTTTATTGTGGGACTGAGCCGTTTCCTCTGAAAATTCAACTTTAATCCCGTTTATTGCACAACTGAGCCGTTTCCTCTGAAAACCCAACTTCAATCCCGTTTATTGCACAACTGAGCCGTTTCCTCTGAAAATCCAACTTCAATCCCGTTTATTGCACAACTGAGCCGTTTCCTCTGAAAATTCAACTTCAATCCCGTTTATTGCACAACTGAACCGTTTCCTCTGAAAACCCAACTTCAATCCCGTTTATTGCGGGACTGAGCCGTTTCCTCTGAAAACCCAACTTCAATCCCGTTTATTGTGGGACTGAGCCGTTTCCTCTGAAAACCCAACTTCAATCCCGTTTATTGCAGGACTGAGCCGTTTCCTCTGAAAACCCAACTTTAATCCTGTTTATTGTGGGACTGAGCCGTTTCCTCTGAAAACCCAACTTCAATCCCGTTTATTGCACAACTGAGCCGTTTCCTCTGAAAACCCAACTTGAATCCCGTTTATTGTGGGACTGAGCCGTTTCCTCTGAAAACCCAACTTCAATCCCGTTTATTCCAGAATTTAGCCGTTTCCTGCCGCTCCCCTTCGCCAGGCACCCCCAGCCCAGCTCGCCGGACCCTTTTTTTGTGCTTCCTCCCCCTCCGCGTGGCACCGGGAATGTCCCCACGCGGTGACACCACGCTCCAAACCCAGCTCCGGGAGGGGACAGAATCCCCATCTCCACCTGCTGCTCTCCCAAATGCGACGGAAAACCGGGATCGGGAGCGGTTGTGCTGCGTCCAGCACCACCCCCGAGGACACACGGACCAGCCAGGCCACCGGGACGTGTCCCCGACCCCGGGCAGGGCAACCCCGACCCAGCCGCCGCCTCCAGCGCTTTTCCCACGCCAGGACAGCTCTGGCCACCCCTTTTTAAGCCACACGAAGCCTCGAGGGGGACGAGGGGACGCGGGGCTGGGTCGCCCACCCATCCCTCGCCATCCCTCGCCTCCTGGCAGAGCCGGTAGCCACGGGCCACCGGAGAGCCACTTACCAAGGTCCTGGGGGCGGCTGAGCAGCTCCGAGGCAGAGCCCGGAGGTTTGAGGTTGCCGTGGAGATGGTTTCCTCGGAAGGAAGGGACAGAGGGACCGGGAATGAGAAGTCAAAGCCCCGGGGAAGGAGCAGAGGCTGCTCCGGACCTGCCAACGGCGTTTTAACCCCCCGGCAACCGCCCCAACCGGCCCGAGCGGCGCCGGGCGCGCTCCTGCCCAGCCCCCGCGCCGCACCGCCGGCTGCTCCGCCGATTCAGGGGCGCTGCGAGCCCGACTTCCATCTGCCCGTCTCGTCCATCCCCTAATGAGCTCCGGGGAAGAGGCACACGCGAGGAAATGAAAGAAAAAGACAGTGAAGAAGAGCCCGGTGTGAGTCTGGCAGCAGCGAGGGGATCATTACATAATGGAGCTGTGGCTGCACGCTCGGAGAACACGAGCGAGCCCGGCGAGGGAAAGAGGCGTCGGGGATTAACTAATTAGAAACATTAATGGATTGGGAATGATCGGGAGCTTTTTAGGGGCTTAATGGCTCCGGTTCCCACGCTGGCGATGGGCACAGCCCCGTAATTAGAGCCCTGAGCCGGCAAATGGGCTCCCGTGAGTCAGGCTTTTCCCAGGAATGCCGGGATGAGTCAAGGTTTGCACCCTCACGGTGTCACACGGACGGGGAGGTTGAAAATTCGGGATCCCCAGCACCGGGCAAAGCTGGAGACCAGCAGAAAATGCCCAGAAATGTGCTCATGGAACGGTGAGAAAGGCAGGAGTTTCCTTGGAGAAACGGGGATGCGGCTGAAAGTTGAACGAGAGGCAGGCAGGGAGTTGGGCACTCGGGTGGAGATGTGGACGAGGAACTCCTGGCAAAACCTGGAATGGTTTGGGATGGAAGGGTCTGGAATTCCATCCAGAGTCACCCCTGCCAGGGCAGGGACACCTCCCGCTGGCCCAGGGGGCTCCAAACTCACCTTGGACATTTCTGGGGGTCCAGGGAGAGCCACAGCTCCTCTGGGAATTCCATCCCAGCCCCTCCTCACCAGGAATTCCTCCCCAGTATCCCACCCAAACCTCCCCTTTTCCCATTGGAAGCCATTCCCTGTGTCCTGTCCCTCCATCCCTCGTCCCAGTCCCTCTCCCTGCTGACATGCATCCCACATAAAGCAGACACTGAAATTTCTGAAATTTCAGGGAGCATCACATCAGGGGTTTTAAAATTCCCACGCACACTTTCAGTGTGTTCCATCTGGGAAAAATCCAGGTTGGACATGGAGAAAGGTGCCTGAAAGTCCTTAAAAAAGGACTTTCCTTCCCAATATCCCACCCAAACCTCCCCTTTTCCCATTGGAAGCCATTCCCTGTGTCCTGTCCCTCCATCCCTCGTCCCCAGTCCCTCTCCCTGCTGAAACACATCCCACATAAAGCAGATACTGAAATTTCAGGGAGCGTCACATCAGGGGTTTTAAAATTTTCAAATTTTTTCTTCTCCAGACCCTTTGCAGTGTTTTGTTTTGTTTTTGTTTTTGTTTTGTTTTGGTTTTTTTGTGTTTTTTGTTTTTTTGGGGTTTTTGTGACCCCTTTGCAGAGCTTCCCCAAACAACACCAAGAAGCCAAAATGGGATGAATTCAGAGCAGGGATATTCTTTTTTCCCCCAAGCCCAAAGACAGAGAAAAGCCCTTTGGAGAGCCAAAATCAGCCCCTTCCATCTGGAAACCTCTCACAGATCATCCCAAAAGGGTTTGGCAATGGAAAAGGTGAAGGGGGATCTCCCAGGGATGCTCAGGAAGCAAAACTCATGGGAGCAACAATTTTACATTTTTAAAAATGTAAAATTTTACAAATTTTTCATCTTCCTGTGTAAGATGAGCCGTGACTTCCTCCCTAAAAAAAAAATAAAACAAAGAAAAAAAAAATGTTTGGGTTTTTTTAAACAAAGATTTTATTTCCTCCACTCAGGAAACAGATTTTAAAGTGCAGCAGGAAACTTGTTCAGCTTTTACCAGGACAAAAAAAATCCATGGGAAAATGCTGCCAGGGCTGGACACCCTCTGCTGTGTGATGCTCCCGAGGGGGTGGGAAACCGCTGGAATATTTAATTTTTAAATTAAATATTAAACCCCTGTGGCTTCCAAACCCAGGCCAAGGTGACCCCAGAGCTGCTGCCTTTGCTGTCCCCGCCACATTCCTGGAAATCCGAGCCCAGGGCTGGGCGATTTCCACCGGGATCCTCCTCTCCATCCTCCTGCCCGTGCCTGGAGCTCTCCGGGCTGGGGAGAAGCAGGAAAATCCCTGAGGCTGCACGCAGGAATTTCCCCTCTGGAGAAGGATCCTGCTGCTGGAAAAGGCAGCTTGGGTGACAAACGGAAAGGTAAATTTTAAGGGATTTCGAGATTTTAGAGGAGGTAAGATTTTATTTAAAGATAAGCCTTACTAGAGTTAATTAAAATAAATGAGTAGGCCTTGATGAAGTTAGGAGTTAGTAGTTAACTAATAACTGATTGCTCATCAGCACAATGTTGAGTTAGCTGGGTTTGTAATGAAGAATATAAATTGACAAAGAGCTTTTAGGAACATCAGACAATTGTGGCCTCCTCTGTTCTGAAACCAAGTGAAGACAAGGAATGGGAGTTCTACCCAGAGTTCATTTGTCATATTTGCATTGAAAAGGTAGAAAGGTCAGAACGAGGGAAAAACTTCATTGACTTCCTCATTTTGGGACCTGTCCCCATGGAAGGGACACCGACCCATTTCAAGGAACAAACCACGCAGGCTGAATAGATTTTGAAATTATTAGCATATGAAGCAGGGAATGGGATGTACCAAAATGATGAATATGCATTTGTATTTTGGGCATTCAACACTTGGATGGATAAAAGGGCTCTGTAATCACCTGGAAGCTGCGGTGTGGATTTGGGATCCCACACACAATAAACACACACTTTGTAACTTTAAACTGTCAGAGAGTTTTTGTCTGTCACAGCTGGATATTGGTATTAGATCAATATCCAGATTTTTTAAATAAATCACTTTCTAACTCTAAACTGTTAGAGAGTTTTTGTCTGTCACAGCTGGATATTGGTATTAGATCAATATCCAGATTTTTTTAATAAATCAAAACCAGCTCCCAGGGAGGGGAAATGATGCCTCAGGTTTGAGCTTTTCTATTTTTCACATTCTGAGCTGCTTTGGTGCGTGGGTCTGGGCTTCACCCCGGGGGATGCTGAGCTCTGCACAGAGCAGGGAGACAAAACAACTCCTGCTCCAGCTGGGACCGAGGACAATCAGGGCAAGTTTAAACAAGGTGGGCTGAAGAGACAAAACAAGGAGGATGGGAATTCACCAGCTAAAGCTGGAATTGGACAATTAACTCCAGCGTGCTGATGGACCAGAACTTCATAAAAGTGACAGACCCCATGACCTGCCTTCCACTTTGGGACCATTTGGACCAAAACTTCATAAAAGTGACAGACCCCGTGACCTGTCTTCCACTTTGGGACCATTTGGACCAAAACTTCATAAAAGTGACAGACCCCATGACCTGCCTTCCATTTTGGGACCATTTGGACCAAAACTTAATAAAAGTGACAGACCCCATGACCTGCCTTCCATTTTGGGACCATTTAGACCAAAACTTCATAAAAGTGACAGACCCCATGACCTGCCTTCCATTTTGGGACCATTTGGACCAAAACTGAATAAAAGTGACAGACCCCATGACCTGTCTTCCATTTTGGGGCCATTTGGACCAAAACTTAATAAAAGTGACAGACCCCGTGACCGGTTGTGCATTTTGGGACCTTTTTGGTTGATTTGGGTGCAGCCCTGGCTGGGCTCTTGTGCTGCCCAAGGTGGATGCATCGAGATAATTTTAATAAATCCCTGCTTTATTATTTTTTTATTCTGTAGCTCTTCCAGCTCTGTTCTAGCTCAGCCTTCCCGGGTTCCTGTCCCGGGCTGTTCCCAGGTTCCCAGTCCTGACCCAGGACTGCAGGAATCTCGTTTTTCCAGCCTGGAAGCCTCTGGCACCGTCCTCACATGAGGCTCAGAGCCGAGGGAAGTCCAGGAATTGCCCCCTCATTCCAGCGTGGGATGAGAAACAAAAAAAGATGCTTCCCTGCTGTGAAAAACGCCAATCGCTTGGTTTTTAAAATTTTAAAAGTTTAATAATAATAATAAAATTGTTATAAAAATAATAATACAATTAGAGTAATAAAGTTTAGAGTGAGGACAATTACAAGACAATAAAAAGCAAAGAATTACAGATGTCTGGATGCTCTCGGACACCAAGTCACAAAAATCATGACTTGTGAACAAAGGAATAACCTTAAACCAATACACTTGTTGCATATTCATACATCCTTCATGGTTATGCAGATATTTTATTTAAAACAAGAAACTCTGTCTGTTGTATGTCAACTGTTTCCTTTAATCTCCTGGCAGCTTTGAGTCTGAGCAAGGCCTTGTGAAAAACAATAATCGCTTGGTTTTTAAAATTTTAAAAGTTTAATAATAATAAAATGGTTATAAAAATAATAATACAATTAGAGTAATAAAGTTTAGAGTGAGGACAATTACAAGACAATAAAAAGCAAAGAATTACGGATGTCCAGATGCTCTCAGACACTAAGTCACAAAAATCATGATTTGTGAACAAAGGAATAACCTTAAACCAATACACTTGTTGCATATTCATTCTTCGTGGTTATGCAGATATTTTATTTAAAACAAGAAACTCTGTCTGTTGTATGTCAACTGTTTCCTTTAATCCTCATGGCAGCTTCGAGTCTGAGCAAGGCCTGAAAAAATTAATTTTTTCTGATAAGAAGCCATAAGTTCCTCTCCTTTGGAAGATTTAGGTGTTCCTCAAAGCGAGTATCTCATCCCTAAAAAAAACTCCCCCCACATACATAATCTCTATTTTAACATTATGTTGGAACCTAAAACTACACTTAACACACTACATAAGAGAATTAATACAGCACAACTTTCTAACATCACACATACAATATTCATTGTAACATTTGCGAAGAGCCAATCATAAATCTGCATTTTTCACACCTGCGCTTTAAAATTTTCGCTTATTTTGGCTAAAATCGCCACTGAAAACCTGTTTACAACTCCTCGGCTCTCCCAGCTTTCACAAGGGCTATTTCCCAATATTCTGAAAATAAAATAAAGCTTTTTGAAGTAATCAGCACAAGATTAATTTAATTGATCAAATGAGGGAATTGATGGAGTAAAATTACTGCAGTCTCAACATCAATTCATTTGGGAGCAGATATTTCAATAGAGGTACAAAAATAAATACATTTTGCATTTGTATCCCCAGCAAACACCTCCAAAATCTGCTCAAAAGCCTCTCAGAGCTGACAAAACCGAGAGGTAGGTGAGGAAATTATTTTCTGTTAATATCAGAGATGAAAAAGCTCTTAATAAAAGGCCGGGAAGGGAGGGAGAAGTGTGGGAATCGTTTTAACAATAACAAAGCACCTGTGAAAGCCAAATCAGCCCAGCTGGGAGCCAAGTTCAACCCGGGCTGAGCCATGGGGCCACAAATGGGGTTTGAGAGGGAAAGGCAGAGGAGCCAAAACCCCCAGCAGATCCCACCTGGGCACTCTCCCATCGCTGCCGAGGGGCCACAATATTCACAATATTCTCCAAGGCAAATTTAAGATCCCGCTGAGGCAAAAATAGAAAATTTTCGAGGCGCCCCATGACCATCAGCTGAGAGGAGAGGAGCTCTCAGAGCTTCCCCCACACGTGCAAAGCCTCCAGCTCTTCATTTATTTCATGTGGAACCGGCACTTCCTGAGCAGAGTTTCACTTAAAAAGTTCATTAAAATCTTGTTTTTACTTCCCAGAAAAGCATTGTTTGGAACTTCCCCCCCTCCGCCACCCCCTGAGCTGGCTTCCTGTTGATGTGAAATCCTGATAAACCAGCGCCCACTTCAGCCTTTCTGCTCTCCCTGCTGCATAAAAAAAGGCCATTTTGCCTTTTTTTTTTAATTTTCAGCTTGCTCCCATCCCATTTCGTTGTGGCCTCGGCTGTCCCCAGGTGTGAGTGGCCTGCAGGGACAGGGAGGTGACACCAGGCCCTGATGTCCCCAGTCCCATGGGGGTTTTTTTTGCTCCCATTTTCAGGCTGGACAAAAATTTTAAGTCATCACTGAGGCCAATAAATCTCAAGTCCTTCCTCATCAGCCAGCCAAAGCTCTGGAAAACAAGGATTTATTCTGCTTTTCACCTGCAGAAATATTTCTGAGCCATAAAAATGCTCCTTGGGCTACCAACAAGACCCACAAGCATCAGCCCAAGCCCAGCTCTTCCTTCAGTAATCCAGCATTTTCTTCTCATTCGGGAAGAAATCCAAATATTTCCAGGAGGCACCTCCATGCCCCGGAGTACACTGAGCGAATTACCTGAGCAACTCCAAAATATCAACACCCACAGGCTGAAAAATCACTAAAAAATCATATTTACACTGCTGATACCAAACAGCAAGGCAGCACGAAGCCAAGCACTCAGTGGCCGGGGGAATTCCCTCAATTTTGGCCTTGCAGGACGCCCATTTTCCAGCCCTTTAATTCTGAAGAAATCAGAAAAGGAAACAAAAGCCACATCCTCTCTCCTCGCTGTGCCCTGGCCTCGCTGTGCTGCTTATCTCCCTTCTCCGTGGGTTGTCCTCTCACGTTTCCCTCCTTCCCAAGAACTCGGTCCCTGCTCCAAGCCAACAACGCCAAGGTCACCTTCACCTTGTCCTGGCCAAGCCCCTGGGCGAGAACTTTGTGAATCAAAAACCCCACTTGGCCCTGGCCACGCCATAAATTTGCATCTGAAGCCATTTGCGGGGCTGGCTCCGCTCCTTGGGGGATTTTTAAGTGGATTTCAGGGATGTGACAGATTTATTGGGCTCCGGAGTTCCCCTGGGTCTGTCTAGAGCCGCGGTGGGGGCAGGGGTTAACGACCCCACGGCACAAAAAGCTGAATGGCTTTTAAAGCTGTTAAAGGGCTGCGATTGGAATTTTGGGTTTCTCCAGCATTTATAAGATGCTGGGGCAAAATCTGGAGGGAGGGGGATGAATTTATCTCCCCAGACACGTCCAGTGAGCCGCAGGCTGGAACAGCAGAGCTTTGGACGCCGGATGCAGATCCCTGGTGCAGCCTGAGATTAAGAGGGGAGGATTTCTGGCTTTTCCCTTTATACCTGCCAAAGCTCCAGCGCTGAACTCTCAGCCCCTCCTGGCCCATTTTCCTGGCCGGCAGCTGTGCCTGGTCGAGCTGGATTAAACCTCGTGGCTGGGAAGGTCACGGGTGAGCGCAGGGGATGGGTCAGAGCCCCAAAAAGGGGGGTGGGACCCACAGCACCCTGTGAGCAGGAATCTCTGTGGGGTCAGGGAAGGGACCCACGATGCTCTTTGCCTTTGGAGCTGGCAGCGCCTCGGCTCCTGCACGGATCCCAGCAGGGCAGCACAAACCCGGCGCTGCTGGGACCCCCGAACCTTGCGCGGCACCACCCCCGTTCCTCTGACTGAGCTGGGTATTCCAGCAGCCATCAGAGAAGAGGGATAGCCGATATTTTCCAGCTGAGCGAGCCCCCCCAGCCCGGCAGCAGCGCCCAGAGCCGCCCCCTTCCCATCCCAAACCTCAGGTGCAGCAGCACGAGCAGGAATTATCCCAATCCCATCCCCTGCAGCGCCCGTGGGATCACAGGATTTGGGGATGCGGCCCCCACCCCAATCCCAACCGCAATCCCAGCCTCGGGGGCGGCTGCCCCATCCCTGAACTCGCCGGGTGCGTTCGGGGAGGGTCGTGGGGAGCTGCAGCCCGGGGAGGTGACCTTGGGGACAGCCGGGATGTGCGGCACACCCGGCACGGCCCCCGCGCCACGGCCGGTACCTTGTGACTGCTCCTGCCGGAGCTGCGGCGCTTTCTGGGCAAGGGCTTCTATTTTGGGCAGAATGTTTTCACTTGGCCTATATTAAGCACATTCATTTCGCAGTCACAAGGCAGCGCAGAGCGGTGCGGGAGCCGCTTCTCCTCCGGCGGCAGCTCCGCAGCCTGGCAGCTCCCCCGACCCCAGCGGTGCTGGCACAGCCCAGCCCAGCCCAGCCCGCTCCTCTCCGGGCGCTGCCCGATCCAATCCCGTTCCCATCCCTCCGTCCCCACAGCGCTGAGCCGCTCTGTATCTTCCCGGCTGGAATTCCTGCGTTAAGCACGGCCCGCTCCCGGCTCCCGGAGACGGGAAAAGCCGCCGGGAATTGCCGCAACACCGACACGCGACCTCAGCTCGGAGGGAAAGCGTTGAGAAACCCTCAGGTGTGACCTCTGCCAACCTCGCCGCGCTCCCCGGGGATGCTGTGTGGGCGCAGGGATGCGGATGGAAGCATTTCCACCTTTTCCCTCCCACTCTCCTGGGCACCGCGGCCTTGGAAAGGAGATTAATCTCTGCCCCGTGCCTCGTGGACGCTCTTAATTGTGATTACAGCCCTTCAGGGATGACAGCAAAAAAATAAACAAACACCTCTTCCAGGTGCCACGGCCCGGCTGGATGAGGCTCGTGGGAAAGCCCTGGGGCAGCGGGATAATGAGGAGCCGCGATGAGGAAGGAGCATCCTCTGCTCTGACTCAGCTCGGGCTCAGCCTGCTCCCACGAGCTGGGACGGACTGCGAGGGTCCCGCTGCCCACCCTGCTGCTCCCCCGTGCCAGCTGGGCACCGGGACCCGCGTGGAATCCCGGCCGGCTGGGCTATAACAGCAGTGCTCCACACTCAGCCTCCACGAGGCTCTGCCCTTCAGCCCCTGGTTTGTTTTCTCCCTCTTCCCGAGGCTCTCCGCAGCCTGGGATGAAGGGGAAGCACAACAGGCTTGACGCTTCCCTAAATCCTCCAGGGAGATCCTGGAGGTGGAACAGTTAAATTGGTTCAAATCCCCCATGTTGATGCATTTACGCCAGATTAACCTTTTCATCAATAGGCTCCCAAATCACTCCGAACTGGCTTAACCCTTCCCTGGATGGGTTTAACTGGTTTGCAGGAGGGGCTGGTAGAGCTTTAACGAGCTCAAAGCCGTGGCGCTTTCCTGGGAAGCCCTGAGCCCACTCATGATCCCCCAAAACCAGTCTGGGGGCTGGAAGGAGGTGAGGGCACTTCCCATATTTGGGGGGAACCCTTCAGCGTGAGCATCTTTTCCAGAACACCTTCCAACTTCTCCCCTGCCCAGGTGGGTTTTTTTTTTGCAGCCCCGTGGCTCTGAAGGGGACCCCAAAATCTCCCCTATGTACAGTTCCTCACAGTGGCAGGGTCGCAGAGCCGCTGCCTTTACACCCCCAAAAACCCCTGAGGTGCAAAGCACAGAAAACAGCCTGGGGTCCCCAGCACGGCCAGCCAGGCCCCCCTTTTCCACCGACCAGTGCCCCTCTTTGCATTACCAGTATCCCCAGTCCCAGGGCAGGGCTGAGCCTGCGCCCGGCCGGCTCTGGCAGAGTCCCAGGGCTGAGCCTGGAGCCAGCGAGGGCCGAGATCCCCCCAGGGTGATCATTTGGGAGCAGTTTGGGCGAAATTAGGACCATTTGCAGATGCTCCAAGACGCGGCTGCAAACCCACCCTTGCTCCGGGCGGGGAACGTTTCCCTTGCTCTGTGACCCAGCAAAACCAGACGCTTTTTAGTACCTCCCACCAAATTAGGCGGAAAATCCCCCCGAGTTCCTTCCCTAATGCAGGGAGTGAGGCCAAAACACCCCGGAGGTGCGAGAGAGGCCGGCGGCACCCCGGGGTGCAGGCGAGCGCTGCGCTGGCCCCGTGTGTGCCGGGCTGCACGTTCCTGCTCTTATCAAATCCATCGGGATCAGCTCCAGCGGCTGCCAGCGCTCTGCAGCGAGGGGAGCAGCCCGAGAGGAGCGCGTTCAAGGGGCTCCTCCCGCTCCATAATCCCATTATCCCGTGGCGCTGCCCGTAATGCCATCGCCTCCCTCCTTTCCCACGGAGTCACCGCTCGGTCCCACTGAGTCACGCCCGTGCCTCCTTTCCGTGGCCCGTGGCCATTTCCCCGGTGCCTCGGTTCCCATTGACTCACCCATCCCATTCAGAGCTCACCGTCTCTTTTTTCCAGTTCCCATCCCGGGCATTTCTGGTCACTCGGACTCGCCTGGGATCTGCCTTCCTTCCCTGAATCCCTGAGGAGCATCCCAGAGCGGGCAGCTCCTAAAATCACCTTCCAACCTGTGCAGAAGTGCTATCCCCAGGCCTCGAGGCTGCAGGGAGCTTCCTTTTCCAGGAGCAAAGGATTCTCCCCATTTTTCACCCTGCCTGGCATCTTCTGCTGTGTTGGGTTTTTTTGTTTGTTTGTTTGTTTGTTTCCCCTCACAGATCATGAGAAAATTAAAAGCTTTGCAGAATTTAGATGCAATCAGTGCCTCAAACATATTCTTTCACACTTCCATCCCTTCCTCCATCGTGGAACCATCCCATGGGTCGTTTTCTCCAGCTGTAGTAGAGGAAACATTTAGGAACGAGTCTGAAAGATTTGGGAACTGCATGGAAATGGGAATTATTTTTTTTTTGGGGGGGTGATCAGGGAGACGCGTGCCGGCGCACCCAGAGCCGGCCCGAGTGGAAAATTCCTGTCGGTTGAGCTGGGATTGCGGTCCAACAGGTTTTTAGTCCCAGCCCCTTGAGTTGTGTCAGTGCAAAAACTCATCCCTAGGGCATTTGTTTGGATCACATGGGCGAGCGTATAAAAATGGGTGCTGCGTGTCCGGGCTAACTTGCCCCTGGAAAGAGAAGGCGGCTGCTGGAGCGGAGGGAAGAGCCGCGGGACGGAGCGGAGCCGCTGCGCTCAGGTAACCGCGCCCGCAGCGAATCGTGCCCCACTTCCACGGGCCCACGGAGAGGCTCAGGGATTCTCCGCCGGCAATTCGTGGGGGAATGCAGGGCTCCTGAGAGTTGGGCAATGGGGGAATTGTGCGGGGGAAGGGCTGGGTCCTGTCCTAGGAACAGCTCCGAGCGCCCCCGAGGCTTTTCCCGGTGCCCGGGGGGATGCAGCCCCTGCGGGGCGGGGAGCGGGCGGCGTTCGCAGCTCCTCCTTCTCTCACCACCCCTTGGAGCTGTCGAGAATTGGGGTGCGGGGCCTGTGGGGTGCCTCGGTGGCCCTCAGGGCAGGGAAGAGGCTGCTCAGGCAGAGCCACGTGCGAGGAGACGCCGAGATGTGCGGGCAGAGAGTTTTCCAGCAGGGAATTTGGCCCCGCTTTCCCCCGGGAAGGGGAATTAAAACCGCGGATAAAGCCGGCGGCGCTCCCCGTGCGCTGCTCGCTGCTTCGGTCACGGCTGTCGGTGGCTCCTGGCCAGTCACCAGCATGGCCAGGAAGCCACTCAGGGCTGCTGGTGCCTCCTGGCCAGTCCCAGGAAGCCACTCAGAGCTGTTAGTGGCACCTGGACAGTCACCAGCATGGCCATGAAACCACTCAAGGCTTCTGGTGGCTCCTGGCAGACCATCAGCATGGTCATGAAGCCACTCAGGGCTGCTGGTGGCACCTGGCCATCACCAGCATGGCCAGGAAGCCACTTGGGGCTTCTGGTAGCACCTGACAGACCATCAGCATGGTCATGAAGCCACTCAGGGCTGCTGGTGGCTCCTGGCCATCACCAGCATGGTCAGGAAGCCACTCAGGGTTGTTGGTGGCTCCTGGCCATCACCAGCATGGTCAGGAAGCCACTCAGGGCTGCTGGTGGCTCCTGGCCAGTTATCAGCATGGTCAGGAAGCCACTCAGGGCTTCTGGTGGCTCCTGGCCATCACCAGCATGGCCAGGAAGTCACTCAGGGCTTCTGGTAGCACCTGACAGACCATCAGCATGGCCAGGAAGCCACTCAGGGCTGCTGGTGGCTCCTGGCCAGTTATCAGCATGGCCAGGAAGCCACTCAGGGCTGCTGGTGGCTCCTGGCCAGTTATCAGCATGGTCAGGAAGCCACTCAGGGCTGTTGGTGGCTCCTGGCCATCACCAGCATGGTCAGGAAGTCACTCAGGGTTTCTGGTGGCTCCTGGCCATCACCAGCATGGTCAGGAAGCCACTCAGGGTTTCTGGTGGCTCCTGGCCATCACCAGCATGGCCAGGAAGCCACTCAGGGTTTCTGGTGGCTTCTGGCCATCACCAGCATGGTCAGGAAGCCACTCAGGGCTTCTGGTGGCTCCTGGCAGACCATCAGCATGGCCAGGAAGCCACTCAGGGCTGCTGGTGGCTCCTGGCCATCACCAGCATGGCCGTGAAGCCACTCAGGGCTGCTGGTGGCACCTGGACAGTCACCAGCATGGCCATGAAACCACTCAAGGCTTCTGGTGGCTCCTGGCAGACCATCAGCATGGCCGTGAAGCCACTCAGGGCTTCTGGTGGCACCTGGCCATCACCAGCATGGCCAGGAAGCCACTCAGGGCTGCTGGTGGCTCCTGGCCAGTTATCAGCATGGCCAGGAAGCCACTCAGGGCTGCTGGTGGCTCCTGGCCAGTTATCAGCATGGTCAGGAAGCCACTCAGGGCTGCTGGTGGCACCTGGCCATCACCAGCATGGTCAGGAAGCCACTCAGGGCTTCTGGTGGCTCCTGGCCATCACCAGCATGGTCAGGAAGCCACTCAGGGCTGTTGGTGGCTCCTGGCCATCACCAGCATGGCCAGGAAGTCACTCAGGGTTTCTGGTGGCTCCTGGCAGACCATCAGCATGGCCAGGAAGCCACTCAGGGCTGCTGGTGGCTCCTGGCAGACCATCAGCACAGCCACGCAGCCACCTGGGTCACCTCTCTGCCTGTGTGCCCTGCACTGCTGCCGCTTCCCTCGCCCTTGGGGTAGGAATTGCCTCTGGGAACCCTGGAGCTGCTTCACAACCAGGGCTGGGCTGATGAAAGAGGGAGATCCTCCTGCCCCGGGGCTCCTGCCTGCTCCCAGTGCTGTCACCTCCATTCTCTCTTTCCCTGCTGTTCCCTCCTCCCTCTCCCCGCTGGGATCTCCAGAAGTTTTCTCCCCACTCAGCTTCTCCTTCTCTGCTCTCCATCCCTACTTGGAGACAGTTGCTTGGAGACAGACTCCTGGCTCTTTAATGTTTTAATCCCTTTTATTTTTTAATGGGGGAATAGCGGGTGCCACCACAGTGGTTGGGAGCAGCTGAGGGAGGAGAGTTCAGGGAAGGTCTGACACCAGAGGGAAAGGTCGAAACCAATCAAACCCAGCATTTTCTCCTTATCAGGAAATATCCAACACTCCATGCCCAGAAAAAAGTCCCAGGAGGGTCCCATTTTCTCCTTTCTCGCCCCAGGCCCCCACCCAGGTGCGGCATGAGATTGAATTCCTAGGCTGGGGGTGGCTTGGAGGGTTATTTTCCTTTTCTGACGAAGAGCCCAGGCTGGTTGGCAACATTATCCACCTATTTTCTGCACTGCTCTCTGTAGCAAGAGAAACCAGGAGAAAAAGGGAAACAGAGAAGCCACAGGATGCGCCGTTATAAGAGGAACTTTCCCCAAAATAGAAGCTTTTCACAGTTTTTTCACGAGGCGTCAGCAGCTCTTAATGCTGTATGAAACTGTGAATCCTGCCTGGAGCAGCCTGCCAGTGCAGCTGCAGCCTTTCCCTGGGTGTGGGGCCGGCCGTGCCCCCCAAAACCTGCCTGGGGTGTCGGGAACAAGCAGCTGGAAGCACAGCCTCGGCTGTGATCCCATCCCAGCAGCTCCTTCTGCACCCCTCGGGGTGGTAAATACAACATATCCCAGCTGGAGGGTGCAGGAATCCTGCACGGATGGATCGAGACCTTGAATTTCGCCCTGACCTGGTTTTTTTAGCTGCAAAAGATCCGTCTGGAGAGCCCCAAATGTTCATGAGCTCAGCGCTGGGGCGAAGGGATCTGGGCTCGTGCAAGGAGCTGCGTTTTACAGGAGCACACGGCTCCTTCTGGGTTTAAATATTTATAAGCTGAGTGATGAGTCCCTGGAGTGCTGCGGCCCTATCGATGGCAGGGTGAGCTGGCACCTGCGCCCTGGCAGGTGGCTGATTCCAGGGCTGGGACGTGGCATCCAGCTGGATTTCTGCACGCAGGGAATTTGCAGAGCTCCCCCAAACTCCTGGCTCTCCTGCTGCTTTTGCAGGGCAGGGCATGGGAGGTGCAAAATTGTTCTTTTTTTTTTTGCTTGTTTTAGACCTTTCCTTCTGTTTCCCAGGCTCTGCTCCCCACCGCTGTGGTGGCACATCCCAGTGTGTCATTTTGCCCCCACTGTTCCCCCATCAAGGTTGGGTTTTGCAATTTTGGCAAAGTTCTGGTTGAAGATTTCTCCCGGCTCCAGTTGGATACTGGGCCTGTAAATGCCATTTTTTTGGAGCTGCCACCTCCCTCCCTGGCTGCTGATGGGCCTGGGGTGCCCATGGGGTGCTTGGAGCAGCTGCTTTGAGCAAGAAGACTTCTTGTAGCCTCATCCAGGAAGCAAAACCGCAGCATTTGGGATTTTAGAGAAGCAAAACCAGAGGGGGGACCCTTGCTGCTCTTCATGGTGAATCCATGGATGGAGCCAGCACCGTGCTGGGTGCCTGGAACCCACTCCCCGCCCGCAGCCAGCACTCTGCTGGCTTTGCCAGGAGCAAATCCCAGGCTGGACTCTGCTCCTGACGTTTGCAGGATGCAGCAGGGAAGGAGGGACAGCCCCTTGCCCTGCCTCGCTCCGGAGCCTTGGCCAAAGCCACCATGCCAGGGGGGACTCCTGGTGGCCACCCCAGGAGCCAGGCACCGCCCAGGGAGCTCAGATCCACGGGAAGGCTCTGAGCCCGAGGGTGAGGTGCTTGGAGAGGGCGTGAGAGCTGGGAGAGCCTCGCCGGGGCCGAGGGGAGGTTGTCCCTGTGGCACCTCGGAGCAGGGGACAGGTCTGTGCGTGTGTTCCATGGACTGATCCGTTTCGGCTGATCCGTAGGGTGGCATGAGGAGGGCAGAGCTGGCAGCGAGATACGGGGACAATGGGGAGACAAGGGACAGCTCTGTCCCCACACCAGGACGCTGCTTGGGCAGCCCAGAACTCGCCTTCCCAACACCTTTGTGTCCCCAGGGTTGGGGGGTGACACCGGGTGGGCAGGGGGTGGCTTTAGGATGCGAGTCCGTGTTCGGGGTGATCTCACAGATCCCTGCGCCCTCTCCTTGCAGAGCCTGCCAAGAGAAAGCGATGGAAAGCCCGGGGAAGGGCAGCCCCGCCGGGAAGATGACAGCCATGGCTCACAGCCTGTAAGTATCTCCTGCCGCCTCCTCCCGCCCCTGCTCCTGGCACTCTTCCACCGGCCACTTTCTCCAGGGACTTTGCTCTTTGCTCCCATCCCACCCACGCCACAGCAACGCCTCCGTTCCCCGTGGATGAGGTAGAAAACAGCAGAGGAAGGCAAAGGCAGGGGCCCAGGGGCTTTGGGAATGTGTAGTCCAGGGCCGCCCGGGGTTTTTGGGGTGTCTCTCTCTCCTAAATCTGCTTTTTCCAGTGACAGATGCATGGCCCTGGTCTGTGCCAGGCTTTCAGCCCCTTGCAAGGTGAACGATGCTGGATTTGGGGGGCAGGGTGGGGGCAGAGCCAGGAAAGCTGTAGTGTTTGCAGAACATCCAAGGAGCATAAGGAAAATGGGTTTGGGTTTGGATTGCTCCATCCTGTCCCCAGTGAGGCTGGGCAGGCTCCTGGCAGCACCTGGGAAAGGTAGAAATGCCCAGGCTTTAAACTGGAGAGTCAAAAAAATTTTACTGGGGCTGGAGCAATGTCTGCTCGTATCTTGGATCTCCTGAGGGCTTCTTCATTCCTGGCTGGGGAGTGGGAGATGGAGGGAGGAGGATGCTGTGGGGTGAACAGAGGGCTTGGTGTGACCCCCAGAGCTCAGCCTGCGGTGTGGAGTCAGGATCACGGAGCTGGACAGACAGAATTCCTTGGGGACAGGTTTAAAACTGGAGAGATGGGAGCGGGAAGCAAAACGCCTTTTAATCACAGCCCAGCCGGAGATCGCGGTGCTGAGGGAAGGGGGATGGCACTGGGCAGCTGCGCCAGGGGCAGCCGTGCCATGCTGTGCTGTTCTGTGCCGTGCCAAGCTTTGCCACAGCGTGGGCTCGCTGGGGAACAGTCAGATGAGACTTGTGTTCCTCCTCCCTCGGAGGAGAGGGGCTGCGAGCAGCACCCACGCTCCACAGCCGCTCCCGACCCCTCTCCCCTGGCCCGTGCCCACCTGGGTGCCTCCATCGTCCGCTCTCTCCTGCCGGGAAACCTTTTCTCCCGGGAAGGAGGCCCGAGAGAGCTCCGCTCCGCCTGCGGGTGACAATCGTGCTTTTGTTTTGCCTGGCTGCGAAAGGGGCAGGCGGGAATTTGGCTGCCCAGAAAGCTGCCGGGAACCCTTTTCTGCCACAATTAAGCACCTGCTACAAGAGAGCAAATAAGCCAAATCATGCGGCTGGCAAACAAGCTCTACGTGTTCCTTCCCCGTGACCCACTCCAAGAAGCAGAAAAGCTCCAGGCTCTGCGGCTCGGCTGCTCGCAGCTCCCGGGGCAGCGATTTCGCAGCTCCCGGGGCAGAAATTCCGCAGCTCCCGGGGCAGAAATTCCGCAGCTCCGGGGGCTCCGCAGCTCCGGGGCTCCGCAGCTCCGGGGGCTCCGCAGCTTCGCAGCTCCGGGGCTCCGCAGCTCCCGGGCCAGCGGCTCCGCAGCTCCCGGGGCTCCGCAGCTCCCGGGGCAGCGATTCCGCAGCTCCGGGGCTCCGCAGCTCCGGGGCTCCGCAGCTCCGGGGCAGCGATTCCGCAGCTCCCGGGGCTCCGCAGCTCCGGGGCTCCGCAGCTCCGGGGCTCCGCAGCTCCGGGGCTCCGCAGCTCCGGGGGCAGCGATTCCGCAGCTCCGGGGCTCCGCAGCTCCCGGGCCAGCGGCTCCGCAGCTCCGGGGGCTCCGCAGCTCCGGGGCTCCGCAGCTCCCGGGGCTCCGCAGCTCCGGGGCTCCGGGGCTCCGCAGCTCCCGGGGCTCCGCAGCTCCGGGGCTCCGCAGCTCCGCAGCTCCCGGGGCTCCGCAGCTCCGCCGCCGCCTCCTCCCGGTCCCGGCGTGGCCACCGAGGCAGCGCCGGGAGCTGCCTCTTTGCCGGCTCAAAACCCAAAAGGGCTTTCCCCTCCCCAAATTAGCGGCTCCATCTCCTTCTGCTATGGAGAGACAGATCCCCGTGCTGCGAGTTCGGTGAGGCGGGGGCCGGCGGCGGGGCTGGGCGGGCTGTGCCTGGGTTTTGCATCAGTGGCAGCCCCGGCACGGGCCTGCTCCGAGCCGGACGGCGTCAGGCCGAGCAGGGGGCCGAGCTTAGCGCGGCTCCGAGGCGGGGACGGGCAGGGAAGGCGGCTGGAAGCCTCGGGAAGGGATGGCGAGCATCACATGATGCGGATGTCGGGGGTCAGAGCAGCGCGGCCGGCGGCGCCTTCCCGGCAGCCGCGCTGCAAAAGATGACTCGGAGGTTTTTTGTGTTTTTTTTTTTTTTTTTTGGTGCCCTGAAGGTTCAGATTTTGGGGAGGAGAGGGCTGCAATAAGGCATGTAGAGAAGGGTAAAAGGGCAGGATCGCAGCGTGTGGCCTGTGCTTGGAGGGCACGGAGGGATGGAGCAGGTTCGCTCCTCACCACGAGAAGCCCTGTGAGGGTTTGGGGGTGCTCCGGGGAGGATGTGGGGCTTGTGAGGGGTCTCCTCCACCAGCAGCACCACACATGGCCCAGCTGGGAGCTGGCAGCTCTCTGAAATTTGGGGAGAGGGAAAGATCTCAGAGGGATGCAGGAGAGGGTGCACCCCTTCCCCAGGTCAGGACTGGGGGGCACGGGCAGGGGGGATCGGATGCAGAGGAAGGATGGAGGTGATATTTAGGGGGGATGAGGGTGTCATCCCCCCTATGGATGTCACAGAGGATGGAGGGCAGGGTAGGGCTCTCATGCAGATGGAGGATTGGGATCCATGGAGTGCAGGATTGGGGGCCAGGACGGAGCTCCCTGTATGGGAGGGTTTTAGGGCCAGGATGGTGTCGCATGGAAGGCAGCATTGGGGAGGCCCAGCAGAGTCCCCAGCAGGGGAGAATTAGCGACACGATGGGGGCCCGAAGGCAGAATTGTGGGGGCAAGACTGAACCCCCTGCAAGGCAAGGTGAGACGACATGACTGGGTCTCAAGGCGGATTTAGGGGGACATGACAAAGCCCCTGCGAGGGAGGTTTAGGGGCAGGATTGGGGGTCCCACGGCAGGACTCGGAGCCACAACGGGGGACACGCCGAGGGTCCCCCCGCGCGGCAGGACGCGCGGACCCCCCGCTCCCCCCCGAGTCGCGGAGCCAATGCGCGGCAGCGGAGGGTGGGGGGGCGGCCCGGGGCGGGGCTCGGCGGGCTCCGCTTGTTTTTTGTGAATGGAAGGCGGGGCGGCCGCGACTGCAGCGCGCAGGGCGGCGCGCTCCGCTGGGCGCAGCGGGCCGCGGATGCGGAGATCGCGGAGCCGCCATGGGCCGCCCCGGCCCTGAGCCGCGCAGCGCGGCCCTGCGCAGCCCCGCGCAGCCCCGCCGCGCCACGAGCGCCGTGGCCATGTCCGGAGGGGCGAGCCCGGCCCCGGCCCCTGGGAGCCGCCGCTTCGTCTGTGTTGGTGTAAGTACCGGGAGACCCCCCCGCGCTTCCGCCCCGCGTCCCGCTCCGCCTCCGCGCATCCTGCCCCGCCGCCGGACGCGGGGACGGCGAGGCCCCTTCGCCGTGCCCCGCACCCCCGGGCCGGGTGGCTTGAGCCGCCCCGAGCCCCCTCGCCACGCCTCGCGCCGGTTCCCGGTGTTCTCCGGTCCCCTCGCCGTGTCCCGCACCCACCCGCTCGCGGGGCTTCCCGTCCGCCTCGCCGTGCCAGCACCCCCGGGCAGGGTGCTGCGAGCACCCCAAGCTCCTCGCCGTGCCCCGCACCCCCGGTTCAGGGTGCTGCGAGCACCCCAAGCTCCTCGCCGTGCCCCGCACCCCCGGTTCAGGGTGCTGCGAGCACCCCAAGCTCCTCGCCGTGCCCGCACCCCCGGGCAGGGTGCTGCAAGCACCCCAAGCTCCTCACCGTGCCCGCACCCCCGGTTCAGGGTGCTGCGAGCACCCCAAGCTCACCGTGCCCCGCACCCCCGGTTCAGGGTGCTGCGAGCACCCCAAGCTCCTCACCGTGCCCGCACCCCCGGTTCAGGGTGCTGCGAGCACCCCAAGCTCACCGTGCCCCGCACCCCCGGTTCAGGGTGCTGCCAGCACCCCAAGCTCCTCGCCCTGCCCTGCACCCCCGAGCCGGGTGCTGCGAGCACCCCAAGCTCACCGTGCCCCGCACCCCCGAGCTGGGTGCTGCGAGCACCCCAAGCTCCTCGCCGTGCCCCGCACCCCCGGTTCAGGGTGCTGCGAGCACCCCAAGCTCCTCGCCGTGCCCCGCACCCCTGGGCAGGGTGCTGCGAGCACCCCAAGCTCCTTGCCCTGCCCCACACCCCCGGTTCAGGGTGCTGCGAGCACCCCAAGCTCCTCGCCGTGCCCGCACCCCTGGGCAGGGTGCTGTGAGCACCCCAAGCTCCTCGCCGTGCCCCACACCCCCGGTTCAGGGTGCTGCGAGCACCCCAAGCTCACCGTGCCCTGCACCCCCGGGCAGGGTGCTGCGAGCACCCCAAGCTCCTCGCCGTGCCCCGCACCCCTGGGCAGGGTGCTGCGAGCACCCCAAGCTCCTTGCCCTGCCCCACACCCCCGGTTCAGGGTGCTGCGAGCACCCCAAGCTCCTCGCCGTGCCCGCACCCCTGGGCAGGGTGCTGTGAGCACCCCAAGCTCCTCGCCGTGCCCGCACCCCCGGGCAGGGTGCTGCGAGCTCTCCTGAGACTCCCTGCGGTGCCCCACATCCCTGGCCTAGGTCCTCCCCAGTCTCCTTGCGATGTCCTGCAGCCTCAACCTTCTGGAGAAGCCCCGCACGCCTGGCCTGGGTCCTCCCCGCCCTTCCTCTCCATGCCCTGCACCCCGTCGCCGTGCTTCCTGCCCCTTTTGCAATGCCCCACAGCCCCGGTTCGGGTGCTCGGAACATCCCTGAGCCCCCTTGTGATGCCCGCACCCTCTGCCATGCCCCGCACCCCCGATCCGGATGCTCCGAGCACCCCCGACACCCCTCGCAATTCCCTGCACCCCCGATCCGCCTGCTCGCCGCTCCCTCCCCAACCTCCTGCACCCTGCCTCAGTGCTCCCTGAGCCCTCTGCCATGCCTGCACCCCAATCCCGGTGCCCCCCGAGCCTCTGCCATGCCTGCACCCCAATCCCGGTGCCCCCTGAGCCCTCTGCCATGCCCGCACCCCAATCCCGGTGCTCCCCGAGCCCTCTGCGATGCCCTACACCCCAATCCCGGTGCTCCCCGAGCCCTCTGCCATGCCCGCACCCTGCCTCAGTGCCCCCCAAGCCCTCTGCCATGCCCTCACCCTGACTCAGTGCTCCCCGAGCCCTCTGCCATGCCTGCACCCCAATCCCGGTGCCCCCTGAGCCCTCTGCCATGCCCCCACCCTGCCTCAGTGCTCCCCGAGCCCTCTGCCATGCCCTCACCCCAATCCCGGTGCCCCCCGAGCCCTCTGCCATGCCCTCACCCTGACTCAGTGCCCCCCGAGCCCTCTGCCATGCCCCCACCCCAATCCCGGTGCCCCCCGAGCCTCTGCCATGCCCTCACCCCGGTCCCGGTGCCCCCTGCCCGCCGCATCCCCCGGCCGTGCTGCAGCCCCGCTCGGGGCCCGTTTCTCCCGCACCGCCTCCCGCCGCGGCCTCCCCGGCCCCGTTCCTCCCGCACCCCGTTATTTCTGGCCATCGCCGCCGTTTCGGGGCGGCTTCGCCCCGGTTTGGGGGTTCTCCTCCCCTGGCGAAGTGCGGGATGGAGGATTGGGAGCCTGGGAGTTGCTAAGCGACAGCTCCCGGGGTGATGGTGCAGTTGCCGTGGCAACCGCGGGCTGGGAGGCTGGAAGGAGCAATTTTGGGGTTCTCCGTGGTGGGGTTGTGGGTGTGAATTGGGTGCCCGTGGTTTGGCTGGGGGGCTGCTGGCTGGAGCAGCCCTGCTCCTCTGGGAAGAGCTTTTCCTTCGGGGGGAACTCCAATCTCTCAGCATCTCGGGTTATTTTTACTCTCCGGTGGGTTTTGGAGCTGTTCCCAGGAGAGAAGTGATGGTGGGGAAGGTGAGGAGAGGGCTTGAAAAGGTTCAGCCCCTCCTGGGGTGGTGTCAGGGGTGAGAGGCTGTGACCCCCCCGCTGCCCTGTGGGGCTAACAGAGCTCCCCAGTGATGTTCTGCTTTACTGAGAACCTAATTTTTGTCCCTGCTGCTGTCCCCCTCTCCCCCTCCTCACGGCAGGCACTGATCCCACAAGGATTTAGCCCTTAATTCCCATGAGGCACCAGACTTTCCCGGCTGGCTTGGCTGGGGGTGGGCTGAGCTCCCCACAAGGGACAAACATCCCAAGTGCCACCTGCAGTTGTCATTCCTGTGCCATCCCCCTCCATCCCAATGGAGCACAGCTGAGCCCAAAAATAACCACAGCAAAGCTCCCCAAGCACTCACACCCCCCAGCTCGGAGATCTCCTGGTCCTACCGAGCCGAGCTGATCCTGGGGAGGAGCAGGGGACACGGGATGGCAGCAGAGGGGGACAGAAATGGATTTTGAGGGGCTCATGGGGAAGGAGCCCACCTGCCCTGCTGCTGCTCCTGGTTTCCAAAGCCCTTTGGGACGAATTCCCCGCATCCCAAAGGATGGAGGGGGTGTGGAATGCGGCGACAACTACTCAGAGAAGTTTTGTCTCTGAAGTGAGCAGGATTTGTGCCACCTGCCTTTGCCTCCAGCTGCCCACGGGGACCCAGGTGTGCCCAGGGAGGCTGCGCACGGAGGGAGCTGCTAACATTGGCAAGTCCTTGCCAGGCTGCTGGTTTGGGGAGCTGTGGTCCCACGTGCAGGGCTCCGTTGCCATCGTTACCGGGTATTTTCGCTCACTGCGCTGGTGGTTTATTATAGCAGCTCGGGAGGCCGCTGCCAGGAGGGAGCGACGAGGGGGAAGAGATCCGTGGCCTTGGGAAGTTCAGAGAAATTGGGATGTGGGGCTTTTGTCCTCCTTGCCATCCCAAGAGGGAAGAGATCTGTGGGCTTGGGAAATTCAGAGAAATTGGGATGTGGAGGTTTTGTCCTCCTTTCCATCCCAAGAGGGAAGAGATCTGTGGGCTTGGGAAGTTCAGAGAAATTGGGATGTGGGGGTTTTTTGTCCTTTTTGCTATCCCTCAATCCCCTCAGTGCTTTTTCCCCTGGCAAGCACATAAACCCTCGGGTTCATGCTGTGATGAGTTAATTCTGATTTAGGCTTTGAGCATGGAATGGGTGACACACCTGGGCACACCTGGATGCTGCTCATCAGCTTTGCAGCACCCACAGCACCAACATCTCTCTCAGGAGTGTTGGGGTCACACCTGCTCCTTGGAGCTCTCCCAGTCCCTCTGGGGAACCTAAGGAGTTTCTTCTTGCTGCTCTTAGCTTTGAGAAAATGTCCCGTTGGGAATGGGGTGGGAAAAGGGGGCCAGGACAGTGTCCTCTGCCAGGCAGCAGAGCCTGGCAGTGCCTGCGTGTGCATCGGTCAGGCGGCTCTGGAAGCTTCTCTTGCAAATGCTGGGGATGGAGAAAAGGAAGAGGAGGAAGGCAGAGGGGAGAAAAAAAAAAAGCCTCATCTCACATGAACAAGCATGAGCCGGAGAGCCAGGAGAGGGAGGAGGGCACAATCCAACGCAGGCCATGTGTCTGACGTGGCACAGCAGCCACACTGCCACCAGAACATGAAATTTTAAAGGGGACTGGCGGGCACAGCGAGCTGGGAAGGGCTGAACAGCTGCTGCAGAGCTTCCCCGGGCTGCCAGGGAGTGTCAGCATCCTCCTGCTCTGTGCCCCTGTGGTGCCCTGGTGACACCCCCTGGCTGGTCCTGGCTGTGTTTGCCGAGCCCTCCTTCCCCTCGCAGGTCCCAATTAATGGATTCTGACATGGATTATGAGAGGCCAAACGTAGAAACCATCAAGTGCGTCGTGGTCGGGGACAACGCGGTGGGCAAGACCCGGCTCATCTGTGCCCGTGCCTGCAACGCCACCCTGACCCAGTACCAGCTCCTCGCCACCCACGTGCCCACGGTGTGGGCCATCGACCAGTACCGCGTCTGCCAGGAGGTGAGTGTCGGAATCTGAGGTGTTGATGATTCCCAGAGTGTAGAAAGTCTCTGTCTGTCAGCCCTGTTGTCAAAGAAAAAGCCAAAATTCGTCTGTGCTGGTTCCAAGGTTGTTTATTCTGTTTATCTCTCACATGTTCTGCTGCCCTGCCCAGCTCTGTCCTGCAGGGCAGCGTGTGGGGCTCTGCCCTCAGTGGGATGTGACAAACATTAAATACCAGAAACTCCCTGGGCTGCATTTACAAGAACGTGCCAATATCTGTCACCTACGTTGGACAGTGTGTCCCCAGCCTGAACCAACAGAAAAATGCCAACACCACAGTGAGACATGGAGGGCATGAAGAAGGAGAAAAAGGACAAGGCACACCCAATTTCCTCCATCTTGTCCCCTTTGGACCCCTCATCTAGAATCCTAAAATTTTACTTTTGCACTCCTGCCACACTTAATTGTTACTTATATCAAACCCTCAGAGCTGGTAATTCATCCTGTGAGATTGAAAACTCTTTTCCATGGGCAGAGATCACAGCCAGTGTCTCTGGGGCTCTGTCCAGGGGGTTCCTGAGCCCTGCCAGGGTCCCAGGGCAGCCAGAGGGAAGCTCTGGATTCCCACAGTGAGGGCTGCCGAGGCTGCTGCGGGGGCTCATGGACACCCTGTGGTGGACACCCCGAGGAGGTGGAGCCGCGTCCTGCCCCGCTGCTGTTGTTGTGAGGCTCAGGGACTGAGGAGCTGGGTGGTTTCTGTTCCCACAGGTGCTGGAGCGCTCCCGGGATGTGGTAGACGATGTCAGCGTGTCCTTGCGCCTCTGGGACACCTTTGGTGACCACCACAAGGACAGGCGCTTTGCCTACGGCAGGTAGGGAGAGGCAGAGCCCGGGCGCTCCCCTGGGCAGGGAGGGAGTCCCCAAACCTCACCTCAAGCCCTCCCTTGTCCCCTCCCAGGTCCGACGTTGTGGTTTTGTGCTTCTCCATCGCCAACCCCAACTCCCTGCACCATGTGAAGACCATGTGGTACCCGGAGATCAAGCACTTCTGCCCCCGCGCCCCCGTCATCCTGGTGGGCTGCCAGCTCGACCTGCGCTACGCCGACCTGGAGGCCGTCAACCGGGCGCGGCGACCCTTGGCCAGGTGGGACCCTCGTGCCCTGGAGATGTCCCTGCCTGCCCTCCTTCTCTCCAGAAGCCTCCTCTTTAATTATCTCCCGTCTCTTTCAGGCCAATTAAGCCTAACGAGATCCTTCCCCCAGAGAAGGGCAGGGAGGTCGCCAAGGAGCTGGGGATCCCTTATTACGAGACGAGCGTGGTGGCCCAGTTCGGCGTCAAGGACGTCTTTGACAACGCCATCCGTGCCGCCCTCATCTCCCGCCGCCACCTGCAGTTCTGGAAGTCCCACCTGCGCAACGTGCAGCGGCCCCTGCTCCAAGCCCCCTTCCTGCCCCCCAAGCCCCCTCCTCCCATCATCATCGTCCCAGACCCCCCTTCCAACAACGAGGAGCGTCCAGCCCACCTTCTGGAGGACCCCCTGTGCGCGGACGTCATCCTGGTGCTGCAAGAGAAGATCAAAATCTACGCACACAAGATCTACCTCTCCACCTCCTCCTCCAAGTTTTACGACCTGTTCCTCATGGACCTGAGCGAGGAGGACCAACAGGGCACGGCGGGGCACGGCGTCGGCGTGGCCGTCACGGCGGCCGCCGAGCGGATGCTGCACCAGGAGGAGAGGCACCACGGGCGGGATTTCCTCCTGAGGGCCGCCAGCTTCGACATCTGCGAGAGCGCCGAGGAGGCCGGACCCGGCCAGCGCAAACCGTGCCTTAGAGCCTCCACCAGTGACGGGATCCTGCGGGGCAACCGCTACGAGAACGGCGAGCGCGGGCTGCGGCGGGGCCGGAACCTCTCCTCGTGGAGCCGGGCCTTCACCAGCATCCAGGAGGAGATGGCCGAGGACCCGCTGACCTACAAGTCCAAGCTGATGGTGGTGGTGAAGATGGACGCGTCCATCCAGCCGGGTCCTTTCCGGGCCGTGCTGAAGTACCTGTACACGGGCGAGCTGGACGAGAACGAGCGGGACCTCATGCACATCGCTCACATCGCCGAGCTGCTGGAGGTGTTCGACCTGCGCATGATGGTGGCCAACATCCTCAACAACGAGGCGTTCATGAACCAGGAGATCACCAAAGCCTTCCACGTCCGGAGGACAAACCGGGTGAAGGAATGCCTGGCCAAGGGGACTTTCTCGGGTACGGCTCCGGGAGCGGCAGCCTGGTCCTTTGTGGGGGCTCACAGGGTGGGTGGGGGCTCGGAGCTCCTGGCTTTGCTGTGTGTGAGGGGGTGGCCATGCCTCCCCCAGGGTTTTTGGTCACACTTTGCTATTTTGGGGATTTTTGTCGCTTTTCTCCCTGAGAAAGTGAGCGTGAAGCCCTTGCGCAGGGTTTCCTGCTGCCCAGCTGGCCCAGCAGCTCTGTTTATTTATGGAAGAGTTGCAAAGGCGACTTCCTTCTCTCCCAGACTGGATTTTCACAGGGGTCATCCTGATTTATGAGGAGCAAGTGCCCTTAGTAGGATTTCCCCAGCTTTCCAGCCAGCACCACGAGCCACCAGCACGAGGTGACGTCCCAGGGGGACGTGAGTGTCCCAGCCTCCCAGCGGCTGGATTTGTTTCATGGAGATGGATCCTAATATGGTCAGGCAGGCCCTGTCAGGGACAGATGTGTGGTGGCCCTTGCACACCCCTGGGAGAAGCTGTGGGGAGCAGGGCAGGAGATCCCCACCTCCCTCCCAGCTCTCCAAGGACTCAAATTTAGGTGTGACATTTATTTCTCAGGTTTTCCCCTTGGAAAACACCTTGGAATTTCCAAGGGGAAAACCCCTTGGAACAGGCAGAGCCCTGCTGAGGCTCTTCCCCGAGCTCCTCTGAGCTGGCAGGAAATGCTGGATAAAAATGAGGTATTTCACGGGGAAAATACAGGATATGGCAGGCTCCGTGCCCTTCCCTCTGGTGAAGGCGAGGGGGTTCGTGGCTGAGCCCCAGGTGACAGGGCTGTGCTTGTCCCCAGATGTCACCTTCGTGCTGGATGACGGTGCTATCAGTGCCCACAAGCCCCTGCTCATCTCCAGCTGCGACTGGATGGCCGCGATGTTCGGCGGCCCCTTCGTGGAGAGCTCCACCAACGAGGTGAGGATGTTCAAATGATCGCGGGATGTGGTTTCATGCAGGTGATTTTATTGAGAGCGAGCTCTGGGAATCAGGTACAGACCCAAATCTGACAATTCAACACGGCTTTCGAGCTTAATGTATTTTTATATTCTATCCTTCTATAACTTACATATTAATTGTTAAATTTACATTGTTTAGGAGCACACATCATCACAGGATATGATTCCATACAGGTGCTTTTATTGAGAGCTCTGGGAATCAGGGGTGCAGACCCAAATCTGACTCCGACACGGCTTTCGTGCTGAACGTATTTTATATTCTATCCTTCTGTAACTTACATATTAATTATTAAACTTACATTGTTCTATTGTATATATAACTTATATATTAATTATTAAATTTACATTGTTTAGGAATACACATCATCACAGGACATGATTCCATGCAGGTGCTTTTATTGAGAGCTCTGGGAATCGGGGGTGCAGACCCAAATCTGACTCCGACACAGCTTTCGTGCTGAATGTATTTTTATATTCTATCCCTCTATAACTTATATATTAATTTTTAAATTTAAATTGTTTAGGAACACACATCATCATGGGATATGATAATCTGCAGGTGCTTTTATTGAGAGCTCTGGGAATTGGGGGTACAGACCCAAATCTGATTCCCACATGGCTTTTGAGCTGAACGTATTTTATATTCTATCTTTCTATAACTTACATATTATTTATTAAACATACATTGTTCTATTGTATATATAACATATATTAATTATTAAATTTACATTGTTTAGGAATACACATCATCACAGGATATGATTCCATACAAGTGCTTTTATTGAGAGCTCTGGGAATCAGGGGTGCAGACCCAAATCTGACTCCAACACAGCTTTTGAGCTGAACGTATTTTACGTACATATTAATTATTAAACTTATATTGTTCTGTTGTATACATTGACATGAGTTTCTCGTGATCTTTCTGACCACAGTTTCTCATGACTATTCTTACCTTTAAACAGTAATTATATTCCATTACTAATCATCCCATCTAACAATTATATCATTTATCATATCCCAGCTACACAGGTGCAATTCTAGCGAGGTACACGGCCTTCATGTACCTAGGCTATTACTAAGCTTAATTTTCCTTTTCACCTCAAACCCCCATGATTTTAAAACCCTTTTGCTATCAAGGAGAGCTCCTGGGCGGGTGGCACAGCTGGCCAGGAGGTGACAAGGTGTGTGTCTGGCAGGTGGCACTTCCTCACACCAGCAAGAGCTGCATGCGGGCGGTGCTGGAGTACCTGTACACGGGGCAGTTCAGCTCCAGCCCCGACCTGGACGACATGAAGCTCATCATCCTCGCCAACCGCCTCTGCCTGCCGCACCTGGTGGCCCTGACAGGTGAGTCCCGGTGGCTGCAGCGGGGCAGGGTGACCCTCACCCCGTCCCCGCCGCCCCCCGACCCCGCCGTGTCCCCCTGTGCAGAGCAGTACACGGTCACCGGCCTGATGGAGGCGGCGCAGATGATGGTGGACATCGACGGCGACGTGCTGGTGTTCCTGGAGCTGGCTCAGGTAGGACAGGGACCTGTGCTGGCAGGGCTGGGGGTGCTGCAGGTGACACCCTGAGGGGGCTGAGGGGGCTGGGGGTGCTGCAGGTGACACCCAGAGGGGGCTGAGGGGGCTGGGGGTGACACCCAGAGGGGGCTGA
This sequence comes from Lonchura striata, assembly GCF_050655825.1. Lineage (NCBI taxonomy): Eukaryota > Metazoa > Chordata > Aves > Passeriformes > Estrildidae > Lonchura > Lonchura striata. The sequence continues at coordinate 3,566,564 of NC_140724.1, forward strand.
TGGGGCTGGGGGTGCTCCAGGTGACACCCAGAGGGGGCTGAGGGGGCTGGGGGTGCTGCAGGTGACACCCAGAGGGATCTGGCAGGGCTGGGGGTGCTCCAGGTGACACCCAGAGGGGTCTGGCAGGGCATTTGACACCCAGAGGGGTCTGATGGGGCTGGGGGTGACACCCAGAGGGATCTGGCAGGGCTGGGGGTGCTCCAGGTGACACCCAGAGGGGTCTGGCAGGGCTGGGGGTGACACCCAGAGGGGTCTGATGGGGCTGGGGGTGACACCCAGAGGGATCTGGCAGGGCTGGGGGTGCTCCAGGTGACACCCAGAGGGGTCTGGCAGGGCATTTGACACCCAGAGGGGTCTGATGTGGCTGGGGGTGACACCCAGAGGGGTCTGGCAGGGCTGGGGGTGCTCCAGGTGACACCCAGAGGGGTCTGGCAGGGCTGGGGGTGCTGCAGGTGACGCCCAGAGGGGTCTGATGGGGCTGAGGGTGACACCCAGAGGGGTCTGGCAGGGCAGTTGACACCCAGAGGGGACTGGCAGCTCCAGGAGCTGGACAACCAGGTCTGGCCTTGGATGTCCCTGGAGAAATGAGGGAATCCCTGGTGCCGGCCCGTTCCTGGTGGCCCTGAGCTGGCGTCCCATCCTTTTTCCCAGTTCCACTGCGCCTACCAGCTCGCCGACTGGTGCCTGCACCACATCTGCACCAACTACAACAACGTCTGCCGCAAGTTCCCCCGCGACATGAAGGCCATGTCGGGAGGTGAGTGGCAGCCGGGGGGCTGTGGCAGGGGGGTCCCCGCGGTCCTGGCACCCCCCTCACCCCCTTCTGTGCCCGCAGAGAACCAGGAGTACTTCGAGAAGCACCGCTGGCCGCCGGTGTGGTACCTGAAGGAGGAGGATCACTACCAGCGGGCGAAGAAGGAGCGGGAGAAGGAAGACTACCTCCACCTGAAACGGCAGCCCAAGAGGCGCTGGCTCTTCTGGAACGCCTCCTCCTCCCCTTCTTCCTCTCCTTCATCGTCGGCAGCCACAGCCTCCTCTTCCTCCTCCTCCTCCTCCTCCTCGGCTGTGGTTTGAAAGCCCGGTCCTTGCCCTGGCTCCAGCGTCCCGGCGAGGAGGAGGATGAGGATGAGGAGGAGGAGGAAGGGTGGATGCCCTGCCCAGCGCCAGGCTGGGGGGGCACCGGCCCCGCAGCAGAGGCGGGGGCCGCGGTCGCCCGGGAGGGGCTCGGCAGGACTGGCAGAGCCCCGAGCAGCAGGAGAAACTCTCGCCTTCCCAGGGGCACGAGGGCTGTGCTGCGGCTGCACCGCGGGGTTTCCGTTGGAAATTGGTTTTGGTTTTTCGGAACGTCGTCAGCACGAGGAGGAAGGCGATGGCGAAGAAGAAGAAAAAACGCGTCCTGCTTCCAACTTTGATTAGGAACCAGAAGCTCTTAGGGTGTGGTTTGGGTGTCTGATGGCATCTCACCACCTGGAGCCACTGTGGGGGTCCTGCCACCCCCTTGGACTCACAGCAGGGTCAGGCACAGGGCAGGGGACCCTGGTCCCCAAATGCCTCCAGGCACTGCAGGATTTCCCCTACAAGTGGGGTCTGTCCTAATTCAGGGCACAGAGAGGATCGGAGTCCTCTCCTCCCTGTTCTTAACTCTTCAGTTTTGTTTAGACAGAAACTTAAAGCAAAAAAAAAAGAAACCAAAACCCAAACCCAAACCCAGTCCTTCAATCTGCCACACGAGAAACCAACCCCGAGCCCTTGGCTTGGGATTTTAGCCTGGAAGGCTCCATTGTAATAAATGGTATTTTAAAAGCCCGGCGTGCTTCCTGTGTGTGTGGGAGGAGCAGCTGGGCAGGCACATCCTTGTGCCAGGCTCGGGGTGATGCCCTGACCCCCTTCCAGCGCTCCTGGGACGGGCAGGGACAGCGACCCAAACCCTGGTACAACACCAGCGGTGGCTTTTCCATCGGACTAACCCTGCCTGTCCCACCTGTGTCCCTGCAGGGCTGCCAGGCAGGGCAGGAGGCACCCAAACCTCCTCACCCTGCCCGGCTGGGATGGGGAAAGCTCCTTGGAGCCCGTCCCTGCACAGGAGCACCCAGGGAGGCTCCCGGTGGCATCCCCTCCTCCCAGCCGGCCTCGTGGAGCACCTTGGAGCCTCCCGTTCTGCACGCCCACCCTCAGCCTCGGATGCAGGAGCGAGCGGTGGCTCCTCACCCTCGGTGTTGTGTCCCTTGGCAGCCCCAGCGAGCAGGTAGGAGCACGACTTTCTCTCCTTTTCGCACAGTCTGGGCACTCACCGCTGCTTCCCCGAGCCCTGTTCGCCTTCCCCGAGCCAGGACCCGAGCCCTGCATGTGCCTGGCTCTGCAGGAGCCCCTGCCCAGGTCTGCGTGCTCAGGGGGCACAGGGGGATGTGCCCACCAGAGACCCCTGGGCACCAACCCTCCGGGCAGGGCAACAGCAGCTCCTGCTTTTCACCCCAGCCCCACGCTCTTGGAGCAGCTGCCAGGGGCGTTTTTGGGGGCTGAGCAGAGCCCTTTCCTCACTAAGCACTGCATGGATTTGCAACACAGCTACTGCAAAGCAACACACAGAGCCCTGGCTGCGTGGAGCCCGAGCCCCCCGGGGCAGCGCTGCCGCTGCCACCCCCGGCACCAGGGGCAGGGGTCTGGTGTAGGGTAGATAAAGGCCAGGATGGGTGCTGAGAGCTTTTCCTGGCAGAAAGGGCCCTTGGGGGCTGGTGGGGACCATTCCTCGTGGGATGCTGGGGTGGCTGAGCATTAATTCCATGGGCTGAGTCCTCAGTGCCACATGGTGTCCACTGAGACCCTGGTGTCCACTGGGACCCTGGTGTCCACTGAGACCCTGGTGTCCACTGAGACCCTGGTGTCCACTGGGACCCTGGTGTCCACTGAGACCCTGGTGTCCACTAAGACCCTGGTGTCCACTGGGACCCTGGTGTCCACTGGGACCCCGGTGTCCACTGAGACCCTGGTGTCCACTGGGACCCTGGTGTCCACTAAGACCCTGGTGTCCACTAAGACCCTGGTGTCCACTGGGACCCTGGTGTCCACTGGGACTCTGGTGTCCACTAAGACCCTGGTGTCCACTGGGACCCCGGTGTCCACTGAGACCCTGGTGTCCACTGGGACCCTGGTGTCCACTGGGACCCTGGTGTCCACTAAGACCCCGGACAGGCCCTCACCAGAGTTCTGGAGGGGGAAAACAAATCAAACCAGACGAGAAAATCAGGAGGAATATTTTTTTTTTTTAAAGTTAACCCTTCATAAACAGAGATATGTAAAAAACTGGAAAACAGCAAACTGGCTGGGCCAGAGCTCTGTAAAAAACACAGAACCATGCATAAGAATATAACTATTTTTATATAGCTTTTAACTTAACGTATGTCGTATTTACAATTGCTAAATAAATTAAGTAAAAAAATTTCTGCTTGTGGACGCAGTGTTGGAGGGTGGGGGAGAAGGAGAGCAGCAGGAAGGATGCTGAGCACCCTCCCAGCCCACTGGGGATGGACTGGGGGGGTAACTCAAGTAATCCAGTAGTTTTCCCAGCTGTTTTTGCAGCTGGGTTGTCCCTAGCGAGGGACAGGGTGAGGTGCAGCGTTTGGGGAGCTGCCCACGGGCTGGGACGGGCAGGGGGTACCACGGTCACGCTCACACTTAGTGCATTCACCCCTCCACGCTGGGGAACACAGGGACAGCAGGGCCACCCCACGGCCACGGGGCTGACCTGGGCCCACGAGGGGATTCTTCCCTTCTCCGCAGCTCTGGGGCCTCCACAAGGATGTTGGAGGTGTTTGAGGAAATCCAGAGGAGGCCACGGGGCTGCTCTGAGGGCTGGAACCCCTCTGGAGCCAGGCTGGGAGAGCTGAGATTGTCCAGCCTGGAGAACAGAAGGCTCTGGGACACCTCCAAGCCCCTTCCAGTACCTAAAGGGGCTCCAGGAGAGGTGGAGAGGAACTCTGAAAAAGGACCTGGAGTGCCAGGACACGGGAATGGTTTTAAACCGAGTGCAGATGACATTAGACTAGCTAACAGGGATAAATATTTCACATTGAGGGTCGGTAAACACTGGCAGAAAGGCTGCCCAGATAAGCTGCCTCATCCTGGCAAACATTCAAGGTCAGGCTGGATGGGGTTTGGAGCAACCTGGTGGAGTGGAAGGTGTCCCTGGTCCTGGCAGGGGGCTGCCCTTCCCCAGGCAATCCCAGTGTTCCAGTGCAAGTCAATCATTCCTCCTCTCCCCTCCAAGTCAAGTTTTAAATTGCCTCCTAAGAACAAGCAGAACCATTTAAAACAAAACGAAAATTCAGTACACAAAAAGTACCCCCTAGACCCCAGCTGAGCACGCAGAGCCACCAAGCATGGAGAGTGAAGCTTACTTAGAGATGGTCTAAAAGCAGAAGCCATTTCATGATGCCAGGAATCCTTTGAGAATCAAGGATGATCCCGTCCAGAACCACAGGGATGCCAAAAAGCCCTTCTCTGCACTGATCCCAAAGAAGTCTGGGTAGTACCAGTGCTTCCAAATGAGGTGATCCAGGAAGCAGATTGAAATCGTTTGAAAATCTTGGTGTCGACCCAGTGAAATCAATAAACCAGCTTGGATTCCACGAGGAAGCACCAACATCGAAGCTCCCTGAGGCTCACACTTCCCACGAGGATCAGCCCCTCCTGGCTCAGCTGAGCTCACGATGGCTTCCAAAGGAGAGCAGCCACAGGAGCGCTACATACAGCTAAAAATTTAAATATTTCAACACTTGCTGAGGTATTCCACAGCTGTAGCTCGACGGAGGGAGTTGCAGCGCGCGTGCCCTGACCCCTTCAGCTCGTTTCGTGCTGGAAATATCCATCCTTGACCAGCTTGAGGGAGATGTCCTCTGCCACCCCACGGAGGTCGAGGTGGACCAGGGTGTCCAGCAGCACGTTGACAGAGGCCCTGGAGCCCTCCCTGTTCAGCCACTTGCACAGCATGCCGTAGAAGCCGTCGTAGGACTTGGCCATGTTGATGTCATTGTCCCCCATGTTCAGCCTGTGGCCGAATTTCATCCACTCACCCATGGGGATCTTCTCAGCAAAGGTGTAGAAGGTTTTCCGCAGCGCTGGAGGGGAAAAGGACAGCCCAGAGTGTCAGCATTCAGGAACACACATCATCATGGGATATGGTTTTATCTGCAGGTGCTTTTATTGAGAGCTCTGGGAATCAGGGGTGCAGACCCAAATCTGACTCCGACACGGCTTTCAAGCCGAACATATTTTATATTCTATCCTTCTATAACTTACATATTAACTATTAAATTTACATTGTTTAGGAACACACATCATCATGGGATATGATTTTATCTGCAGGTGCTTTTATCGAGAGCTCTGGGAATCAGGGGTGCAGACCCAAATCTGACTCCGACACGGCTTTCGAGCTGAACGTATTTTATATTCTATCCTTATATAAGTTACATATTAATTATTAAACTTATATCGTTCTATTGTATACATTGACATGAGTTTCTAATGATCTTTCTCAGGCCCCTGACCACAGTTTCTCATGATTATTCTTATGATTAAACAGTAATTATATTTAATTACTAAACAATCATCCCATCTAACAATTACATAATTTATCATGTACTAGCTACACAGTTGCAAATACTAGTTCTTCATGTGCTTAAGGTATTGATTTTTCCAGGGCCTACTAAGCTTATTTTCCTGTTAACCCTAAATCCCCATGATTTTAAAACCTTTTTACTATCAAGAGCACGGGCAGCTGGGACAGGAATCCCAGCCCCCAGCACATCCCCTGGGGGATTACCTTCACTGGCTTCCTGCCCTGGTGCTGGAACCAGATGGATCAGGGGTGTCTCATTCTCATTCGGCAGCATCTCCTGGAATGACAATGTCCCTGCTGGAATGACAATGTCACTCCTGGAATGACAATGTCACTCCTGGAATGACAGTGTCACTGCTGGAATGACAGTGTCCTACAGCACCCACCAAGCCCCAGCACCAATGTGTGATTAATGGGGATTGGAGACCCTCTCCCTCTCTCCCAGGGCTGTTGGGGCAGGAGATCACCACCCACCCCAGGACATCCGTGTTTCCTGTCTCTGGATGACAGAGGATGGAGAGGTCCCTCTCTCTCTCCCCCCACAAGGGACACCAGAGTTGTCTTTGCTCAGCACCAGCGTTAAACCCTCCGAGGACTCTCTCCAGTGCAACGAGATTTTGCCACCCTGACCCCGCAAAGAGACCCTTCACCATCTCCCTGAGCAGCCAGGAAGCCCCCCAGGATGGCAGATCTTGGCCTGGCACGCCGGGGCAGAGGTGCCACTCACGTACCCTCACTCCTGGCACGTAAGGCTGCGGCCGCCCTGCAGGCGAGTTGTCCTCTGACCTCACGGTCACCGTCTTGCACAACAGCAGCTTCCCAAACATGGAGCTCTGTGCCAAGGGAGAAACACCAACTGTGGTGGTCTGGGAAGGCAGGACCCCGCCGTGGATCCAAGGGTGTGGATCCCAAGCTTGGAGGAGCTCCGGGCAAGCCCAGCCCGCCCCTACCCTGGGATCTCCGCTGCGGACCCTGGATGTGCCAGCACTGACAGGAAAGTGTTAATGGCACTGAGGAGGGGGCTGGAAGCACCCAGAGAGCCTCCTCTGCTTGGCCCAGCTCTACCACAAGCCTCAGGGATGAGCCTCATCCCTCTGCTCCTCCAGCCTTCCCAGGAACTGCTGGATGAGCCTCATCCCCCTGTTCCTCCAGCCTTCCCAGGAACTGCTGGATGAGCCTCATCCCCCTGCTCCTCCTGCTTTCCCAGCTGGATGAGCCTCATCCCCCTGCTCCTCCAGCCCTCCCAGGAACTGCTGGATGAGCCTCATCCCCCTGCTCCTCCAGCCCTCCCAGTTGGATAAGCCTCATCCCCCTGCTCCTCCAGCCCTCCCAGGAGCTGCTGGCCAAGTGAGGAGCAGAGGGAATGGGAGATGTCACCCCAGCCCACAAACACAGCCACAGCCCCCTGCCATCCCAGGAACTCACCACTATTTCACAGGGAGTCCTGCTCCGGGGTCTCCCATCCCCTGCAAGATGGAAAGAGCACTGTGATCCCTCTTCCCCCAGGCAGGACGCTCTTCCCACCCGGCCCACACCGAGTGGGTGCTCCGGGGTCTCTTTGCCACCCAGCCCACACCAGGTGGGTGCTCCTGGGGTCTCTTTGCCACCCAGCCCACACCGGGTGGGTGCTCCCGGGGTGTCTGTTCCCACCCAGCCCACACCCGGTGGGTGCTCCCGGGGTCTCTCTTCCCACTTTACCCACACCAGTGCAGAGCCCCTGGCCAAGGTGGGTGCCCCAGGGGTCCCCTGCACCCACCTGGGGAGCTGCAGCGGTGTTTGCAGATCACCGCCAGGATGCAAGCTGCTATCAGAGCAATCACGATGCTGATGCCGATCACCTTGGCGGCTAAAGCAGATAAAACAGGGGTGTGAGGGTGTGAGCTGCTGCTGGGGCTGAAGCAGGAGCAGCTGCTCCCATCCCCGTCCCTCCCCCAGCACCCTCACTCACCGTAGGGCCAGGTGGCCGTGTCAGGACCACACAGGAGGTCACTGTCAGGGGTGCAGTGCCTCAGCTCCACCTGACCCTCGGGACACCTGGAAAGGGGACACAGGGTGGGATCAGCAGCCTGGCTCCATAGCACAGATCCCACGGGAGCAGCAGGATCAGATCCCACGGGAGCAGCAGGATCAGATCCCACGGGAGCAGGGGGAGCAGTCCCACGGGAGCAGGGGGATCAGATCCCATGGGGGCAGTGCGATCAGATCCCACGGGAGCAGGGGGATCAGATCCCACGGGGGCAGCGGGATCAGATCCCACGGGAGCAGTGGGATCAGATCCCATGGGAGCAGGGGGAGCAGTCCCACGGGAGAAGTGGGATCAGATCCCACGGGAGCAGCGGGATCAGATCCCACGGGAGCAGTGGGATCAGATCCCACGGGAGCAGGGGGAGCAGTCCCACGGGAGCAGGGGGAGCAGTCCCACGGGAGCAGTGGGATCAGATCCCACAGCAGCAGCGGGATCAGATCCCACAGGAGCAGCAGGATCAGATCTCACTTGAGCAGTGGGATCAGATCCCACAGGAGCAGTGGGATCAGATCCCACGGGAGCAGTGGGATCAGATCCCACGGGAGCAGCAGGATCAGATCTCACAGGAGCAGCGGGATCAGTCCCTCAGGAGCAGACGGATCAGATCCCATGGGAGCATTGGGATCAGTCCCACAGGAGCAGATCCCACGGGAGCAGGGGGAGCAGTCCCACGGGAGCAGCGGGATCAGATCCCACAGGAGCAGTGGGATCAGTCCCACGGAAGCATTGGGATCAGTCCTGCAGGAGCAGTGGGATCAGATCCCACGGGAGCAGGGGGAGCAGTCCCTCAGGAGCAGACGGATCAGATCCCATGGGAGCATTGGGATCAGTCCCACAGGAGCAGATCCCATGGGAGCAGTGGGATCAGTCCCACAGGAGCAGATCCCATGGGAGCAGCAGGATCAGTCCCTCAGGAGCAGCAGGATCAGATCCCACAGGAGCATTGGGATCAGTCCCACAGGAGCAGATCCCATGGGAGCAGCAGGATCAGTCCCTCAGGAGCAGCAGGATCAGATCCCACAGGAGCATTGGGATCAGTCCCACAGGAGCAGATCCCATGGGAGCAGCAGGATCAGTCCCTCAGGAGCAGCAGGATCAGATCCCACAGGAGCATTGGGATCAGTCCCACGGGAGCCACACCCGACCCACCTGGGCCGGCACTTCTGGCACATCTCGCAGGGGTGGTCCGGGGGGCAGAAGGTGCCGCTCTTGCAGACGCACAGCGTGTTCCTGACGCGCTGGCAGGGACTCTGCTTCTCCTGATCTGTGGGACACAGGGGACACGCTCCAGCCCGGCTCCTCTGCCGGGGCAGCAGCGAGTCCCTCCCTGCTGCTGAGTGCCAGCTCTCCTGCCCACGGCTGCCCGTGCCAAGGGAAAAGCAGAGCCCGGCTCAAACTCCACCAGCAGCCTCCAGTGCTGCCGGGAGCCTCGTCCTGCTCCGAGCGGAGCTCTTGTGTCCGAGCTTTGCATGAGGGATGTGGCCTTTAACAGATATGGTTCAGGCACAGATTGCAGCCCCAGCCACTCTCTGGGGACTCTGCAGGTGACACTGTGCTCTGAGAGAGCTCAGCTGGACCCATCCTGAGCCATCAGCCCTGCTGCCCCCCAGCTCCTACCTTCCCTGCACTCCGAGCAGTCCTGGCACCAGCGCAAGGCGTTGGGATATTCCATGTATTCCCCGTCTCTGCAGGGCTCACACCTGCCAGAGCTGTTCTGCTCCTTGCACTCCTCTGCAATGTAGGTGCCTGAAGAGAAAGGGAAACTCTGAACACACAGGGAAGCGGCTGGAGCACCAGGAGAGGCTGAGGGAGCTGGGAAGGGGCTGGAGAATTCCTGAGGGAGCTGGGAAGGGAATGGAGAGTTCCTGAGGGAGCTGGGAAGGGGCTGGAGAGTTCCTGAGGAGCTGGGAAGGGGCTGGAGAGTTCCTGAGGGAGCTGGGAAGGGAATGGAGAGTTCCTGAGGGAGCTGGGAAGGGGCTGGAGAATTCCTGAGGGAGCTGGGAAGGGACTGGAGAATTCCTGAGGGAGCTGGGAAGGGGCTGGAGAATTCCTGAGGGAGCTGGGAAGGGACTGGAGAATTCCTGAGGGAGCTGGGAAGGGAATGGAGAGTTCCTGAGGGAGCTGGGAAGGGGCTGGAGAATCCCTGAGGGAGCTGGGAAGGGGCTGGAGAGTTCCTGAGGGAGATGGGAAGGGGCTCAGCCTGGAGAAAAGGGGGATCAGGGGGGACCTTGTGGCTCTGCACAGCTCCTGCCAGGGACAGGAGGAGAGGGAATGGCCTCAGGCTGGGCCAGGGCAGGCTCAGGGTGGAACCAGCAGGAATTTCCCCATGGAAAGGGAGCTCAGGAGCTGGAACTGCCCAGGGAGGGTTGGATCCCCATCCTGGAGGTGTCCAAGGATGGGTTGGACTCAGCGGCACTCAGTGACAAGGTGGGGATGGGGCACAGGTGGGATTTGATGGCCTTGCAGGGCTTTTCCAACCTGAAGGGTTCTCTGATTCCACCACTAGCGAAGCTCAGAGGCAAATGAGCCAAGAAAGGGAAAATACCCCCAAAATGAGTGCTTAGATCCATGACAGTGGAGCAGGGCAGAGCTGGAGCTCAGGAGGAGCGAGGACACAGAAGAGGAGCACAGTGCAGAGGTGGGATCAGCGCTGAGACCATCTCACCTGCAGGGCACTTCTGGCAATAGACACCATCGTTTTTCCTGTAGTAACCATCTTCCTCTCCCCAGCCTGGATCCAAGTGATCCAAGCTGTCCCTCCTCGTCAAGGTGACAGCACTGGCTCCAAAAACAGCCGCCTGTTAAAAAATACAGAAAACCTCACGTGAAAAACCACCCCAATCCACAGGGCAAGGGGAGAACGGGCAGGGTGAGAGCTGCTGTGCCCAGGGAAGAGGAGGGGGGCTTTGGGATGGCTCAGAGCCACCTCAGCCCAAGGCACTGCCCACAAACCAGGGCTGGCTTTTCCTTGGAAAAGCCTCGGGAGGAGCTTTGGAGGTTTGCAGGGGAATTCTGCCTGCCAGGTTCTCAGTAGGGCAAAGAGTCGCTAACGACCCCTTTTCCTTCCCCAGTTTCTGAGAACAACCCTTTTCCTTCTCCAATTTCTTTTCCTTCCCCAATTTCTTAGAACGACCCTTTTCCTTCCCCAATTTCCGAGTGCACCAACAGCCCCGATGGAAGGGAAGAGTCGGGAAAGGAACAACGGGGTCTGTGGGAGGAAACAGCCCCGTGGCAGGGCTGGAAGCCCCTGGGTTGTCACTCTGGGCTCCCAGGGGACAGCACAGCCTCGTGTTTTCCCTGTTCTCCTGCTGAGGATCAGGAAGAAAAGTCCACATTTTCGCCAGCTCTCCACACCCTTTTTGTGCTGCCTGAGCTCCTGGCTGGGTCACTCCAGGGGGACGATGCTCAGCAGGAATGGCCATTTGTCCCCTTAGGCTTTGGGGGTTTTTGGGCACCTCAGTGTCCCCAACGGGGACAAAGTCATTGGCCTCTGAGCCAGCACAGAGCTGCTCCGTGGATATGCGTGGATATCCATGGATATAAAGCTGGATATCCATGGATATAAAGCTGGATATCCATGGATATAAAGTGGACATCCATGGATATAAAGTGGATATCCATGGATATAAAGCTGGATATCCATGGATATAAATCTGGATATCCATGGATATAAAGTGGACATCCATGGATATAAAGCTGGATATCCATGGATATAAATCTGGATATCTGTGGATATAAAGTGGATATCCATGAATATAAAGCTGCCCCTACATCACCAGGGTGGCGAGGACAGACATGTCACAACACCCATGCGCTACAGGAGACATTTTTCCTATCACAAACATGAGGGCAAAATATTACAGTGAATATTTCTGCCATGAGTCAGAAGCTGCTCGGAAGGCTGAAACAATAGAGCGCCTCTGCCCCTTGCCCGCAGCATCAGTTCCTGCCTCCTCATCCTCCTCCTTCCCGAGCTTACTGCAACAGGAAAAAGCAAAACTGGCTGCAGGGTGAACCCCAACACCTTGGGAAGGCTGAGCTAGAGGAGAGGCTGGGCAGAGCTCAAGAATAAAGCAGGGATTTATTAAAATGATCTCCTCAATGCATCCACCTTGGGCAGCACAAGAGCCCAGGCAGGGCCACACCCAAGATGAACCAAAATGGTCCCAAAATGGTCCCAAAATGGTCCCAAAATGGTCCCAAAATGGTCCCAAAATGGACGACGGGTCACGGGGTCTGTCACTTTCATCCCATTGTTCCAACAATGGAGGAGTTTGGATTAAGGGTTTGGATGTGGAGTTTGGATTCAGAGTTTTGCAAAACCTTTGTTGGAACTCCAAATGTCCCTCAGACATTTTTGGATGCTCCAGGCCCAGGTCAGAAGCATTTGAGACCCTGGCAGGCAGCTGAAAACAGCTGTGATTTTGGGTTTGAACCATGGAATGATTTACCAGCCTTGCAGGAAGAACAAGAAGTCACAAAAGTTTAGATATTAGAGTAGAAGTAGTCACAAAGTAGAGGGAAGAATTTCTGAGTGCTGTACAGGGGGTTTTGGTTTTGTACATGGGGGTCAGAGGGTTTAAGATGGATTTGGGATCTGGGCCTGCCCTGTCCTCCCTCTTTCTCCTTCCTCACCTCCATGTTCCTGGTGATGTTGGCACCCACAGATTGGTTTAGAGTGGAAAGGCACCATTTAATATAGGTAATAGGCATTGGGGAAAACTGTGAACATGTAACACGTAATGTACATATAAAAGATAGAAAAGCACCATTTAATATAGGGAATAGGCATTGGGGAAAACTGTGAACATGTAACACGTAATGTACCATGTAAAAGATAGAAAATCACCATTTAATATAGGTAATAGGCATTGGGGAAAAACTGTGAACATGTAACACGTAATGTACCATATAAAAGATAGAAAAGCACCATTTAATATAGGTAATAGGCATTGGGTAAAACTGTGAACATTTAACACGTAATGTACCATATAAAAGACAGCAGCAGCTCTGGGTGGGGAGAGAAGAAGCAGTCGGGAGTCAGAGGATGTCAGGGTGTGTGTGTGCCTCTGCCTGAGCTGTGAGCAAACCACAGCAGCCCCAGGAGAAAATCTTTTAATTAACTTGCAATAAACTACCATGAGACCGAACAACAGAAGACTTCTGAGCCTTTTTTTGAAAACACAAGTTAGAGGAGAAATTTTTCCACCACACGGAGCCACCCTCAATCCAGGGTGAGCTCCGGCAAAACCCTCACCCTCTCCTTCATCCCACAGCTCCTTTGAAGTCCTGGTTCGAGGGGAGGGAGGGAAGGGAGAGGAGAGATCTGAGCTCAGACTCTGCATTTACTCTTAATTTTCCCTTGTTTTCAGGCCACTGGGCTGGCACGGGAAGGAGAAAGGTTTATTTGACCTTTCCCCTGCCCAGAGGCTGGGAAGCTGCCTGGGGAAAGGGAAAGGCAGAAAGGATGAATAATCCACCTGCTTTTTAGTTTTGATCCATTAGCATATTGGAGTTAATTGTCCAATTATAGCTTCAGGTCACAAAGTCCCATACTCGTTGTTTTTCTCTTAAATCACTGTTGTTTATACTTCTGGGCCTGAAACTTGTGTCAGTTGTCCTTGGCCCCAGGCTAGAGAAGGAATTGTTTTGTCTGGCTACTCTGTGCAGAGAGCTCAGCACCACTCAATAGGAAGCTCAGAACTGCACACCTAGGCAGCACAGAATCTGAAAAACATGAATGCTAAAATTTAAGGCATCTTAATGAATGCTAAAATTTAAGGCCACAGAGCCCCGAAGCCCTGGTCAGCCCAGGGAACGGGGCCAGCTCCAGACCCGGACTTAGAGGGATCAAATCCATGTCCCTCCAACACCTTTTCTGGCTCTGCATCTCCCACGATCTGCTTCTGCTCCTCTTTTCTCCAGCTAGGAATGTTTGTAAGTTTGTCAAGTCTTTTATCCACTTGAGGAGCTCCAGCCACAACAGCTTCACCCATTCTGGTCTTGGAAGTCCTGGCAGTGAAGGGACAATTTGTCCCACTTCCATGGGGGGGGAAAAAAAAATCAATTTTTCTTCCCCACCTGAACTCTGCCACTGTGTGAGGGTGATCACAGCGACACCACAGCGTTTTCTGCAGTTTGGGGGGGCCCCTCAGCCACAGGATTTCATTTCTTTACAGAGAACAGCATCACATGCACGATAAGGTTATCAGTCCCCAGCACCCTGCTGCCATCCCCGACCAAACTATCACTTGGAGAATCCAGCACGGCAGAATTCAGGAGTTTTCACCCACAGTAAACAACTCAAAAAAGCCCGGAGGCAGAGGAATTAGAGGCACAGGAATCCCTCATCAACCAAAAGCCTCTTCCTTCTCAGGGGATGAAGGCTCGGAAAAGCATCGAGCTTTAAACTTTCCCCCTTCCATCCCAAATTTATTTTTCTCCTGAGGTGCTCCTCTTATAAACACGTTTATAGGTTAACTCAGTTAATCAACAGTTACCAAGCTGGTTAGTTGTTAAACGTTAATCACCAGGTTAAATACCTCGATTCTGTTAATTACCCTACCCAACAGACCTCTGTACCCTCTTTTTTATCAGTCAAGTATTACCTCTGCTGCTGCCCAAACTGGCCCTAGCCATAAAGAAGGTAACGTTAGGGACGTATATGCAAATTAAATTAGGAGACATTCGGCACCATTGGAAGGAGCAACACCTAGAAAAGACGAGCCAGCCTGCACTTCGAGAGACTGTGACCTCTCCTGCTTGAGAACTGTCCTCCTACTCACGGCGTAATTCAGGCTGTCACCATAAACCAGCAAGAATTGGAGCAGGGTGAGGACCCTAGACAACCCAAAACCCAAAAGTGTCTTTCTGGGCACTTTTGTGAGGATGGAAGCCCCAGCTGTGCCACAGAGCAAAGCTGCCCATCTCCTCCTCCACGATGCTGAAGGGAGCAGGGACAGCGCGTGTGACACCTCGGGCCCGCACCCAGAGCTGATTGCACAATAAAGGCATCAAAAAGGAGGTTAAAAACCTCCTTGCCCATTGATTTTGTTATATGTAGTAGATATGATTCACACAATTTCTAATATGATATATGTGATATTGAATATTTGTTGGAGTATACACGTTCGTATTAGGATTCCTCCCCACCCTCGCAGGTGAGACCGGGTGTATATTGGAAACTGATTTACAAATAAGGTGCGGCTCGCCAGGAGATGAGATGGGCCATGGCTGGGGAGATACAGGAGATGGACCATGTCTGGGGAGATACAGGAACCCCAGGTGCTGATCATCGCCTGAACGACCCGAGATGGATCTCATGCAAATCCTCAGGCAGGTCCATGTGAATGCAGTGTTGCCGAATTGCCGTAAAATTTCATCACGGGATTCAACAACTACGGGCACTGAATTGTTCTCCCTCATCACCAATAAAGAAAATCTCATTAACCTATGGACTCTGGATAGAAGACTGACTGCCAAAATCTTGGCCTCAGGCAGAATTTTCCCTATAAAAACCGCTCTTGCCAGGATGGAGGTGTGAGCATAGAGGAAATCCTCTGCTGAGGCTGACTTCTGGTGCCAACCCCAGGCTCGGCTCTGTTCTTTCCTTGTGTCTGGCTAGCTAGAATTTGATTGCAAAATAAGTATTTTATTTTTTCATATTAATTTAGCTAAACAAATTTGCATTTATAACAATTTCAATCCCAAAGGACTTGGACCCTGCAGCCAACTCCAAGGAGTGACCTCTGGCTGAGCTCCTGGAAGAGAATCAAACAGCAGCAAGCAAAATGTGACAGGAGCCGTACAGGGCAGGCAGGTGATGTCATCTGCTCCAAGGACAGGGGGCTGGTGCAGGCTGGGAATTTCCCCTGGAATTCCTGCACGCCCATTGAATCCGTGCTCAGCAGATCTCCAAACCTGTGGACTGTGTCCAGCCGTGACGCGAGACCGAACGGACATGACGCAATATCGTACCACCATGTCATGTGAATCATCCCCCGAGCAGCTCCCCAGACATTTTATTCAATAAAAAGGGGTTTAAAAATTAAAAATTCCTGAGGATGTCACCAGCATGCCCTTAGTCGATGGGTTTAATAAGGTCCTTAACTTTACCAGGCCAGTCTACATAAACTCTGCTAAACAACTAATGGAATGAATTGGATGAGCTTTCTCTGAAAACCTGTTTAGGGTAGCGCTGATGTAATTCCTGATGCACGCCTCCATTGCCTGTAACTGGGGTTACGATCAGCTGTGGGATACAAGTCAGGACAGGATCTCTGGCATAAAACTCAGGAGAGGATCATCCTGACTTCGAGTGATAACAGAATTTAGGTATTCCCCAAATATATAACATCCAATCCACAGGGAAATGTGTAATTCCAGCGCGGGAGCAGCACCTGATGTGCTTCACCACTGCCGTGGGGGTTACAGACACCCTGGGATACAAATCAGGGCAAAACTCAGGAGAGGATCCTCCTGATTTCAAGGATTAACAGAATTTAGGTATTCCCGAAATATATAACATCCAATCCACGGCAAAATACGATACGCCCAGGTGGACTTTTCTGTCTTAAATCCCCTTGCTGAGGATTTGGACATCCTTTGGGAGCATTCCCCGTGGGAGCTGCCACCAGAAGCCAGCACGGAATGGCAAACCCGGCTTGGGAGCGGAGGGAGTGGAAATCCCCTTCCCTGGGCTCGGGCAATGAGCCTCAAATCCAGCCCGCCACTTTTCATCCCCTCCACCTCTCCGGGCCATGCGCTCGGAGCCGGGGTGGGGGGGCTGAGATCGCTTTTCCCATTGAAAAAAATAATCTGGCATCTCCCCGACCTCGGCATCACGTCCTCCCCGTACCCCAAATTCCGCCGTGCCGTGCCCAGCTGAACCTCCTGGTCCCCCTGCACTTCCGAACCCCCCTGATCCACCTGCCTATCGGAACCCCCCTGGCCCCATCGCCTGAATCCCCCCTCCATCCCCCGGGCCAGGTGAGCCCCACCGCCCCTGCTTTCCCTGTATCCTCCAGGGCAGGAGAGCGGCCCGGTCCCCCCCTCCGCACCCCCCGGCTCCCGCAGCAGGCGAGCCCCTCCGTGCCTCAGTTTCTCCCGGCAAGCGCAGGTAAAGCACGCCGCCGCGCTCTCCCCGGGTCAGGGGCACCCCCCATCCGCACAGCCCCCGCCGCTCGGCTGAACCCCCACCAGGGCAGCCCCCCGAACACCCCCACGTCCCCTCCCCACCCTTCCCCACCCCGCAGCCGCTCGCCGGACCCCGTCCCGCTCCGGCAGCGCGGCGAGTCCGGGCATGTCGCGACATCACCGCGCAGCCCCGACGGGGCTCCGGACCCCCCTGGCCGCGCTCGCCGAGGGTCCCCAGGGCCCCCCAAGCCCCCCAAGCCCCGTCCCCACCGACCGTGAGCAGCAGCAGCCCGGGGAGGCAGCGCCGTCGGGGCCGGCGCATCTCGAGCGGAGCGGACACCGGGCGGGCACCGGGCGGACACCGAGCGGGCACCGAGCGGACACCGAGCGGACACCGAGCGGGCACCGAGCGGGCACCGAGCGGGCACCGGGCGGGCACCGAGCGGGCACCGGGCGGACACCGGGCGGACACCGGGCGGGCACCGAGCGGGCACCGGGCGGACACCGGGCGGACACCGGGCGGACACCGGGCGGGCACAGCACGGACCAGTCTCTAAACCACCCGCCTGCCCCAACCGCGTGCGCACATCTGGGTGGGGAAAACAATTCTGGAGTTTTTATAGAATGGGCGGGACCCAAAAAACAAGAGGAGGAATGGGGCTGTCCCAGCGCCAAGTTGGTTTAACTTCTGATGTGCGGTTTTGGAAACCCAATTGGCTTTCACTGTTCCCCTTCTTTTTACTTTTTAGCCACTCGTTATTTTCGCTCGCCGCTGAAGTGACCGGATAAGTTGCGGATCACACGAGGGCTGCGGAATGGAGGGTGTTGCTTCTCGGCATTTTTTTCCGATCACTCATCGGGCTGGAGCGAGCAAAGCCGCTGGTTTTTGTGTACTGAGAAAAGGGTTAAGTGGATTATCCCTGTGTCACAGATCCCGTGCGATTCCGGTGGGGTTCCCCGCACAAAGGCACGGCGGCCTTGCAAAAAGAGCTGCGAAGTGGGGAAATTCAGCCTCGTTCGTAGTTGTGGGGTTTTTAATTTTTTTTTTTTTTTGGTGGTTAGTTTGAGGTTTTTTGTTTTTTTGTTTTTTTGTTTTTTTTTTTTGTGGGCTAGAACTCGAGATGAAAGGGGGAAAAAAAAAAAGGTAAAAAGTTACATCTTTGGACTTTCTGCTGTTACACAAACGGCTCTGCTGCTGCACGCTATCAGGGGAGTGTGTGCGAAAAAAATAATTCCAATAAAAATCTGATTTTACTGAGATGATGGAGGTGTGGTGTAATGGAGCGGTAGAGGGACTTCAGGAAGGACAGGAGCCGGAGACTTCAGAGCCCCTTCCTCTACATAAAGGGGCTCCAAGAGAGTTTTTCCAGGTCTCTTCCAACCCAAACCTTTCCAGAATCAGGATTCTGAGAGAAAGCCGGAGCAAACATCTCTCTTGCTTCCTCATCCGGACCTCAGGAATTTCTGTTCCAATCTTCCTTCCTGGTGACTCACCGGAGGGTGGAGGCTGTAGAAAAGCAGGTTTGGCATTGCAACCCTATAAATGCCTGAAGGCAGGGAAATCTGCAGGAATCAGTGACAATGCAGCCAGCACCAATGCATGAAAAACACTGCTCAGAGTGCATGGACAATGCCAAGGAGCTGCTGAGCATCTCCACCCTGCGAGGAGGCAGGAAGGCTCCTTGGATTCAGCTGGATGAGGAGGATCGCAGCTAATCCGCTCCGGATGTGGATATTTGGGGAGCATCTCCTTGGATTCAGCTGGATGAGGAGGATCGCAGCTAATCCGCTCCGGATGTGGATATTTGGGAAGCACCTTCTCCTTGGTGACACAGCAGGACAAGCCACGGCCACCTGGTTGTCTCCTTGCAGGAATTGGCAGCCTGGATGTGGCACAATTAATGAAGCTGTGATTTCAAGGAGAAGAGTTCCCGCTCCTTTCCTGGGTGGGTACTTCTATTACAAGCGACAAAAAGTATGTGGGGCCTTTTGTTTAACCAAAACCATGTGTTCTGTGCTCTGGGCACCACTGACTGCAGCTGAAGTCATTGGAGTCCTCAGAGAATGATTAATTTCTCAGTTAGAGCTGAGCTAGAACGAGGTTTAGGTCTAGGACTACAGCTAAATGCTAATCCATGTGCAAATGGGATGGAGAGGATTCATCCTCTCTAAAAAATCACCCTGATGCTCCTTAGGGAACTGCTGTGCCTGAATTCAGCCAGGAAAAGTCGGGATGTGTCCCACATGGAAGTGGACCGTGCCAGGTCGCCCCACAGTTCATCCTGGCCACCCCTCAGCATCCAGGCGCTGGCATCCCATCCTCCTCCCACCAAACACCGCTGGGAAGCCGCAGGGTTTTCTTCTCCTGCCTCAGCCTCCCCGTTTTTAAACCAGCTCTGTTATCTGTGCTGACAAACCACAGGGAGAATATTTGTACAAAGGCAGCTCAGTGGCTGGCCCGGGGGGATTTGAACTGTGGAGAAGAGGTCAGGGTGGTCACCCTCTCCCAGTCCCCAGCCACGCCCAGGAGTGGGACACTGGGCAGACGCATCATTCCCTCTCCCAGCAGGAATTTCCATGCCAGAAAAAGCACTGTGGTTTTCATTTAAGGTGGGTTTTTGGACAGGCTCTGGCCACAAAGTGAGAAAGTGTTTATCTCCCAGGGCCAGTCCTCCAGCCTTTATCACCCCCAGCCTGTTTATCCCACACTCCCTCTGCACCCGGAATCCCCTGGAGCCAGCACAGCACTGGGGGGAAATTCAACAAGTTGAGAAGAACCCCTCTGGTTTTGGGCTCTTAAATCCCCCCCTGGTTTGCTCAGCTCTGCTGCAGGTGGAGAATAAAACGAGCGTGAGGGTTGGAGCTCTCTGAGAGCTTCTCTCAGAGAAGGGAGTCTGGAGCACGAAATTCCCACAGGGAACGAGCAATAAATGGGTGACTGGGGAAATCGAGGCTAAGTTAATGGGTAACCTCGCTGATGTTCAGACCTTCAAAACGTTCCTGTCTGTCTGACTCAGCTTCTGTTTGTTCAACATCCAGCCCTACCAAAGACTGGGGCTGTGGGAGGCTCCAATCTCCCCTCCCAGATTGTCTTTCTTGGGGCTGTGACCCTCAGCACACCCCGGGGAGCTGCTTGGGTACGTGACCATTTCTGTTTTATTTTTGAACATCACCATCCAGTTTTTACCTTCAGATCTGTGCTGCCTCCTGCCTCTCCTGGCGCCTGGGAGGGCTCTGAGGCTGTGTGATAATTTTGACCTTCCCCCCCCAAAATGATTTGCCTCATAAATTCCAAGTTCCTCTTTGAAACAGGAAAAACAAAAAAACAAAAAAACGGTGAGAGGTGTCACATTTCTGTCCTCACTCACTTTGTGACCTGCTTTATTTTTGGGGTTTGTGGGGTGCTCAGGGCAAGCAGGTGGATTTTTCATCCTTTCTGCCTTTCCCTTTCCCCAGGCAGCTTCCCAGCCTCTGGGCAGGGGAAAGGTCAAATAAACCTTTCTCCTTCCCGTGCCAGCCCAGTGGCCTGAAAACAAGGGAAAATTAAGAGTAAATGCAGAGTCTGAGCTCAGCTCTCTCCTCTCCCTTCCCTCCCCTCGAACCAGGACTTCAAAGCAGCTGTGGGATGAAGGAAAAGGGTGAGTTTGCAAAACTCCCTATCCAAACTCCTCCTTATCCAAACTCCCTATCCAAACTCCTCCATATCCAAACCCCTCCTTATCCAAAGTTCTCCATATTCAAACTCCTTATCCAAACCACCTATCCAAATTCCTGGGAAGGGCAGAGGGGAAGCAGAAACATTTGGAATGATGGGATTTATCATCCCAAAAATATGTGCTGGATCCCTGCTTCCCTGGGAAGGGCAGAGGGAGTTATTTGGAATGATGGGGTTTATCATCCCAAAAATGTGTGCTGGATCCCTGCTTCTCTGGCAGAGGGGAAGCAGAACATTTGGAATGATGGGATTGATTTGGAATGCTGGGATTTATCTTCCCAATCCCTGCTTCCTTGGGAAGGGCAGAGGGATTTATTTGGAATGCTGGGATTTATCTTCCTAAAATTTTGTGCTGATCCCTGTTTCCCCATGAAGGCCAGAGGGGAAGCAGAATATTTGGAATTACGGGATTTATTTTCCCAAATACCTGTGCTGGATCCCTGCTTCCCTGGGAAGGGCAGAGGGAATTATTTGGAATGATGGGATTTATCATCCCAAAAATTTATGCTGGATCCCTGTTTCTCTGTGAAGGGCAGAAGGGAAGCAGAATATTTGGAATTACGGGATTTATTTTCCCAAATCCATGTGCTGGATCCCTGCTTCCCCAGGAAGGGCTGACCAGTGGAAACCAGGGAAGGAATTCCTTGTTTTGTATCCCTCGCCCGTCTCAGGGTCTCCACCTCTCTGGAATCTCTCCCCATCCCACAGTGGGGGGCAGCCAGGGGGGCTGAGGGGATCCATCCCCCCGGGCAGCTCCCGGCCCGGAGCCAGCCGGGATCAGCTGAGCCTTGGGATCTGCTCAGCCTTGGGATCAGCTGAGCCTTGGGATCAGCTGAGCCTTGGGATCAGCTTAAACCTGGGATCAGCTCAGCCTCGGGATCAGCTGAGCCTCGGGATCAGCTCATTATATTATATTAATTATATTATATTATATTATATTATATTATATTATATTATATTATATTATATTATATTATATTATATTATATTATATTATATTATATTATATTATATTTATATTATATTATATTATATTATATTATATTATATTATATTACATTACATTACATTATATTCCCAAATATAAAATAATAGATAACAATATAACAATTCACAATAATAACATTCAATTTTTATACATAGTCCCAAATACCCCAAACCCCGCTCTCTCCCCACCATAAATGACGTCACAGTGACGTCACCGCCGGCCGTTGGGGGCGGGGCCTTTGCCCGCCTCCGGGCCGTACCACAGCGGCCGAGCGGGGGGGGGACGGGACGGCGCGGCCCACCCCAAGTGACGCGGGGGTGGCAGCGCGCATGCGCCGTGCGCGGCTCCCCTGAGGCGGGCGGGCGGCCGGGCCGGGCGGAGGCCGCGGCCGAGCCGGGGGCTCGCGTAGATGTGCAGCCCGGGCGAGGCTCCCCCTGGGCCGGCCCCGGCCGGGGACCTGCCCCCGGAGTGGGAGACGGATGACGAGCGCATGGCCTTCCTGTTCTCGGCCTTCAAGCAGAGCCGCGAGGTGAACAGCACCGAGTGGGACAGCAAGATGGCCTTTTGGGTCGGGCTGGTTCTGGCCCGCGGCCGGCGGCGGGGCGCGGTGAGGACGTGCCTGAGGGAGCTGCAGAACGGCTTCGAGCGGCGGGGCAGCGTGCCCCTGGGGCTCGGCACCGTCCTCAGGGAGCTGCTGAGGTAAGGGAGGTCGGGCGGGCTGCGGGGGGATGCGGCTGGCGGTGGATCCGTGCGCTGCCAGCCTAAGGGTGAATTCTGCGCCGCCAGGCCCTGGCACGGGTTTCCCACAGGAGCTGTGGCTGCCCCGCCACTGGAAGCGTCCAAGGTTTGTTTGGCCATGTTGCTCGGAGCAACCCGAGGCAGCGGGAGGTGTCCCTGGCATGGCAGGGTAGCACTGGGTGGGATTTAAGGTCCTTCCAACCCAAAGCAGTCTGAGATGCTGTGAATTGCGGTTTATGAGGTGGGTGTGTGTGGAATTTGGGAGGCTGAGCTGGACAGGGAATCGGAGCTCAGCCAGGGCTCGCAGGAGGTGTGGGAGGACAGGGAATATTCCCACGGGAATATCGCTGTTTAAAGGGGGGATGTACCCTGGAATGTTGTGGTGTCGCAGCTGCCGAGGGCACTGGGATGTGTTGGGCTAATGTTTGCAACCAGAGGTTTTGTGCTGTGAAATTGGAGCCCGGGACTGGTATCTCGAAGAGCCTCAAAGCAGCAGGAGCTCTGCTGGTGACCTGAAAATTAAAACCAGTAGGTCTGAGAAACTATTGTTGCAATTTGATATAAAAACTATCCTGAAACGGCTGATTGCTCCTAAAACTGACCCTCCTTGTTCGTTCTCTCGTTTGATGCTTCATCAGTTTCGAGTAGAAAACTGGGAGGAACTTGTATAAAATGGGGGAAAATAGTAAATAAAAGGCACTTGGGCTCCAGAGGAAGCAGGGGAGGAATGGAAACCTCTGTGTGCTTCCAGCAATGAAATCTCGAACTTGAGCTGGATTTGGTGATAGAAAATGTCCCTGGAGTGGAGGATGTGCAGGATATCCAAGGTTCAGACTGACTGTCTTCACTTCCACCTGAATTATCTTTTCCCTAGACGTGGGAAGCTCCAGAGGGAGTCAGACTTCATGGCCAGTGTAGACAGCAGCTGGATCTCATGGGGTGTGGGAGTTTTCATCCTGAAGCCCCTCAAGTGGACCCTGTCCAGCGTCCTGGGGGACAGCAAAATTCCTGAGGAGGAGGAGGTTCTGATTTATGTGGAGCTGCTGCAGGTGAGTGTTGTGGAGAGCTTTCCTGGGATTGTGCATCTCCAGGAAAAAAACAGGAGTCATTTCATGTGCTGGGAAGGAAGGGTCAGGGATGAGCAGATCTTCGTTGCTGCTCCTGAGGTGTTCAAAAGCCTGGAGGGAGATGGGTGGAGTGACTTGGAGATGGGAAGTGGATTTAGATGTTCCTTAAAAATGATGGAGCTGCTCCAAGGGCTGGGAGAGCTGGGCATGTTCACCTGGAGAAGAGAAACTCCAGGGAGAGCTAACATCCCCTTCCAGAGCCTGAAGGGGCTCCAGGAGAGCTGGAGAGGGATTTGGACAAGGGATGGAGGCACAGGACACAGGGAGTGGCTCCCACTGCCACAGGGCAGGGATGGATGGGATTTTGGGAAGG
This sequence comes from Lonchura striata, assembly GCF_050655825.1. NCBI lineage: Eukaryota > Metazoa > Chordata > Aves > Passeriformes > Estrildidae > Lonchura > Lonchura striata. Next base: position 3,590,220 of record NC_140724.1, read on the forward strand.
AATTCCCAATGTGGCTGGGATGGAATTCCCAGAGGAGCTGTGGCTGCCCCTGGATCCCTGGAAATGTCCAAGGCCAGGCTGGAGCAGCCTGGGGCAGTGGGAGGTGTCCCTGCCTCTTCAGGGGTGGCACTGGGGGGGATTTCAGGTCCTTCCATCCCAAAACATTGTGACAATGATTTTTCAGTGACTCCAAGAAAAGGAAGGGACACAATTCCTTGCTTGTCCAGGGAGGCAGGAACTGTGCTGGGAGGCAGCTATGAATCCCAGGCTGGAGCTCATTCCTGCGTAGGACACGAGGAACTCTCAGCCCAAGCTCCATCTGCTCCAAGGATGGGCAGGGGATGGAACAGGCACAGCTTGGCCATGCAGTGTCCCACCAGCCCAGATTCCCTGGGCATTATTCCAGCTGCTCTCCCGTGGGATTGGATCCTGTCCCAGCCTCTCTTCTCTCTCTGTTACTCTGTGTCTGCAGAATGAGCCCCAAGCCTTGCTGGGGCTGTCTGGGTTACTGTGTCCAGCAGAACTGCAGGAAATCTTTAAAGGCAGGAATTTTTATTTGGTTCAAGCCTGGGGAGGGATTTCCAGGAGGCGCAGGGGAAGCCTCTGTGGTTCCTGTGCTGTTCCACAGCCTTTCAGGGAATATCAGTAACAGAATTTTGGTTTTTGTGGGTGACTGTTTTGGGAATTCCCTGTGGCTCTTTCTGAAATTCACTCCAGAATAAAACAGGAAGTGTCCAAGTTGGGAGGAAGGAGGTGTGGGAGCATTTGGGAAGAGCAGGAATGCTGTGTGGGCTGACAGCATCCCTGTGATGCCTTGGAGTGGCTACTTAGAATGGAAGCTAGACAGAGTTAGAGCATAAAAATGTTTATTAAATAAAAGTATTTATTAATAATAAATAATAAAGTTATTTATAATAATAACAAATTGATAAATATTTATAATAAATAATATTAAAGGCCTTCAGTAGATACATCTTGGGTATAGGTGCACAGTGGTTTTTTCAGACAGGTATGAGCTTGGTCCATTTACATATCAATGGATTAATCCTCCATTAATCCATTGGGTCAATCCTCCAATTACAGCTTCAGGTAATGAAGTAATTTACCCCCAGTTTGCTCCCCACAATTGACTTTTGTTGATACTTTTCCGGGCCTGAGGCAGTGCAGTGTCCTTGGTTCTCAGGCCTGGAGGGATTGTTTCGTGTGCCCAGGTTGTGAAGGCAGTAACTCAGCTCTCAGTGGAGTTGAGTTACGCACTGGGGCAGCGCAGGATGTGCAAAATCCCAAAGGTGGAATCCTAAGGCATCGCTGGATCCCTTGCAGGAGAAGGCAGAGGAAGTTTATCGCCTCTACCAGAGCTCTGCCCTCTCTTCCCACCCCGTGGTCGCCCTCTCCGAGCTCCGCTCCCTCTGCGCCGGCCTCTGCCCGGATGAAAGGACCTTCTACTTGCTGCTGCTCCAGCTGCAGAAGGAGAAGAGGGTCACCATCCTGGAACAGAATGGAGAGAAGGTACAGGGTCCAGGTGACTGCTTTTGGGTGGTATCATCCCTGTCTTGCCTTCCGTCTGCCCGGAGAGAAATGGATTTTAGCCATTTTGGTGGCTGCAATGGGTGTTCTCTGTCTGGAAAGGTAAATTCCACGTGCTCCAGTGTTGTTACTTGGTTGTAGGTGACAAGAAATCCTCATTCTGGCATTAAACATTTGTAATAATTCAGATTTAATTTAAGAGTTAAAACATGGCAGACCCTGCAGGTTGACTATTCCCAGCTACACAAACTCCACACCTCTCGAATCAGCATGCAGTGCCACTTTTTTTGAAAAGCGTTTTATGTTTGTCACTTCCTACAGAGGTGCAGGCACTTGGCTCTGAGATTGCACTTTCCCTGAAGTATTCTGAAGTCCTTGGGAGTCTGACATTCCCTTCCACTTCCAGAATCCAGGAACAGCTTTAAATCTTCCAGGTGTTCCATTAAGGCTTTTTGTTTCCACACTGCTGGTCCTGATCCTGGTTTAATATTAAATCCTGTGGTGACTGGGACAGCCTCATGACTCCAAGGCCTAAACTGGGAGTGCAAAAAATTTCTTTTCCTTCCTTCCAATTGAAATTATTCCTAATTTAGATTTCTGGGAAGTGACTCCAGCCCGTGCTGCTCTGATTTTAGATTGTGAAGTTTGCCCGAGGCCTCCACGCCAAGGTGTCCCCCATGAATGATGTGGACATTGGAGTTTATCAGCTGATGCAGAGTGAGCAGCTGCTGTCACAGAAGGTGGAGTCCCTTTCCCAGGAAGCAGAGAAGTAATTTGGGGAAGGGTGGTGGGAACAACATCTGTGGGATGTAGAACTTTGGGACACAATTAGAAGCTGCTTTCTCCTGTTGATGTTTCCTGTCAGTAAAACAGTCACAGCCATGTGCTGGAACAGCTTTTCCAGCCTTTGTTCCCTGTTCCTTATGAAAACAAGGTGCAGGGAATGGCTGTGGGGAATGTTTGCAAGGATTTGGAATGCAGTCAAGGACTTGTGGGAATCAGCAGTGGTTTGAGGGTGGTTACATCCAAAATGCTCCATTGTGGTCCCCTCAGAGACAGGGGGAGGGTGGTTGTGAAAAAAGGAAGAAATTTCTTTTCCTTTTTCCATCTTCCAGGTGTAAAGAGGACGCCAGGAGTGCTTGCAGGGCTGGGAAGAAGCAGCTGGTGAGTGGAATTTGCAGGGAAATGTCCTGGAGCTGCTCCAGATCATGCCCAGGGTTCAATCTGGGGCTTCATCCCAGGGGTGTTGCAGTGAAACCAAAGGTCCCCTTAAGGTGAAGGATTTATTTTCCAGAGAGAGGTGATGAAGGGAATTGGAAATAAACTCTTAAACCCACTTGTTTTACGTGTGCCTCAGGGATTCCTGGTTGATTTGGGGTTTTTTTTATGACAATTTCAATCCCAGAATATCCTGAGTTGGAAGGGAGCCACTCAGAATCATCAAAATTCAACTCCTGGCTCTTTTGTTTCTTTTAATTTGTCAGTTAAAATATTTTTCTTGACGTGATCATTTCTGTACAAGTTTAACACAAACACAGATTTCACAACCTTTCTCTGTTTTTCCCTACTTCTTGTATGATGCTACAGGCAACAAGTACCTGCTTTTAATCAGCATGAAATTCCACAAGGATTCCTTTTTCTGAAGGAAACTTCAGCACCCAGCAATGGGAATAGCTGCAGATGCCAGCTGCAATAGTTCAGATGGAATATTTTTGATGTTCAAGCTGAAATATTTAGATGTTTAGAGTTTAGCCGGAATATTTTGGATGTTAAAAATTGTAGACTTTTTATACTAGCAGACTCTAACTCCTAAAAAAAACCACTGCATTTAACTTAAAACTATTAAAAAACCCTTCTAAAATTAATTAATAACACTAAGATTATAAGTGTATAATTTAATGAAAAATATATAATATTACAAAGTAAAAAACTTAAAATATAAAAATATATATAAAATTTTTAAAATAAAACAAAACATTTTTATTTATATTTCTCCTTATAAATTTAAATAATATTTTTAGAGCTTCATCCCCATTTTCTCATGCATTTCTGGCCAGGCTCTGTGTACAAATCTGGAGCTGTTTTATTTTCCAGCACCACTCTCACCACATGCTTGTGGCAGTGGGAAGATGCCAGCAGCTCTCATCCCCAGCAGCAGCTGCAGAACTCAATGTTACAAGTTTTAAAAGTTATTTTTTTTACTCGCTTTAAAAGTTTTTTGACCAATCACACAAAGCAAAAGCATATTGACAGTAGATTTTTCCAAGCACACGTACCTTTGGTTAAAACAGTGCTTGCTTATTTCAAATACAACACCTGCTTGTAAACCTTAAGATACAGTGCACAGAGTTCCATGATTAAGCTTCAAACTTCCTAATATCTCACTAGATATACTTTTCTGCAACTTAGGGAGTAATTCTAGCCAAGTGTTAATACACAAAGCATTGTTTTATTTGTCCTTACTTTCTACTTATGTAACTTTTCTGCTGACAAATCTTATGGCTACTGCTCAGTTCTAGCCACAGTTCTGCTGTTTTTAAGGCCTGCCTTTTGCAGCTTTCCCAAAATTCTCTGATTTTGAGCATTCCCACAGCAAGGTGCCAGCAGGAGTTATTGGACTGACCAAAGTGGGAGCGAGCCCAGGGGAGGGGAGAGTTCCCAGATTTGTGTGTGAAGCTGAGCTGAGGGCTCTGTGTGTGAGCTGAGCTCTGTGTGTGAGCTGAGCTCTGTGTGTGTGAGCTGAGCTCTGTGTGTGTGTGTGTGTGAGCTGAGCTGTGTGTGTGTGAGCTGAGCTCTGTGTGTGTGTGTGAGCTGAGGGCTCTGTGTGTGAGCTGAGCTCTGTGTGTGAGCTGAGCTCTGTGTGTGAGCTGAGCTCTGTGTGTGTGAGCTGAGGGTTGTGTGTGTGTGAGCTGAGCTCTGTGTGTGTGAGCTGAGCTCTGTGTGTGAGCTGAGCTCTGTGTGTGTGAGCTGAGCTCTGTGTGTGTGAGCTGAGCTCTGTGTGTGTGAGCTGAGCTCTGTGTGTGAGCTGAGCTCTGTGTGTGAGCTGAGCTCTGTGTGTGTGTGAGCTGAGCTCTGTGTGTGTGAGCTGAGCTCTGTGTGTGTGAGCTGAGCTCTGTGTGTGTGAGCTGAGCTCTGTGTGTGTGAGCTGAGCTCTGTGTGTGTGAGCTGAGCTCTGTGTGTGAGCTGAGCTCTGTGTGTGTGAGCTGAGCTCTGTGTGTGAGCTGAGCTCTGTGTGTGTGTGAGCTGAGCTCTGTGTGTGTGAGCTGAGCTCTGTGTGTGTGAGCTGAGCTCTGTGTGTGTGAGCTGAGCTCTGTGTGTGTGAGCTGAGCTCTGTGTGTGTGAGCTGAGCTCTGTGTGTGAGCTGAGCTCTGTGTGTGTGAGCTGAGCTCTGTGTGTGAGCTGAGCTCTGTGTGTGTGTGAGCTGAGCTCTGTGTGTGTGAGCTGAGCTCTGTGTGTGTGAGCTGAGCTCTGTGTGTGTGAGCTGAGCTCTCTGTGTGTGTGAGCTGAGCTCTGTGTGTGTGAGCTGAGCTCTGTGTGTGTGTGAGCTGAGCTCTGTGTGTGTGAGCTGAGCTCTGTGTGTGTGAGCTGAGCTCTGTGTGTGTGAGCTGAGCTCTCTGTGTGTGTGAGCTGAGCTCTGTGTGTGTGTGAGCTGAGCTCTGTGTGTGTGTGAGCTGAGCTCTGTGTGTGAGCTGAGCTCTGTGTGTGTGAGCTGAGCTCTCTGTGTGTGTGAGCTGAGCTCTCTGTGTGTGTGAGCTGAGCTCTGTGTGTGTGTGAGCTGAGCTCTGTGTGTGTGTGAGCTGAGCTCTGTGTGTGAGCTGAGCTCTGTGTGTGTCTGTGTCCCTGGGCAGGCCCTGAGGTGCCTCAAGTCCAAGCGGAGGACGGAGCGGCGCATCGAGGAGCTGCACTCCAAGCTGGATGCGGTGCAGGGAATCCTGGATCGGATCTACGCCTCCCAGACCGACCAGATGGTACCGAGGGCTCCTCCCCAGCTCCTTCCCTCCTCCCTTCACCTCAGGGTGGGATTTCCCCTGGGAATGTCCCTCTGGATAAAGCTCCCCCATGGCCCGGTGTTTCTCCAAGGATCCTGCTTGGGAAGCAGCTCTGCACAGGAGCTCCCACTGTTTTCATCAGCGTTGTGCATATTTGTATTTTATTTTTAATTTCCAGGTATTTAACACCTACCAGCCTAGAGTTCATCAGCACTGTGCATATTTTTGTCTTTTACGTTTAATTTCCAGGTATTTAGCACCTACCAGCCTGGACTTCATCAGCATCGTGCATCTCCATCTCTTTTATTTTGAATTTCCAGGTTTTCAATGCCTACCAGGCTGGAGTGGGAGCTCTGAAGCTTTCCATGAAGGATGTGACTGTGGAGAGGGCAGAGAACCTGGTGGATCAGATCCAAGAGGTACTGGAACAGCCAAGGGGGTGTGGATATTCCCAAGAAACCTGCCCAGATATTAATTAATTATTAATTCTTTGGTTGCTTTTAATTATTTAGTTTTTTTCCTTTATGGCACCAAAGCAAACTGACTTAATTTTGAGCTAAAACATCAGCAAAAAGAAGATTTCTGTGTCTTCCGTTTTTGCTGCAATGTATTTTAATTTACTTGAAATTTGTGCATTTTGTGGGCTTTTTTTAATCAGCAATATTGGGGAAGCACCCAGCTTTCCTAGGAAATCTTTAGATGTATTAAAAATACAAATCAAACCTTTGGAAGCTGGAATGCAACTGTGTGCATGAAACAGCTTGACGTTTTGGTTTAGTTTTGTTTTTGTTCTGTTCTTATTGTTTTATTCTGTTTTTTCCTATTTTTATTTGATTTGTTGTATTTTAATTTAATTTTAATTCTAATTTTATTTTATGTTTATTATTTTATTTTATTTTATTTTATTTTATTTTATTCTGTTTTATTCTGTTTTATTTTATTGTTTGTTTTTTTTTTTTTATAGCTTGGACTTGATGATCTCAAAGGTCTTTTCCAACCTAGTTAATTCTGTAATCTCCTGCATTTCAGTGAGGGAAATGAGTTAATTCTGCAGGAATTGAAGTGAGCAGAGCAGTCTGGCAGTCTAAGCTGGTGTGAAAAACAGCCAAGGATTAATTTTTTAGCACCATCAGCTCAAACTGAGCCTTCAGCTCGAGCTGAGTGGCTGCAAAATGCCGTGGTTGGGATGTGTTGGTCTTCAGCTTCCTGATTCTGAAGCCCAAGCTGCAATTTCAACTCATGATTTCTGTAAAAAAGCTCCAATTAGAGCGATAGTTTTACTCCCACTGTGAAATTCTGCTTTAGGTTTGATCCTCAAATGTGCCATCCTTGGTGTTGTTATTTATTATTGTGAAATAATCTTCATGTTCCTTGTGAAAACCAAGGTGGAAATGTCTTTTGCACTAATTCCTGCTGCCTTCAGGCCAGCTTCTGATTTTGTTCGTTATTTCCACTCCCGATAAAGCAGCTACAGTAGGGCACAAAGATAATTTCTAATCTGTACATGATTGTGTTTGTTTTACCTCAGCTTTGTGACACTCAAGATGAAGTGGCCCAGACTCTGGCTGGAGTGGGGATCAATGGTCTGGGTATGTCCTGGGTGTTTTATCCTTTGCTCATCCTTTCCCTGCTCCCTCCTTTCCCTTCTCCCTCCTTTCCCTTCTCCCTCCTTTCCCTTCTCCCTCCTTTCCCTTCTCCCTCCTTTCCCTGCTCCTCCTTTCCGTGCTCCTCCTTTCCCTGCTCCTCCTTTCCCTGCTCCTCCTTTCCCTGCTCCTCCTTTCCCTGCTCCTCCTTTCCCTTCTCCCTCCTTTCCCTTCTCCCTCCTTTCCCTTCTCCCTCCTTTCCCTTCTCCCTCCTTTCCCTCACTCCCTTTTTACCCTGCTCCTCCTTTCCCTTCTCCCTCTTTTCCCTTACTCCCTCCTTTCCCTGCTCCCTCCTTTCCCTTCTCCCTCCTTTCCCTTCTCCCTCCTTTCCCTGCTCCTCCTTTCCCTGCTCCTCCTTTCCCTGCTCCTCCTTTCCCTGCTCCTCCTTTCCCTGCTCCCTCCTTTCCCTGCTCCCTCCTTTCCCTCACTCCCTTTTTACCCTGCTCCTCCTTTCCCTGCTCCTCCTTTCCCTGCTCCTCCTTTCCCTGCTCCTCCTTTCCCTTCTCCCTCCTTTCCCTTCTCCCTCCTTTCCCTTACTCCCTCCTTTCCCTTACTCCCTCCTTTCCCTTCTCCCTCCTTTCCCTTCTCCCTCCTTTCCCTTCTCCCTCCTTTCCCTTCTCCCTCCTTTCCCTTCTCCCTCCTTTCCCTGCTCCTCCTTTCCGTGCTCCTCCTTTCCCTGCTCCTCCTTTCCCTGCTCCTCCTTTCCCTGCTCCTCCTTTCCGTGCTCCTCCTTTCCCTGCTCCTCCTTTCCCTGCTCCTCCTTTCCCTGCTCCACCTTTCCCTGCTCCTCCTTTCCCTGCTCCTCCTTTCCCTGCTCCTCCTTTCCCTGCTCCTCCTTTCCCTGCTCCTCCTTTCCCTGCTCCTCCTTTCCCTGCTCCTCCTTTCCCTGCTCCTCCTTTCCCTGCTCCTCCTTTCCCTGCTCCTCCTTTCCCTGCTCCTCCTTTCCCTGCTCCTCCTTTCCCTGCTCCTCCTTTCCCTGCTCCTCCTTTCCCTGCTCCTCCTTTCCCTGCTCCCTCCTTTCCCTGCTCCCTCCTTTCCCTCACTCCCTTTTTACCCTGCTCCTCCTTTCCCTTACTCCCTCCTTTCCCTTCTCCCTCCTTTCCCTTCTCCCTCCTTTCCCTTCTCCCTCCTTTCCCTTCTCCCTCCTTTCCCTTCTCCCTCCTTTCCCTCACTCCCTTTTTACCCTGCTCCTCCTTTCCCTTCTCCCTCTTTTCCCTTACTCCCTCCTTTCCCTGCTCCCTCCTTTCCCTTCTCCCTCCTTTCCCTTCTCCCTCCTTTCCCTTCTCCCTCTTTTCCCTTCTCCCTCCTTTCCCTGCTCCTCCTTTCCCTGCTCCTCCTTTCCCTGCTCCTCCTTTCCCTGCTCCCTCCTTTCCCTGCTCCCTCCTTTCCCTCACTCCCTTTTTACCCTGCTCCTCCTTTCCCTTACTCCCTCCTTTCCCTTACTCCCTCCTTTCCCTTACTCCCTCCTTTCCCTTACTCCCTCCTTTCCCTTACTCCCTCCTTTCCCTTACTCCCTCCTTTCCCTTACTCCCTCCTTTCCCTGCTCCTCCTTTCCCTGCTCCACCTTTCCCTGCTCCTCCTTTCCCTGCTCCTCCTTTCCCTGCTCCTCCTTTCCCTGCTCCTCCTTTCCCTGCTCCTCCTTTCCCTGCTCCTCCTTTCCCTGCTCCTCCTTTCCCTGCTCCTCCTTTCCCTTCTCCCTCCTTTCCCTTCTCCCTCCTTTCCCTGCTCCTCCTTTCCCTGCTCCTCCTTTCCCTTCTCCCTCCTTTCCCTTCTCCGTCCTTTCCCTCACTCCCTTTTTACCCTGCTCCTCCTTTCCCTTCTCCCTCTTTTCCCTTACTCCCTCCTTTCCCTGCTCCCTCCTTTCCCTGCTCCCTCCTTTCCCTGCTCCCTCCTTTCCCTTCTCCCTCCTTTCCCTTCTCCCTCCTTTCCCTTCTCCCTCCTTTCCCTTCTCCCTCCTTTCCCTTCTCCCTCCTTTCCCTCACTCCCTTTTTACCCTGCTCCTCCTTTCCCTTCTCCCTCTTTTCCCTTACTCCCTCCTTTCCCTGCTCCCTCCTTTCCCTTCTCCCTCCTTTCCCTTCTCCCTCCTTTCCCTTCTCCCTCCTTTCCCTTCTCCCTCCTTTCCCTTCTCCCTCCTTTCCCTGCTCCTCCTTTCCCTGCTCCTCCTTTCCCTGCTCCTCCTTTCCCTGCTCCCTCCTTTCCCTGCTCCCTCCTTTCCCTCACTCCCTTTTTACCCTGCTCCTCCTTTCCCTTACTCCCTCCTTTCCCTTACTCCCTCCTTTCCCTTACTCCCTCCTTTCCCTTACTCCCTCCTTTCCCTTACTCCCTCCTTTCCCTTACTCCCTCCTTTCCCTGCTCCTCCTTTCCCTGCTCCTCCTTTCCCTGCTCCATCCCTTCCCTGCTCCCTCCCCACATTCAGCACCTTCCTGGGGGAATAAACTATTCCCAAAATACCAAAGTTGGTGCCTTGAAGGGAATGGGGAGCAGGGAGTTCTCCCCTCTGACACTTCATGCATCTCCAAATCCTCGTGGTCCCCGTTTGGGGCTGGATTTCAGTTCAAAGCTGGGTAATGTCAATTTAAATCTATTTTTAGGGAGGCTGCTGCTTTGTTTTGTTGAAGTGATGAGCTTTTTCCTCTGGCCTGGTTGTTGCTGCAGCTTGTTTGCCTCTGCTGAAAGGTGCCAGAGCTTCTTGGCCTCAGTGCCAAGAAAAAAATATCTCCTCCCTGAGATCAGGACTGAATTTTCAGTCCTTTAAAAGAAATACAGGAAACTCCTTGGGAGTAGCAATGGATGGAAGGAATAACAGTTTTGGATCTCAGTCTGTGCCGTGAGGATGCCACTGAATTCTCCTTGGAGCTGAAATATTTTCTTTAATCAGCAGAGATGGACTCTGAGGAGCTGGAGAAGGAGCTGGACAGTCTCCTGCAGGACTCCAGCAAGGATTCCCTGGATCTGCCTCCCGTTCCCCAGAAGGTGCTGAGTGCCTCCATCTCCGATGCCGAGCTGGAAGCTGAGCTGGAGCAGCTCTCTGTGTCTGCTGGAGGTGGGAATGGCAGCAGGGCCTGGGAGGGAGCTGCTCTGGGAGCTGGGACAGCCCCGAGCAGCACAGGGGTCAGCAGAGTCCTGGGCGAGCTGGGAATTCTGCCTGGATCCTGCTCCAGGAGAGCTAAACCCATCCTGGGAGAGCTGGGAATTCTGCCTGGATCCTGCTCCAGGAGAGCTAAACCCATCCTGGGAGAGCTGGGAATTCTGCCTGGATCCTGCTCCAGGAGAGCTAAACCCAGTCCTTGGAGAGCTGGGAATTCTGCCTGGATCCTGCTCAGGCAGAGCTAAACCCATCCTGGGAGAGCTGGGAATTCTGCCTGGATCCTGCTCCAGGAGAGCTAAACCCATCCTGGGAGAGCTGGGAATTCTGCCTGGATCCTGCTCAGGCAGAGCCAAACCCAGTCCTTGGAGAGTTGGGAATTCTACCTGGATCCTGCTCAGGCAGAGCCAAACCCAGTCCTGGGAGAGCTGGGAATTCTGCCTGGATCCTGCTCCAGGAGAGCTAAACCCAGTCCTTGGAGAGCTGGGAATTCTGCCTGGATCCTGCTCAGGCAGAGCCAAACCCAGTCCTTGGAGAGTTGGGAATTCTACCTGGATCCTGCTCAGGCAGAGCCAAACCCAGTCCTGGGAGAGCTGGGAATTCTGCCTGGATTCTGCTCCAGCAGAGATAAACCCATCCTGGGAGAGTTGGGAATTGTGCCTGGATCCTGCTGCAGCAGAGCTAAACCCATCCCTGCTCCAGCAGAGCTAAACCCAGTCCTGGGAGAGCTGGGAATTCTCCCTGGATCCTTTGCCAGGGGTGGAGGGAAAGCTGGAGGCTCTGTGAGGGAGCTGCTGCTTGGACTAATTGCATTTTTAAATGTAATAAAGTTGTACAAAGCCCTGCAGTGTTGGAAAGGATAAAAGAATTTCTTGAACAGGATTTGTCCAGCAGTCAGCATCTTCCCTGGAATGCTCTTTATGTGGGACAGGCCTGCTTCAACTGGGCTTTATTTACTGATAGGGAAATAAATAAATCATATCTTTCGATTTATTAATGATCCTTTTGGGTCCCTTCCAACTCAGGATATTCTATGATTTAGTAATGGTGAATGGCCAAAGTTTATGGGCTTGAGCTGAGCTTTCCCTACACCTGTCCTGGACAGTTTCAGTTTTCCTTTTGGGAATCTGTTCATGAACGATTCCACAGAATTGGCCATGTAGTTTTCCTTCTGTTTGAGCAGGTTATAACCTCAATTTCCAGAGCATGTGATTCCAGGGGGGTGGAGCATGGAGCTGAGCAGGGAAGCACCAGGGCACTCTGGAACTGCATTGGGTGGTTGTGGATGTGTTTGATGAGTTCTGATCTCTTCCCTGTTGCAATTCCCTTCACAGATCTGGCACAAAAGACTCCCTCTGCTTCTTCTGAACCCAAAACAGCTCTGGGACTGAACCTCTGAAGAGCCAACAGAATCCTGTTGCTGCAGTTTGGGAAGTGTCTCAATGTTCCTTAACTGATGACCAGAACTTCCAAGGAGAGGGGGACACCCCCTGTCCTCCTGGATCTGTCTTTGCTCAGCAGCAGGAGCTCCTGCCATGACAATCCACTCTGGACCTGGCCCCAGCTGGTGTTTGTCATCTCTGTGCCAACATCTGCTCTCGACCTGCCTCGTGGCCCCAAGTCCCTGCCACATCCAGTCTTCCCTCCTGGGAACACGACTCCAGCCACGATGAACTCTTCTGTGTCCATACCAGTGCTCAGTTTTGGGTTTGATTTTGATTTCTCTTCTTTTGCTGTGGCTGATGTTGAGAATCTGGGTAGCAGCAGCGTTGCAGTGGCTCAACATTTGGCTGTGTGTGTGGTTGTTTAGAGCACTTGGCACATCAGTCCTGCCCTTGTTGTACCTGCAGCAGCTTAAAACACCTGGTGCTTGTTGTGTCCCTCCCTCTGGATCCTGCACTGGCAGCCAGGCACTGGAACTGCTCAGTTTGAGGAGGTTTTGGTGCTGCTCAGAGAGGGCAGCAATGGCAAGCACAAAAGAATCCCTCTCTCTGCAATGACATTAAGGCCTTAAAAGGGAGACCTGCAAAAGATTCCCCCCGAGGAGTTCCAGGCTCTTGTGGCCAAGGCTGTTCTGCTGGCACTTGAAATTGGAGCTGGTGGCTATTTTTGTGTCATCCCTGTGAGCAAAACTCCTTGGGAGCTGCGGGGTGATGGCTCTGAGCTGCCAGGGAGGGATTTGGGGTGGGAAGTAAAGGGATCCCTTGGGAGAGCACAGCTCCACGGAGCAGCCTCGGCTTTGCCTGGCACTGCGCTCCCGCGGGATGTGTGTTCCCAGAGAGCCCCAGACCAGCCCCTGTGGATGTTTTTGATGCACAAAACCCTGAGCACCGCAGCTGCAGCTGCTGCAGGGCTGCCTCTCCCCCCCCCGGGCCGAGCCCTCCTCTTTTGCAGGTCACTTTTTACCCCTCATGTGCACACGGAAGCGTGGGAAGCCCAAATCCCTGAGAAACGGAGCTCCAGGGGGGGAATGTGCCCTTTCCTGGGATTCCTGAGCCTGGCAGGGGAGTGCCTGGCTGCCTGTGGATGGATCACCAGCCCTGTGCCCCGCTCCCTGACTGGGAATGTGTTCCAGTTCCACTGGGAATGTGTTTCAGCAGCACTGGGAATGTGTTCCAGTTCCACTGGGAATGTGTTCCCACTGCACTGGGAATGTGTTCCAGCACCACTGGGAATTTATTCCAGTACCACTGAAAATGTGTTCCCACTGCACTGGGAATTTATTTCAGTTCCACTATGAATGTGTTCCCACTGCACTGGGAATGTGTTCCAGCAGCACTGGGAATGTGTTCCAGTTCCACTGGGAATGTGTTCCCACTGCACTGGGAATTTATTTCAGTTCCACTATGAATGTGTTCCCACAGCACTGGGAATGTGTTCCAGCACTTCCACGCTGCCTCTCCAAACCCCATTCCTCAGCTTGGGATAATGGGAATGAGGGCTGGAATTTCCCCTCCTGGTGATCATTTCTTGCTTGCTCAGTCCCAGTCCAGGGCTGGGGGTGTCCCCAAGGACAGGGGTGGCACTGGGGGTGTCCCCAAGGACAGGGGTGGCACTGGGGGTGTCCCCAGGGCTGGGGTGGCACTGGGGGTGTCCCCGGGGCTGGGGTGGCACTGGGGGTGTCCCCGGGGCTGGGGGTGGCACTGGGGGTGTCCCCAAGGACAGGGGTGGCACTGGGGGTGTCCCCAGGGCCGGGGGTGGCACTGGGGGTGTCCCCGGGGGTGGCACTGGGGGTGTCCCCAGGCCGGGGGTGGCACTGGGGGTGTCCCCAGGGCTGGGGTGGCACTGGGGGTGTCCCCAAGGACAGGGGTGGCACTGGGGGTGTCCCCGGGGGTGGCACTGGGGGTGTCCCCAGGGCTGTGTCCCCCCTGTCACCTCTCGGCTGCGCAGGCTCCTGCCGGGGCAGGGGGAGGCTGCACTCACACTTCCCCCATGGAATGATGTACAATGACTTGAAGCTCTGTGTTCCTTTCCTCTGGAAGTAAATGGGAGAAAATCCTCGGTGTTTTCTGCCTGTGTGTGACAAAAGGGCTGGGGAGGGACCCGAGGGGCTCCTGTGCTTTGTCCCTGTTCCAGCTGCTCTTCCAGCTGTGCTGGGATCCAGGGACAGTCCTGGGCTGCTTTATCCAAACCCAAACTGAGCAACTGCTCCACCAGACGTTACCCTGGGTTTTAAAAGCCAATTATTAAATATTACCATGTTTAATAATTTGTCTGTTTTTCCTGAGCAGGCTCTGCTGCTTTTTGGGTGGCACTACCTTCATGCCTGGTGTCATTTTGGACACAATTCCTGTTTTTCCTGATCTTTCCCCTTCTTTTTTATCACTCTGCACCTCAAACCTGCACTTTGAAGGCTCACAGTCACAGCCCTTTGCCCATGGAGAAAAGGAAATCTCTTCTAATGAACCCTTTGGTTTTGTACCGGACAATTCCTAATTCTGATTTTGGGGCAGGTCTTACCCAGCTTCTTGTTCTAATTGTAATTAACCTGGTACTGGTTTTCCCTCTGCCTGAAGAAAATCGATGTAAATTGAGTGGCCTGGTGTATAAAAAACCAAATTTCTTTCTAAAACCACAATGCCTAAACCTGGAATCCCCAGGCTGTTGATGCTGTTCCCTCTGGCTGAGGTTTGTTTGATCCCTGGAGAGCTCCCGTGGATTTTTTACGGGGCTCAGGTCTCACCTACAACCTGGATTTTTGTTTTTCAAGTCTGACTCCTCCTCCTTTCTCCCCTGATCTCAGAACTTGTCCCGTCCCTGGAGATGTGGAGGGATTCCTGCAGGAATAAACACTCCCCTGTACTCCTGGGATGCACCAGCCGTGCTGGAAGTGGCACTGAGGAGTTAAACCCGAGCAGCTGCTGCTTTATTTGGAGTGGCTGGTAATTTTCTGCCTTTGATGCAGAGTGGGGGATGCAATCAGGGTGCCTGAATGGAGAATTTTCAGGATATTTTGGTGAGACAGCAGGGAAAGGAAATCAAGGGCGGCCTCTTACTGGGTGAGGAAATTAAATATAAAAACTTGGAGCTGAGTTGCCACCAAACTGGAATCTTTTCATGCTGAGAGCTGTTTAAAATAGTGCTTAACTTGAGCCTGGAAAAAAATAGCTGCTGAACTGTTGGTGATCAAATAATGCAGCTTCCTCAGGGAGGAGATTGATCTGATCGGGTCTGATCCGATCCGATCTGGTCTGATCCGATCCGATCTCTCCCAGGAGGAGCTGCTGGGTTTGGTTTGTGGCAGTGGTGACACTGGATCTGTCACACAGAGCAGGGTGACACTGATCTGTCACACAGCAGGGTGACACTGGACCTGTCACACACAGAGCAGGGTGACATGGACCTGTCACACAGAGCAGGGTGACACTGGCCCTGTCACACAGAGCAGGGTGACACTGGACCTGTCACACACAGAGCAGGGTGACACTGATCTGTCACACACAGAGCAGGGTGACACTGATCTGTCACACAGGGCAGGGTGACACTGATCTGTCACACACAGCAGGGGTGACACTGGACCTGTCACACAGGGCAGGGTGACACTGATCTGTCACACACAGCAGGGTGACACTGGACCTGTCACACAGAGCAGGGTGACACTGGACCTGTCACACACAGCAGGGGTGGCACTGGATCTGTCACACACAGCAGGGGTGACACTGGACCTGTCACACAGAGCAGGGGTGGCACTGGATCTGTCACACACAGCAGGGGTGACACTGGATCTGTCACACAGAGCAGGGTGACACTGATCTGTCACACACAGCAGGGGTGACACTGATCTGTCACACACAGAGCAGGGTGACACTGGATCTGTCACACAGCAGGGGTGGCACTGATCTGTCACACACAGAGCAGGGTGACACTGGATCTGTCACACAGCAGGGGTGGCACTGATCTGTCACACAGAGCAGGGTGACACTGATCTGTCACACACAGCAGGGTGGTATTGATCTGTCACACACAGCAGGGTGGTATTGATCTGTCACACACAGCAGGGTGGCACTGGACCTGTCACACAGAGCAGGGGTGACACTGGATCTGTCACACACAGAGCAGGGTGACACTGATCTGTCACACACAGCAGGGGTGACACTGGATCTGTCACACAGAGCAGGGTGACACTGGATCTGTCACACACCGAGCAGGGTGGTATTGATCTGTCACACACAGAGCAGGGTGACACTGGACCTGTCACACAGCAGGGGTGGCACTGATCTGTCACACAGAGCAGGGTGACACTGATCTGTCACACAGGGCAGTGGTGACACTGGACCTGTCACAGAGCTGTGGTGACACTGGATCTCACAACCAGCCTGGTGACACTGGATCTGTCACCTCGGTAAGTCACAGCCCAGGGTGGCAGTGGCAGCTCATGGTGGCACATCCCAAGCCAGGAGGCTTCAGGAAATCCTTTGGGAGCTCCAAAATAGAAAATTTTAGAGTTAAGGTTGGCAAAGACCTCCTGACCATCAAGCCCAAGTGTGGCCTCAGCACTGCCAAGGCCACCCCCAAACCGTGTCCCCAAGTGCCACAGCCACACCTGACTGGAAAAGGAGCTTGACTTTCTGGTTGATGTTTGCAGTTATCCCTGAGGTGAAAGCTGATGTGGAATGAACTGGGAATTAAGGAAATCGTGATGAACTTGAAAGAGAAGCATCCTTGCTGAAAGTAAAATCCATTAATTAAAGACTAAAAAGCTTCTGCAGGTGGTGTTCAGCATCCTCGCTGGTTCTGCAGGTAACCTGTGCTGAAAAAAGATCTGAGGCTGCTTCGGGCGAGACTTTCAAAAAGAAAAACCTTCCAGGTTTGTACAGGATTTTTAGATGTGTTTTTTGACTTTTTTTTTTTTTTTCCCCCTGGAGAAGGAATTCTGCAGTGGACATTAAAAGGCAGTTTTGCACCAGCTCGGGGCAGGGAGGAGTGATTGGTTTGGGGTCATCTATGAGCTGTGACTCAGCGCTGGGCATGGAAATCAGGCACCTTGTATGCAGAAATCACCATCAATTTCTGTGCTCGTTTGCGTCGAGGACCCTCCAATCTGACTGGAATGATTATTTCCCCTCTCACCGAATTCCCAGTGACTCACCCTGTGGATTCTCACTCGTTCCCGGGGCAGAGGCAGATCCCACCTGAGGCAAACCCAACCCAGAGGGATTTGGCTGCAGGGGGAAGAGCAGGGGGCTGTGAGCAGGGAGCAGAGGCAGCTCAGACCCCTCCCGGCACGGATCCCAGCCTGGCCACCGAAGGGATCTGGGAATTCTGCAGGAGCGCCAGCAGGTGAAGAAGAGAGAGGAGAGAGGAGAGGGAGGAAGGTTTGCAGCAAAGCCCTGGGGGTGAGTTCTGGCTCCTGGGAGCAGCAGAGGAAGGGAACTGGCGTGGGTGGCAGGAGGGAAAATCCAAGCTCCAAAAATCCAAAAATTCTGTCAGCAGAATCCCGGAAAGGAGCGAGAGGTTCCGCCACTTTTCCTGTGCTGGATTGCAGCTTGGAGCTTCTGTGGGAGCAGAGAGAAGAGGGAAAATGGGCTCTGGATGCTGATGGAGGCTTGAGCAGCTGAGACACCTCGGCAGGACGGGACGAACGGGGCAGCCATGGATGGGTTTCACCCCTCGGCAGGAGCAGCTGGGCACGGGCAGGACGTGCTCGGTGCCACCAGCCGGGCAGGACAAAGGCTGTCCCCGCTGTCCCTGCGGGTGGTGGCGGCCGCCTGCCTGTCCCTCCTCATCCTCTGCACGCTGCTGGGGAACGCCCTGGTGTGCGCGGCCGTGCTCCGGTTCCCACACCTGCGCTCCAAGGTCACCAACCTCTTCGTGGTGTCCTTGGCCGTGTCCGACCTGCTGGTGGCCGTCCTGGTGATGCCCTGGGGAGCTGCCAGCGACGCGCTGGGCTTCTGGCCCTTCGGGGCTTTCTGTGACCTCTGGGTGGCTTTTGACATCATGTGCTGCACGGCCTCCATCCTCCACCTGTGCCTCATCAGCGTCGAGCGCTACTGGGCCATCGCCAGCCCCTTCCTCCACCCCAGGAGGGTGACACGGCGCCTGGCCTTCGTCACCATCGCCGTGGCTTGGCTGCTGTCCCTCCTCATCTCCTTCATCCCCGTGCGGCTGCGGTGGCACAGGGCCCGGGGGCCGCCCGGCCAGGAGCAGCCGGGCCTGAACGGCTCTGCGGAGGAGGAGAGCTGTGACCCCAGCCTCAGCGGGGCCTACGCCATCTCCTCGTCCCTCGTCAGCTTCTACATCCCCGTTGCCATCATGCTGGGCACCTACGGCCACCTCTTCCGCATCGCCCGGCGCCAGCTCCGCAGGATCTCCTCCCTGGAGAGACCGGCGGGGCGCAGCGGCCGCCCTCGGGAAACCTCCCTGAACAACTCCCTCAGGAAGGAGACCAAGGTGCTCCAGACGCTCTCCATCATCATGGGCGTCTTCGTGTGCTGCTGGCTGCCCTTCTTCGTGCTCAACTGCCTGGTGCCCTTCTGTGCCCCCGAGCCGTGCGTCAGCAGGGCCGTGCTCAGCGCCTTCACCTGGCTGGGCTGGGCCAACTCTGCCCTCAACCCCATCGTCTACGCCTCCAACGCCGAATTCCGCGCCGCTTTCGCCTCCCTGCTGGGCCGCGGCAGCGCCGTGGAGAAGACGGCGACCTTCAGCAAGGAGCCGGCGTCCTTCCGCCCCGACACCAGCGAGCCCAGGGCTCCACAGCCCCCCAGCCCGCCCCAGCTGCTGCCCCACGCCGTGCTGCAGGTGGAAAACCACGAGCTGGCCTTGGAGAAGGTTCCTCCGGGTTCCTCCCCACCTCAGGACGCCCTTCCTGGGTGTGGAACGCCGGTCTGGCCGGGGAGGATTCCCCCTCTCGCCAGCGGCGCCTTCCATTGAGCCTGGATGGGAAAAGGGGGAGCTGGGCATTCCCGCCAGCCCCTTCTCCGAGGACACTCGGGGTGCTCCGCTCTGTTTGCACCACCCCGGCCGGAATTCCAGAGCCGTTTTCCAGGTGTTTCTGTCTTGTGGCGTTTTTGAGAGAGAGAGGACATCAGTTACGAGATTTGAGCTACTCCAGCCTAGACCTCAGATCTGGGCCTTGTGAGGCCTCCAAGCCCCTGACGCAGTTGGAAATTAAGAGTTTGTGACACAGAAATTAAGAGTTTGTGACACAGAAATTAAGAGTTTGTGGCGCAGTTAGAAATTAAGAGTTTGTGGCACAGAAATTAAGAGTTTGTGGCACTGTTAGAAGTTAAGAGTTTATGGCACAGTTAGAAATTAAGAGTTTGTGACACAGAAATTAAGAGTTTGTGGCACTGTTAGAAATTAAGAGTTTGTGGCACAGAAATTAAGAGTTTGTGACAGTTAGAAATTGTATTAAGGTGTGATGGGGAGCACTGGGCTGTCTGGGTGTGAAGCAGCACAGGTTTATAGTGGGAGGTTTAGGCCACCTTAAGACAAAGACAAACAATGTTGGCTTGCCAATGAGAGTGCCTTTGTAAACTATGTAGAAGCTTATAAAAACTTCCATCTTCTCTCAAATAAATGGAGAATGTTGCATTAATTATATTGACTGGATGTGCGTTCTGTCCAGCCAGCTGCCCCGATTTTATGAGGCCCCTGGCTTTTTTTCTGGATTTTTGGCCCCAGCCCAGGTGGGCAGCAGGGTGTGGATCTCAGATTCAGTCAAAGAGAGAAACGAAAAGTTTCTAAGCAGGCAGAAGCTGGGAATCTGTTGGAAAAGAATGCAAATAAGAGGTTTTATCTCCTCGTGGTTCACATTGTTTATAGTTAAGTTCTAACATGCACTGTGCACCAATGGTGTGGGTTGTTTTCCCTTCAGGATCAATGGAATTAGCCTGGACAAAGCTCTGTGTGGAGAGTGATGCATTTTGAAATAAATCAGAGTTTTACTCTGACTCAGTCTCTTCATTCCCGTCCTGCCTCAACAGCGTCAGCGGGGATTTGCGTTGCTGCTTTCTCCAGTTCACCCATGGGGAGAAAACCTCACTTTGTGCAAAAGATGGAAATGGCAGGGCCGGAATTCCTGGAATTCCTCTTTCCCAGTGCCTTCAGCTGAGAGGGCAGAGATGGTTGGGTCTCCTGAGCCTCTCCCTGGCCAGGAAGTGAAAACCCAGCTGTGCCTGAGGGGACAGGCGCCTTTGGCCACTGCCTTTGTCCTGTGGCCACCAGCCCGAGGCTGCTGGGTGGGCGCTGGCCAAATCCAGCTGTTCACTGGCCCGAGGCTGCTGGACAGATGTTGGCCAAATCCAGCTGTTCACTGGCCCGAGGCTGCTGGGTGGGCGCTGGCCAAATCCAGCTGTTCACTGGCCCAGAGCTGCTGGACAGATGTTGGCCAAATCCAGCTGTTCACTGGCCCAGGGCTGCTGGGTGGGCGCTGGCCAAATCCAGCTGTTCACTGGCCCAGGGCTGCTGGACAGATGTTGGCCAAATCCAGCTGCTCCATGGTTGCCAACTGCTGCTGGCAATCCTGGCTGGAGCTCGGTGGGGCCGTGCTGGGCTGTGTGGCACCTCCAGCCATGGAAAACCAGTGGATTATGTGGGAAGGAGGTGATGGAATTCCCGGGATAACGCCCCTGGGCTCAGCTCTGGCTGTCCCTGTCCTCAGGAATTCCATGGATTTCTCAGGATAACTCTCCTGGGCTCAGCTCTGGCTGTCCCTGTCCTCAGGAATTCCATGGATTTCTCATGATAACGCCCCTGGGCTCAGCTCTGGCTGTCCCTGTCCTCAGGAATTCCATGGATTTCTCAGGATAACTCTCCTGGGCTCAGCTCTGGCTGTCCCTGTCCTCAGGAATTCCATGGATTTCTCATGATAACACCCCTGGGCTCAGCTCTGGCTGTCCCTGTCCTCAGGAATTCCATGGATTTCTCAGGATAACTCTCCTGGGCTCAGCTCTGGCTGTCCCTGTCCTCAGGAATTCCATGGATTTCCCGGGATAACGCCCCTGGGCTCAGCTCTGGCTGTCCCTGTCCTCAGGAATTCCATGGATTTCTCAGGATATCTCTCCTGGGCTCAGCTCTGGCTGTCCCTGTCCTCAGGAATTCCATGGATTTCCCGGGATAACTCTCCTGGGCTCAGCTCTGGCTCTCCCTGTCCTCCAGGTCTGGCCACCTTCCCTGGAGCTGGGCACAGTTTTTGGGAGCAGATCCATGTCTGGAGTGTCTGGAGCTGTGGCAGGAAGGATTTGGTGGCTGAAATTCCGCTCTGGCCCTGGGAAGGAGCTGGGATTGCCCGGCTGAGGGCTCCTGGCAGGATCAAAGCCGTGGTTTTGCCTCTGGATGTTTGGAGCCTTTGGAATGAGGGAGCAGGAGAAAATCCTCAACACTCTCCTGGTTTCTGCTGCTCCAGATCCTCCTGTCCCGAGGCTGTTCCATCCCTTTTTGCTTTATTCTCCCTCCAATTCCCTTCCTCCTCCATTTCATTGCGGATCCTCCTCCGGAGCCGCCTCATTTTCACCCTCTGGAAGTTTCTGTCCCATCCCAGGGGTCAGGAGCAGCGCCCGGGCTCCATCCCTGCCCTGACCGTGACTTTTGAAGGATTTTTGGTCCCTGCCTGGTTAAACCCGGCTCATCCCCGGGAATCGCAGACATCCTCAGCTCCCCCTCCCCGGCAAACAAAGGGAGAAATCAGCCAGCGCTAATTAGAGAGCCCAGGGCTAATTACAGAGCACCGCTGGTAATGAAATAGAGCCCAGGGGAGCAGAGCCCTCCCGGGATTTTTCTGGGACAGGATTCCGCAGCATCCACGACATCTCCCTGTGGGACAGCCAGGAGGATTTTGGGGCAATCCAAAGCAATCCCGAGGTTTTTCAGGCTAATTTAGAGAAGGAATTGTTGGTCTGAGATTGGAGTGATAACCTGGAACCCCTCAAATGACTGAGTTAATCTGAACGCTGCTGTAACGTTGATCATATTTATAATTCCAGGTGTTGCGGGGTGCTTGGAACTCCTGGCTTGGCAGCAGGAGGGAATGGGAGCGCCCAGCTTTTCCCAAAACCGTTTTGGAAGTTTCTTGATACTTGTGGCAGAATTCTGGGGTTTGTAAAGGATTGGGGGAAACCAGCCAGCTCGGTGTGCCCGTGATGAACAGGGTGAACCTGCAAAGGAGAGACAGCAGAGAGAGCGAAGTGACCCTTTTTTGTGTCCTGTGTTTAATTATTTAATGACATGAGTGTGTTTAATTCTTGCTGCGCTGTCCTGCAGCAGCTCTTGTTAGTGTTCAGGAGCACACAGGTGTGATTTTATCTGCAGGTGCTTTTATCGAGAGCTCTGGGAATCAGGGGTGCAGACCCAAATCTGACTCCGACACGGCTTTCGAGCTGAACATATTTTATATTCTGTCCTTATATAACTTACATATTAATTATTAAACTTATATTGTTCTATTGTATACATTGACATGAGTTTCTCGTGATCTTAGGTCCCCTGACCACAGTTTCTCATGATTATACTTATGATTAAACAGTAATTACATTCAATTACTAAACAATCACCCCATCTAACAATTATATCATTTACCATGTACAGGTGCAGTTCTAGCAAGTACAAGTTCTCCATGTGCTCAGGGTGTTTATTTTTCCAGGGCCAACTAAGCTTAATTTTCCTGTTAACCCTAAATCCCCACGATTTAAAAACCCTTTTACTGTCACTCTGACGCAGCAGCCAGGGCCCGGCAGCAGGAGGGACCAGGTGGTGACAGAGCCAGCCCGAAAGCTGCCGGGCCCTGGCAGGAATCCCAGTGGGTTACAGACATTCCTGGGGCAAACTGGGAAACGGGAGCAGCTCCAAACTGGGGCTGCCTTTGGCACAGGCCCCCCTTGTTTACCTGGCTGCGGGATGTGCCTCCTTTTCCCTTTTTTTTCCTGCACAGGATTCCTCTGTAATCCCACCAGGAAGCATCTTCCTCCTCTTCTCCCATTCCAAATTCCACACTCAGGTGGGTGGAATTATTCCAGTCTGGGGCAGGATTTGTGCCTGATCCTGCTCTGTAATCCCAAAAAAAACCCCCCAGGTCACTTCTGGAGCTCTGGATGTGCCATGGGGACCTGGGGACAGGTTCTGGGGTTTTTTTGGGTGAGGAGCAGAGAGGCCTGAGAAAAGTGATATTTGCAAAAGAGGGAAAGGAAGAAAAGCATCAAATCCACGTGGAAGTCAGCAGATAGAGGAGACAAATCGGAGATTCCTCCTAATCCAAAGCATTCCGTGATTTTAATGATCTAGGCTGGGGCAGGCTGGGACAGTGTGGGAATTAACCCTGTGCAGGTGATGTGGAATTGTGCTGCTTTCCCAGCTGGAATTGCAGGGATGGAACTGGGATGGAGAGGGACAGAACTGGGATGGAGAGGGACAGAACTGGGATGGAGAGGGACAGAATTGGGAATGGAGAGGGACGGAACTGGGAATGGAGAGGGACAGAATTGGGAATAGAGAGGGACAGAACTGGGAATGGAGAGGGACGGAACCGGGAATGGAGAGGGACAGAATTGGGATGGAGAGGGACGGAACTGGGATGGAGAGGGACGGAACTGGGAATGGAGAGGGACGGAACCGGGAATGGAGAGGGACGGAACCGGGAATGGAGAGGGACGGAACTGGGATGGAGAGGGACGGAACCGGGAATGGAGAGGGACGGAACTGGGATGGAGAGGGACGGAACTGGGAATGGAGAGGGACGGAACTGGGATGGAGAGGGACGGAACTGGGACGAGGGAGAAGAGTCAGGACAGGCCGAGAGGAGCCCGGACCAAGCGGGACGAGCCGAGACGGGCACGGAAAAGCCGCGATCAGGCGGGAGGAGCCGGGACGGGGCGGGACGATCCAGGACAGGGCAGGAGGAGCCGGGAGGAGCGGGAGGAGCCGGGGCCGAGGAGGAGGAGCCGGGACCGAGGAGGAGGAGCCGGGACAGAGCGGGAGGAGCCGGGACCGGGCGGGAGGAGCCGGGATTGAGGAGGAGGAGCCGGGACCGAGGAGGAGGAGCCGGGATTGAGCGGGAGGAGCCGGGATCGAGGAGGAGGAGCCGGGATCGAGGAGGAGGAGCCGGGACGGGACGGGAGGAGCCGGGATTGAGCGGGAGGAGCCGGGACAGAGCGGGAGGAGCCGGGACCGAGGAGGAGGAGCCGGGACCGGGCGGGAGGAGCCGGGACCGGGCGGGAGGAGCCGGGACCGGGCGGGAGGAGCCGGGACCGAGGAGGAGGAGCCGGGACCGGGCGGGAGGAGCCGGGACCGAGGAGGAGGAGCCGGGGCCGGGCGGGAGGAGCCGGGGCCGGGCGCAGGCGCCGCACCGGATCCGCTGCTCGGCCGGGCCTGGCGGTGCGGGCGCGGGGGGACCCCGGAGCGGGCGGGAGGAGCCGGGGGGACCCCGGGGTGCGGGGCCGGGGGGCGCGGGGGGCCGGGGGTGCGGGGATGGGGGCGATGGGGGCTCGGGGTTGGGGTGGTGATGAGGAGGAGGAGGATGATGATGGGGACAGGAGGCAGCACGTGGCGCTGGGGCTGCGCTGGGAGAGGGGCGGCAGGGGGATGCAGGAGCGGGATGGGGGGCTGGGGGCGCCCTGGAAAGGGGGACAGGGGGATGCGGAGGTGCTGGGGATGCCCAGGCTAGCGGGAAATTGGGATTCCCAGGGCGGGGAGGGATTTGGGGATGCCCAGGGCAGGGGGTGGCGGGGTGCAGACGGAGCCAGCGGAGCGGCGGGGGAGATTTGTAGGGGATGCTGGGCGCCCATGGGCGGGGGTTTGTGGCTGTTCCACACCCCACGCGTGTCCCTGTCCCTCCCCGCGTGTCCCTGTCCCTCCCTCCCCGCGTGTCGCTCTCTCCACGCGTGTCCCTGTCCCCCCACGCGTGTCCCTCCCTCCACACGTGTCCCTGTCCCTCCCTCCACGCGTGTCTCTGTCCCCCCACGCGTGTCCCTGTCCCTCCCCGCGTGTCCCTGTCCCTCCCTCCCCGCGTGTCCCTCTCTCCACGCGTGTCCCTCTCTCCACGCGTGTCCCTCCCTCCACGCGTGTCCCTGTCCCCCCATGCGTGTCCCTGTCCCACCACGTGTGTCCCTGTCCCCCCACGTGTGTCCCTGTCCCCCCACGCATGTCCCTGTCCCCCCATGCGTGTCCCTGTCCCCCCATGCGTGTCCCTGTCCCCCCACGTGTGTCCCTGTCCCCCCACGTGTGTCCCTGTCCCCCCACGTGTGTCCCTGTCCCTCCCCGCGTGTCCCTGTACCCCCACGCGTGTCCCTGTCCCCCCACGTGTGTCCCTGTCCCCACGCGTGTCCCTGTCTGTCCACACATGTCCCTGTCCCCCCACGCGTGTCCCTGTCCCTCCACGCGTGTCCCTCTCTCCACGCGTGTCCCTGTCCCCCCACGCGTGTCCCTGTTCCCCCACCCGTGTCCCCGTCCCCCCACGCGTGTCCCTCCCTCCACGCGTGTCCCTGTCCCTCCACGCGTGTCCCTGTCCCCCCACGCGTGTCCCTGTCCCTCCACGCGTGTCCCTGTCCCCCCACACGTGTCCCTCCCTCCACGCGTGTCCCTGTCCCCACGCGTGTCCCTGTCCCCCCACATGTGTCCCTCTCTCCACGCGTGTCCCTGTCCCCACGCGTGTCCCTGTCCCCCCACGCGTGTCCCTGTCCCCCCACGCGTGTCCCTGTCCCCCCACGCGTGTCCCTGTCCCCCCACACGTGTCCCTCTCCCCACGCGTGTCCCTGTCCCCACGCGTGTCCCTGTCCCCCCACCCGTGTCTCTGTCCCCCCACGCGTGTCCCTGTCCCTCCACGCGTGTCCCTGTCCCCCCACGCGTGTCCCTGTCCCCCACGCGTGTCCCCCTCTCCACGCGTGTCCCTGTCCCCCCACGCGTGTCCCTGTCCCCACGCGTGTCCCTGTCCCTCCCCGCGTGTCCCTGTCCCCCCACGCGTGTCCCTGTCCCTCCACGCGTGTCCCTCCCTCCACGCGTGTCCCTGTCCCCACGCGTGTCCCTGTCCCCACGCGTGTCCCTGTCCCCGCAGCCGCCCCTCTCCGCGCTGGCTCTGCGCTCCATGGACGGCGTTTTCCTGTCGCCCAGCGAGGATGAGTTCGTGGGCAGGATCGCGGAGGAGCTGCAGCAGTTCCTGGAGCAGGGGCAGCACCAGCGGTGGGTCCCGGCCCGGGCAGGACCCGCGGCTGCCCGGACACTTCGGGCTCGTGGTTTTTGTCGTTTTTCTGGGGTGAAAACGGCAGCGTTTGGGGTCTGGATGTGGAGATCCACGTGCTGGGATCTCCTCTCCCGGTCACGCCTTCAGGCTGGGCTTTGGGCCCCTGGTGCTTTTCACTGCTCATCCTGGCTCCACCTGGATCTGTTCCCAAATCCAGCGACCTTTGGAGCCCAATCCCGGGTGGCAACGCTGAGCTGAGCTCCCTGCCGGCCTGTCATGACCTTAAATATTTGTATCGGTGCTCTTTTTTTTTTTATAAAATGTTTGGCAGAGAAATTCCGTGTGCTGTTGTCAACCGTGTGGCAGCAGTGACATTGAGCGTGGAGTTTATTTATCCATTCTTGGTTTATTCCCGGTTTCCGTGTGGGAAATGGATTTGTAGAGAAATTTTGAAGTTTGACAGAAGGTTTATGTAGTATATATTTGTATATAAATTTTGAGATAAATATCCATTTAGAAATGTTGCGGAATAAGAGAGATATTAAGAGAGAAATGAAATTAGACTCAGCCTGGGAGGGAGGGGATCAAAAGCAGCTTTCTGCTGGTGCTTCCCATACGGATACAGCAGGAATGAGAGTCCAGGAAAGGTCTTGGGGGTCAGGCATTCCCAGCCTCCCCGCTCTCCATTTGATGTGTAAAATGTATGTGGGAAGGCATAAATGCTCTGTATAATATCATCAAGTCCAGCTTGGCTTTTTTTCTGATTTAAATCCCGTGCTGGGGTTAAATTTTTCCAGCATTCCCATCCCTTCCTGCACGTTTCTGGTGCTCTCTCTCCTTTCAGAGTGCTGCTGTTCCCGCCCCTGTCCAGCCGCCTCAGGTACCTGATCCACCGCACGGTGGAAAACATGGAATTGCTCAGCAGCTTCTCGGTGGGAGAGGGCTGGAGGAGGAGGACGGTCATTTGTCACTCGGCCGTCAGGTGAGCCGTGCCACGGAACCCTGGAATGGTTTGGAAGGGACCCGAAACTCATCCCAGTGCCAACCTTTGTCACCTTCTGGGGACGCCTCCCACTGTCCCGGGCTGCTCCTTGGACACCTCCAGGGATCCAGGGGCAGCCACAGCTGCTCTGGGAATTCCGTCCCAGCCACTCACCGCCCTCACAGCCAGGAGTTCCTTCCCAAAATCCCATCCATCCCTGCTCTCTGGCAGTGGGAGCCATTCCCTGTGTCCTGTCCCTCCATCCCTTGTCCAAATCCCTCTCCAGCTCTCCTGGAGCCCCTCCAGGCTCTGGAAGGGGCTCTGAGCTCTCCCTGGAGCATTCCCAGCTCTCCCAGCCTGGCTCAGCCAGGCTCCAGCCCTCGGATCGGGCACAAAGCCACCGTGTCCCATTGAAGTCTCCATTACCAGTGGCACCTCCCAGACCCTAAGGAGATTTTCCCTGGGGGAATTCGCTCCTCCTTTTCCTCTGGCAAACCCCACATCCCTGGGTTTCCCCCTGCTCCCCTCTCGCCATCCCAGGCTTCCCAGCGAGACCTCGAGCGACCAAAAGCCCGGGAGCGGCGCGGGCCGGCCGCGGGGCGCGGCGCAGCCCTGGGGCCGGGGCGGCCGCGGGGCCCGGCTGCGGCACCCCGGGGACACCCACGGGGACGGGCCCCGCGCCCCCGTGGGCTCGGGCAGGATCACCAGGCCGCCCAGGAGGAAGCCAGACAAAGCCCCGTACGTGCCCAAAGGGATCTCGCAGAGGAAAAAGGCCAATTGGAGGGAGAGGGAGGCAGAGCCCGACGGGGATGCGGCGCCTGGAGGTGAAAACTGCCCCAGGAATTCCAGCCGGGACGCCCAGCAGGAGCTGGGCAGTGCTGGGGGCGGCCCCGGGAAGCAGCAGGAGCCTGAGGATGTGCCAGGAAAAGGCAGCGCTGAGCATCCTCTGTGTGATGAGAAGGTGCCTAAGGATTCAGGGAATAGCCACGATTCCTGCGAGCAGGAAAGCCGGGATAAGGACTGTTCCCATTCCCCGACTGCTGCACACAGTGAGCACCCACCCGAAGCAGCAGAGCAGGAGTCCAGCCACGCCAGCGCCGCCGTTCCAGAGGGCAGCGAAGTCCAGGGCCAGCTGCAGGAGGAGAAGCAATCCAGGCGGGATTCCGGAGGGTCGGAGCGTGGGAAAAGCTCCAGCCCTTCGGAGAACCACGGTGGCAGCAGGACAGAGCTGGGTGTGACAGAGGTGACTGCGAGAGACCAACCTGGGACAGATCTGACCACGAGAGACCAACCCGGGACAGATCTGACCACGAGAGACCAACCCGGGACAGATCTGACCATGAGAGACCAACCCGGGACAGATCTGACCACGAGAGACCAACCCGGGACAGATCTGACCACGAGAGACCAACCCGGGACAGATCTGACCACGAGAGACCAACCCGGGACAGATCTGACCACGAGAGCCCAGCCTGGGGCAGATCTGACCACGAGAGCCCAACCTGGGCCAGAGCTGACCACGAGAGCCCAGCCTGGGGCAGATCTGACCACGAGAGCCCAGGCTGGGGCAGAGCTGACCACGAGAGCCCAGCGTGGGCCAGAGCTGACCACGAGAGCCCAGCCTGGGGCAGAGCTGACCACGAGAGCCCAGGCTGGGGCAGAGCTGACCACGAGAGCCCAGCCTGGGGCAGATCTGACCACGAGAGCCCAGCCTGGGGCAGAGCTGACCACGAGAGCCCAGCGTGGGACAGAGCTGACCACGAGAGCCCAGCGTGGGGCAGATCTGACCACGAGAGCCCAGCCTGGGGCAGATCTGACCACGAGAGCCCAGCCTGGGGCAGATCTGACCACGAGAGACCAGGCTGGGGCAGAGCTGACCACGAGAGACCAGGCTGGGGCAGAGGTGACCACGAGAGCCCAGGCTGGGGCAGAGGTGACCACGAGAGCCCAGCGTGGGCCAGCCCAGCCCGTGGCAGTGACAGACCCAGCCCTGGCAGAGTCCCCACTGCTGGAAACGCAGACCCTGGAGAGCAGCAGGAGCCGATCCCCGCCGGCAGAGCCGGGTTCCAGGAATGCCGAGGAGGGCCGGGGTGATCTCGGTGAGCTGGGCAGCCCCGGCGCTGGCCAGGTGGAGCAGAAACCCCTCCAGAAGGTTCTGGAAGGCCCAGGCGAGGCTCTGGCTGCTCCTGAGCTGCTCCGTGGTGAAGATCCCGGCGCTCCCGGGCGGATCTGCGGCAGGAAGGCGCCCGGGGAGGAAGAGGAGGACAAGGAACGCTCGGATGTGGCCGAGGCGCTGTGGAGGGGCCTGGATTCGGCTGCAGGGGACAGGGAGGGGACAAGGCAGAGCGGCCTCGAGGACGACTGCACAGCAGAGCTCCTGGCAGAGGTGACTTGAGGGAAGATCTGGGGAGAGAGGGGGAGGAATTGCTCCCTGGAGGAGATTCCATGTTCTGGGAGGAGATTCCATGTTCTGGGTGGAGGGAATTGTTCCTTGGGTGGAGGGAATTGCTCCCTGGAGGAGATTCCATGTCCTGGGTGGAGGGAATCTCTCCCTGCAGGAGATTCCATGTTCTGGGTGGAGGGAATTGCTCCCTGGAGGAGATTCCATGTTCTGGGAGGAGATTCCATGTTCTGGGTGGAGGGAATTGCTCCCTGGATGGAGGGAATCTCTCCCTGGAGGAGATTCCGTGTCCTGGGTGGAGATTCCGTGTCCTGGATGGAGGGAATCTCTCCCTGGAGGAGATTCCATGTTCTGGGTGGAGATTCCGTGTTCTGGGTGGAGGGAATCTCTCCCTGGAGGAGATTCCGTGTCCTGGGTGGAGATTCCGTGTCCTGGGAGGAGATTCCATGTCCTGGATGGAGGGAATCTCTCCCTGGAGGAGATTCCATGTCCTGGATGGAGGGAATCTCTCCCTGGAGGAGATTCCATGTTCTGGGTGGAGGTTCCATGTCCTGGATGGAGGGAATCTCTCCCTGGAGGAGATTCCATGTTCTGGGAGGAGATTCCATGTCCTGGATGGAGGGAATCTCTCCCTGGAGGAGATTCCATGTTCTGGGTGGAGGGAATTGTTCCCTGGAGGAGATTCCATGTTCTGGGTGGAGGGAATCTCTCCCTGCAGGAGATTCCATGTCCTGGGTGGAGATTCCGTGTCCTGGGTGGAGGGAATCTCTCCCTGGAGGAGATTCCATGTCCTGGGTGGAGGGAATTGCTCCCTGAAGGAGATTCCATGTTCTGGATGGAGGGAATCTCTCCCTGGAGGAGATTCCATGTTCTGGGAGGGGATTCCATGTTCTCAGTGGAGGGAATTGCTCCCTGGGTGGAGGGAATCTCTCCCTGGAGGAGATTCCATGTCCTGGGAGGGGATTCCATGTTCTCGGTGGAGGGAATCTCTCCCTGGAGGAGATTCCGTGTCCTGGGCGGAGGGGATCTCTCCCTGGAGGAGATTCCATGTTCTGGGTGGAGGTTCCATGTCCTGGATGGAGGGAATCTCTCCCTGGAGGAGATTCCATGTTCTGGGTGGAGATTCCGTGTCCTGGGTGGAGGGAATCTCTCCCTGGAGGAGATTCCATGTCCTGGGAGGGGATTCCATGTTCTCGGTGGAGGGAATCTCTCCCTGGAGGAGATTACATGTTCTGGGTGGAGGGAATCTCTCCCTGGAGGAGATTCCGTGTCCTGGGTGGAGGGAATCTCTCCCTGGAGGAGATTCCGTGTCCTGGGTGGAGGGAATCTCTCCCTGGAGGAGATTCTGTGTCCTGGGTGGAGATTCCGTGTCCTGGATGGAGGGAATCTCTCCCTGGAGGAGATTCCGTGTCCTGGGCGGTCAGGTGGGGTTGCAGTGGCCGAGGTGAGGATTGGCCTCCGAGGGGGTGAAGCTCCAGCCTGGCTCGTGCTTTCCTTTTTCAATCCTCGCTTTGGATCTTCCCAGATCGTCGGGAACCTGACGCTGAAGGACATCAGCATCGAGAGGATCAGCGTGGATTATTCCAGCTACGGAGAGGTCCAGCTCAGCGAGGGGGACTTGGGCCACGTCACCGAGATCTACGACTTCCCCTCCTCGCTGAACACCGAGGATCTGATGGGAATGTTCTCCGATTTCCAGTGAGCCACGCCGGGAGTGAGCAGGGCAGGGAGCGCGGTCCTGGACTGGAGTTTCACCTTCCCCTCTGGGTGCCTCAAAGGGGCTTTTCCTGCACTTTAATCCTGGTTTAAAGCCCAGCTTTATTCCAAATTAGTGGAATTTAATCTCACCTCTCTGTGCATCAAAGGGGCTTTTCCTGCACTTTAATCCTGGTTTAAAGCCCAGCTTTATTCCAGATTTGTGGAATTTAATCTCACCTCTCTGTGCATCAAAGGGGCTTTTCCTGCACTTTAATCCTGCTTTGAAGCCCAGGTTTAATCCAAATTTGTGGAATTTAATCTCACCTCTGTGTGCATCAAAGGGGCTTTTCCTGCAGTTTAATCCTGATTTAAAGCCCAGCTTTATTCCAGATTTGTGGAATTTAATCTCACCTCTGTGTGCCTCAAAGGGGCTTTTCCTGCAGTTTAATCCTGGTTTAAAGCCCAGCTTTATTCCAAATTTGTGGATTTTAGTTTCACCTCTGTGTGGCTCATAGGGGCTTTTCCTGCAGTTTAATCCTGATTTAAGGCTCAGCTTTACTCCAGGGCTCTGGCACCCAAATTCTGGATTTTAGTTTCATCTCTGTGTGCCTCAAAGGGGCTTTAAAGCCCAGCTTTATTCCAAATTTGTGGATTTTAATTTCACCTCTGTGTGCCTCAAAGGGGCTTTTCCTGCACTTTAATCCTGGTTTAAAGCCCAGCTTTATTCCAAATTAGTGGAATTTAATCTCACCTCTGTGTGCCTCAAAGGGGCTTTTCCTGCACTTTAATCCTGGTTTAAAGCCCAGCTTTATTCCAAATTAGTGGAATTTAATCTCACCTCTGTGTGCCTCAAAAGGGGCTTTTCCTGCACTTTAATCCTGGTTTAAAGCCCAGATTTATTCCGAATTAGTGGAATTTAATCTCACCTCTGTGTGCCTCAAAGGGGCTTTTCCTGCACTTTAATCCTGGTTTAAAGCCCAGCTTTATTCCAAATTAGTGGAATTCAATCTCACCTCTGTGTGCCTCAAAAGGGGCTTTTCCTGCACTTTAATCCTGGTTTAAAGCCCAGATTTATTCCGAATTAGTGGAATTTAATCTCACCTCTGTGTGCCTCAAAGGGGCTTTTCCTGCACTTTAATCCTGGTTTAAAGCCCAGATTTATTCCGAATTAGTGGAATTTAATCTCACCTCTGTGTGCCTCAAAGGGGCTTTTCCTGCACTTTAATCCTGGTTTAAAGCCCAGCTTTTCTCCAGGGCTCTGGCACCCAAATTCTGGATTTTAGTTTCACCTCTGTGTGCCTGAAAGGGGCTTTAAAGCCCAGCTTTATTCCAAATTTGTGGATTTTAATTTCACCTCTCTGTGCATCAAAGGGGCTTTTCCTGCACTTTAATCCTGGTTTAAAGCCCAGCTTTATTCCAAATTTGTGGAATTTAATCTCACCTCTCTGTGCCTCAAAGGGGCTTTTCCTGCACTTTAATCCTGGTTTAAAGCCCAGCTTTATTCCAAATTTGTGGAATTTAATCTCACCTCTCTGTGCCTCAAAGGGGCTTTTCCTGCACTTTAATCCTGGTTTAAAGCCCAGTTTTATTCCAAATTTGTGGATTTTAGTTTCACCTCTGTGTGCCTCAAAGGGGCTTTTCCTGCACTTTAATCCTGGTTTAAAGCCCATATTTATTTCAAATTTGTGGATTTTAATTTCACCTCTGTGTGCCTCAAAGGGGCTTTTCCTGCACTTTAATCCTGGTTTGAAGCCCAGCTTTATTCCAAATTTGTGGATTTTAGTTTCACCTCTGTGTGGCTCATAGGGGCTTTTCCTGCAGTTTAATCCTGATTTAAGGCTCAGTTTTACTCCAGGGCTCTGGCACCCAAATTCTGGATTTTAGTTTCACCTCTGTGTGCCTCAAAGGGGCTTTTCCTGCAGTTTAATCCTGATTTAAGGCTCAGCTTTACTCCAGGGCTCTGGCACCCAAATTCTGGATTTTAGTTTCACCTCTGTGTGCCTGAAAAGGGCTTTAAAGCCCAGCTTTATTCCAAATTTGTGGATTTTAATCTCACCTCTCTGTGCCTCAAAGGGGCTTTTCCTGCAATTTAATCCTGGTTTTAAGTCTCTTTATGAGATTTCACCCCAAAAACACTTCATAAATCCCTTGTTTTTTATTTTTGTGCCTGGGAAAAACTGCAGAAATGTCAATATTTTGGTGCTGGGAGCCAACCCCTGAAACGGAGGTTGGGCTTGAGAAGAAAAGCAGAATTTTGGGGTAATTTCACATTGTGGCCTCGAAAAGGGCACATTTCATATCCCTTTTCCCTCTTTTCCTGCCCTTTTCCCCTGTTTAAAATGGGAATGATGTTTTGGGAAACACCAAAAAACACTGAAAACCCCTCGTGGGGCTGCTGGGTGTTATTGGGGCTTCGTTTTTCTTGGCTTTAATTAAAATTATTCCTTTTTCTTGCAGCGAGGGCGGCTTCAAAATCCAGTGGGTGGATGATACCCACGCCCTGGGAATCTTCTCCAGCCTCTCCGCAGGTATTTGGGGTGGGATGGAGGCACCCAGAGCTCCCAGCCCCTTCCCAGTAATCATAAATATTATTAATATATTATATCAATTAATATTACAATAATTAATGCATTATTAATATTATATTATATATATATGTAATATATATATAATGTAATAATGTATAATATATATCATATAAATCCCACTGCAAACTGAACCAGTTTGCAGTGGGATTTATATGATATATATTATATATGATTACATGTTATATATTATTATATATTTATATTAGATAGAATATATTTATATAAATAGATTATTATCTGATAATGATAGGGTTATAATCTAATAATCTGATTTTTTTGGGGGTTAATTCCAGCCCTTTGTGTTCCTTGCAGCGTCCCAAGCAGGATGAATAGGACGGGCAGAGGAATATTCCCTGTACCAACATAGAATCTGATAATAATCTAATTATGTATTTATAAATATAAATATATATTATGTATAATATTATATAATATATAATATAAAATTTATGATAATATATAAAAATATAATATATATTATATATAAATGAGATATAATATATAAAATATTTATTATTATTGCTTATAATATAATAATAATGTATTATTTATATATTATATATTTATATTATATATATTACATGTATTATGACATTTTATATATTATAATATTATATATTAATATAAATATGTTATTATCTGATAGTAATTTGATTACAATCTAATAATATGGTTTTTGGGGTTAATTCTGGCACTTTGGGTTCCCCGCAGCATATCCCAAGCAGGATGAATAGGACGGGCAGTG
Source organism: Lonchura striata (assembly GCF_050655825.1). NCBI lineage: Eukaryota > Metazoa > Chordata > Aves > Passeriformes > Estrildidae > Lonchura > Lonchura striata. The sequence goes on from NC_140724.1 coordinate 3,624,485, forward strand.
GAATATTCCCTATTCCCAGGGTTCCATAATCTGATTTTTGGGTTTAATTCTGACCCTTTTGTTCCTTGCACAGCGTCCCAAGCAGGGTGAGCATTCCCAGGTTTCCATAATCTGATTTTTGGGGTTAATTACGGCCCTTTTGTCCCTGCAGCATCCCAAGCAGGATGAATAGGACGGGCAGTGGAACATTCCCTATTCCCAGGGTTCCATAATCTGATTTTTGGGGTTAATCCCAGCACTTTGTGTTCCTTGCACAGCGTCCCAAGCAGGATGAGCATTCCCAGGGTTCCATAATCTGATTTTTGGGGTTAATGCAGCGTCCCAAGCAGGATGAATAGGACGGGCAGAGGAACATTCCCTATTCCCAGGGTTCCATAATCTGATTTTTGGGGTAATTCCGGCCCTTTTGTCCCTGCAGCGTCGCAGGCCCTGGGCCGCCGTTACCCCTGCCTGAGGATCCGGCCCCTGATCCACGCCTCCAAGCAGGCCAAGCTCAAGGCGCTCCAGAGACCAAGTAAGCTCCCAAATTCCCAAATTCCCCAATTCCCAAATTTCCAAATTCCCAAATTCCCCAAATTCCCCCCAGTTTTCTTGGATTTCCCGCTCCCGACTGCTCCAGGTGACAAATTCCTATCCAGGACCAGTTGTTTGTCCGGTTGGGGTTTGGATGGATTCCTGGCACTGAGCTGTGCTGTGGAATTTCGCTGGAATTCAGATTTAAGTTTATTTTTTATTTTTTTGTGGTGCAGTTGGAAGGGAAGGGTTGTGCTGGAATTGGGATTTTTTTTGGGAGGCAAAGCATCCGATTCCCCAGGAATTTTCTTCTTCCCTCTCCCCCTGGCAATCCAAAGGAGACAAACCCAATCTTGTGGTTGGATAATTTTATTCAGGAAGGAGAAATGGTGAAGCTGAGCCATGAACATCAGTGGATTGATTACCATTGATTGATTATTGATTGATTGATTGATTGATTGATTTCATTGCCTTTCAATCAGATTGATCAGGTCCAGTTGCCACAGGAAAGCAAAGCAGCAGCAGAGACTCTGAACCAACAATTCCTGGGATTTTCCAGCTCACTGCAGTCAGAATAAATTCCAATTTTAATGCTTTAAAGGGACACTGTCACAGCGACCAATTCCTGAGTTTCAGCACTGCTGCATTTAAAGGAAACATCCAAAAATTTGCTTTATTTGCATCTCCCCTTCATCTGTTTTTTCATTTATCCACTATTCTGAATCATGTTAAATGAAAATATAATTATTTTTAACTTATTATTAATTAATTAATAATTAAATAGAATAATTAAATATAAATCCTGTTGGTATCCAGTTTCAATTTATTATTTTCCAAACGCAAATTTGGATTTGAATTAGCTGATAGTGTCTCTTTTTAATTTTTTTTAAATTATGTTTTGTTTTTCTTTAATGAATGAAACTTCTGGAAAAACAAAGTCCCCCCTTGCTGTGTAGATAACAACTTCAAATTGATGAATAATTGATTAATTAATCCCCAAATTATTGTGAGCTTGGTGAAATTTTGGTGGATTTCCTTGCAGATGGAATTGCAGCAATCCAGAAAAAAATGGAAGGCACTGACCAAGGGGCTTCCCAAATAATCTGAAATATTTAGATATAATTTAAAATGCAGAATTTATTTTTTTTTTTAATTTTCCTTGCTGTTTTCCAAGGATTTTGGCAGCTGGTTTTGAGGCATTTCAGTTGGATAAATGGATAAATTGCCTGGGTTTGCATGGAAAGGGATGGGATGCTGGGAATTTTGCCAATTCACAGGGATGGGATGTTGGGAATTTGACCAGGAAGAATTCCTGGATTTTTCCACACAGCAGAAGAACCCTCAACCTTTATGGTGACCAAACAATCCCACTGAAAACCGTGGAATTCCATCCTAAAAAAAAAAAAAAAACCAAACAATTTATCTACTGAGACGGAAAGATTTGATGTCGATAAACGAATAAAACAGCGGGGAAAAAAAAGCTGATTTTTTTGGGATTTAACCACGAATTTCTCCTTGACCAAGGCGTAGCTGGGTAAGTTTTTTCCCATTTTTCCCAATTTTTTCCCTAGAATTGCTGCAGCTGGGGAAGGAGAGGCCGCAGACGGACACGGCGGTGGCCAGGAGACTCGTGTCCCACGCCCTGGGCTGGAGGCACAGGCAGCACGAGCCCACAGGGACTGAAGTTTTCCAGCCAGAATCCTTGGATCAGGAGGAATAATTCCCAAAAAAACCCCCCAAAAAACCCCAAAAAAAGGCTGTAAAGATGAGCATGGCTGTGCTATTAAATGCATGCAGAGCAGGCAGCGCCACGGGGGTGTTCCTTTATGGATCAGCTTGGGAAAGTTGGGAATGGGAATTCTTGTTGGGTTGTTTTTGTTTTTGGAGCCCTGGGAAGCGCTGGAATTCTTTGTTCGCCTGCAGGAACGAGGTGGTTTCTTTATTCCTTATTCCTGCTCTGTTTTCCAACAAAAAGTAGGCATTAAGAGTAAGAAAATCAGAATTTTTTGGGGGCCAAAATTCAACTCTAAACAAGGGCAGGAGTTCAAAAATCTGTTCCACGTTTGTTGTAATGTTGTTCAGAAAACTGACAGGCAGTGAATTCAAGTTTTAGGGAATTCTTTCCTTATTTATAGAGTTTCAAGAGCCTGAACTTCCCTGTTGGTGAGGAAAGTTGGGATCTGCTCATTAGGGAAAAAAAAACCTCCAGAATTTGCCTGTGTTGATGTGCCCAGAGCTGGGTTTAAAATGAGCTTTTCACCCCCATGCCAAGCTCTGCTGGTGCTCCAGTCTGGAATTCTGAGGGAGAACTGGAATTTTCCAATTGCCAGGAGGTTAAAACCCTTTGCCAGCTGGAGAAATGACAAATACTCAAAATATTTCTGCATTTTTAAGCCTCACAAACATCCCTGTGAGCTGGGGTTTGGGGGAAGTTTGCAGCCAGTTGGAATCCCTGTGGAATCAGCTGGAATTCCAGGTAATTTTGATTGTAGGAGAGGCAGAAAACCCCCAAACTTCCAGGAATTCTGAGGAGAAATACACCAAGGCCTTCTAAAGTGATTTTTTTCTTTTTCCAGGGAAAAGGTTTTTATTGGAGCTCTGTAGCAAAGTGTGTCCTCAAACAAACAGAGGAGAACTGGGAATTCCCACAGAGGCAGAAATTCCCTCTGCGAGGTGCACCAGGATAATTCATCCTTGGAAAAAAAAAGATGGAATATCCAGGCAGGAGGGATGGGCACAGCAGCTGGTGGCTGGAGGATCCCTGTGGGATGGGAATTCCCAACCCAGAGGCCTCATCCTTGGGAATCTGCAGAGTTCTGGGTGCTGAGGGGTTGCTTCAGGGAGCTTTGATTCCCTGTGAGATTCCCTGTGAAATTCCACGTGAAATTCCCTGTGAAATTTCCACGTTCTGCTGTTTGCTCCCCTCCGGAGCGTTGGATCCAAGTGTTTCACTGCAGTATTAAATTCAGCTTTACACTGTTCTGCTCACAAAAAGCTGCTCCTTTTTTTTTAAAAAAAAAAACAAAAATTTCCTTTTATTTCCTTGCTAAACGGAGTCAGTGCTGAGGAGGAGTGCAGGAAGCAGCAGCACAAACGGGAGTGGAAAAGAGCTGAAAATTCCCAAATAATGCCTTGGAAATGAAGGATGAAGGCACTTCGGGGTGGTTGGCACCCAACCTGAGGAGAGGAGTGCTGCAAAATGTGGGAGGAATCTTTGGAATGGTGGAGAGCTGGAGCTGAGGAGAGCTGGAATTGCAGGAGGCACCGAGGGGTGGCCTGAGCACCTAAACTGGGGAGGGAGAGGCTTCTTCAGGAATGATTCACCCGGAATTCAGAGTTTTGGTGGAGGCTGGATTTCCTGGGGTGCAGTGGTTCGGGAAGGGCCGGAGCAGGAGTCCTGGCTTCCTTAAATTAGTGGGAATTCTACCGGGCAGACACGTTGTTATTTGTGAGTCCCCTGAAGTGGTCGAACTTCTGCTCCGTCTCCTCGCTGAAGGAACCACCTGGAGAGGCCACGGGAGGAGCAGGGCGTGAGCAGGGGAGGGAAAAGCCTTGGGAACACGGGGAGAGCAGGGGGAAAACCTTGGGAAAACCCTTGGGAACATGGGGAAAACCCTTGGGAACATGGGGAAAACCTTGGGAACATGGGGAAAAGCCTTGGGAACACGGGGAGAGCAGGGGGAAACCCTTGGGAAAACCCTTGGGAACATGGGGAAAACCTTGGGAACACGGGGAGAGCAGGGGGAAACCCTTGGGAAAACCCTTGGGAACATGGGGAAAACCTTGGGAACATGGGGAGAGCATGGGGAAACCCTTGGGAAAACCCTTGGGAACATGGGGAAAAGCCTTGGAAACACGGGGAGAGCAGGGGGAAAACCTTGGGAACACGGGGAGAGCATGGGGAAAACCTTGGGAAAACCCTTGGGAACATGGGGAAAACCCTTGGGAACACAGGGAGAGCATGGGGAAACCCTTGGGAAAACCCTTGGGAACATGGGGAAAACCTTGGGAACACAGGGAGAGCATAGGGAAAACCCTTGGGAACATGGGGAGAGCATGGGGAAAACCCTTGGGAACGCAGGGAGAGCTTGAGGAAAAACCCTTGGGAACATGGGGAAAACCCTTGGGAAAACAGGGAGAGCATGGGGAAACACTTGGGAGCACAGGGAGAGCTTGAGGAAAAACCCTTGGGAACATGGGAAAACACTTGGAATACTGGGAGAGGGAAAAACTCTTCAGGACACTGGGAGAGGGGAAAACCCTTGGGAACATGGGGAAAAATCCTTGGGAAAACGGAGAGCATGGGGAAACACTTGGGAACACAGGGAAAGCAGGGGGAAAACCTTGGAAAACCCTTGGGAACATGGGGAAAACCTTGGGAACATGGGGAAAAACCATTGGGAAAACAGGGAGAGCATGGGGAAACCCCTTGGGAACATGGGGAGAACATGGGAAAACACTTGGAGTAGTGGGAGAGGGAAAAACTCTTCAGGACACTGGGAGAGGGAAAAACCCTTGGGAAAACAGGGAGAGCATGGGGAAAATCTTGGGAACATGGGGAAAAACCCTTGGGAACAGGGGCAGAGCATGGGGATGGCACTTGGGAAGAGCACAGGAAAAACACTTGGGATTTTTTTAATAAATCAGGATCAGTGGGAGAGCATAGGGAAAACATTTGGGATCACCAGGAGAGGGAAAAACCCTTGGGAACACCAGGAAAGCACAGGGTGAGCAGGGAAAAATCCTTGGGAGAGGGAAAAGCACTTGGGGAACACGGATTGGGTGAAACCAGCGCCCTGGAAATGAAGGTTTTAAAGGCTTGGGGTTAATTAAATGAAGTTTTAATTAAATCTTGCCCTGACAGCACAGCCAGGAGTCCCCAGGAGGGCTGGATGTGGATTTGCAAGACTGAATTACCCAAATTTCACTGGTTTGGTGCTTAAAAAATGAAGTGAGGCCCAGCAAGGCCTGTGAGGGTGTGAGGGCTCTGCTCTGAAGCAGAACCAAACCCTAATTTCTCTCTAATTAGGACAAAGTGAAAGTTAAAACCGTTGTTTTTTAACCAGGAATGTCTCCCAGCTCGGCTGCAGAGCCTGTGCCACAGCTGGAACGGGTTTCACTTTCCTGAACTAGGTCACAGTCTGAAATGTGACACACAAGATGAGAATTTTCTGCAAAAATCCCAACAAAATAATGAGAAAAATTAGTGGTTATGTGGATTTTTTTTTTTTTTTTTCCAGGAAAAACATTCCTTGGAGAAGGGAATTTTCAGAGCTGGTTTTACTTGGAGCTGGGCAGGGAGTTGTGTTAATTCATTTTCTGTGGTAAAAACAGTCCAAAAAAGCCCCAAAGTTGATTCCATTTTAAATGGTTTTGACAATGCAATAAGCCAAATTTAAATTAGTTTGGCTTTGATATTTATTTCCACGACCAAAAAGAAAAATACCAAATGATAACATTTTAAATTTTTCCAAGAAAACAGAGATTTCCCTGACATTCCAGGGACATTTTAATTCCTGCCTGGTACAGCAGGCTCTTTCCCACTGCTTTGTTTGTTTTTAAAGAGAAGCTTCGTGATCCCAAGAGCTCCCAGCTCGGCAAAATAATTTGATTTTGGGAAGAAGGAATTTGCCAGGATAATAGGATTGCACCAGAGTTTTTCACAGGGGGAAAACATGGAATTCTTTGTCTGAGAGGAATCCTTGGTGTGGGAATCCAGAGCTTCCCTCTGGCTGCCCTGGGACCCTGGCAGGGCTCAGGAACCCCCTGGACAGAGCCCCCAGAGACACTGGCTGTGATCTCTGGCCATGGAAAAGAGTTTTCAATCTCACAGGATCAATTACCAGCTCTGAGGGTTTGATATAAGCAATAATTAAGTGCGGCACGGGTGCAAAAGTAAAATTTTAGGATTCTAGATGAGGGGTCCAAAGGGGACAAGATGGAGGAAATTGGGTGTCTCTGATTTCTGCCCATGGAAAACAATTTTCAATCACACAGGATGAATTACCAGCTCTGAGGGTTTGATATAAACAATAATTAAGTGTGGCACGGGTGCAAAAGTAAAATTTTAGGATTCTAGATAAGGGGCCCAAAGGGGACAAGACAGAAGAAATTAAGTGTGTCTTGTCCTCTTCCTCCTTCTCCATGCCCTCCATGTTCCACTGTAGTTACCAGCTCTGAGGGTTTGATACAAGCAATAATTAAGTGTGGCACGGGTGCAAAAGTAAAATTTTAGGATTCTAGATGAGGGGTGCAAAGGGGACACGCTGGAGGAAATTGGGTGTGCCTTGTCCTTTTTCTCCTTCTTCATGCCCTCCATGTCTCACTGTGGTGTTGGCATTTTTCTGTTGGTTCAGGCTGGGGACACACTGTCCAACGTAGGTGACAGATATTGGCACGTTCTTGTAAATGCAGCCCAGGGAGTTTCTGGTATTGAATGTTTGTCACATCCCACTGAGGGCAGAGCCCCACACGCTGCCCTGCAGGACAGAGCTGGGCAGGGCAGCAGAACATGTGAGAGATAAACAGAATAAACAACCTGCAAACCAGCACAGACCAATTCTGGCTTCTGCTTTGGCAGCGGGGCTGACAGACAGAGACTTTTACAATCTCAGAACCATCAACACCTCAGATCCTGACCTGGAGCAGGCCTGGCCCTGCTGGAGGATTCCCAGCCTTACCTATGTGGCAGTTGTACATCCAGATGCGCTGCCCGTCGTAGCGGCTCCGGCATTTCATCACGTTGTTGGAATAATCCGACTCTGCCACCTCGTAGTTGGGGTTGATCACGACCTGAGGGGGTGGAGGGACAGATGTGGGGTTGTTAAAAGGGGGATTTGGCAGGATGCAGAATCAGGTTGGTTTTTTTACGGTGTTTTTTTAGAAGAAAAGAAATGACTCGAATAAATAGGGAATAAAGGCTGAGTCAGGGAATCCTGGGATGGTTGGGGTGGGAGGGATTTAAATCCCATCCAGTGCCACCCCTGCCATGGCAGGGACACCTCCCACTGTCCCAGGGGTCTCCAGGCTGGCCTTGGACACTTCCAGGGATCCAGGGGCAGCCACAGCTGCTCTGGGAATTCCATCCCTCCTCACCAGGAATTCCTCCCCAATACCCCACCCAAATCTCCCCTTTTCCCATTGGAAGCCATTCCCTGTGTCCTGTCCCTCCATCCCTTGTCCCCAGTCCCTCTCCAGCTCTCCTGGAGCTCCTTCAGGCCCTGGCAGGGGCCCTGAGCTCTCCCTGGATCCTTCCCTTCTCCAGGTGAACATTCCCAGCTCTCCCTGGATCCTTCCCTTCTCCAGGTGAACATTCCCAATTCCCTCAGCCTTTCCTCCCAGCAGAGCTGCTCCATCTCCAATTCACCACAACCACACCTTCCCCAACACCCCCAAATCTCCTCCCAAACCCCCATTTTCCATTTCACACAGCTCAGACAGAAATAATTCTCCTCCTTTCCCTCCAGTGGCTGTTTTTGGACCCACAGAATTCCCCCATGGGCACGGACTGGAGGCCTGCCCCTAATTCCTGCAAAAACCCCAAAATGGCACCATTTAATCCCGAAATTCAGGGAATGTTGATTACAAGCAGCTGCAAAGTGGAGTGCCGTGCTTTTGGGGGTGTGACACCACTGTCAACGACGTCAGCTGGCCTGGGCCCACCCAGGATTTGCTGGACATGGATTTTTTTAAGGCTTTAATCTCCAAGCTGTGGTCGTGGGCCCTGATTTTTCCCTTGGGAGCGTGGGTTGATTATCCTGGTGGACAATCCTTTATCTTTTAGGCATCTGGGAATATAATCCCTTTATAAACAGAAGCTGGAGTGTCAAATGAACAAATCTGGTAAATCCTGGATCTGATTGGTAAGAGAAAAGCAGTAAGGGTGTCACAAATGCTGTTTGTCCCACCTGGAAGAGGTAATCCCCGGGGGGGACGTCGGTGATGTCGATCCACTGGCAGTCGATGTCGTGCCGATAAACGTCCCAGCAGCCAACTGTGATCCCCTGCTCCCCAAAATTGGCACACTCGTACTGCTTCTGCACGTCTAAAGGAGGAGAATTAAGGTAAAAAGTGTTAAATCCGCAGCAGAATTCCCAGAAAATTCCCGGTTGCGCCCCACAGACAGTGAGAACTCCACGTGTGGTGTTTTGGGTGAGATTTAAGGAGCTGCCACCTTCCAACCCCAGCAGCTGGAGGCTTCTTTTGGAATCCCTCACTGGGTAGGGAGCATAAAATGCACGTTTTGGGGTTTTGGAGCAGCTCAAAGTTGGGATGGAGGGAGCTGAGGGTGGAAAAGAGAATGGGGGGCATGGGGGGTTCCCATCCATGCATCATCCATCATCCATCCAATTGATCCATTCCATCATCCATCCATCCATCCATCCATCCATCCATCCATCCATCCATCCATCATCCATCCATCCACCCACCCATCCATCCATCCATCCATCATCCATCCATCCATCATCCATCCATCCATCCATCATCCATCCATCCATCCATCCATCCATCCATCCATCCATCCATCATCCATCCATCCATCATCCATCCATCCATCCATCATCCATCCCCCATCCATCCATCCATCCATCCATCCATCCATCCATCATCCATCCCCCATCCATCCACCCATCCATCCATCATCCATCCATCCATCCATCCATCCATCCATCCATCCATCCACCATCCCTCCATCCATCCATCATCCATCATCCATCCATCCATCCACCATCCCTCCATCCATCCATCATCCATCATCCATCCATCCATCCATCATCCATCCATCCATCATCCATCCCCCATCCATCCATCCATCCATCCATCCATCCATCATCCATCCATCCATCCATCCAGGACTGGTTCCTGGCTCCTGCCAGGCCACGTTCAGCCCTCGGGAGCCGTCTCCTCCTTGGGAAGAGGATGAAATTCCCGGGACGCGGGGCCCTGGCCCAGACCTGCTTCGCACTCGGTGTCCTCCAGGCAGAAGCTGGCCTTGTGTCCCTCGGCCACCTTGGTGCCGTTGAGGTTCAGGAGGTCGTAGTGGGTGAACACCTCCATGCTGTGGTAGTGCCTGTGGGGAAAACAGGGACAATTATCCCGAGGGATAATTAATTTACACCTATAATTGATTTTACTTCAATTGCCAGGGCTGAAGGGCCAAGGGGAGATGCAGGAGTGGGACAACTCCGGCCAGGAAATATTCCCTGGGGACAATCCTGTGTGGCTCCATCACCCTTCCTCTTGCTTCCTGGGATTTCCTTTTTATTCCTGGGATTGATTTACATGGAATCCCAGACTGGTTAGGTGAGGAGGAAAATTCCAGGAAATATTCCCTGGGGACAATCCTGTGTGGCTCCATCACCCCTCTTCTTGTCTTCCCAAAGCTGGAGTAGGCATTCCCAAAGCTGAGAATGGGTATCCCAGCTTTGGGAATGTGAATCCCAGCTTTGGGAATGGGTATCCCAGCTTTGGGAATGGGTATCCCAGCTTTGGGAATGGGTATCCCAGTTTTGGGAATGGGTATCCCAGTTTTGGGAATGCCTATCCCAGCTTTGGGAATGCCTATCCCAGCTTTGGGAATGGGTATCCCAGTTTTGGGAATGGGTATCCCAGCTTTAGGAATGCCTATCCCAGCTTTGGGAATGCCTATCCCAGCACTGGGAATGTGAATCCCAGCACTGGGAATGCCTATCCCAGCACTGGGAATGTGAATCCCAGCTTTGGGAATGCCTATCCCAGCCTATCCTGGCCCTGGAATCCTGCACCGAGACCCAGCAGGGCCCAGCTGCAAAGCTCCGCTCAGAGCGAGGCACAGACAGGGCCTAATTCAGAGCCAGTTGCTTAAGAATTAAAAAAAAAATAATAAAAGAAGGAAAATGGGCATAAATCCTCTCCTTTCCAGCTGTAAAAATAATCTGAAACACTTCCCATCACCACCACTGCTCGTGGATTTACACATGGGGCATGAGCAAAGAGGGAAGGGGAGGAAGGTTTTCCTGCTTTTCCCCTCACCAAAAAAAAAAAAAAAAAAAAAAAAAAAAAAAAAAAAAAAAAAATTAACAACCCAGAAATTCCATTTGCCAGAATTAAATCATTTCTCACTCCCTGCTCAGGGTTTTTTCCCGTTTTTATTCTACTTCCTCATTGAAACAAGAGCTCCCAGGGCAGGAGGCAAAGCACAGACCCAGGGCCGAGGCCGGGCTGTTGATTTGAGGCAGATTTGGCTCAAATCAATGAATTTGATGCAAGTTTGAACTTCTGGAGGCTGACTCAGTTTCTGAGCTATGCCTGAATCACCCCCTGGGCTGTTTACACTCTGCTGCTCACCGACTGGAAAGATTGAAGAGGGATTGAGTTCATCCCTGTCCGTCTAAACTGGTGCCAGTTTGGAGCACAGACGGCTCCTGGCCTCTTCCTCACCTTTCCCATCCCACCTCCCTTCCTCAGGGTCCAAAATTGCTCCAGGTTCTCCTTTTTCAGTGCTACCTGCACGTCTCAGCTCTTTGGGAGGATTATAAAGAACTCTAAGATTTAAAATTTACCAGTCTGGTGTTTCCCCAGTTTTTTTAAACAAGACAGGAGCTGTGCACGGAGTTATTTCACTGACTTTTACCTCAAATTAGGGAAAAATCCGCTTTGTACCAGCCCTCATTTCACAGCAAAGCACCAGGATGGACTCCAGCTTCCTTTCCCCCCCAATTTACCCAAAATTATCTTAATTCCTTCAAAAATTATGCATTTATGGGACGAATTTTGTCAAAAACAAGCACAAAAACACCTCCCAGCTGCTGAGCTTTAGTGGGGTTGAGATGCATAAAAAAATTGCAGAATTCCAGCATTTTTGGGTCCTTTTCCAGGTGAGAAACTGCTCAGGTAATCTGCAGAGTTCTCACATCCCGTCTGTGCAAACTCAGCTCCCAGGTGTCGGAAAATCATGGGATGGGTTGGGTTGGGAGGGATTTAAATCCCACCCAGTGCCACCCCTGCCATGGCAGGGACACCTCCCACTGCCCCAGGGGGCTCCAGCCTGGCTTTGGACACTTCCAGGGATCCAGGGACAGCCACAGCTGCTCTGGGAATTCCATCCCAGCCCCTCCTCACCAGGAATTCCTTCCCAATATCCCACCCAAATCTCCTCTTTCCCAGTGGGAGCCATTCCCTGTGCCCTGTCCCTCCATCCCTTGTCCCCAGCCCCTCTCCAGCTCTCCTGGAGCCCCTCCAGGCTCTGAGCTCTCCCTGGATCCTTCCCTTCTCCAGGTGAGCATTCCCAGCTCTCCCTGGATCCTTCCCTTCTCCAGGGGAACATTCCCAGCTCTCCCTGGATCCTTCCCTTCTCCAGGTGAACATTCCCAGCTCTCCCTGGATCCTTCCCTTCTCCAGGTGAACATTCCCAGCTCTCCCTGGATCCTTCCCTTCTCCAGGGGAACATTCCCAGCTCTCCCTGGATCCTTCCCTTCTCCAGGGGAACATTCCCAGCTCTCCCTGGATCCTTCCCTTCTCCAGGTGAACATTCCCAATTCCCTCAGCCTTTCCTCCCAGCAGAGCTGCTCCATCTCCAATTCACCACAATTCACCATCTCCAATTCCCCAACACCCCCAAATCTCCTCCCAAACCCCCATTTTCCATTTCACACGGCTCAGACAGAAATAATTCCTCTCCTTTCCTTCCTCCCTGTTTTTAGACCCAGACAATTCCCCTCACTCCACGCATGGGCACGGACTGGAGGCCTGGCCCGAATTCCTACAAAATCCCCACAAATGTTACCTGGGAATGCTCTGAGACCCAGCAGGGCCTGTCTGCAAAGCTCAGCTCGGAGCGAGGCACAAACCATGCCTAACTCAGGATTGATTACGAACCGAATGAAGAGAGAATTCCCCAAACCCAGGAAATGTTGCTTACAACCACCAAACTGAGGGGCAAACCGGGACAAAATCAGGACAAAACTGGGAGAAAACTTCCCCGTGGCAGCAGGAGGGGCTGGAGGGTGGCACCCACCGGTGGCAGTCGTGCCACACCCAGGCGTGGCGGCCGTTCTTGGGTCGGAAGTCGGACTGGCCGTTGTTGTGGATCTGCGAGGAGAAGCGCAGCAGGCGCCGGTAGCCCGAGGTCAGCGAGGTGTTGTGGGCTGAGCTGGCCAGGCAGTTCTCCTCCAGGGCACACTGCAGCAGGAACATGGGCCTGTCCTCCAGGTAGGCCGTCTGCTCCACCAGCTCCGCGTTCAGCACCAGGTCGGGGGCGGCTGGAGTGAGGAATGGGTGGTTTCAGTTCGATAAAGTCACCCCAAAAGGTGATCACCCCAAAAGGTGATCACCCCAAAAGGTGATCACACCAAAAGGTGATCACCCCAAAAGGTGATCACACCAAAAGGTGATCACACCAAAAGGTGATCACCCCTGGACGTGCAGGATGGTCCTGCCACTGGATGCTGAGACTCACTCAGTGCTAATCAGAGAGTCGTGGAATGACCTGACATGGAATGCTCATCAGCACCGAGTCAGAAGGCCGTGGAATGGTTTTGGTTGGGAAGAGGTTTTAAGGATCAGCCACTTCCAGCCCCAACTCCTCCCACCACCCCAGGTTGCTCCAAGCCCTGTCCAGCCCACCCTTGGACATTTCCAGGGATGGGGCAGTCCCAGTTTCTATAGGGAATCCATTCCAGCCCCTCCCCACCCTCCCAGGGAAGGATTTCTCCTGAATATCCAATCTAATTCTACCCTGAGTTTTGAGTAGGAAAAGCCTGGCAGGGAACAATTCATCAAACAGGAATATTGGCCTTAAATCCCATCCCATTCCACCCCCTTCCATGGGCAGGGACACCTTCCACAGTCCCAGCTCGCTCCAAGCTGGCCTTGGAGACTCCCAGGAATGGGGCAGCCACAGCTCCTCTGGGAATTCCATCCCAGCCCCTCACCACTCTCAAAAACAACAATTTCTCCTGAATATCCAAATTAATCCTACTCTGAGTAGGACAAGCCTCGGGGGTGGGGGGAAACCATTCACCACATGGGAATAGTTGGCCTTAAATCCCATGCCATCCCATGGATCCCATTCCAGGGATCCCATCCCATGGATCCCATCCCGTGGATGTCATCCCATCCCATGGATCCCATGGATCCCATCCCATGGATCCCATCCCATCCCATGGATCCTATCAGATCCCATCCCATGGATCCCATGGATCCCATCCCATCCCATGGATCCCATGGATCCTATCCCATCCCATGGATCCCATCCCATCCCATGGATCCTATCAGATCCCATCCCATGGATCCCATCCCATCCCATGGATCCCATGGATCATATCCCATCCCATGGATCCTATCAGATCCCATCCCATGGATCCCATCCCATCCCATGGATCCCATGGATCCCATCTCATCCCATGGATCCCATGGATCCTATCAGATCCCATACCATGGATCCCATGGATCCCATCCCATGGATCCCATCCCACCCCACCAAGGGCAGGGACACCTTCCACAGTCCCAGCTCGCTCCAAGCTGCCCTCGGACACTTCCAGGGACCCAGGGGCAGCCACAGCCAGAACCTCTGTGGGAGCTTTGATGTATCCAGGTCGCCCCATTCCTCCTGCACATCCCCCATGCCCAGGTGGGATAAATCCCGAGTTACTCACTCTCCGAGCAGGACACGCCGGCCCCGAAGCGTCCCCCTCCCCTGGGGCAGGACACGTGGGCGCCGTCGTGCCGGCAGTGGGACAGGGACATCTCTGTCCCCGAGCACTTGACCCCGCTCATGACCACGTCGTCGGCGCTGACGTCCCCGTGCCAGTACCACGTTTCCTGGGCAAAGAAAAGGCAGGAAAAGGCATTTCACACATTCCTCGCGGTTTAGTGGCTCTTAGGGGAGTATTTACCTGCCTAAAACATGGATTCTCCCACCAAGGAAGATCAGGGAAAGACCCCACATTATCCAGGAGGATCTTGCCAAAGGATGCTGGAGAAGGGAACTCAGGGAAGCAGAAGTTTTGTCAGTGAATCCTTAAAAACCTTGAATTCCATCCAGTCCCACCCCATGCCATGGGCAGGGACACCTCTCACTGTCCCAGGTTGCTTCATTTTGGTTTTGGGCACTTCCAGGAATCCAGGCGCAGCCACAGCTGCTCTGGGAATTCCATCCCAGGACCTCACCACTGTTCCAGGAAGAATTTATTCCCAATATCCCAACTAACTCTGTCCTCTGCCAGTGGGAAGCCATTCCCTCTTGTCCCACCATTCCAGTTCCCGATGAAACTTCCTCTCCTCTCATCATCCCCCAGTTTTACAAAACTCACGGGAATGACACAACGTCAATCCCAAACCCCAAAACTCGGGAGAAGGGGAGGGAAGAAAGAACCTAAAAAAACCCAATGAGATCTGTCCGTGTCCAAGGTGGGAGCAGTCTTCCAGGAAAAGGAACCCCCCGGTGTCCCACGGCTCCCGTTGCCCCCGGCTGTTTGGGAAGGCTGGGAGCACACAGGGCTGCCCTGTTCTGCACACTGGGGCTTTATGCTCCCGGAGCTGGGGCAGCATAAGAGCCTTTTCTGTTCCAAATTCCAGCAGCCTCAGCTCAGGGAAAAAATGCCTTTTCCTCGCTGGACTCTCAGGGCTGTGGCAACAAAGCCAGGCAGTCGGAAAGGCCACGCTCAGGGACGTGGAGATCCTCAGCTCCCGGGGTTTTTGGTGGGGGGAAATCAGCTGGAGGAAGCAGTCGGAGCAGGGAATGGCTCCAGCAGCACGTGGGCAGCTCCAGCCCCGCTCCTGCCGGGTGTCCAAGTCCAGGGTGTCCCCTGAGGACCTGCAGATCCCTCCCTGGCCGTGGAGAATGGTTGGGGTTTGTCCATGAGGGTGGCAGAGGTCATGGAATGGTTCGGATTGCTCATCCCATGGGCAGGGACACTTTCCACCATCCCTGGCTGCTCCAAAGCCTGTCCAGCCTGGCCTTGGACGCTCCCAGGGTGGGGCAGAGCTGAGGTGTCGTTCTGGCCATGCAGAAGCAGGGCGGGTTTGGGCAGGAGAGGAGCAGGGAACACCAACAGTTCATGGAGCAGCATCCTGCCACACTGCTCAGGGCCGCACTGGAGCCACTACAGGAGCAAAATCACATTTTTTCAGGAGGCCTGACACCAGTTTGAACCTGACCTCTGCATTTCGGGGAGGGACAAGAACCTGCATGCAGCCACCAGCCCAAGCAGGGGTTGGGGAATGTTGGGGAACCTGAGCTGTGAGAAAACAAGAGAGAACTCAGGGAAGCAGAAGGTTTGCCACCGAAAAAACCTTAAAACCCATCCAGTGACGCCTTCCACTATCCCAGGTTGCTCCAAGCTGGCCTTGGTCACTTCCAGGGATGGGACAAGCACAGCTCCTCTGGGAATTCCATCCCACAGCCCTAGGGCAGAATTTATTCCCAATATTCCATCCAGTCCTGCCCTCTGGCAGTAGGAAGCCATTCCCCCTTATCCCATAATTCCAGTTTCTGATGAAGTTCCCTCACTTCTTATCATCCACAGCTCCTTTTGCTCCAAATCCCCACCTCCACAGCCATTGTACAATGGGATTTCACCCTCAAGGCTTTTCCAGCTCAACCTTCAAAGCTCCAAGGTTGGAATGACCCTTCCTCCTGCTCCCCCACCCCCCCCAAATCCACCCATCCCTTGAGATTTCACCCTCAGGGTTTTTCCAGGTCAATCTTCGAATGAAGCTCCAAGGTTGGAATGACACTTCTTCCTCCTCTTCCTCCAGCACCCCCAGCCCACCCATCCCTTGAGATTTATCCCTCAAGGCTTTTCCCTGAGCTCCAAGGTTGGAATGACCCTTCCTCCTCCTCCAGCACCCCCAGCCCACCCATCCCTTGAGATTTATCCCTCAAGGCTTTTCCAGCTCAACCCTGAAGCTCCAAGGTTGGAATGACCCTTCCTCCTTCTCCAGCACCCCCAGCCCACCCATCCCTTGAGATTTCACCCTCAAGGCTTTTTCCTGATCTCCTGTTGGAATGACCCTTCCTCCTCCTCCTCCAGCACCCCCAACCCACCCATCCCTTGAGATTTCACCCTCAAGGCTTTTCCAGCTCAACCCTGAAGCTCCAAGGTTGGAATGACCCTTCCTCCTTCTCCAGCACCCCCAGCCCACCCATCCCTTGAGATTTCACCCTCAAGGCTTTTCCAGCTCAACCCTGAAGCTCCAAGGTTGGAATGACCCTTCCTCCCGCTCCCCCAGCCCCCCATGCAGGTGTGCAGCCCAGGCAGGGTGGGGCAGGGGCTCACCTGGAAGGCGTGGCTGGCGAAGCCCAGCCCCAGCTGCCGGCACACCACCATGGCCTCCACGGTGCCCCAGTTGTGGCTGCAGACCGTGCCCCACCTCAGGGTGCCGTTGCGCTCGGCCAGCACCTCCACGCGGCCCTCGTAGGGGTTGCGGCCCCCGCTCAGGCGAAGCTGCAGGACACAGAACCCCTAAATCCACAGCAAACTCCCAAGGGAAAGGGCAGCAGGTGGGGAAGAAGGTTTTGTTCCCCCAAAATTTTGGAATAAATGGATATCCCCAGAGGGAAGTGTCCCGGGTGCTGCAGAGGAGAAAACTCCCCCTTTAGCACAGAGCTGGTGAGGGATTTCCCTCCCACAGAGGGAATTCTGACTGGAAAAAAGGAGAATTGAGGGATTGAGCTGAAGGGATTCACAAATTATGACCTTTGGGCTGGGTCTTTGTGCTGGAATCTGCTTCCAGTCAAGGCCTGACATTCCTGACATAGAACTGGGACATCGACACGTGGGCTGTGAATGAAACATCCACAGGGCGGATGGGGAGTCAGGAAAAGATGAACACATTCCCAAAGCTTTCATAGGGAAAATGACTCAGGGCACTCGGGTGCAGCACTGTGTCCCATCTCTGTGTGGGATCAGGAGGGGCTCCTCAAGGGGAAGGCTCTGGGAAACCATCCAGGAATGGAGCAGCACTCGGAGTCTCCTCAGGGAGAGGAGCTGTGGGAGGAACCATAAATTCCATGGGAATTTCAGGGAGTTCAGCTCTTCTTCCAGTTTGGCAGGGGATGGTCCAGCCAAGCCCGGCAGCTCAACGG
Source organism: Lonchura striata (assembly GCF_050655825.1). NCBI lineage: Eukaryota > Metazoa > Chordata > Aves > Passeriformes > Estrildidae > Lonchura > Lonchura striata. Next base: position 3,642,066 of record NC_140724.1, read on the forward strand.
GTTGGACCAGCTGCAGGAATTCCCAGGAAAAGCTGCCCTTCCCTGCTCCTTTAGACCTTTGGAAGGAGCACTCAGAGGAATCCGTGTCTGCTTCATGCAGCTGGCACAGAATCATGGGATGGTTGGGTTGGAAAAGGTTGGAAATTGGGTTAAAAATCACCTTGTGCCACCCCCTCCCATGGGCAGGGACCTTCCACCATCCCAGGTTGCTCCAAGCCCCGTCCAACCTGGCCTTCCTCATTTTCAGGACTCCGAGATGAGTCAGAGGAGCACAAAACCCCCATAAAATGGGACCCTCATCCTCATTTCCCCTTCTTCTTTAGGTAAAACCTGAATGAAACACTCATGGCTTGGGTGAAATGATTCCTGCCCAAAATTCCCACCCCAAATCCCCTCACACCTGGATCTCTGGGCTCCTCACCTGGTTCTGGAAGCCCATGGCCGGCACGTTGCACCTCACAGCAGCATCTTCCTCATGGTTGCAGCCCTGGGACTCGGTGTTGAACTTGCAGTCCGTCACCGACTTCTCGAAGCCCGTGCAGTCGATCTCGTTCAGGTGGATGGGACCCATTCCTTGGGGAGAAAAATTGGGAAAAAAGTCCTTTTGTGTGGTGAGGGAATACCTCAGCAGGTTCTGAACACCACAGCGACCTCCAGCATTCAAAACTTGGAAAAAATCTGCTGATTTGTTTTGGTAAAAATAAAACAAAAATCTGCGAAATTACTGTTAATAATTTCACCGTTAATTTTTTCCCAGTATTCTCTGTGACTCAAGCGTGCAAGAATCCCAGGAAAAACCAAGTCTCCACTGTTTCATAATTTACAAACTCGAGCTGCAGAGATTCACAAATTATGACCTCTTGGCTGGGTTTTGTGCTGGAATCTGCTCCCAGTCAAGGCCTGACATTCCTGACATAGAACTGGGACATCGACACGTGGGCTGTGAATGAAACATCCACAGGGTGGATGGAGAGTCAGGAAAAGAAATCTGGGGCAGGTCGAGGATTCTGGCACTGAGGGAAACAGCAGAGAACAGCTGCAGAGAATGGGCTCGAGGTGCTGGCAGAAAAATGGAATCATTTGGTCTTTCCAAGATGAGCAGCAGCAGAAAATTAGAATTTCCATCAGAAAAGCATGGAAGGGAATGATCCTCCTGCAGAACTCAGCTCCTGCTTCTAAAGCTGGTTAGGAAGAACAACCAGGCAGAGAGGTGAATGTATTTGGTTTAATTTCACCCACAATTTATTAATGGGGTTTGGGCAACTCGGCCAGCCCTGTGTCCACCCCTCACACCACAGCTGGACAGGGTGGGAGGCCATTCCTGGGGGAGGCTGTTGGGAATGGGAATTTTGTCCTTTTTTTTTGCCTTTCTCTCATTAAAATCCTGTTTGTGGTTCCCATCTGGAGCTGGCAGCACCTCCCAGTCATTCTGCAGCCACCAAAGGGCTGAGGGGGTGGAAAGCCTTGACCAGAACTGGAGGGAGAAGCTCCAGGAATGCAGGAGGCAGCCAGGCTGGCATTCCCAGCCTGGCAAAGCCATTCCAGTGGGATGACAGGGATGACAAAGATGATGACAAAGGACAAGGGCAGAGCCCTCTCTGAGCCAGAGAACCCTGGCAGGGCTGCTCTTCTTGGGGAAATGATGGCACGTGAGGGCACAGAAATGGAGCCAAAGTATGCTGAAATGTGAGGAAAATTGTATTTCCTCCCATGCCATTGCACTTAAAAACCCCCAGGATTAGGCCAGTCCATCCAACGTTTGCCTTCACCTCCTCCCTGGAGATTAATTCCATGTTCTCCCTCCCAGGATATCGACACATCCATGAGCTCTGGATGGAAATATCCATTTCTTGTGGAAATAAGGGTGAATTATTTAATCTGGGTCTATTAAAGGGGGATAAATCCTTGTCCCACACCATGAGCTCTGTGGAAGGCGCTGCTCTCCCACTTTGTCTTCACTTTCTCTTCCTCCAGGCAGCACTGACAGAACCAGAGGACACAGTCTCAAGCTGCACCAAGGGAAATGCAGGTTGGATGTTAGGAAAAAGTTTTTTACAGAAAAGTGATAAAGTTCTGAATGTCCTGCCTGGGGAGATGGTGGAATCACCACCCCTGGGTGTGTTTAAACCAGCCTGGATGTGGCACTGGGTGCCAGGGTTGAGTTGAGGTGCTGGGGCTGGGTTGGACTCGATGGTCTTGGAGGTCTCTTCCAACCTGGTGAATCTGTGAATTTTGGGAATTCTGTGAGCTGACACTCCCAGTTTAGCCACTGGCAGCTGGTTTAGCCTGTGAAATCCAACCTCCCATTCGCACGGGGAGGCTGCTCCTTCGAGGCACCCTCAGAAACCCCAAATTCCCCGGGATGCAGCTGGAATAGAATGAAGTGTAAACAGGGACACAGCATGGAGAGCTCCCTGTGCATCCACGGCTAAAAAAAAATCTCCTTTTCCACCAAAACGTGACGCTCTGGCTGCTGGAGGGACATCACCCATCCCAAGGGACGCTCCTGACAGGGAGCACTGATGGATGAGCAGAAGGAAAAGGTGAAAAAACTGGAAAGGGAAGCGTGTTGGAATGCAGAGGGAGATTCCTCTGTGGGACCTGGCGGGTTCCACGTTCTCCTCCCTCACGTGGCAGCCCCAGGCTGATGGAGCTCTTTCCTACATCCCCTTAAACACATCAGCAAATTCCAGCCCGCCACAAAGAGGGTTTTTGGCAAACCCAATGGATTTGGTCATGTTTTAAAGCTTGCCAGACTCAGGACACCCACGTGTTTGTTCCTTCTCTCCCCTTCTCTAAGCGGAAGGAATTTCCCCCATTCCTTTATTCTCAAATTTTCCCCCATTCCTTTATTCTCAAATTTTCCCCCATTCCTTTACTCTCAATTTTCCCCCCATTCCTTTATTCTCAAATTTTCCCCCATTCCTTTATTCTCAATTTTTCCCCCATTCCTTTTTTCTCACAACAAAGATTTGGTGTAATTTTTTTTGTGGTTATTCTCACAACAAAGGCTTGGTGTAATTTTTTTTTTACTCTCATAACAAGGGTTTGGTGTCTTTTTTTGGTTATTCCAACAAGGGTATGGTGTCTTTTTTTTTTCTTTTCTTTTTTTTTTTTCACAAAAAGAGTTTGGTTTAATTTTTTTTAATTTTTAATTTTTTTAATTCTCACAACAAGGGTTTGCTGGTTTTTTTTTGGTTTTTTTTTTTTTTTTATTATCCCAGGAATAGGGTGTGGGAATCACCAGGTGGTTTCAGTTCACCTTTGACCACTTTTTGGGATTTAAACCAACTCCCAAAGACAGGAAATCCAAACCCAAACCTGGCTCTGAGCTGTTCAAATGCCCTTCTATTTATAATGAGCTAAATTACTGTCCTGGCCTGAAATTGGAGCATTTGAAGTCTGACTCCAGGACTTATTTTTTGCCAGGAACTTTCTAGTAATGCATTACATCATGGTGTGGTTCTGGAGAACTCAAAAGGAATTTCAGAGCAGCAAATGAGATAATTAAGAATTAATTACTGGAACAATGATGAGTTGTTAAGAATTAATTACTGGGATGCTGAGTTTGACCTTTTGCTCAGGAACAGCTGCCTGAGCAAAAGGTCAAACTCATCATCCCCAGGCTTTTTTTCAGGGGATCTTTTTAAGTCACAGAATTCCAGCCTGGCCCAAGAGAATTTATTAAGGTTAGGGAAGAAACTCCTGGTCCTCAAATTGAACATCCCAACAAAAATCTCCTGTGCCCTGAATCACGGGGGTGGAACGTTCCTTAATTCAGGGCACCAGTAAAAGGAATGAGGGATTTGTATTTACAAGCTGTGGGTCTGCTGAATATAAAAGTGGATGCTGAGAGATGAAAGAAACAATGAGAGAAACCATAAATTCCGTAGGAATTCCAGTGATTGACACAAGGAAAAGACAAATGTGGGGGTATTCATTAGAATGGGGTCTGTATTAGGTGATTTGAGAAATCTGAACCTCTCAAGTACCTCAGCCAGTGGGGAACGAGAAATTAGGGTTAAAAGGAGGCTGCATCCTCCAAAAATTTGAGAGACTCCATGGCCTCTCCCTTTATTCCAATAAAGTTCTGGGAGTGCTGTCTGCTTTTTGGGCTTAACGCTCAGGTGTTTGGGGATGGAGCCTGGTGTTTGTGGAGGGATTCTCCTGGCAGCAGGGGCTGTGCTGGAGCTCACCTTGGCCCAGCCTGGCTCCCGCGATGGCCTCCTTGGCGCTGCCGAAGCCCAGCTCCCGGCACACCACGCTGGCCGACACCAGGTTCCAGTTGTCGTCGCACACCGTGCCCCACTCGCCGTTCCTCAGCACCTCCACGCGGCCTTCCCCCGTGCCGGCTCCTCCCTTCAGCCTCACCAGGGGCTGCTGCAAGACACACACGCGGCAGCGGTGAGCAACTTTGGGTTTGGTCTTGGTTAGAGATACAGAATTCACAGAATCACAGAATAACGGGGTGGGAAGATCACAGAGTCCAACCCCAACAGTGTCTTTGTTATAGATACAGAATTCACAAAATCACAGAGTCATTGGGTGGGAAGATCATCGAGTCCAACCCCAAAAATGTCTTTGTTATAGATACAGAATTCACGGAATCACAGGATCACTGAGTGGGAAGATCACAGAGTCCAACCCCAACAGTGTCTTTGTTATAGATACAGAATTCACGGAATCACAGAGTCATTGGGTGGGAAGATCACAGAGTCCAACCCCAACAGTGTCTTTGTTATAGATACAGAATTCACAGAATTCACAGAATTCTCAGAATCATAGAATTCTCAGAATCACAGAATCACTGGGTGGGAAGATCATCGAGTCCAACTCCAAAAATATCTTTGTTATAGATACAGAATTCACGGAATCACAGAGTCATTGGGTGGGAAGATCACAGAGTCCAACCCCAACAGTGTCTTTGTTATAGATACAGAATTCACAAAATCACAGAGTCATTGGGTGGGAAGATCATCGAGTCCAACCCCAAAAATGTCTTTGTTATAGATACAGAATTCACAGAATTCACAGAATTCTCAGAATCACAGAATCAGAATTCTCAGAATCACAGAATCACTGGGTGGGAAGATCATCGAGTCCAACCCCAAAAATGTCTCTGTTATAGATACAGAATTCACAGAATCACAGAATCACTGGGTGGGAAGATCACAGAGTCCAACCCCAAAAATGTCTTGGTTATAGATACAGAATTCACAGAATCACAGAATCACTGGGTGGGAAGATCACAGAGTCCAACCCCAAAAATGTCTTGGTTATAGATACAGAATTCACAAAATCACAGAGTCATTGGGTGGGAAGATCACAGAGTCCAACCCCAACAATGTCTTGGCTATAGATACAGAATTCACAGAATCACAGAATCATTGGGTGGGAAGATCACAGAGTCCAAGCCCAAAAATGTCTTTGTTATAGATACAGAATTCATGGAATCACAGAGTCATTGGGTGGGAAGATCATCGAGTCCAACCCCAAAAATGTCTTTGTTATAGATACAGAATTCACGGAATCACAGAATCACTGGGTGGGAAGATCATCGAGTCCAACCCCAAAAATGTCTTGGTTATAGATACAGAATTCACGGAATCACAGAATCATTGGGTGGGAAGATCACAGAGTCCAACCCCAACAGTGTCTTTGTTATAGATACAGAATTCACAGAATTCACAGAATTCACAGAATTCACAGAATTCTCAGAATCATAGAATTCTCAGAATCACAGAATCACTGGGTGGGAGGATCACCGAGTCCAACTCCAAAAATGTCTTGGTTATAGATACAGAATTCACAAAATCACAGAATCACTGGGTGGGAAGATCACAGAGTCCAACCCCAAAAATGTCTTTGTTATAGATATAGAATTCACAGAATTCACAGAATTCACAGAATTCACAGAATTCTCAGAATCACAGAATCACTGGGTGGGAAGATCACAGAGTCCAACCCCAACAGTGTCTTTGTTATAGATACAGAATTCACAAAATCACAGAATCACTGGGTGGGAAGATCACAGAGTCCAACCCCAAAAATGTCTTTGTTATAGATACAGAATTCACAGAATCACAGAATCATTGGGTGGGAAGATCACAGAGTCCAAGCCCAAAAATGTCTTTGTTATAGATACAGAATTCATGGAATCACAGAGTCATTGGGTGGGAAGATCATCGAGTCCAACCCCAAAAATGTCTTGGTTATAGATACAGAATTCACAGAATCACAGAATCATTGGGTGGGAAGATCACAGAGTCCAACCCCAACAATGTCTTGGTTATAGATACAGAATTCACGGAATTCACAGAGTCATTGGGTGGGAAGATCATCGAGTCCAACCCCAAAAATGTCTTGGTTATAGATACAGAATTCACAGAATCACAGAATAATGGGGTGGGAAGATCACAGAGTCCAACCCCAAAAATGTCTTTGTTATAGATACAGAATTCACAGAATCACAGAATCACTGGGTGGGAAGATCACAGAGTCCAACCCAAACAATGCCTACCAGCTGAGTGGCAGCTCCAGTTCCACTCATTTCTGGGTTTATAATATTTCATTTTTATCTGTTAATCACCCACTCCTCTCTCCAGTGCCAAGCAGGGAGCTGCCAATCCCTGCTGGACCTGAGAGCTGGTGAGAGCAAAGCTTTAGGTTTGGGAGCACCAAAAATCCTTCTTTTTTCCTGGAGCTTTTTCTCCAGGCTGGGGTCACACCAAGGACACGCACGGCCTAAACAAAGGCTTAAGGAATTACTTGGCAGCGCGTGCAGCTCGGGAGATTAACAATGATTTACAAAACCTTTCACCTCCCAGGCCGAAATCCTGCAAGCTCTGGAGCAGGGAAGAGCCCGAGATCCAGGCAGGGATTGCATTATTCCCACCAATAATTATTCCCAGTATTGGCACTTGGGGAAGAGCCCAGAGACCATCCCCCCAAAAATCACCGAGGAAAAGCCAAATAAATCCTAATTTTCACAATTTCACAAATCCACAAAATTCTCCAGTGAGAAACCTCCGAGATTCCCCCTCTATCCCAAGGCTGCAGCAGGAAAATTTCCCTTGGCTCCCACCTAGCCCGTGTTTGCTGCTTGTTAAGCTGTCCTCTCCTAGTCCCTGACACTGGCAATGACCAATTCCAGCCTTGTTTTCCAACATTTTTGCATTTCCTGGGACTTTTATGCCCTGCTCAGCGCTCTCCTCCTCACTAGGCTAAACAAACCCAGCTTTCCAAGCTCCCTGTGTTTTCCCAGCCTCCCCGCAGGGCATTTCCTCACGGAGGACATGGAGGTAGAGGAAATGCCAGCTGATTTCCACAGGGTAATTCCAACAGAATTCCAGAGCCTGTGGAACAGCAGAGCCGGGCGCGAGTTCAGCTGGCTCAGACTGAGCAGCTCCAGCAGGAACGTGACCCAGGGATTTCCTCACTCCTCTCTCCCAGCTCTGCCAGCTGCCCTGGGAGCTGCTCTCCCACCCTTTGGAGGCGGGAGACGGAGGAAAAAAACTGGAATTTGGGAGGGTGGGAGCTCAGCGGGTCGTGCAGGGAGGTGGGAATTGCAGAGGGGACGCTGTGGGAGTTGGTGGTGAACGTTACACCTCCAGGGGTTTCCTGCTCTAATTGGCAGCTGGATTGGGAAGAAATTCCTCACTGTGAGGGTGGTGAGGGGCTGGATGGAATTCTCAGGGAAGCTGTGGCTGCCCAGGACCTGGAAATGTCCCAGGCCAGGATGGACGGGGCTTGGAGCAACCTGGGATTGTGGAAGTTGTCCCTTCGCATGGCAGGGGTGGAATGGGGTGGACTTTGAGGTCCCTTCCAACCCAAACCATCCCAAAATTCTGTTTTTACTGCCCTAACTCTGGGAATCTGCTAGGCAGGAGGGACAGGACACAGGGAATGGCTCCCCACCGCCAGAGGGAAGGGTAAAATGGGATATTGGGAAGGAATTCTTCCCTGCAACACTGGTGAGGTCCCGGGATAGAATTCCCAGAGCAGCTGCGGCTGCCCTGGATCCCTGGCGGTGCCCAGGGCCAGGCTGGAACAAGCCCAGCAGAAGGTGCCCTGCCCATGTCTGGGGGTGGGATCAGATGGTTTTTAAGGCTTTTCCAACCCGTTTTGGGGCTGCTGCCTGCTCACCTCCTGCCTGAAGGCCTTTCGGAAGCCGCTGTGGCTGCTGGGGGCGAAGGCGCGGCCGGGCACGCAGCTGACGACCGCGGGCATCCCGTTGGCACAGCTGCTGTTCTTCGCCGTGCCCGTCAGGTGGTTGCCCAGCTTGCAGCTGGAAATGTGCGCCTCGTTCCCACTGCAGTCCATGGAGTAAGCCCAGTAGTGCTGCTTCCTTCTGCTGGCAAACATCCTGAAAGGAGTGGAGGAGGAGGGGAGAAGTGAGGGATCCGTAAACAAATTGATTTTGCTGGATTTTCGGGAGGGAAAACGCCCTGGGATGAAGTGAGGATTGGACAGGGTTATTTGGAGGCTGATCTGCTCATCCACACCATGACCCTGTTGGAGTGTCACTTAAAAACATGGGATCATTCAGGCTGGAAAAGACCTCCAAGGCAATCAAGTCCAACCACTTTCAAATAAATAAATCCCTGCAAGAACTAAAAAGTGTAGGAATCAAAGGTGCAGCAAATGAGACATTCCCAGGAGCGCAGATCCCATCCCAGGCAGGGACAGGGATCAGCTAATTCCAAACAAAGAGGATTTGTGCAGATAACTGGGCTGGAGAGCCCCCAAGAAAACCTTCCCCTTTTGCTGACCAGCAGCTATCAGCTGGGATTGGGAAAAATCCAAAGCCTCTCTGAGTCTGTGTTAACAACCTGAGAGCAATTTCCGAGAGCACGAGCAACTCCCCCGCTGCCTTGTTCACAGCAGAGCAGCCTGGCAGCAGCTCCTGCTTCTCGCTCCCAAACTTCCTGGAGCTGCTCCAGGCACTCCTGAGCAGGAAGAGGCACGTGTGATAAACTGGGAAAGGGAAGGGATCCAGCTCCATCCTAACTGGGAAAATGGAAATATGGGTCAGGTCAGCCTCACAAAGGAGTTAAAGGCAGGGAAGGCTCCGGGGAGCCCACGCCCTGCTGGGATCTCCACGTGGCTCTGTGGGATCCCGGCGCTGTTCCTCATTCCAGGAATCTCCGCCACGCAGAGCTGGGATCAGGGATTAGCTGTGATAAATGGCACAGCGAGGTGGGTGGAATCTGGGGGGAAAAAGCAGCTTTGCTGCAGCACAGAGAGCCTGGGGAGAGGGGCTAAGAGCCTTTCTGAGGGGGCTTTTGGTGACCCCACTGAGCACGTCCAGGCTTTGCCAGGTTTTTCCTTTAGGATTTAGATTCGGCAGGGTCACAGATGTTTGAGGGGACACTTTTCTCCCCTGTGCTCACTGAGCTCTGCTGCCCAGCTCAGCATTTCTGCAGCTCTCCTGGCTCCCAGGCTCTCACTAATGCTTCACTAATGATGTCCCTGGGCTGAGGCTGGGGATGGATCCAGCCAGGCTGGAGAGGGAGCAGCGACTGCATCCCATGATGCTGGAAAAGGATGGAGCAGGGCCGAGATCCATCCCAGGGAACAGCAGCAGGACCCTGCCTGCCCTGTGGGGAAAAGTGGCTGTCAGAACCCACCTCTGGCACAGCAGAGCTCTCAGGGACTCCCTGAATCGAGAAAAAAGGGGTGGGAAAATAGGAATAGAGTTAAAAATTTTTAAATTTTAAAATTCTTAAAACTCAGGGAGGATGCAGTACAAAGCTGCCACTTCCCAGCCGTGCTCAGGACAGAAGGGAGGACCTGAGGGAGCATTTTCATCCTTCACAGACAGGTCCAGAGAGCTCCATGAACTCCAGAGCAGACAAGAACCAGCCTGACTTAGGGAAGCAGGGATGAGGATGCCTTAGAATAGCAAGCAATGACCTCATCCTGGAAAATTCATGAGGCATCAACATCTGGATGGAATTAAGAGCCCTCGGGAGGCTGGGGAGAAATAAAGCCCCACCTCGTGTCCCCAGACTGAATCTATGTAAAAAAAGCAGAATTCAGCTGATCTTTGCAGCCAGAAACTCGGGGCTCTGCTGATGTTTTGTTTTTAACACAAAAGGGTCCAGCTGGGATCAGTGGGAGCCCAGGGTGATGCTGCTCAGGTCAGAGGTGGGAATGAACATTCCTGCTGGGAGAGTTCGGCCAGTTCCAGGGCAAGCTGGAATTCAAACTCCTACTGGTGAGGAGAGAGGGATTTTCATCCCAGAAAAGCTTGAAACAAAGCACGAGTGGAGCTCTGTGGGAAGGGTTGGTTAAGGAGCACTCAGGGTATTCCACGATTCCACGATTTGGGCAGCAGAGAACAAATCATTGCACACAAACCCCAGGAAAATTCACCTAAATCCCACTGAGCAGAGGCTGGGGAGCTCCCGGGGGCTGTGAGCAGAGCTTTCAACCCTTGGGAAATTCCTAAAGTTGGCAAGGTGCTGCCTGCAGCCTCGGGGAGGAGGGAGGGAAGCCAGGCCTGCCAAAGCCCTTCCAATCCCAGTTTTTCCAGGGAAAAAACAAACCAGGAGGGTTCCCACTACAAATACTGAAGCGATGAGCTGCCCAGCACCTCTGAGTGGGTTGGTAACGGGGTGAGCACACTGGCTCAATGGGGAGTAGCTGTTTGATCCTGGAGCCAAGCCTTTGCCAAGTCACAAAGACTTCAAAAAGGCATCAGGCCCATCTCTCTGATCCCAAATTTCTCCTCTCTCCATCAGCAAAATGCATTAAATCCTGCCAGAGCAGGAACTGGGAGGAGGAGGAGGAGTTACAGCAATTCCTGTATAAAAGCCACTGTGAGGAATGAGCAAGACCAGGGACTCAACTTTAGATTTGTTCCACTTCCGACCATAAATCGCGCCGTCAGCTCCAGAGTTACAGTCAGGAATAAACCCCTGGCAGCGGGACAAGGGTGAACTCACTTGTTTTCTTTTGAGCAAGATCCATCTGCAAATCATTTCACCTCCCAGCATCGTGCAGGGGCAGAGCTGGGCAGGCGGGCTGGGGCTGGGGGCAGTGGGATGGGGGGATGTGGGAAGGGGCAGCCTTGGCCAGCAGAAACCTGATCCCAGCTGTGGAGGAGGAGTGGGGCAGGATCTGCTCCAGGGAGAAGGGGATTCTCAAATTAAAGGGAGCAATGAGGAGAAAGGACTTTTCTGCAGCTTCACATTCACAGGGAGAGGGGGTTTGGCTCCAGGATGAGCTTTTCCCTCTTCAAAACAAACCATGTGGGACGAGCATCCCCTGGCCCAGGTGAGGAGGTGTCACTGGTCATCATCCCAGTGCCTTGACCACAAATCCAAGGTCATTCCCAGCCCAGAACTGGGAGCTTTCCCAGCAAAACCAGCTGAACACGATGCATCCGCCCATAACACAGAGAGGGAAGTGGCCCAAGGGAGAATTCAGCTTTTAAACTCTGCTGACAAACAAAACCGTGCAGCTGCCAAAGCTTTACAAGCCTCTCCCCTCCAATAAAATGCCATCCCCATTTTTTTTTTCCAACCCGGGATAATGCTCAGCGGGTTTTCCAAAATATTTGTGGGTGCTGGAGCCCAGCAAGGCCGAAAACAAGGAAAGGGAGGGAGGTCCTGGGGCGCTGAGGCTCTCCAGCAGCAGAGATCCCCTGGGCTGGGATTTGGGAGCACTTCATATTCCTAATTCCAGCTCAGTTCAGTGGGATTTTCAGCAGTGCTGAGCTGCTGCTGAACAACCTTCCGTCAGTCTTTCCATTTCCATGTGTCCCAGGGACAGAACAACTCCTGAGCACCCTTTTATTTAAGGCAGATGGCTCCAGATGCTCTGGTTAATGCTTTTCTTGGAAAGGCCACAAGTGGAAGCAGGAAAAATCTACTTTGTCTGTCTGGAGGTGATTTATTCCCTGCTCCTGCAGGGGGTGGGAATCTCAGGGATGGGTTTGAGGGAAATGTGCTGCACTGGTGGAAGCAAACCATCCTGAAACTGGTGTCCAGGGCAACGAATGCCCTGCTTATCTCCCTGGGAATCCTGCAGGCTGAATTCCAGTGGGTCCTTCATTCCCCATTTTCTCTGTGTGGCTTTGGGCTATTCCGAGCCAAGGACCTCTCCAGCAGATCAGGATCTTGCTAATGAAAGAAACGAAACGTGGCCAGGCTGTTCCAGAGGGAATGTTCCGAAATAGCAATTCCACAGGCCAGGAGGAGCAGGCAGGAAAACCACGGCTCCTGCCTGGGGCTCCCCTGGAGCAGCCGCTGCTTTCCCAGCCCCAGGTCATGGAGCAGCAAAGGAACCAGACAGAATTTCATTTAAACTCTTTTACATCTGCTTTAGAGTGTTTTTCCTAAGGAACAGTGTGGGAAGAGCCCAGTCTGGGGTGAGGGCTTGGTGACAAAAAGCAAACAGAAGCAATGACAACAAAAAAAGTCCAGAGCTCCTGGCTCCCAAGGAACAGGAAACGCAGCCTAAACCTTTCTGCTTGCAGCTCTGGAAAACACAATGTTCTCCCTATAAATCACTGCTTTCTTCCTTCATTTTAAAGCAATCTGCAAATCTAGGGAGGAAAAGCAGCACTGAGATTACGGGGAACCCTTTTCCCAGCACCTTTTCTGGGATGCACAGACAGGAATTGCACTCGGGGTGGGAAGGAGGAACCTGGGCACAAGAAAGCACAAAAAGGCTCATTTTATTCCAAGGTGACTTCTTTGGAGCTTCCAGCACATCCAGAACTGATCCCACCTCTGGATTTCTGCATGGGGATGGGGTGAGCAGTTGGAGACTTTACATTATGGAATGACAGGACACAGGGAATGGCTTCAAACTGACAGAGGGCAGGGAGAGCTGGGATGGAATTCCCAGAGGAGCTGTGGCAGCCCCTGGATCCCTGGAAGTGTCCAAGGCCACCTTGGAGCAAACTGGTCTCGTGGAAGGTGTCTCTGCCATGGCAGGGGTGGCACTGGATGGGCTGTAAATCCCTTCCAACCCAAAACCATTCCACAGTTTTCTCATAGCTGATGGATTTCCTGGGACCACCACACAGAGCCCATCCCTGCTGGAGGAAATGTCCATCCTCAAGCAGGTATTACAAAAGACAAGTATTTTTTGGGCCAATTGTCCCAATCTCCCATTCCAGGCCCTGTCAAACACTGATACTCATCAAGGTCTGCGTCCCATGGATGAGGATCAAAGACCAGGAAGGGCTGGACATTCCAAACACTCACACAAATTAAAATTCCATCTGGGGGAACAAAGCAGTTGGAGCTTTTCCTCCCCCAGGGTCCCCAGTGCCACCTGCCAATCTGTGTTGGGAACAAGGCCCCGAGTGTTCCAAGGAACGTTTGTGGCTCCCACCAGTGGGAATCCAGGGAATCCCTCTGGCTGCCCTGGGACCCTGGCAGGGTCAGGAACCCCCTGGACAGAGCCCCCAGAGACACTGGCTGTGATCTCTGTCCATGGAAAAGAGTTTTCAATCTCACAGGATCAATTAGCAGCTCTGAGGGTTTGATATCAGTAATAATTAAGTGTGGCACAGGTGCAAAAGTAAAATTTTAGGATTCTGGATGAGGGGTCCAAAGGGGACAAGATGGAGGAAATTGGGTGTGCCTTGTCCTTTTTCTCCTTCTTCATGCCCTCCATGTCTCACTGTGGTGTTGGCATTTTTCTGTTGGTTCAGGCTGGGCACACACTGTCCAACGGAGGTGACAGATATTGGCACGTTATTGTCAATCCAGCCCAGGGAGTTTCTGGTATTGAATGTTTGTCACATCCCACTGAGGGCAGAGCCCCACACGCTGCCCTGCAGGACAGAGCTGGGCAGGGCAGCAGAACATGTGAGAGATCAACAGAATAAACAACCTGGAAACCAGCACAGACCAATTCTGGCTTCTGCTTTGGCAGGGGGCTGACAGACAGAGACTTGTACAATCTCAGAATCATCAATACCACAGATTCCAACACCCACCAAACCCTGCCCTTACTTGTAGACGTTGGTGTTGTATTTCCTCTCGCTCGGGAAGCCGAACATCCCGCAGACCACCCGGGAGTTCTTCATGGTCCAGTGCTTGTCACAGATCTGTTTCCAGGTGCCCTCATCCTTCACCTCCACGTAGCCCTCGGTGACAGGGACCCGCTTGCGGTAGGTGGCCAGGATGGCGCGGATCCGGATGTCCTCCACCTGGATGTTCATGTTCTGTGGGTGGGAAATCAATGGGAATGATGCTGGATTGTAGGGGAATGGATTTTGGAAATTCCAGGTGGGGTCACAGGATCACAGCCCAACTGTGGGCAGCTTCTGTGGGTGGGAAATAAATGGGAATGATGCTGTATTGTAGGGAATTGGGTTTAGGAAATTCCAGGTGGGGTCACAGCCCAACTGTAGGCAGCTTCCATGGGTGGAAAATAAACGGGAATGATGCTGGATTGTAGGGAATGGGTTTTGGAAATTCCAGGTGGGGTCACAGCCCAGCTGCAGTCCGGCAGAAAGGATGAGGTGTTGAGGGAGGGAGCGGGCAGAGAAGCAGAGGAAGGACAGGAAAACAGGGATTCAAACTTCCAGAGGGCAGGGTTAGATGGGATATTTGGGATAAATTCTTCCCTGTGAGGGGTTGGGATGGAATTCCCAGAGGAGCTGTGGCTGCCCCATCCCTGGAAGTGTCCAAGGCCAGGTTGGAGCAACCTGGGACAGTGGGAGGTGTCCCTGCCAATTGCAGGCGTGGAATGAGCTGATTTTAATCCCTTCCAACCCAAACCTTTCTGGGATTTTACGAAACAAACCCTTCCACCTTGTGTAAATCCATCCTCTGGAAGAAGATTCTTTTTCTCATTAAAGAAAAAGCTCTAATTCATTTTGTGAGTAGCCACATAACAACTCTGCTTTGTCACTTCAGTTCCAAGTGCTATTTTCACCTTCATTTAGCCCCTGTTCCTGTGGAAATAAAGCAAGCTCAGCTTTGTTAGGGCCAAATTTACTCACAGAATCATTCCGGGCGCAGGGAGCTGGAAGCCCTGGCACGGAAGGACTTTGGGGTTTTTCATCCAAAGCCATGATTTCATGTGGAATCTGGGATTCCAAGGTGCTGACAGCAGCGCTTCTCCGGCTCCTCCTCCACAACCTGGGATAGCAAGTGAGTCATGGAAAACGGATGGATTTCACATGTGGCACCTACGTGAGGACACCGAGAAGTCCTCAAAGACTTCGGGGGCTAATTTTGGCTGGAGGGGGCAAATCCAGGCTGGAAAAGATCCCTGAGGTCCAAAATCAGCCCTGCAGGGGCAAATCCTGGCTGGAAAAGATCCCCCCGAGGGCACAAATCAGCCCTGCAGAGCCTCAGGGACAAATCCTGGCTGGAAAAGAAGCAAATCCAGGCTGGAAAATATCCCCGAGGGCAAAATGAAGACCTGAAGGGGCAAATCCTGTCTGGAAATGATCCCTGAGGGAAAAAATCAGGCCTGCAGTGCCTCAGGGATAAATCCTGGCTAGAGGGGGCAAATCTTGGCTGGAGAAGATCCCTGAGGGCAAAAAACAAAACTGCAAGAACCAGAGAGGCAAATCCTGGCTGGAAAATATCCCTGAGGGCAAAAATGAGACCTACAGAGCCACAGAAACAAATCCTGGCTGGAATATACCTGTGAGGGCACAAACCAGCCCGGCAGGACCCCAGGGGCGAATCCTAGATAGAAAATAAGAAAATCCAGGCTGGAAAAATATCCCTGAGGGCAAAAATCAGCCCTGCAGGGGCAAATCCTGGCTGGAAAATGTCCCTGAGGGCAGAAATCAGACTTCCAGAGCCTCAGGGATAAATATTGGATGGAAAAGGTCCATCAGGGCAAAAATCAGACCTGCAGAGCCACAGAAACAAACCCTGGCTCGAAAATACCTGTGAGGGCAAAATCCAGACCTGCAGGACCCCATGGGCAAACTCTGGCTGGAAAATATCCATGAGGGCAAAAAAATCAGACCTGCAGAGCCTCAGGGATAAATCCTGGCTAGAAAAGAAACAAATCCTGGCTGGAAAATACCTGTGAGGGCAAAAATCAGACCTGCAGGGGCAAGTCCTGGCTGGAAAAAATACCTGAGGGAAAAAATCAGACCTGCAGAGCCCCAGAAACAAATCCTGGCCCGAAAATATCTGTGAGGGCAAAATCCAGACCTGCAGGACCCCATGGGCAAACTCTGGTTGGAAAATATCCCTGAGGGCAAAAATGAGAGCCTTAGGGGCAAATCCTGGCTAGAGGGGGCAAATCTTGGCTGGAGAAGATCCCTGAGGGCAAAATTAAGACCTGCAGGGGCAAATCCAGGCTGGAAAAGATCCTAAAGGGCACAAACCAGCCCTGCAGGGCCCCAGGGGCAAATCCTAGCTAGAATAGAAGCAAATCCAGGCTGTAAAATATCCCTGAAGGCAAAAATCAGCCCTGCAGGGGAAAATCCAGGCTGGAAAAGATCCTAAAGGGCACAAATCAGCCCTGCAGAGCCTCAGGGACAAATCCTGGCTGGAAAAGTCCTCTGTGGCAAGCGGTTACAAAAGAGCTTCTGAAAAATGGATAAATTCCCTTCCAGGAGCCCTGTCCTTGTCAAATATGTGCAAACCCACGTGGTCCCGCTCGGGGTTACATCAGAACTGAGGAATCCTCGGATTCAGCCGCTCGGAAAAGAAAAAACTGCCCAGAAAAAAGAAAAGCTGCCCGGAGCTTGGAAGGGCCACGGGCCTCTGGCCAGGGCGAGATGGGAGCAGGACCTGCCCAGTCCTGCAGGTTCTGTGGCTCATCCATTCCCCAGCTGCTTTCACTGGTGCTGACACACCAAGCAGAGCCAAGGGAAGGGCAGGGAAAGGCTGCTGGGGCAGGAAATGGGGCAGGGAGTGGGGCAGGCAATGGGGTTGGCATCTCCTCCTCAGCTCTGCCCACACCACTGTGGACAACTCACTTAAAGCTTCCCCCCCTCCTTTTCCTTGTTCCCCTCCTGCCTTTCTGTCTTTTATTTGTCTACATTTGCCACCCAGTTTTGCAAATCACCGATTCCCGCTCTCCCCCCTCAGCTGCAGGAATTAAATTCTCCAAAATTTGAGCTGGAGCATCCCTCAACCCCTGGAAAACAGGATTTATCTGATGCTGCTACTCACATAGGCGTCACAGGCTGGGCTCCAGTTTTGAAAGCTCTCGTAGCCCTCAAGAATTAAAAATAACCCCTGTGATACCCAAATTTGTTATATCTGAGGCAATTTCAGGTGTTCCAGGGGTCTGATGTAAGAGGGGATTTGAAACCTCTCCAGTGGAGCCTGAGAAATCCATTTGCAGCACGAAATTTCTCCTGAGCTTGGCAGTTTCTCCTAAAACCTTGCAGAGTTTTTGAGTACGTGCTGTCAGGAAGGTATCGGAGCCTCAGGGCATTCCAGGCCTCCCCAGGCTGCTTTCCAAACCCTGCAGCTCGCTTTTCCCTGGTGCAATTTAGGAAACGTTTCCAGCTTTTGCCTCGATGGAGAAATTGTGTTTACTCAGGGCTGTCAGAGGGAACTTTGTTCCCCTGCTTCTCCTACCCTGCCTCGTTTTCTTCACCAGGAAAAAAAGTAATAGAAGCCTTAAATCCGGTTGGAAACAACTCTGGGTGCTGAAGATGTCCAAGTGTTTTTAATAAAAGCCATTTAAAGAGATTAACCCAAAGGCCAGGGAGCCAGCACTTCAAACTGTGCTGGAAAAGCACCTGGGAAAAGATGGGAAACAGGAGGAAATTCTCACTGGCAGCTGGGAAAGTGGGAGAGGGAGTTTTCCATCTGTGACTGTGGGATTCATCCATCCTGCAGGAAGCCCTGGGCAGGTTTGAGACCCAGAGTTAGGTGAGGATCAGCTCTGCTGCACATTAAAGTGGCAGAAATGGGACATTTTCCTTCCAGACCTGGCATCGGCAATGCGCTAAAGCCCACACAGGGTTTTCAAGAGGGACACCCTCGTCTCTTTTCCTTGGATTTAGGCTGGCTGGAGGCCACAGCTGGTCCTTGGAACGAGTTCACACCCAGGAATGCTGCTCCAGGTGCTGTGTTCTGTGTTTCTGTGAGGAAGCTGCCCCACAGCTCAGCCCCCTTCAGTCGTGGGCCGTTCCGGATGTTGAACATCTGCCTGGTGCTTCCCAGGATCAACATCCCCACGTTCCACCTCTTTGTCAGCATGGAACGTCCCTGTTCTCGCTGCTGGGCCATCCCAGGGAATGTCACCCGGGTGGGAAACCTGGAAAACCCCCAAGGCAAACAGAGGGGTGGAAGGACTCCCTCGGGCTCCATCTTGGAGCTCTTTTCCAGCCTCAAGGATTCCTGGGAGGGAGCAGCAATTCCCAAATTCCTTCTGGGCAGGAATCAGGTTCAGAGAGAGCAAACTGCTTCTTCAAAGGCCCCAAAACCAGGGAATCCTATCCAGTATCCTGAGGATCCCCCCTGCAGCGGGGAACACAACAGAACCCCTAAAGCAGCCACCTTCTCATCAAGAATATTTGGGTTTTTCTCCCCTTATCCAACAGATTTGGGATTTCCCTTTTCTTCCCACTCCTCCAGCCAGGCAGGAGCTCTGTTCCCCAAATCCCAACAAATCCCTGGCAGCTGCCAGAGGCTGAGAACACTGAGCAGGGTAACAGGGAGCCATCCTTCCCTGCTGTGCTCCCGCAGCTTCCAGGTATCTCCACCTCATGGATTTTCCAATCCAGAGGGTGGATTTTCAGTGCTCCAAAGCCCTGGATGGATCTGGGAATGCCTTGCTGGGATTTATGGCATCACAGCATCAGGCAGAGAAAGAAAAGAGCGAAGCTGAGAAGGAGAAAAGTCACAATGATGCAAAAAATAATAAAAAAACCACCACCTTTTAAAAATGGGAAGCTTGGGAATGCTGGCAGATACTTTGGGATTTGCCTGTTATTTTTGCAATTATTTCTGCAGCTTAACAAATCAAAAGAAGTTGTTCCAGCTGTTTCCAGAAGAGCTCTGAGCAGAGCAGGAGTGGAGTGTCCATGACTCCAGAACTCGAGATCCCTGTATTTCCCATTCCAGCACTTGAGATCCCTGTATTTCCCACTCCAGGCTCAAGATCCCTGCATTTCCCACTCCAGAATTTGAAATCCCTGTATTTCCCACTCCAGAACTCGAGATCTCAGAATTTCTCACTCCAGGACTTCCAAGTCCTGTATTTCCCACTTCCAAGCTGGGCATTTGGACGTTTCTTCCCCCCTAAACTGACTAGGCTGGCTCCTTGTTGTTTTTTTTTTTTTTTTACAGCAGTGAAAAATGAGGTGTAAATGGAATTTCTTGCTCTTGGATTTGGGAAAGCATTCCCAGGTCCAATGTGCCACCTCAGGCTCTGGACAGAGCTCTCCCGTCTCATCCCTCTCCCCTGGAGATGCTGACTCAGACACGAAAACAAATCCCGCACCAACCTGGGATTCTGTTTAGTGCATCCAACCCTTTTGTCATTTTTTTATTTTTTTTTTGGCCTGTGTTTGCCAAGGAGGATAAAAAAATGAGCAAAGCAGCAAAAAAAAAAAAACAAAACAAACAACCAAAAATGAGGCAACATTTCATTCCTGGAGGGAATTCATTTCCTGATAGCTCCAACAGGCCACAGTGACATTTTTAGGGTCTGTCTGAGAGCAAAACCAACCCCAATCCCATCCCCTTTTCTCTCCCAGGGCTGGTTTAGAGAAGGGAATTTTGGAATTTTGTATGGGAGCAAAACCAACCCCAATCCCATCCCCTTTTCTCTCCCAGGGCTGGTTTAGAGAAGGGAATTTTGGAATTTTGTATGGGAGCAAAACCAACCCCAATCCCATCCCCTTTTCCGTCCCAGGGCTGGTTTAGAGCTCTGGAGCTCAGAAAATTTTGTCTGGGAGCAAAACCAACACAAATCACTTCCTCTTTTTATTCCCGGAGCTGGTTTAGAGCAGGGAATTTTGGAAATTTTGTCTGGGAGCAAAACCAACCCCAATCCCAACCCCTTTTCCCTCCCAGGGCTGGTTTAGAGTTGGGAATTTTTGATGAAGCAACTCAAGGGTTTGCTCCGGCTCGGAACAAAGAGCAAAACCTCAGAGAAGAATTTGAGCCGCTGCAGAGCTCGGCTTTGTATTGGAAAATTCAAGAACAAAGGATCAGAATAAGCACGCTGAGGGTTCTCCATGAGAAAAGGCTGCCAGGAGCTTTTTTTCCCAATAATTCTTTGGGATTGGAACGGTTTCCTTTGGCTGCAGAGGTTTTGTTACACCAGGGCTGCTCAGTAATGCAAATCCAGGCAGAAATGGTTTAAACTCCAACAGCAGCTGGGCTGATGGTGAAAACAGATTCCAGAGAAAAACTGGGAGCAAACAACAGCTGATGGATAAAGCAGATTGCTAAAACCCCCTTCGCTGTGCTCCACGGACACGTGGAGAGCAATCCCACAACAAGGAAAACTCTGGGATTGAGAGAAAGCTGAACCCTAAACCATGACTTGTTCTAGGGAGGCAAAGAGGTGATGGAGAAGGATTTGGGAATGGGAAGGGACAGGATGGGGGGAATGGTTTGGAATGGGAAGAGGGCAGGGCTAGGATGGGATATCGGGAAGGAAAGGGCTGGGATGGAATTCCCAGGGAAGCTGTGGCTGCCCCTGCATCCCTGGAAGTCCCCAAGGAGAGGTTGGAGCACCCTGGGATGGTGGGAGGTGTCCCTGGGGTGTTCCCACCCAAACCATTCCAAGATTCCACAATCTCGGCTGGGATTTCCAGCGTCCTACAACACAAATAAGTAAGAAATGAGGGGGGACGTGTGAAGCTCTTCCACGCTGGGCCGTATTTCCCTCTGTGCCAATCCTCCCCTTGCCAGGAGCCACATCAGGGCCCCAGAGCTGCTCCTCTCCAGCGGGGACACAAAAGCCCTGGCAGAGGCTCCGAGCTCCGTTACGAAACCCGGGGAAGAGGGTTTGGTTTTGAGCCCTCACAAAAGGATTCCTGGCTCGGAAAAGTTTTCACATGAGCCTCGACTGCTTTTGTTCCCACCCCGTGAACCAAACGCTTCCCCACGGCTTCGGATCCGACGGCAAAATCCCGCCCGACTTTGGGAATATTCCCCTGCAGCGTTTGCCACGGGCTTTGTGCTGGCAGGTGATGCCCAGGCCGGGTTTTTGGGGCCCTCTCTGTGCCCAAACCCAGCTGTTCCCTTTCCTTTTGAAGGGCCTGGGGATGCTCAGGAATCAATCCCGGGGGAGGATCCTATTCCTAGAAATCCCGGGCTGCAGACGCTGCCCTGCTGCTGAATCACCCTGGAGTTTGGGTTTCTCTCTGCTCTGTCCGTGGATTTTCTCATTTCCATTTTCATTCCTCTCCTGCTTTAAGAGCTCCACGATCCACTCAAATTCCTCTTTCCTTCCCCAAGCCTGACTTATCCCACTGCCCCTTAAATAAAACCTACATAAATAGGTTTTAATAATACAATAATATAATAATAGTGAAATCCTTTTTCACTTTAGAGCTCCAGGATTCTCAGCTTCCACACATCAGGAATTAAGGCTGAAACTTCAACAAGAAATAGATTTCTTTTTCTCCACTCCACAACAGAACACAAAAATCTTTCCACAGGGGCTTTGTGCATCATAAAAACTTTTGCTTCCACTAAAATCTCACAGCCACCAGAGGGAAAAACTCCTTTTTCTTCACATCCATCACAATGGGTGGAATCTGTTTGGGTTTAAACATCTGGAGCTGAGCCTCTGAGTCACCCCGAGGTCCTGGCTGTTAAATAAACACGGCAGGATGGGACAAGGCTGGGGGACAGCGGTGACCTGGGGACAGGAGCTGCGCTGGGGCTGCACGAAAGGCTGAGGGAACAGAGTTTGGGCCAGGCTGAGGGGACAGTGACAAACCCAGAGCAGGTTTGGGCTGACAAGAGGGGACAGTGACAAACCCAGAGCGGATTTGGGCTGACAAGAGGGGACAGTGACAAACCCAGAGCGGGTTTGGGCTGACAAGAGGGGACAGTGACAAACCCAGAGCGGGTTTGGGCTGACAAGAGGGGACAGTGACAAACCCAGAGCGGGTTTGGGCTGACAAGAGGGGACAGTGACAAACCCAGAGCGGATTTGGGCTGACAAAAGCCTGGCTGAGCTGGGAAAGGCTCCGTGGAGCCCGGGCAGAGCGAGGGGACAGCCCTGGGGACACCAGGGATGGGCAGAGCAAGGGGACAGATCTGGGAGAGGCTGGGGACACCAGGGACAGGGCAGAGCAAGGGGACAGCTCTGGGGACACCAGGGAGGGGCAGAGCAAAGGGACAGATCTGGGAGAGGCTGGGGACAACTCTGGGAAATGCTGGGGACACCAGAGAAAGGGCAAAGTGAGGGGACGGCCCTGGGAAATGCTGGGGACACCTCGGGGAAAGGCTGGGGACACCAGGGAGGGGACAGAGCCAGGAGACAACTCTGGGAAATGCTGGGGACACCAGAGAAAGGGCAAAGTGAGGGGACAGCCCTGGGAAAGGCTGGGGACAGCAGGGAGGGGACAGAGCCAGGGGACAGATCTGGGGACATCAGGGAGGGGCAGAGCAGGAGCAGGGGGGCCTGGAGAGGCTTTGGCACGGGGCAGGCTCAGCTCAGGCAGGCTCAGCTCAGGCTCAGCTCAGGCAGGCTCAGCTCAGTCAGGCTCAGCTCAGGCAGGCTCAGCTCAGGCTCAGCTCAGGCAGGCTCAGCTCAGTCAGGCTCAGCTCAGGCAGGCTCAGCTCAGCTCAGGCTCAGCTCAGGCTCAGCTCAGGCTCAGCTCAGGCTCAGCTCAGGCTCAGCTCAGGCAGGCTCAGCTCAGGCTCAGCTCAGGCAGGCTCAGCTCAGGCTCAGCTCAGGCTCAGCTCAGGCAGGCTCAGCTCAGGCAGGCTCAGCTCAGGCTCAGCTCAGGCTCAGCTCAGGCTCAGCTCAGGCAGGCTCAGCTCAGGCAGCCCCAGGGCTGGGGGGCTCCTGATGAGCAAAGCTTTGTCACGGTGTGTCCTTCCTGCTGAGCTGCCTCAGAGTGTTTGGATCAGGCACTGAAAGCTGGGAAAATTTATTGCCAAGACACAACAAGGTCAGGAACACAGAATTAATTGCATTAAATCTGTGCAAAAGACCTCCAAGCTCATTAAGCCCAACCTCTGACCAATCAGCACCTCCTCACCCAGACTCTGTCCTTAGCAGAAGTTCAAGATTTGAACAAAAAAAACAAAGATCTTTAAACACCTTTCCAACCCAAATCCTTCCATGATTCCCTGATTCCAGCACCCTGACCTGTCACAAAGGAGCCACTGAGGCAAATGATCACACTCACTTTGAATTTACAGCACTAAAACATGGTGGGCTACCCCAAAATCTGGTTAATTAACATTTTCCTGAGGTGAGGAGATGCTGAAGACCCTCCCAGACAAGAAGTCAGCAGAATTCTGCTGCACTCGGGCTTTGGTTTGGAGGATTAAACATTTACAGCAAAGGGAAACTCAAACTCTGTTGTCACAACAAATGGGCAAATCAAACTTTTCTAATTAAACCCTGATGGCTGCAGGACACAGAGATGGGGGGGGTGACCCGTGTGACAAATTCCCACAGCGGGGACAGAGATCCCATGGATTTTCATGGCAAAAAGCTGGAAAAGGGGGAGATTTACCTGGGGACAGAGCACAAACTTCTCCCCCTTCCCTCGCTGCACCCCCAGCTCAGTTTGGCCTCACACAGAGCCTGGTTTGACTGAAATCTCCTGAGCAGGACCCGGCAGAGCTTTTTCCCACTCCTTAAAAATCCGGAATTCACCAGAATCATGGAATGGTTGGTGCTGGAAGGGACCTTAACCCCATCTCAGCCCACCCCTGGGACACCTTCCACCACCCCAGGCTGCTCCAAACCCCGTCCAGCCGAGCCTTGGACACTTCCAGCCATGCCTGGACCCACTTTTAACCCGGCACAACCAAAGCCTTTGAGCCACTGGGCTTTGAAGGGAAATTTTTCTGCCTCACAAGGGCCCAGAGGGGAAATGAAGGCCAGAAATAGCAGCCAGACCTGTCTGGCCACCGTCTGGCCAAAGCCCTGGGCTGGCCTCAGGTACCAGAGCTATTTGGGAGCTGGAGAAATTCGATATATTTAGAGCCTGGTCTATTTGAAGGCGCTGTGGGCGCACGCAGAGGAAGGAGGTGGACAGCAAATATTTTGTTCAGGATGTTTTGGGGCGTGCGTTAAATAAAATCCCTCTGGTGCGTTGATTTAAGGAATATATTAAGGTAGGAATCAGCCTTGAAATGGCTGGAGAAGCCGGGAAAGCAGCTCAGGTGGGTCTGGAAGGAGCTGGGATCACACAGAGTGACTGCAGGCGCTGCTGGAAAAGCAGGGACAGCGTTCCCAGCTTGGGGAGCACACAGGGAATTGGGATTTCAGCGCTCCTGACACCCAGCAGAGGCTCGGCAGCTCCATCACCCTCCAAGAAATCCTCTAAAATCTGCACTGGAAGTGGAAAACAGCAACAAATAAAAAGGAATTTTAACGAGGGAGGGATGGAATTCTGGTGTTGCCAGAAGGATTAACCCCTTCCTGCCTGTCTCCCTCCTCCTTACCACCACTCTCCCACCGTTCACCCTTCCCCAAAACACTTCAGGGTTTGGGTTGAAAAGGCCTTTAAAGATCGTTTTTATGCTCAAATATTGAACTTCTGCTAAGGACAGAGTGGGGTGGTCTGGGTGAGAAGTGCTGATTGGTCAAAGGTTGAGTTTAATGAGTTTGGAGGTCTTTTGCACAGATTTAATGCAATTAATTCTGTGTTCCTGACCTTGCTGTGTCTCGGCAATAAATTTTCCCAGCTTTCAGAGGTCAAGCACTGCCCCTTCCCAGCAGGAAAAGGATGGAAAAGCTCCGGGATGGGAAGAGATGTGCCATAACCCTCCAAACACGAGCTGTGATGGGAAGGGATCTGCCTGAGCACATCCGCATGGAACGGCCGGGTGACTTTTGGCCGTGGAAAATTTCATCCTGTCCCTCTTATCCGCAGCTTTTCCAACTGGGAAGCGGAGCTGTGCCTGTGTCTGATGAAAAGGAGCTCGGCTCGAGGGTTCTCGAGCTGCTTCTGCAGGAGTGGGGCTCCCTGTGGGGCAGAGCTGAGCCAGCCGGGCCAAATTTGGGCAAAAATGTCCCCACGCAGGGCCCTGTCACCCTGGGGTCACCGTGGGTTCCCACCCCCTGGTTTTCCATCTTCCCAGCACTTCCCAGCCCCATGGAATTTGCACCAAAGGGGCTCCAAGGCTTTCTAAATTATGAGGAAAGACTGGGTAAATTGGGATCGTTCAGAAGTTTTGGGGTGGCCTCATTGCGGCCTTCCAGTGCCTGAAGGAGCTACGGAAACGTGGAGAGGGATTTTGGGACAAGGGATGGAGGGACAGGACACAGGGAATGGCTTCCCACTGGAAAAGGGGAGATTTGGGTGGGATATTGGGGAGGAATTCCTGGTGAGGAGGGACAGGAGGGGCTGGGATGGAATTCCCAGAGGAGCTGTGGCTGCCCCTGGATCCTTGGAAGTGTCCAAAGCCACCCTCAAGGTGAAGAAACTTTTCCCAATATCCATCCAAACCCCAGCTCCAGTGGTTCCCTTGGATGACAGGTACCAAAACCAGCCCTCACCCTGTTAATCCACAGCCTGTGCACACAGTCAGATCCATCTGGGAATCCCAGCAGGGTGGGAATGCAGAATCCAACAGCCAAACTCGCTTTAGCACCTCCTGTTTTGGTAAAGCCTGGCTTGAAGAGCAGCTGGAGGACAAAACTGGCAGATCTCCTCCCCCGGGAATCCTGGTGGGATCACGCTGGCTTTGCTCTGTCAGTGCAAAAGCTGATGGAGAGTCCTGACCACAGCAGGGCTCAGAGGAAATTCCAGCCCCCTCACCCCTCATTCCAAAGAGGAAACATCACTGGGATAAGAACCCAGGAGCTCACAAACGATGATGTTTCCCCTGGTGAATGTGAGGAATGACCTGCAGAATTCCCAGGCGTGGTGGGAAGGGCAAAACCTCCAAACTCGCTTTCACAGGAGGCTTTGGAGCCCCCCTGGTTCAGGTTTGTGGCCCCCTGGGTCACCCTGCTCCTCATTTTTGGCTCCAGCTGTGTCCCACTGAGGAGATAAAGCAAAGATAAAAGTGGGAAAACTCAGAGGGGGAAGGAGCTGGAACATTTGACAGCCGGCTGTGACTGCAAGGAGCTGCCACGGTGGCATCCTAAACATCCCAGCTCCTCACTTCAGCCTAAATCCTCTGCAAGGAAAGCCCTTCGGCTCCAGGGATTTTACTTTGTAGGGAGAGAGGAAAAATCAGCTGGGCTTTGCAGAATGGAAGCAGCGGTGCTCTGGGAAGGTTCATGAAATTCAGGGAGAAACAGAATCCTGGAATGGTTTGGTGGGAGAAGAACTTAAAATCATTCAGGGAGATAAAGAATCCTGGAATGATTTGGGTGGAAAAGAAGCTTAAAATCATTCAGGGAGAAACAGAATCCTGGAATGGTTTGGGTGGGAGAAGAACTTGAAATCTTTCAGGGAGATAAAGAATCCTGGAATGGTTTGGGTAGGAAAGGAGCATAAAATCATGCAGGGAGATAAAGAATCCTGGAATGGTTTGTATGGGAGAAGAACTTGAAATCTTTCAGGGAGATAAAGAATCCTGGAATGGTTTGTATGGGAGAAGAACTTGAAATCTTTCAGGGAGATAAAGAATCCTGGAATGGTTTGGGTGGGAGAAGAACTTAAAATCATTCAGAGAGATAAAGAATCCTGGAATGGTTTGGGTAGGAAAGGAGCTCAAAACCACCCAGTGCCACCCATGCCATGGGCAGGGACAATTCCCAGGTTACTCCAGCCTGGTTTTGGACACATCCAAGGATCCAGGGGCAGGCACAGCTTCTCTGGAATTCCATTCCAGCTCCTCCCCAACCTCACAGGGAAGGGTTTCCCCCCTAATTTCTAGTTTTAACTTGTTCTCTGTGGCAGTTTGAGGCAGGCAGGGGATGAGCAGGGAGCCCAGGAAACGCAGTGCTTCCACCCCGGCTCCTTAAAAATAAACCCACTTCTCCCTTTTCCTCTGCTTCTCCTGCTGATGGATCCAGGCTCCTGCTCCAGCAATCACCTCAGTCTCATGATTCATCCCAGGTTTCAGCACCCCCACAGCAGCGGCCAAGCCCATTCCCAATTTTCCAAGCAGTTCCACTCCTCCAGCCCCGCTGCTGAGCTCATGGAAAAGCCGAGCCCTCCAAAGCTTCCGTGATTCATTCCCGGAGCAGCTCGGGGTGAGCTGACCTCTGTCTAGACTAAGGCAGATTTTCCTCCAGGTGTTTTGAGGACTCTCTGCGGCTTCAGAGGAGCCAAAGCCACCCCTGGTGTTCCCTGGGACACAAGGGAGCCATTGATGGTCCCTCCCGAGGCAGGGGAAGCGAGGTCAGGGCGAGGGAAGGAACGGGATCCCTCGGGTTCTGGAGCTGCAGCCCTTCTCCAGAACGCTGAGCTCTGCCTGCTCAGCCCACTTCAGCTCACAGAAAATCCACCGGGAATTGCAGCGCATCCCGGTTTTTCCCTGCACGCTCCAAAGAAGCTCTGGAAAAAGCTTACGGGGGGGTCCTCTCCGTAAATTTTGGCCAAGGGAATTGAGACAGGAAAAACCCAAGGAAAGCGAGGTGCCTGAGGAACCATAAACTCCCCAAGATGAGGAGTTAAAGGAAAAAAAAAAAATCCATTTTTCTCCCCTCTGAAGAGCTCATCCCAGTTCACTTCCAGCCCAGCATTCCCATGTTTTTTATCCCACAGGAATCCCAGCGGGATGTGCTCCAAGCCCTTTGGTTCTGTCATTCCCCAAATTTCCCCCTCAGCCTCCCGGTCTGCCCCAGCGAGAGCCCAGAGCCTTCCCCACCACGTCCTCGCCTCCAGCCCTAATCCCACATTCCCACAAATATTCCCAAATTTTTATCACGGCTTCTCCATCATTGCTCACCCAAACTACACAAAAATATCTTTTACGTCTTCCCCACAAATCCAGCTGTGGCTGTAGGAATTATTCCACCCCAAATCCAACCCTTCCCACTGCTCCCATTAGCGCAGAGAGCTCCAAACTGGTTCCAGCATTAAAAGAGGAGAGAAAATTCAGGATTTTTGTCCATTACAACCAAAAAAGTCAGGAAGTTCTGTGAGCACAACGTGGATTTTTTTCTCTCTAAATTCATTCTTTGAAATATTAACAGAACAGGTTTCAATTTTGAAAAATTGATCTAGGAACTGGAACAATTTATGGTAAAATAAAAAAAATCTCTGATTGTTTCAAATTCTTATTATTTATCTGATAATGTGAAAAAATATGTGGGCTAAACATGGAATAAACTGATAATTTATGTCAGTCCCGGCCATCCCGGATCAGCATTTTTACCCCATTTACCTCAATTTGATTAATCAAGGGCACATTTTGTCTCTAAATCCATCCTTTGAAACATTAAAAGAACAGGTTTCAATTTTGAAAAATTAATTGAGGAACCTGAATGATCGATAGTAAAAAGTTTCAAATTCTTATTATTTGTCTGATTTTCTGAAACTGGGACCTGAATTTTGTCTCTCCAGCCCGGAGCAGCCAAGAGTTTTATTTTAACCCCAGAGATGGGATCAATATGGGTTAAATAGGGGATAAATTGATAATGTAAATAAATAGGTGAAATAAATATGGGATAAATTGATAATGTGAATAAATAGGTTGGAAAATGCGGGATAAATTGATAATGGGAAAAAATATGGGATAAATTGATAAGGTGAATAAATAGGTGAGAAAAATATGGGATAAATTGATAATGTGGGATAAATATGGGATTAATTGATAAAGTGAATAAATATGGGATGAACTGATAATGGAAATAAATATAGGATAAATTTATCGTGTAAATAAATAGGTGCAATAAATATGGGAAAAATTGAAATTTATAATGGGAATAAATATGGTATAAATTGATAATGTGAATAAGTAGGTTGGAAAAATGTGGGATAAATTGTTAATGGGAAAAAATATAGGATATATTGATAAGGTCAAGAAATAGGTGGGATAATTATGGGATAAATTGATAATGTGGGATAAATATGAGATTAATTGATAACGTGAATAAATATGGGATAAACTGATAATGGAAATAAATATGGGATAAATTTATCACGTAAATAAATAGGTGGGATAAATATGGGATAAACTGATAATGTGGGATAGACATGAGATAAATTGATAATGGGGTAAATTGATAATGTGAATAATTAGATGGGGTAAATAGGGGATAAATTGATAATGTGGGATAGATACGGGATAAGTTGATAATGCGAATAAATGTAGGATAAATTGATAAGGTGAATAAAAATGGGATAAATTGATAAGACGAATAAATACGGGATAACCACGGGATAAACCAATAATACGAATAAACACGCAGAATAAACACGGGATAAAAGAATTCCCACCACTTCCAACCATCCCTGTGTGCAGCAGCCTCGGGAGCATCACTTTCAGCCCAATTACCTCGATTTGATTAATGAGGGCGTTGTCAAACTTGAAGCCGGGGATCCTCTTCTCGCTGCACAGCACGCCCACGTCCTCGCTGTGTTTGCAGTCGCTGACGCCCCAGCCGTTGGAGCCACAGGCGGCCAGGCTGCTCTCCTGGCCCGTGCAGTGCACGTTGTCCAGCCAGATTTTCCCTGGAAAAGGAGGGAAACACAGCTGAGGGTCCAAAAGGAGGAATCGGGGAAGTTCCCTGGAGCTGGGTTCCAGGGAATCTTCCTGGAATGGGAAAAATCACAACTGGGATTCCAAAAGGAGGAATCTGGGCTGGATTCTCTGAATCTGCATTCCAGGCAATCTTCCTGGGTCTCACTCTCGGTGTCAAAATCAAGGAGTGAAATCTTGGTGTGAAAATAAAGTTGCACCTCAAACAGTGCACATTGTCCAGCCAGATTTTCCATGGAAAAGGAGGGAAACACAGCTGAGGTTCCAAAAGGAGGAATCTGGGCTGGATTCTCTGAATCTGCGTTCCAGGGAATCTTCCTGGAATGGGAAAAATCACAACTGAGATTCCAAAAGGAGGAATCTGGGTTGGATTCTCTGAATCTGCATTCCAGGGAATCTTCCTGCATCTCACTCTCAACGTGAAATTCAAAGTGTGAAATCTTGGTGTGAAAATAAAGTGGCACCTCAAACAGTGCACGTTGTCCAGCCAGATTTTCCATGGAAAAAGGAGGGAAACACAGCTGAGGTTCCAAAAGGAGGAATCGGGGAAGTTCCCTGAAGCTGGCTAACAGGGAATCTTCCTGGAATGGGAAAAATCACAATTGAGGTTCCAAAAGGAGGAATCTGGGTTGGATTCCCTGAATCTGCATTCCAGGGAATCTTCCTGGAATGGGAAAAACACAGCTGAGGTTCCAAAAGGAGGAATCTGGGTTGGATTCCCTGTAGCTGGGTTCCAGGGAATCTTCCTGGAATGGGAAAAATCACAATTGAGGTTCCAAAAGGAGGAATCTGGGTTGGATTCCCTGTAGCTGGGTTCCAGGGAATCTTCCTGGGTCTCACTCTCGGTGTGAAAATCAAGGTTGGAATCTTGGTGTGAACACAAAACAGCACCTCAAGGATTGAGGGATTGGGAAAAGCTCTGGCTCACAGCTTTTCCCATCCTTTATCCATTTGGGAACAAAATCCACCTCCTGCCTGTGCTGCTCCATCCATCAGATGGATGGATCCATCACAGGGATCAGGGATGAAAATTCTCACCGGGAAAATAATCAAGGTGTGAAAATCAAGGTGTGAAAATCAAGGTGAATAAAGCAGCAATTAAGGACTGATGAGTTTGGTGCCATGAGGATTTTTTGCCTTTTCTTTAATCTACCTTTTCTTCTCTGTGCTCTTTCCTTAAATCTGATAACCTCACATCATCCTGATATTCTGTTAAACCAAAACCCCAAACATCCTAAAAGCCTCGCAGTTAGAGGCTGCAAAACCCTGCACTACCTTAAAAAACCAAAGTTCCCTCTCAAATACATCCTATAAACTAAGATTAGCCCACCCAAGAGAATAAAGTATAAAATGAAAATAGAATAAATATGAAAAATCAAGATAAAAAATAACAGGCTATTAATCTAGCCTCTCATTAAGACATCTTTGTTAAATATCCTAATTTGCAAAGTCTGTGAAATTCTGTCCGTGATCCATTGGTTTGCTCCACCTCGGCAAAATGTTGCACCATAAGAATCCTCATTAAACACCAAAACAAAAACCCCTTTATCCCTTAATCAAATTAATTAACTTGAAATTTTAACTTGTAAATTATTAATTTAATTCAATTTCAAGACCAAAGAAAAGTTGCCAAGTTGGGCAAAGGTCTCACCCAATGGCTTTCCCCATCTTTTATCCACATGGGAATACTAAATTAATATTAATTAATTTAATTGATATTAAATTAATATAGTAAAGTAATAATATAATTAAAGAAATATAATTAATTAAAGAATTAATAGAAAATTAATAATATAATTATAATAAGTATATAGTAATAATACATTTTATATATTAATATACAATATCTAATATCTAATATCTAATATCTAATATCTAATATCTAATATATAATATATAATATATAATATATAATATATTAGATATTAGATATTAGATATTAGATATTAGATATTAGATATTATATATTATATATCATATATCATATACCATATACCATATACCATATACCATATATCATATATATAATATATATCATATATCATATATCATATATCATATATCATATATCATATATCATATATATATTAATTATACATTACAATTAATGTATTGAATTAATACATTTAAATATATTTAAAATATTAAAATAAGAAATGAATACATAAAATCAGGCTCCTCAGAACCAGAGTGGGAGGAGCCCCCCAGCCTCTGGATTTGGGATTTCCCTGGGAATTCTCCCTCCCGTGGCCAGCCCGGTTTGTTTTCTCATGTCACGGCCTCTTCCTCGCTTGGAAATCTCCTGCTCCGCCTCCGGAGCCAAAATCCACAAATTTGGGAGCAATTCCAGGTTTGCAACTTCCCTCAGGCCCCGCTCATTCTTTTATGGGACATTTATAGGTGTGAGCACTCAAAAACTGCTAAAATCCACCCAAACCAGCACCTTCAGCCCTCCCGAGTGGAGTTTTATCCCTGAGTGGAATTTTATCCCTGTGGGAACCACCAGGCTCCAGGGAAGGCAGGAAAAATCCTCTGTAGGACAAGATTCAATCCCAAATCCCAACAAATCCCAATAAATCCCCTGGGGTGCCCGTTATTTTATGGATTTGTTGTTATTCCTGGATTATTTCAGAGTTTTCCCTCTCAGATTTGGTGATTTCAGGAATTCCCGGCACTCACACACAAATATTCTCCTTTCCATAGGTTTGCCCAGCAGCTCTTTGGGATTTAGGTGGGATTTTCCCCATTTCCACCAGGCGCAAGTTCAGAGGGCTGGAAAGGTGGAAGAAGCATCCCCAGGACAAGGGGAGAGGATTTAAGGTGAAAGAGGGAAAATTAGATGGGATTTTGGGCAGCCAGGACACGGCTTCCATATAACCCAGCTCCTGGCAGGAGAGAGAAACATCCCAACACCACCAATTAAATTAAAATTAGGGATTATTGGGAGATGGAAAGAGCCTCTCCCATTTCCAAGATCTCATTTGCCACACTTGGAGCCGGGCAGCCAGGACATGGCCTCCACATAGCCCAGCTCCCATCAGGAGAGAGAAACACCCCAACATCATCAGTGAGACTGAAATCAAGGATTATTGGGAGATGGAAGGAGCCTCTCCCATTTCCAAGATCTCCTTTTCCATACTTGGAGCCGGGCAGCCAGGACACGGCCTCCACGTAGACCAGCTCCCGGCACAAGAACAAAACACCCCAACACCACTAATTAAATTAAAATCAGGGATTATGGGGAGATGGAAGGAGCCTCTCCCATTTCCAAGATCTCCTCACCTTTTCCTTTTCCATACTTGGAGCTGGGCAGCCAGGACACGGCCTCCACGTAGCCCAGGTCCCATCAGGAGAACAAAACACCCCAACACCACTAATTAAATTAAAATCAGGGATTAATGGGAGATGGAAAGAGCCCCTCTCTCCATTCCAAGATCTCCTCACCTTCTCCTTTCCTGTACTTGGAGCCGGGCAGCCAGGACACGGCCTCCATATAACCCAGCTCCCGGCAGGAGAGAGAAACACCCCAACACCACCAATTAAACTGAAATTAGGGATTATTGGGAAATGGAAAGAGCCCCTCTCTCCATTCCAAGATCTCCTTTGCCACACTTGGAGCCGGGCAGCCAGGACACGGCCTCCACGTAGCCCAGGTCCCATCAGGAGAACAAAACACTCCAACACCACTAATTAAATTAAAATCAGGGATTATGGGGAGCCTCTCCCATTTCCAAGATCTCCTTTTCCATACTTGGAGCTGGGCAGCCAGGACACGTCCTCCACGTAGCCCAGCTCCCATCAGGAGAACAAAACACTCCAACACCACCAATTAAACTGAAATCAGGGATTATGGGGAGATGGAAGGAGCCTCTCCCATTTCCAAGATGTCCTCACCTTCTCCTTTTCCATACACGGCCTCCAACGTAGCCCAGCTCCCGGCACAAGAACAAAACACTCCAATACCACCAATTAAACTGAAATTAGGGATTACTGGGAGATGGAAGGAGCCTCTCCCATTTCCAAGATCTCCTTTTCCATACTTGGAGCCGGGCAGCCAGGACACGGCCTCCACGTAGCCCAGCTCCCGGCAGGAGAACAAAGAACTCCAATACCACCAATTAAACTGAAATCAGGGATTATTGGAAGATGGAAAGAGCCCCTCTCTCCATTCCAAGATCTCCTCACCTTCTCCTTTGCCGTACTTGGAGCCGGGCAGCCAGGACATGGCCTCCATATAACCCAGCTCCCATCAGGAGAACAAAACACTCCAACACCACCAATTAAATTGAAATCAGGGATTATGGGGAGATGGAAAGAACTCTCCCATTTCCAAGATGTCCTCACCTTCTCCTTTCCCATACTTGGAGCCGGGCAGCCAGGACACGGCCTCCACGTAGCCCAGCTCCCGGCACACCACGTGGGCGGCGTGGATGGAGAAGTCGTCGTCGCACACGGTGCCCCACTCTCGGCCGTAGAACACCTCCAGCCTGCCCTCGTTGTGCCTCCTCTTGTGGCCGGCCAGGCGCAGCTGGATCCTGGGCACATCTGGAGCTCTGGGGGGCGGCTGGAACACCTGCGGGGGCGCCTCGGGGGAGCCGGGCAGGTGAGGCCAGGGCTGGTGCTGCGCCCAGCTCAGCCCGGCCAGCAGCAGCAGCAGGCAGCGGCTGGAGGGGGAAATTCGGGATCTTCCCATTCCCAGTGCTGCCAGAGCCAGATCCAGGCAGGGCGGTCCTGGAGGAAAATCAGATTTGAATTCAAATGTAATGGTACAGCGTGGATGTTGTCTATAATGTTATTTGTGTTATTATGTTATTTATATTATTGTATTATTTATATTATAGTGTTTATATCACTGTATTATTTATATTATATTATTTATATAATAATACTATACTATACTATACTATACTATAATATACAATACTATACTATACTATACTATACTATACTATACTATAATATACTATAATATACTATAATATACTATACTTAATATAATATAATATAATATAATATAATATAATATAATATAATATAATATATAATATAATATAATATAATATAATATAATATAATATAATATAATATAATATAATATAGGAATAATAAGGATAGAATAAGGAAGAATAAGGAATAAGGAATAAGGAATAAGGAATAAGGAATAAGGAATAAGGAATAAGGAATAAGGAATAAGGAATAATATTATTATATATACTGAATATATATGATATGATATGATGATATGATATGATATATGATATGATATGATATGATATGATATGATATGATATGATATGATGATATGATATGATATGATATGATATGATATGATATATATAATTATATTATTTATATTGTAATTTGTCTTTATTTTATTAATTATTCTTTATTTCGTGATTGTTATTTATTCATTTATTTTGATTTCTTTGTTGTAACATTTAATATTTATATTATTAACGACTATTTATATTATTACCTTGGCAATTGGGATTACGTCCAACACCACCTGCAAAAAACCAAAGTCGGATCAATTATTTCTGGTGGGGTGGACAGAGAAACTGAAACCTCCCCCATTTATAAGTTTAGATCAACTTGCCACCACATAATTTCATCCCCAAAATCATTTTCCCCAGGTAAAATTCTCTGGATTGGAAGTTATAACAAATGATTTTCCTGTTTTCCTCCACAGAACTGAACCCTTTTTTTTCTCCTCCTCAAGAATCCAAACCCATCGGGAGCCGTGGAAAACCGGGAGGGAGAGGAAACCTCGTGGCCAGCAGGGAGAGATTTATCCCAAAATCCAGGTTCCCAGTGGGATAAAGGATTTATTTCTGTTCCCGCACGCCTGGTTCCGTCTGTAGAAACTCCAAACATCACCAGCCACTTGGCAGAAGCCCCTGGAAGAGTGGAAAACATCTCCAGGTTTTGGTGTAAGCCTCCATGGGATTTATTGGCACCCGAGCGCTCCACGAGCAGAATTTAAGGTAGGAACAGACAACTCCCGGTGACTCATGAGAGGAATTCCATCCAGGAACGGAATCCTGTGAAATCCTCTTCTTTTCCTGCTTCCCACTGTTATAAATGAAAATGTGTCCAGCCAAATTAAAATGAAAAAGTATAAAATATTTATTTTTGCGATCAAATTCTAGCTAGCCAGCCATGAGGAAAGAACAGAGCCGAGCCCAGGGTTGGCACCAGGAGTCAGCCTCAGCAGAGGTTTTCCTCCATGCCCACACCTCCATCCTGGCACGAGTGGTTTTTATTGGGAAAATTCCACCTGAGGCCAAGATTTCAGCAGTCAGGCTTTTCTTCCATTCAGAGTCCATGGGTTAATGAGATTTTCTTTTTGGTGATGAGGAGGAATAATTCAGTGTCCAGAGTTGGTGAATCTCTTGATGAAATTTATGGGAATGCTGGATTCACATGGATCTGCCCGAGGATTTCCATGAGATCCATTTCCATGGGATCCATGTCAGGTTGTTTATGTGATGATCAGGCCTGGGTGTCCCCGTATCTCTCCAGCCATGGCCCATCCCCATCTCCTGGCCCAGCCACATCCTTTTACCTGTAAATCGAGTTTCAGCACACACCAGGTTTCACCTTTGAGGGTTGGGGCACTCCGAATACAAACGTGTATATTCCAAATATTCAATATCACATCTATCACACTAGAAATGGTGCGAATTAGATCTACTACATGTGACACGAGGAAGAACAGTTCAGTGTCCAGAGTTGTTGAATCCCTTGATGAAATTTATGGGAACGCTGCATTCACATGGATCTGCCCGAGGATTTCCATGAGATCCATTTCCATGAGATCCATCTTGGGTCATTCACGCGATGATCAGGCCTGGGTGTCCCCGAATCTCTCCAGCCATGTCCCATCTCCATCTCCTGGCCCAGCCACATCCTTTTCCTTCTAAATCAGGTTCCAACACACACCAGGTTCTCCTGCGAGGGTGGGGCACTCCGAATACAAACATGTATATTCCAAATATTCAATATCACATCTATCACACTAGAAATGGTGTGAATTTTATCTCCTACACGTGACACCACTCACTCCCAGGCACGTGGAGTGGTCAGGCAGGACACGTGGGGTGAGGATGAGGATTCCATCATTTCCCAGGGAAGCGATGCCAGAGCTCAGAGGGAAAAACCTCCCCAGACCTTCAGAACTCTGCTATTTCCTGGCAGCCACCGGAGGGAGGGAGAAAGGGGGAGGATTTGGCTCCAGAAAAGATATCCAGGAACTAAAATTCTCTGAAATTTCAGCTAAATCTGGTCTAGCCCTAAGAAAAATTTCCCAGAAAAAAAAATCACATCCTCACATAAAGATACAAAATCTGTGAGCAGCCTTGAAAGCTCCTTGAGGAGGACATGGATCAGAATGGCAGGGCCGTGCCTCAGTTTCCCTGTGGGTTAAACAGGGAGATTCCTGGAGGCTCAGGAGATTCCTGCTGGAATGAGAAGGATTTTCCTAAGGAAGGGCGAGACGAAACAGAAGCACAGGGATTAAAGCCCAGGACTGGAGGGGAAACAGGAAAAGTGAGAGGAGATTTTGCAACAGAAACGAAACTGGGCTGCAGAACCTCTCCCCAAAAATTCGGCTGAGGAGGATGATTTAGCCCCAAACTCCCAGCTGGGTTTAGAAGGGGTCATTTTTTGGGTTTAGAAGGGGTCATTTTTTGGGTTGAGAAAGGATCATTATTTGGGTTTAGAAAGGGTCATTAAAGCTTTCCCAGGGCAGTCCCACACACTGAGAAGGCAGGGCTCTGTTTATAAATATTTGTATTTCTATTTCTGGCAGCGTCTGGATGGTCCTGCAGGCACGTGAAGGAAATTTGGGAAGGAAAAGGCAGATAAAGAGTGGAGCAACCTCCCAGTCAAACCCTGCAGCTGTCAGAGATAAGGCAGCCCTTCAGCATCTTGAACAGAATAGGAACAAATTCCCCTCTGGGTCAGTTTTGTTTTATTTCTGAGCCTCCAGAAAGCTCAGTGTCAAATAAACCCGAATATTTGAGAGGAGAAAAGGCTCGACAAAGAGCCCAGAACCTGCCCTGTGCCAAGGCAAACAGGAACCCGTGTCAGCCCTGATTTTGGGGGTACCTCGGGGTGAGGGAACAACTCCTGTCAGGATCTGAGCTATTGATGATTCTGAGATTGTAAAAGTCTCTGTCTGTCAGCCCCCTGCCAAAGCAGAAGCCAGAATTGGTCAGTGCTGGTTTCCAGGTTGTTTATTCTGTTGATCTCTCACATGTTCTGCTGCCCTGCCCAGCTCTGTCCTGCAGGGCAGCGTGTGGGGCTCTGCCCTCAGTGGGATGTGACAAACATTCAATACCAGAAACTCCCTGGGCTGCATTTACAAGAACGTGCCAATATCTGTCACCTCCGTTGGACAGTGTGTCCCCAGCCTGAACCAACAGAAAAATGCCAACACCACAGTGAGACATGGAGGGCATGAAGAAGGAGAAAAAGGACAAGGCACACCCAATTTCCTCCAGCTTGTCCCCTTTGGACCCCTCATCTAGAATCCTAAAATTTTACTTTTGCACCCGTGCCACACTTGATTATTGCTTATATCAAACCCTCAGAGCTGGTAATTGATCCTGTGAGATTGAAAACTCTTTTCCATGGGCAGAGATCACAGCCAGTGTCTCTGGGGGCTCTGTCCAGGGGGTTCCTGAGCCCTGCCAGGGTCCCAGGGCAGCCAGAGGGATGCTCTGGATTCC
This sequence comes from Lonchura striata, assembly GCF_050655825.1. NCBI lineage: Eukaryota > Metazoa > Chordata > Aves > Passeriformes > Estrildidae > Lonchura > Lonchura striata. The sequence goes on from NC_140724.1 coordinate 3,680,512, forward strand.
CACACACTCCGAGCTGTGAACTCTCCCCTTCCCAGCCCTTTCCCTGCTCAAACCCAACCTCTGCAGCCGTTTCAGGGAGGACTGGAGCCAAAAGACACAAGAATTTGGGGAAGGCGTGTGGAGGAGGGCTGGGGATGGCTCCCGGCCCTCCGGAGGTGTTAATGAGGCCGGCGCTGCCAGGTTCCAGAGCCTTTCCAAGAATCCCGGCCCTGGGAGACCTCGGGAGCAGCTGGAGGGAGGGCAAGGTCACGGCAGAGCTCCAGGGTGCTTTAATTGGGACCAAGATTAGCCTGGGAGACACTAATTGGGATTAGAGCAGATCCAGGAGGTGGAATTTTCACTCTTGGCAAAGCCTTGCCGAGCCGGGCTGCCCTAGAGCCCGAAATGGGTTTGCTGTTGTTCCCCAGGGATTCAGGGATTTGGGAATCATCGAGTGTCCTGAGCTGGAAGGGATCCACGAGGATCATCCAAATCCTGCACAGGGAAAGGAGAAAACTCCCAGGGCTGGAGGAATCCTGGTGAGAGAGGATAAAGCACCACAGAGGGAATTCTGGCTGGGAAAATGGAATTCTAACTGGATTGTAGGGACACATTCCCAACCCATCCCTAGGGAAAATGGCTCAGGGAACTCAGGTGGAGCAGCACCGTGTCCCTTCTTTGCTGTGGGATCAGGAGGGGCTCCTCGAGGCTGGAAAACCACTCAGAAATCCCATTCCACGTGCAAAAATCCTGGGGGAATTCTGCACAAGACTGGGGCAGCAGCAGTGCCCTGAGCTCCCTCCAATCCCAAAGACCAGGAGACAAAACTTCCACAGGGTCTGCACCCCCCAAAATAAACCCTGCTGCTCCCACAGCCCCTGTTCATGGAGGGGATAAGGAAATTCCCTCAGATTAAGTCAGGAAAAGCAGAATCCAGAGGGATTCCACAGCCACGATTTGGGATCCCCGAAAAAACAGGAATACCCAGGTGCAACATGGAAAATTCAGGAACTCTGCAGAATGCAGGGAAAGCTCCCAAGGCTGCACCACTGAAATGGGCTCTCAGCTTTCTGTCAATCCCAGGGGACGGGAGGGAAAACTGGGAATTCTGGCATGGCAGAGCTCAGGCTGTGGCTGCCCCATCCCTGGAAATGTCCAAGGCCAGACTTGGAGCACCCTGGGATGGTGGAAGGAGATGGGATTTAAGGGATTTAAAGTCCCTTCCTATCCAAACCATCCCGCAGCATCCAGGTCCTTTCCCACTGGGATTCGAGGCCGGGACTGGTTTAGAGGATTGACAAGAGAGAAAATTGCCCGGCAGTACCTGTTGTAAATGGGAAGAAATGCTGATGTCTGCCTCAATTCAGAAGGCTGAATGATTTCTTTTGTATAACTGTGCTAAAATACATTAATATACTGTATAAAAGGAGGATATTAAAACTACAAACTACTTTCTCTGACTCTATCTCTGACTCTAACACAACTCGTGACCCTCTCTGAGAGCCCAGCCCCAGGTGGGTTGGATTGGATTGGATTGGATTGGATTGGATTGGATTGGGTTGGATTGGATTGGATTGGATTGGATTGGATTGGGTTGGATTGGGTTGGATTGGATTGGATTGGATTGGATTGGGTTGGATTGGATTGGATTGGATTGGATTGGATTGGATTGGGTTGGATTGGATTGGATTGGATTGGATTGGATTGGGTTGGATTGGATTGGATTGGATTGGATTGGATTGGATTGGATTGGGTTGGATTGGGTTGGATTGGATTGGATTGGATTGGATTGGATTGGATTGGATTGGATTGGATTGGATTGGATTGGATTGGATTGGATTGGGTTGGATTGGATTGGATTGGATTGGATTGGATTGGATTGGATTGGGTTGGATTGGATTGGATTGGGTTGGATTGGATTGGACTGGACTGGATTGGATTGGATTGGATTGGATTGGATTGGATTGGATTGGATTGGATTGGATTGGATTGGATTGGATTGGGTCGGGTTGGATTGGGTTGGCCACCGGCTCAAACAATCCTCACCAGAATCCAACCAAGCACTCACCCCTGGTAAACAATTCTCCAAACACATTCCACATGGGAAAAACAAGGAGCAGAAATAGAAATTGTTTTCTCTTTCATTTCTCTGTGCACCTCCATGAAAATTCCTGAGAGGGAGAGAAACGTGCTTGCCACAAGTACCTTCACTCCACAAAAATCCTGGATTTGTTCTTTCCTGAAATCTCCCTCCTCGTCTCCAAGACATTTCCCACATCCAGGAGCAGGGCTGGCTCAGCCACAGCCTCGCTCCAAACAGCACTGGGAGGGCACGGGCAGCTCCAGGCAGAGCCACCCTCACATTACGGGGACACCAGGAAACCACAAGAACAAACTGAACATGGAAAATATTCCAGGAGAACCACGGCTCTGCCGCTGGCAGCGGCGCTCGGCCACGTTCTCCCCTCCAGCCCGGGGGAGCTGCACGTGCTGAGCTCCCCGAGAGTAAATCCAGGTTTAAGTGTGCAGGAGGTTTGGTTCGGGCTGGATTTTCCCTTCCTTTCGTGGTCCGTCCTCGCCTCACGGCCTCTGACAACCTCCACGTTGGTTCCTGACGTCAGGGCAGTGTTTTGGTCTCTCCATTCAAAGGAATCCAAGACGGAACATTAAAAACCCATCGAGCAGAGCCGGTGGAGGAGGCAGGAAACGCTCCAGCTCTCCTGGCTCCCGGTGCTTTATTCCAGGCTGGAAGCTGAGATCCATCCCCACAGGAATGTGTGATTTAAGGATCTCAGGCACCATCCTGGTGGCTGCTGACTCAGCCCTTTCCAGGGCTCCAGTCCCGCGTCTTGAAGGAAACAAAGGCACGGGATGACGAGGAAAAAAACATGGAATTGTTCTGGAATCATGGGATGGTTTGGGTTGGGAGGGGTTTGAATCCCATCCAGTGCCACCCCTGCCACAGCAAGGACACCTCCCACCATGCCAAGTTGCTCCAACCTGGCTTTGGACACTTCCAGGGATCCAGGGGCAGCCCCAGCTGCTCTGGGAATTCCATCCCAGCCCCTCCCCACCCTCCCAGGCAGGAATTCCTTCCTGAATTTCCTCCCTTTCAGTCCGAGCCCACTCCCCTTTTCCCACCAGGGCAGTTCATGAACTGGGAATTTCTGGTGCCTATTCCCAGGCCCTTGGAGCAGCCAGGACGGGGGAATGTCCCAATCCCCACCTCCATTCCCGCTCCTTCTCCCACACCAGGCGCAGGGAAGAGAGCAGGAGAGCAGGGCTGGCAGGTGGAACAGCTGGATTCCAGCTGTGCCATGGACAGGAGGTGCTCCTCACATCCCCCTCTTCCCAGGAGAGCTTTTTGTGCCTCTGGGATGCGTTGAGGGGCTAAAACTGGGAGCCAAGAGGAATTGGAGAGATCTGGGAAGAGGCCACGGCCTGGATTTGGGAGCTGCCCCATCAGGAAAGGTGCTGGCCATGGATCCAGGTGTTGTTCCCTGGAAAAATCCCTGTGTTCCTGCACATTTTAAAACATTTATCCCAATAAACATCAATATATCCTCATCAATATATCCTTATAAATATATCCTTATAAATATATCTTTATGGAGATAAAAATCTCCTTATAGGGACAAGTTTCTCCTGATAAGAGAGAAATTTCTCCTGATAGAGATGAGGAAAAGTTTTCCTGCTACATTCACAGATTTCTCTGTAATTTTCTAACCTCTCCTGGTCTTTTGGTCTTTATATTTTTTTTATCTCCACACAGCAAAAACTGCTTAACTTAAACACCAAAAATTCATCTGAGGGGGAAAATTAAGCCCAGAGAAGGATTCTGTGTGAGCTGAAGGGGCAGAGCTCAGCCCGGCTCGGGGTTGAACATCCCAAATTTCCATGGAGAGGATTTCCAGGTGGATCACTCCTCACCCCCTGGTGATGCTGTTTTAATTCCTCTCCCAAATCCACCACTGGGACAGCCGGGCTCCAAACCAGGCTGTTGTTATTGCTGGGAAATCCCCCTTGGAATAACAAACTTCCATCCTGGATTAGGAGTGGAACTTTTCCTCCTCCCAGGGCGTTTGTGCAGATGAGAGCAGGAAATGTGGGACAGAAAGCAGCAAAAAAGGGCCCTGAAGGTGTCAAAAAAGGGCCCAGGAGTGTCCTAAAAAAGGGCCCTGAAGGTGTCAAAAAAGGGCCCAAGAGTGTCTAGAAAAGGGCTCAGAAAATGTCAAAAAAGGGCCTGAGAGTGACAAAAAAAGAGCTCAGAAACTGTCAAAAAAGGGCCCTGAAAGTGTCCTAAAAAGGGCCCTGAAGGTGTCAAAAAAAGGGCTCTGAGTGTATCCAAAAAAAGGTTCTGAAGGTATCAAAAAGGGCTCAGAAGCTGCCAAAAAAAGGCCCTGAAAGTGTCAAAAAAAGGCCCAAGAGTGTCTAGAAAAGGGCTCAGAAAATGTCAAAAAGGGCCCTCAGCGTGTCCTAAAAAGGGCCCTGAAGGTGTCCAAGAAAAGGCTCTGAGTGTATCCAAAAAAAGGTTCTGAAAGTGTCAAAAAAGGGCTCAGAAAGTGATAAAAAAGGCCCTGAAAGTGTCCAAAACAGGGCCCAGAGAGTGTCAAAAACGGGCCCTGAAATTGTCTAAAAAAGGCCCTGAAAGTGTCCAAAAAAGGGCTCTGAGAGAGTCAACAGAGGGCCCTGAAAGAGTCAAAAAAGGGCTCTGAAGGTATCAAAAAAGGGCTCAGAAGTGACCAAAAAAGGGCCCTGAAAGCATAAAAAAATATCTCAGAAAGTGTCCAAGGATAGGCCCTGAGAGTGGCAAAAAAGGGCCCTGAAAGAGTCAGAAAAGGGCTCAGAAACTGTCAAAAAGGGCCCTGAAAGTGTCAAAAAAGGGCTTAGAGAGTGTAAAAAAAATAAAAATATATATATAATCCCTGAAGGTGCCAAAAAAGAGGCCTGAGAGTTTCAAAAAAGGGCTCAGAAACTGTCAAAAAGGGCCCTGAAAATGCCAAAAAAAGGGCCCTGAAGGTGTCCAAAAAAGGGCCCTGAAAATGTCAAAAAAGGGCCCTGAAAGTGCCAAAAAAAGGGCATTTTTTTGTCTGACAGACACTGACCCCCCAGAGAAATCTGAATTTTATCTGAGGCCGTGGAGAAGCTTCTAAAATGGAATGATGGAACTGGGATTGTGGGTGTGGAGTTTGGATAGAAGGGTGTGACATCACATGGTGAGAAACTCGGAGTTTAAGGGTTTAGAATATAGTAATAGATTATATTTTCATATATTTATATATATATATGTAATATTTAAATATTTATATGCAAATAAACATTACATTTTATATATATTAAAATGATATATATATATAATTATATATCTATATAAAGAAAGGTAGAGGTTTTAGGGCAGAGGCTGGTCCTTCTTCACCTCATTCTTCATGAGTTTAAATGCTATTGTGTAAATGGATAAAAAAAGTCCACACTGCAGGCCACAAGTGGTCGGTTATTAAGTTAAAAGTAAAAAAAAAAAAAAAAAAAAAAAATTAAATGTCATTTCTTAATTAAGACAATTTATCCTTAACAAGCCTTGTAGAGAGAGACACGGGGCTCCATTTTTTAGTTTGTTAAGAGTAAAACTCAGAGTTGGAGAGACTGTAATATAAATAAGAACTAATAAACATCTAAGTCCAAACCAGAAATAATATCTTGTGCATTTAATCCCGACCCTGGTGAAATCTGATGTGCCCAGAACTGGGAGCTCTGCTTTGAAACCACACCAGGAACGCTCTGGAAATGTTCAGGAGGGGGAGGAATAAAAGGGAAAAATTAATATAAATTATGGATAGCAAAGCAGAGCAGAACGGAGCACTGGGACAGTAAAGAGTCCAATTATTTGGGAGGTAAATTATAGATATAAAACCCCCAGAGCTCGTTACTGGGAAAACATTTTGGGGTCTCAGCCTGTGACAGGAGGAACTTCCACGGATTTTCCACCAGCTCCGAGCATCGTCCTGGGCTCCACCTCCAAAACTCCGCAGGAAGTTTTCCTCCTAAAATTCCCATTTCTGCACCCCCGAAGCTGGCTTTGACTGGAGAGGAATTCGGAGCCAGCACCGCCTGATTGGAGGATGGAATTTCCTTGAGCAACCCTTTTCGGGGATGTTCCCCCACATCCTCCTGCCCTCGGGGCCGGGATAATCGGAATTCCCTCCCGGAGCAGCCAGCATCGCTCCGAGGTGTGATTCCTCCCCGAGAAATCCACCCTTTTATTCCGTTTAATATTATTTTAACTGCTCCCCACTCCCCAAGCGAGGAAATTCCACCTCCGTGGGTGGCTCAATGCAGAGAAATGTGGGAAGGAGGAGCCCGAAATCCATGATTTTCAGGCTCTATCCAGGAAAAAATTGGGAGCACTGCGCTGTCACCTTTGTGAGCCGATTGTGGAGATGATGAATTATTTTCATTATGTGCACCCCCACATATCCAAGCTTGGGTCTTCCTTTCCAATATTCTAAATTATCCGGGCTTGGATCTTTTACCCACAGCTGTTTAATTACATCGGCAAGGAAATATTAATCACAATTATTGGTGAGCTCAGCCCGGGTCGTGTTGAACATCCCACGTGGATATCCCGAATTTAATCCTAAAAATTACCAGGATAAAACAGCTTGCAAGGAGCTGCTGGTAGGCTCAGAGAATCCCCAGCAGTGACAGCAGGAAGAAAAAAAAAAAAATCCTTAATTAAGGACATATTTTACACCTTCTGCCAAACATCTGACCCTGAGTTTTCCCTCTGAAAAAACGGGAATTATCCAGAGAGGAGAACTCCAATTTACCTCGCCGATTTACCCAACACTGATGGCACCAACCGGGCTTTTCTGCTCGAAATTCGGGATATTTGACCAAAATCCCAGCTCAGGCACGGCCCGGACTCTCAAACTCGTCTTTTATTCCAGCCGGGAAAAGCTGGGAGCAAAAAAAAAAGGAATAAAATCTCCAGCTCGGCTAAAAAGTGACACCGAAACTCTTCGGCATCACCGCAGCCCGGCCAAACCCAGCTCGGGGAACGAGAATTAGGAACAAAATAACTTTTTCTTTTCCCCCCCACTAATCTTTTAATCACGATGGGAGAGGGAGAAAAACACGGAGAGGAGGAAGGAAGGAAGGTTTAGAAATGGAATTTCCGAAAGCAGCCGCACTTCTCGCCGCAATAAAAACCCCAAACGCGGCTCGCAGCCCCCGTTTACCTGAAGTGGCGGCGCCGCTGCCGGGGCAGCTCAGCCCGATTTCATCCAGGTTTTCCTCCCCCGAGGCTGAGGCTGCAGAAATCCCTCCCGGGCTGGGAATGCGCGGCGAGTTGGAATTTGACGGGATTTGCTCCGCAAACTCCTCCCCGCAGCCGGCCCAGCGCTCCGCCCGGCGGGACGGAAAGCGTCGCTGCGGAGCGAGGGACGGCGCAGAGCGGCCGGCAGGATGCTTTGGGGAAGGGGAGCTGGAACAGGAAAAATCTCTTCTTTTATAGGCAGTTTGTTCATTAATTATTCTACGTGAATAGCTAATAAAGCGTTATTTCTTAGGAACAGTCTGTGAGAAAAATCTCTTATTTTATAGGCAGTTTGTTCATTAATTATTCTACGTGAATAGCTAATAAAGCGTTATTTCTTAGGAACAGTCTGTGAGAGAAAAATCTCTTACTTTATAGGCAGTTTATTAAGTAACTATTCTACATGAATAGCTAATAAAACGTTATTTTTTAGGAACAGTCTGTGAGAGAAAAATCTCTTATTTTATAGACAGTTTATTAATTAATTATTCTACGTGAATAGCTAATAAAGCGTTATTTTTTAGGAACAGTCGTGAGAGAAAAATCTCTTATTTTATAGGCAGTTTATTAAGTAACTATTCTACGTGAATAGCTAATAAACCATTATTTTTTAGGAACAGTCTGTGAAAACATTATTTTTTAGGAACAGTCTGTGAGAGAAAAATCTCTTACTTTATAGACAGTTTATTAATTAACTATTCTACGTGAATAGCTAATAAACCATTATTTTTTAGGAACAGTCTGTGAGAGAAAAATCTCTTACTTTATAGACAGTTTATTCATTAATTATTCTACATGCATAGTTAATAAAACGTTATTTTTTAGGAACAGTCTGTGAGACAAAAATCTCTTACTTTATAGGCAGTTTATTGATTAACTATTCTACGTGAATAGCTAATAAAACGTTATTTTTTAGGAACAGTCTGTGAGAAGAGCAGAAAAATGGAATAGGAAAACATCACCCGTAGGTTTCTTATACTGACGAGTCAAAATAAATAAATTAACAAAAATTAGCCCTGTTGAGTAAGGAATGACACAGAGCGGCTAGAAAGATACTTTGGGCAAGAGGAGCTTGAATATGAAAAATCTCTTACTTTATAGACAGTTTATTAATTAACTATTCTACGTGAATAGCTAATAAAACATTATTTTTTAGAAACAGTCTGTGAGAAGAGCAGAAAAACGGAGTAGGAAGACATCACCTGTAGGTTTGTTATACTGACAAGGCACAATAAAATAAATAAATTAACAAAAATTGTCGCTTTTGAGTAAGAAATGACACAGATTCACTCAAAGGCTGGTTTGGATAACAGGAGCTTTAATACAAAAACTCTTTTCTTTTATAGGCCGTTTTGATTCATTTTACCTGACTGGTTAATTAATAAAACCTTCGTTTTAGGAACAGTCTGTGAGAAGAACAGAAAAACGGAGTAGGAAAACATCGCCTGTAGGTTTCTTATACTGACAAGTCACAATAAAATAAATAAATTAACAAAAATTGTCACTTTTGAGTAAGAAATGACACAGGTTCACTCAAAGGAGGCAATAGGAGCTTTAATATGAAAACCCTCTTATTCTATAGACAGTTTATTAATTAACTATTCTAAGAGTTAATTAATAAACCATTATTTTTTAGGAACAGTCTGTGAGAAGAACAGAAAAATGGAATACGAAAACACCTGTGCATTTCTTATACTGACGAGTCAAAATAAAATAATTAGCAAAAAGTGTCACTTTTGAGTAAGAAATGACACAGATTCACTAGAAGGATTGTTTGGACAACAGGAGCTTTAATATGAAAACTCTCTTATTTTATAGACAATTTTGAGTAATTTTACCTGATTGGTTAATTAATAAAACATTCATTTTTAGGAACAGTCGGTGAGAAGAACAGGAAAAAGGAGCAGAAAGACACCACCTGCAGGTTGTTTGTACAGTTGAGTTCTCCTCGTTTCTCTCCAATTCTCTAAAGTTTTACAAGTTTATTGGGAAAAAAACCAATTTCATTTTCTCGCTCTCTGACTGGGGAATTTATTCTCCCAAAATTTAAATTCCTGGAATATAAATTCTGGGAGCTAGCCCAGCCCCCAGGGTGAAACTTTGATATTTAGAGACTCTGAGGTGATTCAATCCCTGGAGAATTCCCAGCACTGGCATCTCCCTGGGTTCCCTCACCTTTAACCTTTTCCAGCTTTTCCACATTCCCTGGAATTCCCAGCACTGGCATCTCCCTGGATTCCCCCACCTTTAACCTTTTCCAGCTTTTCCACATTCCCTGGAATTCCCAGCACTGGCATCTCTTTGTATCCCCTCACCTTTAACCTTTTCCAGCTTTTCCACATTCCCTGGAATTCCCAGCACTGGCATCTCCCTGTATCCCCCCACCTTTGACCCTTTTCCAGTTTTTCCACATTCCCTGGAATTCCCAGCACTGGCATCTCCTTGTATCCCCTCACCTTTAACCTTTTCCAGCTTTTCCACATTCCCTGGAATTCCCAGCACTGGCATCTCCCTGGATTCCCTCACCTTTAACCCTTTCAGCACCCAGCGACTTTGCGCGCGGGTTTTTCACCCCAAACCCCCGCACAAATCCCAATTTCCGCTGAATTCCTTCCCTGGCCTGGCTCCCAGCCCCCTTTCCCGGTGCCATCCCTCCCTCCGGGGTTTTTCCCTGCCCCAGGACACGCCTGGGCTGGGGTCGAGGAGTCCCGGTCATGCTCCCTGCTCCCAAAAATTGGCCGCTCCAATTCCCTAATTCGCAGTTCCTGGGGGAGGCTCGTTGCCTCCCGGTCCTGCTGCTGGCACCCTGCAGACTCCGTGGGGCGACTCGACCTCTCCAGCTCCGGGAGCAGCTCCCTGAAAGCTTTTCCCTGCACAGAGATCCCCAAAAACCTGCAGGAATTTTAGGGCCACGCGGCCGTTTGCACACCCAAGGGATCCACTGGGAAGTTCCTGCAGTGGGTCATTGAAGAGATACCCCAAATTTCTGGAGAAATGAATCAATATCTCCCCCCTAAAAAGTTATTTCTATATTTAAAGCTCCCTGAAAGCTTTTCCCTGCAGAAATAATCTTTGAGATCCCGAAAAAACCTGCAGGAATTTTAGGGCCACGTGGCTGTTTTCAGTGGGAAGTTCCTGCTGTGGGTGAGAAGAGCCAGGTCCCCATGGCTCAGAACCCCAAAATTCTGGAGAAATGAATCAATATCTCCCCACTAAAGAGATATTTTCTTTTTAAAGCTCCTTTTTACGGAGTGTGTGTGAGCTGTGAGTGTGAGCTGTGTGTGTGAGCTGTGAGTGTGAGCTGTGTGTGAGCTCTGAGTGTGTGTGAGCTCTGAGTGTGAGCTGTGTGTGTGAACTGTGAGTGTGTGTGTGAGCTCTGAGTGTGTGTGAACTGTGAGTGTGTGTGTGAGCTGTGAGTGTGTGTGAGCTCTGAGTGTGTGTGAGCTGTGAGTGTGAGCTCTGTGTGTGAACTGTGAGTGTGTGTGTGAGCTGTGAGCGTGTGTGAGCTCTGAGTGTGTGTGAGCTGTGAGTGTGTGTGAGATCTGAGTGTGTGTGAGCTGTGAGCATGTGTGAACTGTGAGTGTGTGTGAGCTGTGAGCGTGTGTGAGCTGTGAGTGTGTGTGAGCTCTGAGTGTGTGTGTGAGCTCTGAGTGTGTGTGAGCTGTGTGTGTGTGTGAGCTGTGTGTGTGTGTGAGCTGAGTGTGTGTGAGCTGTGAGCGTGTGTGAGCTGTGAGTGTGTGTGAGCTGTGTGTGTGTGTGAGCTCTGAGTGTGTGTGAGCTGTGTGTGTGTGTGAGCTGTGTGTGTGTGTGAGCTGAGTGTGTGTGAGCTGTGAGCGTGTGTGAGCTGTGAGTGTGTGTGAGCTGTGTGTGTGTGTGAGCTCTGAGTGTGTGTGAGCTGTGTGTGTGTGTGAGCTGAGTGTGTGTGAGCTGTGAGCGTGTGTGAGCTCTGAGTGTGTGTGAGCTGTGTGTGTGTGTGAGCTCTGAGTGTGTGTGAGCTGTGAGTGTGTGTGTGAGCTCTGAGTGTGTGTGAGCTCTGAGTGTGTGTGTGAGCTGTGAGTGTGTGTGAGCTGTGTGTGTGAGCTGTGAGCGTGTGTGAGCTGTGAGTGTGTGTGAGCTCTGAGTGTGTGTGAGCTGTGAGCGTGTGTGAGCTGTGAGTGTGTGTGAGCTCTGAGTGTGTGTGAGCTGTGAGTGTGTGTGAGCTGTGTGTGTGTGTGAGCTCTGAGGAGGGACACAGGGACAGGGAAAGGACACAGGGATGGGACAGGGACATGGGGACAGGGACAGAAGGAAGGGACAGAGGCACAGGGAAGGGACACGGGGACAGAGGGAAGGGACAGGGACATGAGGATGGGACAGGGACATGGGGAAGGGACACAGGGACACGGGGACAGGGACACAGGGACAGGGACACAGGGACATGGGGAAGGGACACGGGGACACGGGGACAGGGACACAGGGAAGGGACAGGGACACAGGGTCAGGGACATGGGGAAGGGACACAGGGACAGGGACACAGGGACATGGGGAAGGGACACAGGGACAGGAACAGAGACATGGAGACAGGGACACAGGGACAGGGACACAGGGACGTGGGAACAGGGACAGGGACACGGGGAAGGGCCACGGGGACAAGGACACAGGAACAGGGACACAGGGACATGGGAACAGGGACAGGGCCACGGGGAAGGGACACAGGGACAGGGACACAGGGACAGGGACACAGGGACAGGGACACGGGGAACGGACACAGGGACAGGGACACAGGGACAGGGACACGGGGACAGGGCCACGGGGACGGGGACACGGGGAACGGACACAGGGACAGGGACACGGGGACGGGGACACAGGGACAGGGACACAGGGACACAGGGACACAGGGACACGGGGACAGGGACACGGGGAAGGGCCACGGGAGCCCTCCAGGCCCATTGCGGCTCTCAGGAGCTTCACGCGTTATTTGGTACCAACAATGGGACCTCGGGAACAACAATGGAATTTCGGGATCAACAATGAAATTTCGGGAACAACAATGGGACCTCGGGAACAACAATGGCACTTTGGGGATAATACCGGGACTTTGGGAACAGCAATGGCACTCCCGAGGGACGAGGTGCCCCCGCCCCGCGCCGCTGGCTGTCCCCTTGTCCCCTCCCTGGGGACACAAATCCCAAATCCCTTTTGTTGCCGGGGATCCCGCAGGAGCCGCCCTTCCCAAAATTCCCACCCCTCCCGTGGGTCCCCCCTCCCCGCTCCTTTGGGGGGTTCTCCCCTCGGAAAAGCACAAGGAAGGGAAGAGGGATGGGTTTAAAGGGCCGGGAAGTTTTGGGATCACCTGGCCCTAAAGGAAAATGGATTTTGTCAGGGCAGGAAGCCCCAAATCCCAGCGTGGCTTGGGAATTCCAGGCTGAGGATCCCAAAGGAATCACCCCGGGTGGGTGGAAAATCCCTGTGGGATTTCTTCTTCGCGTGGAGCCACGGGAGGATCTGTGGGGATAATTTGGGATTCGTTTCCCCTCGGGAGCGGGCACCGAGCTCTGCCTCCTCTGGCTGAGCCCACCCTGCAAATCCCTGGGATCCCTGGGATTTGGGATCTCTGGGATGTGGGATCCATGGGATTTGGGATCCCTAGGATGTGTGATCCATGGGATTTGGGATCCCTAGAATGTATGATCCATGGGATTTGGGATCTGTGGGATTTGGGATCTGTGATTCCTGGGATGTGGGATCCATGGGATTTAGGATCTCTGGGATGTGGGATTCTTGGGATCTGGAATCCCTGGGATTTGGGATCCCTGGGGTTTGGGATCCCTGGGATATGCAATAGGGATGTGGAACCCCTGGGATTTGGGATCTGTGAGATCCCCAGGACATCTCCAGCTGGAGAATGAACAAATCAAACACCCACAGCCCAAAGGTTCATAGAAATCCACCTTTTAATCATGGACAAATTGACTTTCAAGTAAAATCAACAGTTTTAAATAAAACATAAATTACCAGAGGACTTGGAAAGACCCTGTGCACGTTCTCCTCTGCTTTTCCAGTTCACATTCCTGGAGCTTCTGGGAGGTCTCTCCATGGTTATGGAACAGAAATCAGGGATTAAAAGCAGCGACTGGTGCCACCGGGAGGGTGAAAAAGGAGGAAAAACTTTTCCCTTTTCCAAGGAAAAAGGAGGGAGCAGAAGTGATGGAAGCAGATTTTTATGGAAGCACAGCATTGGATGCGAGGGATTTTCCTTCTCCATCCCAGGAGTGATTCCAGAAGGGAAAAACCACATAAAACATCCTAAAAGGGTTTGTTTTTTGTTTTGCTTTTTTGTTTTGGTTTTTGTTTGGTTTTTTTTTTGTTTTCCTGCTTTTGGAACTTCCCGTTCTTTGAGACTCCAAAGTGAGAGCAGGGATGGCAATGCTGGAATCCAGCAAGGAAAATCCAAGCTCATTCCAGGATTTCAGCCTCTCCCAAAGGTGGCAACTCAACTCATCCTCTCCTGCACGCCCCAAAGTGCAACATTCCCAGCAAAGTCTTTTTTTTTTTGGCATTTTCCCCTCACCACCCTGTTTCCTTGGAATTCCTGGAATTCCCAACTCCAAAAGGGGGCAAAAAAAAAAAATAAAAGGAGGAACCCTGAGGCAAAAATGGCTTTTTTTTTTTTTTTGTGTTTGTGTGTGTGTGTGTGTGGATGAATCCTCCATCCTGGAATCCTATCCCGGGATTTTCTGCGGGGGAAGCCCCTCCTGGATCCAGAGGGGAGGGGAGGAGCCGGGGCAAGGCCGGCGGTGGATGCGGCGCAGGCGGAGCAGGTAGAGCAGGATGGAGAGCAGCACCACCAGGAAGCAGGCCAGGAACAGGTAGTGGTTGTACACGAAGGAGAAGCTCCTCCAGTGAGAGTGAATCCCACGGAAATTTTCCTGCTGGATGTCCCTGGAAAAGAGCAGAGGGACAATGGGCACATCTTAGAGGCAAAATTCCAGTGCCAGCTTGGTGGGAATCAAACAGGCTGGGAATCAGAGCTCGTTAGGTGGAATAAGCTCTAAAAAGCACAAGTTGAGGCTCTAAAAAGACACAAATTCCCATCCCCAAAATCCTCTCCCAAAGGCTTTTCCCAGATTTTTGACAGGATGTCTTTGGAAAAGAGCAGAGGGACAATGGGCACATCTTAAAGGCAAAACTCCACTTCCAACTGGGCTTGTGGCAGGAATCTGAGACCATTTTGGGGAACAGGATCCCAAAAGCAGAAGCTGAGGCTCCAAAAGCCAAAAATTCCCATCCCCAAAATCCTCTCCCAAAGGCTTTTCCCAGATTTTTGAAAGGATGTCTTTGGAAAAGAGCAGAGGGACAATGGGCAAGTCTTAGAGGCAAAATTCCAGTACCAGCTTGGTGGGAATCACAGAATCACACAGGCTGGGAATCAAAGCCTGTTTTGGGGAACAGGATCTCAAAACCACAAGCTGAGGCTCTAAAAAGCCACAAATTCCCATCCCCAAAATTCCCCTCCCAAAAGCTTTTCCCAGATTTTTGAGAGGCTGTTCCTACAAAAGAGCAGAGGGACAACGGGCACGGCTTGGGAGGCAGAATTCCGCTTCCAGGTGGGCTCGTGGCAGGAGTCTGAGCCCATTTTGGGGAACAGGATCCCAAAAGCAGAAACTGAAGTTCTAAAAGCCAAAAATTCCCATCCCCAAAATCCTCTCCCAAAAGCTTTTCCCAGATTTCTGAGAGGCTGCTCCTAGAAAAGAGCAGAGGGACAACGGGCACGGCTTGGGAGGCAGAATTCCACTTCCAGCTGGGCTCTGGGCAGGAGTCTGAGCCCATTTTGGGGAACAGGATCCCAAAAGCAGAAGCTGAGGCTCCAAAAGCTACAAATTCCCATCCCCAAAATCCTCTCCCAAAGGCTTTTCCCAGATTTTTGAGTGGATGTCCCTGGAAAAGATCAGCCACGCTTGGGAGGCAGAATTCCGCTTCCAGCTGGGCTCTGGGCAGGAGTCTGAGCCCATTTTGGGGAACAGAATTTAGAAAGCAGAAACTGAGGTTCTAAAAGCCACAAATTCCCATCCCCAAAATCCTCTCCCAAAAGCTTTTCCCAGATTTCTGAGAGGCTGTTCCTAGAAAAGAACAGAGGGACAACGGGCACGGCTTGGGAGGCAGAATTCCACTTCCAGCTGGGCTCTGGGCAGGAGTCTGAGCCCATTTTGGGGAACAGAATTTAGAAAGCAGAAACTGAGGTTCTAAAAGCCACAAATTCCCATCCCCAAAATCCTCTCCCAAAGGCTTTTCCCAGATTTCTGAGAGGCTGTTCCTAGAAAAGAACAGAGGGACAACGGGCACGGCTTGGGAGGCAGAATTCCGCTTCCAGGTGGGCTTGTGGCAGGAGTCTGAGCCCATTTTGGGGAACAGAATTTAGAAAGCACAAACTGAGGTTCTAAAAGCCACAAATTCCCATCCCCAAAATCCTCTCCCAAAAGCTTTTCCCAGATTTTTGAGAGGCTGTTCCTAGAAAAGAGCAGAGGGACAACGGGCACGGCTTGGGAGGCAGAATTCCGCTTCCAGGTGGGCTCGTGGCAGGATTCCTGCCCATTCTGGGCTCCAAAGGCCCAGCCTGGGGCTCTGCAGCCCTTCCCCAGGCGCCCCCGGGCCGTACCGGAGGGGCAGGAAGCGGGTGCGGTACAGGATGGCCCCCAGCGTCCACTGCACCTCCTTGTCGTAGACCTGCAGCGCCGTCTTCAGGCTCCCGTAGCTCTCCGGGAAGGAAAAGCCCCGGTGGAAAACCTCGAACATCCAGGCGGACTTAAAGCACTGGAACCTGGGGAGAGCGGGGTCGGGCAGGAGATGTGGGGTCAGGCAGGAATAATGGGATCAGCCAGGAAAAATGGGATCAGGGAGAGTGGGGTCAGGCAGGAAAAGCGGGATCAGCCAGGAGATGTGGCATTAGGCAGGAAAAATGGGATCAGGGACAGTGGGGTCAACCAGGAAATGTGGGATCAGGCAGGAAAAATGGGATCAGCCAGGAAAAATGGGATCAGGGAGAGTGGGGTCAGGCAGGAAAAGTGGGATCAGGGAGGAAAAATGGGATCAGGGGATCAGGGAGAGTGGGGTCAGGCAGGAAATGTGGGATCAGGGACAGTGGGGTCAGCAGGAAATGTGGGATCACCCAGGAAAAATGGGATCAGGGAGAGAGGGGTCAGCCAGGAAAAATGGGATCAGGCAGGAAAAGCGGGATCAGCCAGGAAATGTGGGATCAGGCAGGAAATGTGGGATCAGGCAGGAAACGTGGGATAAGGGGATCAGGAACAGTGGGGTCAACCAGGAAAAATGGGGTCAGCCAGGAAATGTGGGATCAGGGACAGTGGGGTCAGCCAGGAAAAATGGGATCAGGGGATTCAGGGAGAATGGGGTCAGCCAGGAAAAATGGGATCAGAGACAATAGGATCAGGCAGGAAAAGTGGGATCAGCCAGTAAACATGGGATCAGGGACAGTGGGATCAAGCAGGAAAAATGGGATCAGGGACAGTGGGATCAGCCAGGGACATTTGGATCAGTCAGGAACATTGGGATCAGCCAGGGAGAACAGGATAAATTCAGCTCAGCATTCCAGCAACCACGGGGCAGAATTAAACATGGAATTCTCAGCTTTTCTAAGGGATTTTTTCCACAATTCCCAGCTTTTCCACGTTCTTTTCCCACTTCCAGTGATCCAGCAAAGGGACAGGCCCTGGCAGGAGGAACTCCCTGGTCAAACCCTGTCCTGGCCTGTGAGATCAGCATGGATTCCATTGCAATCTGCTGGAGGTGGGGCAGGTTCCTTGTCTCTCCCAAGAACAATGTCTCCCTCGGGAGAGATCTTCTGTTCATGGCCATTAATTACTCCCTGCATGGCTGGGAAAGTTCCATCAGCCCATGGGGAGATGCTCCGCCCAGGGGGAGGAGCCAAGCATTCCTACCTGCAGAAAATCAGCATTTTTGGGACACCAGGGCAGCCCTTGGCTGGATCCCCAGAGGAGCAGCTTCTTCCCCGCTGGATCCCCAGAGGAAGACCAGGCCCAGCTCCTCCATCCCCAGACTCCAGAGAAAACTCCAGCCTTCTCCAGATCCCCGCTCCAGCAGCATTCCATCTGCCCCTCCAGAGGAGCAGCCACCATTTCACTGGACTGTTCCCAACACCCTGACTCCTCAGGGTGGCAGGGCTCTGACTCCAGCACTAGTTTTGTTTGTACTAATTACATTTTTTAAATTTATTTTTTTTTCCTAGTGAAGAACTGTCATTCCCATTCCCATATCTTCCCGAGAGCCTTTTAATTTTGAAACTGTGGCAATTCGGAGGGACGGGGTTTTACCTTTTCCATTTCACGGGAGGCTCTTGCCTTCCTTCACAGACTCCTGTCTTTTCAAACCAAGGCAAACCCCAAATCCCAAACCCTAAATCCCAAACCCCAAACCCCAAATCCTAAATCCCAAATCCAAAATCCCAAACCCCAAACCCCAGCCCCGCTCACTTGAGGCGGTGCAGATCCGCGTGGGGAGCGTAGAGGCCGCGCTCGAAGCGTTCCCGCAGCACCGACCACCTGGTGGCACAGTAATCCTGCAGGGAAAAACGGGGAAAAACGGGAACAGGGAATGAGCCCAGCAACCCTCCTGCCCCGAGAAGGAAAATTCTGCTGGAAAAAAAATGATCTGAAACACCAAAAACCAAAAAGTAACAGCAGATTGCACTGGCAGTAAGGAAAATCCCAAATTTCGTGGGAATATTTTGAGCCACATTTGGAATTTGGGGTGGAATTAATGTGAATTGATCCCTTTTTTTCACCTGTGCAGTTTCAGTGAATTTATGAATTTGGGATCCCTTAAGAAGAGTTTTTGGGAACAAAACCCTCATGAAGCAACGCCGCTCTGGAGGGAGTTTGTCACCTGTGCAGCTTTGGTGAATTTATGAGTTTGGGACCCCTTCAGGAGAGTTTTTTGGAACAAAACCCTCACGAAGTAGCGCTGCTCTGGAGGGAGCTTCTCACCTGCGCAACTTTGGTGAATTTATGAATTTGGGATCCCTTAAGAAGAGTTTTGGGAATGAAACCCTCATGAAGCAACGCTGCTCTGGAGGGAGTTTGTCACCTGCACAGCTTTAGTGAAATAATGAATTTGGGATCCCTTAAAGCAATGATTTTGGGAATGAAACCCTCATGGAGTGACGCTGCGCAGGAGAGAGTTTCTCACCCACACAGCGTTGGTGGATTTATGAATTTGGGATCCCTTAAGAAGAGTTTTTGGGAACAAAACCCTCATGAAGCAATGCTGCTCTGGATAGAGCGTCTCACCTGTGCAGCTTTGGTGGATTTATGAATTTGGGATCTCTTAAGAAGAGTTTTTGGGAACAAAACCCCCACGAAGTAGCACTGCTCTGGAGGGAGCTTCTCACCTGCGCAACTTTGGTGAATTTATGAATTTGGGACCCCTTCAGGAGAGTTTTTGGGAACAAAACCCTCATGGAGCAATGCTGCTCTGGAGGGTGTGTCTCACCCGCGCAGCTTTGGTGAATTTATGAATTTGGGATCCCTTAAGAGTTTTTTGGAACAAAACCCTCATGAAGCAATGCTGCTCTGGATAGAGCGTCTCACCCGCGCAGCTTTGGTGAATTTATGAATTTGGGACCCCTTCAGGAGAGTTTTTGGGAACAAAACCCTCACGAAGTAGCGCTGCTCTGGAGGGTGTGCCTCACCCGCACAGCTTTG
Source organism: Lonchura striata (assembly GCF_050655825.1). NCBI lineage: Eukaryota > Metazoa > Chordata > Aves > Passeriformes > Estrildidae > Lonchura > Lonchura striata. The sequence goes on from NC_140724.1 coordinate 3,699,520, forward strand.
GTGAATTTATGAATTTGGGACCCCTTCAGGAGAGTTTTTGGGAAGGAAACCCTCGCGAAGTGAAGCAGCTCTGTCTCACCTGCGCGGCCCTGGCGAAGCGCGCGGCGCTGTAGTCGCCGCCCATGCGCAGCACGTCCTCGGTGCAGTAGTAGAACTCGGAGAAGCCGTAGAACTCGCTGCTCTGGAGCTGCACGGGCGGCTGGGCCACGCCGTTGAGGGAGCCGCGGGTGCCGTTGGTGCGGTTCAGCAGCGGCCGCAGCCGCTCCCGGCACAGCTGGAAGTCGCCGGTGCCGCGCAGCTGCAGCCGCAGCCCCCGGTGCCGCAGCTCGTCCCGCGCGTCCCGCGGCAGGCACGGGTCCGGCACGGCCGCCTGCGGGCTGCACCGGGACATCAGCCGGGCCGGGCTCGGCCGGGCTGGGACAGGGGGACATCAGCCGGGCTGGGCTTGGCAAGGCTGGGACAGGGGGACATCAGCCGGGCCGGGCTTGGCAGGGCCGGGCTCGGCAAGGCCGGGCTCAGCAAAGCCAGGCTCGGCCCAGCCTGGGACAGGGGGACATCAGCCGGGCCGGGCTCGGCAGGGCCAGGCTCGGCAAAGCCCGGCTCAGCCCAGCCTGGGACAAGGAGAGATCAGCCGGGCTGGGCTTGGCAAGGATGGGCTCGGCAAAGCCTGGGACAGGGGGACATCAGCCGGGCCAGGCTCAGCAAGGCCGGGCTCAGCAGGGCCGGGCTCGGCCCAGCCTGGGACAGGGGGAGATCAGCCGGGCTGGGCTTGGCAAGGCCGGGCTCGGCAAGGCCAGGCTCGGCAAAACCCAGCTCAGCCCAGCCTGGGACAGGGGGAGATCAGCTGGGCTGGGCTCGGCAAGGCTGGGCTCGGCAAGGCGGGGCTCAGCAAGGCTGGGACAGGGGGAGATCAGCCAGGCTGGGCTTGGCAAGGATGGGCTCAACCCAGCCCACCCCAGCCTGGGACATGGGGAGATCAGCTGGGCCAGGCTCAGCAAAGCCAGGCTCAGCCCAGCCTGGGACAAGGAGAGTTCAGCCAGGCTGGGCTTGGCAAGGATGGACTCAACCCAGCCTGGGACAGGGGGAGATCAGCCGGGCTGGGCTCAGCAAGGATGGGCTCAACCCAGCCCACCCCAGCCTGGGACACGGGGACATCAGCTGGGCTGGCTCGGCAAAGCCAAGCTCAGCAAGGCCTGGCTCAGCAAGGCTGGGCTCAGCAAAGCCAGGCTCAGCCCTGCCTGGGACAAGGAGAGATCAGCCAGGCTGCACTTGGCAAGGATGGGCTCAACCCAGCCCACCCCAGCCTGGGACACAGAGAGATCAGCTGGGCCCGGCTCAGCAAAGCCCGGCTCAGCAAGGCTTGGCTCAGCCCAGCCTGGGATAGGGACAGAGATCAGCAAGGCCCAGCTCAGCCCAGCCTGCCTGCCCCGCAGCCTGGGAACAGGGACAGAGCTCAGCAAGGCTCAGCTTAAATTTCCACCTTTTCAGCTGAACCCACTACTCCAGTTCCTGAGGAGGAATCCCTCTCCACTTCCCAGATTTTCCCTTCCCACACTGCAACGCTGGGATCTCTCCACAATATCCAGGATCTTTCCAGGGGCACCTCTCACTGTCCCAGGCTGCTCCAAGCTGACCTTGGACACTCCCAGGGATGGAGCAGCCACAGCTGCTCTGGGAATTCCATCCCAGCCCTTCACCACCCTCATACTGGGAATTCCTTCCAGAAATCCAACCTAAACTTCAGTTTGACCCCATTACTGCAATTCCTGAGGAGGAATCTCCCTCCACTTCCCAGATTTCCCCTTCCAGAAATCCAATCTAAACTTCAGTTTGACCCCATTACTGCAGTTCCTGAGGAGGAATCCCCCTCCACTTCCCAGATTTCCCCTTCCAGAAATCCAATCTAAACTTCAGTTTGACCCCATCACTCCAGTTCCTGAGGAGGAATCTCCCTCCACTTCCCAGATTTCCCCTTCCCACACCAGACGTGCCGTGATCTCCCCACACAACTTCCAGGATCACTCCCACCTTTCCAGGGCCACCTCCCGCCGCCCCAGGCTGCTCCAAGCTGACCTTGGGCACTCCAGCCCCACGTCCCAGGGTATTCCCAGGGAATTCCGGGCACCTGCTCCTGAGGAGGCTGCTGGAGAAGAGGCTCTCCTCGTATCTCCTGCGCGCCGCGTTGCCGCCGAAGCCCAGGAAGGTGGCCACGTAGACGCGGTACACGTGCTCCGTCTGGTGGGCATCGCAGCCCAAGTTCACCTCTGCCAGCAAGCTCTTGGCCACTTCCTCCTGCAGCAGCAAAATCAGGAACCACCGGGGTCATCCTGAGCCCAAAATGGATTTTTTGGGATGTCTTGGAGGCCTTTAAATTCACCCCTCACCCATCTCACTCTAGTGCTTTCCTCTACTGTCTCTGCTTCCTGTACTTTGATAAAGGATATTCCCATGGGATCATGGAGGTGATCTGCTTGGAAAAGATCCTGAAGATCTTGAAGATCAGCAACCCAACAGCAAAATCAGGAATCATTGGATGATCTCGATCCCAAAATGAATTTTTTGGGATATCTTGGACACCTTTAATTTCACCCCTCACCCATCTCTTTAGGGCTCTCCTCTCCTGTCTCTGCTTCCTGTACTTTGATAAAGGATGTTCCCATGGGATCATGGAGGTGATCTGCTTGGAAAAGATCCTGAAGATCTTGAAGATCAGCAACCCAACAGCAAAATCAGGAACCACTGGGATGATCTCGATCCCAAAATGGATTTTTTGGGATGTCTTGGAGGCCTCTAAATTCACCCCTCACTCATCTCACTCTAGTGCTTTTCTCTACTGTCAGAGAGCAGAGTGTTCCTGCACTCTGATAAAGGATGTTCCCATGGGATCGTGGAGGTGATCTGCTTGGAAAAGATCTTGAAGATCAGCAACCCAACAGCAAAATCAGGAACCATTGTGATGATCATGATCCCAAAATTATTTTTTTGGGATGTCTTGGACACCTTTAATTTCACCCCTCACCCATCTCTTTAGTGCTCTCCTCTCCTGCCAAATTATTCCATTTCTGCCAAAAATTAAAAGGAAAAATCCATTTTTATGGGAGGTTTTTTTATAGGAACCACCAGGAATTTTTGGGTTTTAAGCCCCAAGGTGCAAATTTTGGAATGTAAGGGATTTAAAATTGCCCACAAAGACTAAAAAGGAAGGATTAATGCAGGATTTGAGTGATGGGAATGAAAAAAAAACAAAGGAATTCTTAATGGGATGGGATGGAGGATTCCAAAAATTGGGAAAAAAAGGAAAAGTGTTAAAATTATGCCAGAGGGAAGGGGGAATTCCTGGAAAATGAGCTGGTGAGGGGAGGAAAACTCACATTTTGGGGCACTTCGTAGGCGATCTGCGTGGAGACGCCGCCCATGTCCAGGATCCCCACGGTTCTCTTGCGGAAAACGGGATCGTGGTGCTCGCTGCCCGGCACCTGCACCTCCACCACTGCCTCATCCTCTGGGAAAAACGTGGGAAAGAGGGAAAAATCCATGGGAAATGGGGAAAAATCCATGGGAAATGGGGGAAAATCCATGGGAAACGGGGAAAAATCCATGGGAAATGGGGTAAAATCCATGGGAAATGGGGAAAAAATCAGGTTAACATCCCTGCCCTCGCTGCCCGGCACCTGCACCTCCACCACTGCTTCGTCCTCTGGGAAAAACGTGGGAAACAGGGAAAAATCCATGGGAAATGGGGAAAATCCATGGGAAATGGGGGAAAATCCATGGGAAATGGGGGAAAATCCATGGGAAACTGGGAAAAAATCCATGGGAAACTGGGAAAAAATCAGGTTAACATCCCTGCCCTCGCTGCCCGGCACCTGCACCTCCACCACTGCCTCATCCTCTGGGAAAAACGTGGGAAACGGGGTAAAATCCATGGGAAATGGGGTAAAATCCATGGGAAACGGGGTAAAATCCATGGGAAACGGGGTAAAATCCATGGGAAACTGGGAAAAAATCAGGTTAACATCCCTGCCCTTGCTGCCCGGCATCTGCACCTCCACCACTGCCTCATCCTCTGGGAAAAACGTGGGAAAGAGGGGAAAATCCATGGGAAACGGGGAAAAATCCATGGGAAATGGGGAAAAATCCATGGGAAACGGGGAAAAAATCAGGTTAAAATCCCTGCCCTCGCTGCCCAGGACCTGCACCTCCACCACTGCCTCGTCCTCTGGGGAAAAACGTGGGAAACAGGGAAAAATCCATGGGAAACGGGGTAAAATCCATGGGAAATGGGGGAAAATCCATGGGAAACGGGGTAAAATCCATGGGAAATGGGGTAAAATCCATGGGAAATGGGGGAAAATCCATGGGAAATGGGGGAAAATCCATGGGAAACGGGGGAAAATCCATGGGAAACTGGGAAAAAATCAGGTTAAAATCCCTGCCCTCGCTGCCCAGGACCTGCACCTCCACCACTGCCTCGTCCTCTGGGAAAAAACATTGGAAATAGGGAAAAATCCATGGGAAAGAGGGGAAAATCCATTGGAAATGGGGTAAAATCCATGGGAAATAGGGAAACATCAATGGAAAATAGGGAAAAATCTCTGGGATACAGGGAAAAATCCCAGGGATCCAGCCAGGAGGAGCTGCTGTTTGTGGCTGGTAAAGCTTCAGGTGGGAGTGGAGCCAACCCAATGGACATGCAACTCCCATGGCTGGAAATGCAACTCCCACAGCTGGAAATGCATCCCAACATCTGGAAATGCAACTCCCATGGCTGGAATTGCATGCCAACATCTGGAGCCCCCAGCTCCCCTTCAGGTCCTCACCATCGTCCGTGTGCTCGAATCTCCCAAGGACAAAGTTGATCCCAATCCATGCATAGACTCCTGCAGGTGGATAAAAAACCAGATTTGGAATTTCAGGAATATCAGGAATAGCTGGATTATGAACTTGAGAGCACATTGAAACATTTTAATTTCATTTTTTTCTGTTTGAGATCAGCTCTGTTATTGCTTATTTTTCTTCTATAAAATCGTAGAAGTTAAACGTTCCTGGGAAATCATTAATTCCTGAGAATCATTCCTAGAAAATCATTCATTCCATCAGGAATTCCTGATGGTTTTCTCCTCTCCCAGGTCAATAACACAACAAAATCCCAGACTGAAAGAATTAGAGAGACTTTGATGTGTAAAATTCAGGAAAGAACTGAAGGAAATGAAATTTTAAAGGGATTTTAAGGCTCTGGTGATCACATCAAAATATCTCTGCTTTGGAAATTATCTCATCCTGCAAAGTTCCTTCCATCAGGAATGTTGTGATTTATCCTTCCCCCTCCCTCTAGAGGGAATGGATTCAATTCCATTAAATTCTCAGGGATAATCAGCAAAGATTTGGCCAATCAGGATTTGAAAAAGCAACAAAAAGACCCCAAATCTTCCCTTGGAAATCCCAAATATCTCCCAGGGCTCCCCCCATACCTTCCTGCTTGCCCGAGATCACCTCAGCGTGCGAGTCGGAGAAGAGGAAGTCGAAGTGCACGGGGATGTCCGTGAGCAGATCCTCCAGGATGGCTTTCTGCTGGCTGCAAAATTCCACCAAAATAAAGGCTGAAAAAAAGCTGGGATTTGGCTGGAATTCCCAAAAAAACAACAAACCAGTAAGCAGGGTGTGGGAATCCAGAGCTTCCCTCTGGCTGCCCTGGCAGGTCTGGGACCCTGGCAGGGCTCAGGAACCCCCCTGGACAGAGCCCCCAGAGACACTGGCTGTGATCTCTGTCCATGCAAAAGAGTTTTCAATCTCACAGGATCAATTACCAGCTCTGAGTGTTTGATAGAAGTAATAATTAAGTGTGGCACGAGTGCAAAAGTAAAATTTTAGGATTCTAGATTAGGGGTCCAAAGGGGACAAGCTGGAGGAAATTGGGTGTGCCTTGTCCTTTTTCTCCTCCTTCGTGCCCTCCATGTCTCACTGTGGTGTTGGCATTTTCCTGTTGGTTCAGGCTGGGGACACACTGTCCAACGGAGGTGACAGATATTGGCACGTTCTTGTAAATGCAGCCCAGGGAGTTTCTGGTATTGAATGTTTGTCACATCCCACTGAGGGCAGAGCCCCACACGCTGCCCTGCAGGACAGAGCTGGGCAGGGCAGCAGAACATGTGAGAGATCAACAGAATAAACAACCTGGAAACCAGCACAGACCAATTCTGGCTTCTGCTTTGGCAGGGGGCTGACAGACAGAGACTTTCTACAATCTCAGAATCATCAATAGCTCAGATTCTGACAGGGCATCACCTCTCGGGCAGGATCCTCATGCCCGCGGTGCACAGGATGTACAGAGGAGTCTCCTTGTGCTTGGAGCGGGGCACGTGCTCGGCAGCGAAGCTCAGCAGGGGCGAGATGTAATCACTGACCTTGTCAGGAGAGCTGGCAAACTCTGAAATCCCTGGGAAATCAGAAAAGTGGTGTCAGAACTCCAAATGTCCCTCAGACATTTTTGGATGTTCCGGGCCCAGGTCAGAAGCATTAGAGACCCTGGCAGGCAGCTGCAAACAGCTGGGATTTTGGGTTTGAGCCATGGAACAATTTACCAGCCTTGCAGGAAGAACAAGAAGTCACAAAAGTTTAGATATTAGAGTAGAAGTAGTCACAGAGTAAAGGGAAGAATTTTTGAGTGCTGTACAGGGGGGTTTTGGTTTTGTACATGGGGGTCAGAGGGTTTAAGATGGATTTGGGATCTGGGCCTGCCCTGTCCTCCCTCTTTCTCCTTCCTCACCTCCATGTTCTTGGTGATGTTGGCACTCACAGATTGGTTTAGAGTAGAAAATCACCATTTAATATAGGTAATAGGCACTGGGGAAAACTGTGAACATGTAACACGTAATGTACCATATAAAAGATAGAAAATCACCATTTAATATAGGTAATAGGCATTGGGGAAAACTCTAACCATGTAACACGTAATGTACCATAGAAAAGATAGAAAAGCACCATTTAATATAGGTAATAGGCATTGGGAAAAACTGTGAACATGTGACACGTAATGTACATATAAAAGATAGAAAAGCACCATTTAATATAGGCAATAGGCATTGGGGAGAAACTGTAACCATGTAACACGTAATGTACCATATAAAAGATAGAAAATCACCATTTAATATAGGTAATAGGCATTGGGGAAAACTGTAACCATGTAACATGTAATGTACCATATAAAATATAGAAAAGCACCATTTAATATAGGTAATAGGCATTGGGGAAAACTGTAACCATGTCACACGTAATGTCCCATATAAAAGACAGCAGCAGCCCTGGGCAGGGGAGAGAAGAAGCAGTCGGGAGTCAGAGAGGATGTCAGGGTGTGTGTGTGCCTCTGCCTGAGCTGTGAGCAAACCACAGCAGCCCAAGGAGAAAATCTTTTAGATAACTTGCAATAAACTGCCTTGAGACCGAACAGCAGAGACTGCTGAGCCTTTCTTTGGAAGCTCGGGTTGGAGGAGAGACTTTTCCAGCACACGGAGCCCTGAACCAGGCTGGGGTTCCGTCAAGTGGGAGTGGAGTGTTGCAGCATTTCTGAGAGAGAGAGGGCACGATTTATGTCTGGAATGAGATTTGAGCTACTCCAGTCTAGACCTCAGATCTGGGCCTTGTGAGGCCTCCAAGCCTGGGACACAGTTGGAAATTAAGAGTTTGTGGCACAGTTAGAAATTAAGAGTTTGTGGCGCAGTTAGAAATTAAGAGTTTGTGGCACAGTTAGAAATTAAGAGTTTGTGGCACAGTTAGAAATTGTATTAATGTGTGATGGGGAGCACTGGGCTGTCTGGGTGTGAAGCAGCACAGGTTTATAGTGTGAGGTTTAGGCCACCTAAAAAACCTCTCCCTCCTGCCCCATTCCAGACTTAAACTCCCTGCAAACCAATCCCAAAGAAACCTGGAGCTGTTCCACCTGAAAATATCTTTTAGAGTGTAGGAAGAAAAGTTAGGAGAGGAAAGCCTGGAGCAATTCCATGTTTTTCCCAGTACCTGGTTTGATTTTGATCACCACCTTTTCCTTTTGTTGTCCCATGGAAAATCCTCTCCCTCCTGCCCCATGCCAGACCTAAACTCCCTGCAAAGCAATCCCAAAGAAAACTGGGGCTGTTCCAGGTGAGAAATTCCATGTTTTTCCCAGGACCTGGTTTGATCTTCATCACCATGGATTTCCTGGAGCTGTCCCTCATCTGCTGGATGTCCAGCAGGTCGTGGTGGGGACAGCACCTGCCTTATCCATGGACAAATCTCTCCCTCCTGCTCCATTCCAGACCTAAACTCCCTGCAAACCCATCCCAAAGAAACCTGGAGCTGTTCCAGGTGAGAAATTCCATGTTTTTCCCAATACCTGAGATTTTCATCACCACCTTTTCCTGTTGCTGTCCCATGGAAAAATCCTCTCCCTCCTGCCCCATTCCAGACTTAGAAACCTGGAGCTGTTCCACCTGGAAATATCCTTTATCCAGCCACTTTGCAGTGCAGGAAGCACAGTTATGAGAGGAAATCATGGAGAAATTCCATGTTTTTCCCAGTACCTGGTTTGATCTTCATCACCACGGGTTTCCTGGAGCTGTCCCATGGAAAACCCTCTCCCTCCTGCCCCATGCCAGACCTAAACTCCCTGCAAACCAACCTCAAAGAAACCTGGAGCTGTTCCAGGTGAGAAATTCCATGTTTTTCCCAGTACCTGGTTTGATCTTCATCACCACGGGTTTCCTGGAGCTGTCCCTCATCTGCTGGATGTCCAGCAGGTCGTGGTGGGGACAGCACCTGCCTTATCCATGGACAAATCTCTCCCTCCTGCTCCATTCCAGACCTAAACTCCCTGCAAACCCATCCCAAAGAAACCTGGGGCTGTTCCAGGTGAGAAATTCCATGTTTTTCCCAATACCTGAGATTTTCATCACCACCTTTTCCTGTTGCTGTCCCATGGAAAAATCCTCTCCCTCCTGCCCCATTCCAGACTTAGAAACCTGGAGCTGTTCTACCTGGAAATACCCTTTATCCAGCCACTTTGCAGTGCAGGAAGCACAGTTATGAGAGGAAATCATGGAGAAATTCCACGTTTTTCCCAGTACCTGGTTTGATCTTCATCACCACGGGTTTCCTGGAGCTGTCCCTCATCTGCTGGATGTCCAGCAGGTCCTTGGGGTTGCCGTTGTGCCGGGGCCAGCAGTACACGAACACCCGGGAGCCGCTGCTGCCGCAGTCCACCACGATCCCGTAGTTCAGGTTCGGGTTCCTGGTGTCCGTGGCCTCCGTGTCTGTCACCCTGGCCAGGTATCTGAGGGAAAAAAAAAAAAATGGGAATTGCTGCAGGGAATTTGGCTCCCTACGGTCAAAAGCACCTTCAAAATTTCAGGGGGTTTTGGGACGAGTCGGGTGGGATTTTAAATCCCATCCAGCGCCGCTCTCAGGGACACCTCCAACTGTCCCAAGGTTGCTCCAAGCTGGCCTTGGACATTCCCAGGGATCCAGGGGCAGCCACAGTTTCTCTGGGAATTCCATTCCCGCCAGGAATTCCTTCCCAACATCCCACCTATCCCTGCTCTCTGGCAGAAGGAAGCCATTCCTGCCCCTATTTCACAGGAAATTCCAAGGGAAATGCCAACCTCAAGGATCCAATTCCCACAGCAAATGGTAAAAGCAATTCCCAAACATTTTTTATGATGGAGAATTTTCAACCCTATAGCTCCTACAGAGATATAAAATATGAACACCTGAAAAGCTCCCTAAAACCAGCAGGAAATGCTTTCTTTTAGGAAAGATTGATGGGAAAAGCTATTTCCTATACCACCAACAACCTGAGAGTGTTTCCCCTTTCCCCCAAGCTCCAATTCCTTCTTTTCCATGGAATTCTTTTCCCTTTTCCCCCTAGAACTCAATTTCTCTCTTTTCCATGTAAATCTTTTCCTCCTTCCCCCAGAGTTCCATTTCCCCCTTTCCTCCCAGAGTTCCATTTCTGTGTTTTTCATGGAATTCCCTCCCCTCTCACCTGTGCAATCTCCCATCCCAGTCTCAGTACTTCCCATGGATCAGGAGCAGAGCAGCATTTCCCCTTTCCCCCAAAGCTCCATTCCCTGTTTTCCATGGAATTCTTTCCCCCAGACTCCAATTCCCTGTTTCCCATGGAATTCCCTGTTTCCCATTCCCATTCCCTGTCTCTCACCTCTGGAATCTCCCCCTGTCCCGGTGCCTGTCCCGCAGCAGCAGCAGGGAGCCCAGCAGCATTTCCCCATTCCCATTCCCTGTCTCTCACCTCTGGAATCTCCCCCTGTCCCGGTGCCTGTCCCGCAGCAGCAGCAGGGAGCCCAGCAGCATTTCCCCATTCCCATTCCGTGTTTCCCATTCCCATTCCCTGTCTCTCACCTCTGGAATCTCCCCCTGTCCCGGTGCCTGTCCCGCAGCAGCAGCAGGGAGCCCAGCAGCAGCGCCGCCGCCGCCGCCAGCAGCAGCCGCCGCCGCAGGGACGCGCTCAGGACCCGGGGACACCCCGCGGGAGAGAGGCTGAAGTGCCACGAGGCCGGGAGCAGGCAGGAGATGCTGATCCTGGAATCCCAAGGGAGAAACAGAGCGGATTGAGGGATGGGTTTGGTGCTAAATGCAGGAAAAATTCCTCCCCGGAGGGTGGGGAGGGGCTGGGATGGAATTCCCACTCCTGCCCCATCCCCGGGAGGGGCCTGGGCTGAGGAGGATAGATGGATCTCATGGGGTTTGCTGGGTTTGGGGCTGGAGCTGCTTTTTGTCTCCTGGCTTTCTTTCAAAGTCTCAGGAAAATTAGAGGCAGGAAGGACGGAAAAGCCTGGCTCGGGATTCAGGGAATGGAAATCTTGGGATGATCCTGGAGAAATCTGGGGAGACCTCAGGGCACTTCCCCAGGGCCTGGAGCAGCTCCAGGAGAGCTGGAGAGGGACTGGGGACAAGGGATGGAGGGACAGGACACAGGGAATGGCTCCCACTGCCAGAGGGCAGGGATGGGTGGGAGATTGGGAAGGAATTCCTGGCTGGGAGGGTGGGGAGGGGCTGGGATGGAATTCCCAGAGCAGCTGTGGCTGCCCCTGGATCTCTGGAATTGCCCAAGGCCAGGCTGGAGCAGCCTGGGACAGTGGGAGGTGTCCCTGCCATGGCAGGGATGGGATGATCCTTAAGGCCCCTTCCAACCGATTCCAGGATTCTGCTCTGGATTGAGAGTACTCAGGACACCATTCCCCTGCTGGAATTCCTGATTAGGTTCCCTGTCCTTCCTTCCAAAGCCTTTCCAGTTTATCCCAGAGTTCCCCTGGGATCCTTACCTGCCCATTTTGGGATCGGGGCAGCAGCAGGAGCTGTGGAGCCTCAGCCGGTGACCTCGGAGGGCCCGGGGACATCCGACCTGCCCTGAGCCATCCCTGCTCTGCTCCTGAGGGAAAACCAAGGGAGCTGATTCCCTGTGGAGCAGGGGAGATCCCTGAGGAACACCCTGGGATGGGACCCTTCCCTTCCCTTCCCTTCCCTTCCCTTCCCTTCCCTTCCCTTCCCTTCCCTTCCCTTCCCTTCCCTTCCCTTCCCTTCCCTTCCCTTCCCTTCCCTTCCCTTCCCTTCCCTTCCCACCGCTGGGGCATTCCCGGGTAAGGAGAGCAGGAATCCAAAGGAAAACGGGAATCCAGAGGGGATGGAAGCACTGATCACCTCAGGCACGGCGGGGACGGGCTGGGCTGGAATTCCAGAGCAGCTGGAGCTGCCCTGGATCCCTGGCAGTGCCCAAGGCCGGGCTGGGGCACTGGGAGGTGCTGGGGATGGGATTTAAGGATTTAAGGTCCTTCCCACCCAAAGCAGCCCGGGATTCTGGGAGTCCTGCCAGGATCAAACAGCAGCAAATTCCAAAAGAAACGAGGAAATGCTGGAATTCCACCTCGGGACACAGCCGGGGCTGCTCCTCCTTCCGCCCCAGCCCAGAGAAGATCCCGGCCTGGGAGGGGACAGTGGGATGGGGGAATGGGATGGGGGAATGGGATGGGGGAATGGGATGGGGGAATGGGATGGGGGAATGGGATGGAACAGCAGGATGGGAATAGGATGGGACAGCGGAATGGGAATGGGATGAAGGGAATGGGATCAGAGAACAGGATGGAGGGACCAGAATGGAGAGAATGGGATGGAGGGAAGGGGAAGAAGGGAAGGGGATGAAGGGAATGGGATGGGACAGTGGGATGAGGGAATGGGCTGGAAGAGTGGGATGGGAATGGGATGGGGGGATTGGGATGGAGAGAAGGGGATGCAGGTAACGGGATGGAGGTAACGGATTGGAGGGAAGGGGATGCAGGGAAGGGGATGCAGGGAAGGGGATGCAGGGAAGGGGATGCAGGGAAGGGGATGCAGGGAAGGGGGTGCAGGGAAGGGGGTGCAGGGAAGGGGGTGCAGGGAAGGGGGTGCAGGGAAGGGGATGCAGGGAAGGGGATGCAGGTAACGGGATGCAGGGAAGGGGATGCAGGGAAGGGGATGCAGGGAAGGGGGTGCAGGGAAGGGGGTGCAGGGAAGGGGGTGCAGGGAAGGGGGTGCAGGGAAGGGACGGAAGGGAGCCGAGCGGCCCGAGCTGCTCCAGCCCCGCCCGTCCCCACCGCCACCATCCCGCAGGGCCGGCGGCTGCCCCAGACCCCGCGGGCCCCGGCGATCCCAGGCCTGATCCCATTCCTGATCCTGATCCCATTCCTGATCCCGGCCCCATTCCCTATCCCAGTCCCATTCCCAATCCTGGTCCCATTCCTATTCTCAGTCCCGATCCTGATCCCATTCCCGGCCTCATTCCCGATCCCGGTCCCATTCCTGATCCCATTCCCATTTGCCATCCTGGTGTTCCTGATCCCGTTCCCAGTGTTCCCATTCCCATTCCCGCTGTTCCCATTCCCATTCCCGTTCCCATTCCCATTCCATTTCCCGCTGTTCCCCATTCCCAATCCCATTCCATTTCCCGCTGTTCCCGTCCCCATTCCTGCTGTTCCCATTTCCATTCCCACTGTTCCCATTCCCATTCCATTTCCCGCTGTTCCCGTCCCCATTCCCATTCCTGCTGTTCCCATTTCCATTCCCGCTGTTCCCGTCCCCATTCCCATTCCTGCTGTTCCCATTTCCATTCCCGCTGTTCCCGTCCCCATTCCCGCTGTTCCCGTCCCCATTCCCGCTGTTCCCATTCCCATTCCATTTCCCGCTGTTCCCGTCCCCATTCCCATTCCCATTCCATTTCCCGCTGTTCCCGTTCTCGCTGTTCCCGTTCCCGTTCCCATTCCCATTCCATTTCCCGCTGTTTCCGTACTCATTCCCATTCCCGTTCCCATTCCTGCTGTTCCCATTCCCATTCTATTTCCCGCTGTTCCCGTTCCCATTCCCGCTGTTCCCATTCCCGTTCCCATTCCCGCTGTTTCTCTCCCCCGGTTTCACCTCCCGGGCCGCCCCATGGCAACGGCCTCGCGGCACTTCCGGGTGCGCCGCCGGACGTGACGCACTGCGTGATGACGTCACGGCGCCACCAGAAGGGATTCCCCGAGGGCGTGGCTTTGGGGGCGTGGCCACGGCTGAGGGGGCGTGGCCAGGCGGAGCCAATAATCGCTATAAAAACACCAGGCATAGGAATTTACGGCTATAAATAAGGCAAAATTGAGAAACAGATAATATTTATAGCTATTACTGTGTCAATATTTTGAAATATATAAAATTCATAGCTAAAATCGTGACTATATTTTGAAATTTATAAAATTTATAGCTAAAAATGTGTTAATATTTAGTATATTTATTCATATTAAATAAATAAACTAAATATGTGTTAATATTTAGTTATATATTTAAGTATAAATATATAAAATTTATACTTATAGATGTGTCAGTATTTCAAAATAGTTAAAATTTGTAGCTATAAACGTGTCAATATTTTGAAATAAACTTATACATGTGTCAATATTTTCGACTATTCAATTTATAGCTATGAATGTGTCAATATTTCGAAAGATTTAAAATTTATAGCTACAAACGTGACAATATTTTGGAATAAATTCAATTTACAGCTATCACTCTGCCAATATTTTGAATGATATTATTATAAATATCCAGTGGTTGTAGCAGCTCTAATAAATATCTCAATATTTACGATATTAAGAATAAATATATTAATTTTATTTTATAAAAAAAAAGGGAGGGGAGGAAATTCCATGGGAAAAGGGGAATTCTCCTGTGTTTTGCCACTGAGCGGCAGCACCGCCTGTGCCCGCTCCAGGATCCCTCTGGAGAAATGGGAAAAATGAGGTGGGAAAAACAGGAATAAAATCGGGGATTTGCAGGGAAAGAGGGGCTGGAATCCACCCGGGAGGGGATTTGGGGTGGGAAATTATCCCCAGGAAGGGAAGGGAAAAAGGAAAAGGGGAAGGGGGAAAGAATAAGGAAAGAGGAAGGGAAAAGGGAACGGAATAAGGGAAAAGGGAAGGAAAAAAGAAAGGGGAAAGGAAAAAGAAAAGGAAAAAGGGAAGGGGGAAGGAAAAAGGAAAGGAAAAAGGGAAGGGGAAAGGAAAAAGGGAAGGAAAAAGGGAAAGGGAAAAGAAAAAAGGAAGGAAAATTTGAAGGGGAAAGGAAAAAGGGAAGGGGAAAGGAAAGTTGAAAAGAGAAGGGAAAGGGGAACAGAATAAGAAATAAGGAAAGGAAAAAGAAAAGGAATAAGGAAAAGGGAAAGGAATAAGGAAAATAAAAGAGAGGGGAAAGGAGAAAGAAGGATAAAGGGAAGGGTAGAGGAATATGGAAAAGAATAAGAAAAGGAATACAGAAAGGGGAAAGGAATAAGGAAAAGAAAAGGGAAGGGGAAAGAAATAGGAAAAGGAAAAAGAAAAGGAATAAGGAAAAGGGAAGGGGAAAGGAATAGGGAAAGGAAAAAGAAAAGGAATAAGGAGATTTTGCTGAGTGCTGGAAACAAAGGCAGGACAAACCCAGGAGCTCCAGCCCCGCGGGCTCCTCGCAGCCTCCTCTGCTCAGAACCTCCCAAAATCACCTCCAGCAGCGCCTCCCATTGTTCCCGCAGGGCTCCAAACCAGAAAAGCGAGTTGGGGAGAGGAAAGAAAAAACAAAAAAACTCCAACAAAACAACAAAAAGCTTTGGTGCAGGAAATAATCCCAAAGCAGCTTGAATTACACGCGGCGGGCTCTGCCTCTCCCCGCGCCGCTCGGGGAGGGGAATGGGGTCAGGTTTTGTGAAATTCCGGGAGTCACACCTTGAACTCGGCTCCGTGCCTGGCTCCGGGGGAGCTCCAGCGCTGCCTTCTCCCAATTTGGGATGGGCTGGGGCTGGAAGAACCCCTGGAGAACCAGCAGGGCTCGGTTCTGCATGATTCCTTTGCTGGTGAATCTCCCTGTGCCGAAAAAAGTTCAGGAATGTGGTTAAAGCTGAGAATGCCTACAGGGTCAAATTGTTTCATTCTGGTGGGCTCCACCACTTTTTTGGGCTAAAAAGTGCATTAATCCTCACCCTGAGCTTGTAGAATAAAGAAATTCCTGTTTTCCATGATTTTCCAGCACCAATCCCAACACCAGCACCTCTAGTGCATTAATCCTCACCCTGAGCTTGTAGCAGACAGAAATTCCTGTTTTCCATTATTTTCCAGCACCAATCCCAACACCAGCACCTCTAGTGCATCAATCCCTACCCTGAGTTTGTAGCAGGGCAGGAATTCCTGTTTTCTGTGATTTTCCAGCACCAATCCCAACAGCAGAACTGCTTTCCTCTGCCTACACAATCAAATTGTTTTATTCTGGTAGGCTCCGCCACATTTTGGGGGCTAAAAGGTGCATAAATCCTTACCCTGAGCTTGTAGCAGACATAAATTCCCGTTTTCCATGATTTTCCAACACTGATTCCAACACCATCTCCTCACGTGCATCAATCCTTACCCTGAGCTTGTAGCAGACAGGAATTCCTGATTTCTGTGATTTTCCAGCACTGATCCCAGCACCAGCACCTCATGGAGGCTTCAAACCAGGGGCTGCTGCTCCCAAAGTGGGTCAGGTCACCCCGAAGACAAAACAGAAATGTTTGTTTGTATTCCTGGAGTTTGCAAATATAAAGATAAAAAAATAACTGGGACACGTCAGGTTTCCAAGCAGATGAATCTCCCTGTGGCTCTCCATTCCCAGGAGGATCCAGGGATCTCCTGAGGCTGGCACGGCCTTGGAGCTCAGGATGGGTTTGGGAAAGAGGTGCAGACTCAGAGTTAAATTTTTATTTTGGGGCTGGGAAAGAGGTGCAGACTCGGGGTTGAATTTGTATTTTGGGACATTTTGTGTGTTTCTAAGTGAGGATGGGGCTGAGATGTGCTGGGAGAGGGCTGGTCCATGTCCTGTGGGATGGGGAATATATTCCCACATGGAATGTGTCTTTCTGATGAGGATCTGGCACCCAAACTTATCAAAAAAAGCTGTGAGGACATAAAATTCCAGCTGGCTGTGCTGCAAATAAGATTAAAATCAAATCAACCATTTATATTTGCTCTGATCCCTCTTCTGAAGCCTTTATAAAATGCCACAAACCCGGGGCTTTTCCCTTTCCACATTAAAAATCATGGAATGGTTTGGGCTGGGAGAGACCTTCAAATCATCCATGGGCAGGGTTCCACCACCCCAGGGTGCTCCAAACTGGCCTTGGACACTTCCAGGGATGGAGGAGCCACAACTTCCCTGGGAATTCCATGCCAGGGAAGAAAACCACTGATATCTGATGGTGAACATGCCAATTTTTAAATTTTTTTTTTAATATTTTTTGAACAAAATAACTTTGAATTTGCTGCTCGGTGGCTTTGGCAGCTGCCAGGGCAGCCCCGAGCTGGTGGTGGGAAGGATAAACCCCCTGAGCCAGGTGCTGCTCAGCTGTTAGAGAAGCTGGAGATTTGCAGAATAAAAAAAAATGTAAATACAAACCCCTGGGTGCGGGAGATAAAGCCCAATTTGGGTGCCCACCTCGCAGCTGGGCACTGCTGCCTTATCAGCCTGGGTGCAGCCGCTGGGGCTGGCACCTCCTGCGTGGTGAGGGCTTGGATAAGTGGGGAGGGCTTGGATAAGGAGCTCCAGGTGCCCCTTATCAGCTGGGAGGGGCTGGGGGTGCTGCCCAGCCCACCAGGAGCCCTCCCCTGCCGGCTGATTCCTCCTTGCTCCTGAAATTCCTGGCACGGGGCTCTGCTCCTGCTGTCCCACAGCTGCTCCAGGCAGGGCTGGGCCAGCCTTGGGTCTGTGGCTGAGCCCTGGATTGATTTTGACTGCTGGCACAGAAGAAGGAGGGTGAATTTTGGGGATTCTGCTGCGACTTGCTGGGGTGTGAGTCAAAAAGATGTGGATTCATGGAATGGATTGGGTGGGAAGGTGCTTAAATCCCATCCACTTCCACCCCCAGCATCTCCCACTGTCCCAGGTGCTCCAGCCTGGCCTTGGGCACTGCCAAGGATCCAGGGCAGCCACAGCTGCTCTGGGAATTCCATCCCAGCCCATCCCACCCTCCCAGGCAGGAATCCCTTCCCAAAATCCTACCCAACCCTGCTCTCTGGCAGTGGAAGCCATGCCCTGGGTTCTGTCCCTCCGGGCTCTCCTGCCCAGCAAATTCCCAATGTCCAGGGCTGTTCCTGCAGCACCTGCAGAGGGATGGGAAAACAAAATCCTGGAATGGTTTGGGTGGGAAGGACCTGAAATCCCATCCAGCTCCACCCCTGGGACACCTGCCACTATCCCAGGTCACTCCAAGCCCATCCAATGTGGCCCTGGACACTCCCGGGCTGAGGCTGCTGCAGCCCAAATGTGGTTTAGCTCTGCCCTTCCCTGTTCCCCTGCTCCCAAGGAATTTGGGGCTCCTGGAGCAGCCAGGGACCCCCAGCCCTGGGGAGCTCCAGGATGGGATGCAGGGAGCAGAGGGTGGGAAGGGAGGAGTGAGAGAATCCTTGCCCAAGCCTGGTCTCAAAGGAAGCTTTTTTAGGGGAGCTGAGCTCCTTTTGCCCAGGGATGGCAGACATCCACCTTTTCCTGGCCACAACCTATGCCTGTGATGTGAATCTTCTATTAAACTTTAACCATTTTCTAGAAATTCATCTCCCACACCTGTCTGCCCCATTTCCCTGGCAGAAATCATGGCTAATCCCATCCCCAGAACACAGGGAAAGCCCTCAGGCTAAGCCCCTGCTGTGGCAGCCGAGCTTTGGAGCAGAAGGATTCTTCATGGCACCGCTCCAGGGTTAAAATATAACCTGGAAGCAGAATTCCAGCCTGCTCCAGGTCATTATCAGGGAGCAACACCTGAGAGAGCAGGAGAAAGGGCTCATTAAGGTGACTCTAATTCCCTCTCCCTGCCCTGCCAGAGGCATGGGAAGGAGATTAAAGTTCTTGCTCAAGGAGAGGAAAACCTCGATAAACCCTGTGGAGCAATCCTGGGAAATGTGTCCCTGCCAGTTTTATTTCCTTGGATTGCAGAAAGGGAAGTTCCTGTGCCCGGTGTGGTCTGGGAATCGTGGCTCCTGCTGGAATTACGGGTGTGGATGTGGCTCTCCAGCTTCAAATGTCATTTCGTGTGGAAAACACAGTGACAAAGCCTGCCAGCAGCACGGGCTTGGTCTCTCTCCAAGGAAATAAAGGTGTGATAATCCCCTGGCTTCTCCCAGAGGGCAAGAAGGGGAGATTTAAGCAGTTCCTGGGGTAATTCTGTGTTGTGGAAGGGTTTTACGCTCCCAGCTTCGCACAGGTTGAGTTTCCGGGCTCAGGGATGGGGGATGGCTGGGACACCCGGGGACAGCAGCTGGCTGTCACCTCCAGCTCTCCCACATCCTGCACAAGTGTTTTGCCAAGCGCAGGAAATGCTGCCAGGTCCCCAGAATCAATCAGGAGTGAGTCCCATGCGTGACAATGTAATTTATTGCTATTTTCTCCAGCAGCTGCGTGTTCCCACGGGGAACAGAGAATTCCCAGCACAACTAAGGCAAAGAGGAAGGAGAACAGCTCATGCTGCCCCCAGCGCCTCTCCAGGTACCCAGGATGTGACCACACCTGGATTTTCTCACCTCATTTCCAAACCAAACGCTTTATTTTCCTCCTTTTTCCAGGCTCTGAGGATGGTTTTCCTCCTTCCCAAGGCCCACACAGCAATAAATTGTCCTGCAGTATCATGGGAATGGTTAACCTTGAGTTGAGTTCACGCAACACCTCCTTCCCTGCAAGGTCGAATTCCAAATTGTCCTTTGGAGAGGAATGAAATAAAAAGTCAGCGTTGCTCCCTGGGCCACAAAGACTTTGCCTCCTTCTCCCGGAGAGCACCAAATTCACCCGGCTTGGGTTGGTTTTGTGGTGGAATCGTGGAAAACATGAAGGAAGAGTTTTGGGGAGCAGGGGCACGAGGGGAGCTCGTTCCTCCCCCTCACAAGGAGTGGGGTCTGCAGGGAGGGAAGGGGATGCTGCTTTGGGGACAGCTTGGGACTGGTTTGGGGACAATTTGGGGTTGGTTTGGGGTAAGTTTGGGGTTGGTTTGGGGACAATTTGGGACTGGTTTGGGGACAATTTGGGACTGGTTTGGGGACAATTTGGGGTTGGTTTGGGGACAATTTGGGGTTGGTTTGGGGACAATTTGGGGTTGGTTTGGGGACAATTTGGGACTGGTTTGGGGACAATTTGGGACTGGTTTGGGGACAATTTGGGACTGGTTTGGGGTAAGTTTGGGGTTGGTTTGGGGACAGTTTGGGGCTGCTTCAGGGACAGTTTGGGGCTGCTTTGGGGACAATTTCAGATTTCTTTGGGCACAATTTGGAGCTGCTTTGAGGACAATTTGGGGTTGGTTTGGGCACAATTTGGGGCTGCTTTGAGGTCAATTTGGGGCTGCTTCGGGGACAATCTGGGGCTGCTACAGGGGCAATTTGGGCACAATTTGGGGCTGCTTCAGGGACAGTTTGGGGCTGCTTTGGGCACAATTTGGGGCTGGTTTGGGGACAATTTCGGGCTGGTTTGGGCACAGTTTGGGGCTTCTTTGAGGACCAATTAGGGCTGCTTTGGGAACATTTTGGGGCTTCTTTGGGCACAATTTGGGGCTGCTCTGGGCACAATTTGGGGCTGCTTCAGGGACAGTTTAGGGCTGCTCTGGGCACAATCTGGGGCTGCTTTGGGCACAATTTGGGGCTGCTTCGGGGACCCTGCAGGGAAAACAGCCCTTTTGCCCATGGCACCTCCATCTCCAGGTCTGCCCTGGTGCCTGCAGGGGGGACACCCCTACACAAGGGCTGGGTGCGAACTTTGAGGGGCGGCCCCGTTCTCCCAGGGATGTCCCAGCCGTGCCACCATGCAGGGGCGACCAAAAGCCCCTCCGACAACAGGAATGGCTAAATCTCCCCTTTCTTCCTGCGCAGCTCTCCCCCTCAGGTGAGCACGGCTCTCCTCCATCAGGGTGAGCACGGCTCTCCCCCCTCAGGGTGAGCACGGCTCTCCCCCTCAGGATGAGCACGGCTCCCCCCCCTCAGGTGAGCACGGCTCTCCCCCTCAGGATGAGCACGGCTCCCCCCCCTCAGGCGGACAAGCCGCCGCCGCTGCCGATGACAGTTACGGGCGGCACGGCCGCGTCCCCTCAGCGGCGGTGCCGCACCACAGCTCCCCTCACGGCTACGCCCCACCCACCCACCACAACCCCACCCAATCGCAACCCTCCGCCTCCCGCTTCTCGCCTTCTATTGGTTAACATCCCTGCCAATCATTTTCCCGCCCGGGGATGTCACGGATGCGCGCCGCGCTGATTGGTGAGGCCGGGATGGGCGTGGCGAGCGCGGCTTTAAAGGAGGTTGGGCGGCGCGCGGTCCCAGTGCCCCCCCAGCCCGGTCCCGGTCCCGGGGTCCCGTCCCCAGCCCGGTACCGGCGACCCCGGCCCGGCCCGGCCCGCGTCCCCGCTGCCGGCCCATGGAGCTGAGCTGCGCCATGGCGGGCAGCGCCGCCGCCCCGCCGGGCCCCGGGCCCCCCGCCGCCGCCGGGCTGATGGAGAGCGATGACTACGAGAGCCTGCCCAGCGGCGTCGCGCTCGGCACGCACATGGTGGCCGGGGCGGTGGCGGGGATCATGGAGCACACCATCATGTACCCCGTGGACTCGGTCAAGGTGCGCGGGGACGGCGGCGAGCGGCCGGGGAGGTGGGCACGGGGCGGTCCGGGGTGTGCCGGGGATGCTGGGGGCTGAAAGTGCTGGGGGTGCGAGGATGGGAGAGGACAGGAGTGTGCAAGGGGTTTCGGGGTGCCAGAAGCGGGCAGGTGTTAAAGGTGTGCAAAGAGGGGAGAGAACAGAGGGTTTTGGGGTGCCAGAAGCGGGCAGGTGTAAAGGTGTGCAAAGAGGGGAGAGAACAGAGGGTTTTGGGGTGCCAGAAGCGGGCAGGTGTAAAGGTGTGCAAAGAGGGGAGAGAACAGAGGGTTTTGGGGTGCCAGAAGCAGGCAGGTGTAAAGGGTGTGCAAGGAGGGGAGAGAACAGATTTTGGGGTGCAAGAAGCAGGCAGGTGTAAAGGGTGTGCAAGGAGGGGAGAGAACAGATTTTGGGGTGCAAGAAGCAGGCAGGTGTAAAGGGTGTGCAAGGAGGGGAGAGAACAGGGTTTCGGGGTGCAAGAAGCAGGCAGGTGTAAAGGGTGTGCAAGGAGCTGTTGAGGTGCCAAGGGAAGTGTGTGAAAAGTCGTTGGAGTGAAAGAAGCACTGGAGGTTCAAGGGGTTGTTGGGGTGTCAGGCACGTGTAGGAGTTTTTGGGGTGCAAGGGAGGAAAATCTGCGAATTGGGTTGTAAGGGAGGGAGAGCGTGGAGGGGATGTGTAAGGAATTGTGGGGTGCAGATGGGCAAAGTGTCCGTGGAATGAATGTTGGGGTGCACGTGTGGGAAAGTGTCCGTGGAATGGTGGGGAGATGTGTCCATGGAATGTTGGGGGGAAGTGTCCATGGAATGTTGGGGTGCGCTTGTGGGGGAAAGTGTCCATGGAATGTTGGGGTGGACGTGTGGGAAAGTGTCCATGGAAGGGTGGGGAGAAGTATCCATGGAATGTTGGGGTGCACGTGTAAGAAAGTATCCATAGAATGGTGGGGAGATGTGTCCATGGAATGTTGGGGAGAAATGTCCGTGGAATGTTGGGGGGAAGTGTCCATGGAATTTTGGGGTGCGCTTGTGGGGGGAAGTGTCCATGGAATGTTGGGGGGTAGTGTCCATGGAATGTTGGGGGGAGGTGTCCATGGAATGTTGGGGTGTGCGAGGTTCCCGGGACAGGTCCCCGAGGTGTCACCCCCAAATCCCCGCTGGCTCTGGGTCCCGCAGCCCCGGGGAGCTTTGGTGCAAAGGTGGCTCTTTCCCAGTGCTGCTCCCTGGCCCGGGCGATGCCAGCCCTGTGCCACCCGTGCCCGGCTGGCCTGGAGCCGGATCGGGAGCTCCCTGGGGAGCTTTTCCCTCCCGGAGCGTTGGAAATCCCAGTTCAGCTGCTGGGATGGGGCGGTGTGGCCGCGCTGGGATGGGCGAGTGGCTTTGTTGGGTGTTTGAAGCGGAGCTGCCCGCTGGATTTTGGAGCTGATGATGATGCCCGAGCACGCTCAGGGAAGGCTTCCCAGCGTCTCCAGAGTGTGGGAATCATCCCGAAGGATATTTCCTCCCTCTGCCCTGCCAGTTTGCTGCTGTAGGGCCTTCAAAAGAAGAGGGAAAGCTGGGAAAAGCCCAACTCCCTCGATGCTGGCGTGGATGAATCACGAGATGTTGCAATCCCTTCTCCTTCTCGTCCACGGTTCCCTGAAAGAGCAGAAAGAGCAGAGAAGAGGAAATGCTTTGGCTTTTGCAGATTCTGCCAGTGTTACAAGCACTCCAGGGAAATATCCCTGCTTTTTTTTTTTGCCCTGTTTTCCCTCTGGGTCTGTCCCTGGCTCACAGATTCACAGATTTGGGATGTGGGGTTGGTGCCCACCTTGAGCGTGGCACCAACAAATGAGGTGGTGTTCTGTGCCCAGCTGGGCGGGTGTTGTCCCTCCGGAATTCTGCAGTTCTTTTCCTCGGCGGGGCCAGCAGAGCCAGAAATGAAAGCGGTGCCCGGCTTCCTGGAGCGAGGGGGAGGCGCTTTGGAGCAAAAACTCCCCGAGTTGTGCCTTCCCTGGCTGCCGCAGGGCCGGGGCTGTGCCCGGGGCTGGGGATCAAACGCTGCTGAACGCGGGGACAGCCCCGCCAGGGTCGCCCTGTGTGCTGGGGCAGAGCGAAATCCCGCTGGGATTCCCCCCACACCTGTCTGCTGTGGGCAGAGGTGGCGACTGACCCAAAAAAAGGGAGTTTTGGATCCTTAAAGAGGTTTGTTTTTTTTGTAGTGGGTGTCTGCAATAATAACTCGGCTGTCTCAGTTTACCTGCAGAAAAGGAGCAAAGCTTTTCCTCAGTGAGACTTCCTGGGGCAGAGTTCCAGGTGGGAGGAGGTTGGGTTTTTCTGCAGGTGCAGAAGGAGCAGCTCCTGCTCTGAGGTTCCTCCTGTCTGGGTTCCAGCAAGTCATTTCCTCCCAAAGAGAAACTGAAAATGTTGTAATTTGGGGAATTGTTTGCTGCAGACACTTGCACAACCCCTGAGCTTGATGGGGTCACAGAATCCCACAATGGTTTGGGTGGGAAGGGACCTTAAAATCCCCCGGGGCCACCCCAGGGCAGGGACATCTCCCACTGTTCCAGGCTGCTCCAGCCTGGCCTTGGACACTTCAGGGATCCAGGGACAGCCCCAGCTCCTCTGGGAATTCCATCCCTCCTTCCTCCCTCACAGGGAAGAATTCCTTCCCAATATCCAATTTCAATCTATGCTCTTTTCCTCCCTGTTACTTTCCAATGTTGAGTAATAAATAATAATTTAATTTTTTTTTTACCATTAGGCAAATGAGCTGCAGCCTCTCCTGCACTTTGCCTCTCCCCCTCAGCTCCGGTTGTTTGGACACCCTGGGCTGGTTTTTTGCTGGTGCTGAGGGTGTTTCTCACACTTCTGAGTCTTGTTTTTCCTTGTGGCTGCTGCAAACAGCTGTGCTGGGAGCCCTGATCCATCCCCAGATGATCTGGAGGGATCAGCGTGTCAAGGACTCCCAGTGGCAGCAGAAAAGGAGTTTTTGGAGGGTTCCCTGGAGCCTCCTCCTCCTGCCCTGATCCATCGGGTGAATTTTCTGCCAGAGCTGCTTTCCCAAAGCTGTGGAAATGAAGGATGGGCTCCCCTTGGGGATGTGAGGAACAGTTTTGCTCCCCTGGGGATTAATTAATTGCTGGGGGGAGAAACTGGAGGCGTGCAGGGCTGGCACCTCCCTTCTTGCAGAGGGTGCCCAGCGACTCTAGGGAGCAAAAAAACCCTTTTCCATGAAAACCTGGCCTGCCTTTGGAGCTTCCCTGTGGTCACAAAGGTCCTGGAAGCACAGCAGAGCATCTGAGGGAGGCAGGGCTGTGGATTCTTTGGGGTTTGGTGCTGGGAGATTCTGCATCCCCATTTCCAGCTGCTCCAGGAGGAGCAGTTCCTCATGCTCCAGCTGTGGGGGAGTTTTGGGATGTTGGGAATTCCAGGATAAACCTGCTGGACTGACCCTCTGCTCCCCTTCCATGGATGTGCTGCTCATCTGGGGGCTGTTCCAGCTGAATCCCCCCAAAACTGTTCAGAGCTTGAGCCTGGCTTGTGCCTGTCCTGTTCCAGATGAACTCATCCAAAACTGGGGTTCAGAGCCTGGGCCTGGCTTGTGCCTTGTCTGTTCCAGCAGAATTCCCCCAAAATTTGGGTTCAGAGCTTGAGCCTGGCTTGTGCCTTGTCCTCTTCCAACTGAATACCCCCAAAATTGGGGTTCAGAGCTTAAGCCTGGCTTGTGCCTTTTACTGTTCAAACTGAACTCATCCAAAATTTGGGTTCAGAGCTTGAGCCTGGCTTGTGCCTTGTCCTGTTCCAACTGAGTTCCCCCAAAATTCGGGATCAGAGCTTGAGCCTGGCTTGTGTCTTGTCCTGTTCAAACTGAACTCATCCAAAATTTGGGTTCAGAGCTTGAGCCTGGCTTGTGCCTTGTCCTGTTTGAACTGAATTCCCCCAAAATTCGGGATCAGAGCTTGAGCCTGGCCTGTGCCTCTCGTGCCTTGCCCAGCTGGCAGGATGTGCTGCATCCCTGCAGAAATGCTGCTGATTTCCTGCTAAAACCATTTTGTGCTCCCTTTGTGCATCTCTGTCACATGAACCCGGGAAAAGCATGTTGTGCTCAGAGAAAATAAATAAAGAAACCCCACACAAAAGGCAGACGAGGTCTGAGGGTGTTTGTAGGGTGGCAAAGCAGTGCCCCTCTGCCAGGATGTGCAAAACAGAGACGTGGGCGAGGCAATTTTGGGTGAAAACCAACCAGAAAACAACACTGGGGTAATGCAGGAGGGCTGGGGCTCTTCCCAAAGTGCATCCAGCAGGACAGAGCTTTTCCCCAGGAGCAGGGAACTGCCTCAACCTGACCCTGGCACTTGTGGTGGTGTTTTTTTCCTGCCCAAACTGCAGCCAGGACAGGCAGGGCGCTCCTGGCTGGCCCTGCACCGCTGCCTTATGCAATGGGGATTAATTGCAGTAGGTGGAGAAGAATTTCTTGGCTGCTTATCAGGGGTGAGGCTCCAGGAGCTGCTTGGTGGCTTCAGATAGGTGAGAGGAGCTGGGGGCACTGCCCAGCTGGGGAAATCATCTCCTGGAGCCCTGATAAACTTCAGCTCCCTCCCACAGAGCTGCTCCCAGCCCCAGGCCTGCGGCTCGGCAGCAGGCGCCCAGGAGAGCCTGGGCTGGTTATTGCTTGGGCAGTTTGTCCTCCTAAATCCTGATTTTGGTTATTGCTTGGGCTCTTTGTCCTCCTAAATCCTGATTTTGGTTATTGCTTGGGCAGTTTGTCCTCCTAAATCCTGATTTTGGTTATTGCTTGGGCAGTTTGTCCTCCTAAATCCTGATTTTGGTTATTGCTTGGGCTCTTTGTCCTCCTAAATCCTGATTTTGGTTATTGCTTGGGCAGTTTGTCCTCCTAAATCCTGATTTTGGTTATTGCTTGGGCAGTTTGTCCTCCTAAATCCTGATTTTGGTTATTGCTTGGGCAGTTTGTCCTCCTAAATCCTGATTTTGGTTATTGCTTGAGCAGTTTGTCCTCCTAAATCTGGATTTGGTTATTGCTTGGGCAGTTTGTCCTCCTAAATCCTGATTTTGGTTATTGCTTGGGCTCTTTGTCCTCCTAAATCCTGATTTTGGTTATTGCTTGGGCAGTTTGTCCTCCTAAATCCTGATTTTGGTTATTGCTTGGGCAGTTTGTCCTCCTAAATCTGGATTTTGGTTATTGCTTGGGCAGTTTGTCCTCCTAAATCCTGATTTTGGTTATTGCTTGGGCAGTTTGTCCTCCTAAATCCTGATTTTGGTTATTGCTTGG
Organism: Lonchura striata; assembly: GCF_050655825.1. Lineage (NCBI taxonomy): Eukaryota > Metazoa > Chordata > Aves > Passeriformes > Estrildidae > Lonchura > Lonchura striata. Next base: position 3,725,932 of record NC_140724.1, read on the forward strand.
GCAGTTTGTCCTCCTAAATCCTGATTTTGGTTATTGCTTGGGCTCTTTGTCCTCCTAAATCTGGATTTTGGTTATTGCTTGGGCAGTTTGTCCTCCTAAATCCTGATTTTGGTTATTGCTTGGGCAGTTTGTCCTCCTAAATCCTGATTTTGGTTATTGCTTGGGCAGTTTGTCCTCCTAAATCCTGATTTTGGTTATTACTTGGGCTCTTTGTCCTCCTAAATCTGGATTTTGGTTATTGCTTGGGCAGTTTGTCCTCCTAAATCCTGATTTTGGTTATTGCTTGGGCAGTTTGTCCTCCTATATCCTGATTTTGGTTATTGCTTGGGCAGTTTGTCCTCCTATATCCTGATTTTGGTTATTGCTTGGGCAGTTTGTCCTCCTATATCCTGATTTTGGTTATTGCTTGGGCAGTTTGTCCTCCTATATCCTGATTTTGGTTATTGCTTGAGCAGTTTGTCCTCCTAAATCTGGATTTGGTTATTGCTTGGGCAGTTTGTCCTCCTAAATCCTGATTTTGGTTATTGCTTGGGCAGTTTGTCCTCCTAAATCTGGATTTTGGTTATTGCTCGGGCTTTTAGTTCAATTCAATCCTGATTTTTGTTATTGCTTGGATTGTTTTTCTTGATTTTGTTTATTCTTTGGGTAGTTTGTCCTCTTGAATCCTGCTTTTGCCTACTCCTTGGGTTGCAGAATCCTGGTTTTATCTGCTCCTTGGCTGTTAGTCATGTTAGACCTGGGTTTTGGTTATTCCTTGGTCAGCTAGTCGTGGTTTTATCTGTTCCTGGGCTGTTAGCCCTGTTAAACCTGGGTTTTGGTTATTCCTTGGTCAGCTAGTCCTGGTTTTATCTGTTCCTGGGCTGTTAGTCCTGTTAAATCCTGCTTTTGGTTATTCCTTGGGCTGTTTGTCCTGTTTTTAGTGATTGCTTGGGCAGTTAGTCCTGGTTTTATCTCCTCCTTGGGCTGCTTGTCCTGTTTTACCCAGGTTTTGGTTATTCCTTGGGCAGTTAGTCCTGGTTTTATCTCCTCCTTGGGCTGCTTGTCCTGTTTTACCCAGGTTTTGGTTATTCCATGGGCAGCTAGTCCTGGTTTTATGGGCAGTTAGTCCTGGTTTTATCTGCTCCTTGGGCTGTCAGTCCTGTTTTACCCAGGTTTTGGTTATTCCTTGGGCAGTTAGTCCTGGTTTTATGGGCAGTTAGTCCTGGTTTTATCTGCTCCTTGGCCTGTTAGTCATGTTCTACCCACAGGTGATGGTGGCTGATGCAAACTGCAGCCTGTGTGGGCTCCTCTGGGCTGTGGGGTGAGTTTTGAACCCCTTCAGAGTGACTCAGATCCACCAGAATAAAAAAAAAAAAGTTATTTATCCATTCTCACGTGAGAGCTGTACCACCTTACACCCCTTTTCCATGAAAAGCTGCCTGTTCCTGTCCAAGCTGCAGCAGCAGCGTGTCTGTAAATTGATTTTCCTGGGGGTGTGTGTGGCCCTGACAGCTACAGGAGGTTCTGTTCCTTCATGGGAACTGCTGGGGTGAAAGTGGGGAAAAACTGGGGTTTTTTTTACTTCCCAAAACCACATTGATCCTGCACATAAATGTCACCTGCTGCTGCCAGGGATAAACTGGGATGAGACTGGGATTTTCTCCGGAGCATCCCGAAATCCTGAGCAGCCTCTGTAGGATGGGAAGGTGCAGACACCACGAGGGCTTGCGTGGTGGATATAAAACCTGCTTTTAAATTCTGAGCTCATTCAGTGCAGTGCTGCCCTCCCTGGGGGATTTTCCTGAGTTTTTGGGCTCCTTTGGAGTTTTCCCAGGGAATGTGGTGCTGTGGAGCAGGGAGCTTTGCACGAGGCTGCCAAATTCCCTGGTGGAGGGTGATGCCTTTCATGATCACCAGATGATGCTGGAGTCTGAAATTCCGGCTACATTTGTAGGTTTTTTAAAGTTTATTTACTGTAAATTCCGTAATTTGGTTGGTCTAGACTTGAGTAAACCCAGCTTGGTTTTATTATTTCGGGTGAAAGTCCTGAAGTGAGTTCTGGTCTTTTCTTTGGGCTCACAGAGTGGGTGTGGAGGAGGTTTGGGGGCTGCAAGGTTCAAACCTTAAAGGTTTTTATGGAAGGCTGAGCTGCTTTGTGGCCTCCTGGCTAATTAATGAATTAATTAATGAAGGGCTTGACGAGCTGGAGGGGATCCTGCTGAGGAGGGATCCTTCCTGCAGCTTCTCCTTGGAAAAGCAGGAATTCCAGAGCTTGCCTGTCGCAGCGCTGGTGTTTGGAGGCTGCTCCAATGGTTTCAGCCATAGGCTGGAATTGCAGAATTATGGAATTCCTGAGGTTGGAAAAGCCTTCCAAGGCCATCCAGTCCTGCTGTGAGCCATGTCCACCTTGTCCCCAGCCCAGGGCACTGAGTGCCACGTCCAGGCCTGCCTTGGCCACCTCCAGGGCTGTGACTCCGTGGCCTGTCTGTGTTTAACCTTTTCCACAGGGAATTCAGGAAGGATCTGCTGCATTCTGCTGCTCAGGATTTCCTGGGGTGGCTGTGGAGGTTTTTACTTTTTACCCAGAGCTGATTGAGGTCCTGGGGCCCCTCATGTTGTCATTGTCACCTCCAGGCCTTTGAGTCCTGCTGCCTGCAGAGCCCTGGAACGAGCTCCGAGGAATTTTCCCGAGGGGAAAATCGTGGAATGAAGTGGTGGCAGTGAGCTTTGGAGCAGGTTTGGGTGCCAGGAGCTCAGCTGGCTTAAAATCTGTTCGAGAAAGAATCCTGAAGGGCAGAAATGCAGCTGGAATTCCCTGCCAGGCCTTCCTGAGGGACAGAAATGCAGCTGGAATTCCCTGCCAGGCTCTCCTGAGGGACAGAAATGCAGCTGGAATTCTGTGCCAGGCCCTCCTGAGGGGCAGAAATGCAGCTGGAATTCCCTGCCAGTCCCTCCTGAGGGACAGGAATGCAGCTGGAATTCCCTGCCAGTCCCTCCTGAGGGGCAGAAATGCAGCTGGAATTCCCTGCCAGGCCCTCCTGAGGGACAGAAATGCAGCTGGAATTCCCTGGTAGTCCCTCCTGAGGGACAGAAATGCAGCTGGAATTCCCTGCCTGGTCCTCCTGAGGGGCAGAAATGCAGCTGGAATTCCCTGCCAGGCCCTCCTGAGGGACAGAAATGCAGCTGGAATTCTGTGCCAGGCCTTCCTCAGGGACAGAAATGCAGCTGGAATTCCCTGGTAGTCCCTCCTGAGGGACAGAAATGCAGCTGGAATTCTGTGCCAGTCCCTCCTGAGGGACAGAAATGCAGCTGGAATTCTGTGCCAGGCCTTCCTGAGGGGCAGAAATGCAGCTGGAATTCTGTGCCAGGCCCTCCTGAGGGGCAGAAATTTAGCTGGAATTCCCTGCCAGTCCCTCCTGAGGGACAGAAATGCAGCTGGAATTCCCTGCCAGGCCCTCCTGAGGGGCAGAAATGCAGCTGGAATTCCCTGCCAGTCCCTCCTGAGGGACAGAAATGCAGCTGGAATTCTGTGCCAGTCCCTCCTGAGGGACAGAAATGCAGCTGGAATTCCCTGCCAGGCCCTCCTGAGGGACAGAAATTTAGCTGGAATTCCCTGCCTGGTCCTCCTGAGGGACAGAAATGCAGCTGGAATTCCCTGCCAGGCCCTCCTGAGGGACAGAAATTTAGCTGGAATTCCCTGCCAGGCCCTCCTGAGGGGGAGAAATGCAGCTGGAATTCTGTGCCAGGCCTTCCTGAGGGACAGAAATGCAGCTGGAATTCCCTGCCAGGCCCTCCTGAGGGACAGAAATGCAGCTGGAATTCCCTGCCAGGCCCTCCTGAGGGGCAGAAATTTAGCTGGAATTCCCTGGCAGACCCTCGGGGGAGAAAATCACCGGGAGCTGAGGGGAAAACGGGGACAAGGAACCTCCCAGAGCCTCTGGGGGTCACTGGCTCTGCATTTTCTCCTTTTCAGGGAATTCCTGATTCCCGAATTGCCTGCTCCCAGTTTTCCCAGCTCGCCCTTCTAGGAACTGTCCCAAACTGCTGGAGGGGCAAGCTGGGGCAGAGTCAGGCTGTTGAAAGCAGCAGAAAATTACAACCTTCCCTGGATTTCTCCGGAGCAGCCTCATTCCTTGGGCTTTCCATGGATAAAGCAGAGCAGAGGTCATCACAATTCCCTCCAGGAGGGTGCCGCGGTGGGAGCGTGGACTCCATCCAGGAGGAGAAATTAAAAAAGAGGCTAAACGAGGGCCGTGCAGGGGCTGAGCTGTGGGAATTTTGGAGCTCTGGGGTTGGGTAACCGAGGGCTCTCCTCTCCTGGTGTCTTTGTTGCAGACACGGATGCAGAGCCTGCAGCCGGACCCCAAAGCCCAGTACAGGAGCGTGTACGAAGCCCTCAAGAAGATGGTGCTGACCGAGGGCTTTTGGAGGCCTTTGCGAGGGATTAATGTCACCATGCTGGGGGCTGGCCCTGCCCACGCCTTGTACTTCGCCTGCTACGAGAAAATGAAAAAGTCTCTCAGTGATATTTTCCAGCCAGGAGGAAACAGCCACTTAGCCAATGGTATTTTTGGGGTTTGCCCTAAAAAAAAAAAACCCATTTGTGATTATCAACCTGTCCCTTGCTTGCTTCTCACTCAGCCTGGTGTCCCTCCCAATCTAAATTCCTAAATTCTGATTTAATTTCAAATTATCCCAGCACAAATCATCAGTTTAGTGAGCAGAAACACCCCCCAATCTAAATTCTTATTTAATCTCAAATTATCCCAGCACAAATCATCAATTTACTGGGCAAAAGCACCCCCCCAATCTAAATTTTATTTAATCTCAAATTATTCCAGCACAAATCATCAGTTTAGTGAGCAAAAGCGCCCCCCCAATCTAAATTCTTATTTAATCTCAAATTACTCCAGCGCAAATCATCAATTTACTGGGCAAAAGCGCCCCCCCAATCTAAATTTTATTTAATCTCAAATTACTCCAGCACAAATCATCAGTTTAGTGAGCAAAAGCGCCCCCCCAATCTAAATTTTATTTAATCTTAAATTACTCCAGCACAAATCATCAATTTAGTGGGCAAAAGGTGTTCAGGTGCAGCTGTGCTGTTCCTATATTGCCATGGAATCCTTAAAATTGGGAAAGATCTTCAGGATCAAGTCCCACCTTTGAAGGTATCACCTAAAGGTGTGATTTTAAATTGAAGCCTCTGGAGGTTTGAATTCAGGTGTCCCTGGGAGCATGGAATTTGCACATCCAAGATCCCAAAAATCCCTCCATCCTGTTTAATTTTTAGCAGGAATATTTCACTTTTAAACGCAGCAATAGCAGCAGAAAGCCTGGAATTGAGCAGCCAGGGCTTTACCAGAGGGTTTGTGCTGGAGATTCCCGTGATTTTGCTGGGATGTGCTGGTGGGAATCTGCCGTGGGGTCACGGAACTCAGAGAAGAGAATAAAATCCCTTCTGCTGGCTGCTCTTTGCTAGGAACACATTCCTGTGCTCGCCTTTCAAGTAGCTACAGGAAAATCAGAGCTGTGGCTTTGTGAGAAATGACCAAAAAGTCATTTGGGCAAGAGGGAATTGGAGGTGGGGAGCAACATCAAAGGGAAGGAGTGGCTGGAGAGGCTGATCCTCGGGATGGGTCAGGGCTGGCTGGGCTTGGCACAGCCGGGGCTCTGAGGCTTGGAAAGCAGGCTGAGTAAAGGGATGAAAATCCCTAATTAGGGCCGTGCTGAGGGCAGGGGAAGCGTTGCTCACAGCTCAGGCGCCGCGGGTGTCTGGGGCCGACGGATCCTCGGGAGTTGTTGGGGAGAGCAAAGCTGGGGCTGGGAGCGGGTCTGGGCTTCTCGCGGGATTGGGGGTCCTGCCCTGGGAACCTGGGTGAGGGCACCTCCCTCAGCATGGATGGGATCCCCCAAAGGATGGGGTTCCCCCATGGATGGGATCCCCCTATGGATAGAATCCCCCTCTGGATGGGGTTCCCCCATGGATGGGATCCCCCTATGGATGGGGTTCCCCCATGGATGGAATCCCCCCATGGATGGGATCCCCCTATGGATAGAATCCCCCTCTGGATGGGGTTCCCCCATGGATGGATTCCCCACATGGATGGGGTTCCCCACATGGATGGGATCCCCCTATGGATAGAATCCCCCTCTGGATGGGGTTCCCCCATGGATGGGATCCCCCTCTGGATGGGGTTCCCCCATGGATGGAATCCCCACATGGATGGGATTCCCCCATGGATGGGATCCCCCTATGGATAGAATCCCCCTCTGGATGGGGTTCCCCCATGGATGGGATCCCCCTATGGATAGAATCCCCCTCTGGATGGGGTTCCCCCATGGATGGATTCCCCACATGGATGGGGTTCCCCACATGGATGGGATCCCCCTATGGATAGAATCCCCCTCTGGATGGGGTTCCCCCATGGATGGGATCCCCCTCTGGATGGGGTTCCCCCATGGATGGAATCCCCACATGGATGGGATTCCCCCATGGATGGGATCCCCCTATGGATAGAATCCCCCTCTGGATGGGGTTCCCCCATGGATGGGATCCCCCTATGGATAGAATCCCCCTCTGGATGGGGTTCCCCCATGGATGGGATCCCCCTATGGATGGATTCCCCACATGGATGGGATCCCCCTATGGATGGGGTTCCCCCATGGATGGATTCCCCCCATGGATGGGATCCCCCCATGGATGGGATCCCCCTCTGGATGGGGTTCCCCCATGGATGGGATCCCCCCATGGATGGGATCCCCCTCTGGATGGGATCTCCCTCTGGATGGAATCCCCCTCTGGATAGGGTTCCCCTATGGATGGATTCCCCACAGATGCAATCCCTCTGAATGGATTCCCATGGATGGAATCCCATATGAGTGGGATTCCCCTGGATGGATTCCCACTGATGGGATCCCCCGGATGGATTCACACAGATGCAATTCCCATGGATGGGATTCCCCCCTGGATGGGATCCCCTGGCTGGGATCCCCTGGCTGGATCCCCCTGGCTGGAATCCCCTGGCTGGGATCCCCTGGCTGGATCCCCCTGGCTGGGATCCCCTGGCTGGGATCCCCTGGCTGGGATCCCCCTGGCTGGATCCCCCTGGCTGGATCCCCCTGGCTGGATCCCCCTGGCTGGATCCCCCTGGCTGGGATCCCCCTGGCTGGGATCCCCCTGGCTGGATCCCCCTGGCTGGGATCCCCTTGGCTGGGATCCCCTGGCTGGATCCCCTGGCTGGATCCCCCTGGCTGGGATCCCCTGGGATGGGATCCCCTGGGATGGGATCCCCTGGCTGGGATCCCCCTGGCTGGATCCCCCTGGCTGGGATCCCCTTGGCTGGGATCCCCTGGCTGGATCCCCTGGCTGGATCCCCCTGGCTGGGATCCCCTGGCTGGATCCCCCTGGGTGGGATCCCTGGCTGGAATCCCCTGGCTGGATCCCCTGGCTGGATCCCCAGGGTGGATCCCCTGGGCGCAGGGATGCCTCTGGAGCCGGGTTTGTGTTCTCAGGGCTGCTCTTGCCTTGCAGGCATCGCGGGGAGCGCGGCCACGCTGCTGCACGACGCCGTGATGAATCCTGCCGAAGGTAATCCCGGGATTCCGGGCAGCGCTGCTCCCTCTGGGACACCCTCAGTGCCCCTGCCCGGCCAGAAATCCCTCCTGGCTCTTCTCCCTCTGCCCCTTGGCACGAACAGGAAGAAATCCAGGGCTGCCCCCAGACCTCCAACAGCAGCAAAGCCAGCGACCTCGTTCCTCTGTCCCTGGGGAGGAGAGGCAGAGCAGCCAGGAGGAATTAACTGATCCCTGGATCTCCTGGGGCTTTCCAGGGAGGTGTCACCTTTACGGTGTCACCTTTACTGTCACCGCTCTGCTGCTCCTTGGGGCAGTGGTTCTGGTTTTCCTGAAGCTTTGGCCTAAGCAAGCTGAGCTCAAGTTGTTGGACGAGCACACGGAGGGACTGTGAGGTTCCTGGCCAGGTGGAGTGGCAGGAGAAGGTCTCAGGAAAATGAGGATTAACAGGAAAATGCAGCTCGAGTGACAGTGCTGTCACCTCCCAGCTCCTCAGGGTCACTGGGTTGTGCTGAGTGGGCCCAGAGCTGGAATCTCTGAAGGAGAAACCTCCAGTGTATCAAATCCTTTTAATCCTACCCTGATTAAATAACTTAAATTAATTGGCCTTGCAAGTCAGTGGCAGTCACTCCGGCCAGGGAGGCTGAGGGGGTGTGTGACACCCCAGGTGATGCTCAGGTGTGAGTCCACCTTCCCCCCTCACTGCTGGGTCTGTGCATCCCCAGCGAGGGGCCTGAGCACCTGGCTTGATGGGGAGAGCTGAGGGTCATTAATTAACCCTGAGGAGAGGGGTCCATTAGAACTGGTGGGTCATTAATTAACCCTGAGGAGAGGGGTCCATTAGAACTGGTGGGGTCACTAATTAACCCTGAGGAGTTCATTAGAACTAGTGGGTCATTAATTGCCTGAGGAGAGGGGTTCATTAGAACGAAAAGGTCATTAATTAAGCCTGAGGAGAGGGGTTCATTAGGAAGTGAGCTGTGCTGAGCTCTGGGGGCACTGGGCAGCTCAGGGGGTCGGTTTGGATTGGGAAGGGAGGCTGGGGCTGGGCCTGGCATCACTCTGGGGGCTGTGCCAGCCAGACCTGACCCCACAGATCAGCAGTGTCCCTGTCCCCATTCCTGTCCCCATTCCTGTCCCAAATTCTGGGGGCACTGGGCAGCTCAGGGGGATCAGTTTGGATTGGGAAGGGAGGTCAGGGCTGTGCCAGCTGAGCAGTGTCCCTGTCCCCATTCCTGTCCCCAGCTCAGGGGGATCAGTTTGGATTGGGAAGGGAGGTCAGGGCTGTGCCAGCTGAGCCCAGCTGAGCAGTGTCCCTGTCCCCACGCTGTCCCCAGCTCAGGGGGTCGGTTTGGATTGGGAAGGGAGGTCAGGGCTGTTCCAGCTGAGCCCAGCTGAGCAGTGTCCCTGTCCCCACACTGTCCCCAGCTCAGGGGGATCAGTTTGGATTGGGAAGGGAGGTCAGGGCTGTGCCAGCTGAGCTGTGTCCCTGTCCCCATTCCTGTCCCCAGCTCAGGGGGATCAGTTTGGGTGGGGAAGGGAGGCCAGGGCTGTTCCAGCTGAGCCCAGCTGAGCAGTGTCCCTGTCCCCACGCTGTCCCCAGCTCAGGGGGATCAGTTTGGGTGGGGAAGGGAGGCCAGGGCTGTGCCAGCTGAGCCCAGCTGAGCTGTGTCCCTGTCCCCACGCTGTCCCCAGCTCAGGGGGATCAGTTTGGGTGGGGAAGGGAGGTCAGGGCTGTGCCAGCTGAGCAGTGTCCCTGTCCCCATTCCTGTCCCCAGCTCAGGGGGATCAGTTTGGGTGGGGAAGGGAGGCCGGGGCTGTGCCAGCTGAGCAGTGTCCCTGTCCCCATTCCTGTCCCCAGCTCAGGGGGTCGGTTTGGATTGGGAAGGGAGGCCGGGGCTGTTCCAGCTGAGCCCAGCTGAGCAGTGTCCCTGTCCCCACGCTGTCCCCGAGCAGTGGTGAAGCAGAGGCTGCAGATGTTCAACTCTCCGTACACGTCGGTGCTGGGCTGCGTGCGGACGGTGCAGAGGACCGAGGGCTTTGGAGCCTTCTACCGCAGCTACACCACGCAGCTGACCATGAACGTGCCCTTCCAGGCCATCCACTTCATCACCTACGAGCTGGTGCAGGAGCACCTGAACCCCCACCGCCACTACCAGCCCCAGTCCCACATCGTGGCCGGCGCCGTGGCCGGAGCCGTGGCCGCCGCCGCCACCACGCCCCTGGACGTGTGCAAGACGCTGCTCAACACGCAGGAGAACACGGCCCTGAGCTCCCTCAAGATCAAGGGGCACCTGTCGGGCATGGCCAACGCCTTCAGCACCGTGTACCAGCTGGGAGGGCTGCCCGGCTTCTTCAAAGGCGTCCAGGCTCGGGTCATTTACCAGATGCCCTCCACGGCCATCGCCTGGTCCGTGTACGAGTTCTTCAAGTACTTCCTCACCAAGCACGCGCTGGAGAAGAAATCGTCCTCGTGAGAGAGGAGCGGGAGCCGCCCCCGGCCTCCTCCCAGCCAGCCCAGCTGGAATTCTGCTGGATTCACGGCTCCAAATCTCCCTGCCTGTGGTTCCCGGGGTGCTCGGTCACCGAGTGTCCCCGGGGATTCCAGGGATTCCCTGTCACCGAGTGTCCCCGGGGATTCCCTGTCACCGAGTGTCCCTGGGGATTCCCTGTCACTGAGTGTCCCCGGGGATTCCCTGTCACTGAGTGTCTCCAGGGATTCCGGGGATTCCCTGTCACTGAGTGTCCCCGGGGATTCCCTGTCACTGAGTGTCCCGGGGATTCCGGGGATTCCCTGTCACCGAGTGTCCCCGGGGATTCCCTGTCACCGAGTGTCCCCGGGGATTCCAGGGATTCCCTGTCACCGAGTGTCCCCGGGGATTCCCTGTCACTGAGTGTCTCCAGGGATTCCCTGTCACCGAGTGTCCCTGGGGATTCCCTGTCACTGAGTGTCCCCAGGGATTCCGGGGATTCCCTGTCACTGAGTGTCCCCGGGGATTCCGGGGATTCCCTGTCACTGAGTGTCCCCAGGGATTCCCTGTCACCGAGTGTCCCTGGGGATTCCCTGTCACTGAGTGTCCCCGGGGATTCCGGGGATTCCCTGTCACCGAGTGTCCCTACGAGTGTCCCCAGGGATTCCCTGTCACTGAGTGTCCCCAGGGATTCCTGACCACTGAGTATCCCCAGGCATTCCCATGGCATGTCCCTGGGGATTCCCTGTCACTGAATGTCCCCAGGGATTCCCGGTCACCGAGTGTTCCCAGGGATTCCCATGGTGTCCCCAGGGATTCTCACAGTGTCCCTGGTGATTCCTGGTCACCAAGTGTCCCCAGGGATTCCTGATCACGGAATGTCCCCAGGCATTCCCATGGTGTCCCTGGGGATTCCCGGTCACTCAGTGTCCCCTGTGATTCCTGGTCACTCGGTGTCCCCAGGGATTCCATGGATTCCCTGTCACTGAGTGTCCTCTGTGATTCCTGGTCACCAAGTGTCCCCAGGGATTCCATGGATTCCCTGTCACTGAGTGTCCTCCGTGATTCCTGGTCACCAAGTGTCCCCAGGGATTCCCACAGTGTCCCTGGGGATTCCTGGTCACCAAGTGTCCCTGGGGATTCCGGGGATTCCCTGTCACCGAGTGTCCCTGTCACTCAGTGTCCCTGGGATTCCCACAGTGTCCCCAGAATTCCCAGTCACTCAGTGTCCCTGGGGATTCCACAGTGTCCCTGGGGATTCCTGGTCACTCAGTGTCCCTGGGATTCCCACAGTGTCCCCAGAATTCCCAGTCACTCAGTGTCCCTGGGGATTCCACAGTGTCCCCAGAATTCCCAGTCACTCAGTGTCCCAGGAATTCCCACAGTGTCCCCAGAATTCCCGGTCACTCAGTGTCCCAGGAATTCCCACAGTGTCCCCAGAATTCCCAGTCACTCAGTGTCCCTGGGGATTCCCACGGTGTCCCTGGGATTCCCACAGTGTCCCCAGAATTCCCAGTCACTCAGTGTCCCCTGTGATTCCCGGTCACTGGGTGCCCCTTTTTCTTCCTCAAACAACAACAAAAAGAGAGTTTATACAGACTTTGATATTAATATATATCTATTTAATAACTTTATTTGGAAGCAGTGAAATCACAAGCTTCTCTTTTTTTCTGGAAATAAGATGGAAGATGGAGTTTACTCCTTGCTGAAGGTTTAGGTTATCCAACCTAAACTGTTTTTTTTTTATTTTTTTTTTATTTTTTACAGCAGAGAAACAAAAACGTCCTGGCACAGAAGTTAATTTTATATAAATATAAAATAGCTGGATAATGTTTATCCTTTATTTTTCTATGTAGGCAGTTGGGTGGTTTTAAAATGCTTTTACAGCTGGGTGCAAAGCTGTTTAAAAAGGGCTCAGTTCTTCCCTCCTGTGAGGAAGACCCAAAATCACTGATTTTATGGCCAGATTGGCTTTAATTTCCCAGGTGGTGGCCTGGCTCCTCCTCTGGGTGTCAAGGTACTTGGAAACCCTTGAGGGGACAAGGAATGGGGACATGGCTTTGGGAACACGCGGGGCATCCCAAAATCCCAAATCTCAATTCCATTTTTTTTTTTTGGTAACTCTTGAAAATGTAGATTTTTAACCAATCTGATTTTACAATGGAAACTTGCTAAAGGTGCATTTTTATGGGGTGGGACAGCTGACCAGTGGAGTTTATTCCCAATTTTCCTCTCTGAAGCCCTGATCCCATTCCAGGCCCTCTCCTGGGATCCCCGGGGGGTTTCCTGCTCCCAGGAAAGGGAGATCCTGGAGCTGCTGTTTACAGAGTCCCTGGCAGCTCCAGAAACAGCCCCAAATCCTTGGGCAATTCCCAGTGCAGATCCAAAGGCACCTCCCAGCCCTGCCTGCTGCTCAGCCCTGTCCAGGAGGGACGAAAATCCCACCTGGAGGGACAAAATCCCACCTGGAGGGACAAAAATCCCACCTGGAGGGACAAAATCCCACCTGAGGGACAAAAATCCCACCTGGAGGGACAAAAATCCCACCTGGAGGGATGAAAATCCCACCTGGAGGGACAAAATCCCACCTGGAGGGATGAAAATCCCAACCTGGAGGGACAAAAATCCCACCTGGAGGGACAAAATCCCACCTGGAGGGACAAAAATCCCACCTGGAGAGGGAAAACCTGACCTGGAGGGACGAAAATCCCACCTGGAGGGACAAAATCCCACCTGGAGAGGGAAAACCTGACCTGGAGGGACAAAAATCCCACCTGGAGGGACAAAATCCCACCTGGAAGGACAAAATCCCACCTGGAGGGACAAAAATCCCACCTGGAGGGACAAAATCCCACCTGGAGGGACAAAATCCCACCTGGAGAGGGAAAACCAAACCTGGAGAGGGAAAATCCCACCTGGAGAGGGAAATCCCGACCTGCAGGAGCTCCTCATTCCCCGAGTTTGGTTTTCCTGCTTGGAATGCTGAGTGGGAAGGGTGGAAGCCTCCCTGCTCCAGCTGGGAATGGTTTTCCAAACCAAATTCCATCCTTCAGCTGCTCCTCTGGGAGTTCCCAAGGGATTTTGGAATCCTGGATGTGCAAATTCCAGTTCCAGGGTCCATGCCCCAATGGGAATTGCTCTTCCCAAAGCAAATTCCATCCTTTAACTGCTCCCTTGGGAGATCAGGAGGGAATTTTGGGATCCTGGAAGTGCAAATTTGAGTAACAGGATTCATTTCCCATTTGGGAATGGCTCTTCCAAAGCAAATTCCATGCTTTAACCTCTTACTTGGAAGATTTGGAGGGATTTTGGGATCCTGGATTTTCAAATTCCAGGGTCCATTTCCCATTTGAATCCAGGGATAAACTCCATCCTTCCCCAACCAAATTCCATCTGTCAGCTGCTCCTCTGGGAGTTCCCAAGGGATTTTTGGGATCCTGGATGTGCAAATTCCAACTCCAAGGTCCATTTCCCATTTGAATCCAGGAATAAACTCCATCCTTCCCCAACCAAATTCCATCTGTCAGCTGCTCCTCTGGGAGTTCCCAAGGGATTTTTGGGATCTTGGATGTGCAAATTCCAGTTCCAGGGTCCATTTCCCATTTGGGAATGGCTCTTCCCAAAACAAATTCCATCCTTAACTGCTCCTCTGGGAGTTCCCAAGGGATTTTTGGAATCCTGGATGTGCAAAAAAATTCCAACTCCAGGGTCCATTTCCCATTTGAATCCAGGGATAAATTCCATCCTTCCCCAACCAAATTTCATTTTGGGAATTTGAAGGGATTTGGGGATTGTGGATGTTCAAATTCCAGGGCCCATTTCCCATTTGAATCCAGGGATAAACTCCATCCTTCCCCAACCAAATTTCATTTTGGGAATTTGAAGGGATTTGGGGATTGTGGATGTTCAAATTCCAGGGCCCATTTCCCATTTGAATCCAGGGATAAATTCCATCCTTCCCCAACCAAATTTCATTTTGGGAATTTGAAGGGATTTGGGGATTGTGGATGTTCAAATTCCAGGGTCCATTTCCCATTTGAATCCAGGGATAAACTCCATCCTTCCCAAACCAAATTTCATTTTGGGAATTTGAAGGGATTTGGGGATTGTGGATGTTCAAATTCCAGGGCCCATTTCCCATTTGAATCCAGGGATAAACTCCATCCTTCCCAAACCAAATTTCATTTTGGGAATTTGAAGGGATTTGGGGATTGTGGATGTTCAAATTCCAGGGCCCATTTCCCATTTGAATCCAGGGATAAACTCCATCCTTCCCAAACCAAATCCCATCCTTGGGCAGCCAAGGAGGGATTTTTGGGATCTCTGGGGCTGGAATGTGCCCCTGGAGCTGTGCCATGCCCCAGGTCTGGTTTTGGGGGTGACCCCGAGCAGATCTGATCCTTTCCCCACAATTTTTGGAGCAGGAAAATGCAGGATCCCCCCTCGGGGTGCCGCGTGTGCCTTGTGGGAAGGATCCCGGTGTGAAATGAGCTTTTTGCTGCTTTTTTTGTGTGTCTTAACCCGAATTAAATCCCTCCACCAAAGGCTCCCTGTGCCTTAAAACGGGAAAATCCCGCCGGATTCTCCCGGATTTGCTGGGATTGGAGCAATCAGAGCTGGAATTGCTCCTCGAGAAACTGGAGAGTCACTCCCAGAGCCAGAACAGCCGGGAGAATTCCCGAGGAGAGGGAATTTGGGGAATTTAATGCTGAAGAGCCAAAATGTGGGAGAATTCCAGCTTTTGGTGCAGCCTCTGGAATTCCTCCTCTTCTTACGGATTCTCCTTGGATATTTCTGCCTTGGGAGAAGCTGAGCTCCTCCTTGGAGTAACCTTGGAGTAACCTTGGAGTAACCTTGGAGTAGGGACTGGCAAGGGGATTTTGGGAATCCCAGGAGAGGGGGAGATCCCGAGGGATGGGAACAGAAATGATCAGCCAGGATCTGTTGGGAATTCTCTCCTCCTCCGGCTGGGAGTGCGGAAATCCCTCCTGGAAAAGGAAAATCCCTCCTGGAAAAAGGAAAATCCCTTCTGGAAAAAGGAAAATCCCTCCTGGAAAAAGGGAAATCCCTC
Source organism: Lonchura striata (assembly GCF_050655825.1). Taxonomy (NCBI): domain Eukaryota; kingdom Metazoa; phylum Chordata; class Aves; order Passeriformes; family Estrildidae; genus Lonchura; species Lonchura striata. The sequence goes on from NC_140724.1 coordinate 3,741,028, forward strand.
CTGGAAAAAGGAAAATCCCTCCTGGAAAAAGGAAAATCCCTCCTGGAAAAAGGGAAATCCCTCCTGGAAAAGGAAAATCCCTCCTGGAAAAAGGAAAATTCCTTCTGGAAAAAGGAAAATCCTTTCATGGAGGAGGGAAATCCATTCTGGAAAAATGAAAATCCCTTCTGGATAAAGGAAAATCCCTTTTGGAAAAAGGAAAATCCTTTCTAGGAGGAGGGAATCCCATCCTGAGAAGAGAAAAATCCATTCTGGAAAAATGAAAATCCCTTCTGGAAGGAGGAAAATCCTTTCTGGGAGGAGGGAAATCCGTTCTGGAAAAAGGAAAATCCTTCTGGAAAAATAAAAATAATTTCTGGGAGGAGGGAAATCCTTCTGGAAAAAGGAAAATTCCTCCTGGAAAAAGGAAAATTCCTCCTGGGAAAAGGAAAATCCTTTCTGGAAAAAGGAAAATTCCTCCTGGGAAAAGGAAAATCCCTTCTTGGAGGAGGGAAATCCATTTTGGGAGGAGGGAAATCCACTCGGATGCTCCTGGGTATCCCAAAATCCCAGCCCAGTTCCCGTCATTCCAGAGGTCTCACCTGCAGCAGGAATATTTTTTATTTCCAATTTCCCAGCTGCTGGCGCTGGCTCTGCAGGGAAATCCCTTCCCAAATCCCTCCCCCATCCCAAAAATCCCTGCCGAGTTTGCCTTTGGAAGCTGTGCTGCAATTCTGAGCTGAAATCCTGGATTTTAGCGATTTTAGCGATTTTAGCGATTTTAGCTCAGTCTCTGACCCACAAACGCACAAAGTTCTTTAAGCGAGGGTGAGGAACTTTTCCAGTTCTTAATCCCTTTTTTTTTTTTTTTTTCCTTTGGATTTTTTGCCTTGGCAAAAATAAAATAAAATTTAAAAAAATAAATAAATAAATAAAAAGTTTTCTTCACTGTTTACCAATGCAGGATCCGGGTGTGAAATGCTGCTACAGTTGTGTCACTGGAGCTCGAGGAAATAATAAAAATATAAAATATCCTGATTTTTTTGTTGTATTTTTGGAGTCGGTGGTTGTTTTTCCTTGGGAATGAGGGAGGAGCTGGCTCATCCTCGAGGGAATGGTGCCTTCTAGCGATGCTCCCCGGGAGGAAAAAATTCCCCTGGGAGGGGAAAAAATCCAATTTGGGAAAAGGAAAATCCATCCTGGGAGGAGGGAAATCCATCCTGGGAGGGGGAAAATTCCCCTGGGAGGGGAAAAAATCCATTTTGGGAAAAGGAAAATCCATCCTGGGAGGAGGAAAATCCATCCTGGGAGGACGGAAATTCCCCTGGGAGGGGAAAAAATCCATTTTGGGAAAAGGAAAATCCATCCTGGGAGGGGGAAAATCCATCCTGGGAGGACGGAAATTCCCCTGGGAGGAGGAAAATCTGAACTGGGATGGGGAAAATCCAATTTGGGAAAAGGAAAATCCATCCTGGGAGGAGGAAAATTCTCCTGGGAGGGGGAAAAATCCATTTTGGGAAAAGGAAAATCCATCCTGGGAGGAGGAAAATTTCCCTGGGAGGAGGAAAATCTGAACTGGGAGGGGAAAAAATCCATTTTGGGAAAAGGAAAATCCATCCTGGGAGGAGGGAAATCCATTCTAGGAGGAGGAAAATCCATTCTGGGAGGAGGGAAATCCATCCTGGGAGGAGGAAAATTCTCCTGGGAGGAGGAAAATCCATCCTGGGAGAATGGAAATCCTTCTAGGAGGAGGAAAATCCATTCTGGGAAGAAGAAAATCCATCCTGGGAGGGGAAAAAATCCAATTTGGGAAAAGGAAAATCCATCCTGGGAGGAGGAAAATCCATTTTGGGAGAAGGAAAATCCATTCTGGGAAGAAGAAAATCCATCCTGGGAGGAGGGAAATTCCCCTGGGAAAAGGAAAATTCTTTCCAGGAGGCGGAAAATCCATTCTGGGAGGAGGAAAATTCTCCTGGGAGGGGGAAAATTCCTTCGAGGAGGAAGAAAATCCATTTTGGGTAAAGGAAAATCCATCCTGGGAGGAGGAAAATCCTTCTGGGAGGAGGGAAATTCCCCTGGGAAAAGGAAAATCTGAACTGGGAGGAGGAAAATCCATTTTAGAGGCAGGAAGATTCTTCTGGAAGGAGGAAAATCCATCCCGGGAAAAGGGAAATTCCCCTGGGAAAAGGGAAATCCTTCTGGGAGGGGGAAAATTCCTTCTAGGAGGAAGAAAATCCATGATGGGAGAAGGAAAATCCATTTTGGGAGGGGGAAAATCCATTTTGGGATCAGAAAATCCATTTTGGGAGGGGAAAATCCATTCTGGGATCAGAAAATCCATTTTGGGAGGAGGAAAATCTATTTTGGGATCAGAAAATCCATTTTGGGAGGGGAAAATCCATTTTGGGAGGGGAAAATCTATTTTGGGAGGGGGAAAATCCATTCTGGGATCAGAAAATCCATTTTGGGAGGGGAAAAATTCATTTTGGGAGGGGGAAAATCCATTTTGGGAGGGGAAAATCCATTCTGGGATCAGAAAATCCATTTTGGGAGGGGAAAATCCATTTTGGGAGGGGAAAATCCATTTTGGGAGGAGGAAAATCTATTTTGGGATCAGAAAATCCATTTTGGGAGGAGGAAAATCTATTTTGGGATCAGAAAATCCATTTTGGGAGGAGGAAAATCCATTTTGGGATCAGAAAATCCATTTTGGGAGGGGGAAAATCCATTTTGGGATCAGAAAATCCATTTTGGGAGGAGAAAATTTCTTTTGGGAGGGAAAAATAAATTTTGGGAGGGAAAAATAAATTTTGGGAGGAGGAAAATCCATGCTGGGAGGAGTTTTCCAGCCTGGCGCCGCTCCCGGGGCTCCTCTAGGAGCCGCTGGAGAGTTTCTGATCTCTCCTGGCCGGGAATTCGAATTCCCTGGAAGTTGAATTCCCTGAAATTTGAATTTCCTGGAATTTAATTCCCTGAAATTTGAATTCCCTGGAAGTTGAATTCCCTGAAATTTGAATTTCCTGGAATTTAATTCCCTGAAATTTGAATTCCCTGGAAGTTGGACTCCCTGGAATTTGAATTTTTGCTGCATGTTCTGTGCCACGGATATTCCCATTCCACAGGGGCAGCAGGAATTCCTCAGCTCCTTTGGGATTTTTGGAGTGGTTTTAGATCAAATTTGGGATTTTTGGGGCGGTTTTCCATAAAAATTGGGATTTTTGGGGCGGTTTTAGATAAAATTTGGGATTTTTGGTCTGTCCAAGTGCGCTGCAGCTCCCAGGATTTTGGAAGCAAAATTTTTTTGGACACCAAATTCTCATTTTCCACCCATTTCCTTCACGCCTGTTTTCCCCACTCACAATAAATTCTTTAGGAAATATCCAATATTTCCCCTTCCCTCCATAATTTTTACTGGATTTTCTTTTCCTTGGCACCTCCCCCTCCTCAGCCCCTTGGGAGCCGCTGAAAGGAAGGATTATTCCCTATTTATCCAGCATTTATCCATTATTTCTCCACGGTTTCTCCACTCCTCTCCTTTTGTCAGAAAGCAAATCAAATAATAATAAAAATCGAAATAAAGGTGATGGATGCAGCTCCCAGGAGTTTTTTGGAGAGTTCAGCTCCCCGCAGGCCGTGAAAATTTGATTTTTTTTTTTTTTTTTTTGCAAACCTCGGCAAAGGTGCAAAAAAAACCAGGAAAGCAGTGAAGAAAAAAACACTTTTGAAAAAACTTTTCTTTTATTTGGCCAAAGCAAGAAAACAAACCAAAAGCAGATTAAGAACTGCAAAATTCCCCATTCTCCCTTGAATAACTCCGTGCATTTGTGGCAGACAAAGTGGCGGAATTGGGTCAGAGACTGGGCTAAAATCAGGGATTTGGGGTCACAGTCTGGACTAAAATTCAGGATTTTTGGGGCCACAGACCAGGATAAAATCCAGGATTTGGGGTCCAGACCAGGCTAAAATCAGGGATTTGGGGTCACAGACTAAGCTAAAATTCAGGATTTTTGGGGCCACAGACCAGGATAAAATCAAGGATTTGGGATCCCAGACCGGGCTGAAATCCAGGATTTGGGGTCCCAGACCAGGCTAAAATCCAGGATTTGGGGTCCCAGACCAGGATAAAGGATTTGGGGTCCCAGACCAGGATAAAATTCAGGATTTGGGGTCCCAGACCAGGATAAAATCCAGGATTTGGGGTCCCAGACCAGGATAAAATCCAGGATTTGGGGTCCCAGACCAGGATAAAATCCAGGATTTGGAGTCCCAGACCAGGATAAAGGATTTGGGGTCCCAGACCAGGATAAAATTCAGGATTTGGGGTCCCAGACCAGGATAAAATCCAGGATTTGGGGTCCCAGACCAGGATAAAAATCCAGGATTTTCTCTCCGAATTTCTGCCCCGCTGCAGAGCACGCAGAGCCCTGCACAAAACACTTTCCCCGCTCCCAGAGCCGCTCGGGGGAGTTAAATCCCGTGGCCAAACACGAATTTCTTTGGTTTTTATTCCCTTTGCGGCCAAGTGTGGCAGAATCGGGGCAGGGGAAGGAGTGGCCGGAAAACTTTTCCCTCCTGGAGCCCTCCAAGACAAACAGGAGAGGGAAGGAGGTGAAATGTTTGTGTTCGTGCTCGCTCGCCCTGAAAAGCGGAATATTTGAGCAGAAGGCGAGATCAGGATCGGATGGGGCAACAAAAAGCACCGCGGGCCCAGCCCAGATCCTGGATTAACCCAGGGCAGCGCCCGGGATCGGGATCGGCGCCGGGAATTGGGGCTGCTCCGGCCCCAGGAGGGTCCCGGGAGGGGATGGAGGAGCTGGGGAGGGAAATGTCCCTGGGAATGTCCCTGGGAATGTCCTGAAGGGAAATGTCCCTGGGAATGTCCCTGGGAATGTCCTGAAGGGAAATGTCCCTGGAAATGTCCCTGGGAATGTCCTGAAGGGAAATGTCCCTGGGAATGTCCCTGGGAATGTCCTGAAGGGAAAGTGTCCCTGGAAATGTCCCGTGAGGGCTCTGGGGAAATGTCCCTGGAAATGTCCTGAAGGGAAATGTCCCTGGAAATGTCCTGTGAGGATTCTGAGGGAAATGTCCCTGGGAATGTCCTGTGAGGGCTCTGGGGAAATGTCCCTGGAAATGTCCTGAAGGGAAATGTCCCTGGAAATGTCCCTGGAAATGTCCTGAAGGGAAATGTCCCTGGGAATGTCCTGTGAGGATTCTGAGGGAAATGTCCCTGGAAATGTCCTGAAGGGAAATGTCCCTGGAAATGTCCTGTGAGGATTCTGAGGGAAATGTCCCTGGGAATGTCCCGTGAGGGTTCTGAGGGAATCTCCCTGGAAATGTCCTGAAGGAAAAGTGTCCCTGGAAATGTCCTGAAGGGAAATGTCCCTGGGAATGTCCTGTGAGGATTCTGAGGGAAATGTCCCTGGGAATGCCCCCTAAGGGTTCTGGGGAAATGTCCCTGGAAATGACCCGTGAGGGCTCTGGGGAAATGTCCCTGCAAATGTCCCCTAAGGGTTTTGGGGGAAAAAGTGTCTCTGGAAATGTCCCGTGAGGGTTCTGGGGAAAGCGTCCTTGCAAATGTCCTGTAGGGAAATCATCCCTGGAAATGTCCTGTGAGGGTTCTGGGGAAAGCGTCCTTGCAAATGTCCTGTAGGGAAATCGTCCCTGGAAATGTCCTGTGAGGGTTCCTCCCTGGGAATGGGATCCTGTCCAGGGAATGGGATCCATTCCTGGCAAAGGGATCTGGTCATGGGAAAGGGATCCTTCATGGGAAAGGGATCCAACCCTGGGAATGGGATCTTGTAATGGGAAAGGGATCTTGTTTTGGGAATGGCATCCAGTCCTGGGAATGGGATCTGGTCCTGGGAATGGGAGCCTGCTGTGGGAATGGGAGTCTGTCCAGGAATTGGGATCCTGTCATGGGAAAGGGATCTGGCCCTGGGAATGGGAGTCTGTCCAGGAATTGGGATCCTGTCTAGGGAAAATGACCCTGTCCTGGGAAAGGGCTCTGGTCATGGGAAAGGAAATTTGGTAATGGGAATGGGATCCTGTCCTGGGAATGAGATCCAGTCCTGGGAAAGGAATCCTGTTTTGGCAATGGGATCCTCTCCTGGGAATGAGATCCAGTCCTGGGAAAGGAATCCTGTTTTGGCAATGGGATCCAACATAGGGAAGGGTATCCTGTCCAGGGAAATGGTCCCTCTGGAAATATCCCTCTGGAATCTCCCTGTGGGAAGGCAGGGCCGGAGGGGATGTGTGCACTTTGCTCTCAAGTTTTGCCACCTTTTTTTTTGGAAATCTGGCTGTCCCAGAAACCCCTGGATGAGGTTTTTGGGACAGCCAAAAAACACTTTGCTGTTTGGCAGCAAAATTTGGATGCAACTGGATTAGGGAGCAGCGATGTGCCCAGCAGGAAATCTCAAATCCAGCCCCACTGTGGGGCCGAATTCCTGGGAATTCTGTGTGGCTGGTGCCTCCTGGGAATCCTGGAATCAGTGCTGGGAAAAGCCCTCGGTGGGAACAGAAGTGGGAGGATCCTCCCCTGATTCCAGCGGCATCCAGTGGGAAAATCCCGGGAGTCTCCCGGGTGTCCTTGCTGTCCCAACTCCCCCGGGATCATCCCAGGGACGCGGCTCTCCCTGGCAAAGGGGGCCCCGAGGGGGGAAAAAACCGGGAATTTCAACTGGAATGTTTGGATTGGGAAATCCCCAGCACAGAGGGAATGTTTGGGATCCAGGTGGAGAATATTCCTGGCTCCTCAGGGGGATTTTTGTGTGGGAGGCAGAGCTGGGTGCTGGGTCCCATCCTTGATTCCCATCCTTGATTCCCACCCTTTTCTTTTATTTCCATCCTTTTCCTTTATTTCCACCCCTTTTCCTTAATTTCTGCCTGTTTTCCCTTGATTTCCACCATTTTCCCTTTATTTCTACCCATTTTCCTTCATTTCCACCCTTCTTCCTTGATTTCTGTCCCTTTTCCTGCTCTTCTCCTGGGAGAACATCCCAAAGGATTCCTCCTCATTTCTGAAAGCTTTGCTGCTCTCCTGGGAGAACATCCCCCATCCCAAAGGATCCATTCCCAAGAGCTTTCCTTCTTTTCTGGGAGAACACCTCCACATCCCAAAGGATTCTTCCTCATTCCTGGCAGCTTTCCTGCTCTTCTCCTGGAGGAACATCCCGAAGGATTCATCCTTATTCCTGAAAGGTTTCCCACTCTTCTCCTGGGAGAGCATCCCCACATCCCAAAAGATCCATTCCCATTCCCGAGACCTTTCCTGCTCTTTTTTTTTTGGGAAAAGATCCCAAAGGATCCATCCTCATTCCCAAGAGCTTTCCTGCTCTCTCCTGGGAGAACATCCCCACATCCCAAAAGATCCATTCCCATTCCCAAGAGCTTTCCTGCTCTCCTGCAAGAACATCCTCACATCCCAAAGGATCCATTCCATTCCTGAGAGCTTTTCTGGGAGACCATCCCCACATCCCAAAGGATCCATTCCCATTCCCGAGCCCTTTCCTGCTCTCCCCTGGAGGATCCCCAGGGTTTCCTTGCCCTTCCCACCCCAAACCCATTCCCGGTGCCCTGCAAACCCTTCAGCCGAGGTTTTCCTTGGCTCCAGTCCCCGGATTCCTGCCAGGAATGTGGTTCAGGGCATGCAAATGTTGCTCAGCAGTTCCATTCTCCGCAGGCAGCCTCCTCCCTCCCTCTTGCATATTTTTGGGAGTTTTTTATCCTTTCAAGAAATGATTTGGCCCGGAGCAGGGGCAGCGTTGTGGCAGCGCCGGTCCTGGGATAATCCCGATGGAACGTGAGGGATTTGAAGGATGTTTTCCCTTCCCACACGGGCGCAAACAGGAATTCTGCTTCCTCAGGGCTGCTGGAACCCCCTGACTCTGGAGTCAGGTGTGGGATTTTCCCGGTGCCCATTAATCATTAATATTTATCCCCTGGGAATGATTGATGCCTTCACACTCCCCAGGGATTTCCTTATCAAACAGCTCGGCCCCTTTTTGTTTGTCCCGGTGCTTTGTGCTTGGAAAATAAAGGAGAAACCATCTGGAAGTGTGATTTATGTCCATAAAAACCCCCTTGGGATGGCAGGGGAGGAGGGAGGGCAGGGCTGAGGCAGCCGAGGGGTTTCTCCCAACAGAGCCGGGATGGATCCGGGCTGCTGCCCCATCCCTGCTCCAGCCGGACTCATCCCAGAATTTTTTTGGCAGGAATTTTTTTGGCACTTTGCTGTTTGGCAGCAAAATTTGGGATGCAGCTGGATTAGGGAGCAGGGGGATGCTCGGCAGGATTGTCCAGTGGGAAATCCCAAATCCAGCCCCGCTGTGGGGCCAGGGGTGTTCCTGCCCCAAAGGAATTTTCCCATCCCCAGTGATGGGATCAGGGCCTGCAGAGCTGGGATGGGCTCCACTTCCAGCTCCATTTCCCCATTTCATTCCTGCTTTGGGGTTTTTTTGGTAATTTTTTAATGAATTTACCAGAATAGAACCTAAACTGGGAACAAGGCAGGGATTGGGGCTGATTTTCCATCTGGGAAGAGCAGCAGGAGGGAGGGAGGGAGGGAGTGTGGGAGCAGCTGGACCGAGGTCATCCCTCCCCACCCTGCGAGGGGGAGCATCCACAGTGAGAATTCCCAGGACAAATCCCTGTATTTATGGTCCTAAAAAAACCCCCCAAAACTATCCCTGACTGGGATTCCAGGACTCTGGGAAGCAGGAGAAGAAATAACCAGGATGGGGCTTCCAAAACCCTGGATGGTGCTGAAATTGTGGGGTTTGGGGGTGATAAGGAAAGAATTTCACTTAGAAACTCTGGCTTTTGGGGAATAATCAGCTGGAAATGGGATCAGGGAATGCTCAGGGATGTTGTGCTGAAATTGTGGGGTTTGGGGTGACAAGGGAAGAATTTCACTTATAAATTACAACTTTTGGGGAATAATCAGCTGGAAATGGGATTGGGGGTTGCTCAGGGACGTATTTTCCTGGCTGGAGGAGGGATGGGGCAGGTTTGGGTGCTGAGCACCTAAAAATAGGGATGGATTTGGGGGATTTTGGGATAGTTCCTCACTCAAACCTCACTCCAAGGAGTTGTGTCCCAGTTTTTGGTGCTGCTGAGACACTCAAGGTCACTCACAGGATGAACAGGGATGGAAAGAACCCCAAAGCCAGGAGAAAAACCCCAAACCTGGGACAAAAGCCCAAATCCAGGACCAAAACCACAAACCTGGGACAGAAACCCCAAATCCTGGACCAAAACCCCAAATCCTGGACCAAAACCCCAAATCCTGGACCAAAACCCCAAATCCTGGACCAAAACCCCAAATCCTGGACCAAAACCCCAAATCCTGGACCAAAACCCCAAATCCTGGACCAAAACCCCAAATCCAGGACAAACCCCTCGCTCGTTCTTTGCTCAGGTCCTGCGGTTTTATTCCAAAGGATCCTGGAGCGGAGGGAGAGGGACCGGAACCAGGGAGAAAAGCAGAACTGCGGGATTTGGGGGAGGCAGAACTCCAGGATTTGGGGGAGCAGAACTGCGGGATTTGGGGGAGCAGAACTGCGGGATTTTGGGGAGCAGAACTGTGGGATTTGGGGAAGCAGAACTGCGGGATTTGGGGAGGCGGAACTGCGGGATTTGGGGGAGCAGAACTGTGGGATTTGGGGAAGCAGAACTCCGGGATTTGGGGAGGCAGAACTCCAGGATTTGGGGAGGCGGAACTGCGGGATTTGGGGGAGCAGAACTGTGGGATTTGGGGAAGTGGAACTGTGGGATTTGGGGAGGCAGAACTGCGGGATTTGGGGAAGAGGAACTGCGGGATTTGGGGGAGCAGAACTGCGGGATTTGGGGAAGATTTTGGGATCTGGGGCAGAGGAGGAGATTTGGGGTTGGAAACCCTGAGCAGCAAAAAAAAAAAATCAGCTGAGACAGGGACATTTCCCCAAAGGAGCACCCAGAAATTCAGTTTAGAGCTCATTTTGAATTTAGATCTCATTTTCAGTTTTGATCTAATTTTTAGTTTAGGTCTCATTTTCAGTTCAGATTTTATTTTCAGTTTCGGCCCCATTTTTAGTTTAGATCTCATTTTCGGTTTAGATTTAATTGTCAGTTTAGATCTCATTTCCAGTTTAGACCTCAATTTTAGTTTAGTTTTATTTTCAGTTTCGATTTTTCCTGTTTAAATCTAATTTCTATTTTGGATCTCATTTCCAGTTTAGATTTCATTTCCAGTTTAGATTTCATTTTCAGTTTATTTTCCAGTTCAGATCTCATTGCCAGCTCAGATCTCATTTCCAGTTTAGATCTCATTTCCAGCTTAGTTCTGATTTTCAGTTCAGATCTCATTTCTAGTTTAGATTTAATTCTCAGTTTAGATTTAATTTCCAGCTCAGATCTCATTCCCAGCTCAATCCCCTTTTCCCAGCCCAGCCCGGTCCCTCCCAGTGGAACATTCCCAGCCCAGCCCGTGCAGTGCGGGATGCTCCGAGCCGGGTTTAGCTAAACTCGGTGTTTGAGCCGGGTTTAGTTAAACTTGGTGCCTGTCCGAACCGGTTTTAGTTAAGCTCGGTGTCAGAGCCCGAGTTTGAGCCGGGTTTAGTTAAGCTCGGTGTCTGTGCCGGGTTTAGCTAAGCTCGGTGTCTGTGCCGGGTTTAGTTAAGCTCGATGTCCGAGCCGGGTTTAGCTAAACTCGGTGTCCGAGCCGGGTTTAGTTAAGCTCGGTGTCTGTGCCGGGTTTAGTTAAACTCGGTGTCCGAGCCGGGTTTAGCTAAACTCGGTGTCTGTGCCGGGTTTAGCTAAACTCGGTGTCAGAGCCGGGTTTAGTTAAGCTCGGTGTCTGTGCCGGGTTTAGCTAAACTCGGTGTCAGAGCCGGGTTTAGTTAAGCTCGGTGTCCGTGCCGGGTTTAGCTAAACTCGGTGTCCGAGCGGGTTTAGTTAAGCTCGGTGTCTGTGCCGGGTTTAGCTAAACTCGATGTCCAAGCCGGGTTTAGTTAAGCTCGGTGTCTGTGCCGGGTTTAGTTAAGCTGGGTGTCCGAGCCAGGTTTAGCTAAACTCGGTGTTTGAGCCGGGTTTAGTTAAACTTGGTGCCTGTCCGAACCGGTTTTAGTTAAGCTCGGTGTCAGAGCCCGAGTTTGAGCCGGGTTTAGTTAAGCTCGGTGTCTGTGCCCGGGTTTGTGCCGGGTTTAGCTAAACTCGGTGTCTGTGTCGGTTTTAGTTAAGCTCGGTGTCCGAGCCGGGTTTAGTTAAGCTCGGTGTCTGTGCCGGGTTTAGTTAAACTCGGTGTCCGAGCCGGGTTTAGTTAAGTTCGGTGTCCGAGCCGGGTTTAGTTAAACTCGATGTCCAAGCCGGGTTTAGTTAAACTCGATGTCCGAGCCGGGTTTAGCTAAGCTCGGGGAGCGAAAGGCGCGCGGTTCGGGCAGAGGCGCTCCCAGCTCAGTTAATTGAATTAATTAACAAACATGCAGCGGTTTCTGCTGTTCCCGAGCCGGGAGGAGATGTCCGTCCGTCCTTCCCTGCCTCTGGAATCCGCCATCCCGGCACTGCCCGATAGCAAAAGTTACTTTTTATTTTGAGACAATCCCAAAGCCGCGGCTCGGCCTCCAAAAGTTCTGATTTATCCAGAAATTCTGATAGCGAGAGAAAACTTCCCAGCTCCTGAGCCCGCGTGTCCTCCACTCCCTGCCCTCCCTTCCCCTGGAATTTCACCCCTGGAATTTTTGCCTCCTCTGCGTGGGAGCGCACGATTCACCAGGAAAAAGAGAAATCCCAAAAAAATCCCGTGAAAAAAGGGGGGAAATCCGGGCAGAAATCCCAAAAAGTCCTGTGAAAAAAAGGGGAAAAACCGCCCAAAAAAAATCCCGTGGAAAAAGGGGGAAATCCGCCAAAAAAATCCCGTGGAAAAAGGGGGAAATCCGGGCAGAAATCCCAAAAAGTCCTGTGAAAAAAAAGGGAAAATCCGCCCCAAAAATCACGTGGAAAAAGAGGGAAATCCGGGCAGAAATCCCCAAAAATCCTGTGGAAAAAGGGGAAATCCGGGCAGAAATCCCCAAAAATCCTGTGGAAAAAGGGGGAAATCCGGGCAGAAATCCCCAAAAATCCTGTGGAAAAAGGGAAAATCCGGGCAGTTCCTTCCCGTTCTTTGTTGGCTGCGTTTCCCTGCTCCAAGAGGGATTTTCGTGGGAAGAGCAGGAATCAGAGGAACATTCCCGGAGCTTCCCAGGGAAGGAACCTCGGTGGATTTTTGCTTTGCTGAGCCACTCCAGCTGCCAAAATGCATTTCCAGCTGAGAAAACCCATTCAAATTCATTTAAGGAAGCATCCAGGAAATATGGAAGGAAGTATTCAGGAAATATTTCAATTAATATTCAGGAAATATTTCGGAAAATATTCCTTCATGTCTAGTGTAAAAAGGAAATAATAAAGGAAATCGCCTTTATTCCCACACTTTTCCCATGGAACTGGTCACACTTTAAGTGCAATTCGATTTTAAAATGTTACATTTTTGCTGTTCTGCGAGCGCAAATGGGATTTTTTTTCCCCCCTAAAAACGACCCGTTGGGATCTTCCTGCTGCTGTTGTGGTGACCCAGCGCTGGGAATTCCATGGAATTCCGGGGTGATTTCCCTTGGAAAAATACAGTTTTAGGTGGAGCCCTGGAGCCGCTGCCGCTTTGCCAGCACCCGGATATGCAAAGCTCGTCTGTCACTGCCCCATTGTCCCTCGCGGGTGGCACCCGGGCCACCTCCGGGTGGCACTGCCAGGGACGGGGCAGCCCCGAGTCCCTGCGGATTCCCAGGGAGTTGCCATCCAACCCTGAATTAAGTGGAATTAAAACGTTGGTTTGGTTTTTTTTTCTGGTTATTTCAGTGTTGGTGGTCACAGAGGTTTGTGCTGCCGCTGAAAATCCCGCCCCAATCTCCTCTAGGAAGAGCAACAGAGTTAAACCACCCCAAATTTAGGGAAAAAATGATATTTTCCACCTAAAAATGTGGTTTCTACCAGGAGGGGCTCCAAGCCCTGTCCAGCCTGGATTTGGGCACTTCCAGGCATGGAGCAGTCATGGATTCCTGGGAATTCTCAGAGCATTGCAATCAAACACTGAATTAATTGTTATTAAAATGTTTGGCTTATTTTTAGTTATTTCAGTGTTAGTGAGGATCAAACTTTGAGCTGCCACTACTGCCAATCCCTCTGCTCTGAAATTAAGGAAAAACTGGGGATTTTCATCCCAAAAAAGCAGTTTTTACCAGGAGGAGCTCCAGGGATTCCCCAGGGCAGGTAGGGCCAGGCACCCTCAGCTCCAGCCTGGATTTGGGCACTTCCAGGCATGGAGCAGCCACGGATTCCCTGGGAATTCCCAGAACATTGCAATCAAACACTGAATTAATTGTTATTAAAATTTTTGGCTTCTTTTGGTTATTTCAGTGTTGGTGGCCACAGAGGTTTGTGCTGCCGCTGAAAATCCCGCCTAAGGAAGAGCAACACAGAGTTAAACCACCCCAAATTTAGGGAAAAAAAATTATATTTTCCACCTAAAAATGTGGTTTCTACCAGGAGGGGCTCCCAGCCCTGTCCAGCCTGGATTTGGGCACTTCCAGGCATGGAGCAGTCATGGATTCCTGGGAATTCCCAGAGCATTGCCATCAAAAACTGAATTAAGTGCAACCAAATTTTTTGTTTTTCTTTGGACAGCATTCTTTACCACTACAAAAGGCTGTCACTGCAATCCCTCCCCTCTGCATTGAAGGAAAACCCAAATCTTTCAGATCTTTCCACCCAAAAAATCCATTTCTACCAGGAGGGGCTCCAAGAATTGATGTAGAGGCAGGGCAGGTAGGGCCAAGCACCCTCAGCTCCAGCCTGGATTTGGGCACTTCCAGGCATGGAGCAGCCACGGATTCCCTGGGAATTCCCAGAGCACTGAAATTAATTTTTTTTTCAGTTATTTCAGCGTTAATGGCGAGAAATTTCACGCTGCTGCTACAAGATGCTGTCACTGCAATCCCTCCCCTTGGACTGAAGTTACAACCAGACCTTTTCCACCCAAAAAATCCATTTCTACCAGGAGGGGCTCCAGGAATGGACGTAGTAGAGGCAGGGCAGGTAGGGCCAAGCACCCTCAGCTCCAGCCTGGATTTGGGCACTTCCAGGCATGGAGAGCCACAGATCCCTGGGAATTCCCAGAGCATTGCCATCAAAAACCGAATTAAGTGCAACCAAAACTTTTGTTTTTCTTTGGACAGCATTCTCTACCGCTATGAAAGGCTGTCACTGCAATCCCTCCCCTTGGACTGAAGTTACAACCAGATCTTTTCCACCCAAAAAATCCATTTCTACCAGGAAGGGCTCCAGGAATGGACATAGTAGAGGCAGGGCAGGTAGGGCCAGGCGCCCCTGAGCGCCAGCAGCGACATTCCCGGGAATTCTGGCGCTTCCTGCCGCGAGTCCGAGCGGCTCATCCCGGCCACCGCCTGTTTCCTCTTGGTCTTGTACCTCCTGTTCTGGAACCAGATCTTCACCTGGGTCTCGGTGAGCTGCAGGTGCCGGGCCAGGTGCGCTCGCTCCGGGGCTGACAGGTATTTCTGGTGGCTGAATTTGCGCTCCAGTTCGATCACCTGGCTGTGCGAAAAGGCGGCTCGGGAGCGTTTGCCCTGCCGGGGAGGCCGCGCGGCCACGGGGGAACGCTCGGGCACGAACGGCTCCGCCGGGGCGTCTGCCGGGGAAAAAGTGGGAAAGAAGCGCTTGGGAAAATCCCCGCCTGGATAAAAACCTCCACATGGAGAAATACCCCCACTTGGATAAAAATCCCACTGGGATAAAAATTCCCACCTGGACAAAAATCTCCATCTGGCCTAAAATCCCCACCTGGATAAACATTCCCACCTGGACGAAAATCTCCACCTGGATAAAAATCCCCACTTGGAGAAACATCCCTGACCCAAGCTCAGAACTCCTGATCCATCCCTGACCCAAGCTCAGACATTCCTGATCCATCCCTGATCCATCCCTGATCCATCCCTGACCCAAACTCAGACATTCCTGATCCATCCCTAATCCATTCCAGATAATTTCCCGTTCCATTCCCAATCAATTTCTGATCAGTCCCTGATCCATTCCTCAAACCAAGCACAGACTTTCCTGATCCATTCTTGATCCATCCCTGATCCATTCCCGATCCATTCCCAATCATTTCCCAATCCATCCCTCATCCATCCCTGCTCCATCCCTGCTCCATCCCCGCTCCATCCCTGATCCATCCCCGCTCCATCCCTGATCCAGCCCTGATCTATTCCCAATCCATCCCAGCCCTGATTATTCCAAATAATTTCTCAATCCATCCCTGATCCATCCCAGTCCATTCCTGATCAATCTCTCATCCATCCCTGATCCATTCCCGATGAACTCCTGATCACTTCCCGATCCATCTGTGATCCGTTCCCGATAAATTTCCCGATCCATCCCCGCTCCATCCCTGCTCCCTTCCCGCTCCATCCCTGCTCCCTTCCCGCTCCATCCCGGCTCCCTTCCCGCTCCATCCCTGATCCATCCCCCTCCCTTCCCGCTCCCTCCCCGCTCCCTTCCCGCTCCATCCCGGCTCCATCCCGGCTCCATCCCCGCTCCATCCCTGATCCATCCCGGCTCCATCCCGTCTCTATCCCCGCTCCCTTCCCGCTCCCTTCCCGCTCCATCCCCGCTCCATCCCCGGCTCCATCCCCGGCTCCATCCCCGGCTCCATCCCCGCTCCATCCCCGCTCCGTCCCCGCTCCCTTCCCGCTCCATCCCTGATCCATCCCCACTCCATCCCCGCTCCCTTCCCGCTCCATCCCCGCTCCCTCCCCGCTCCCTCCCCGCTCCATCCCGTCTCTATCCCCGCTCCATCCCGTCTCTATCCCCGCTCCATCCCGTCTCTATCCCCGCTCCCTTCCCGCTCCCTCCCGCTCCATCCCCGCCCCGGTGCGGCCGCTCCGCCGTCTCCCGCCCGCTCCCGTTACCTGTGTGGGGTCCCTGCGCTGTCCCCGCGGCTCCGGAGCTCCGGGGACCCCCGGGGGTCGCTCCCGCTCCCAGCCCGGCATTCCCGGGGCTCTCCGGGCTGCCCGCTCCCAGCCCCGCATTCCCGGGGCTCTCCCGGCTGCCCGCTCCCAGCCCCGCATTCCCGGGGCTCTCCCGGCTGCCCGCTCCCAGCCCCGCATTCCCGGGGCTCTCGGGCGCATCGCAGAGGATGTCCTGGATGAGGAAGGACGCGCGGGGCCTGGCGGGGCCGGCCCGGGGCTGCGGGTCTGCCCCGGGGGAGCCGCTCATGGCCGGGGGGCTGCGGGCCGCGCCCCGCCGCTCATGCCCCGCTCCTGCCGCTGCCCGCGGCTCGCTGCATCCCCGCCCGGCCCGGCCCCGCATTTATCCGGCCCGGGCCAAACCTCCCGGGGCTGATTGGAGCGCCGGGCCCGGTTCACGCCCTTGGCTCCCGCCGGCCCTGGGGCCGCCGCCCCGTCCCGGCTGCTCGGGGCGTCCCTCCCGGGGATCTGGGGGTCACCGCCGCCCCTCAGCGCCTCCCTCGCTTCCTTTGCTCACGGATCCCACCCCGGAGCTGGAGACGGGAGAGAATTTTGGGATCAAAATGCGTCCACGCCGGGTTGTTTTTGGGGAGAGCATCCTTGGAGGATGTTGTGCATGCAGCGCCCCAGTGCCAGCCCTGCTTCCCTTCGCTTATGGGGGCGATTTCCAGCCCTGGGCTCTTCGGGAAAACGCTGCTTTCAGAAGGGAAAGCGGAAAAAGAAAATGTTTGGGTGGGTTTAAATTTATTTTGAGGGTCTTCCTCAAACGGCTGCACTTTGATGCACTCTGAAAACGGGAAAATGTCAAAGAGGTTTTTGTCAGCGGCTCCCACGAGAGCTTGGGGATGATTTTAAAGCCGGGGAGAGCAGCTCCAGAGGCAAATTCTGGCATGGAAAAAGCTGAAGGTTTCAGCCTGACCCTCAGACTAATTCCTCAATTCATTAAGAAGCCTGAACACCTTTTACAACACCCAAAAGGAGCAAAACCTTCCCAAATCCAAGAAAAACCACGAAGGGAGCTGCCTGCTAGAACAAATCCTCTCCTGAGGACCGGATTCATTTGTGGTTGTTCTTCCAGAGTTTCTGTTTGGAAAACAACCCCAAAAAGGGGAAAAAATCAGCCTCGGGACCCCCAGATGTGGGGAACACGGGATTAAAAATTCACCCTGTGCCATCCCAAGGCAAATCCACCTCCTGAGGAAGATCCCGTGGGAGCTCTGGTGATGCTCATGAGCAGAATCCCCGGGAATTGCGGGCGTTTTATATTGAAATAAATCTCTAAATACGAATTTCTCAGGGACCTCCTCCAGCTCTGCTGCCTCCAAACCCCTTTTCCTGCTGGAATATCAGCACTGATCCCTTCTTTTATTCCCAAACCCAGCCCCTCCAGCCGCTAAACCCGGGCCTGTTGGGTTTTTTTTTACCCTTAAAAAGGGAAACAAAAGATTTCCCTCAAATCCCCTGCGGACTTTGTTGATTTTTCAGGAGGTGTTTGGTTACAGCCGCCTCAAGCCGCCAGCCGGTTGTGCAAACGTGCCCCAAACTCGGATTTTCCAGCCTTTTTTCCTTCTGCAGCCTCTGGTTTGGGAATTATCCCCCTCCCAAACTCACGGAGCGCTTGGAAAACTCAGCAGCTCCAAAGGCTCTGCCTGGTTTTAGGGAATTTGGGAAGAGTTATGAAGGAATTTGGAATAGTCTGAGCTGGAAGGGACCCGCGGGGATGAGCGAGTCCAAATCCCGGCCCTGCCCTGGGCAATCCCAACAATCCCGTCCCGGAGCTCCTCCAGCTCTCACGATTCCCATTTCCAGGCGTTTTTTCCTGAGGGAAGCAATTTCCCTCCTTGATTTCTGCCTTAATTTGGGGGAGTTTCCTGGGATTTGCCGCGGTTTGTGGCTGAACCTCCAAGGAAATCTCCCGGTGTTGGTCGGGATTCCAGGTGATCCCAGAGGAATTCCCAGTGCCAGCAGCAATTCCCAGCGCGGGGAAAAGGGAAAATCCCTGAGGAACTGCAGGAAAAGGGAAAATCCCTGAGGAACTGCAGGGGAAAGGAATGCCCTGTGGAATTGCAGGGAAAAGGGAATTCTTTGTGGAATTGCAGGGAAAAGGAATTCCCTGTGGAATTGAAGGGAAAAGGAATTCCCTGTGGAATTGAAGGGAAAAGGGAATTCCCTGTGGAATTGCAGGGAAAGGGAAAACCCCTGTGGAACTGCAGGAAAAGAGAAAATATCTGTGGAATTGTAGGGAAAGGGATTCCCTGTGGAATTGCAGGGAAAGGGAAAACCCCTGTGGAACCGCAGTAAAAGGGATTCCCTGTAGAATTGAAGGGAAAAGGAATTCCCCGTGGAACTGCAGGGAAAAGGAATTCCCTGTGGTAAAATTCAAAACACAAAGTGAGAAATGACAAGAGAGCGAAAACACGATTTCACCGATCAGTTTTTATTTGCAAATAATAATAATAATAATAATCATAGTAACAACCATATTAATAATAAAGGCAGAAATCGATACCTGTGTTGGGAGTCATTAAGAAAAACAAATCTAGAAATAAAATTTCTAAACTTTAGAAATAAATCTAGAAAACACATGAACACAAAGCATTAAATATTGTCCATTTAAAAAAGCGCAGGGATGTGCACGGCTCTTATTTTCCAGTTATCCCGAGGAAGGAAAAGCAATGTCCGGGTGGCATCCTGGGGGAGCAAATCCCTCGGGACGGGAAGGGCCAGACTCCAGATGATTGTGCTTCACAATCGATCATTTCTAATTGTCGCGTGCCCAAAGTCTCCGCGCTGTGGGGCAGCGTCCCCGGGGTCGTTCCGCTCCCCGGGCCGGCAGCAATCCCTCGGCTTCGCTCCTGTCCGGTCGGGGCCGGGCTCTGGAGCAGCGGAGCTCCCCCGGCGCCTTTTCGCCGCTCAGCCCCGGCTCCCCGCGCCGATTCCCGCAGGCGGAGCCGGCGGCTGGCGCTGGGCACGGCCGGCGGTGCCAGCCGGGCGCACCCCGGGGTACCCCAGAGCGCCGCCGCCGCGGAAGGAGCCGCGGGGAAAAGCGCCTGGAATTCCAGCGGGAGGAACCGCGCAGGGAGCAATGCCACGAGGAGCAATCCCTCGAGGAGGAATTGCCGGCAAGGGCCGGGAGCCCCCCAGGCAGGGTTTGCCGTCCCGCACCAGCACCGGCACCGGCACCCGGCGCGGCGGCGGCGCGGGCGGCGCCGGGCACCGCTCCGGCCGCTGCCT
Source organism: Lonchura striata (assembly GCF_050655825.1). Taxonomy (NCBI): domain Eukaryota; kingdom Metazoa; phylum Chordata; class Aves; order Passeriformes; family Estrildidae; genus Lonchura; species Lonchura striata. The sequence continues at coordinate 3,760,287 of NC_140724.1, forward strand.
CTTGCTCTTGTAGCGCCGGTTCTGGAACCAGATCTTCACCTGCGTGGGGCTGAGCTGCAGGAGCCCCGCCAGCTGCTCCCGCTCGGGCCCCGACAGGTATTTCTGCCGCTGGAAGCGCCGCTCCAGCTCCAGCAGCTGAGCCTGCGAGAACAGAACGCGCGGCCGCCGCCGCGGCCCCGGAGCCCGGCCGGGCTCCCCCGGCTTCGCCTCGGCCTCAAAGCTCCGGGCGAGCAGAGGTTTTCCTGCCGCAGGGGGAAAAATAAAGCGGGGTCAGCCCTAAATCCAGCTCTGATCTCAGCGAGAGGGAGGGATCAAATGGGGAATGGCAAAAGTAAAGCAAAGTCAGCCCCAAATCCAGCTCTGATCCCGGAGAGAGGGAGGGATCAAATGGGGAATGGCAAAAATAAAGAAAAATAAAGAAAAGTAAAGAAAAATAAAGAAAAATAAAGAAAAATAAAATAAAGAAAAATAAAGAGAAGTCAGCCCCAAATCCATCTCTGTTCCCGGAGAAAGGGAGGGATCAAATGGAATGGGGAATGGCAAAAATAAAGCAAAGTCAGTCCCAAATTCAGCTCTGATCCCAGCGAGAGGGAGGGATCAAATGGGGAATGGCAAAAATAAAGCAAAGTCAGCCCCAAATCCAGCTCTGATCCCGGAGAGAGGGAGGGATCAAATGGAATGGGGAATGGCAAAAATAAAGCAAAGTCAGTCCCAAATCCAGGTCTGATCCCAGCGAGAGGCAGTAATCAAATCGGGAATGGCACCCCTTGGGAATAGGATGGAGTAGGGCTGACAGTTTGTAAAGTCTGATACTTGATAAATTTAATATGAATTTCCCCGTGATATTTATTGAGAATTCAATAAAATCCTTTTTTTTTTTTTTTTCTTCCCTCTCCTAATGATGTTTTGCCACCGTTGTCCGAGAGACACAAAGAAAGGCGGGCACACAGCAGGTTCGAGTATTCCAGACCCCGAAATCCCCTTTTCCCACCATTCTGCTGTGGAATCCAGACCTCCGGCAGGATCTGCCTCCAGCTCCAGGAAAGGAGAATCCCACATTTGTCTGAATTTCGGAAAAAAAAAAAAAAAACCCACCAAAACCACCAGCAAAAAACCAACAAAACAAAACAAAACAAAACTCCGAAGGAGCGGAGGAGGGAAAATCATTAATTCTGAGTCGCTGCTTTGGGGGATTTCTGATTTGCTGGGGATTTGCGCGGCAGAGCAGCAGCCGGGATCAGGTCCAGCTCCGGCTGGGATGCTCTGGGATACCTCGGCAGGGAATTTGGGAGTTCCAGGGGTGCTGGATGGTGGAAGGGGTGAAGGGGACAGAATCCTCCCCTGTCCCATCCCTGTCCCATCCCTGTCCCTGTCCCATCCCTGTCCCATCCCTGTCCCTGTCCCTGTCCCTGTCCCATCCCTGTCCCTGTCCCTGTCCCTGTCCCTGTCCCTTGTCCCTGTCCCTGTCCCTGTCCCTGTCCCTGTCCCTGTCCCATCCCTGTCCCTGTCCCTGTCCCTGTCCCTGTCCCATCCCTGTCCCTGTCCCTTTCCCTGTCCCTGTCCCATCCCTGTCCCTGTCCCTGTCCCTGTCCCTGTCCCTGTCCCTGTCCCTGTCCCTGTCCCTGTCCCTGTCCCTGTCCCTGTCCCATCCCTGTCCCTGTCCCTGTCCCTGTCCCTGTCCCAGTCTGCCCAGTGCTCCCGCTCTGCCCCCGCTGCTTTCCGCGCTCTGCCGCCGCCGGGCCTCGGGGAAACGGGAGCAGAGGAAATTTTTGGGATTTTTTGCTGCGGGCAGAAGCTCCGATCCCCCCTCGGGGATCCTCGGCGCTCCCGGGCCCGGGCGTGTCCCCAGCGGGGCCAGCTCACGGAGCGCGACACCGCGGTGCCATCGAAAGGGGTGGCGATGGGTGACCTCGGGCAGGGAAAACCCCTCGAAATCCCAAATCCACCCCCAGCCCCATCCACCCCCGGATCGGCCCGTTTCCCCCAGGGCAGCCGGAGCAGCGGGGATGCGCGGGGGATGCGCGGGGGATGCTCGGGGGATGCGCGGGGATGCCCGAAAATGCTCCAAACCAGGGGATAAAAAACAGTGGGAAAAGGGAAAAGGGAGGAAAAAGGAGAACCACCGGCACCGGCGGGTGCGAGGATGCCGCGCTGCCCTCGGGATCCGCGCCGGGGGAACGCGAGCGGCTCCGCGGGGTCCCCCCGGTGCTTCCTGCGCCCGTCTCCGCGGGGTCCCGCGGGCACTTACGCGGCCGCGGCTCGTCCTGCCCGGCGGGGCTGCGGGCGGCTCGGGCCGGGGGGGCGGCTCGGGGACCCCCGGGAGCCTCCAGGCTGAGGATGTGCCTCACCGAGAAGGGCGTGGGCAGCATCTCCGGGCGCGGGGGGCGCGGGGCTGCCGCGGCCACCGAGCGCCGCCGGCCCCGAGCCACGGAGCGCCCCCGGCCCGGGGGGGGTCCCCGGGGGTCCGGGGATGGAGGGGACGGAGGGGATGGAGGGACAGTGCCGGGAGGGCTCTCCCTGCCGCCCGGGGTGCTCCGGCTCCCCATGCGCTGCCCCCTGAGCCGCGAGGAAGGAGCAGCCCCTTCCCTGCGTGTTTCCAAAACAAGGGAAGCGGGAAGGAGCGCAGGGAGGGGGGCAGGGGGTGCCGGGCTTTGGGCTGAGCCGCAATAAAACAAATCCAGTCCATTTGAGCTCCATTAAGGTCGCATTAGCGAGCGGCTCCGGCAGATAAGCGCTGATAAGGAGCGCGGACCACCAAGCTCCTGCGGGAGGGGGGGGGACGCTGGGACGGGGACGTGGGACAGCTTCGGGCCCCAGTTCCCTCCCAGTTTGTCCCAGTTTGTCCCAGTTTGTCCCAGTTTGTCCCAGCGCTTCCTCGGCTGAGCTAGCAGAGCTTTTCCAGGGCATGGAGAGGGGCGAAGGTACCCCCATGAATTTGGGCAGCGGGGTCGGGTCCTGGCACGCCGTGGGACAGCGGGGGAGGTCCTGGGGGAGCCCCTCGGGCCGTGGGGCGATGCTGGGCCTTATCTGAGCGCAGGGAGCGGCGATTTCAATTAAAATTCCTGGCCGGGCTCGGGGCTGGTGTTCGCTGATAGCCCTGACAGAGCCGCGCTCGCCGCGGCCGCGCTGCGCCGGTGCCTCCGGCCCCACCGAAAGCGGCCGGGAGGGGAGGCTGAATAAATAAACGGCCCCAAAGCAGGCGAGGAAGCGAGGGGCTGCAAAAGAGGGAAAATAAATACGGTGGCTCGGCGAGAAAAGTGCTCAGAGCCCCCCACGCGTCGCTCCTAATTCCTGGGAAAGAGCCGGGGTCAGTCCCAGCCTCTGGCTCCGGGGGTTCGGCTCGCAGCCACGGCACATCCCTGCTCATGGGCTCTTACCGAAGGGGTTTTCCAAGTTTTCCAACCTTTCTGTGATTCCGTGATTCCCGTTTCCCCGTGTAAAGTGGGAATTTTGGCCGGACACATCACGGGAATCGCCGAGCTCACCTCCCCAGGTTTGCAGGCTCAGGGCTCAGCATCCCCTCAGCATCTTCTGAATCCCTTCGCTGAGGGACGCCCAGGCCCTGCCCGGTGATTTCTCTCCTCTTACACTCTCCTCTGAGATGCCTTTTTTTGCCTTGTTTTGACCTTTCTTTCCGGTTTTTTTTATTTTTTATTTTTTGTCTCTTTTTGCCTCTCCTTCTTTTTTTTTTTTCTGCCATTTTTAGCCTTTTTTTTTGCCATTTCCCCCATTTTTCCCCCCACGCTTGTGTTATTTCACCCTCAACCCACCCCCCAAACCTCTCAGAACGAGGCTGCAGCTCCTCAGGCTGGATCCTCCAGCCCTGCCCGAGCTGCCCTGCCTCAGTTTCCCTGCTCCAAACGCCCTCCACGAGGCCGGGAGCGCGTCCCGCTCGCCCGGGGGATTCATTGCCACGTCTGGCCGGTTTGTTTGGGGCTGCGGCGGTAATTTTACACCTCGGCTCGGGGCCGGCGCCAAGGTGAAATGCTTGGCTGCGATCGAGACGAGCAGGAAGGAATTGGGGGAAGTGGCTTTATCCGCCCCTAATGACTCCGGGATTAATGGACGGGCGGGGTTTGGCTCCCGGGACCCGCGGGCAGACGAGGCACCGGCTGGGCTGAGCGATGGAAAATGGATTTTCGTGGCCCAGGATGGCTTTGGGGCCGCGTGGCCGCCCCCATCCCTCCCCCTGCGCATCCCACAGGTCACATCCAGCCCTGCCTTGCTGGCAGGCGGCTTCTGGAGCATCCAGAGGCTCGGGGGGGGGCTCCTAAATCACCTCACAGGCGCTCCCCGGCCAAAACCTGCTGCTGAGCCTTCCTGGAGCCTTTTTGGGGTTTGCTTAGTGCCATCCAGGAGGGACCAGACTCTTCCCAAGGGGATCAAACCCTTCCTAAGTACCATCCAGGAGGATCAGACCCTTCCCAAGGGGATCAAACCCTTCCCATGGGGACCAGACTCTTCCCAAGGGGATCAAACCCTTCCCATGGGGACCAGACCATTCCCAAATGCATCCAGGAGGGATCAGACCCTTCCCATGGGGACCAGACCCTTCCCAAAGGGATCAGACCCTTCCCATGGGGATCAGACCCTTCCCAAGGGGATCAGACCCTTCCCATGGGGATCAGACCCTTCCCAAGGGGATCAGACCATTCCCAAATGCCACCCAGGAGGGACCACACCATTCCCAGGGGTCTCAGACCCTTCTCAAGTGCCATTCCGAAGGGATAAGACTCTTCCCAAGGGGATCAAACCCTTCCCAAGGGGATCAAACCCTTCCCAAGTACCATCCAGGAGGGATGAGACCATTCCCAAATGCATCCAGGAGGGATCAGACCCTTCTCAGGGCGATCAGACCCTTCTCAAGTGCCATCCAGAAGGGATCAGACCATTCCCAGGGGGTTCAGACCCTTCCCAGGGGGTTCAGATCCTTTCCAAGGGGATCAGACCATTCCCAGGGGGTTCAGACCCTTTCCAAGGGGATCAGACAATTCCCAAGGGGGTTCAGACCCTTCCCAAGGGGTTCAGACCCTTCCCAAGGGGATCAGACCATTCCCAAGGGGGATCAGGCCCTTCCCAGGGGGTTCAGACCCTTCCCAGGAGGTTCAGACCCTTCCCAGGAGGTTCAGACCCTTCCCAGGTGCTTCCCAAATCTCTGGGCAGGAGCTTTTTGGGCAGGGATGCTCCCGGGGAGTTCCTGGGAGGATCCATCACAAGCGCCCATCAGTGCCCGGGGTTTAATCGGGTTTGGGCTCTCCAGGGCCATTACTGCTCCCCCTAACCAGGTTAGGTGAAACCGGGAGAAAGGCGCTCGGGGCTGGGTCGGGAGCATTTCCATGGCAGCGGCGCCGCGGCTGGTATCGCATTTCGGGAGCTATCGCTGGCATCCATCAGGAGCTGCGGCGGCGGAGGAGCATCCGAAACCCTGGAAACCCGAATCCTCCTCTCAGGAGAGCCAACAACCCCCCAGCGCCTCCGTCCTGCCAGATTTTGGGTTTTAAGCGGTCAAAAGTGGGGGGAAAATGGAAATATTTTAGGAATTGATAAATAAAGGGAGTAATGAGCGAGGTGGTGCACCGGGGATGAGAGCGCAGAGATGTGCGTGAGCTCCTCCGAGGAGTTTGGGGATGCTCCGGGAGCTGAAATTCAACTTGAAAGGGTTTTGTACATCCTCTGCTTCCTCCCAGCTGCTTTCTGGCCTTTTCCATCAGCAAAATAAGAGAGGAAGCGGAGAGGATGGGAGCTGCAGGGGGATGAGAGGGAGCAGATTCCCTCGCCAGGGTTTTCTAATGCACATCAGCAGGGAAAAAGAAGAAAATATCTTCCATTTCATAATCCATGGGTTTAAAAGATGAAACTTTAGTGCATTTTCGTGGAGAACCCTCTCTGTGACTCCCCTGCCCTGCTGGGTGTCAGGATGAACCCCAAAGCGGGCCAGGCTCTCATCTCCTGTGTCCATTTAATCTCTTTTCCTCCCAGTTTTGCCATTTTTGAGCACTTCCCCAGTGCTCTCCATCACTGCTCCGTTCCTCTGGGTGTTATCCCCACGTTTTAACTTATTATTCCTGGATTTTTTAGGACCGGTTGGAATCAGGGGGATGAAGGGGACACAGGATTTCTCAGCTGCTGCTCCTGCGATTTCTGCTCCCGCAGAGATTTTCTGTGCCAGGATTTGGGGATGGACTCGGAGCCCTGGCAGGAATCGTGAGCCAGCAGTGCCCTCTGCTTGGCCAGCCGGGATCTGCAGCTTCTCTTTTCCTCCAAATCCCTAAAATTGAGGATTGGAAAGGTGGGAAAATCCCCGCAGCGCTCCTGCAGCCCCGCGGGGGAAGAGCAGCGGGGCAGGGAGCGGGAATTGCGGATTTTTGGGGCTTTGCTGCGTCACGGGAGACAAAATCCCAAAATCCCGCGGGGTCCAAAGCGCTCTGAGCAGGCTCCGAGTTCGTTTTAAAGGGGATTTTTTGGGTGAAGCCTCGTGGATAATTCGGGCCGGCGGTGGGAGAGGGGTGAGGGGAGGGAGGAACCGGGAGGTGCCGGAGGGGGAGCGGGGAGCTCCGGGGCTGCGGGACACGGAGCGCTCGGTCAGCAGATGGCACAAGAGCCGTGGGGAAAACACAGCGGGCTAAAGATCTCCTGGGAATAAAAAAAAAACCGGGATAAAACCCCTGGAGTTCGTCACCCTGTGACAGGTGCGGGTCCCTTCCAGCTTGGCCTGCATCTCCCGGAAATTCCCGGGTTTCTTCCCAGGAACTCCCCGGGAGCATCCCTGCCCAAAAGCTCCTGCCCAGAGATTTGGGAAGCACTTGGGAAGGGCCTGAAACCCTTGGGAAGGGTCTGAACCCCCTGGGAAGGGTCTGATCCCTCCTGGGAAGGGTCTGATCCCTTCTGGATGGAATTTGGGAATGGTCTGAGCCCCTTGGGAAGGGTCTGATCCCCCTGGGAAGGGTCTGATACCCCCTGGATGGCATTTGGGAATGGTCTGAGCCCCTTGGGAATGGTCTGATCCCTCCTGGGAAGGGTCTGATCCCTTCTGGATGGCATTTGGGAAGGGTCTGATCCCCTTGGGAAGGGACTGAATCCCTTGGGAATGGTCTGATCCCCTTGGGAAGGGTCTGATCCCTCCTGGATGGAATTTGGGAATGGTCTGATCCCCCTGGGAATGGTCTGATCCTCCTGGGAAGGGTCTGATACCCCCTGGATGGCATTTGGGAATGGTCTGAGCCCCTTGGGAAGGGTCTGATCCCCTTGGGAAGGGTCTGATCCCTCCTGGATGGAATTTGGGAAGGGTCTGATCCCCTTGGGAAGGGACTGGATCCCTTGGGAATGGTCTGATCCTCCTGGGAATGGTCTGATCCCCTCTGGCCTCTGGATCCGGGCGATTTGAACTCTGATTTCTATTTTTAGCAACTCCACTTCTTTTATTTTTTGAACTCCTTCCGTATTCCCGCTCGGAGCAGCTGAATCACGGCAGCGAAGACAATATCCTTCACTTCTGTGGGAATTTTTGTTATCCTTCATTTCTGTGGGAATTTCTGTTATCCTTCACTTCTGTGGGAATTTCTGTTATCCTTCATTTCTGTGGGAATTTTTGTTATCCTTCATTTCTGTGGGAATTTTTGTCGCCCTTCATTTCTGTGGGAATATTTTCCCCCCAACTTTTTATTTTTCTCACTTCCAGGGAGGCAGGAAGGGAAGTCTGGTCCCGAATTTCATTCCCAGCCCTTTGGAAGTGTCGGGATCCCGCTCCTCCTTCCTTCCCTCCCTCCCAAAGCTGGCAGGAAGGGTGAGGACTGGGAAAATCTGAATTGGTTTTCCCTTTGTTTCGTCATGAAACTGCAAAAAAAAAAAAAACCAAAAAAACCCATGGATGAGAAAAGAACATCCAGTCAATCCTTTGGATCCTGGCCAAATCTAATTCCTGTTTTTTTTTTTTTTATTTTTCCAGGGGAAAATCAAGCAGGATTTTAATGCTTCCCGAGCTCTCCGTCATCACCCAGCCCAGATTTCCTTTTCCAGGGCTCTTTTCTTCGTCATCGAGGCGAGATTTCCTTTTCCAGGACTTTTTTCTTTGTCACTGAGCTGAAATTTCCTTTTCCAAGACTTTTTTTTACTTTGTCGCCGAGCCAAAATTTCCTTTTCCAGGACTATTTTCTTCATCATCAAGCATAAATTTCCTTTTCTAGCACAATTTTCTTCATCACTGAGCCAAAATTTCCTTCCCCAGGATGATTTCCCTCCCAGTTTTCCCACCACGGTGCCGAGGTTGATCCCAGCCCTCTGCTCCTGCTGGTTTTTTGGGAATTCAGCTCCATCCATCAGCAGCACTGACCTAAACGTGTCCATTTTATTCCCAAGTCTTAAAAAGTTGTCGAAATTCTGGAATATTGTCAAGGTTGGGAGCTCCAGGTGGAAGTGACCAAGGGAATTTCCAATGCTGTCAATAATGTTAATAATTATAAATATATATATCAATATATTAACAAATCAATATATTAATATATAAATTAATAATATATCAATGTATTAATATACCAATATATTAAATTAATTAGAATTAATTTATTTCAATACTTATTTTAGTAATATTAATAATGTAATCTATAATTATTATTAATAATGCCGCAATGATAATAATTATGATCATTCTAATGAAAAATAAAAATAAAAATAATTAAAAAATAAAAATAAAAATAAAAATAAAAATAAAAATAAAAATAAAAATAAAAATAAAAAAAATAAAAATAAAAATAAAAATAATAAAAATAAAGTAATGCAACACAGTGCAGGGGGTGGGATGAGCTCAGCTTTAAGGTCCTTCCAATCCAAACTTTTCCATAATTTTAGGACAAAAAATATTTTATTAATCATCTTCCATTCCCTATATTTATTCTTACACTCTTGTGTGATGGGAAAATGATTTTTTAAACTTCGCAGCAGTTTTGGAGCATAGTTGGAATTAAGATCCCACTTTTCCTCTGCTGATTATGAAATGTATTTGGTGTTCCAGTGGAAATCGGAGATTTCCTGGCTGGATAAAACGCACGTGGAATTCCCAAATCCAGGGGTTTTATTTCCCGGCAGGGGCATTGCAGCTGCGTTCATTAAAAAGTTTTTCTGCTTTAATAAATAAGAGAAATGAAATGCAATTACCAAGCCGGGCCATAAACAGCCAGAGGAGACAGCAGAGCTCTGATGCTCAACCCAAGGAAAACAATTTTATAAAATTTTATTTTATAAAAATAAAAATTTTTATCCTGCTGCTACCAACATCCCAATAAAGACTCGGACACCAAAACCCTTTAAATTTGACTTCTTTATTTCATGGCAGAAGAAAATCCAACGTAGGCCTCATTACGTTATGCATCTTTAATTATAAAAATAAGCAAAGAAAATAACTTGCCTCTCTCTCCTCGCTATGATACGTTTCAAATAACCTTTATAAGAACACACGGAGCTTTACAAATGTCATGGAAACAATAAATAAGGACATATACCAGATATGCTCACTGTTCATTCCAGTATTCAGCAAAAAAAAAAAAAAACCCAAAAAATCAAAACCCACAAGCCCCCAACTCTCTCCCTTTCTCCCTTTCCTAGGTGTCTTTAAATTATAAATACAAATAATGCAAATTTATAATGGCACGACAACGTCTAAAGTGCAAACAAACCACGAGACTCATGCAAACCTTCCCGAGAAGTCCCTCCCCGCCCCGAGAGAAAATCCTTTGGTGAGGCCAAAAAAACGAAGCGGGGACGAACTCTGGGGTGAAATCCCTGGATTTGGGGGTGGCGATCGTTCCCCACCAAAAATCCAAACCTTTCCACCCAATCCCACCCAAATCCAAACCTTTCCATCCTTCCCCAGGGATGGGAACCCCCAGATCCTCCCAGATTGGAGCGCCCGAGGGAAGGGATGAGCCACCCCAAATTCCTCCCTGCTCCAGCACAGCGGCCTCAAAGCAGCTCAAAAATCGGGAATTGTGGCTTTTTTTGGGACACGGATGGCACAGGAGGAGGTCCCTGGGCCACCACAGCAAACCCCTCCAGGGGCAATCCTCTCCCGCTCCTCTTCCTTCTCTTATTCAGGAGACCAAGCTGCAATCGCTGCTGGAAAGGGAAATTTCATCATGGCACCCCAAAAAAAAGATGGGAATGGGAGGCCCAAGGCGCCTCCAGCCCCCAAATCTGCTTTAGGCGCCTTTTTGGGGCTGCAGAGAAATGGGTGGCTGGAGAAGCCGCTTCCCATGAGGAACGTTCCCGGTCAGGCATCCTTGGAAACGTCCGGAAGCTTTGGGATCCCCCGGTGGGAGCTCTGGAGCACCAGCAGAGCCTCCCAGCTGGGCTTGGAGCACTGAGGCAGGGAAAGACTTTTTGTGGCCAATTCCCAAATAAAAGCTTGGAGGGGATGCACAGAGCCCAGCGGGATCCCCGGGCTCCCAACAGCCGCAGGGCGGGAAGTCAGGGATGCGCTCCTGGGATCAATTCCTAAATATAATCCCAATTTTTGGGTCGGGATATTCCAGAGGCTTTTGGTTTTCGCCTCTCAGAACTTCTTTGTGTTGGCCTCTCAATCCCTGCCTGATTCAGGAAGGAGCAACTTTGCATCTTCCTTGCCCTGCGTGGCTCTGTTTGGAGTATCCCAAAAAAAAATTGCAAATTCCGACCCTCCGCCGATGTCAGCAACGTTTTTTTGCTGCTTCCAATTCTCTGCCAGCACTTCTGGGCTACATTTCGTGAAGACAGTGACATCTGAAACATCGCCACCGCATCTGGCTTTGATATTTTAGCAGCAAGGTCTGGTTTAAAGGCTTTGTGGTTTCCCGAACAACACAAAAAAGAAAATAAAATTAAATTGCTTCAGGTTTCCGTGAGGAAAAGAGATCCCTCCTTTATCAGCTCTGAGGCAGAGTCTCCCACTCCGCAGGGACTCCAAGGCATGGATTTGGGATTGGCCTGGTGGATCCCACAGCACCAAGGGGATTTTTGGGTTCACCAGGGCCGGGCTGTGGTGGGGAGAGACTTTGGGGTGTCCCAGCTCTGCTCCTCTTCCCAGAACCCGCTGAGGAGGAGGAGGAGGAGGAGGAGGAGGAGGAGGAGGAGGAGGAGGAGGAGGAGGAGGAGGAGGAGGAGGAGGAGGAGGAGGAAAGGCAGCTCCCAGAGCATTCATTGTGTCCTCAGCTTTCCTGCTGGAGCTTCAGAGGATGATGGATTTTCCCAGCCTTTCCCCAGAAATCCTGTGGGGAGTTTTGCCCCGTGAGATTCCCAAAGGATCTGACAATTCCGGAATTCCCAGCAGCTCTGCCTTGGCTCTAAGTGCATTGCCTGGCAGCCCTGTGGGGACTGACCAGCCTGAACTTGGGTTTTTATGGATTTTGCCTCAATTTTAGCTCTGAAAGGCTGTTCCCGGTCCTGCGATTCCCATCCCAAACTTTTCCCCTCTTCCTTTGTAAGAAGGCCACAGAGTGGAATGTGAACTCCTGACTATGACAGAGGTGCTGCTTCCAGGAAAAAGAAAGCAATAATAATAATAATAACAACAACAACAACAACAATAATAATAAAGAAAGAGCTGACTTACAAAACTCAGTTTAGGCAATAAAGTTATTCTGTTCTGCTCCTTTGAGGCAGACTCTGGTGGAGTTTATGTACAGTACAGAGAGATTTTAGCACTATTTATACCACTGTTAGAGCAAGGCCTTTAATACTCTAATCTTAAGACAGGCTTTGTTTCTGTTAGGCTTGGTTTAAAGCTTCAGGCAGTTAAATACAGTACAGAGATGTGAGCTGTGAAATACAACGCACGATTACGGGACCTCCTGACCAGCTCCAGCCACAGGTAGAACACGTCCCTCTCCCGCTGTTGGGCTTTTTGGGGTGGTTTGAGCTCGTTTTGCACCCCGGTGCCAGGTCCTGGTGACTAAACCACGCAGGAGTTCGGTAAATCCCGACTTAAACGTGCTCACGGCACTCTGCTGGAAGGATTAGGACTGAGGGTGACACTACAGGACCAGGAACGTGACATCCATGTTCGTCCATGGCCAGCACAGATTCATGACATGGATTCCACGGATATTTTTGGGGACGTGCGAGAGTTTTTAGTGCATCTCCCGGCACCTGCAGGAGAGGAGCGGCTCCTCCCCTCGGCGCCGAATCTCCGGGCCTGGGTGGTGTCAGCGCAACGGTTTGGGACAAAACTCAGCCTCCAAACGTCGGCTTTGGTGCCTGAAGGCCTGACCACTGCAGGGATCTACTTATGAGCGTGATTTCTTTTTTTTTTGGGAGAACAGATTATTTTGTGGGCAAGAGAAGAGACAGAGCCGTCAGGCCGGCGCGAAAGCCGCGACACCGAACGCAGACCCGTGCAGAAGTGGAACAGAAAAGACACACTACCTAAACGAGCCCTAAGGAACAAAACCCAGCTCCTGGGGGGGTTGGAACACCTACAGTCCCGTGGCTTTGGGTGCGGCGCTCCTGGAGCAGAGCCCTCAGAGCCCTTCGGTCGCGCCCGGCTCGCCCAGCCCCGCTCGGGCGGCGCGGGCGGGCGCGGAGCCCTCACCTCGCAGGTTCCTGAGCAGCAGCTGCAGCTTCTGCGGCTCCGAGAGCCTCCTGCGCAGGAGCTCGGCGCGGGGGTGGCCCTGGGCGCAGTGGTCGCTCTGCAGCAGGTGGAACAGGCTGGCCACGTTGGGCCCCAGCTTCTCCATCAGGCTGTCCTTGATGGTGCTCACCGTGTCCTCGTCGCACTCCAGCAGGCTCCTCACCAGCTTGTTGTAATACCTGCGGCACAGACACACGGTTAGCCCGCGCTGTGCCCCGGCCAGGCGACACAACTGCGGCAATCGGGGCTTTGAACTCAGCCGGAGCGTGTTGGGAATTGGTTTCTCAAGGTGTTGCGGCAGAATTTTTAAGGTTGGGAAAGGCCTCCCAAGGCCAAGTGCAGCCTTGTTGTCACTGCACCCAAACACCCTGGGCACGGTGGTGCTGCGCCCCTGGCCCAGGGAAGGAACCCCAAAGCCAAAATTCTGATTTAATTGCCCTAAACCAACAGCTGCCCCAGCTCTGGGAGGTCAGGGTGAGCACAGTGGGTGTGGAGTGATCCTGAGGGTGAGCACAGTGGGTTTGGAGTGATCCTGAGGTGAGCACAGTGGGTTTGGAGTGATCCTGAGGGTGAGCACAGTGGGTGTGGAGTGATCCTGAGGGTGAGCACAGTGGGTTTATAGTGATCCTGAGGTGAGCACAGTGGGTGTGGAGTGATCCTGAGGTGAGCACAGTGGGTTTATAGTGATCCTGAGGTGAGCACAGTGGGTTTATAGTGATCCTGAGGGTGAGCACAGTGGGTGTGGAGTGATCCTGAGGTGAGCACAGTGGGTGTGGAGTGATCCTGAGGTGAGCACAGTGGGTTTGGAGTGATCCTGAGGTGAGCACAGTGGGTTTATAGTGATCCTGAGGGTGAGCACAGTGGGTTTATAGTGATCCTGAGGTGAGCACAGTGGGTGTGGAGTGATCCTGAGGGTGAGCACAGTGGGTTTGGAATGATCCCGGCAGATCAGGAAGGTAAAAACGAGGAGTTGAGAGGATAGGAATGGGTTAAAGGGTGTGATTTACTCTCTGCTAAACACCCGAGTTCCTGGAGCTTTGGGAAGGAAAATAATTGACGTTGTCAAGAACAGATCCTGCTGGGATCCCAGCCTGGCTTGGCCTCTGCTCCAAGACTGATCCATCCCTGTGGCACCAATCCCTCTTGTCCCTCTTGTCCCTCTTGTCCCTTTCCCTGCACAGAAGGACCAGAAGGGGGAGAAGCAGCTCAGTCCAAGCCTGGCAGATCCCTGGATTCCTCAGGACATGAAATCCGTGCTCAATTCCAAGCCCACCATGCAGGAACCCCAAGCGAGGCTTCCCCACCTCCTCTCCAGCTGCCCTGGGCACAAATTCACTGTCCAAGGAGCAGCCAGGTGTGCTGGCACTCCCTGCTCAGAGAGAGAGAAGCTAGATTAATTATCCCAGAATTGGCCTGGGAAGTTTTGGGGAGCTGGAGGTAAAGCCAATTATTAAAAACAACCTGGAGGAGCTGTTTTGCTAATATCTGTTTTCTTGTTATTCTCATAAGATTGTTTAATAAATGGGGGTCTTGTTAATTAGCCAATGGCGATGGTGTTTTAATTAGAGGACCAATCAGGTCTACCTGTAGGGTACAAAAAAGTATAAAAAGGGTATAGAAAGGGTATAAAAAGGGTATAGAAAGGGTATAAAAAGGGTATAAAAAGGGTATAAAAAGCGTATAAAAAGTAATGGGTTTCTTAAAAAATTGAATTACCCTTCTGTGAATGCCTTGGGGGTCTGTCACTTATTAGGCAGGATGTGGTGCTGCCCCGTATTCCCAGCCCTGCTGAGAATTCCTCCAAGGAATGCTCCTCCACAGCCCCAGGAGCAGGCTGGGAGAGCACCGGGCACCTCCCTGTGCCAGGGAACATCTTCCCAGGGAGACAAGGCTGGGAAAAAGGGCAGCAGTCCCACGTTTGCTGGGATTTCTGCCTGAAAGGACGTCGAGGAACTTATTTTAAGCACTTTAAGGTCACGGTGACATTTTTCCACGGGAGCAGAGAAGAGAACAACCTGCAGGTGGAGGAGGGGAAGGAAGAGGGAAATGAGAGTTCCCATTGAAAATCCTGTCCCAACTCTCGGCCTTTGGAGAGCCAGGGGAGGTCAGGGGAGGTCAGAGCCTGAGCTGCACAAAAGGACCAGGCTGGGGATCTCTCTGGAGTGGAGACGAGCAAAGCTGAGCCGGCCACACACCGGCTTCAATCAGGCCAGACCCAGAGCCCGTCCAGCCCCGGGGCCGCCACGCTCGGACACCTCCCCAGAGCGGAGATTTTCCTCCCCTGGGACGAGATGGAGATTTTCCTGCCCTGAGATGAAACGGCAGGAAGATGCAATGACCTTTAACTCCTTCCCCACGGCGGCCGGGCCAAGTGGCACATTCTGCTCCTGCGGGGCCGGGGCTGGGAAAGCAGGATGCTCCGGGAGCCCTCAGCGTAACCTCGGAGCTGGGAAATCCTGCTGCTTTTGTTCCTCGACGTGGCACAATATCCTCTGCCTCCTCGGGCTGGGAGGAGCTGCCTGTGCCTCGGGAGAGGCTCCAGGGCTTGGTCCTCTCGGAGGAGCGTGGCCAGCACTGCCCGAATGTCCCCGTGTCCCCTCCGAGGGCTGCTGAGCTCCACAATCCATCACTTCAACCTGGGGCTCCACACAGCTGCCTGCTCCTCTCCCAGTCCTCTGTAAAACTCCTTCCCAAGGTTCCAATCTCCCCCCCAAAGACACACAAGTTTCAGTTTTTGCTCCCCCCAGTATAATTTTGCCCTCTGAATTTTGCCATTTTCTGGATAGACAGGAAAAAATACCTTCATCTACAAGAGAGTTTTCTGTAATAGGAAATGGATCTCCATGATCCTTGTGGGTCCCTTCCAGCTCTGGATATTCTGAATAAATTTATGCTGGTTGATGCAACATAAAACGTATTTATCACCTGCACACCTGTCCTGGGACAGGTCTGGGGTTTGGGATGCTCCTGGATCCAGCCAAAGCCACCCCAGAGGAGCCGAGGCCTTGGCCATGGCCCAGCCCAGTGCTCTGCTTGCACTCCAACCCCGGAGTTATTTACTCCAACCTCTCCAAAATCAATCACAAGACTCAGCACTGATTGTCCCAGGGTTGGGAGGGAGAAATCCCTGTCCCTGCAGCGTGACTGCAGCAGCCCTGCAGCCTCCCCGTGTCCCTTGGAGGATGGGGACAGGGCAGTCCTGCTCAGGAGACGGTGCCACCCGTGACATTCCCGTCCCTGCAGGCAGCAGGAGCAGGACAGAGCCCCAAAGCAGAGCAGTGAGAGCCCCGGGCTGTCCCCAAAGCAGAGCAGTGAGAGCCCCGGGCTGTCCCCAAAAATGAGCAGTGAGAGCCCCGGGCTGTCCCCAAAAATGAGCAGTGAGAGCCCCGGGCTGTCCCCAAAGCAGAGCAGTGAGAGCCCTGGGCTGTCCCCAAAAATGAGCAGTGAGAGCCCCGGGCTGTCCCCAAAAATGAGCAGTGAGAGCCCCGGGCTGTCCCCAAAAATGAGCAGTGAGAGCCCCGGGCTGTCCCCAAAAATGAGCAGTGAGAGCCCTGGGCTGTCCCCAAAAATGAGCAGTGAGAGCCCCGGGCTGTCCCCAAAAATGAGCAGTGAGAGCCCCGGGCTGTCCCCAAAGCAGAGCAGTGAGAGCCCTGGGCTGTCCCCAAAAATGAGCAACGCCAGCACAGTGGGGTTACACAGGATCAGGTGTGCTGGGTCCTCTCGTTTTTCCCAGGTTTTGCAGCAGTGTGGTGACCTGGGGGACAAGGATTCATTTTCCAGCTGCCACAGGATGGAAGGGGATGGCTGCAGTGTGGAGAAGGGAATGAGGTGGCAATGGATGGAGAAGGCCAGGCTGGACGGGGCTTGGAGCAATCTGGGACGGGGGAAAGTGTCCCTGTTCTCGGCAGGGGTGGGATGAGATGGGGTTGAAGGTCCCTTCCCACCCAAACCATTCCATGATTCTCTGAGCAGCTCTGAAATGCTCAATGTGCCAGACATGCTGAATGAATCAACCTCCTTGGGATCATTGACCATTATAGCGCACTCAAACGAAAAAAAAAATAACATTTAGACAAATGGCTTTGGAGTACAGGATGTCTGGATAATTTTATGATTCCCCTTTGGAAATGCTTGTAAATGTATTTCCCAAAAGGAAACAAAAAAATGTATTTCCCAGAAAGGGGAATAAGTGTATTTCCCAAAAAGGGAAATATTTGTATTTCCTAAAATGAAAAACAAGTGTGTTTTCCCAAAAAGGGAAATCAATGTATTTCCCAAAAAGAGAAGGGAGCATGCTTTCCTTCTCCAAATTCTCTTCAAATTCTCTAAAGCTGAGCAGGGTGTGAAGAGGCAGAGAGCTTTACTGGGCTCAGATGTTTCAGGACTTGCAGGTGTTTATCAGCCAGATACCTCTCGTTCCTGCCCCTGCAATTCCCACTCCTGGATCCCTCTTGGTTCCCACTCCTGGTTCCCTCTCGTTCCTGCCCAATTCCCTCTCCTGGTTCCCTCTCGTTCCTGTTCCTGCCCAATTCCCACTCCCGGATCCCTCTCATTCCTGCCCCTGCAAATCCACATTTCCTTGCCATGGAAGTCAGATTTCACTCCCAGATCCCTCTTGTTCCTGCCCAATTCCCACTCTCAGTTCCCTCTCATTCCTGCCCCTACAAATCCACATTTCCTTGCCATGGAAGTCAGATTTCACTCCCAGATCCCTCTTGTTCCTGCCCAATTCCCACTCCAGGATCCCTCTCGGTTCCCACTCCTGGATCCCTCTCATTCCTGCCTCTGCAAAACCACATTTCCTTGCCATGGAAGTCAGATTTCACTCCCGGATCCCTCTTGTTCCTGCCCAATTCCCATTCCTGGTTCCCTCTCGTTCCTGTTCCTGCAAAGCCACATTTCTCTGCCATGGAAGTCAGATTTCACTCCCGGATCCCTCTTGTTCCTGCCCAATTCCCACTCCCGGATCCCTCTCGGTTCCCACTCCCGGATCCCTCTCGTTCCTGCCCAATTCCCATTCCTGGTTCCCTCTCGGTTCCCACTCCTGGATCCCTCTCGTTCCTGCCCAATTCCCACTCCCGGATCCCGAGGGTCCCCCCGTACCGGTTGGAGAAGTGGTTTGGGAGCTGCACCACCTCGGTGATGGCCTCGGGGTTGCGCCGGGCGATGCCGCACATGTCCAGCTTGCTGTAGCACTCCTCCTGCACCTCGGAGATCATCCTCTGGAACGTGGAGCACCTGCGGATGGCCAGGAACACCTTGGACGTCACCCCGTTGGCGATGCACTTCAGGCTCTCCTTCACGAAAGCTTTTCCCTGCAAATGGAAGGAAAATCTCAACTGCAGCAGAATCCCAGGGAATCCGAAGGAAGGGGAAATGTTACGGATACTCCACCAGGCCTGGCTGTGCTAATTACCCTCCTGCAATTACAGACACGGCAGGGAATGGCACTTGAATGCTCCCAATCATTGCAGAGTTGTCACTCTCAGCAGCTGGGATGCTCAGAGCTCCCATTCCCAAAGGATTTAGGCAGTGGGAATCTTCAGTCTGGAAGTGCCAGGACCAGAGATGGAGCAGCTCTGCCCCACAGATCCACTCAACACCAATTTAATGCCAGCAGTTTAATGCTTCTGGTTCAGACCCCAAGAGCCTTCACGAGATTTTAAATCTGTCCTTGGGAGCAGGAGCACGGGGAACAAGGGGCTGTGTGAATTTGGGGAGGAAAGCACAGAGGGAAAGGGATTTTGGCAGAGCCCAGCCCTCCAATACTACCCCGTTTATTCCCCCTGCAGCCCCAACCTGGCCGCGCGTTCCCAGACCCAAACACTTCCAAGTCAAAGCCCAGCCCCGTGCCAGGTCACAGAGGAGATTTATTTTGTTAGAAGAACATTTCTATTTCCTCCTGGAGAGGAAACCTCGTTCTCCAACCCACGGAACCCTCCGTGCCAAGTCCTCACACGGAGCAGGGAGCAGGTGGAAAAAGAGCCCTGGAGGACGCGCTTGGAGCCAAAAATGGGGGCTGAGAGGAGCAGCCGAGCAGCAGGAAGGGCCGCAGGGAGGGGAGGGTTAATCCTGCCCAAAGCACAGCTTAAATTAAGGCAGGCATTGAGCAGAGCGCTTAGCACGTGCTTTAGAACCTGCCGGACTGATTCCCATTTATTCTCGGCTGGGTTTTATTTTCGGCCGGGTTTGATTCTTTTCTCAGCCGAGTTTGATTCATTCTCGGCCACGTTTGATCGCTGCCCGGGTTTTATTCCCGTGCCCTTCGTGCCCGGTACCTGAGTGTCGAATTTAGCAGCGCTGTAGAGGAAGGATTTGCAGATGTCGTACATCCCGTCCGTGTCGCACGTGGAGTTCTCCAGGCAGGCGAAGGCTCCGCAGCCCACCTGGAGGGCACTGTTCAGGCAGCGGACCACCTCGGCTGCGGGACGGAGAGCACGGCAACATCAGCATCGGCATCAGCGCCCGGGGAGAGCCAGCACCCGGGGAGAGAGCCCAGCACCCAGGGAGAGAGCCCAGCACCCAGGGAGAGAGCCCAGCATCCGGGGAGAGAGCCCAGCACCCGGGGAGAGAGCCCAGCACCCGGGGAGAGAGCCCAGCACCCGGGGAGAGAGCCCAGAGCGAGCCCAGCACCCGGGGAGAGAGCCCAGCACCCGGGGAGAGAGCCCAGCACCCAGGGAGAGAGAGCCAGAGCGAGCCCAGCACCCGGGGAGAGAGCCCAGCACCCGGGGAGAGAGCCCAGAGCGAGCCCAGCACCCGGAGAGAGAGCCCAGCACCCGGGGAGAGAGCCCAGCACACTGAGAGAGAGCCCAGCACCCAGGGAGAGAGCCCAGCACCCGGGGAGAGAGCCCAGCACCCAGGGAGAGAGCCCAGAGCGAGCCCAGCACCCGGGGAGAGAGCCCAGCACCTGGGGAGAGAGCCCAGCACATGGAGACCTAAACCTAACCCACACACCAATCCTAAAACAAAACTTGATCTCAACACTGACCCTAACCCTAACCCTAACCCTAACCCTAACCCTAACCCTAACCCTAACCACAAACTTAACCCTAACTCGAATCCTAACCCTGACCCTAACCCTGACCCTAAACCTAACCCTAAACCTAAAGTGAGCCCAGCCCGTGGCCAAACCCTGCTCCGGCACCGCAGCGAGGGACGTGGCTCAGACCCTCTCCAATGCTCCAAAATCTGCCATGGAGCCAGATTTCTCTGCCATGGACTCAGATTTCTCTGCCATGGACTCAGATTTCTCTGCCATGGACTCAGATTTCTCTGCCACAGAGCCAGATTTCTCTGCCATAGACTCAGATTTCTTTGCCATAGACTCAGATTTCTTTGCCATAGACTCAGATTTCTCTGCCACGGACTCAGATTTCTCTGCCATGGACTCAGATTTCTCTGCCATAGACTCAGATTTCTCTGCCATAGACTCAGATTTCTCTGCCATGGAGCCAGATTTCTCTGCCATGGACTCAGATTTCTCTGCCATGGACTCAGATTTCTCTGCCATGGAGCCAGATTTCTCTGCCATGGAGCCAGATTTCTCTGCCATGGACTCAGATTTCTCTGCCATGGACTCAGATTTCTCTGCCATGGACTCAGATTTCTCTGCCACAGAGCCAGATTTCTCTGCCATAGACTCAGATTTCTTTGCCATAGACTCAGATTTCTTTGCCATAGACTCAGATTTCTTTGCCACGGACCCAGATTTCTCTGCCATGGACTCAGATTTCTCTGCCATAGACTCAGATTTCTCTGCCATGGAGCCAGATTTCTCTGCCATAGACTCAGATTTCTCTGCCATAGACTCAGATTTCTCTGCCATGGACTCAGATTTCTCTGCCATAGACTCAGATTTCTCTGCCATGGACTCAGATTTCTCTGCCATAGACTCAGATTTCTCTGTCACGGACTCAGATTTCTCTGCCATAGACTCAGATTTCTCTGCCACGGACTCAGATTTCTCTGCCATGGACTCAGATTTCTCTGCCATAGATTCAGATTTCTCTGCCATAGACTCAGATTTCTCTGTCACGGACTCAGATTTCTCTGCCATAGACTCAGATTTCTCTGCCATGGACTCAGATTTCTCTGTCACCTAGAAGAGAAGGCTCCATGGAGACCTCAGAGCCCCTTCTGGTGCAGAAAAGCAGATTAGAAAAAAGTGGGAGAGCGACTTTCCCTATGCACAGTGCTAGAACAGCTGGGATTGGTTTTAAGCTAAAAGAGGAGAGATTTAGGTCAGATATTAGGGAGAAAATCCTTTCTTGGAGGGTGCTGAGGCCCTGGTACAGGGTGCCCAGAGAAGTTGTGGATTTCTCATCCCCAGAAGTGCCCAAAGCCAGGTTGGAGCACCGTGGGACAATGAAAGGTGTCTTTGCCCATGGCAGGGGATGGGATGAGCTTTAAAATCCCTTCCAACACAAACCATGCCAGGATTTCATAATTCTATAACTCTATAAGTTCATGATTCTGTAATTCCAGGATTCTACAATTCCAGAATTCTCTAAGACGTGACCAGCACCCCAAGGAACAGAAATTCCAGCTATCAAACCCCTCGGGGATTAAAAAAAAAAGGATTAAAAGAGGCGGCACCTCACAGTCCTTGCTTAGATGGGGACCCAAATGTCCATCCCAACCTAATTCTCTCTTCAGGCATTTTCATCTTTATCCCAACTCCCTCTAAAGAAGGAGCAGGGGCGAGGGTGGGCCCATGGAAAGCTCTGGGTGCTGAGGTCTCTCCCTTGGGGAGCAGCCTGGCAGCACCTGGGCCACAAAAACTGGAAAATGAGATGGAAGTGTTGGCAAATGCCAACAAGTTGCCAGGAAATCCCAATTATTGGGAGGCACTTGTGCTTTTCTAAAATGCCTGAATTACCTAGGAAGAAGATTTTAGCCCGAGAGTCAATTCTCAGCACCCAAAAGGACTCGATCCAGCTTGGTGCTCAAACTGCCCTGGGAGTTCGCAGGCACGGCCAAAAGGTCATTTTTGCTGAAAATTCAGGAGGAGAAGGGAAATTTGGGCAGAGAAAGTTCAGGTAATGCAGCTCCGGGGATCATTAAAGCCCGGAGGCAGCGGAGGGTATCCGTGGCATCCCGGCTTTTTCTGAGCAGATCCAGTGCATTTGAACAATGAATCAGCAGAACTGCCGCATGATTGCCCCCAAATTAGCCGGGATTAACCTTGCAGGGCGAGCCCAACATCTGTCCCCTCCCGCGCCCGGGCAAGGCACGTTCATGGCTTTTGCAGCTCATGTTACCAGACATTCTTGGGGAAGAAATGCGAGCCCAGGCTGCCCCATCCAGCCCCGAGGTGTGGGGAAAGTGAGAACACACCTTGTTAAATCTGAGCTGTGTCCTAAAGAGAATTCTTTATAAGCGGCATTTTTTCCCTCAAAAAAGGAAAAAAAAAAAAAATTGAAAAAAAATCCCCCCAATGAACCCCTCGTGGTTCCGCGCTCTTGCTGACGTGCCTGAAGGGAGGAATATTTGGTAATTCATCCCCTCCCCGGTTCGTAACCTCCCGCAGCACGAGCCAGCCCCATAATTAGCTTTCCACAGGTTCCAACGAGAACTGCGCTCGCAGCAGCTCCGGGTGCGCGGAGCCCCGATTGTTTCGGGCACGGTGCGAGAGGGAGACCCCACGTTCCTATAGCAACCAAATACAAAAGCAAATGGAGCAAACACCCCTCTCCAACGCCGCAGAGCCTTGCGGATCTAAAATAAGGCAGCTGTTAATGAGCTCCGAATTAGAGCGTTAATATCTTTGCAGTGCAGCAGAAGGCAGATTTTTAATTCCCTTTGTTCCAGACAATGTCTCCGAGTTATCTAAAGCGGCAAAGTCCAGGCATCCAGGGCTCGCTCGCCAAAGCAATTTTTGTTTGTTTTTTTTTTTTTTTCTCCATTGTGGAAGCAAGTTGGGGAAATGTCACCAACGCGTTTTTAGTGAGCGATCAGTTTGTGACAATCGCAGCGAGCTGGGGACAGGTTTTGGGCTGCTGCTCCGGCTCCGGCTCCCCCTCTTTGAACAGATGTTCACAGAACAATGGGGATTGTTCCAAACCCCAGAACTTCCTAAAAAGCAAAGCTTTAACAGGGAGAGAGACGCGTGCAAGCAGGGAAATAAAAACGAGGAGAAGTGCTCGGAAGTGGCTGGGGAGGAGGGGAGAGCCCGGGTCGCATCCTCGCAGCGCTGCCCTGCCCGGCTCCTGCGGGAGGTTCCTGCTCCGGCTCTGCAGCCGCAGCTCCTGCCAGCCCCGAGAGGAGCATTCGTGCTGCCAGCGACCCGCAAGTTTATAAGGGAGGGGAAAAAAGCGGGGGGGGATGAAAAAGAACAAGAAAAATCAGCAGCAGAGAAATGTGAGGCAGTTGGAGCCGGCGTTACCTGAGTTCTGCGCTGCCGCCCGCGCTTTCCTGGGGCTCACAGAGTCATTCTGCTCAGCTTCGTGGGATGCGGATGCACTGATCAGCAGCAGCAGCAGCAAACCAGACTTTAGGAGCATTCTTTGACAAGTTTCCGCTAAGTGTGGGGTTGGGTTGGTTTTTTTTTTTTTTTTTTTTTTCCCTTTTTTTTGGGTGGCTGATTCTTTTTTTTTTTTTTTTTTTTTTTTGGATGTGTGCGCCTCTCCTCTTCCACTCCGGCTTGAGCAAAGATGTGGAGCTGGATACGCGCTCGCAGGAGGGAGGGAAGGAAGGAAGGAGGATCCTGGCGAGCCCGGGGATGAGCGCAGGGATGTGCGGAGGATCCGGGTGGCCCCTCTGGCTGCTGCTCGCCGGGGGACCGGGAGTGCGAGGGTTTTATAGCCGCCCTTATCGGTCCCCCCCGGGCTGCGGAGCCAATCGGTGGCGCTGGGCAGAGCCAGGGGAGGACTGGACTCATTCAAGCCCCACAAAACTGCAACTTCACAGGAAGAAGATTTTCCAGCCCATTAAAAGTACCTGCCAAAGAACAATGAGCGAAAAGTTCATCCTTGGAGGAGCGGTGGGAAAGGGAGGGGATGGAGGGGGAGGATTCCTACGGAGCACGGAGCTCGAGGAAATGACGGCGCCGTCCTAAAGCGCCCCCAGCCCAAAAGATGGGGATGGGGGATGGAAAATGGGGAATGGGGAATGGGGAATGGGAATGGAAAATGGAAAATGAGGAATGGGGATGGGAATGGGGAATGGGGAATGGGGATGGGAATGGGGAATGGGAAATGGGGATGGGAATGGGGATGGGAATGGGGATGGGAATGGGGAATGGGGAATGGGAATGGGGAATGGGAATGGGGAAAGGAAAATGGGGAATGGGAATGGGAATGGGAATGGGGAACGGGAATGGGGAATGGGAATGGGAATGGGAATGGGGAATGGGAATGGGAATGGGAATGGGAATGGGAATGGGAATGGGGAATGGGAATGGGAATGGGAATGGGGATGAGGAATGGGGAATGGGGATGGGAATGGGGATGGGAATGGGAATGGGGATGGGAATGGGGATGGGAATGGGGAATGGGGAATGGGGATGGGGATGGGAATGGGGATGGGAATGGGGATGGGAATGGGAAATGGGGATGGGGATGAGAATGGGGAATGGGGAATGGGAATGGGGATGGGGATAGGAATGGGGATGAGAATGGGGAATGGGGATGGGGATGGGGAATGGGGATGGGAATGGGGATGGGGATGGGGATGGGGATGGGGAATGGGGATGGGGATGGGGATGGGGATGGGGATGGGGATGGGGCTGGCAGGGATCCCTCGCTCCTGCCCCGGCTCTCACCTCTCCCTGCGCTGCCGGTGCCTCCCTCCTGCCCCGGGACTCATCCCTGCGCTCACGTAGGCACATGCAAATCCCAAATCCCTCCCTGCCCCAAACCTCGCCTGCCGCCTCCTCAGCTCCCCTCACCTGCGCCGTTCCCCTCGGAAAATCGCCCAGTCAAACCTTCTGCTGCGCCCCAAACCCCAGTTTTTAAGTGTTTCGCGGTTTTCCTCACCCCACTCCTCCCTGCTCCAAACTCAATCCTGTTTTTCAGATTTCATAACGGGAGGAGGCACCCTAATGCCTGATTCAATCTCGGTTCTAAAGGGCACGTAACGAGGATTAACACGCTGCAGGATTGATTATCCCCCATCCCAGAGACAATTAAAGCTCTGCGTGTTTCGGGGATGAAAGTGCAGCAGGGCTCTTAAACCTTAGAGCTGAAGGGAAATCGGGAAAGTTGAGTGCAGAAAGATTTCCAGATAAAAAAGCGACAAGTTCCTGCAGTTTAGAATAAACCCAAGGGTTTAGAGATCAGCTGTGGCTGATCCGAGCTGGGATTATTTGGATCATGAGCACGTTTGGGGCTCCCTCTGCCACCCCCGGGATCTTTTCTGGGAAGGGCTCTCAGCTCTGTGGTTTTTCCAGGCAAGGAAATCCAGCTTGCATAGATCCATGGATCCATCCAGGCACAGGATCCCCGTGGTCGAACCAGTTCCACAAATCCCATTCAAGTGGAGGTGCAAAAGTCCCCATTTCGGGGCATTTATGGCAGCTGAATTTAAAATAAGGAAGAATTCAAAGAGAAGCAGGAGGAGGTTCTTTCCATGGATCTCCAGAAGCTGTGCCTGCTGCTTTGCCTCATTCCTGCTTTTTTATTATTTTTTTTTTTTTCCCTGGGAAAATGGGATCACTCTGGATCCTGCCCATCCTTTCTCCGATCTCTCCAGGCTCGGGCAGCGCTGCCTCATTGCCGGTGGTGTCGGCTCCCTTTGGGACGGGAACAGGAGCGGGGCTGCGCTGCTGCCCGGGGGTCACAGGAACAGCTGTGCCAGATGTTCGGAGCGTGCGCCAAAAGCCCTGAAACAGGAGAGTTTCGGGTTTCGGCTCCGGGTTGGGACACCGAGCCAAATTCATTAAATAAAGAAAAAAAAAATATCAAGAAAAAGGAGCAGCAGCCCCGCAAAGCGTTGTGGTTTCTCCACTTCAGAGCCCCGGTCCAGTTTGGAAGCACGAATAATCCCAGAGGGTTTGATCCCGATTAAATCAAAAGCAACTCTGGCAGCCACTTCAATGGGGGCTGACTCACGGCTCCAGCGCCCTCCTCTCCTCTCCTCTCCTCTCCTCTCCTCTCCTCTCCTCTCCTCTCCTCTCCTCTCCTCTCCTCTCCTCTCCTCTCCTCTCCTCTCCTCTCCTCTCCTCTCCTCTCCTCTCCTCTCCTCTCCTCTCCTCTCCTCTCCTCTCCTCTCCTCTCCTCTCCTCTCCTCTCCTCTCCTCTCCTCTCCTCTCCTCTCCTCTCCTCTCCTCTCCTCTCCTCTCCTCTCCTCTCCTCTCCTCTCCTCTCCTCTCCTCTCCTCTCCTCTCCTCTCCTCTCCTCTCCTCTCCTCTCCTCTCCTCTCCTCTCCTCTCCTCTCCTCTCCTCTCCTCTCCTCTCCTCTCCTCTCCTCTCCTCTCCTCTCCTCTCCTCTCCTCTCCTCTCCTCTCCTCTCCTCTCCTCTCCTCTCCTCTCCTCTCCTCTCCTCTCCTCTCCTCTCCTCTCCTCTCCTCTCCTCTCCTCTCCTCTCCTCTCCTTTTTTCCACACCATTTTATTACAAACTCCCAGTGCAATCCCTTCACCCCAAGGTGAACATTCCCACTTGGATTTTTTGGCTTTTTTCAGGCTGCAAACCCAGCCAGGTTGGCCTGGCCCTCCACAGGATCACCTCAGCATCCAGGGGAGCCTGACTGCGGCGAGGAGTTAAGCCAAGGGGACACTGAGGTTATTCCAGCACATTTTCTGTCCTTCCTCCTGTTTTCCCAGGGATTTTCCCCTTCAGGGCCACATTTGATATTTGTGCCTGCTGCCTGTTTTCATTTCCAGCAGCAGGAGCAGGAGGTGAGCGAGGCTCGGTTTGGTTCCATGGGCATAGGGACCCTGTGAGTGGTGTTGGATTTAATATTAAAATATTCATATTTGAATATTAAATATTAAAATATTAAAACAAATATTAAAGCACCAGGGGAACTCTAAGGAGTTCCAAAGAGACTCGTGGAGGCAGAACTTTGATTATTCTGCTTTAACAGAGTGGGGGGATGATTTCATGATTTCAGGAGTGAGGGACCTGCGCTCAGCTGCTGTCAAATTTGTCAGGGAACACATACAAGCGAATTTCTGCCCAAAACCTCGGAGTCCCCTGCTACCAGAGCACATTTGCCTTTTTTTATTTTACATGTTGAAGGTAACAAGGGCTCAAAATTCCCTGGAAACTTCCATTCTGCCCTCGCTGTGGGATTTCCGAGCAGTTTGGGGGCAGAGGAGCTTGGCTTCAATCCTGGATCAGGTTTTAAAGGAAAAAAGGAACAGCCAGCGATAGAACCACTGCCCCAAAATCAGTGCCATGCCCTTCAGAACTGTTGTTAGGAGGTTTAGGGATACAAGAACACCCATTATGGGATAAGGTTTTCCCTAAAAACCTTCCTTCCTCCCCAGCTCAGGTGACAGCTGCTTCGCAGCCTAGGGAGCTCATTAAAAAAGCCCAAAAACCAAAATAAAAAGTTTCCCTATTTGTTGCTAAGAGCTTGGCACAACCTGCTGGAAGATTTTCCCCGTGGCTCCCCTTAGAGGTGAAACGCTGGAGGGTTTGAGGGTTTCTTTTCCTGCCTGATGCGAGGAAAGAGAAAAAAGAAAGGCACTGTTAGCCCTGGGAGAATCACCCCCTTCTTTCCATTCCCATTCAGCAGACCCTATTAAATTGCACAGCCCGGCCTTTTGTGCCACTGTTCCTCTATTCCCAAGGTGTTAAGATTTTTATCCAACCTCCCTCAAAAAAAAAAAAAAAAAAAAAAAAAAAAAAAAAAAAAGAATCGAGGGGGACGAGAAAAGAAACGAGGAAAAAGAGAAAGGGAGACCTAAAGTCAGTGACCCCCCCGCTCCTCCCGCTTTCTGCTCAGCTGCTCCCGGCTGGGAACGGCTGCGAGGGCGGCCCCAATCGCTCCCATTGTGTAACTGGATCCCTTCCCACCTTTATCCCCCTTTTCCCAGGCGGGACCGCTCCGCTGCCCGCGCTGCGGAGCGACGTGAGCAACTGCACCGGGCCGGGAGCGGGCGGCCCTTCCCTTCCCTTCCCTTCCCTTCCCTTCCCTTCCCTTCCCTTCCCTTCCCTTCCCTTCCCTTCCCTTCCCTTCCCTTCCCTTCCCTTCCCTTCCCTTCCCTTCCCTTCCCTTCCCTTCCCTTCCCTTCCCTTCCCTTCCCTTCCCTTCCCTTCCCTTCCCTTCCCTTCCCTTCCCTTCCCTTCCCTTCCCTTCCCTTCCCTTCCCTTCCCTTCCCTTCCCTTCCCTTCCCTTCCCTTCCCTTCCCTTCCCTCCCAGCTCCCCGGGCTCCCCCGGGTGCCACCTCGGGGTCCTCCCACCCTTCCCCAGCATTCCCAGTCCCAAAAGGGTGCTGGGGACACCGTGAGGGTCCGGGCTGTCAGGGGGTGCTTTGCTTGGGAAGATCATCCCATTCCACTCCTTTCTACCCCATTCCATCCCATTCCATCCCATTCCACCCCATTCCACCCCTTGCCACCCCATTCCACCCCATTCCATCCCTTTCCACCCCTTTCCACCCCATTCCATCCCATTCCACCCCATTCCACCCTTTTCCACCCCATTCCACCCCATTCCACCTCTTTCCACTCCATTCCACCTCTTTCCACCCCTTTCCACCCCTTTCCACCCCATTCCACCCCATTCTACCCCATTCCACCTCTTTCCACCCCATTCCACCCCATTCCACCAGTCCCCTCCAAACTCCCAAGGGACGGGGAGTTCACATCTCCGGCCGGCGTGAGGCAGGGCCCGTGCCCAGCAGGGCGAGGCCATTCCTGCCCGCTGGGATTTCCAGGTGCTCCCAAGGCCGCGGGAAGCGCTCCAGGATTTTCAGGCTCAAGCCCGGCTGTGCGGAGGCCTTGGCCCCCGGCCAGCCGCCCTCGCCGGACCAGCTCCCCAGCAGGTGCACATTAAACCCGACCGCAGAATTCCAGAATTCCATCCCCTCCTTCCTCCCTCCCTCCCCGCCATGGCTCCGGCGCGGCCCCGCACGCCGCCGGGATGCGATTCCCCGTGCCGGGGCTGGGAGCCGGCAGCAGCTGCAATTACCCCGGCAGGAGAAAAGCAAAGCCAGGCCGAGGTTGAGCAGAACCATTTTAATTTGCTTAGCCCAGGTGAACAACCCCGGCTGCACCGGGGCAGGGCTGTCAGAACTTGTTCCAAAAGGCAGGATGCAATTTTGGAGTTACCCGTGAGTCTGCCCCGACAGAGCCGCTTGGATCTGGCTACAGGCTCCATAAAGCTGGCAAAAACCTGCTGCAAATCTGATTATTGCGGGGATTTAATAGCTTGGCTTCGTGTGCAGGAAGTCAGGGTGGGTTTGGCTGTGTCACAGAGAAGCTACGATCGTTTAATGCGCCATATTGACAGGACGAGGAGAAACGGCCTCAGGCTCTGCCAGGGGAGGGCCAGGCTGGACATCAGCAGGAATTTCCCCCTGGAAAAGGTTATTAAACATGGGAAAGAGGTGCCCCGGGAGGTTTGGAGTGCCCAAACTGGACGGGGCACTCAGCACCTTGCGCTGGGTCAGTCACAGCTCGGACTCGATGATCCTGGAGGGCTTTCCCACCTTTAATGATCCTGTGAACTTTTGTCTTCCACTGAGCTTGAATTGGCAACATAAATGAAGGCAAATTAAAGGATTCCTTGTATTACCATGATTGATTTGCATTGAACAATTTGATTTTTAAAAAAATAATAGGAATCCCACATTTCAGTCTCTTTCTGCTGGGCTTGTTCTGCATCTTGTGGCTGCAGTGTCTGATGAGAAGTGATTGCTAATAATAACCTGGAATTACTCGTAATCCCGGGCTGGAGATCCCACTGCTGCTGCGATGGGATTTTGATTCAAACCAAATGTTCCTCATGGATGAGACACATCGGGAAGCACTCAGCTCCTGCTACGTCAGGCACTGGAAATGCTTGGAAAAGGGGAAAAGTCCTTCAAAGGCCCTGCTGGGACTTGGCTCCACAGCGAGCAAACGTCGGCATCGCTGCCTTGGATGGGCTTGTCCCTGAAAAACGGAGTCGGGGGGTTTGAATCCTTCCCTGCAGCAGGTGGAGGGGCCCTTCCCATTCCCTGCCCCTTCCCATTCGCATTCCCATTCCCATTCCCATTCCCACTCCGATTTCCATTCCCATTCCCATTCCCTGCCCATTCCCATTTCCTGCCCCATGCCTATTCCAAGCCCTATTCCCTCATTCCCATTCCCATTCCCATTCCCATTCCCATTCCCATTCCCATTCCCACTCCCATTTCCATTCCCATTCCCATTCCCATTCCCTGCCCATTCCCATTCCCATTCCCATTCCCATTCCCATTCCCATTCCCATTCCCTGCCCATTCCCATTTCCTGCCCCATGCTCATTCCAAGCTCTATTCCCTCATTCCCTGCCCCATTCCCATTCCCATTCCCTGTCCGATTCCCAGCCCCATTCCCAGCCCCATTCCAAGCCCAATTTCCTGTCCTATCTCCATTCCCTGCCACATTCTCATCCCCTTTCCCATCCCCATTCCCAGCTCAATTCCCTCATTCCCTGCCCAATTCCCAGCCCCAATCCCAGCCCCAATTCCCAGCCCCGTTCCCAGCCCCATTCCCATCTCCAATCCCAGCTCCAGTCCCTGCCCCAATCCCATCTCCATCCCCATTCCCTGCCCCATTCCCATCTCCATTCCCAGCTCCAGTCCCTGCCCCATTCCCATCTCCAATCCCAGCTCCACTCCCTGCTCCATTCCCATCTCCATCCCCATTCCCTGCCCCATTCCCATCTCCAATCCCAGCTCCACTCCCTGCTCCATTCCCATCTCCATCCCCATTCCCTGCCCCATTCCCAGCCCTTCACCGCAGAAATCCCTGGCAAGGCTTGGAGAGCTCAGCTGCTGCAGCAGGGAATCATCCAAGGGGCTCCAGGACAATTTGGCTGTCGAATCCCAACCACCAAATCCACCCCAAATCCAGGGAGTTTCTCCCCAGCGACCACTGGAGCAGCTACCGACCCCAAGAATTGACTCTGGAAAGCTTCTGATAATCCCACACCAAGGAATTCCTGATTTCCCAGCTCTTCCCATGCAGAACTCCTCATGGATGGGTATTTCCAGGTGTTATTTCCAGGGATTTCAGAGCTGGGAACCTCCTGCTCACCAGAGAGAGAAAAGGGCCTGGGATAATGACTGAAAATTGCTCCGATCTTTTCCAAAGAAAAATTTCCACTCGGAAATGCTTGCCAAGGTCTGGGTTGGGGTAGCAGATATCTCCCGGAGCTGCAGGATGAAGGCTGGCTAATTAACGGCGCTTAATTGCTGGCTGGGAGAACTGTGGGTACAAAAAAATGTAATTAAAGAGTCCAGTTCACAGAAACGGTGGGTTTTTCCCTCTGGGGCAGGTAGGATTTCGGGATCACTCCTGGAATAGCAGCGAGCAGTGAGCAGTAAGCGGGGCAGGCAGGGAAATCAAGGCAGGGCGCTCCGGAGGATGCTCCGCTGCCAAAAATATCCCCGAGGTTTGGAGATTCCAGGGCGCAGAGCCGCCAGGCACAGAAACCTGCACAATCATCCCCTGCAGCCAGCGCCGGGAACTGAAGCGCAAATCTGGGCAAGGATGCGAGGAATGCCGAGCTGGGAAGCAGGGAAAGGTCCCGGTCCAGGCACAGAATCCATGGGAATGTCCCGAGGGACAGTGGGATCAGCCTGGGGCAGCTCCAAAATCCCCTCTGGAATATCCTGGGGCAGCTCCAAATTCCCAGGAATATCCTGGGGCAGCTCTGATCTCCAGGAATATCCTGGGGCAGCTCCAAATTCCCCTCAGTAATATCCTGGGGCAATTCCAAATTCCCAGGAATATCCTGGGGCAGCTCTGATCCCTGGGAATATCCTGAGGCAGCTCCAAACTCCCCTCTGGAATATCCTGGGGCTGTTCCAAACTCCCAGGAATATCCTGGGGCAGTTCTGATCTCCAGGAATATCCTGGGGCAGCTCCGATCCCTGGGAATACCCTGGGGCAGCTCCAAACTCCCCTCAGGAATATCCTGGGGCAATTCCAAATTCCCAGGAATATCCTGGGGCAGCTCTGATCCCTGGGAATATCCTGGGGCAGCTCCAAACTCCCCTCAGGAATATCCTGGGGCAGCTCTGATCCCTGGGAATATCCTGAGGCAGCTCCAAACTCCCCTCTGGAATATCCTGGGGCTGTTCCAAACTCCCAGGAATATCCTGGGGCAGCTCTGATCTCATCAGGAATATCCTGGGGCAGCTCTGATCCCCTGGGAATATCCTGGTGCAGCTCCAAATTCCCAGGAATATCCTGGGGCAGCTCTGATCCCTTCAGGAATATCCTGGGAATATCCTGGGGCAGCTCCAAATTCCCAGGAATATCCTGGAGCAGCTCTGATCCCTTCAAGAATATCCTGGGAATATCCTGGGACAGCTCCAAATTCCCAGGAATATCCTGAGGCATCTCACACCTCAAACACCTGAAACCACGGCAGGGGCATGCCCAGCACCACGGAATGCTGCAAAATCTCTGGAATTGCATCCCTGAGCTGCCCACTCCAGGGTTTTTTTATGGGATCACCCCCACACGGCCAGAGCAACGCCAGGAATTCCCTTGGTTTCCCGTCCATCCTCAGAAAACACCTCCCACCCTCCCTTTCCCGAGTCATTAACCACAAGTTGATAATGAAATAAATCAAATAAGGGTTTCCCCAGCATGGTTATGGTGGGAAACAAGAAGCTCTGGACCAGGCTGGGAATTTCTGGGTGAGAAAAGCCAAAAAAAATCCAATTTTTCCTGCGCTTTCTAATGGAGCTGCCTCGAAGCCTCTTTGGGATGTGTTGGAGCCCAGACATTTGTCTGACAAATTCCTGGTGGACAAAGCACACAGGGCTGGAGCTCCAGCTCCGTGCAAAGCTATTTATTTTTTGCACGTAGTAAAAAATATGTTTGTCCCTTTGCAAGTTGTTTCTTTCAGGTGAAGTTTCCTCTTTTAGAAACTCCAATTTTTAGGTGCCTGCAAGAAAATTCTCAACTCCCCAAAAGCCCCTCAGATCCCAGGTTCTGCTGGATAAATCCAGCCCTTCTCATAGATTAACCTGAAAATGCATTTTCAATGGATTTTAGCTCCAAGAGCTAATTTTTTTTTAACCAAAAAAGGTTGAGCAGGAGGTGCTGCTTTGAGATTTCCAGGAAATCGAGGAATTGAGAACCCCAAAATTAATCTCCCAAGCATAACCCCCTTCTAATTAAGAGATGACAGAAATGCACACAAAGCAGCTGCTGAAAACACCTCAGCTATGGGATATGGGCAGCACAAGCGCTGAATATGTGGGAAAATGGGATTTTCCCCGACTTTCGGGCTTGCTTCAGGTTTCCCTTTTTATTTCTGAAGAGGATAAACCCAAGACAAGTTAATCTCAACCACCCAGTGGAAAACTGGGGTGAACACAGGGGATTTTCACCCTCCATCCCTCAATTTTCTCCATTAATGACATCCCCCAAACTTTTTCCAAGGGAAAATGTCTGACCTCGTGGAGAAGGGACGGACATCTCCAATGGGAACAGGATGAGGGTCCAGGACAGGCAGCCTGAAGCCAAGGAGTGGATCCAAATCCTTTCCAGAGGGGTCACCACAACCCCAGAGCCTCATTCCTGGTCTGCATGCCAACAAGTGCTGCATCCCAGCTCTTGGGGATCCCAATTCCTGCTCTGCTTCCCCCCACGCCCTCGTGGTGATGCCTGAGTGTCGCTGTCGAGGCAGGATGGGAATGAGAAGACTGACTCAGAAGGCTGTGAGAGTAAAACTCTGATTTATTCAAAATACACTGTGATTTTATACAGAGCTTGTGAGGACCAGCTCCATTGGACCAATGGAAAAAAACTGAGAGTAAAACTCTGATTTATTCAAAATTCTATACAGAGCTTGTGAGGGCCAATTCCTGAGAGTAAAATTCCCATTTATTCAAAATACAGTGCTTTTTTATACAGAGCTTGTGAGGACCAACTCCTGAGAGTAAAACTCTGGTTTATTCAAAATAACCCGGTCTTTTATACAGAGCTCTGCAAGGATCAACTCCATTGGTTCTGAAGTGAAAACAATTCATACACTGGTGTACAGTGCTTGACGCACAGCGATAGAATTAACTATAAACAATGTGAACAACAAGAGAGATAAAGAATTATTTACATTCTCTCCAGCTCTTTCCCAGGCGTCTGCCTGGATAGAAACTCTCACGTTTCTTTCTTTGACTGAATCTGAGACCCACACTGAGGATTTCAACTTTTCTGTTTTCCATCTATCTGTAACCCTGCACTTCTTTAGTGCAGAACTCTGAACTCCACACTCAGTGTCAGCTGCTGCTTCCCCATTTTGGGCAGACACAACAATTCCTCTCCAGGCTGGGAGCCAAGGACACCTCACTGCCTCAGGGCCCAGAGATGGGAACAAAAGTGAGTTGGGGGCAGCAAATTTGAGGTCAACAACTTCATGAACTGAAGCTGGAATTGGGAGATTAACCCCAATGTACCAATGGACCAAACTTACAAAAGTGTGAAAACTTGTGCCCTGCCTGGGTGGAGCCCCTGGGTGGGCTTTGTCTGCCCTAAATGTCCCTGAAGGCTCTTCAATAAATAGAAATGCTGCTTATTCCCTTAGTTTTGTCTGGCCTCTGTTTTCAGGTAGCCCCAAAAGCGGCAGCTCTGTGTAGATCCAGCTGCCTCAGCCTTATCAGCCCCACAGGTGATGTGACAACAGCCTGGGGGTCTTTGCATCCCCCAACATTTTCCTCTTGGAGCAGCTTTCCCAGAGGAGCTGTGGCTGCCCGAGTGATGCCTTGGGAAGGCTGAGCTGGAGCAGAGCTGGGCAGAGCTAAAGAATAAAAAAGAACAAAGCAGGGATTCATTAAAATTATCTCCTCGATGCATCCACCTTGGGCAGCACCAGAGCCCAGCCAGGGCTGCACCCAAGATGAACCAAAAATGGTCCCAAAATGCACAACCGGTCATGGGGTCTGTCACTTTTATGAAGTTTTGGTCCAAATGGTCCCAAAGTGGAAGACAGGTCATGGGGTCTGTCACTTTTATTAAGTTTTGGTCCAAATGGTCCCAAAATGGAAGACAGGTCATGGGGTCTGTCACTTTTATTAAGTTTTGGTCCAAATGGCCCCAAAATGGAAGACAGGTCATGGGGTCTGTCACTTTTATGAAGTTTTGGTCCAAA
The DNA here is from genome assembly GCF_050655825.1 of Lonchura striata. Classification (NCBI taxonomy): domain Eukaryota; kingdom Metazoa; phylum Chordata; class Aves; order Passeriformes; family Estrildidae; genus Lonchura; species Lonchura striata. Next base: position 3,795,123 of record NC_140724.1, read on the forward strand.
TGGTCCCAAAATGGAAGGCAGGTCATGGGGTCTGTCACTTTTATTAAGTTTTGGTCCAAATGGTCCCAAAATGGAAGGCAGGTCATGGGGTCTGTCACTTTTCTGAAGTTTTGGTCCATCAGCACGCTGGAGTTAATTGTCCAATTCCAGCTTTAGCTGGTGAATTCCCATCCTCCTTGTTTTGTCTCTTCAGCCCACCTTGTTTAAACTTGCCCTGATTGTCCTCGGTCCCAGCTGGAGCAGGAGTTGTTTTGTCTCCCTGCTCTGTGCAGAGCTCAGCATCCCCCGGGGTGAAGCCCAGACCCACGCACCAAAGCAGCTCAGAATGTGAAAAATAGAAAAGCTCAAACCTGAGGCATCACCCGGATCCCTGGAAGTGCTGGATGGAGCTTGGAGCACCCTGGGGTAGTGGGAATTATCCCTGCCCATGGCATGGGTGGCACTGGATGGGGTTTAAAATCCTTTCCAACCCAACCCAATCCAGGATCCTGCGGTAGCACCAACCCCTCCCAGCAGCACTTTTGTCCCAAAGCAGCCAAAATCCTGTCCTGTGCCAGCAGAGCCATGGGGAGCCACAGGCCACTGCTCCAGTTCAAAGCCTTTCCCGGGAGCAGGGCCAGGAACATCCCAAACTGAAAGCACACACTTGATATGAGCACCCTGATCGGCTCCAGCTCCAACTCTGCACATCTTGGCTGGTTAAAATAATAAAATCTGTCCAGAGAATCCGTGGGGCTCCTTCCTGAGGGCCCAGTTCAGCAGGTCACTCGCCCCGGGTGTGCTCAGCTCCGGTGTCATCGCAATAACAGAACCCTGGAATGGTTTGTGTTGGAAGGGACTTTAGAACTCCTCCAGTCCCACCCCTGCCATGGCAGGGACGCCTCCCCCTGTCCCAGGGTGCTCCAAGCTGGTCTTGGACGCTTCCAGGGATGGAGCAGCCCCAGCTCCTCTGGGAATTCCAGCCCAGCCCCTCCCCACCCTTTAGGGAGGAATTCCTTCCCAATATCCACCTAACCCTGACCTCTTCCACACGAAACTGAGATTATCAAGCAGTGCCTCCGTCCCGACTGTGCCACCAGCACCTGGGCGGCCGGGAGGGCAACTGGGGCCACCACAGAATTCCTGAAAAGATGAGGAAGGATACAGGAAGCTGTGACTGCCCCATCCCTGGCAGTACCCAAGGCCGGGATGGACGGGGCTTGGAGCACCTGGGATGGTGGGAGGTGTCCCTGCCGTGGCAGGGGTGGGGTGGGAGGGGATTGAAGGTCCCTCCCGACCCCAAACCATTCCGGGACTCTCTGGAAGCTCCGCGTGCAGCAGCCCGGGGTGAAGATCCCCCCAGCCGCTCACACAGCAACACCTGCAGCGGGTTTGGGAGCGCCCTCCCCTTCCCAGCTCCGGGCAGGGATCGGGACGGGAGCGAGCCCATTCCTCCCAATAGATGGCAGCAATGCCTGGAGAGACCGGCACGGCTCCAGCCCCGCTCCGCCCGGCACAGGTGAGCCCCGGCCCCTGGAGCACCCCTGGCATGCAGCGAGGGCCGGGATGCGCTGCCCGGAGCCTTTGGAACATCCCTGAGATCCGCCGCCCACCTCTGGAACATCCCTGGGATCCAGTGAGGATCGGGGTGTGCTGTCCATGGCCTCTGGAACATCCCTGGGATGCTCTGCCCACCTCTGGAACATCCCTGGGATTCAGCGAGGATCGGGGTGTGCTGTCCATGGCCTCTGGAACATCCCTGGGATGCTCTGCCCACCTTTGGAACATCCCTGGGATTGGAGCGAGGGCTGGGATGCGCTGCCCGGAGCCTTTGGAACATCCCTGAGATCCGCCGCCCACCTTTGGAACATCCCTGGGATTCAGCGAGGATCGGGATGTGCTGTCCATGGCCTTTGGAACATCCCTGGGATGCTCTGCCTGTCCCTGGAACATTCCTGGGATTCAGCGAGGATCGGGATGTGCTGTCCATGGCCTTTGGAACATGCCTAAGATCCACTGCCCAACTTTGGAACATCCCTGGGATGCACTGCCTGTCCTGGGAACATCCCTGGGATTCAGCAAGGATCAGGATGTGCTGTCCATGGCCTTTGGAACATCCCTGGGATGCACTGCCTGTCCTGGGAACATTCCTGGGATTCAGCAAGGATCAGGATGTGCTGTCCATGGCCTTTGGAACATCCTTGGGATGTGCTGCCTGTCCTGGGAAAACCCCTGGGATGCTCTGCCCACCTTTGGAACATCCCTGAGATGCACTGCCCAACCTCAGAACATTCCTGGGATGCAGAGGGGATTGGGATGTGCTGTCCATGGCCTCAGAACATCCCTGGGATGCACTGCCCGCCTTTGGAACATCCCTGGGATTGGAGCAGCCTCTCCTGGATCTTTCCCTCCTCCCTGCCTGGTTTTCTGCACCCTGGGAAGCCTCAGCTCCCTCCCCCGAGCCTCCCCCCGCTCCCTCCTGCCCGAATTTTGATTTTCAGAGCAGGGATGGCACTGGGTGTTCTCTGGGATCACCCTGGCCCAGGAGAGGACCTCCAGGACCTCATCACGCTTTTGGCAGCGGGTAAGGAGGCAGCGATGAATCAAGTTATTGAATTTCCTGATTTCCCCCCTGCTGTTGTGGGGTGTGAGCCTGGTGAATTCCCAATTCCGTGTCTTTCACTCCTCCAGCTCTCCAAAAGCGCTTTTTCTTTTGGAAAAGGCAGTTTTGCTAATGATTTAGAAGGGTTTAAAGCCCAGAATGGGAAAATCCCCGCAGAAGGAGCAGGAGAAAGGGGAGATGGAAGGAGTTCAGACATGTTGGGAGCCAGGAAAACGGTGGAAATCCAGGAATTCCCTCTGGCTGCCCTGGGACCCTGGCAGGGCTCAGGAACCCCCTGGACAGAGCCCCCAGAGACACTGGCTGTGAACTCTGTCCATGGAAAAGAGTTTTCAATCTTACAGGGTGAATTACCAGCTCTGAGTGTTTGATATAAGCAATAATTAAGTGTGGCATGGGTGCAAAAGTAAAATTTTAGGATTCTAGATTCGGGGTCCAAAGGGGACAAGCTGGAGGAAATTGGGTGTGCCTTGTCCTTTTTCTCCTCCTTCATGCCCTCCATGTCTCACTGTGGTGTTGGCATTTTTCTGTTGGTTCAGGCTGGGGACACACTGTCCAACGGAGGTGACAGATATTGGCACGTTCTTGTAAATGCAGCCCAGGGAGTTTCTGGCATTGAATGTTTGTCACATCCCACTGAGGGCAGAGCCCCACACGCTGCCCTGCAGGACAGAGCTGGGCAGGGCAGCAGAACATGTGAGAGATCAACAGAATAAACAACCTGGAAACCAGCACAGACCAATTCTGGCTTCTGCTTTGGCAGCGGGGTGACAGACAGAGACTTTTACAATCTTGGGATCATCAATACTCAGATTCCAACAGAAACCGGGAGAAGAAAACCAGTGAGAAGTGCCTTTCCAAACCCAGGCCTCCTACTCCATGAGCACATTTAAGTTATGTTAATTGTAGTGCACCGCGGGATAAAGAGGCATTTGTAATTGATTCATCTGTGTTTGCCATTTCCCAATTAAAGAGAAAAGAAACCCTAATTATCCCGCTCTGTCCCAGTCATTACGGAATGAGCAATTTTCCCTCCTCACACACTTCAAGTCACCCTTAAAGGAGGGGAATTCTCTTCCCAGGCCCCATTTGGGGGTGAATGTGCTGCTGCTGTTCCTTGTCCTAATGAATGGGTGGCTCCAGCAGGAGGGACTGTGGGCACCCCAAAAAGGCACCTCTGGAGAGACTAAAGGCACCCCAAAAAAGCACCTCTGGAGGGACTGCAGACACCCTAAAAAGGCACCCCTAGAGGGACTAAAGGCACCCTAAAAATGCACTCCTGAAAGGAATAAAGGCACCCTAAAAATGCACCCCTGAAGGGACTAAAGGCACCCTAAAAACACTCCTGAAAGGACTAAAGGCACCCTAAAAATGCACTCCTGAAAGGAATAAAGGCACCCTAAAAATGCACCCCTGAAGGGACTAAAGGCACCCTAAAAACACTCCTGAAAGGACTAAAGGCACCCTAAAAATGCACTTCTGAAAGGACTAAAGGCACCCTAAAAACACTCCTGAAAGGACTAAAGGCACCCTAAAAACACTCCTGAAAGGACTAAAGGCACCCTAAAAATGCACTCCTGAAAGGACTAAAGGCACCCTAAAAAGGCACCTCTGAAAGGACTAAAGGCACCCTAAAAATGCACTCCTGAAAGGACTAAAGGCACCCTAAAAATGCACTCTTGAAGGGACTAAAGGCACTCTAAAAAGGCACCCCTGAAGGGACTGCAGGCACCCTAAAAAGGCACCTCTGAAGGGACTAAAGGCACCCTAAAAAGGCACCTCTGAAGGGACCCTAGACATCCCAAAAAGTCACTCCTGGAGGTGCTGCCCTTGTGCGAAGGAAGGTTTGGGATGGAAGGACTCGAGTCCATAAGGGAAAGCTCCTGGATCAGGATTTTGTCACCCTCAGCATCCCCTTGCTGGGAGGGACCCGCTCCCCTCACACACCAATCCCGCCCAGCTGACCCCAAACCCGGAGTTTAGGAGGGCTTTTTTCCATTTTCTCCACCTAGAGGGTTTTTTTCCCCCCATTTTCTTCACCTAGAGGGTTTTTTTCCATTTTCTTCACCTAGAATGTTATTTTTCCATTTTGTTCACCTAGAGGGGTTTTTTCCCCCCATTTTCTTCACCTAGAGGGTTTTTTTTTTTCCATTTTGTTCACCTAGAGGGTTTTTTTTCCATTTTCTTCACCTAGAAGGTTATTTTTCCATTTTGTTCACCTAGAGGGGTTTTTTCCCCCATTTTCTTCACCTAGAGGGTTTTTTTCCCATTTTCTTCACCTAGAGGGTTTTTTTTCCCCCATTTTCTTCACCTACAGGGTTTCCCCCCCCATTTTCTTCTACCTAGAGGGTTTTTTTCCCATTTTCTTCACCTAGAGGGTTTTTTTTTTTCCCATTTTCTTCACCTAGAGGGTTTTTTCCCCCCATTTTCTTCACCTAGAGGGTTTTTTTCCATTTTCTTCACCTGTTCCCGGTGCGTTGTGCCCACTGAGCTCGCCGGGATGAAGTCACCGGGGAGATGATCCTGGAGGGCTTTTCCAACTTCAGTGATCCTGTGAACTTTTGTCTTCCACTGAGCTTGAATTGGCAACATAAACGAAGGCAAATTAAAGGATTCCTTGTATTACCGTGATTGATTTGCATTGAACAATTTGATTTTTTAAAAATAATAGGAATCCCACATTTCAGTCTCTTTCTGCTGGGCTTGTTCTGCATCTTGTGGCTGCAGTGTCTGATGAGAAGTGATTCCCAAACAAAGGCTGGGCTGACACAAACATCGCTCCCGTCCCCGTGAGTCAGCCCCGGTCCCACCCAGCCCCGCAGCCCGGGGAGGGTCTCCCGGCTTTGATCTCCTTGTCCTTGGCGTCACCCTCCCCTGCACCTGAGCAAACATCCAGCAGACCTCCCTGCCCTCTTCCCTTCCTTCCCTTCATCCCTTTCCTCGGGGAGAAAGAAGAAGGCTCGGTGACCCTGAGGATCTCGGAATCTTCATGAAGATGGATCGATTACATCAATTAATTAAAAAAAAATTAAACTTAATCAATTAAATTAAATGAAGATGGATCAATGAAACAGTCCTGGAGGAGAGGGAGCAGCACGGGAAGGTTTTTGCCTTGGCTCTGAAGCAGCATTTTCTCCTCTGATGGGGGAATGATTTGGGTTCTGGGGAGCTGCAATGGATCCCTGGAGTGTCCAAGGCCAGGTTGGAGGAACCTGGGATAGTGCCCATGGCAGGGGTGTGCAAACAATGCTTGGGAAAGCATTTTCCTCCTCGCCCTTCACGGACGCAGAGACATTCTGGAGAGCTGGGATGCTCCAGAGCACAGGGGTTTAGATCCCACCTGGTTTAGGGGGAGATGGGGGAAAAAAACAACAGCTACTTCCAGCCTTGGCTGGAGTTTTCCCAACTAAAACCTGCCATAAATTCCCAGTCCTGTGAGAACCACCCAACCAACACTGGAAATGTGGATTTAACCCCCAAACATCCCATTTTTAGCTGTTTTTTTTAACCCTATATTTTATTCCATCTCCCACTTCAATCTCAATCCCACACAGCCTCGAAGGAGGTTCCTGTAATGAAAACCCCAAGCTCCAGGTGGGATTTCTGCCAGGATTTGCAGATATTCCAGGTTTTAGCCATATCCATCCTCCTGAGGTTATGAACACCTGCTGGAATTTTATCCAATCCAGCCCAATTTGCCCCCTGGCAACATTTCTCACCTGCTGTCCACCCTGAGGTGGATTTGGGGTGGCTCAGCTGCTGTTCCTGAGGGTTTGACCATTGCCAAGGTGGAGATTTGTCCTTTTCTTTGTGACCTGGATCCTGTAACCCTACCCCGCCGTGCAGATAAAGATTATTTATGGACCATTTCATCCCTAATGTCCCTTATCTCCCATTCCAAGAGGTGATCCCGTGTTTTCTTAGAGTCTTTTCCCATTAAATCTCATTAAAGCCATGAATTAATGAGGAGGCTGAAGCTGATGGGGAGGGGCGGGGGGAGGCCTCACCCAGGGACGTGTGGAAAAACCAAAAAAACCCCAGGGAAAAGGCTGAACATTTGGACTTTGAATCAAAAAGTAAATTATTTCATTAAAAAACATGAATTTCCTGTAATGACAAGAGCCAGTGGGTTTATCCCCAGACAGAAAGAGGATTTTGGGAAGATCTGAGGTTTAATTCCCTTTGGAGAATCACAAAATCCTTGAGGCTGGAAGAGATCTCTGAGATCTCTTTGGCCAAATCCCACCCTGACCATTCATCCAAGTCCCACAGTGCCATAACTCCTTGTTTTTGAACAATCTTGGGATATTTTTCCTTAAACATTAAATTCAAATTTAGGAAATTAAATTAAAATTAAGGAAAATTAAATGGTTTTCCTCCTGTGTAACCCTGGTTTGATCCTGGTGTTTTCAGGGATGACAGAACCCAGTGTCAGCAACCAGAAGGAAACCCAGGGATGATGGAGCAGCAAATTCCCTTTGGATTTTGCACAAGGAGAAGCAAAATTGGAACATTTCCAATGGCACAGGACCACTCCCTGCTCTGGAACTGGGATAAATTGTGAGGAGGAGGAAACACCTTAAATCTGCCTCTCCAGCACAGGTGAAGTAGCCCACAAAAAAAGTTTAATTCTTTTATATTATGAAGCAAAAGATATCAAAATGTATCTGCCTGAGGATTTCCATGAGATCCATCTCTGGTTGTTATGGGTGTCCCAAAAAAGTTTAATTCTTTTATATTATGAAGCAAAAGATATCAAAATGTATCTGCCTGAGGATTTCCATGAGATCCATCTCAGGTCATTCATGGGTGTCCCCGTATCTCTCCAGCCATGTCCCATCTCCCATCTCCTGGCCCAGCCACATCCTTTTACCTGTAAATCGGGTTCCAACACACACCAGGTTCTCCTGTGAGGGTTGGTGGACTCCTAAAACGTGGATTCTCCAACAAATATTCAATATCACATCTATCATACTGGAAATTGCACAAATTATATCTACTACACATAACATGAGGAAGAACAATTCAGTGTCCAGAGTTGTTGAATCCTGAATTTATGGGAACGCTGAATTCACATGGATCTGCCCGAGGATTTCCATGAGATCCATCTCGGGTCGTTCATGGGTGTCCCCGTATCTCTCCAGCCATGTCCCATCTCCCATCTCCTGGCCCAGTGTCATGGTTTGACACTTGCACAATGCCAGCGCCCCCATGAAAATGTAATCTCTCCCTTGAATGCTGTGAAGTGGAATCTAGAACAGAGCAAAGCAGGATCAAGCTTCATAACAGAAAAAAACTTCATTAAGCTACTACTACAAAAGAAAGAAAGAAAGGAAAAAGGAAAAAAAAGCACACAAAGATCAAAATGAAAACCTTGCAAAGCATTCCTCCTCCCACCACCCAGCTCCAACAAACCACAGTGAGACACAATCTGGACCCCAATCAGGTTTCCACCCGCCAAACAACCGATACTCAGTCCATTGAGGGATCAGAGTCTCTCCTGTGCCACAGACCCCCCAAGAAACACAGCTCCACATCCTGTGCTTCCATGTCACACATGGCACCGCCCGGAGAAAAGTTTGCCATGGTGACCCTTCTCCTTTCCATGCACAGTGCTCTCACCACCAATGCATGGATGGACAGACTGCTTTTAGGATTTTCCTTTCAAGGATGCCCTGCCAAGAGGGGGAAAAAACAACAGTTCAGTTTTTCATTTTTGGGACCACAGTCCTCCCCATTTTCCCCTGGGGCCGAGGGTCCAAGAACAGAGATCTTCTTCTCTTCTCCTTCTCTGAGGACAGGGGGCACCACCACAAACCCCCTAACCTTTTCTCCGTTCACTCCACTTTTGTCTTTCCCCAGCTGAAGCAGGTCTCTTGACTCACTGGCATCCTCCCAAAACACAGTCCCTCTTGGAGGAGAAGATTGGTTCAGGTTGTGGCTAACACGGAAAAGTCCAGCCAAAAGCCACTCCTTGTCCCCCTCCCATCCAGAATTCCTCCTTCCAACATCACAGGGTCCAAGGTGTCCCTCTTCCTCCCTTTCAAACCGAGGAGGGGAAAAAAATTCACAAGCTTTCATTTCTCAAGGAAGGGTTAAAAGTCCAAACTCCCCGGATGGCTCGATGCCCAGACTCCGGCGGCTCCCTCTCACTGGGCACCTTGCAGCTCCCCCAGCTCCTCCTTCCCCACGGTGAACTGCTGACAGAACTGCCGCTGTCTCTTTCTCTCTCCCTCTCGAGAGAGAAACTCTGGGGGGGATGGAGACATCCCAGATTTCTCCACCCTTCCATCTGCAGGGGGTTCCAGTCCCTCCACCACCTTTGGGCCCACCTCGGTCAGGCCATGGGCCTTCTCCTCCCCACCCAGCTCGTCGCTGGGCAGGGGAGAGGCTGCACTGCACCCCGACCAGAACCAGAGAGAGCGAGTTCTCCTGGGAATTCTGCTTTTAACCCCTTGTGTTCTCAGAGGTGTGTCCACCTTCAATTGGTCAATATCCAAATTGACCTCTTCCTTGGGAAAAATTCTTTTTCCGTGTCAAACCACGACACCCAGCCACATCCTTTTACCTGTAAATCAGGTTCCAACACACACCAGGTTTCACCTGCGAGGGTGGGTGGACTCCTAAAATGTGTATATCCAACAAATATTCAATATCACATCTATCACACTAGAAATGGTGTGAATTATATCTACTACACATAACATGAGGAAGAACAATTCAGTGTCCAGAGCTGTTGAATCCTGAATTTATGGGAATGCTGAATTCACATGGATCTGCCCGAGGATTTCCATGAGATCCATCTCAGGTCATTCATGGTGTCCCCGTATCTCTCCAGCCATGTCCCATCTCCCATCTCCTGGCCCAGCCACATCCTTTTACCTGTAAATCGGATTCCAACACACACCAGGTTCTCCTGTGAGGGTGAGTGGACTCCTAAAACGTGGATTCTCCAACCAATATTCAATATCACATCAATCATACTGGAAATTGCACAAATTATATCTACTACACATAACACCTGGAAGCTGCTGCAGCTCCCAGATCACGGAACAGCTCCAGGGCCGCGGCCTCTGCTGCTCCCCAGCTGGGAAATCACTCCAAGGCAGCTGGGGCTGCCCTCAGCCCTGTCCCATCCCATGTCAGGGGCTGCTCTGAGACAGACTGGAAATTTAACAGGGTAGAAATCCATTTAGATTTAGGGGAAATGTGCCACTTTGAGCTTGCTAAAGATGCGGTTTAGTCTAGCCCTAGCAAAACTACCCCAGCTAAAGAAAAGACTAATTTCCACACTAAAAGATAAAGACTCCTCGGACCTTAAAACAGACAAAGCAGAGTGACCCAGGAGTTCTTTCTGTACTTTCTGACAAAAAACTGAGTACAAGTGTAACTAAGTATAAATATAATGTAAAATCAACAAAATAAATATTCATTAACCTATTGTAAAATTCTATGCGCATGGAAATTAGTATGGATAATAAAAAAAGATCAAGAGTTCTCAGAGGTACGTGCGCCCATTAAGGAGCAATGAGTCCCGAAATGCTTCCACAACACTGTCAATAAGCACACCCATTCCCTACAAATCTTTATTAAAATTGTGGGGTTGGATTTTTCGTTTCAGCTGGAGCTCTCTCTTCCCACTGGCAGCAGGGGTGGGGTCCGTGGGACTGCTCTGTGCAGAGCCCCCCGGCGCTGGGGCGTCCCCCACCCCTCCTTGAGAAGCCCTTGGCCCCTGAGCCCCGGGCAGGACATCCAGGGGCTCCCTCTGTTTTTCCAGGCACTCCTCTCCTGGCCTGCCTCTGCCTCCCGGGGATTGTCGTTTCTAATCTCTTGGCATCGAGCTTAGTGCAGGAAAAAAAAAAAAAAAAAAAAAAAAAAAAAAAAGAAAGAAAAAAAAGAGGAAAAACAGCAAAAACAAAACCCAGTGAAAAAGTTGCTTGGAGCTGGCTGGGTCCCAGCTCCCTGGCTGCAGGGATGAACAGCTCTGTCCCATCCAGGGCTTCTGGATATCCCAAATCCACTGCAGGAAAGGTCACTGGAGGGGAGTGGGCTCATCCGGGGCACCCCGAGGAAAGGATCCCATTTCCCATCTCAGGATTCCATTTCCCACCTGTGGGCAGAACTCTGAGGATCCCATTTCCCATCTCAGGATCCCATTTCCCATCCCAAGATCCCATTTCCCATCCCAGGATCCCATTTCCTGTCTCAGGGTCCCATTTCCCATCCCAAGATCCCATTTCCCATCTCAGGATCCCATTTCCCATCTCAGGATCCAATTTCCCATCTCAGGGTCCCATTTCCCACCCTGAGCCCATGCAATGATCCCAGCAGGCACACCCACAATGAGATGGGTGTTTTAAAATGATAGAAATGTGGTTTATAGTGATATAAATTCAGGTGCTGGAATTAAGATTTAAAATTGGGATTTTTGTCAATGCCACTGCTATTTTCCGCCTGGTTTCTGTTCCAGCCTGGGTTTTTCACCCTCTGCTGTCACCTTGTCACCTCCTCAGGTGTGCAGCACCTCCCACCTTGAGTCCCTGCCTTTGCACACCTCCTGCAAGCAGCAGCTCCTGCTCCCAGGGACTGGCAGGAATTCTCCTTAATTCCTCTCTGGCACAAATTTTCTATTTCCAGTCTGGGTTTCTCATTCTTCCCTCTGAATCCCGGGGTTCCTCTGGAATCCAGAAGGTTGCTCCTTCCTGGAATTCTGGCAAGTCTGGAGTCATCTTTCTCTTCAGCCAGTCCTCACATGCCGGGCTGTGCAAGGAGCCCTTGGAAGCAGCAGGAATTTCATTTATTGTCCCCCAGAATCCTGGGAAATTTTGTAAAGCCTTCAGGACTGACGATTTCTGTCATATCAAATAATGCCACCAGTGTGTGACGATATCTGAACCTAGAGCATGTCTGTAATCTCCTTTCAAATGCAAACTGCATGTGGTTCATCCATAATTGAGACAATTATAAAAACTTCCTGGCTATCCACTCATTTCACATGATTGGGTCTCCCTTCGGAAATAGTTCCAGCGACATTCCTATCCATGGATTCAGAATATTTTGGTTTCTCAGTGAAAAACCCCAAGACTGAACCCTACCAGAGTATCTAGAATTACTTTTGGCTCTTGGCTTTCCATAAGAAAACAGCACATCACAGCTGGGAGGAGGAGCAAAGTCCTTGGGATTCATGTCTTGCTTCCAGACAATGGAGTTACATCATAAAATAGGAGGAACGGGAAAAGGATTCAGCAGGAAAGTTGGGAGAAGGAGCTGGGGAAGGGTCAGGAGCACCAGGAGAGGCTGAGGGAGCTGGGAAGGGGCTGGAGAATTCCTGAGGAGCTGGGAAGGGAATGGAGAGTTCCTGAGGAGCTGGGAAGGGAATGGAGAGTTCCTGAGGAGCTGGGAAGGGAATGGAGAGTTCCTGAGGAGCTGGGAAGGCGCTGGAGAGTTCCTGAGGAGCTGGGAAGGGAATGGAGAGTTCCTGAGGGAGTTGGGAAGGGAATGGAGAATTCCTGAGGGAGCTGGGAAGGGTCTGGAGAGTTCCTGAGGGAGCTGGGAAGGGGCTGGAGAATTCCTGAGGGAGCTGGGAAGGGGCTGGAGAGTTCCTGAGGGAGCTGGGAAGGGGCTGGAGAGTTCCTGAGGGAGCTGGGAAGGGGCTGGAGAGTTCCTGAAGGAGCTGGGAAGGGAATGGAGAGTTCCTGAGGGAGCTGGGAAGGGGCTCATCCTGGAGCAAAGGGGGATCAGGGGGGACCTTGTGGCTCTGCACAGCTCCTGCCAGGTGAGGTGAAATCCATCTCTGTTCCGGGAGCTGGAAGGAGCCCTTCAAATGAGGGAAGGAGTTAATTACACATCCAGGGCATGCGTTGACGAGCTGCTTTTAATCCTCCCTAGTGCAGAAAGCAGAATGTGTAATGGGAATTCTTTCCTTTGGTTTGCTTTCCAAAGCTTGGAAAGATGTTAGGACAGCCATGCTGTCAATGCCATCCCAGAGTCCAAAAAAATGTCATCCCCACTCTGACTGCTGCAACCAAACAATGCGTGCTGAAAGGGAGATGGATGGAGGGGATAATTTGGTAGGAGGCATTTCACAGAGAGAATCTGGGAAGGAAATTCCCTGCAGGTGGGTTCTGGGGAGCTGAATTCACTTTTTTTCCAGAGCAGCCACCACAGGACAGAGCCCTTTCCCTGTTCCTTTTGGGCATTTCCCTGCTCCCTTTGGCCATTTCCTTGCTCCATTTGGACATTTCCGTGCTCCTTTTGGCATTTCCCTGCTCCATTTGGACATGGCCATGTTGTATTTGGGAATTTCCCTGTTCCCTTTGGTAATTTCCTTGCCCCGTTTGGATGTTTTCTTACTCCATTTGGACATTTCCCCGCTCCATCTGCAGGCATTTTCCTATTCCTTTTGAACATTTTCTTACTCCATTTGGACATTTCCTTGCTCCCTTTGGCCATTTCTCTGCTCCATTTGGACATGGCCATGCTGTGTTTGGGAATTTCCCTGCTCCCTTTGGCCATTTCCCTGCTCCCTGTGGCTATTTCCCTGCTCCATTTGGCCATTTCCCTGCTCCATTTGAACATTTCCCTGTTCCATTTGGCCATTTCCCTGCTCCTTTTGGCCATTTCCCTGCTCCATTTTGACATTTCCCTACTCCATTTTGACATTTCCCTGCTCCATTTTGACATTTCCCTGCTCCATTTTGACATTTCCCTACTCCATTTTGACATTTCCCTGCTCCTTTTGGCCATTTCCCTGCTCCATTTTGACATTTCCCTACTCCATTTTGACATTTCCCTACTCCATTTTGACATTTCCCTGCTCCATTTGGCCATTTCCCTGTTCCATTTGGCCATTTCCCTACTCCATTTTGACATTTCCCAACTCCATTTTGACATTTCCCTGTTCCATTTGGCCATTTCCCTGTTCCATTTGGCCATTTCCCTGCTCCTTTTGGCCATTTCCCTGCTCCATTTTGACATTTCCCTGCTCCATTTTGACATTTCCCTACTCCATTTTGACATTTCCCTGCTCCTTTTGGCCATTTCCTGCTCCCTTTGCCCATTTTCATGCTCTATTTGGTCATTTCTTTAGCCATTTCCCTACTCCATTTTGACATTTCCCTCCTCCATTTTGACATTCCCTGCTCAATTTTGACATTCCCTGCCCAATTTTGACATTTCCCTACCTGGGCTGCTGAAGGACCCTCCCCAGGTCCATCCTGCTGCCCCGTGGATCTGCTCAGGGGTTTGAACATTCCCGCTGCTCATTCCCGAGCCTCTCCCGTGCTAAACCTCCCAAAACACCCAAACTTTCCTGAACCTTCCTCGTGCCCCCAGCCCAAAAATGCAGATTTTCTGATCCCTGCTCCTTTCACCTTCAGCTCCTTGGGTACGAAAGCGGAGCAGAAGTTGCTCCGTGCACGTCGATGCCCTTAATGAGCCCGTGCTAATTGCATTAGTGGCTGTTCTATTTCCAGGCCCCACAGTCCGGTCACTCTTTTTCCAATCAGCTTTTTGATTCTCCACACTCGACTTTTCCGCCCTGCTCAAAGCAGAGCTCGTTTCCCTGCAGCCCCAAAATCAGCATTAGCACCTTGGGAAGGACATTTAGGAGAAGACAACCCCCCCCTTCCACAACCTGATTTTATTCCCCCTCAAGCAAAGCAGGTGAGCAAATCCTTTTTCCCCAGAATCCATTTGTTGTTTGGAATTTTCCTGAGCCACTCTCTCCTCTGGAAGGGTTAAATCCGGGCGGGGAGAACTCAAAAAGCTGGGAATTATCCCAGCCATCCATCCCTGCCTCAGTTTCCCCCTGACAAAGATCACTGGAGCTGCTGCTCTGGCAGCGACGCTGGACTTGATGGAAGAAAACGCAATTAAAGGAGATCAGCTGCAATTAAGCAGGATCAAAAACAGTTCCCCTCCCACTTAAACAAGCAAATTAAGCCAATTTTTTTGTGCATGTGCCCATTTATCAGCTGTTTCCATGGGAACCCTTGTTGTCCTCCGTGCTGTGTCTCGTTTGTGTCATGGTAACACCCTGTAATCCTGGTCCCATTGTCCTGGGTTCCGTGCAGATGTCCGCAAGGGAGACCTTTAATCTGCAAATCTCACAGCTCTTCACTTCAGCTGACACAAATTCATTGTGGCACTGCTCTTTTGGTGCTTTATCCCACACAGGCCGAGTTTTCTCCTTCCTGGCTCAGTCTGAGTTGGGCTGGAGTGGAAGAATCAATATTTACTCAGCACTTTGCAGCCCTTCAGCTGAACTGGTTTAAAATCTCAGCTCCAGCCAAGTGCTGGAACTCCCTGGAGTGGAGCGAAGCTGTTCCTTCATCATCAGAGACTTTGTGGGGATTTGACTTTGAAATGCTTCTTTTGGTGTTAAATTCCAGCAGTTCCAAGGGGCTGTTGATTTTTACAAAATCCTGACTTGCTGGGCTCCCCCTGACTCCTGCCTGAGCTAATTTCCATAATATTCTAAATTCCTGTGTTTTGTTCCAAACCCTGTTTGCTGCTGGAGGTGAGGGATGTCCTGGAGAGCTGCAGGGATCTCACCAGGACGAGGTTTGAGTGGAATTTGTGTCCTTGGGTCCTTGTGGGACCAGCTCTTGGGGCTGACCCTGTGCAGTCACTGTGGGGGGGTCAGAGTTCCTGGCCCCTGGAAAATGAGGATTTTTCATGGAGGAAATTATCTGCTGAGTTAATGTCATGGTTTCCCTTTCACAGGGAAATGCACCTGGTGGAATAAATCCAGAGAAGGCCACAGAGAGCTGGAGCCTCTCTGGAGCTGAGATGGGAGAGCTGGGAATGTTCACCTGGAGAGGGGAAAGCTCCAGGGAGAGCTGGGAATGTTCACCTGGAGAAGGGAAGGATCCAGGGAGAGCTGGGAATGTTCACCTGGAGAAGGGAAGGATCCAGGGAGAGCTGGGAATGTTCCCCTGGAGAGGAGAAAGATCCAGGGAGAGCTGGGAATGTTCACCTGGAGAAGGGAAGGATCCAGGGAGAGCTGGGAATGCTCACCTGGAGAAGGGAAGGATCCAGGGAGAGCTGGGAATGCTCACCTGGAGAAGGGAAGGATCCAGGGAGAGCTCAGAGCCTGGAGGGGCTCCAGGAGAGCTGGAGAGGGACTGGGGACAAGGCATGGAGGCACAGGACACAGGGAATGGCTTCCAATGGGAAAAGGGGAGATTTGGGTGGGATATTGGGAAGGAAAGGTCCTTCCTTAAGGACTTTCAGGCACATTTTTCCATGTCCAGCCTGGATTTTTCCCAAATGGAAAAGTTTAAAACCCCTGACGTGAGGCTCCCTGAAATTTCAGTGTCTGCTTTGTGTGGGACGCATTTCAGCAGGGAGAGGGACTGGGGACAAGGGATGGAGGGACAGGACACAGGGAATGGCTTCCAATGGGAAAAGAGGAGATTTGGGTGAGATATTGGGAAGGAATTCCTGGCTGGGATGGAATTCCCAGAGATGCTGTGGCTGCCCCTGGATCCTGGCAGTGCCCAAGGCCAGGCTGGGGCGCCTGGGGCAGTGGGAGGTGTCCTGTCCATGGCAGGGGGTGACTCTTCAGTTCCCTTCCAACCCAAACCATTCCAGAATTCCCTGATTCTGGGAATGTCAGGGCCTCTCTGCAGAGCTCCTGCAAGGCTGGGCTGGCATTCTTTGGAGATAAGATCCCTTGATTTCCACCCCCCCAGCCCAGAATCCATGGCAGAAACTCTCCTGGAGGTGTCCCAGCCTCTGGAAGCCCTGGGGCACCTGGGCAGGTCCTGGGGCCAGCAGTGCCTGCAGGTGGCTGATCTGCCCTGCATTTCCTGCAGATTAGCAGGGATTGAAGGCCATCATTGTTTCCTGCTCTCCCAGTGAAATTAAATATCCCAGCAGAGATTCCAGGGCTGCTTTTGACAATTTAATGATCAGCAGAGCCCAGAAATAGCTCTGTGCTCCTGCTGCTGCTCTCGTCTGGGGAACACACAAAACTTGGAGGAATCTCTGCCACACAAACTTTTCCCTAGTGAGGGTCTGATGCCTGAGGATTTCAGCTTTTCTATTTTCCATCTGTAATCCTGCAGTTCTTTAGTGTAGAACTCTGAACTCCATCACTGTGAGTCCAAAATGCTTCCCCATTTTGGGCAGACACAATTCCTCTCCAGGCTGGGAACCAAGGACACCTCACTGCCTCAGGGCCCAAAATGGAAACAAAAGTGGGGTGGGCAGCAAATCTGGGGTCAATAAGTCATGAGCTGAAGATGGAATTGGGAGATTAACCCAAATATGCAAATGGACCAAATTTACAAAGGTGTGAAAACTTGTGCCCTGCCTGGGTGGAGCCCCTGGGGGGGCTTTGTCTGCCCTAAATGTCCCTGAAGGCTCTTCAATAAATAGAAATGCTGTTTATTCCCTTAGTTTTGTCTGGCCTCTGTTTTCAGGTAGCCCCAAAAGCGGCAGCTCTGTGTAGATCCAGCTGCCTCAGCCTTATCAGCCCCACAGGTGATGTGACAACAGCCTGGGGGTCTTTGCATCCCCCAACATTTTCCTCTTGGAGCAGCTTTCCCAGAGGAGCTGTGGCCTTGGGAAGGCTGAGCTGGAGCAGAGCTGGGCAGAGCTAAAGAATAAAAAATAACAAAGCAGGGATTCATTAAAATGATCTCCTTGATGCATCATTGAAATGATCTCCTCAATGCATCCACCTGGGTGTAGCCCCTGGGTGGCTTTGTCTGCCCTAAATGAACTTAAAGGCTCTTTGATAAATAGAAATTCTGTTTATTCCCTTAATTCTGTCTGGCCTCTGTTTTCAGGCAGCCCCAAAAGGCAGCAGGTCGAGCATCTCCCAGCTTGAAAAAGCAAAAGTTTTGCTGGCTGAGCGGGTGAGGCTTTGCAGGCCCCGGCAGCCTCTGCTCTGTTTTTTGTTTGGCTCTGGTGTTGCAGAGGTTTCCTTAGCAACCCCTGTATCCTTTTACAAGTCATTGTTAGGGACACACATTGACGTGGGGATGCTAAAAACGATGGCACCCAATAAAAATAACCCCGGCGATGACCCCGTTTCCTTCAGCAAACAGCAGCAGGATCCACCGGGATGGGCCAGAGGGATTTCTCGCTGGAACAATGATGCCTCCAGCAGCACCAGCAGGAGCCTCGCTGCTGCTCGCAAAGGTCAAGAGGAAAATCTTCCATCCTCTGCTCTCTGTGCCTAGTCCCAGCTTTTACAGGCATGGGGCTGGCCGAAATGCTCGCTGGAATCCCAAAAAAACACGCCAAAAAAAAATCCCTACAAACATCCCTAAAAAACCCTAAAAAAAAATTCTACAAAAATCCCTAAAAAAAAAAATCCCCAAAAATCCCTACAAAAATCCCTAAAAAAAAAATCCCTAAAAAAATCCCTACAAAAATCCCTAAAGAAATCCTTACAAAAATCCCTAAAAAAAACCCAACTTAAAAATCCCTACAAAAATCCCTAAAAACCCCCCCCAAATAAAATCCCTACAAAAATCCCTACAAAAATCCCTAAAAAAAAAAATCCCTACAAAAATCCCTAAAAAACCCACCCTCAAAATCCCTACAAAAATTCCTAAAAAAGCCCTATAAAAAAATCCCTTAAAAATCTCTGCAAAAATCCCTAAAAAAACCCTAAAAAAAAAAATCCCTACAAAAATCCCTACAAAAATCCCTAAAAAAAATCCTTTCAAAAATCCCTAAAAAAAACCCACCCTAAAAATCCCTACAAAAATTTCTAAAAAAGCCCTAAAATATCCCTAAAAAATCCCTACAAAAATCCCTTAAAAAATTCCCAAAAAATCCCTAAAAAACCCCTAAAATCCTTAAAAAAATCCCTAAAAATCCCTTAAAAATTCCTAAAAAAAGCCCTTAAAAATCCCTACAAAAATCCCTAAAAAAGCCCTAAAAAAATACCTACAAAAATCCTTTAAAAAATCCCTTAAAAAAAAAAAAACCTAAAAAATCCCCACCAAATCCCTAAAAATCCCTACAAAAATCCCTAAAAAATCCCTAAACACCAAGATCCAATTTCATTTTGTTATTTAGTGATGGGAGGGGGTGGAGATCTGGGTCCCTCCTGAGGGGCTGCAAATGAGGCAGGTTTAGATTCCCCAGGCAGGGATCCTGGCAGCTCCTGTCCTTGCAATCCGAATTTTCCTTTCCTTGCAATCCAAGGAAAACCCCTGGGTTGGTCCTTCTGCTGATTCTCTGCTCTGGAAAAGCTGCAGGGAAAGGCCTGGTGGGGCAGAATTCAGCTCTTCGGTGGGGTAAAAACTCTGAATTTTCTGCACCAACTCCATAACGCCAGAAGAGTCTGGGATGGTTTGGGCTGGGAGGGACCCCAAAGCCCACCCAGCTCCCCTGGCTTCTTCCACTGCCCAGATCTGACCCTGAGGCAGGAGGGGACACCAAGAACTGCTTGGATCACGAAATCCATCGTGCTTTTTGGGAAGACATTGGCCAGAGGCAAAGGGAAAGAGGGAGCAGAGCCATTGTCCAATGTGGATTTAATAGGAGGCTGATTTTTGGTGTAAACAAGGCCAGAGGAGTGGATGCTGGGGTGATACAGCCAGTCCTGCCCTTACTGGTACCGGTGTGAGCTGGTTTGGAGCTGGCCTGGATCTCCTTTATCCAGCTGACATACACTGCCATGGAATTTTGGAGCTTTTCCCATGGAAAATTATGACTTTGCACCAAAACCTGATTATTTTCCAGTTTATGATTATGATTTTTTTTTTTTTTTTGGTGTGTGTGTGTGTGTGTGTGACAAGGAGCTGACGGTCTTTGTTTACAGATCAGACTGGGTTTGCTGTTCTCTGGTGAAAACACGAAAACCTCCAGTCAAGCAGGCCTTGCGTGCGTGGTTTCAATTTAGTGTCAAAACTCCAGTTTATACAAGGAGATGGGAGAAGAAAGTATCAAAGGAAGCTTCTCCCAGTGCCACAGCCTGGAATTCTCTGGTTTAACCCATGAAGAAGAGCTGGATTTGGATCCAGATCCAGGTGAGGGCACCAGGCTGGGCTTCTCTTTTCACTTCCCCCTCTGCATCTGGGGCTTGGTTTGGGTTCATCTCAGTAGGAAATTCATCCACGAAACAAAATCCTCTTGCTTTCCCCTCCACATCCAAAGAATCTGGTATTCAGTGGGAGGGAGTTTTTAGCTAATAAATTCTTTATAAGCTGCACGCTGACACCAGGCTTGGGTACGGAGGGAATATCTGCAATGTCTGAGCCCAGTCTCACCAGTGACTTCTGGCTGAAAACCATTCCAACCAGCAGGGTTTGTCTGAATTTTAACTCCTGAAGCTGGAGGAGGACAGCGACTGTAACCTCTGTGTGAGAGCAGAGCTCTTGAACTAAATTATTGAACCCTGGGCTGAGATTGTGCCTAAATGAGCGAGAACCACGGGCACTGCCAGGACCAGCATTCCTGTAATTCTGGGAGATGTGGATATTCTGATCCAGACCTGGAGATTGTGAGAGACTCACATAGAAGACAAGCTGGCTTTGATAAACTCTTGAACTGAAAGAAAATATTCCTTTCAAATACATCTGAAAAAAGCAGGGAAGCCTTGGACGAAGAGTCAGGGAAAGCTTGGAATGAAGCCTTTATTTACTTTTCTTTCTCTGCTTTATTTATTTTCCCTCTTTTTTCTTGCCCCTCCAGGGAAGAGACCTCAGGCCTACTTTGCAGTTTTGCTTTGTGACGTTGGCCGTGGCCTTTCCCTGCTCCCTGCCTTCTTTTCCCATGGATAAATGGGGATATTCAGAAAAAGCTGAGCCAGAGGGGAACTCCAGGTCAACTCCAGGCCCCTCTTCCAAGACGAGAGTGGTTTTGTCTCTGTCATTTCCAGAAGCATTTTCTCCTAGGCCTGTGCATTCCTGCTGGAGCTGGAGTTTGCTCTGGAGAGGCAATAAATTCACTGTAAACTTCTGTGAAGTGGAACTTCTTCTGAAAACTTTGTGTTATTGGGATGTTTCTCCTCGTATTTAAGCTGAGTCACTCCTGCTCCAGCACAAATTTTGTGCTCTGTGGCCTCGGAGAGCATGGGGTAGGTTGTGGCAGGGATTTGTTTAAGGAATTTAAACACAGAATCTTGGAATGCCAGAATGGTTTGAGTTGGAAGGGACTAGAAACCCCATCCTTAAACCCCATCCTTAAACCCCATCAATAACCTCATCCTTAAACCCCATCAATAACCTCATCCTTAAACCTCATCCTTAAACCTCATCCTTAAACTCCATCAATAACCTCATCCTTAAACCCCATCAATAACCCCACCCTTAAACCCCATCCTTAAACCCCATCCTTAAACCCCATCAATAACCTCATCCTTAAACCCCATCAATAACCCCACCCTTAAACCCCATCCTTAAACCCCATCCTTAAACCCCATCCTTAAACCCCATCAATAACCTCCTCCTTAAACCTCATCCTTAAACCTCATCCTTAAACTCCATCAATAACCTCATCCTTAAACCTCATCCTTAAACCCCATCCCGCACCTTTCACCATCCCAGGTTGCTCCCCCATCAAACACTTCGAGCACCATTTGTAGGAAGCCACGTCCCAGATCCAGGCATTATAATTCAAATTGTTTCCATCAAAAGGCACCTCAAAGTGCTAAGTTTGAGGGATTTGAGCGCCCAGCCCCAAAACTGGACACCAAACCCCAAATCAGGGGGTGATTAGGGACTGATGGCACCTCAGTGACACAAACCCAGCTGAACCTCGAGCTCTCCCTGAGCTGCCCATGAGGATAAATTTGGATTTGTTTCTACTTTCCTATTTTTTTTAGGGCCAAATCACAATTTTTAAGCAGGAAGGTGAGTCCCTGTCCTTAACCTCTGGCAGGGAAGCCCTGCCAGGTTTATGAACACTAAATGTGGGCAATTTCTAATTATAAGACAATTTTATGAGTATTGATAACCCTGTCCAGTGGGAAGCAATGCAGGAACAGTTTATTCTGGAGATAAGCCACTGGTAAAGCTCCTGAGAGTCACTGCTCAGACTGGAATGGAAAAGGAGCTCTAAGTCCTCAAATATTCACATCTCCTACCCCTGGATTTAAAAGCAAACCATTTCCATTGTCTACAAGTTCTAAGGAAATAAAAATAGGGAGCTATTTCAGTCCAGACACAGAAATAAGCACAGAAAGCTGAGAGTAGCTGAGATGCACAGCTGAGCATCCCAGGAAAATCCTGCTCGTGGCTTTCCAGCCATTGGTGGCCACAGCTTTTAAAGTAAATAAAGCAATAAAATGTGCCTGGATAATCCACCCAGCCCCCTCTTGCTGACGGGGAGTTTATGAGGATTTCCTTTGAATTGTTGGAGAAGCGGTTAAAAAAGACGCATTAAAAGCTATTAAAAAGTTTGGTTGTAATAACAAACACAACTTTAGGGAAGGGGGAGTGACCCTACAAATGTTTGGCCAAAATGCTGATTGACCGTGGGGGTCAGACGCGGGGTGAACATGTGTTATTTGGGGAGATGACGGCAGGGACCGTTTCACAATGCAATATCTGGAAAAGCCGGATTCTTCCTGGGCAGGATGTTTACAACAACCCCCAGCCCGTGTCCCCCGCAGCCCAGGGCTGTGCTCTGTGTGCTGATGTCACCACGGTGTCACCTCCTGCATCATCCCTGGTTCCTGTTTCCTCCAACCTGCAGGTTCCCATCGCTCCCACTGGGTGGGCACGGAATCCTGGGGAGGTTTGGGTGGGAAGAGACCCCAGAGATGCTCTCCTTCGGCCAGGGCAGGGATGTCACCACCGCCGGTCCCCGGGTCCCAGCGGAGGGTCTGTGCTGGCATGGCACAGGATTCCCAGAGCAGCTGAGGCTGCCCCACATCCCCCCAAGGCCGGGCTGGAGGGGCTTGGAGCAGCCTGGGGTGGTGGAAATGGGGGAAATGGGATGAGTTTTGAGGTCCTTTCCAACAAAAACCATTCCATGTTGTATGCCTGATAAAGCAAACTCTGCACCATTTGGAGCTGCCTTCATTCCTTGTAGTCTTTCTTTCTCTTTCTTTCTTTCTTTTCTTTCTTTCTTTCTTTCTTTCTTTCTTTCTTTCTTTCTTTCTTTCTTTCTTTCTTTCTTTCTTTCTTTCTTTCTTTCTTTCTTTCTTTCTTTCTTTCTTTCTTTCTTTCTTTCTTTCTTTCTTTCTTTCTTTCTTTCTTTCTTTCTTTCTTTCTTTCTTTCTTTCTTTCTTTCTTTCTTTCTCTCTTTCTTTCTTTCTTTCTCTCTTTCTTTCTCTCTTTCTCTCTTTCTCTCTTTCTCTCTTTCTTTCTCTCTTTCTTTCTCTCTTTCTTTCTTTCTTTCTTTCTTTCTCTCTTTCTTTCTCTCTTTCTTTCTCTCTTTCTTTCTCTCTTTCTTTCTTTCTTTCTTTCTTTCTTTCTTTCTTTCTTTCTTTCTTTCTTTCTTTCTTTCTTTCTTTCTTTTTCTTTCTTTCTTCCTTTCTTCCTTTCTTCCTTTCTTCCTTTCTTCCTTCCTTCCTTTCTTCCTTTCTTCCTTTCTTCCTTCCTTTCTTCCTTCCTTTCTTCTTTCCTTCCTTCCTTTCTTCCTTTCTTCCTTTCTTCCTTTCTTCCTTTCTTCTCTCTTTCTTTCTTCTCTCTTTCTTTCCCCCTCTCTCTCTCTTTCTCTCTTTCTCTCTCTCTCTCTTTTCTCTCTTTCTCTCTTTCTCTCTTTCTCTCTCTTTCTCCTTTTCTCTCTTTCCCTCTTTCTCTCTTTCTCCCTTTCTTCATTTTCTCCCCTTTTTCCCTCTCCATGTCCAACCAGAGCAGGAAGGAGGGGCAGGAATCCCACTGGACAGACAGACAGACAGTCAGACAGACAGACAGACAAACCCGGCAGGAGTTCCCAGCTGACAGGGGAGCACCTGAGCTGCTGGCCCAGCCCTCACCCCTTCCCGGGATCTTCCCCGCTGACTTGTCCAAATTAAACCCTCGGACATTTCCTTGGGTGCCCTCGCTCCCAGGAGGAAGGGGGAGGATGCTTTGCTTTTCTAGCTTTGCTTTCTGAATTTTTTCTCTTTTTCTGTTCGTTTTTTTGTCCCTTTAAACTCCTGTTTTAAAACAAGGCTTCCTGCTGTCCCTGGAGCTGGCGGGGCTGCTGGATGGGAAGAAGACAGCCCTGGAAAGGGAGGAAAGGGCTCTGATTCAGCAGGGCTGTGACTCAAACGCTGCCACTCTTGGAAAGGGCACTTGACAATGTTGGCATTATCAGGGATGAGGCAGGGGAGGAAACCACTGCTGTGATAAGGACGGGACGAGCAGCAGCAAAACCTCCCAGCACCACAGAAACGTGGAATCCTTCAGGCAGGAAAAGGTTTTTGGGATCGCGGAGTGCAGGCGTCAGCCACGTCCCCTCTCCCACATGTTTGAGCACCTCCAGAGGTGCTGACCCCTCACCACTTCCATGGGCAACTCCACCACTTCCCATCCCCTCTAGAAAAGGTTTGGGGTAAGAACCATCCCTGTATCCCAGAGCCACCAGCTCCTCCTGCAGATCCCACAAACCCTCGTCTCCCGCAGCGGACCAAGCTGGAACATTTGAAAAGCCCAAAATGATGGAAAAGCTCCCAAAGCAGCTACAATTCCGACTTTCCAGTCATCCAGTATTTACCACAGAGCCTTCAAATGTCACTCTGAGTGTAATGAACGGGGCTGGGAAGGAAGGAGCCTTTGGGATAATCAGCACAGCTTAGGCAGTGACCTATGAATCACTTTGCAGGAAGTCCATCCTCCTTCCCAAGAAAAACGTGCATTGATGCAGCTGAACAGGAGGTTGGTTGTCCAGGCTGGATCAGAATGAATGGAATAAAGAATTTAAATAGTGAATGTCCAAGGATTTTGTCAGGAATTCAAGCCTGAGAGTCCCCTGTACGTGTCAAGGTGAAGGGAGCTTTGAGGGGAAATCAGGAGTGAGGAGGAGGAACAGGAGTGAGGAAGAAAAGCGGGACTGGGGCAGCAAAATTCCATGGATGAGTCTGAAATGGTCTGTGCAGGCAGAGATTCAAAAGGGGGGTGTTTGAGCCCACTCAAAACTCACAAATCCAACACTCAAAACTCACAAATCCAACACTCACAAATCCAGCACTCAACACTCACAAATCCAACGCTCACAAATCCAATACTCAAAACACACAGATCCGACAATCAAAACTCACAAATCCAACACTCAAAACACACAAATCCAACACTCACAACTCACAAATCCAACACTCACAAATCCAATACTCACAAATCCAGCACTCAAAACTCACAAATCCAACACTCAAAACTCACAAATCTGGCACTCAATGCTCACAAATCCAACACTCACAAATCCAGCATTCAATATTCACAAATCCAGCACTCACAAATCTGGCATTCAAAACTCACAAATCCAACACTCACAAATCCAAAACTCACAAATCCAACACTCACAAATCCAACACTCACAAATCCAGCACTCAATATTCACAAATCCAGCACTCAAAAATCCGGCACTCAACGCTCACAAATCCAATGCTCAACACTCACAAATCCAGCACTCAAAACTCGCAAATCCAGCACTCACAAATCCAGCACTCAGCAGTGCCACTGCCACAACAATATCTGGTCATGTTTTTCCAAGGGGACAGTAAAACCTGACTAATTCTGCACCCTCACGCTCAGTTCCCTCTCAGATTTTGTTGTCCTCCCGCTGCACCACCTGAGTTGACAGAAGATGAGGTTCTGATCTCTTTGGAGGCGTTGGGTTGGGCTTTGGGGGATCTGGTTGTCGCCCCAGTTACACACAGGGATTTTTGGCAAACCACTTCCTCTTCCTCTGCCTGTTTTTCCACTTGTGGAAAAGGAACTTTTTCCACTTGTGGACAGGAACGAACAATTCTTGCTCTGTCCAGCTCCTTCCTGGTCTGTTTTGGGCTCCTTGGAGAAGATTCAGACTCTTGCAAAATGTTTATGCAGGGCTTGACCAAGGAGGGAGCCAAGGTTTATGCCTGTGACCTATGGAATATGCTAGAATCAGAAGATATTCCCTATGGAATATCCCAGAATCAGAAGATATTCCCTATGGAATATCCCAGAAGCAGAAGATATTCCCTATGAAATATCCCAAAAGAAGAAGATATTCCCTTTGGAATATCCCAGAAACAGAAGATATTCCCTTATAGAATATCCCAGAAGAAGACAATATTCCCTATAGAATATCCCAGAAGATATTCCCTATGGAATATCCCAGAAACAGAAGGTATTCCCTATGGAATATCCCAGGAGCAGAGCCCAACTGGTTGTGCTGCAGGAGCTGCTGGGAAATCATTGATATCCAGGTTATGGTTCAGTTGCTTTAAGAACTGGGATGAGCTCGGCCTCCAGGTTTCCTCCTGTAATTCCTGGCATAATTCACTTTATCCAGACCGGGAAATATTAAATGTGGCTCAGCAGAGCTGAGGAATGCTGCAGGGAATGCCCCGTGCCCTGTGCCCTCCCTGGGATGGGTTGGGATGCCAGGCAGAGCTGCTGAGTCACGGCCAGGAGAATCCAACAGGATAATCCCGATGCTCACGTTGCTTTTCCTCGGTTTTGCACCAGTCGTGATGCGGGTTTTTGATGATCTAAAAGGCCATTTCTTCCCTCGGATGTCCCTGATCCTCTGACATTTAAACAAAAGGCAATCATCCCACGGCTTCTGCTGGGAAGAGCTGGCACCTTGCCAATCACAATATTCCCCTCCTCTTTCCATTGACGCGGGAACGACGCCTGGGTGCCTCCAAGGAGGGTCTGAGCAGGGCAAATCCTCGGTGCTGAGGGCTTAAACTCAGCTTTAGCTTCAGGCAGAGGCTGGCACGAGTGGTGGAGTGTCGGAATCTGAGCTATTGATGATTCTGAGATTGTAAAAGTCTCTGTCTGTCAGCCCCCTGCCAAAGCAGAAGCCAGAATTGGTCTGTGCTGGTTTCCAGGTTGTTTATTCTGTTGATCTCTCACATGTTCTGCTGCCCTGCCCAGCTCTGTCCTGCAGGGCAGCGTGTGGGGCTCTGCCCTCAGTGGGATGTGACAAACATTCAATACCAGAAACTCCCTGGGCTGCATTTACAAGAACGTGCCAATATCTGTCACCTCCGTTGGACAGTGTGTCCCCAGCCTGAACCAACAGGAAAATGCCAACACCACAGTGAGACATGGAGGGCATGAAGAAGGAGAAAAAGGACAAGGCACACCCAATTTCCTCCAGCTTGTCCCCTTTGGACCCCTCATCTAGAATCCTAAAATTTTACTTTTGCACCCATGCCACACTTAATTATTACTGATATCAAACACTCAGGGCTGGTAATTGATCCTGTAAGATTGAAAAATCTTTTCCATGGACAGAGATCACAGCCAGTGTCTCTGGGGGCTCTGTCCAGGGGGGTTCCTGAGCCCTGCCAGGGTCCCAGACCTGCCAGGGCAGCCAGAGGGAAGCCCTGGATTCCCACAGTGGAGTTGCTTCACCTACATCTTCTGGCTCATAATCATTAGAGCTGTTAAAATAGTTCATTAAAAATTAAAAGTCCTGCTGGGCACAACTCAGCTAGATAAAACCACTTTCCTAAACATGTCCAGAAAAGCAGGGTGTGTTTCACAACAAACTGCATTTAAATACTTGAATAGGCAAGAGCTCTGCTGGGATGGTGTTAAAATCATCCCCAAATGAGAACATTCAAACATGAGAACATTCAAACATGAGAATATTCAACATCAGAACATTCAAACTCACCCATGGCAGGAGAAGGTGAACTCCCCAGATTACTTCAGCAAATTACTCAGCACCCAACTTTGTGTCTTGCCATGGAAGAGGAAGGGAGGCCCAGCTCTCAAACTCTCCAGTTTCCTCTGCTTTTGCCATTCCCCCCAGCAATGCCACCAAGAGCTCGCTGATGTCCCCAAATGTGGATGCTGGAGCACAGGATGGTGGAGACAGACCCCATAAATCTGCTTTCTCTGGGAGGGATGGGGATTCCTGGGATTCACACACAGATTCAGCTCAGCCTGGAGCTCGGGGACACGGATCGAGGGTGGGCTTGGCCACCCAAGTGCTGGGTTAAAGGTTGGCCTCGATGATCTTAAAGGTCTTTTCCCCCTGAAATCATTCCATGACCCGATCACTGCTCTCCCTCCCTGGAGGACTCTCCCCTCCCCTAGCCCAAGAGATCTGCACTGCCAGTGATTTTAATTCCATTCCAAACTTTCATTTGTCCAAAGGAGAACAAAAGCCGTGGCGGGGCACTCACAGAAAAAGGAAGGAATATATTGTCATCATCCAACAATCAGGAATAATGAGAAAGGTCAGGAAAACACACAAAAGGCCAAGATTTCAGCTGATGGAAGCAGCAGAGCTCCATTGGTGACACTAGGTCAGAAACTTTTGCTGCACGAGGTGCTTTTACCCCATTGGAAGCTTTGGAGCACAACTTGAAGAGGAACAATTTGAGAAAAAAATAAAGAAAAGAACCCTAATCCCAAAGTCCAGCCAAATGCAGCAGATCCAGGACTTCCATGGCTCTCTGTGCTGTATTCCTCAGCCTCCAGCTGATGAAACTCCCTTTCAAATCGTTCCTATTTCCCTCTTTATTGCACAACTGCTTTAAAACCTTGCAAATTCCAAGGAATGCCAGGGCAAACTGCCTAGAATTCCTTATCCCAGAATCCTGCGGCATTAAACCGACAATTCCAGATGGCACAGATGTCGTTCCCTTCAGCTGGATGCCGGGAGCCCTAAAGGGAGACATCCTTACAATCCTATGGATTGCAAAAGGAAAATTCCTGCTGTTTTCTTGGCACCTCAACCAGCCTGTTGGATGGGACAAGGGGAAACGGGCCTCGAGTTGTGCCATGGGAGCTTCAGGTTGGAGATCAGGGAATATTTCTTCACTGGAAGAGTGGTCAAGCATTGGAGCAGACTCTCCAGTCACCACCCCTGGAAGAGTTGAACAAAAAATGAGCAGTTGTGGCAATCCATGATTAGTGGGAATGGTGGGATTTGGTCAATGCTTGGACTTGACAATCTTGGAGTTCTTTTCCATCTTTTCCACCCTTGATGATTTTATAATTTTATGGAGATGTCAATAACCCCTCTCGGAGGTCTTTTCCACCCTTAATAATTCTTTAATTCAATGGAGATATCAATAACCCCTCTTGGAGGCCTTTTCCAATTTTAATAATTCTTTAATTCAATAGGGACCTCAATAACCCCTCTTGGAGGTCTTTTTCACCCTTAATAATTCTTTAATTCAATGGAGATATCAATAACCCCTCTTGGAGGCCTTTTCCAATTTTAATAATTCTTTAATTCTATGGACACACCAATGGCCCCTCTTTTCTTCCCTCCTTTTTCCCCGTGGGATCCCTTGGGTTCGGCCGCCAATGTCCTCGCCCTCCATTCAAGGAAACCCAAATATCAGGACATTTCATTTTCCAAATCCTTCCCAATCCCTTCCTCCACCCCCTCCACCGAGGGTTTTCCACGTGTAAGGGCAAAGATCCGAAGGAGCGAGGCCTGGAGAAGCTGGCTCTGGCTGCACAGAGAATTCTTGTCTCCAGGACTGTCAGCAGGAGCACGCTCTCGTTATTAATATTTTGATGTTGGTTATTTTTCCAGGCCAAATTGCAGCTTTCAAAGTTCTTCCCTGGCATGAACTTGTCCCCTTTTATTTCTTGCATAACTGGGCCTCCAAAAAAGCTTCCCAAAGGTTGAGTGCGAGGCGGCCTGTGCCGCTGGCACGCATGGGATGTTCCCTTTCCATGAGTCACGGAGCAGATGTGCCTCGTCATGCGATGCCTGGAGTGGCACTGGAAAGGAAAAGAAAATTAACTCATCCCTCAGAGCTGGAGAATTCCAGGGAGGATTTGCGCACCCAGGCATCAGATTGATCTCTTTATCCTTTGTTTAAAATCGCAGAGGCAGAAATGAAATTTCTGTGAGCCTGGGAAAGGGCTGCTGTTCCTTCCGAGCAAGCTTGGAAATCCTTGGGGGAAAAGCTAAAATGCTTCTTTTCCTGAAAGGGGTCTCGTGATGGGAGTTATTTCATAGGATCATGGAATCGTGGAATCATGGAATCATGGAATGGTTTGGGTGGGAAGGGACCTTAAAGTCACCCAGTGCCACCCCCTGCCCTGGGCAGGGACAACTCCCACTACCCCAGGCTGCTCCAAGCCCTGTCCAACCCAGCCTTGGGCACTTCCAGGGATCCAGGAGCAGCCCCAGATCCTTGGGAATTCCACCCCAGCCCCTCACCACCGTCACAGGGAAGGATTTTTCCCTAATATCCCATCTAACCCTCTTTCTCAGTGGGAAGCCATTCCCCTTTGTCCTGGCACTCTGGGCCCTTGTAAACATTCTCTGCTTCAGTTCTCCTTTCCAGTCTCTAAAATCATTTTGGGAGCTGGGAAGTTGGATGTAGGTTTTTCTTTCCCAGCTTGGGAGAAGACATAGAAGCATCATCCCCATAAATTAGTTTAAGCTGATTAATTTTGTCAATTCCAAATACCATTTTTTGACAGTGGTTCCAGGTATGTCCTAAACTCACCTTTCACACTTAGGCAAGAGTTGCCCTGATGTGTCCCCGGCTCTCTCCAACCTTCTCCAGGCTGCACTCTGAGAGGGATGGTTGTGATTCCTGGCAGAAAGGGAAATGAGAAACAGCCCCTGCTTAGTCTGGAGCAGTTTAAATCCATAATACAAACCAAGACAATGAATGGCTCAATTTGCAGGCACTGCTGAGTGGGAGCAGTTGGATATTCCCTGCAGCTGAGTATTTCCCTGCAGCTGGATGTTCCCCACAGCTGGATATACCCCTGCAGTTGGATATATTCCTGCAGCTGGATATTCCCTGCAGTTGGATATTTAACAGGAGATATTTAACAGGAGTTGGATATTCCCTGCTGTTGGACATCCCTTGAAGTTGGACATTCCCTGAAGTTGGATTCTCCCTGCACTTGGATATTCCCCTGCAGCTGGATTCTCCCTGCAGCTGGACATTCTCTGCAGCTGGATTTTCCCTGCAGTTAGATATTCCCCACAGCTGTATATTCCCATGGAACTGGATTTTCCCTGCAGTGGGACATTCCCTGCAGTTGGATATTCTCCTGCAGTTGGATATTTCCCTCCTCAAAGCCAAGTCTTGTGCTATGATTTAAAACTGAGGAGCTGAAAAGCTGATTCCATTTCCACTGAGGGGAAAACCAGGACCTGTACCTAGTACAGGTGTAAACAGATCTCTAAATTTTTAACTCTGTTTTCCCCCTTTTGCTTTCAAATTATCATTTAATGAGCTCATTTCATGAGCTGTTGCAGTGTTTGTGTCTCCTCTCCCAGAGGAGAAAGTGGGTGTTGAACTCATGAAGGAATGGAAGAATTGTCAGAGGTCATTTACTGAAATGACAAATTGAAATATTTCTTTCTCTACCCCAGTCTTTGTCCCTTGCCCATCACGACCAAAGCAAACTGAGCACCTCTGCACTGGGATTTGATGCTGAAGCACAGGGCAGGGTCCCCGCAGCTTGGTGGAGACCAGGAAGGAGGCCCAGTTTTACTGCTGTGCCCTCAGCTCTGGGCGTTCTGTCCCTCCCTCTGCAGCTGCAGCAGCTCCCAGCCCAACTAACGCCAGGTAAGTGCAAGATGTTGGTGACAGATTCCAGAATCACAGACCAGGCTGGAAAAGTCCTCTGAGATCATCAGTGCAGAGGCTCTATCCCCCTGAGCTCCAGACCCATGAAATCTTATCTCTTTATTCCAAACCAGCAGGGTAATGAGGCAGAGCATCCATCTCCTTATCAGCTGCAGGTGAAAATTCCCCTTTAGTAGTTTTTAACTCAATAACCCCAGATCTTTGATGAGCTCCAGCGACGGCTCTGCTGGCCTAGACCCCATCACATCAGCAGCTCCTCTGGGGAGGATTTGTTCCAGGTTCCCTTAATTGGCTTCTCGTGCCTCTCTCTGCTGCCGAGGACGCCCCGTCCCGCCTGGCTGGCGCAGGGGCAGGGCAGTGGCTGCTCTGTGTCACTGTGTCACCGCAGACATCCCACTCCATCCTCCCCGCAGCACCCCGGTAATGCCCGGCCTGTTCCTTGCTCCAAGGTGTAATTGAAGGATAAATTGAAATCCCAGCAGCCATTAAGCCCCGGTGCAGATGGTGCTGCTGGGGATAATTAGCAGGTGTAGGAGAGCTGCAGGGCCGCGGAGCTGCCTGGAGCAAGAACCTCCAGTGAGTTATTTGTCAAGGAGACTCTGCTCACGTGTGCTGTGAGCTGCCAGAGAGCACAAATCCCAGAAAAATAACCCTTCCAGACCAGAAAACTGGGATTATTCTCTTTCCAGAGGCAACAGAAAGACGCTCAAAGCTCTGGGAGCAGCCCCACCACGTCCTCCAGGGGGGATATCAGAGCACACACCACTCGTGTCCCTGAGCTCCCAAGGACAGCTGGCTCTGCACAGATTCACCAGGAGATGGAATTTGGAGGCTGCTGGGCCTCCAAGTGTAGCCACAAGAAGTTTCCCAATGGGAAGCACTCCTGGGAAAGAGCTGCATTAACGAGCCTGCAGCTCATTAACAGCGTGACTTCATCTCACCAGTCTGGTGCCTCTCCCATGTCATTCCCACCTCAGTGACCCTGTCTGGTGACCACTGCCTTCTGTCACAGGGGCCTGATTTGTCCTGGGAGCTCGTGGAGACATTTATAAACAATATTGAAGTGACAGAAGTGTGTTTTGAATAGCTTGGGGTTCTGCAAATTCCTAAAAGTCGTGGTGGTAAATAATTCTCTCGATATGTTTGTTTTCACAGCCAGACTTCAAAGCAACTCACAATTCCCTTCACTAAACTTCCCAGCAAACAGGAAGATGATGAAAAGCATCCTGATCTCTGCTCAGCCTGGCTGGAGAGGGCAGCAGGATGCCCCCAGGGATTCCCTGGGAGCACAGCTCAGGTTGTTTTAGCCACACGCTCAGGACCTGGGAGCAGGAACAAGGTGATTTGGGCTGAGTTAAACCCACACGGTTTGGTTCTGGACTGTTTCCCTTTTAAAAACAGGAGAAGGTTACAAAACAACCACCACAGAAGCCTCCTTGCCTCCCATCCCCACTCCCAGGATGAATAATCCTGTGGAAGAGCAGTGGGCGAAGCATTAGGAGCTGATGTTTCTGCCAGCCCTGATTCTAAACAACAACAGGACACAAATGTAAGAGCTCTTGGTTCATTTTTCCCATTAAAAAACCACTCAGTATTTCAAAGGAATCTGCCAGGGAAAGGCTTGTTTGGAGTTCCACGGATGGAGCTACAAATCTGACGCTGTTGAGGCAGGATGGGAATGAACAGACTCTGTTCAGAAGGTTGTTGAGAGTAAAACTCTGATTTATTTCAGAATGCATTGCTCTTTCTATAGAGTTTCATTTAGGTTAATTCTATGGGTCTTGAAGTGAAAACAACTCACATCATTGGTGTAGAGTGCTTGACGTACAGTGATCGAACTTAATTATAAACAATGTGAAAATAAGAGAGATAAAAGATTATTTACATTTTTCTTTAACTCTTTCCCAGGCTTCTGCCTGGTTAGAAACTCTCCGTTTTTCTCTTTGACTGGATCTGAGACCGGCACAAATCAACTCATGCACAACCAGCTCTGCAAACGGTGGTTGGTGGTGGGAAGGGGGCAGAGGAGCAAGGGAAGGGGCTGTTTCCTCCCTGGTTTTGCACATCCCAGGCTCTGGAGGGGTGGCTTTCATCCTGACCCCTGGTCCCTTCCATCAGCTGTGCCAGGGGCGCTGGGAGAGGGTCCCAAGGACCCCCAGGTGGATCTGGGTCTGCTGAGCCAGTGGTGTCCAGCCCTGCTGAAGAGAGGAAAACCCTCAGTAACCTCAATAACACTCTGGGAATGCTCAGTGCAGAGCGAGGTGAAGGGATAGGATGGGGTATTTATTTGGTTTAGGCTTTTGTGAAATGCCTATGGTCAAACAAACATCTGGATTGTGGAATAGAAGCAGCCAGGCACAGCCTGAGCTGGGCTGGAGACGCCAACCACTCTGACATCCCGCGCGAGGACGGGCCAAGGAAAATCTGATCCACAAACAACAATTACCAAAGGCCAGGGGTTAAAATGACCAAGGACTGGCTGATCCCTCTGGGAAGAAACGCCTGCAGCTCCATTCCACGGCACTTTGGAGCACGCTGTGGCATGTGGAGCCTCGCAAATGGACAACAGCCACATCCTGACTCCAGAGGCAGGGATGTTACAGAGGTTTGGCAGAATTCCCATAACTCTTCGTAATTCAACCTAAACACTCCTGGTCCTGCAATGGGAAAGGCTCTGCCAGATGGTTTGATGCAACCAGCAGGAAATCCCTTGTGCATCAAACCTGCAATGAGGTGTTGCAGGAGGTGGAAGAGGGAGTTCTGCAGGAACTCGGAACTCGAGATCCGCCAGGGATCCGCTGCCGTTGATCCAGGTGGAGATTCCAGTTCCAGGTGGAGATTCCAGTTCAAGGTGGAGCTGGTCCAAGCTCTGTGTCTCCAGGCTGGGATGTTCATCCCACACAACATGAGGTTTCCTCTTCCCTTATCCTTTGATAATGGATTCTGCATCCAGGAGGAATTGGGACTTTAACCAGCGCCCTGCCATGATTTGGCTGACCCCATTCTCTGATCAACAGGCAATGGGAAAAGTCAGAGAGAATTTGAGGTTTCAAATTCCCACCAGCTCGGAAATCAAAGGAGGATTAAGACCAAGGTTATGGAAGTGGTCCAGGTCTCATTCCTTCCCTGCAGCCCCTCTTTGGGGGTGCCATCATTGCCTGTGAGGAATCACAAAGGATTGACCCTGCACCTCACTCCTTAAAAACAGGGATGGGACCACAGAATCCTGGAATGGTTTTTTGGAAGGGACATTAAATCCCACCCAGTGCCACCCCTGCCAGGGCAGGCACACCTCCCACTGTCCCAGGCTGCTCCAAGCTGGCCTTGGGCACTTCAGGGATCCAGGGAATTCCATCCCAGCCCTCTGGGAATTCCATCCCAGCCCCTCCCCACCCTCCCAGGGTACAAATGTGAAAGGTTTTAAAGGCTCTGGCTGGGGCCAGGAGCAGCCTCAGAGGGAAGGAGGATGCAGAGCAGGTCACACAGTCCCAAGACAGGATTTTGGACAGGCATTTTGGGTTCTGCAGTGCATTTATTGTTGAGAAATCCATTCACCGATTTCCACACGGCCCATTCCACTGGGATACATTGAATTACTCACATCTTTTAGCAAATACCTGTGGAAACATCCTGCACCTCAGTGAGGAAAGGAGATTTAACATAAACAACCGAGTGAGAGAACTTCTCTCCCAGACTTTGCTGTGATTTTTAAATTTTTTTAGAAATCAGTTGGGTTTTTTAGAGATGGAGGAAAAAAGAGACAAAAAATCCATTTCAGCACTTAGCTGTGATCCTGGGAGACACAGCAGTGCTGGAATTAATCCAAATAAACAGAAGGCAGAGCTCCCCGTGCACAGGTAAGGATGTGGAGAAACATCTCCAGTTCTCCAGGACACCAAATCCTCCCTCCAGAATGCAAGGAAAGATTCAAACAAGACCTAAAATGGAATTTAATGCCTGAAATTCCTGGAGCCACTGATGTGTGACACCAACACTTCCAACCCTTAAATGACTGAGCCCAAGGTACCACAAATGAGCAAATGATCCCAAAAAGGTGCAGAGATTTTTCCCAAATCCAGAGATTTGACCCCCCCTGTCATTCCCAGGGTTAGAGGCATGCAAATGCTTTGTTCTCCTGTGGTTTGGGGTTATTTTTAGACCGCTGGGCTCCTTTTAGTTTGAATTAAATGTCACTGATAATTAGCTAAGAGACAACGTCAGCTGTGGGCAGCACATGAGCAAACACGTGTTGGATCCTGAATGAATGGAAAGATTTCTCCTTTTTCAGGAACTGTTTTCTTTAAGGTCATTTTTTATTGCTCCTATTGTGGCAGAAGAACTTTGCAACATAAATTACTTTTGTGATTTTATTCTCTGCTCTTATTCCATTCCTCTAAGGAAGAAATAGATGCAAAGTGGATGTAAAAACAATCACAATAACTCCACACCAAAACTTTTTTTTTAACCTCCAGCAAATGTTTTAAAAGCTGCAGAGCTGAACAGCTCCAAAATCCAATTTACAACTTCCCTTCCTCCCAGCCAAAGGAAGTGGGGAATTCCTTAAAAGCTCAATTTCACAGAATATTTCAGCTCATCCCAGGACAAATGAACAGGAGGTGATTTTGACTGGAAATTATCTCAGCCCTATTTTATATTGCAGTTGCATGGAGAAGTGATTTGTGAAAGGTTAAAAACTGAGGAAGAGAATGTTAAAAATAGAAATATTAATTCCCTGGTTTGAACACATCCTTCCATAAGCCATTAATGCTAATAAACACATTGCTGGAAGCACTGCCAGGGAAGGAATCGCCTGAATGTTTAAAATTAATTGATCCATTGTTGGCATTTCTTTGTAACCCCTCAATAATCGATATTACCAGGCCCTGGATAAAAACACACACTGGAAGCACTGAGGATCACAAAAGTAGGACATGAATTAACTCAAAATACAAATGTGAAAGGTTTTAAAGGCTCTGGCTGGGGCCAGGAGCAGCCTCAGAGGGAAGGAGGATGCAGAGCAGGTCACACAGTCCCAAGACAGGATTTTGGACAGGCATTTTGGGTTCTGCAGTGCATTTATTGTTGAGAAATCAATTCACCGATTTCCACACGGCCCATTCCACTGGGATACATTGAATTACTCACATCTTTTAGCAAATACCTGTGGAAACATCCTGCACCTCAGGGAAAGAAAGGCTGCAGGAGATTTAAAATAACCAGGAGAGCGAGGGAACATCTCCCAGACTTTGTCCCAGCCCCACATCTCTGACACCTCCTTGCCCTCAGCTGAAGCCACTGAAAGGAGATGAGGTTTTACAGGAACACCAATGAATGCTGGGCACATTTTCCTGTCTCTCTTTAGGATCTCACTGAAAGGAGATGAAGTTTTCCAGGAACACCAATGAATGCTGGGCACATTTTCCTGTCTCTCTTTAGGATCTGTGAGAAAGGACAGCGAGCAGAGCCCAGACTTGCCTCTCCACCCCTCTGGAGCTCTGTTCATTGGACATATTCAGCCAAAATTCTGCATCGGGGACATTTCAGCCCTTTCCAAAGAGCCAAGAGCTGCCCTGAGGATGGTTCATCCCCTGGTTTTAGGGGAATGAATATTTTGGCTCTCTGGAGAGCAGAACGTGTCACCATAGGCACCCAGCCGGGTAATAATTAGCATTGACTCTATGATTGCAGAAGGTTGATCAATTCCTTTATTGTATCATCTTATATCATACTAATTAAGAAACTCAGTAACCCTCACAGCCAGTCTGATACAGCTTTGACTTATTTGTCTAATCAATCCAAACACCGTCCAGTGTGCAATTAAGAAATGACCCTTTGGCAAGGAGATCTCCGTGACACATTCCACACGGGCACAGCAGCAGGTGCAGGTGGAGATCAGAATTGTTTCTCATTCTCCCCTCTGATCTTCTCGCAGCCTTCCCGGGGACAGTGGCTGGGAGAGCTGTGCCTGCTCCCTGTGGAGAGAGCTGCCACAGAGCACGCAGGGTGCTGAGGGAATGTTGTTTCATCCCAGCTGATGCCTCGGGATGGTGTTTTTTGGGTTTACACAGCATTGGGTGGGTCTAAAAAATCCCAGAGGAGCAGGAGGATCTCACACTGCTCCTTCCCCTGGGTGCCTGTGGGAATCCAGGAATTCCCTCTGGCTGCCCTGGGACCCTGGCAGGGCTCAGGAACCCCCTGGACAGAGCCCCAGAGACACTGGCTGGGATCTCTGGCCATGGAAAAGAGTTTTCAATCTCACAGGATCAATTACCAGCTCTGAGTGTTTGATATAAGCAATAATTAAGTGTGGCACGGGTGCAAAAGTAAAATTTTAGGATTCTAGATGAGGGGTCCAAAGGGGACAAGCTGGAGGAAATTGGGTGTGCCTTGTCCTTTTTCTCCTTCTTCATGCCCTCCATGTCTCACTGTGGTGTTGGCATTTTTCTGTTGGTTCAGGCTGGGGACACACTGTCCAACGCAGGTGACAGATATTGGCACGTTATTGTACATCCAGCCCAGGGAGTTTCTGGTATTGAATGTTTGTCACATCCCACTGAGGGCAGAGCCCCACACGCTGCCCTGCAGGACAGAGCTGGGCAGGGCAGCAGAACATGTGAGAGATCAACAGAATAAACAACCTGGAAACCAGCACAGACCAATTCTGGCTTCTGCTTTGGCAGGGGGCTGACAGACAGAGACTTTTACAATCTCAGAATCATCAATAGCTCAGATCCCAACGGGTGCCAGAGCGCCCGGATGGGTTTGGTTGGGTCAGAGGCAGAGCAGGGCTGGTGCTCCCCTCTGCCCCATCCAAGCAGGACCACGCCTCAGCTCTTCTCCCACCCACAGGGATCCAAATTCATCTCCCCCTCGGCATGCCCAGAGCCTTTGGGG
Source organism: Lonchura striata (assembly GCF_050655825.1). NCBI lineage: Eukaryota > Metazoa > Chordata > Aves > Passeriformes > Estrildidae > Lonchura > Lonchura striata. The sequence goes on from NC_140724.1 coordinate 3,833,255, forward strand.
GGTCCCAGCCAATTCCCTGCCCTGGATTTCGGCCTTCCGGGCCCGTGGGCCTTTGAAGGAGAGTCTGCTTTCAGAACTGGAGCTGGTTTTAATTCCACCGTGGGACTACACCTGGTGACGCCTTCCTTTGAGCCCCTGCACGCTGCAACAGGGAGGATTAGCACTTCCTTGTGGAATCTCCTGCCGCCGGCTCTTGGTTTTTGGATTATTAATATTTTTAAATTTATTTTTTATTTTTTATTCGTTATTTGTATTTTATTTTTTATTTTTGTTGAGGTTGGGATTTGAGTTGAGACAGAGTCAAAATATAACAGAGTAAAAATCTATTCAAAGAAGAAAGAGGATTAGCACTTCCTTATGGAATCTCCTGCCGCCAGCTGTTGGTTTTTGGATTATTAATATTTTTAAATTTATTTTTTATTTTTTATTTTTTATTCGTTATTTGTATTTTATTTTTTATTTTTGTTGAGGTTGGGATTTGAGACAGAGTAAACACTTAACAGAGTAAAAATCTATTCAAAGAAGAAAGAGGATTAGCACTTCCTTATGGAATCTCCTGTCTCCAGCTGTTGGTTTTTTGATTTGTAAATTTTTTAATAAATTTTTTTGTTTTTCATTTTTTTTATTTTTGTTGAGGTTGGGATTTGAGGCAGAGTAAAAACGTAACAGAGTAAAAATCTATTTAAATTTAAGTAAAATCTGCCACTTCAATCTTGCTAAATATGCTGTTTAATCTAATAACTACAACACTAAGAAAACTACCCCAGCTGAAGAAAAAAAAATACAAATTTCCACACTAAAAAATAAAAAATAAAAAAAACTCCTCAAACCTTGAAACAGACAGGGCAGAGTGACCCAAGAGTTCTTTCTATACTTTCTAACAAAAACTAAGTATAAATATAATTATCTGTAAATCTAATATAAAATCAGCAAAATAAATATACATTAACCTATTATAAAATTCTATGCATATAAAAATTAATAAAAGTACTGAAAGAAAATCAGGAGTTGTCAAAGGTATGCATGTAGATTAAAAAGCAGTAAGTCCACAACGCTGTAAATAAACATACAGTTCCCTACAAATCTTTATTAAAATGATAAAATTTAATTTTTCACCCACATTTCAGATTGAAGTTCCTGAGATAGGATTTTGTGTTTAGGTTTAGATGTTTATTTTTTTAATTTATGTTTTAGTCTCACAGTGATGAGTTTTGTAGTATTTTATTAACAAGGTATAAAATGATTAACTATTTTTATTGTTAACCATATATATGGTTATAATATATATAGTATATAGTAATTGCATATATAACTATTTTTATTTTTATAATGTTTTTAAGGCTAAAATATTTAATTAAGAAATGACACAAATTATTTTTACTTTTAACTCAATAACTACTCAAAGTCCACAATGTGGATTTTTTTGTTTAATTATAAAATACCACCCAAACCCATGGAGAAGAAGGAAGAAGAAGTTTAAGAAGAAGTAGTTTTCGCCCTAATATTTTTATCTTGCTTTTTATATATTACCATATTCTAAACCTTCAAACTCTTAAGTTTTTTACTCTGTGATATGACTTATTTTTTATTAACTATACACTTGTAATCTTAGTGTTATCAATTAATTTTGGAAGCTTTCTTTATGGTTTAAGGTCAAATGTAGTGTTCTCTTTGGAGTTAGAGTTTATTAGTGCAGAAAGTTGAAAATTTAACATCCAGCCCTGCAGGGTGAACTTCCAAACCACCAAATCTGTGTTTTCACGGGGAAAAAACACGGGAATATTCATAAACCTGCAGTGGGTGACTCGGATTCACAAAGATGAAAGAGGGAGATTCAAACCTGGTGAACACCAAGGTGTTAAATAGAATCAGAGAATCAGGGAACCACAGAATCAGAAAATCCCAGAATCAGAGAATCAGGGAACCACAGAATCAGAAAATCCCAGAATCAGAAAATCCCAGAATCAGAGGATCAGAAAATCCCGGAATCAGGGAATCTCAGAATCAGAAAACCCCAGAATCCCAGAATTGGGGAATCAGAAAATCCCAGAATCAGAAAATCCCAGAATCAGAGAATCAGAAAATCCCAGAATCAGAAAATCCCAAAATCCCAGAATCAGAGAATCAGAAAATCCCAGAATCAGAAAATCACGGAATCAGAGAATTGGAAAATCCCAGAATCCCAGAATTGGGGAATCAGAAAATCCCAGAATCAGAGAATCCCAGAATCTGAGGATCAGAGAATTCCAGAATCAGGGAATCTCAGAATCAGAAAAACCCAGATTCCCAGAATCAGAGTATCAGAGAATTTCAGAATCAGGGAATCAGAAAAATCCCCAAATCAGAGAATCAGAAAAATCCCAGAATCCCAGAATCAGGGAATCATAGAATTCCCAGAATCAGAGAATCTCAGAATCAGAAAATCCCAGAATCCCAGAACCCCAGAATTCCAGAATCAGAAAATCCCAGAATTCCAGAACCCCAGAATTCCAGAATCAGAAAATCCCAGAATCCCAGAATTGGGGAATCAGAAAATCCCAGAATCCCAGAATTGGGGAATCAGAAAATCCCAGAATCAGAGAATCCTAGAACCAGAGAATCTCAGAATCAGAAAATCCTCAGAATTCCAGAATCAGAGAATCCCAGTCAGAAAATCCCAGAATCCCAGAAAGGTTTGGGCTGGAAGGGACATTAAAAATCATCCCGTCCCTCCCCTGCCATGGTCAGGAACGTTTTCCACTGTCCCAGGTTGCTCCAAGAGTTGTCCCAGCTGCCCTTGGACACTTCCAGCATTAAAATCAGCATTAAAATCAGCATTATCCCACTGTTTTCAAAGGAACAGGGATTCGGGGATGTGCTGCTGCTGTTGCAGAGGATGGCACAAGTTTCAAACCCTGACCAGTTTCAGGAAAGGAAACCATTCCTAAATAGCCTCATTTTCCCTGAGAGGAGGTGGATCCATGCAATTATTAATAGCAGTCACCGCCTGGCAATCAAAAACGCCTTCAGATGATGTTAAAAAGCCCATTAATCTCATTCCTGAAGCTGGAATTAAATTCATTCCTGGCAGAGCAGCAGCAATCCTGACACACACGTTTACTGCAAAGCTGGGCCTAATCTAAAACTGATGGGCAGGATTATTTTTAGTTTAACCTTGGTATTTGGCTAAAAGGAATGCAAATGGCATTGCTGAAGGAGAAAGGGAAAAAAAATAAAAAAAGAGATAGAAATAACAGCTGGGTGGAAAATGAAAGCCCAGCACTGAGTGTGACCCCTGCAATTAGGCACACACAGGTAATTGATCTTTAGTTGCTGATGCCACAAAAGGGACATTTGTGGCTGTCCCAGAATAAAACTTTAACTCGGGCAATGCTCCAGCAGCCCAGGTGGGAATCACCAGGTTTAAACCAAACTTCATTTTCTCTGTTTGGGTTGGAAATCTCCTCCTCCAGTGCTTTATTTTCTTTATTTGCTCCCTCCCAGCCCTTTTCCAGCACTGCTCTGCCCCAGCTCATTTCACTTGGAGGGGAAGTGGGAACAGCAAATCCCTGTCCTGGAATGGTGTGGCCAGAGGGGTGATCCCAGTGTCAACCTGGATATTTGGGAATGATAATTCCATTGGTTGATTTTTTTTTTTTTTTTTTTTTTTTTTTTTTTTCCCTTTTCTTGCTTCCTATGGATCAATGGAATTGCTGCCCCTGGATCCCTGGAAGTGTCCAAGGCCAGCCTGGGACAGTGGGAGGTGTCCCTGCCATGGCAGGGGTGGGAATGGGATCATCTTGAATCCCATCATGATCCCCCCCATTGATTTCTGCCATCTGTGCTCATTTACCCAATGTAACAGGATTTAAATTCCTGGTTTATACAGCCAGGCAGATCCTTGGGAATTCTCCTCTATCCTTCCTTTTCATCCATCTGGAAGGAGCTGCATGAAAAACCCACTGTTCAATAAGGATTGAGGCAGATAAATCACATTAATGTGAATATATTGACTCCACTATAAGTTAAAGCTAGAATAAAAGGTGTTTGGGTCACAGAAAACAAGGAAAAATCAAATTTGATCTTGAACTTGGAATTCCACCTGAGCAGCTCCTCAGTTTATCCTTTATATGTGAGATTAGAATCCTGCACGTGTCCCTTCCCACCTGGATTCCTCTGATAGCCTCAGCCTAGAAAACTCTCTGGAATTTGAGAACCTTTACATTATAAAACAAAGCTTTGATCTCTCATTAACATTCTGAGCTCACCAACATCCCACCCCCAGATTTCACCCAAACACTCAAACCAAGCATTTTTTCCCTTAATTTTAAATGTCTCTCTTTTATTTTTCTTTTGATTTTTCCAGGGGAACTTAATAAAAACCAGGTTTTGTTGACTGAACAGAGAAGCCGGGTGTGTAAACAAAGGAGATTCTTGTGTGAAAGTCAATTCTGTCTGGCTTCTAGGAATTCCACAGGGCTAAAATTAGAAAGACCTGGACCCAACCTTGGATTTGGGCTGGGGGTGGAAAATCCTGAAGCCAGTTTTGGGAACAGCCAGCTGGGGATGGGGATCACATCGAGTTCCTGGATTCCTCAAGGATTCCAAGGTCTAGAGGTCACTCCCAAGGTAGATTTGCTCCCAGGGATAAAGTGGAAGGATTTAAATGAATTTATAGCAATACCTGAGCCAGCCAGGATGCTGCAGAGCCTGGGACCATAATTCACCCTAAGAACTTTGAACATTCCCATTAAATGAACTCCCTCCTTATTAATTGCTCTAATTTTGATTCCTAATTAAAAGTATTTTACCTTTTTTATGGCATCAGCTCCACTGAACCTGTGGCAAAGCTCTTCTCCTGCTGTTGTGCCTGAGCTCTGAGCATCCCACTTTTTCCATCCTTTTCCTTTGGTCTCTGCCTGTTTCCTTGATTCTTTTCCCCCTTTCCCACTGCCTGCCCAGGACTGTATTTCCCTCCCCATTTCCCTCTCTGCCACTTCCCCCCAAAAACCTCCACCAGCTTCATTTTTAAGGCTTTTGAGTTGGAAGAGCCCACGTGGCCTGGAGTTAAGCTCAGGTCCCGTTGGGTTTGGTGGTTCCACTGGAGAAATGCTGATTTACGTGAGCTGATGATATGGGAAAGAAATTCCTCCCTGTGGGGGGGCAGGGAAGGGGCTGGGATGGAATTCCCAGAGCAGCTGCCCCTGGATCCCTGGAAGTGGCCAAGGCCAGGCTGGACATGGTTTGGAGCAGCCTGGTGCAGTGGAAGGTGTCCCTGGGTGGAGCAGGATGAATTTAAGGTTTCTTCCCCCCCAGACCTGGGGTTCCATGACCTCGCTGTGCATCCTGAAATGTGTATTTCTGCAGGAAATCTCTCCATTTCACTTTCAACTTTCCATTCCTTATTCCTCCCAACCCAGGTGCCTCTTCCAGGTTGGGAATAGCATGGACACAACCTTCTGTGGTGTTTTTAACACCAAAAATTATTTGGGAATCCTGCCTGTTAGAGCACAGCCGGAATATCAGTGCTGGACAGAGACAGGGACAGGAGCTCCTGCTCCAGCTCTTCTCAAGGGGAAGGGATGGAAGAGCCCCTTCCAGATGTTCCCAATTCATGGTTTTAATCTCCACATCCAGCTCTGGATTCCCTCCTCCTTCCTCAATCCTCCCGCTCAGAACTCGCTACAAGTCCCTCCGAATTTTAGCATTTTTAGGATTGGTTCTGGAGCTGGAAATGCTGAGTTTGGCCATTTCTTTGATAAGAAGGAGGGGAGGGCCCTTCCCAGCCATGGATTTCTGCATCCACAGGCCCCAGCTCCCTCCCTCCCTCCTCATGGATACATCCCCTGTCCACAAACAGGGAACCAAAGGAACAACCACAACCATTTGGACCTCAGTTGTGTGGGAGCCACTCCCAGCCTCAGCAGGGACTCAAAGAGACACTGGGGATGTCCCTAAACTCTGGATTAGATCAGGAATTTCCCCCTTCTCCATCCCAGTTCTCTCCTATGTCATGGCAGCGGTGTCACCTCCCCGCTGGCGTTGCCCAGGTTGCCTTCTGTGCTGCACCATCCCCTCCATGATCTCCAGCCCCAGTTTGCTCTCCTGTGCAGAAGGCCAGAGCTGTGCCCCAGATCATTTCATAATTCTGAGTCCCAATTCCTCCCCTTCCTCTGGGAAAAACGCATTTTTTGCAATACCTATGTTGTAACTTTCTAGAGCACATGCTTCCAATTTGAGCATGATTTTCCAAAGCTCCTAGCACGCAACCACAAAAGTTCCTCATTTCTTTCCCTTTTTATCCTCCGTTTCATCCATCCTCTCTTTTGATGCTTTGTATCATCTCTCTATCTCACATCTTGGCCTCCAGTGGAACAGCTTTTAGTTGCAACCACGGACTTAAACCCCACAGAGAAGTCCAACAATTAATCTGGGGGATTTAGGCAGAACTCTTTCCTCTCCTTGCTGACTTCCCATTTTCCACCTCCTTCCAACCCCAAATTCTAAAGCAGAGGAGAAACTTCTGAAGAGCTTCACCAGTTTTGAACCAAAACGGGAGAAAATCGACCCAAACTGAGTTGCTGTCACCGTTTTTCTGAGTGACTTTGGCTGTTTTATTCCCAGTCTCCCAACAGATGATGGGGGGGACCAGAAGCTTCCCTGCCTCCCCCTCACCACTGAAGTATCTGAGATTCCCAGGAGCAAAGACCCTTTCAGCACATGGATGGATCCCCCACTTTGGAAGCACAAACCCCATTTCCAGCCAATTCCCTTCCCTGTGTAGCTCCAACTCAAATCTTCTTCAGCTGTGACCAATTTAGGGCCAATTCTTGAGCTTTTGGGGCATTTTACCATCAACTGAAAGTTGGCTTTAATGTCCTTTATCATCCCCACTTCTTCCATGGGGATGTTCCATAAAAAATTGGACACTGACCAATATCCAAACCTGGGCCAGACATGGTTTCACTGGGAGAGCCTCAAAACCAAAGCAAGAAGAGTTGAGCCTGGTTTTGTGCTCTAGAACTGCAATAAAAGAGTTATTTTAGGCCTGGACACATCTTGTTATTTCTTAAATGGGGAAAAAAGCCCAATGTGGCTCTCCAGCTGATGTCTTTTGGGATTCTGGCTCTGTAAAGTCAGGATAAAAATTAATCTTGGTCTTACTGGTGCCTCCAGGCGACAGCACATTCCCAGTCCCTCACACAGCAGTGCAAGTGTTTGCTTTTGCTTTGGAGGGGGGGAGAATAAAATAAAAAAAGGAGGGCAAACAAAACCCCAGAACAATGAAGCAAATGAATTACAGCACATTCTAGCTGGCTTCAAATAACAAACATGACCCCGCTCACAGGAACACGATTCCCTCTCCACTTTGTGTGTCCCTGTAAATCACAACAAGATGGAGACTCCTGGGCCTGGGATTCACTATGAAACCCGAGTTCAGCCATTCCAGAGTTTGGGAAGGGATTTCAGCACCAGCTTTAGTTCCCAGCTGAGGGATTTGAGCTTTTTTGGGGCTGGAAGGTGCCATTTCCCTGAAAACTTTCTGGTCCAGAACATTGTTTGGACAAATGGACTGGGCCAAAAGGTTCCCAAATCCCTCCTCCTCTTACACAAGCTCTTTCTTGTAAGGCTGCTCACGTTATCTGCTGTCAGAGCAGAGGCTCAGGGTTATGAGTTCTGACTCAGGCAGATGATTAATAACAAGTGAAGGGCAGCACAGCACGGATTTCTCTCCAGAAGGGATTTTAGCAAACCCAGGCTGTGCCAGGGGCACAGGGCTGCATCCAGACCTTGCTGGAAAATGGGGGTTCCCTCTCCAGCACCACAGACTGGCTCTGTGGAGTCAGGATAAAAATTAATCCTGGTCTTACTGGTGCCTCCAGGGGCACAGGGATGGATCTTGCACTGCTGGGGTGATGGAAGCACCTGCAGATCAATCTCACCCGGTGTCACCCTCAGCACAGAAGAGCTTCCAGCAGGGAGCTGAAAGCAAAATCAGTGAGTTGTATTTAGGGGAAAAGTACAGCCAAACCATGCAAGGGGTTTAACAACCCTTTTCCTCCCTCCCACTCGGAGGGGAAAACTTTGGGGCTCACAAAAGGTTTAGTAAAGAGGGTTTACTCCAGGATAAAGTTAGAAACAGGAGCAGCACAGGGGGCCTGAGCAAGCTGGGAGGTCTGGCCTTTGTGGAGATCCCCAAAGCCACCCACATTTTCCTAAAAATTGTCTTCATGTCCACTGGGAATTAAAAAAAAAAAAATCAGTGGACAAGTGCTGGTGTCAGAGTGGAATATAGAGTGGAGATGGAGCTCCAAGGCAAAGCCACCAACTGTGTCACCTCCCCAGGCTGGATCTGTAGGACTGAGGCACCTGGGGAAGGATGGGGGCCTTGCAGCTTGGACCTTTTTTAGTCTCAGCAAAGGAGCCTCATCTTTGGGATTCTGGCTCTGTAGAGTCAGGATAAAAATTAATCTTGGTCTTACTGAAGACCAAGATTCAAAGGAGCCTCATCTCAGCAAATCATCCTTGGGTAAATGGGTAAAATCTGGTTAATCCAGGGCTTCTCCTGGAGCAGCAGAAAGGCCTGGTTTTACACAGCTCCATTTTCACCTGGAATCGATCCTCAGGGCAGCTGGAGGAGTGCCCCGTGCACATCTCCGCCAGGTCACACTCGTGTTGCACCGCCCGGCACACCCAGCCCGACTTCTTGTACTGAGGGAGGGAGAAAACGCCACGCTCGGCACCCAGCTCCTCCACGCTGCTCAAAAACCCCCAGCTGAGGGCTGGGAACGGGCTGGGAATCTCCTCCCTGTGCAGCCGTGGGAGGCTCAGTCGGTAGAGCATGGGACTCTTAATCCCAGGGTTGTGGGTTCGAGCCCCACGTTGGGCGCCAGATGCGGGAAGAACACGCTCCAGCACGGTGTGGGTGGAGGGAGGCAGAGATCTCTGAAGCTTGCTCTTGGGGAAAGAGGTTTTTTGGGGGTGCAGGAAGGCCCGAGCCTCGTGCTCCCAGGCGTAGCACGTGGCCGGGTTTAAGAGCACGGGGGAGGAGAGAGACAAAAGGAGGGTTTAGGAGAGGGGAAGCCCCAACAGGGGAGGGAGAGGTTCTAAGAGAGGGGGAGAGGTCCAAGAGGGGGAAGGAGTTCCAAGAGGCCTCATGGCCCCTCGGAGCCCCCTTGTCAGGGGCTCCCAGGTGGGCTGGGACAAGGCATGGGCCAATGGGGTTACAGACTCTGATGTTTTAGGGGCAGGTACAGAGGTGCGGGATGAGCCATGATCTTTTGGGGGGTGGGATGGAACAGCCCATTTCACTCCAGGACTCATCCAAGGGCAGAAGTGACATCCGGCTAGCTGAGAGAACAATCATATCTATCTATCACCTGCAACAGAGCAGGATCTGTATCTCACTTCGTGCCCCCCGTGCCAGCTCACAGGGTTTCCTCTGGTGCCACAGTTTTTATTGCCAGGAGAACACGGACAGGCAAAGGGCTCAATCCTGCAGGCCGGGGGAACACGGAGGGAGCTGATGGTGGGGGTTTGGGATGGGCTGGTGGGCAGTGACGGGACCTGAGGGAAAATATAAAATCTGAAATCCTGAGGCGCCATTCGGTGGCTCCTGGGTTTTTCTCAGGGAACTGATTCACCTCTCTCCAAACCTGAGGGCACAAACCTCCCTTGGATTGACTCATCCCCAGGAGGTGCCTCCACCTTCTGTGGGCAGTGATGGGACCTGCTGGAGCTCTGGGAACGGCTGGAGCTCTGCCAGGGAGGGTCAGGCTGGAGATCAGGAAAGGCTGGATTTTGGGAAAGGCTGGATTTTGGGAAAGGCTCTTCCCCCAGAGGTGCTGGCACTGCCCAGGCTCCCCAGGGAATGGGCACGGCCCTGAGGCTGCCAGAGCTCCAGGAGAGTTTGGACAGAGCTGCCAGGGATGGGATTTTGGGATGTTTGTGCAGAATCAATGATCCAAGAGGTCCCTTCCAGCTCAGGATATCCCACAATTCTGCCATGAACGATGCCATGTATTCCATGGAATCCCAGCCCTTCACAGAATCCATCCTGCCACTCACCCCAGAACTTGAGGGCAGAGCAGGAGCATCCCCCTGGTCCCGTTCAGGGATCAAATCCTCACCCCAAAACTTGAGGGCAGAGCAGGAGCATCCCCCTGGTCCCATTCAGGGATCAAATCCTCACCCCAGGACCTGAGGGCAGAGCAGGAGCATCCCCCTGGTCCGTTGAGGGGGTTGAGTCCTTGGCCACGTGGGGTTTGCTGGATTCGAGCTCAGATGCAGCCAGGCCCAGCTTTTAGAGCCTGATGACCTTTAAGAATGAGAAATAATAAAAGGAAAAACGTGAACCCTGACAAATTCATAACTCCAGCACAGGGGAAAGGAATGTATTCCTTGTACATATGAAAAAACATTGCCCAGGACATGTCTATTTTCTTTTCCATCCCGTGGCTGTTCCGAATTATGTACAGAATATTCCCTCGTTGTTTGTTCTGGTGCATTTTTGTGTGTGGGGGTACTTTGGCTGTCCCAAATGAGTTCATTATCACTGATCAAATGGATGAAACACCCTTTGTTTTGTCTCCCCAGCATCCCGTGGATGTGCTGTGTTCCTGGAGGAGCTGGGATGCTTTTGCTGTTCTCCAGCATAATCCGTGAGAGGCACAATCCCATTTTCCACCCACTTCAGGAAATAAGGATTTGGAATTAAATCCCACTGGCATTACTCAGGGAGATGGGAGGGAAGAGTGAGGTTTGCCAACTTCCAGCTCCAATCACCTCTTTAATGGTGACAGCAAACAAGAACAAGTCATTCCTCGTGGTTATCCCAGCTGGGGGCTGAGGGATGGATTGTCCTTGGTGTTAGAACTTTGGGATGCAGACACCACCCCTCATTCCCAACTTTGGAGCTGGGAAAGATCCCTCCATCCCAAAGCAAAATCAAAGTGTACCCAAGCTCTTATCGAAGCGTGATCCCAAAGCAATGTCAGATTTGTGCAAGCAGCGCAAAAACTCACGGAATTCAGCAAATAAAAAATTTAAAAAAACCCAAACAATTAAGGATTTCTTTTAATAAGGAAAAGTTGTGCCAGTGTTTCCAGCGAAGCTGAAAAAAATTCCATCCCTGTGAAATATTCATTAAAAATGACAATAACAGAGTTTATTTTTAGCCTGTTGAAAGCTTTCCTTGCTTTGTACTTTCCTCATCCAGCAACAGCCACAAACAAAACTGAAGCTTTGTTTAGAGGGAAAAAACCCCAAACTAACCAAGGCACAGGAGGAGGTTCCCAGATCCCAGACTGCTTTCCCTGCCTCTTTCTCCACCTGGGACAGTGGGAGGTGTCCCTGCCCATGGCAGGGGTGGCATTTGACTGGTTTAAGGTCCCTTCCCATCCAAACCATTCTGGGATTCCATCGTTCCCTGATGTGATTGCATAAAACGTCTCAGGATGATCTTTTGTTCCTGAATTCTTTCACGTAATCTCCAGGATAAATCCGAATTCTCTCCGTATGAAGCTCCACTGAAGTTTTTTAGTGTTGCCGTAGTTTTTTCCTCCTTTTCACCTCTGGACATCCGATGAAGACGCTGAACACAAAGGTGATTTTCTTCTTCCTTGAGAACAAAAAAGTATTTGGCTCCCTCCTGTGGGCTCTGGCGTTGTGAATTCCCGAAACATTGATTAGAACGGCAGGAAGAGCAGTTAGTGCTGGATCCACCCTCCCTGGCAGATCCCTGGGCCCACAGAGATTTTCTGAGCTCCAGGATTCCAGGAATGCCACAGGAACGTGCACAGGGCACCGTGAGACGAGGGGCACGTGCAGGGATGGACCAAAGCACAGAGGTTTCATGGAATGACACCAGCAGTGAATCTGGGCTTCCCTTCCCTTCCCTTCCCTTCCCTTCCCTTCCCTTCCCTTCCCTTCCCTTCCCTTCCCTTCCCTTCCCTTCCCTTCCCTTCCCTTCCCTTCCCTTCCCTTCCCTTCCCTTCCCTTCCCTTCCCTTCCCTTCCCTTCCCTTCCCTTCCCTTCCCTTCCCTTCCCTTCCCTTCCCTTCCCTTCCCTTCCCTTCCCTTCCCTTCCCTTCCCTTCCCTTCCCTTCCCTTCCCTTCCCTTCCCTTCCCTTCCCTTCCCTTCCCTTCCCTTCCCTTCCCTTCCCTTCCCTTCCCACATCACTTCCACAACCACCAGCCAGAATTAATCCTGCTTTTCACACATTTCATGATAATTCCTTGAATAATACGAGATATTTAATTTACATTTAATAACACATTTAATAATAATGAGACATTTAATAATAAGGTGATAAAACCGCAAACCTTTGAGCAGGGATCTCCTGCAGTTCTCTTTGATGGGATCACACTTCCCTCATGGAAGGCGGACTGGGGGAGGAGAGAACAGGGAAAATACAAAACTAAACTGTTCCTGCTCCAGATGTGGCAGAGGCAGCTCCAGCTGCGGCTGGGACCTGGAGCAGTTTTGGGACTCGCCCTTATTTATTTATTGGTTTCTCGTTCCCTGCCGTTACCTGGCAGGGCGGAGCAGCAGAGGAGCAGCCCCGAGCGCAGCTCACCTGAGCGGGCTCAGGATGGCAGCAGCGGCCGGAGCAGCTCGGGGGATGCTCCGTGCCTGCCCAGCGCCGGGACAGCGATGGGGACAGTGCCGGGACAGCCACCGGCACCGGGACAGGGATGGGGACACTGCTGGGACAGCGACCGGCACTGGGACAGGGATGGGGACAGTGCTGGGACAGGGACCGGCACCGGGACAGGGATGGGGACAGTGCTGGGACAGGGACCGGCACCGGGACACTGAGGCGACAGTGCTGGGACAGGGACCGACACGGCGACAGCGATGGGGACACTGCCGGGACAGCACCGGCACCGGGACACTGAGGGGACAGTGCTGGGACAGCGACCGGCACCGGGATAGGGATGGGGACAGTGCTGGGACAGGGACCGGCACCGGGACAGGGATGGGGACAGTGCTGGGACAGGGACCGGCAAGGGGTTTGTACTGCAACCACACACTAATTGCTCAAAGGGGATTTTTCTCTGCTCCAGTCCTCCCTGTTCCTTGAGGCAGCTGAACCAAACATGAATAAGAAATTGTTTACATTTCACGTGATTTTCACACCTTTCCTCCAGGGAGGGTTTGTGGTACATGCGATTATCAAGAACCAGCAGCTCCTGTCCAGTCCTGATCAGCAGGCAATAAAAACGCCGTTATAACAGAAACAACAGTGATGTGTGGCACAGGGGACACTGAGTGAGGGCTGGATCCTGATCTCTGCCCTGCACCCGCCTTTATCTCCGATTTATGGCCCGGCTTTCCTCAGGAGCTGCCCCTGGATCCCTGCAGTGTCCAAGGCTTGGAGCACCCTGGGACAGTGAGAGGTTGGCAGAGCTCACCTCAGGTCAGTGGGTGGCTCCGTGTGGTGGAAAAGTCTCTCCTCCAGCCCGAGCTTCCCAAGAAAGGCTCAGCAGTCTCTGTTGTTCAGTCTCAAGGCAGTTTATTGTGAGTTATCTAAAAGATTTTCTCCTGGGGCTGCTGTGGTTTGCTCACAGCTCAGGCAGAGGCACACACACACCCTGACATCCTCTCTGACTCCTTCTCCTCTCTTTCTTCTTCTTCTTCTTCTTCTTCTTCTTCTTCTTCTTCTTCTTCTTCTTCTTCTTCTTTGTCTTCTTCTCCACTCCCCCCCCGCCCCAGCTCAGGGCTGCTGCTGTCTTTTATATGGTACATCACGTGTTACATGTTCACAGTTTTTCCCAATGCCTATTACCCATATTAAATGGTGTTTTTCTATCTTTTACATGGTACATTACGTGTTACATGTTTACAGTTTTCCCCAATGCCTATTCCCTATATTAAATGGTGTTTTTCTATCTTTTATATGGTACATTACGTGTTACATGTTCACAGTTTTTCCCAATGCCTATTACCTATATTAAATGGTGCCTTTCTACTCTAAACCAATCTGTGAGTGCCAACATCACCAAGAACATGGAGGTGAGGAAGGAGAAAGAGGGAGGACAGGGCAGGCCCAAATCCCAAATCCATCTTAAAACCTCTGACCCCCATGTACAAAACCAAAACCCCCTGTACAGCACTCAGAAATTCTTCCCTCTACTTTGTGACTACTTCTACTCTAATATCTAAACTTTTGTGACTTCTTGTTCTTCCTGCAAGGCTGGTAAATTGTTCCATGGTTCAAACCCAAAATCACAGCTGTTTGCAGCTGCCTGCCAGGGTCTCAAATGCTTCTGACCTGGGCCTGGAACCTCCAAAAATGTCTGAGGGACATTTGGAGTTCCGACAGGAGGCGTCTGTGGGTGGGGGGAATGGGATGAGGTTTAAGGTCCCTTCCTGAGGATTTTTTTGCTTCTTTTCTCTGCCAAGGTGGAGATTCAATCAGGATGGTTTTTCTTGTTGGGACTCAGCTGTTTATCAGTTCTTATCTATGTCACAGACCCTGAGTTCTACAGCACTTCTTTCTAATAAGGCAAAAATGGAGCCGTGTCTCTCTCTACAAGGTCTTTTAAGGATAAACTCTCCAATTAAGAAATGACACCTAAATTATTTTTGCTTTTAACCCAATAACCAACCACCTGTGCCTGCAATGCGGCTTTTTTATCCAATTACACAAACCCAACCCAAACCCATGGAGGAGGAGGTGAAGGAGAAGAAGGAGAAGGAGGTGTAGAAGAAGGACCAGGCTCCACCCCAAAACCTCTATCTTGCTTTATATATATTACTATAATCTAAACCCTTGAACTCTGAGTGTCCCACCATGTGATGTCACACCCTTCTATCGAAACTCCACACCCACAATCCCAGGTCCATCATTCCATTTTGGAAGCTTCTCCACAGCCTCAGGTCAAATGCAGAGTTCTCTTGGGGGTCGGTGTCTGTCAGCAGCCAGGGTTCCAACACCTTCCAACCCAAACCATTCCAGGAATCCAAGATTTTATGCCTTAAGGTAAACCCACTCTACAAAACCGCTGAAGTTTGGAAATTCAACTTTCTCTGCTTAAGTGTTACACTGTCATGAAATGACCCAAAGTTTGCCTTCAGCCAGTGAATCCTTCCCTCCGTGCCTGAAATATCCCAGGGAGGAGAAACCTTTCCAGGGAGTTTTAAATCCCCCTGGGCAACGGGGAGCTGGGAGCACCCGGCAAGTTGGGGAGTGACTTCTGTGCCATCAGCTGTCCCTGCTCAGCTCCGAGCGCCGTCACAGCCGTCACAAGGGATTGGTGACGCCTTTTGGGGCCACCTAAAACCAGAGGCCAGACAAAACTAAGGGAATAAACAGCATTCCTATTTATTGTAGGGCCTTCAGGGACATTTGGGGCAGCTCCCCAAGGGGCTACACATAAAAATGGATGATGGGTCACGGGTTTTCACACTTTTGTGAGTTTGGTCCACTGGCACATTTGGGTTAATCTTCCAATTCCAGCTTCTGGTCATGAAGTCATTGACACCAAATTTGCTCCTCCCACTTTTGTTTCCATCTCTGGGCCCTGAGGCAGTGAGGTGTCCCTGGTTCCCAGCCTGGACAGGAATTGTGTCTGCCCAAAAATGAGAAAATAATTTTATTTCCAGGAGAAAACAGCCAACCAAAGGGCTCATTTCTCCAGGGTGGTGGAACACTGAGGGAGTTGGTGGTGGAAGTTTGGGATGGGCTGGTGGGCAGTGACAGGACCTGAGGGAAAATATAAAATCTGAAATCCTGAGGTGCCATTCGGTGGCTCCTGGGTTTTTCTCAGGGAACTGATTCACCTCTCTCCAAACCTGAGGGCACAAACCTCCCTTGGATTGACTCATCCCCAGGAGGTGCCTCCACCTTTTGTTGTGCAGGATTTTTACAGCTTGTTCTCAAAGCCCACAAAAAGCTTTGAAATAATCTCTCCTTCATCTCCTTTCCTCCCACACGCTTCCCCTCTCTGACTGTTCTATTTTTAGCAGTCATTTCTCAGTGTTCTGTTTTGTTCTCTCAGCCTTCCAATGGGTTTGGTGTCAAAAATTTGCAATATTTAAGAGTGAGACGTGCATGAAATCTGCTTTTCTGGAAATGCCACAAAAATATGAATCAAGGGTTAAAATCTTGGCATCAATTGAGAGTTATGGATAAAGTGGAGCGCAATTACTTTTGTTCTCTCATCCTTGCAATAAATAACACTCCTAGAGTTTGCTGTCAGAAAATCTATGATATTTAAGAGTGAGATGTGCATGAAATCTGCTTTTCTGAAAGGAAAAATATGAACCAATGGTTAAAAACCTGGCATCTGTTGAAAATGACGGATTAAAGTGAGCAGTTATGCTGGCAAACAACAGCAATGGGATCTCCTGCATCAGCTGGAGCGCAGCTGATCTGTCAGCAGCAGAATTTCCCACTGAAGGACAGCAGGATGACAAAAAAAAGAGAATTTAATGTCCTGTACCTCCTTCCTGCCCCCCAGTGAAACGGGCAGCGCTGTCAGACACCCAAAATGAGGAAACCAGAGACAATTGCCCAAGATGCAGGGAGGGTAAAGTAAACAAGATTCTTCTTGCCAGAATAACTGCTGACTTCAAGGGGTATTAAAGGAGCTATTCAAGCCCAATTCCTCGTCTCTGTTCAAGAGGAACGCGGAGATCCCACGGGACACAGGTGTCCCTTGTTCTGCTGTCCCCAGGGATGATCCTGCCCGGGGCTGCAGCTGGGTCTGCCTGTGGTGTGGGGATGGGAGCAGATCTGTGGAATCTGAGGTATTGATGATTCTGAGATTGTAAAAGTCTCTGTCTGTCAGCCCCGCTGCCAAAGCAGAAGCCATAATTGGTCTGTGCTGTTTCCAGGTTGTTTATTCTGTTGATCTCTCACATGTTCTGCTGCCCTGCCCAGCTCTGTCCTGCAGGGCAGCGTGTGGGGCTCTGCCCTCAGTGGGATGTGACAAACATTCAATACCAGAAACTCCCTGGGCTGCATTTACAAGAACGTGCCAATATCTGTCACCTCCGTTGGACAGTGTGTCCCCAGCCTGAACCAACAGAAAAATGCCAACACCACAGTGAGACATGGAGGGCATGAAGAAGGAGAAAAAGGACAAGGCACATCCAATTTCCTCCAGCTTGTCCCCTTTGGACCCCTCATCCAGAATCGTAAAATTTTACTTTTGCACCCGTGCCACACTTAATTATTGCTTATATCAAACCCTCAGAGCTGGTAATTGATCCTGTGAGATTGAAAACTCTTTTCCACGGGCAGAGATCACAGCCAGTGTCTCTGGGGGCTCTGTCCAGGGGGCTCCTGAGCCCTGCCAGGGTCCCAGGGCAGCCAGAGGGATGCTCTGGATTTGCCCACAGATCAATTCAGCCGAGAGCACCAAAGCCTTCTCTCACACCAGGTCCTCCAGAGAACGTTTCAGCCACGATTCCTCCGCGCTTATTTGGACTCAGCGCCTTTGATGACGCAAATCTGGAGTCAGCGGCTCGGAACCAGCGAGGGGAATTAGTCAGCAACGTGAAACCTGGCACAGCTCAGCCCCACAGCCCAGGCTGCAATAAATCCTTATCTTAAAGGACTTTATAAAAATGTTTGGAGCTGTGGAGAGCAGGGACCTGGCTTTGTTCACTCTCTGCCATCACTTCAGCTTCTCCCCCTGGGCATTTCCTCTGTTCCACCTTGTCCTGGTCCATGGTGAACAAGGCCCTGTGTGAAAGGGAAGATGGAGTCAGGAGTGCCGATCAAAATATTTGCAGGAGTAAATTTCAGTTTTGCAAAACTTCTCTGAAGCGCTTCAGCCCCACTGAAATCCTCACATTGCATCAATTTCTAAATTTTTACCAGCATGACGTGCTGAGAAGCCTGAAATGCCACTGTCACTTTGGGACATGAGAAAGGATGATGTGGTCTCTAATTCTCCTAATTTCTCCCCCAGCTCAGTAAAACTTGGCTTGTCTTCCTTGGCTTTTCAGCCCTGTATTCCCAGGGAACTTGGCGAGTGATCCCTGCAGATCCTCACTCCCAGATCCCCCCTGGGACCTGCCCCTGGAATTCAGCACCAATCCCAACGTTATCCCCACCACAGCCCATCCCTGTAGCTCCTTCATGGCTTGGCTCTTCTGTTTCCCACCTTGTAAAACAGATTTATTAATATTTATGCAGCTTTTAAAATGGCTTGGCCAGCCTCCTGCAATTAATCATTTACTAAACTGCTAATTGAGGTAGCTCGGCCTGAGCACTATGGTGGCGCAGGGAAAATGTCAATGTCCCCAAAACGGCTTTAAAATGTCTTTAAAGGCTGCAGCCTGCTACCAAAGCCTCACGTCTGGAGCCTCCTGGGTAAAACATGGAGTTTGATACTCAGCTGTTTTTTCTTGAAAGAAAAACACCCATGGATGGGTGAGGGAGAAATTCAGAAATGCCCACAGAAAGGGTTAAACACACATTCCTGATCAGAAAGAAAAATGCTATTTATTCTATTTTTTGCCCTAGAAATGAGAGGTTTCGGGTCGAAAATGACAAATCCCTTCTCTGGGTGCACCTCCAAGCACAGGTGTGTGTCCCCCTGCGTGTCCCCAAGGCTCCCTGCCACCTCAGCTCTGTGCCCGGGTGGCACCAATGCACAGACAGGGAAAGAATTGTTGTAATTCAGAGATTTCCTCTCACAGAGTGATGAAAAAAGCTCAGGTTACGTGAGAAACAGAGCAGAGTGTGAGTGAGGAATGGAGGGAAGGTGCCTTTGTGTGTCCCTGCCGTGTATGGGAGCAAGGACTGGGAAGGAAACATTCAGGAAATGCATCCCAGCCCCTCAAAAAATGAATTTTTAGGGACCTGCTGTTGCCATCTGGGTGAGTTCGCCCATGGGCAGTGGTTGTGAGGATGAGGCAGGAGCACAGGACATCAGACTGGAACAAAAATTCTTCAGTGCTTCAGGCCCTACAATAACTCCACCCATTTCTTAAAGTTTTGGAAGGATAAAATCCTGAGGTTCAGTTTAAAAAGGGCACAGAAGTGGGGCTTAAATTTTCAGATTTTAATGAAGAGTCACCAAGGCTAGAAATGACCTCCAGGATCATCCCATCCAAGCTTTGCCCAAATCCCTGTTGCCTTGGTGACTCCACAGCACCAAACTGCTCCAGCGGCGACTAAAACACCTCCAAAGAGCAGAAACCAGAGTTCTTTTAAAAGTTTTAAAGTTCCTTTAAAAGTTTTCTATACCTTCTGATGTTTACTTATTTCTACTGGAATTCTCACATGCTGTTCATGTAAATAATAATTATTTTGAATTCTTGGTAAGAAGAGAGAATTGATGGACTGTTGGTTTGAGCGGTGTGGTTGGAGAGGTGGCAATTCCACCCTCCAATCCACTGTCACTTTAAGAATTCTAGATATTACGAGGTCAGAAATAAAACTTCCTATTTTCTGTCTTTTTCATCTAAAGTGAATGCGTGCGTTATTTTGTGCCGTAGTGTGACACCAGAGAATTTAGAGAAGTCTGTGGCTGGGAATGACACATCTGGCTGTCACAGAAAGGAGCTGGGGATGAAAAAAATCACACCAGTTTTCCCAAAAATCACACCAAATTTCCCAAATATTGAGCCTGGCTCCCCTCTGGGCTCAGCCACAGCAATTGCCCGGAAGGATCCCGGTGCCACATCCCAGTATCTGAGGAATTGCCACACCAAATCCCGACCCTTGACTGCAAATTCTCCTGAATGGTGACAGCCCCAGTGGTTAAACACACAGAGGAACTTTTGCTGACACTGTTCCACCACATGCAGTAGAATTTCATACTCGGGAAATGGAAAAAGTGGTTTGTTTTTTGCTTTTAAAATGCAATAAAAAGTATATAAAAAGTTAAATGAAATGTAAATATAAAATCAAGTGCAAAATAAATGAAAACCCATACTGAGGAATAAAGTCCTAGGAGTTATTTATGTATTAAAGAGTAAGAACCCATTGCAATTCAAGAAAACAGAATTTTCTCTGATGTTTTTCCACTTTTATTCACATCCTCATTGGACTCACCCTGGAATCTTTCATAAAATTGGATGCCTGTAGCATAAATAAACAATACTAATTTTATTTTTTTGTGTTCCATAGCTGACAAGAGTCCTTGAAAGTTACAGGGTTCATTTAGTAAGTGCTTGGGCAACCGCATCTCCAAACATCTTATTCCTTAATGTTTTCTTCTCATTAACTCTGTTTTATCACTTCATGGCACCAGTAAATGTGGAAATAGAGCAAAATCAGCTTTTCTTGGAGCATTCTGGCACCTTTTAGCCCAGGACTGCCCAAGGCCAAAATGCTCGGAAGAAATAAAAAAAAAAAATATATATTTGCCTGAAGTTTTCAGAAATAAAAAAAAAATATAAATTATGGCTTCAGATTTGTAACTTTAAAAGCTTCCAAGGTTACTGTGCCCTTCTCACATTTTTATGGTTGAAAACAAGAGAAAAAAAACCCACACTGATTTTGGTGGGAATCGGATCCGAGCTCAGAAATCTCTTCCTGATCTTTTTTAAGAAAGGAGCTTGGAAATGTTTAACCCAGAATGGCCACGGGCACAAAGGCAGAGATTGCCCGGGGTATTTGCTCAGGGGTTTAATCCTCTCCAGACAATTCTCCTCTCTGATCAACACAGACACACCAGGAAGGCTCCAGAAGTTGGCTCTGGATTCCAACAAAACCAAGACTCACGTGAGGACCCACAGGTTCAAGTTCACAGCAGAATTTCAGGTTTTTTTGGGGGGTTTGGTTTAAAATTTATTTGGTTGGTTTTGATATTTCTGTGGTTGGTTTTGCTATTTCTGTGGTTGGTTTTGATATTCCTGTAGTTGATTTTGATATTTCATTGGTTGGTTTTGATATTTCTGTGGTTGATTTTGATATTTCTGTGGATGGTTTTGATATTTCATTGGTTGGTTTTGGTATTTCTGTGGTTGGTTTTGATATTCCTGTAGTTTCTTTTGATATTTCATTCTGTCTTTCTGTTCAAGTCAAAGCCCATTGAATCGTGGGATTGTTGAGGATAGGGAAGACCATTAAGATCATCAAATCCAGCACCACATCCCCCAGTGCCACATCCACGCATTTTTGGAACTTTGCTGGAGATGGTGACTCCACCACCCATTCCAGGGCTTTCCAACCATTTCCATGAAGAAATTTTCCCCAATATCCAATCTAAGCCTCTCCTGGGGGAACTTGAGGCCATTTCCTCTCATCCTGACACAAAACGAGCCTGGCTGCACCCTTCTTCCGGAATGTTCTCCATAATCCTTCCCCCTGAGCTGGCAATGCCAGCAGGACCAGGTCACAGGCTGGATGTGAGAAATGCACTTTGTGGATGTGAGAAATTCATCCTTGGCAGCAGGAAACCCTTAAAAATCTCAGTTTAGGGATGGTGGTGGTACCAAGGGAACAAATGTCCAAAAAGAATCCAAAAAAGTGTCCAAAACTCAAGCAAAGTTTGCAGGAATGGTGGGGTTTGGTTGAAGGTAGGATTTGATGATCTTGGAGGGTTTTTTGCAAACTTTTAATTGGATTTAAAGCTCCAACTCCAGGAGAGCCTCTGCTGTTCCTCCTTCAGAGCGGTGCAAATTCAAAGCCGTCCCTGCTTTGGACTGGAAGCAGTGGGAAAGGAATTCCTGAGGTTTTCTCTCTGCTTTTTATTAATGTTTTTATAGCTGTGTTAGACCAGGATGAGCAAACACCCCAAGAGCTCTGCCACTGTCTGCCAAGCCCGGTGATTGCTGACAGCACCTTCATCCAGAGCGGGATTTGGGAATCTTTCCTGCTGCTGTCAGGACCTCAAACAAAGCTTTGTAAAGCCACAGCATGAGCTGGGATAAAACAAGGAAAGACAACGACAGTGCGAGCCACTGACCTTGGAATTCCTGCCATGGAGCACATGGAATATCTCCTGCAGTGCTGATGGGATGCGTGAAGATGAAGTGAAATTCCTGCCTTCTCTTTAAATCCTTCATTAACTCTGCCCTGTAAAAATGGTGTTCATTGTTTTCTACAAAGAAACAGGAAAAATAACAAGAAAAAAATGGATTTGCAGTTCAAAAGCAGCCAGATAATAAATATGGTATTCTGTAAACCTGGCCAAATTCAATTAAATGCTTTTAGAAGTTTGTTTTACTTCATTTAATTTTCAGAATTTTGCCTTCTGCAGGTAATAACTGGGGAGGAGATTTTCTTTGGAATGTCCCTGTGCACACTTGGGCTGGCTCTCAGCACAGGCACTCTTTGGACAGGCAGGTTAAAAACTGCTCCCGTACCCACAGCGCTTTAAAGCAGTCTTTGCTTTGTCTCCAGTTAAAATAATCCAGCTGGCCAAAAGTCACAGGGAAAGCAGGAAAAGCTGGTAAATATATTTTGGCTGAATGACATCCATTAAATCCTGGCTTTGTTCCAGTTTAGAAAGCAAACTAAAGGCAAAAGCTGCAAAGGTTTTGATTCTCTGACAGAGCAGGCCAGTGGAATCACCTCCTGCTCCTCTCTGGACGAGTGGCTGTGGAGAGCCACCACGGGATTTTGTCACCTGCCCCCAGAGTGTCCCCCAGGGCTGGCTCCTGTCACCTGCAGCCCTCCCACCTCTCCTGTCAGGGCAGTTCCAGAGCCACAGCCCAGCCACGAGCTTTTCCTGCCAGCACTGATTCCTTCATGCCCCTTTGCCACTTTCACAGAGTCACAGAATCACCAGGTTGGGAGAGACCTTAAAGATCATCGAGTCCAATCCAGCCCCAACACCTCAACTCAACCCTGGCACCCAGTGCCACATCCAGTCTGGTTTTAAACACATCCAGGGATGGGGACTCCACCACCTCCCCAAGCAGACAACTCCAGAACTTTATCACTCTTTCAGTAAAAAACTTTTTCCTAACATCCAACCTAAATTCCCCTTTGCTGTTTCCCTCGCTTGTGTTGTTTCATGAGTAAAATCCTGCTGCAGGAAAATCCACCTGCAGCAAGAGGCACAGCCCAGAGCAGGATGGAACCAGAAGGCTCCCAGCGCCTGGGAATGGCAGCCTGCTCCCCATCATATGACAGGAACATTCCTCAGACAGATGAAACTCGAGAGCTCTGCTGTTTGTCTCGCAGTCTCACTGCTTTTCTGGCTGATTTGGAGCTGGAAATATTCCATCCTCTGGCCAGGGGCTTATCTGATGGAAGACAACAGTGCGTGGAGTGAGCAAACAGGGCTGAGCTTGGCCTTTGTTCCTCCTCTGGTGCCCGGGGCCTGTCCTGCTCCCAGGGCAGGGGACTGGCCCAGGAATGTGAGCCACAGAAACCAGCTCTGATCACCAGGTGAGGGATCGCTTTCTGTGGGAGCTTGGATTCCAGGAGCTGTCCCTGCAGAGCTGATCCCTCCACGGCCAAACCACCGGGCTCTGCTCATTTACCTCCATTTCTCCTCTCTCTTTTCCTCAAGCACCTTCCCTGCTGGTCCTGAGCAGCGAGCTGGACGCTCCCTGTCCACAGGGGGATTTGGGTCACTGATTGCACTGGCAGGAAAAGCTGGAGCTGCAGAGGGAGCCCAGGCTGGACAGTCTCTGCTTTGTTCTGTTCTGGCCTCGAGCTCGGGCCAGGATGACTCAATGAACGATCTCTGTTTGCTCTCAGAATCCACCGGGCTGGAGGCTGAGATTATCTGGGTGAGAAGGTTCTGCTTCCCCTTTCTTGTTTGCCAGGACACAAACACGGCGTGACCTGGGCTGCAGAGAGGAGAGGAGAGGAGAGGAGAGGAGAGGAGAGGAGAGGAGAGGAGAGGAGAGGAGAGGAGAGGAGAGGAGAGGAGAGGAGAGGAGAGGAGAGGAGAGGAGAGGAGAGGAGAGGAGAGGAGAGGAGAGGAGAGGAGAGGAGAGGAGAGGAGAGGAGAGGAGAGGAGAGGAGAGGAGAGGAGAGGAGAGGAGAGGAGAGGAGAGGAGAGGAGAGGAGAGGAGAGGAGAGGAGAGGAGAGGAGAGGAGAGGAGAGGAGAGGAGAGGAGAGGAGAGGAGAGGAGAGGAGAGGAGAGGAGAGGAGAGGAGAGGAGAGGAGAGGAGAGGAGAGGAGAGGAGAAGTCCTTGAGTGGAGTAGATGAGAAATGGAGGTAAATGAGCAGAGCCCGGTGGTTTGGCCATGGAGGGATCAGTTCTGTGGGAACAGCTCCTGGAATCCAAGCTCCCACAGAAAGCGATCCCTCACCTGGTGATCAGAGCTGGTTTCTGGCTGACATTAAAGCCCATCCGTGGGCAGGAACACCTGCACTGCCCCAGGGTGCTCCAAGCCCCGTCCAGCCTGGCCAGAGCCACCCCTGAAGGCCAAGGGCTGGATCCGCTCAGGTGAGCCTCACCTGCAGAGCTGCCCCAGCCCTGGGCCCAGCACAGGAACCCCTGGAGGTGCTGGAGAGGGTCCCGAGGAGGCACCGGGGGTCAGAGGATGGGGTGGCTGTGCTGGGAGAGCTGGGGGTGTCCAGCCTGGGGGGGAGAAGCCTTGGGTGGTTCCCCATGATGAACTGTCGGGGCCTACAGGACTAGGAGAGGACATTGACAGGGCCTGGAGGGCAGGAGAAGGGGGAACGACTTCAGGATGATCGAAAGGAGGTTTAGATGGGATATTTGGAAGAAGTTCCTCCCTCAGGGGCTGGGATGGAATTCCCAGAGCAGCTGTGGCTGTCCCTGGATCCCTGAAGTGTCCCAGGCCAGGCTGGAGCAGCCTGGGGCACTGGGAGGTGTCCCTGGCATGGCAGGGGGTTTGGAGCAGGATGATGTTTGAAATCCTTTCCAATCCAAACCATTCCATGATTCTGGGTCTGCCCACACCCCTCGGAGCTCTGAGAGTGGAGCCCTCGTGCGTGGCCAGCAGGGAATTGTGCTCAACCCCACATAGAGCAGGCAGAATTCCCTGTCCCTTGGGAAAAGGGAACAGCCCTCACATAGGACCAGGATAAACAATACCAGAAGCAGCACCTGCAAAAAAAAAAAACAACAACCCAAAAAAACCCAAAAAGGCTCCTTAATTCACCACAATCTGCTTTGTCACTCGTGACTATTGACAGGGCCCTGGAGGGCAGGAGAAGGGGAAATGACTTCAGGCTGATCGAAAGGAGGTTTAGATGGGATATTTGGAAGAAGTTCCTCCTTGAGGGGCTGGGATGGAATTCCCAGAGCAGCTGTGGCTGCCCCTGGATCCCTGAAGTGTCCCAGGCCAGGCTGGAGCAGCCTGGGGCACTGGGAGGTGTCCCTGGTGTGGCAGGGGGTTTGGAGCAGGATGATGTTTGAAATCCTTTCCAATCCAAACCATTCCATGATTCTGGGTCTGCCCACACCCCTCGGAGCTCTGAGAACGTGCATGGCCAGCAGAACCCCGGTGGATTCCAGCCAGCAGAGAATTGTGCTCAACCCCACGTAGAGCAGGCAGAATTCCCTGTCCCTTGGGAAAAGGGAACAGCCCTCACGTAGGACCAGGATAAACAATACCAGAAGTAGCACCTGCAAAAAAAAAAACAAAAAACAACAACCAAAAAAACCCAACAAAACAAAACAAAAAGGCTCCTTAATTCACCATGATCTGCTTTGTCACTCGTGCTGTGGAGAACATTAAACAGCTCGAACGTGTGCACACAATTACACAACAGGGGCCACGGCCAGAAATGGGTTGCAGGTGTGTTCTGAGGTGAATTCAACCTTCAAAAAAATCACTTTATTCAAGTTAAGAACTTTCAAGAAGTTCATGACTCTTGAGAAATCCATGGCAAGGTCCCATGCCTTCAGTTAACTCCCTGCAGCCTGCAGTGCTTGGAGCTGCACAGCCTCCATCACCGTGGGGCAGGATAATTAAGCAAAATGCAGCTAACAAAGGGGGAAGATGAAGTAACCGATTTTTTTTGGCCTTCCATTTCAAAGAAAAGGGAAGGAAGGAAGGAAGCCACACACTTGTAACACCAAATATGTCTGTGATCTTCCCATGGCAAAAAGTGCTGCCGAGATGTAAAATGTTTGTGATGAGGTTTCATTAGTCAGGCTCAGATGACAGACCTGATTAAATACACAGCAAAAACAGCTCAGCTGGTGCTTACTAAGGTAGTTGGAATCATAATTTCAGTGAGAAAAGATTATATTTACTTTACATTAAAACCTGGTAGTACAAACAGAGGCAGCGTTGCACTTAAGCTGAGGGGCAGGTAATGAACAGCTGCAAGGGAAAGAACTTTTACAAACAGTCAGGTCAAAAGCAACCATTGGATCATTTCCTTCAACAGAACCCCAAAAGCAAAACATTGAGGGCTGGTCGTTGAGGAAAAAGAGGATTATTCACTTTGGGAACGTGTGAGACAACAGAGGCAAGCACAAGGGAAAGCTTTATGAAAAGAAGAGGTTTTAAAGAGGAACGGAGCTTATCCAAGAGCGGATTCAGGGTCCTGGAAGGGCACAGAAAGTGTTCTGTTGACTCCAGTGGGTTTTGGATCACTCTGCAAGTGGAGAGGAAGGATGGGGCTCCAGGGAGAGGCAGGTTGTGGGGACACTGGAATGCAGCTGGGAATAGATGGAGGAAGCCAAGGGGAGAGAAGGGCTGGAGCACAGAGGTGAAGCTGTGCGCTTTTATTTGAATTCTGGAGAAAAAGAACCTGCAGGAGGGCTTGGGCTGCAGCCTGGGAGAGGGGAATGGAGGCAGGAGGAAGGCAGGTGACTGAGCAGTGGTGCCATGGAGCCGTGGCTGTCTGTGCAACCCCACATCCCTCCCCTGCTCCCCGAGGAACAGGATGTGGGGTTGGGGCAGAGCTGCTGAGCGGTGCTGGGTGGATGGGGGCAGCAGCAGAACCAGGAGCAGAACCAGGCACAATCCCGACCCTCGGCTGCTGAGCTCTGTCTCAGGGGTGGCTGAACGTGGAGGAGACCTCGGTTACTCCTGAAAATCCCTGTTTGGTGCTTCACTACCTTTCCAAACCTCGTTCAACACGAACTCTGGGACAAGGCAGAAGCAGAGAAGTGATTCACACCTGGATTTCTCCTGAGCTCTGCCAAGTGCTGCCCATACAACTCTCCTTTTGCTTTCAATCCAGGCAGGACTTGTGCAGCTCCTCAGTGTAGGGGTGAAATTCACCCTTTGCTTCTCTCTTTTAATTGCTCAGGGAACATTTGGGTTAAACCCACCGATAATCAATTACTGGATGCTGAGACAAATTTGCCCTCCAATTTTACCCTTTGCTTCTATCTTTTAATTGCTCAGGGAACATTTGGGTTAAACCCACCGATAATCAATTACTGGATACTGAGACAAATTTTCCCTCCAATTTAACCCCCCCAGGAACATCAAAACTCCTCACTTGGACTTTACCCAATTGTTTAGTGGACTCAAAAAATCCCAATCCAGCTGAGACCTCAGGGACACCTCTGTGAGCACCTCCAGGGGAAGAAGCCAGGATCAGGTTATTCCAGAATCGCTGAAGCGAGGGCAGAAACATCAAAAGCTTCTCCAGTCACTAAAGGAAATTACATCCCATTTCCTTTCAAGTCTCCCCAAGATCTTGATCACCTCACATTCCCCTCTTCCTCTCTTCCTGCCCGCCTTGTGCTGGGATGGAACTCTCCCTTCCATCCTGCTGGAAAGCACGGCTTATTGAGAGCATTAGCTCTGGAGATGGGGGGGTCACACATCATTTTCACGTGCGTCATGCTGAGAGAATGAGCTGAGATCAACGCTTGGCCAGCAGCCACTTGTTTTTAAAACCAGTTGTTCACAGTTATTTCTCTTAATTATTTATAATTTTTTTTGCGAGGCAAGGATGCAGTCCAAGAATGCCCAGTTTATTTTTATTCATAGAACGTTTAAAGCACTGAATTGTCCACCTTTAATCTCCACAGAATTTCAAAGGCACCAACCTAAATTTCATGACGCAGCTCCTGTCTGATTTGGAGCAACTCAGATGAGCACCTGGGCAGGTAGATGTCCAAATCCTGCATGAATTCTTTCCCTGGAGGCTGCTTTCCTAACCTGGGATGGCAACATGAGTTGAAATATTTGACTGAAGAGTCACAAACAAGCAGCTGCCAAAAATTGTTATCCATTAGCACCATCCTACACTTAATAAATGCCCAAACCCATCTGTTTGCAGCTCCCAATCTGTCTCAGAATGTCTGGAGATCTGGCAAAAATCTAAAGGGAAAGTTTGGCTGAAAAAATGTTCAAAAAATCAGAATTTTTCAACAGAGAAATAGTTATTTACTAATGCTTATATGAGAAGAGTAATGGCAGCAAAATTTTCTTATGGATACAATTCCCCTGTAGATCTATGCAGATATATTTACTCATTTATAAATTAACATAAATGATGAATATATAAATTACTTTGTCATGTTTATCGCTGACACTGCCATATATGAATATAAATTTATACCCAGATGATCCACTCCAGTTTTCTATACTCTGTAACCCCTATTTTAACCCATGGAAAGTTCACCTTCTCTAAAGCAGCTCCGTATTGCCACTTGTAAGCTGAGCGATTTTATCACTGCTTTGTTGCAGCTGAGTCAATGGGGTCCTTTTCTGGCAGGGATTTTTGGAATATGATGGGACAGAGCTCACCTGGATCATTCGAATCCCTTGAATCACCCGAAGCAAACATTGCTAACAGAGGTGACAGGGCAGCACAGGCTCTGCTCAGTGTTTATCCTGTCGGTGATTCACGGGGCAGATTCAGGGGGAAATACCCAGAATTAAAGCACAGCTTCGCCCCCAGCCCTGCTGACCTGCTTTACCCCAAACCTGCTGGGAACTCTCCCATTCCTTGACATTGCACTGCTTTCATTTCAGCTTTTATCAGCCAGACCGTGAATAGCTGGAGTTAGAACCAGCCCAACCATTCTATAATTCAATGACAGCTCCAATCTCCGGATTTATCAATTTATTGATTTATTGGTGTTAATAATTTCCTTTTCCCTGTTTTTAGGGAAGCGGCGCTCCATGCCTGTCCCGATGTCTGGGGCACGAACCCAGCAGCAGGAACTCCCCTTGCTGTAACCCTCTGTGACTTGGGTGTTGTGCAACACCTTGAGCAAACACTTCCTCCTGCAGGAGCAGGAATAAAACTGAACCCTCAGCCCCAGCCCAGAGCAGCTCCCGGCCGGGGCCAGGCTGGGATCGCCACATCCCCACCCCAGGGAGCTCCATCACCCCAAACCATGAAAATGCTCCTCGTTTCTGCTCTTCTGCTGCATCTCCTCCAACAAGGTACTGCACTTTTTGTTTTAATCCTTTACCAGTTTTGCTATGGATAACGCTGTATGAAGTTTTAATTATTAACTGGTAGATAATCGGGAGGAACAGCAAGTTAAAGCCATCGGGAAATGGAGTCAGGGATATTTGGGATTTTCTGTTCAAAGCAATTCTCTGCAATTCTTTAGTTAGAGCAGGATTTACCTGTTTGGAAAGTGGCCATAAATTGCCTAAAGACCCACAACTGGTTGGTTTAGTGAGACTCTAAAGCAATACTTACCCTGCAAGTGAGAGGCCAATTCACCCAATCACACCAATTTATCAGCATTTTGGCCATAAAATAACAGATTTCTGTATTAATTCAATTGCAACGTTACCTGATTTAAAGTACTGATCACCCTTTATTTGTCTGTATAGTACTTCAGGTCATATTCAAGGGACTCCACCTGAGCAAACCCACTTTTATTTTTCCTCACAATTTCTTTTAATTCCTGTCAACAGGAAATTGAATTTTTCAGGGCTTGGACTGCACAAACATGTAAAGGATTTATACCCAAAATTAAACATATAATTAGCAGTCAGGCACAAATCTATAATTTGGGTTTTTTTTGCACAGAATATCTGAAAACGTGCACACCATTAAGGTGTTATCTTTTTTACCTTGACAAAACCACAATTTCTTTGTCAATAAAATCCTCCCTAATGCTTTTTTTTTTTTTTTTGCTGTTTGAGGCCCTTGGAAAAGCACCCAATTATTTGTTCCTTATTGCAAGTTGTTGTGGGACCCAAGGAATTTCTTTCCTCCTTCAAGCTGGAGACAAAAGCCTGAAGGTAGCAAAGACACTGATTAAGAAACACCCTCGAAGAAATTAATTCCAAACAAAACCAACCAGTTTTCCTCAAAATTCTGTCTGCATCAGACTGCAGGGAAGGGATGAGTTTAGTCCTGAGCCTCCCTTTAAACCTTGCCTTAACTTGAACTCTCTGGGTTGGAGTTGCACAAAGGATGTGGAGAGATAAAATTGGGGAATCTCTGAAATATTCCTGGGATTGCTGCACTCGGACACACTTGAGGCCTGTGAAGAGAAATCTGAAAAGCAGCAATTTTTTTGGAAAATAAACATAATGAGTTGCTTAAAAAGCCAATAAACCACGGTTGTGAGTGGCAGGAGTAAAGTTACACGTGCTGGGTGCAACAGCTCAGCTGACACAGGATCCCTCTGCACCATTAAACCAGCAGCTTTATCAAGATACAACCAGGTTTGCTCTGCAATTAACTTTTGGAAAGGGTTGAATCAAATAAATCAGTGATAAAAGAATGGATCCGTTTGTTTTACTGCGACAATTTGCACGAGGATGTGCTCTCCTGTTCCAGAGAGAAAATTGCAGTAATTGGAAGCCTCTCTCCTGGAAAAACCTGGCCCTGGGGCAGGAATTACCATGGGAGGTGCTCTGTTCCTTTGTTTTTGGGGGATTTCGTTGCATTTCTGGGCAGCTTAGGGGGGCTTTTTATAGTTATTGGTTTATTTTTGAAATGCAGGTCTTCAAGAATTCACCAATTCAGATGAAATTCCCTTTTGTAGGAGATTAAAGAGGTCAGGGGTATCTAAAAGCTGCTGTTGCTGTGGTGCAAACCAACACAAGCCTTGCCCAAGCCCATTTTCCCAAAACCCAGCATGAGCCCCAGGGTTTACCCACCCTGCAGGGCAGGCCCCAAATTAACTTTGCTCTGCATTTGCTGAGCTTCAGGGCAGAAAACAAAAATAAATTCTTTTTTATCATATTGCATATCCTTACCCAGCTCTTTTCTAGACCTTAAGAGAACACTCAAAAGGGTGTGGAGGAACCTCCTGGATTCCTTGCACTGTGAAGATTTTCCTGATTTTCTTCCATATCTACCAATAATTCACCTGGCCATGCCCAAATGTCTCCCCCAACCTTCTGCTGTCCCTCCTTCAACCCAATTCAAGAGGTAAAGGTTGTAATTATTTATTACCACCCTCTCTTAGAGTTCTGCCACAGTAATTTCTGTGCCAAAGCAGGAATCTTGCTGCAAAGCTCACATTGTGCAAGTCTGTTTGCTGATGCAGGGGCAGTCTGGGCCTGTCTGTCACGTGCTGAGGTTTGGAGATCGCTCATTCCACAAACCCAAATCCATCCATTCATGTCACGGAAAGTGCAGAGAGAAAGGCTGCACTGGCATGGCTTGTTGGGACTTGAACTGCTCAGAGCTGGGGGAAGAAACACAAAGGGAATTGCAAGAAATTTCGACACCTGCAAGCAGCCAGGGAGGGCAACTCGGCCAAAATTCAGGATGTGAAAACCTCTGGTGTTGGGCCAGGGGATGGAGGCAAAGCAGGGGAGCCCGAGGTGCTGCAAGAAGCCAAAAGAATCACCTGGCCAGCCATGAGATTGGGTGTTTAATAAATCACAATTGTGTTTTCATCAATCCCCAGGAAGCAGCAGAGGGAAGTTCCCTGGAGCTGAGCAGTATGAAATCGTTTACCCGCAGAAACTGCACGCGGTGCACAGGAGAAGTGCAGGAACGAGCTCAGAGGTAGGAAAGGAGATCATTCCTTGGGTGATTCTGGGAGATGGAGAAGGATTTCTGGAGCTAAAACACCCTTGGGTTTCAAGGGTAAGAGAATCTGGACAAACATTTGATCTTCCAAAAGAAAGAAAAAGAAGTGAGGTGGTGTTCAGTGAGGAGGAGCTGAGGTGTGCTCAGGGTGAAGAGAATCCCTAAGGCCATCTTGTGTCTCTGAAAGATGTGGGGTTTGATACTACTCACAGTTTTAATAGCCTGTGGATGCTTTAATTTGGATTAAATCAAACCAATAATTAAAAGCAGCCATGGTCTCTGCAATGCCAAAGGGTGTTATGGAAGTGTCTGAACCCTGACACCCTCTCAGCCCTTTCCCAAGCACACAGGATTTGTGCTTATGGAGGCAGAAATTAATTTTCAAAGTCAAGTTTGCTCCTCTACATAAAACCCCTCAAACAGAGTGACCTCCTACTTTTCCTGCTCCTGGCAGAATCCCTGGTTTTGGTGAGAAGAGGAGGAAAAGAGCACGGCTGGCATTCCAATGACACCACTGCTGAGGCCAGGAGCTGCAGCAGAGCATTTTCTGACACTTAAATCTGTTTACAGAGCAAACACGATGACATAGTGAAGTATGGGATCAAAGCCAACGGAGAGGAAGTGGTGCTGCAGCTCCGAAAAAATCGGTGGGTTCAGTTCAGCTCTGCCCTCTCTCCTCGCTGGGAGCCACTGCAGGGTGCTCAGGATGCCAAACCCCAGGAATTAGAGCCCTGTGGAACAGAAGTGGTTTGGTATCGCAGCATTTCAGTGGCAAGGAAGGAAAAGGGGAGAGAAAGAATCCTGTCACTGTTCTGGGAATGTGGGAGAAGTGCTTGTGATGAATCATTGCCCTGACAGAGGGACTTCCCCTCCTGCTACCTCGACTGCCCCATTTCCTTCCTAAATCGTTAAATCCGATGCATATTTAATATTTTTCTATTATTTCACAAGTTTTCTGTGACCGTGAAGAGTGTGTGGGTTATAGGATTGTAGCCTGGAGTGACAGGACAAGGGGAATGGTTTAAAACGGAGTGAGAGAGGGTTTAAATCAGAGATTAGGAAGAAATTTCTCCCTTTGAGGGTGGGGAGGGGCTGGGATGGAATTCCCAGAGGAGCTGGGGCTGCCCCTGGATCCCTGGAAGTGCCCAAGGCCAGGCTGGAGCAGCCTGGGACAGTGGGAAGTTCCCAGCCCATGGAAGTGGAAGAAATTTCAGGTCCCTTCCCACTCAAACCATTCCATGAGCCTAGGACAGACTCAATGATCTCAGAGGTGTTTTCCAACTTTAATCATTCTGTGGCTCTATATTTATATATTCCCATACTATAGATGGATATAGAGATAGATAAATGATAAATAGACATAGAGATAGATAAATGATAAATAGGCAGATCTAGAGATAGATAAATGATAAACAGATATAGCAATAGATAAATGATAAATAAATAGATAGATTACAGATAGATAGATAAACTCATACAGGTATTTACCTTAGCACTACTTCTCTTGAACCTGGAATAACCAATTATAACCTGGCATTGGCCAAATCTTCCTGGAAATTGAAAGTCTGGCTCCAGCAGAACATTAACACACGCTCCAACAAGTCTGGGTGAATGGGTGCTTTTCCAGAGGCTGTGCAAATACAGTAGTGCCATAATCAATTCATGTTAAATATAGACTGTAATTAACTGCTCTCCCCTGTTTTAATCTAATCCAAATATTTGAAGTGGGGGTAGAGAAATGGTGTTGTACTAAATTCTGTTCTTTGAAGAGAAATGAGACTGTGGCAGTGGAAGAGAGTTGCCCAAATGGGAATCACTGCAGATGTGCTGCTTTTAGGAAGATGTAAAAAGGGCCAAAAAAAAAAAAAAATCAATATGTAATTATGCATTTGTATCCGGATCTGCCAGGAGATGAGTTCATCCCAATGCAATCAGCAGACTTTAACTGCTGTATTCTTTTAGGAAGATCTTTTTGTTTGAGTAAGGATTATGAACAAGCAGAATTCCCCTCCCTGCAGTTTCTCCGATACTAAGAATAACCTGAGTAATCGTTTGAATTCCCACATACTCGGTGTGCTGTGTCATCCCCTCATTTCTACACGGCAACAATTTCCTTGCAGTCATGAGTGCTTGGCTCCTTGCAGGGATCTCCTGGCTGGGGATTATTCTGAAACTCTTTATTCTGCCGACGGCCAACAGATAACCACAACTCCTCGCATCAAGGTAACACTGGAAGGGTTTCTCCCTTTTGTTTCCAGTCTTGAGGGCCACGTGAGATTATTCATGGATCTGTGAAATAATGGGATTTAAGAGTCAGAAAGGAGAGGTTTGAAATCCAGCTTAGGGTGAAGGGACAGGGAAGTTGGGGTTGGTCACTTGTTGGGAATCAGCTCCGGGGTTTGGCTTCCAGGAAGGCACCACCTCCGTGGTTGCTGAACAGTTTCTGGGTCAAATTCCAGCCTTTTGTCAGGAGCCAGGGCCATCCAAAGCTTTCAGCCTCCTGACTCTGCCGGGTACACTTTGCTCCATTGCTGCACCTGCCCAGCCCCGTGACTTGATTTCCACCCTGATCCAAAGGAGATGCCGAGCCCGATAAAGCCCCATTTCCTCCTGGATCACGTTTCCAGCCACGCTCGGGAGCCCAGCTGCCTCCTCTGAGCCCTGACACATCACTTCTGCACCTGCAGGCAAACGGGACTTTTCAATTCACTGTGCACGCATCTTCCCCAGAGCTCCCACCTGAAGTTCTCCTCCAAGCTCACGAGACGTGTTTTAACAACACAATCTGAAATTCAAAGCCAAATTTTCTTTGTTAGGAGCGATTAGGAGGGTTCTGAATGAAATAAATGTGCATAAATAACTCTGGGTTGATTATTTTTGGTTTTTTTTTTTTTTTTTTTCTTTTTCTGATTGCTCCTATTATTTCCACTCCCTGAATGAATCCAGTGAAAAACCTGGATAAAGACAAAGTCCAACAGCCCTGCCTGTGCTGAACAGAGAATTCCTACCCTGGGGATATTGCACTGTGATCAGGAGTTTCTCCTCAAAGGATGGAGATAAATCCTCCTCTTTAACTTTCCCTTTGTGGATGTCTTTTTCCCTGAAACAAAGTTGGCATTTTGTGGTGGAAAACAAATAAATGATAAAATTAAACCAAAATCCACAAGAAAACAAGAAGCACAGGGAATGAAGGTTTGGTTACAGATTCTTAAGAATTCCATTCAGGAAAATGCTGTGGGTTAAATTTTCCACAAGCCCTCAGTGACTTTGAAGTCTCTTTAAACACAGAAACAGAAACCTTAAATCCTTAAGCCAATTAAGTCCCAAAATGGTTTCCCCTACCCATGTTTAATATAATACTTTAATCTCACTGAAACTAATGCATTTAATTGTTGGATAATTAAAGAGCATTTTCTTGAAATGTGGGCTCAAGGAAACCATTTGCTGTGGACTTTAATTGAGCAGAACCCAGCAGGTGTGCTTAATTTGAAGCAAGGATTGGGAATATTCTTATTTTTCAGTGCTGTGCTTTGACCAGAGCCCGGAATTGTTGGTTTTTGTCACAATTTGTATGTCAAAGGATAAAAATAATGGGTCCACAGCCAACATGGAAATGATCATGAACTTTTGAAATTCCTTTTAAGCATCTCCTAGTGGGAGACTTCCTCAAGTAGTGCACTTCATTGTAATTTGGAGGCAGTTTAATTTGTTTTCTGAAATCCCTGGATCCAGTGCAGTCCATGGACATCCCGAGCTGATCCTGTTTTTTTTCCCACCAGGATCACTGTTACTATGGAGGCCACGTGGAGGGTGATGCTGAGTCTGTGGCGAGCATCAGCACCTGCACAGGGCTGAGGTGAGAGGGGCTGGGTCCCAGCAGCACAAAGTGCAGCTTCTGGCATGAAGGTTCCAACAGGAGAGAATCAGGATGGAAAGAAGTTTTGTGATCTTTTATTCAGGCTTTGGAAACTTGTTTCCCAAAGAAAAACATAGGGAGAAGAAGGGAAAATAATTACTCTTGCTTCCTTACAGTATTTCAGCTTTTCACCTCAAATCAGGATGAAAACATCTTTGAATTTCCCACTGGAATTAAATCCACTTTTCAACCACTTCTGTCAGCAAAACCCCCCAAAATTTACATCAAATTAATTCCTAATCCAGCTTCTCTTTGACTGTGAGCACCCAAATCTTTCAGTTGACTCACTAATTAATTAATTTCTGCTTCTTAAATGTTGCTTCTTAATTGCTGCCCGCTGCCTCAGGCTGCTGGAATATTCCGAGGGTCTATTGCTCGGGATAAATGCTCCCTTGATCCTAAACTCACATTCCAACCCATTTTTTAGTGGCTATTTTGAGACCCGTGGCCAGAAGTTCCTCATTGAGCCCCTGGGAGCCTCGGATGGGGCTGAGCACGTGGTTTATAAATACGAGGCTCTGAAACAAGAGCCCATCAAAACCTGTGGGCTGCTCAACAACTCCTGGGAACAGGACTCCAGCGACCCCATCAACGACATCTTCAAGTCCAGCAACAATCCAGAGGTAAGGACGTGGCTGGCCCATCACAAAAAGGGAATTTGTGGCCATTGGAGAACTCGAAACAGCACAAATCCCACTTGGCCTGGTGGCACCTTCACAAAGGAGCTGTTTAAATACAGGGAAGTGGGGTCAGGCCTTAAAAACCTGAATAAAATATTCCAGATTTGAGATTTCAGAGTCACCAGCTGAGTTAAACCCTTCTGCCTTTATTAACAGGTGCCCAGTGCACCTTAACACCCAAATAGCCATTAAAATCTATTTTACCTTCATAGCTGAATAAAAATTTAAATATCCAGCCTACTTCTTATCCTTTAAACCCAAACCAGTCCCTTCTGAATGAGCTGGCCAAAGAAATCCCCTCAGTAATTAATAAAGAGTTTTGAAACTGCAGAGGCTGGGATGGGAAAACCTCTTAAAAGTAATTTAAAATAAATTATTCCTTTAGATGAAAGCCTACCTGAAAGCAAGGAAGTACCTGGAGCTCTACGTCGTTGCAGACAAGGCTTTGGTGAGTTTTGGAATTATTATTTCATGCTTGATCAGCCCCACAGCAGCTTCCCAGGGTATCCCAACTCACATTCCCAACGGTGACCAGGTTACTCTGAGCCTGGCTGGGAAATGGGATCTCCAAAGGGGATTTAATTTGAAATTCCAACCTGGAGGTGAAAATAATTCAGAAAAGACCTTGCAGTCCTTGTCCTCTTGGAATATCCTAAATTGGAAGGGAATATCCTGAGCTGGAAGGGAATATCCTGATTTGAAGGGAATATCTTGAGTTGAAGGGAATATCCTGAATTGAGAGGAATATCCTGAACTGAAGGGAATATCCTGAATTGGAGGGAATGTCCTGAGCTGGAAAGGACCCACAAGGATCACTGAGCCCAACTCCTTCTCTGCACCCTACACAGAAATTCACATTTTAGAAAGGGCTGATACTGAAACCCAGCATCTGATAAAATCCTGCATCAAACATAATTTTTTATATAAAGCATGAATTTTTATACATGGCATGGCTTGCAAACCAACCTTCTGTGGGATATTTATTTTCTGATAAATCCCCTTTTCCCTCTCTTTTTCCTGACACGCTGCATTTGCCTTTTCAGTACAAGAAATACGATGAAGATGTCAAAAATATAAGACAAAGGATATTTGGAATAGTCAACTACATCAACACGGTGAGAGCAAACAAGTTGCAATGAAACCCAAGTGGTTTGTAATTTCTATTGAAAGATATTGAAATCCAAATTATTTAATATATTTTTCTATTGGAAACCATTGAAACCCAAGTGGTTTATAAATTCTTTCTACTGTGAACATCATAAATTCCCATTATGACATGTAGGAATGAATGAAAGCTCAACTTCACGGTAATTTATTCTCCTGTTTTTTGCCTTCAGATATGAGATTTTCAATAAGAATTATTTCCATTTCTACTTTAATTGTTTATACTCCCACTTCAATTATTTCTACCAATACTTTAAGATACTTTTTAATCACTTATCAAGTGAATGATTACTTCAAAAAGAATAAATTGATTCTTGATTTCCTTGGCAAGCCAAATTTCTTTTAACCCCACTTTAAAGTTGTTTGAAATATGGTGGTAAATGAGATTTTCTGGTTTATTTAGTGAGATTTTTTTTGAATTCAGAGCTTGGAAAAGCTTTGCTGGGTCTGAAGTGGATATTGGGGTGGAAAAATGACCGAGTACCAGGACGAGGATTTGTTTAATTTTTGTTAATTTGTAATTAATTCTCCACCGCAGGTTTATAAAGCCATCAACACCCACGTGGCTCTGGTGGGGCTGGAGGTGTGGACAGATGGGGACAAGTGTCCCGTGAGCAGGAACGCGGGGTTCACCCTGGACGCCTTCTCCAAGTGGCGCCTGGCGGATCTGCTCAAGAGGAAACGGAACGACAACGCTCAGCTCATCACGTGGGTCCTCCCTTCCCTTCCCTTCCCTTCCCTTCCCTTCCCTTCCCTTCCCTTCCCTTCCCTTCCCTTCCCTTCCCTTCCCTTCCCTTCCCTTCCCTTCCCTTCCCTTCCCTTCCCTTCCCTTCCCTTCCCTTCCCTTCCCTTCCCTTCCCTTCCCTTCCCTTCCCTTCCCTTCCCTTCCCTTCCCTTCCCCTCCCCTCCCCTCCCCTCCCCATTTTTATTCCTTAAAAATTGGTCAACAACACATTCAAGGACCTTTTGATTCCTTAAAAGTCTCTCACCAAACACAATCAAGGCACTTTTTATTCCTTAAAAATCACTCACCAATCTCACTCAATACCCTTTTTATTCCTTAAAAATTCACTAAACACATTCAAGGTCCTTTTTATTCCTTAAAAAACATTCACCAAACACAATCAAGGTACTTTTTATTCTTTAAAAAATGGTCACCAAATGCATTCAAGACACTTTTTATTCCTTAAAAATCACTCACCAAACCTTATCAAGACAGTTTTTGTTCCTTAAAGATCACTTTCCAAACTCATTCAAGGCACATTTTAGTCCTTAAAAATTACTCACCAAACACAACCAAGGCACTTTTTATTCCTTAAAATTGGTCACCAATCAGTGGCATAAACCTGACCTGCATTTTACCCATCCCATGACCAGCTTGTACTAATTTCAGGACAAAAAAAAAAAAAATCCGAATTCTCCTTTTTTTTTTTTTCTTTTTTTTTTTTTTTCTTTTTTTTTTTTTTTTTTTTTTCCTGTCATGGAGCACGAATAAATTCTTGCCAGGACACAGCATCCAATCCTTCCAACAGAATCCCTGCAAAAACAGGAGATGGGAACTTGTCCCTTATATCAGACTCTTCTGGTTTTGTTCACGAAAGTTGAGTGTCCTGGGGACTGCAGTGAAATCTGACAACTTAAAGAGTCATAACATGAAGTTTACCAGTGGAACGATGAATTAAATTTCCCCAGAAATGTGGGAAAAGCCAAATTCAACCAGCACTGACCTCATTTTTCTGTCTCGTGTCCAGAGGTCCTGACTCATCCCAGCCCTTTGCTGCGTTTGGAGCTCTTTACTCTCCCATGGATGCTTTAAATCTGATGCACCACCAGGGAATTTCAGTAAATATTCAAATGAAAAGCGCTTCAATTGCCTTTTTGATTTGTCCTTTGTGCTTCCTTCCAGAGGCCTGGACTTCGAGGGCACCACGATTGGGCTGGCCTTCCTCAAATCCATATGCAGTGATTTATACTCTGCAGGTATTATTCAGGTCTGATTCATTTTTATTTCATTTTTTTAAAAGGCTTTTCTATGTTTTTTTCACTCTGCCAATGAAGAACCTGTGTGAATGCTGTTGGGTTTAGGGCACTTTTGGCTCTCTGGTTCATTATTAGACTGTAAAAATTCACAGTCAGAGCCCTGGAAGTGTCCAAGGCCAGGCTGGACAGAGCTTGGAGCAAGCTGGGATAGGGGAAAGTGTCCCTGGCCTGGAACTGGGTGGGATTTAAGGTCTCCTCCAACCCAAACCATTCTGGGATTTTATTTTGAATGAAGTGCAGGGGGTAAAGAAAGCAAACACTTGATATACACACCTCCATGGTATCTATTTCATAAATACCTTTTTTAAAATAAACATATTTCTATTTATAAATACCTTTAAATATTCAATAATAAATACAATCCAGATGGACCGAGCACCACATGCCCCCTCGTGCACCGCGAGGATAATTCCGCTTGAAGAAAAAAATAAAATTATCTCTTTTTTTTTGTTGTTTTCTCTGTGGTCGCTGCTTGCTGCAAAGCACACGGGGAAATAACGAGGGGCTTTGCTTGGCTCCCGACAGGACCACAACAGGAACGAGGTGGCCGTGGCGGCCACCATGGCCCACGAGATGGGGCACAACCTGGGCATGAGCCACGACACCGAGGCGTGCTCGTGCAGCGACGACGTCTGCATCATGACCGACACCGTCAGGTGGGGCTGCGCAGAAACGGGGCCGAAAATGAGATTTGCACGAGCTGCCGGCCCCCGGGGCGCCACAGCGTGGCTGGCCAGTCGGGCTGTTCCAGTTAAAATGTTAAAAAAAATAAGGTTTTAAAAATGGCTGAAACCCCAGGCCGTTGTCAGATGTTCCCAGATGGAAACCCCACAAAAAACCCAACTCAAAACTACTTTATTCCCTGTATATTTTGAAATAAATATATTTATTTATATGTAAATATATATATTTATATGTAATATATATTTATATGTAATAGAAATATATATTTATATATAATATATATATTTATATGTATGCCTTATATAAAATATATTTATTTATATGTAAATATATATATTTATATGATGCCGTATTAAAAAATATATATTTATATGTAAACATATATATTTATAGGTATGCCTTATAAAAATATACATTTATTTATATATAAATATATGTATATTTATACGTATGCCTTATATAAAATATATTTATTTATATGTAAATATACATGTATATTTACATGTATGCCTTATATAAAATATATTTATTTATATGTAAATGTATATATTTATATGATGCCAAATTAAAAAATATATATTTATATGTAAACATATATATTTATACGTATGCCTTATAAAAATATACATTTATTTATATATAAATATATATGTGTATTTATATGTATGCCTTACAAAATATATTTATTTATATGTAAATATATGTATATTTATATGTATACCTTATTTATAGGTACATTTATTTATAGATATGCCTTTTAGACGCATATTTATTTACATTTCTTTATTAATTTTTACACTTCTTTATTTACATTTCTTTATTTATTTTTACAATTCTGTACATTTAACACCTAAAATGTTACATACACTTTAAATTAACAAAATGAAATGAACATGAAATGTTAAATGGATATTTGGAAAACTGTTTTGCACCAAGCGCTGTGGGCGCAGTCACCGGTTCCAGTTCTCTCCCACGGGGCGTTTCTGCGTTTCTCCCCCGTGCCAGCCCCACCTCAAGTCCTGCTGTTGTCCCACCGCAGCTACGTGGTGCCCCGGGAGTTCAGCTCCTGCAGCCTGCAGAGCTTCGAGCAGTTCATGCTGGCGGACATGCCCCGCTGCCTGAGCAACGTCCCCGAGCTGGGCAGCATCGTGGCGCCGGCCTCCTGCGGGAACGGCTTCCTGGAGAAGGGCGAGGAGTGCGACTGCGGCGCTCCGGAGGTACCCGGGGCCAGGGAATCCTTGGGAAGGGCTCGGCCCAGCGGGACGGAGCTGCTTTCTGCCACTCCTGAGCTGGGCCGCACTCAGATGCTGCTGAGAGAAATTGTGGTCGTCGCACTGGGGATGTGCTGAGTGCTGGGAAAGATGAGGGGACAGAGGAACCGAGAGTGGGACAAAGCCGCCCTGTTCTGGTTTGAAAGCAAAACCAGAGACTCCAAGTCAGAAATACAATTTATTGGGAAAAGGGAAAAAAAACAAAAATACATGCAATGAGACAAAAGGAAGACCACTGACAAAGTCAGAATACAACCTGACACCCTCTGGCCAGTCCAAATTGGAGTGGCTGCAGAACTCTTGGGATGGCAGATGTGGTTTCTGTGTCTTCTCAGAAACCTGTGGAAAGGCTGCCTCTCAGTCTGGAAATCCCCGGATTTATCCAGGTGGGAATCCTTGGCTCCTCCCCCTGGGCGGAGCATCTCACAATGGGCTGATGTTATTCTGAGTCAGGAGCTGTGTCCTTAATCACCTGCTAACCAGAACGGGCTCCTGGAGTTATCTCTGAGTCAGGTGGCAAGGCATTGATGGGCCCATGAACAGGAGAAAAGGAAAAAACTGCCCAGAGGCAACTGCTACTGGATGGGGATAGGAAACATCTTGGTGCTTCAATCTTGGACAAACCCCGAGTTCCCTGCACAGCTTCCACCCCCAAACCCAGCCATGTTAGGGAAGGTGCTCCCCAGTAAAGCCAAAGGCAGTCCCAGACTTCCATCCCAGGCAGGACTTGGTGTCCCTGTGCCCAGCTCTGACTGCTGCTTCTGTCGCAGGAGTGCACCAACGAGTGCTGCGACGCCGAGAGCTGCAAGCTGAGCTCGGGAGCTGCCTGTGCACACGGGGACTGCTGTGAGAACTGCCAGGTGAGACCCTTCTTCTCCCCTGTGAGAGCTGCCAGGTGAGACCCTCCCCTCCCCTGTAAACCTGCGAGGTGAGACCCTTCACCTCCCCTGTAAACCTGCGAGGTGAGACCCCTACCCTCCCCTGTAAACCTGCGAGGTGAGACCCCTACCCTCCCCTGTAACCCTGCCAGGTGAGACCCTTC
This sequence comes from Lonchura striata, assembly GCF_050655825.1. Classification (NCBI taxonomy): domain Eukaryota; kingdom Metazoa; phylum Chordata; class Aves; order Passeriformes; family Estrildidae; genus Lonchura; species Lonchura striata. The sequence continues at coordinate 3,875,804 of NC_140724.1, forward strand.
CCCTCCCCTGTAACCCTGCCAGGTGAGACCCCTACCCTCCCCTGTAACCCTGCCAGGTGAGACCCTTCTCCTCCCCTGTAAAACTGCCAGGTGAGACCCCTACCCTCCCTGGTAAGAACTTCCAGGTGAGACCCTTTCCATCTGCAGCTCCTCATCCCCCTGGGATCAAGCAGGAGCTCACCTTCCACCAGAACGGGTCCTCTGTGTGTAACAGCACTGACGCTGGAATCGTGGAATGGAACTGTCATGGAATCCTGGAATGTCCTGGGCTGGGACATGTGGGATCATTGATCCAACCCCAGGCCCTGCCCAGACACCCCAAAATCCCACCCTGTGCATCCCTGGAGTGGTGTTCAAGCCCTCCTGGAGCTCTGGCAGCCTGGGCAGTGCCAGCACCTCTGGGGGAAGAGCCTTTCCCAAAATCCAACCTTTCCCTGATCTCCAGCCTGACCCTCCCTGGCAGAGCTCCAGCCGTTCCCTCAGGTCCCGTCACTGCCCACAGAAGGTGAAGGCACCTCCTGGGGATGAGTCAATCCAAGGGAGGTTTGTGTCCTCAGGTTTGGAGAGAGGTGAATCAGTTCCCTGAGAAAAACCCAGGAGCCACCGAATGGCCCCTCAGGATTTCAGATTTTATATTTTCCCTCAGGTCCCGTCACTGCCCACCAGCCCATCCCAAACCCCCACCATCAGCTCCCTCCGTGTTCCCCCGGCCTGCAGGATTGAGCCCTTTGCCTGGCCGTGTTCTCCTGGCAATAAAAGCTGTGGCACCAGAGGCAAACCCTGTGAGCTGGCACGGGGGGCACGAAGTGAGATACAGATCCTGCTCTGTTGCAGGTGATAGATAGATATGATTGTTCTTGCAGATAGCCGGATGTCACTTCTGCCCTTGGATGAATCCTGGAGTGAAATGGGCTGTTCCATCCCACCCCCCAAAAGATCATGGCTCATCCCGCACCTCTGTACCTGCCCCTAAAACATCAGAGTCTGTAACCCCATTGTCCCATGCCTTGTCCCAGCCCACCTGGGAGCCCCTGACAAGGGGGCTCTGAGGGGCCATGAGGCCTCTTGGAACTCCTTCCCCCTCTTGGACCTCTCCCCCTCTCTTAGAACCTCTCCCTCCCCTGTTGGGGCTTCCCCTCTCCTAAACCCTCCTTTTGTCTCTCCCCTCGCCCATGCACTTAAACCCGGCCACGTGCTACACCTAGGATCACGAAGCACGGGCCTTCCTGCACCCCCAATAAACCTCTTTCCCCAAGAGCAAGCTTCAGAGATCTCTGCCTCCCTCCACCCACACCGTGCTGGAGCGTGTTCTTCCCGCATCGGCGCCCAACGTGGGGCTCAAACCCACAACCCTGGGATTAAGAGTCCCATGCTCTACCGACTGCTCCTCCCACGGCTGCGCAGGGAGGAGATTCCCAGCCCGTTCCCAGCCCTCAGCTGGGGGTTTTTGAGCAGCGTGGAGGAGCTGGGTGCCGAGCGTGGCGTTTTCTCCCTCCCTCAGTACAAGAAGTCGGGCTGGGTGTGCCGGGCGGTGCAACACGAGTGTGACCTGGCTGAGATGTGCACGGGGCACTCCTCCAGCTGCCCCGAGGATCGATTCCGGGTCAACGGGCACCCCTGCAACTCTGGAGAGGGATATTGCTACATGGGCACCTGTCCCACCCGCGACAGCCAGTGCAAAGCTGCCTTTGGGCCACGTGAGTACCCCGCGCCACCTGAAAAATCAGCTTGTCTTGGGCACAGGATAGCCAGGGAAGGGAATTCTGCATCCCCAAATCCTCAGATCCGTTGTAGCTCAGGAACAGCCCATCCACAAAAACAAACTCCAGCTTGCAGCATCATTAATGATGATTTTTCCGTTTCCCACTGTCAGTGGTTGCAGCTCGTGAGCTGGATCTCAGGGCCTGGGGTGCTCTGTGGTTCCAGAGAAATGGGAAGAAGTGGGGAGCACATTCCTCTTTTGCAGAACATGTCTGAGGTGGCTGGAATGGAGCTGGGGAAGTAGTTTTGGCCAGATAGGAAGAGGAAATGTCTGTCCTTCAGACTTTAACAGCCAAATCTGTCCTTAACATGTCCCTAACAGCCAAATCTGGCACATCTGGTGCTTCTGAAAGCAGAATTTCATAGAGCTGGGGTGTGCTTTGGGCTGAATGGGGACTTAAATCCCACCCAGTGCCACCCCTGCCATGGCAGGGACACCTCCCACTGTCCCTGGTGGCTCCAGCCTGGCCTGGGACACTGCCAGGGATCCAGGGCAGCCTCAGCTGCTCTGGGAATTCCATCCCAGCCCCTCTCCATCCTCCCAGCCAGGAATTCCTTCCCAAAATCCCAGCCCTGCCCTCTGGCAGTGGGAATCCATCCCCTGTCCCTGCTGAAACACATCCCACACAAAGCAGACACTGAAGTTTCAGGGAGCCTCACATCAGGGTTTTAAACTTTTCCATTTGGGAAAAATCCAGGCTGGACATGGAGAAAGGTGCCTGAAAGTCCTTAAGGAAGGACCTTTCCTTCCCAATATCCCACCCAAATCTCCCCTTTCCCAGTGGGAGCCATTCCCTGTGTCCTGTCCCTCCATCCCTTGTCCCCAGTCCCTCTCCAGCTCTCCTGGAACCCCTCCAGGCCCTGGAAGGGCTCTGAGCTCTCCCTGGATCCTTCCCTTCTCCAGGTGAACATTCCCAGCTCTCTCTGGAGCCTTCCCTTCTCCAGGCTGAAGTGCCACAAAGTCATTTATGCTGGGAAAGGCTGTTCCCTAAGCAAAGGAAGGAGCTGGAACATTCCCAGTTCTGCCAGGCAGAGATCCCAAACTCATCCCGCTGTTTTTCCCCACAGAGGCCACCGACGGCCCAGCCTCCTGCTACCACATGAACGAGAGGGGGGCGTATTTCGGGTACTGCAGGAAGGAGCAGGGCACGCACCTCCCGTGCAAGAAAAAGTAAGCCCTGGGGTGTGGAATGTGCTGGGATTTGGGGAGAGAGGCCATTCCTACTCTAAGCAGGAGGCAGAAGCCAGGAACACCCTGTTTTAGTGGCACAGCCATGTGTTCCTTGTGGTTCTGTCTGGAAAATAATTTCTAAGAAAAGTGGATTTAAATCATGTACTGGAGTATGGAATGTGCTGGGATTTGGGGAGAGAGGCCATTCCTGCTCTAAGCAGGAGGCAGAAGCCAGGAACACCCTGTTTTAGTGGCACAGCCATGTGTTCCTTCTGGTTCTGTCTGGAAAGTGTGGGGAATAATTTCTAAGCAAAGTGTATTTAAATCATGAGGTGAGAGAGCAAAGGTGTGCACAGGGATCAGTGCAGGGCTGCTGGGGAGAACGAGTGTGAGGGCACGCAGGGAACTCCAGGGATTTTGGGATGGGGACTTTGAACTTCAGATGTGAAGGAATATCAATTAAATGCTCATTTCTGTGAATGAATTTGTGCTCCCTGCTGAGCTCCGCAGGATTTAAGCAGCTGCCACCTGCTCAGACCAAGCTGCCCACAGCAGCATTCCCTGCTGCAGCCGTTTCCTTGGAATTCAGGCTGCAGGAGAGGGGTTTGCTGGGCCGTGTCCTTGGAGTAAGAGCTCCTGCCCTCCCTGCAGGGACAAGATGTGTGGAAAGCTGTACTGTTCTGGAGGGAGGGAGATGCCTCGGGATGGGAGCCTGCTGTCCTTCAATTCCTGCAAAGGCAGCTTCCCCAGGGGCGGAGAGGAGGACCCAGGGATGATCCTGGATGGAACCAAGTGTGGCAATGGGATGGTGAGTGGAGAAAAACTTCTTCTCCCCCCTCTTTCAGTCTTGTTCATAGAATTCTGTCTTGTACAAGGAAAATTTTAAACAGGGAGGACTGATTGGACTCCAAACTTCTGCTGATCTTTTCCCCAACTTTTATCCTAACCCAGCAGCAAGGCAAACAGGAATTGGCAGCATTCCCATTTCCTTAGCCTTGGCTGCTGCCTTATTCCCTTTACTGACACAAAGATGTGTGGCAGCAGAAACACAGCTTTGTGTGAGAGGTTGGGAGATCATTAATGTGTTATTGCATTTAATTATTGTATTTAATTATTCCCATAATGGATGCCCCTCATCGCTGGGTGCTGTTTCCAGTCACTTCCCTGGATATTCCCACCTGGAAGGGAGGGATGAGGGATTGAGTGGGAAGCAGGGATGGCTGCACATCTCTGTCACTCCCCTTTCTACAAAATACCCAAAAGGAAAATTAACCCCGCACCTCCCACTCCTAAAGGGGGTCTGAGGGATTTCCAGAGCTCTTCTCCATCCCCTCACAGGATAAAGTGCAAACTCTGCCTGTCCTGGAAGCTCCAAATCCCCGTGGTTTGCTCTCCTTTCAGGTGTGCAGCCATGGGGAGTGTGTCCACGCTGAGGAGGTCTTCAGATCCACCAACTGCTCTGCCAAGTGCTCTGGCCATGCTGTAAGACACCAGCATTTGATGTTGTTCACTTCAAAACCCCAAGAAAATTGTGCAGATCAGCCTCAGACGTCTTTGCTGAAAGTGTTTAAGCCATTGATATGAGTCTGTCAAATTTGGGGAGTCAAAAACTTAAACATTTTTTATGAGAACACATCTCACCTGATGTGACATCAATATTTTTGCCCAGGAGTTGGACACAGCCCCTGTGTCTGACCTTGCCCCTGAGCCATGGTATCCAGCTCTTCTCTTTTATGTTATTTTGATTTGGTGGAAGAGAATTTTGCTCATATTTGACCATTCAGAGACCTACAGATAAATGGATGAAGTCTGTAGTGAAGCTTTCACTGCAGAAGCAAAAGGTGCATGACATCAGGACTGTACTTTAACACCGAAACACTCCTTGTTGTGCTAAATTTTAAACAGAGAGGTTGAAAAAACTTCTCAGCATCCTCACCCAGAAACTTCCCGAGCTCCCAAACTCGCTGGTGCCCCCAGCTGAGGCTGTCCCTGCTCTGTGCCCCCCAGGTGTGCGACCACGAGCTGCAGTGCCAGTGTGAGGAGGGGTGGGCACCCCCGAACTGCGACAGCTCCTCAGCCCTCACCAGTAAGTGCCACACCCTGGAATCTCTCCTTTCCTGCCTGCAAGGGATGCCGGAGGATTTCAGATTTTCTGTTTTCCATCTATCTGTAACCCTGCAGTTCTTGAGTGCACAACTCTGAACTCCACACTCAGTGTCAGCTGCTGCTTCCCCATTTTGGGCAGACACAACAATTCCTCTCCAGGCTGGGAAACAAGGGCACCTCACTGCCTCAGGACCCAAAATGGAAACAAAAGTGGGGTGGGCAGCAAATCTGGGGTAAATGACTTCATCACATGAAGCTGCAATTGGAAGATTAACCCAAATATACCAGTGGACCAAACTTATAAAAGTGTGAAAACCCGTGACCCGTCATCCATTTTGGGTGCAGCACCTGAGGAGCTTCATGTTTAAAACAAGCCTGGATGTGGCACTGGGTGCCAGGGTTTAGTTGAGGTGTTGGGGCTGGGCTGGACTCGATCTTTAAGGTCTCTTCCAGCCCAGTGATTCTGTGAATTCTGTGAATCTGCCCCAAAAGGCATCCGAAGGAGCTGGGCTGCTCCAGGGGAACAGCCCAGCACCAGAGTGCTTCATGCATTGTTAATTGGAATCATTAAGCTCATCAAGCAGACCAGCAGCACTGAATCATGTCCTCAGCTGCCACAGCCACGGGTTTTTTGAACAATTCCAGGGATGGGAACCCCAGCCTGTCCCAGAGCTGGACAACGCCTTCCATGAAGAGATTTCTCTTCACACCCAACCTAAATCCCTGTTTCTTTGCCAACGCTCCAGGGAGCTGATTCCTGAGCACCTCTCAGTCCTGCAGGGATGAGTAGAGAAGGTGTTCTTCTCTCTAAGCTGACAAGTGATTCCCCCTGCAGATGAGAGCAACAGGCTCCTCCTGTTTATTCTTGGAATAACGAGTTCTCTGTCCCTTCAAAGTGGAGCCAGGATCCCGGAGGATTTGCTGTGAGAGAGCTGGACAAGTTCATTTATCATCTGCATGGTCCTTAACCGATCCATCTCTGAGGGAGAATAATTCATGTCCACATTTCCATGTCTTAGGGAAGCAAAAAAAAGCTTTAATTAATTTATAATATGGAATATTTGGAATATTTTTGTCCTTTCTTCACCCTCACCAGAGCATTGTTAGCGCTGAACTTCTGGTTGAGGTTTTGGAATAGTTTTGTTGAAAATTGTGGAAGAAACTTTATTTCAGGGCAATTTGAAGGTCTGCACCCCTCTGTGAGTAACAGCCTTTGAGACAGAGGAGAGGAAGGACAGGGAAGGATCTTTGAGGGTGAATGGAAAGGGCAGGGATGGTTTAGGGTTTGTTCAGGGTTTGTTTAGCCCAAAGACAGCTCAGGCAACAACAACTGACTTCAAACATGGCAAAACCAGCAGGAATTCACCCCTTTCCATCACCATTTGTGGCAGGAGGAGAAGCCATAAAATGAGAACCGAGTTGATAAATTTCCTTCATCAGTGGTGACGGGAAACTTCTTAATAATGGTGGATCTTGTTGGGTCTCCCACCTTTAGTGGTTCTGGGATGTTCTAAGAATGGTTTGTGTCCCTGCTGATGTTTTAGGAACTGTTTCTGTCCCTGCTCTCAGTGATTCCTGATGTTTAGGAACTGTTTCTGTCCCTGCCCTCAGTTATTCCCTGATGTTTAATAACTGTTTTTCTCCCTGCCCTCAGTGATTCCTGATGTTTTAGGAACTGTTTTTCTCCCTACTCAGTGATCCCTGGTGTTTAAAGAATGTTTCTGTCCCTGCTCTCAGTGATCCCTGGTGTTTAAGAACTGTTTCTTTCCCTGCCCTCAGTACTCCCTGATGTTTTAGGAACTGTTTTTCTCCCTGCCCTCAGTGATCCCTGGTGTTTAAGAACTGTTTTTCTCCCTGCCCTCAGTGATCCCTGATGTTTAAGAACTGTTTCTGTCCCTACTCAGTGATTCCTGATGTTTAAGAACTGTTTCTGTCCCTGCCCTCAGTGATTCCTGATATTTAAGAACTGTTTCTGTCCCTACTCAGTGATCCCTGATGTTTTAGGAACTGTTTTTCTCCCTGACCTCAGTGATCCCTGGTGTTTTAGGAACTGTTTTTCTCCCTGCCCTCAGTGATCCCTGGTGTTTAAGAACTGTTTTTCTCCCTGCCGTCAGTGATCCCTGGTGTTTAAGAACTGTTTCTGTCCCTGCCAGGCATTGCTGTGGCTGCCGGGGTGCTGGCTGTCCTGGCTGTCACTGCAGCTGCAGCTGTGCTGCTCACCCACTTCCGAGGCTTCCACAAGAGGTGAATCCTTCCCACATCACCTAAAACCCACAAACCAAAGCCAGGAAACCCCTGCAGAGGTTGCAGTGAGGGTGGGGGGAGTTAGACTCTGGAAAGGAAGGAAAATGGCCCATGAGATCTGTGGAGGTGCTCCAGAAATCCCATGGTTGGGAGGGGATGGAAGAGTGGAAATGGAGCTTTTGATAAATCCTAAATAATCCCAAATTAATAGAGGGAAGAAAGAAATCAAGGACATGGGAACAAAACAGCAGCAGGAGTAAGGCAGGGCTTCAGCTGTGAGGTTTTTTCTTCAGTTAATTAAAATTGAGCATGATTTGAAATCCTTGACAGCCACCAGCCCAGGAGGGGACCCGGAGCCACCAACCAGGTCTTTGTGGATCAGGAGCAGAGCTGCAGAGAACAGCCTGTGCTGGTGCCACCTGCCCAGAAGGTGAGACAGGGACAGCTGGGACTGTCCCAGGGCTCAACCCACCAGCCCCAGGGACTGCACTGCCACGGGATTCCCAAAACGCTGAGGGGAGGGATCCCAGCACGAGATTCCCAAAACGCTGAGGGGAGGAATCCCAACATGAGATTCCCAAAACGCTGAGGGGACAGCGTTGGGAATCCCAGCACAAAATTCCCAAAATGCTGAGGAGAGGAACAGTTCTGGGAATCCCAGCTCAAGATTCCCAAAGTGCTGAGGGGAGGAATCCCAACATGAGATTCCCAAAGTGCTGAGGGGAAAGTGCTGGGAATCCCAGCACGAGATTCCCAAAACGCTGAGGGGAGGAATCCCAATTCAAGATTCCCAAAACGCTGAGGGGAGGAATCCCAGCCTGAGATTCCCAAAATGCTGAGGGGAGGAATCCCAACATGAGATTCCCAAAATGCTGAGGGGAAGGATCCCAGAACGAGATTCCCAAAACGCTGAGGAGAGGAATCCCAACTCGAGATTCCCAAAATGCTGAGGGGAGGGATCCCAGCACAAAATTCCCAAAACGCTGAGGGGAGGGATCCCAGCACGAGATTCCCAAAACGCTGAGGGGAGGGATCCCAGCACGAGATTCCCAAAACGCTGAGGGGAGGGATCCCAGCGCTGGAGGTGAGATGAGGGCTCAGCCCGTTTGTGACCGTTCCGTTCGCAGGTAACCGATAAGAAAGTTCTTCCCGTGCCTCCTCCTCAGGAGAACAAACCCCAGCGTCAGAATGTGAGTATTTCTGGGAATGTCCCTGCCTTCCTGCTGGATCTGGGAACATCACAAACCTTTCCTAGAGACCCCTGGGGACAGTCTGATCCCAAAGGGACATCCCTGAGCTCCAGATGTTTCCTCAGACAGCATCCCTGCACCTCCCAGCCCCTGAAGCACTTTTATATCCAGCTCCAGCCTGCACATTCCCAAGGAACACGTGGATGCACACACAGGGTTAAAGTGGTTTATATTCTGTTTGTTTTCCAGCCTGCCCTGAGGCCCAAAGGTCCCCCACCTCCCGTTCCCACCACCAAACCCGGCCCTTCCCACCTGGAGGAGAAATTTGTGAGTACAACCCTGCAGTTTCTCACATCCCTATAAGATTCCAATTAATATTTGCAGTTTCTGACTGTGATTTAAAGTGAAAATTTAAAATCACAGCTATTCCAAGCACAGATTTTTAGGGTAGGAGTCATCTTTTTGCCCATGTAATACTAAATTACAAACATATCTCCCATCAGACAGAGAGTCCTCTGAGGCATCAGAAGCACCATTCAGTAGCTGGAGTTTAAACCAAGAGGGATTTCAGGTGTAAACACAATTTAAATGATGAGTAACTTTGCTACTGCGGGTGCCTGTGAGGGTCCTTGTATGGCAGAGATGTGGTGGGTCTTGCATTTGTAAGAACTCAGGAATTTCTATTTCTCCTTGATAAACCTAAACCATCCTAATTAAAAGGAAATACCTGCCTCAAATGTTCGCCATCTCAACATCTGAGGCCCCTGCTACGAGGGTGTAAAATCCATCTTCACCCTGGTGACACAACAGCAGGGTGCTGCCTGCACGAGCACAGGGTCAGGACAATCCAAAATGCAAAACATAAAGTATAAAGTATAAAATATAAAATATAAAATATAAATTATAAAATATAGAATACCCCCATGTATCGATTATAAACCACATTTAAATCCCATTGTGTGAGCTTGGGTATCGATATTTAAGTCTTGGGAATAGCTCAGTGTGTTCTGGCCCCCCTGTATTTTGCTGCCCCCTTGCACATGGACAGATGGGAATTCCTGGGATTTCGCAGCAGGAAAATGCTGCAGGATGAGGCTGCCTGGAGCTGGGGAGGTTCTGCAGCTGCTCAGACAACCCCAGTGACATTTAAACCCTGTTTTGTTCCAGGCTCCAGAGAGAAAAGCTCCTCCTGTGCCTGTGCTCAAGGGCAAACCCCCACCTCCACCCCAGGTAATTCAGGTGGCAATAACAATTCCCTGGGGATGGAATTCCTCGAAACTGCTGGGATTTAACTGCTCCTTTTCCATGCAGGCTTTAAAGCCCCCGATGAATCCCAGAGTCTGAGGCTTCCCAAGCAGAGCTGGCTGGGACACCTGAAGTTTCCAGGGACAATTTATCCCTCGATTCCTCCACTTTTGGCAAAGGTATCCTGGACCATCTCCCTCTCCTCCTTAAGAACTGACTGAGAGCTGCTTGGAAATATCTGGGATTTCAGGCAGTGAGGAGCTGCTGTCCGAGGGAAGCAGAGCAGAGTCACCCCTTGCACTGAGGTGTAAACTGGGAGCAAGTTACAAAAGCTGCTGGGCACCCCCAGCACTGAGGGATGAGGCTGCTCCTCCTCTGCTCCTCTGGGACCAGAGATGAGGGGAGCAGGAAAGTCTGGCTGCTGCAGGTTTGGGAATTGCAATTTTTTAAATTTTTTTTTATTTTTTGCTCCAGTTCTGGATCTTTTCCAGCCCTTTTTGCCCTCAGTAATACAAAGATTTCTCCTTCATGTGCAAGTCATGGAGAAAAACAAACTCTTCCTGCCCTGGGAGAGAAGTTGTGTCCTCAGGGTCTGAGCTGGACATGGAATAAATAACGAGACACACTGGGAATGGCTCTGGGAAGATCTTTTGCACTGGATTCTCTCCACAGCCCTTAAATTCCCTGTTGAGGATGCCATTCCCTGCAAAACATGGATGTGATGGAATTTCTGTCCTTCCTTTGAGGTTGTGTTGGATGAGGATGGATGTTACTGGAAGAGCAGAGCTTCCTTCCTCTTTGGATAATTGCTGCTTTATTTGAGCCAGGAACAGATTGGAATCTCCACCTGGGTTTGACTGGGGTGTAAAAATCCAGAAGTTATTTTTTATGAGCTGTAATTAATGTATTTACAAAGATTTCTGTATTAAAGTTCCATCTGAACAGGAAGTAATTGTTGCATTCTTTAAAACCCATCTTGAAGCACAGGAAAAACAAGGTGAAGTGGGGTCATTTCTGACATTGCCAGAGCCCTAAAACTCCCAATTTACAGCAAAAAGATCATTCCCGGTGCTGTCAGCCCTGCCAAGTCAGCCAGGAAAGCTGAATTCCATTTATAATGAGGCTTGACAGGATATTCCAACACAGCTTTTCTGCCACCGTCAAATCTATTTCTTCCTGATTTCCAACCCTTGGGAGCACGCCAGAATTTTCCAAGGGTAGTGAGATTTGAAGCAAATCTAGAGAATTGGTTTTTTTCTTCATTATCTTCTGAGGTTCAGCTCCAAACCAGGCCCCTGGGCTGCCTTTTCCTGCAGAAAACCAAGTCCTGACCTCCTCATACCTGAGCTCCTCTATTCCCTGCCCCGAGCAGAGGGTGAGCCCTGGACTGAGATCAAAAATCCTCCTCCAGAGTGACTGGGAGTAGAAAATTCAGGAAAATATTCTATTTTTATTTATAATTTCTCTATAGTTTTATATCTGATTTATTCCCACCCAGAGCAGGTTATGATTTCCAGCCCCTCCTGCCACAGGACACTCTGGTTACTCCGTGTGTAGCTACAACCTCTAGTTGTGTTGTACAAACGTGACATCTGCTGCTCAAAAGCCTCCACTGCAGGAGGAAAAGATCCCCAAATTACCTGGAATTTGCTGTGCAGGAGCCGTGGGCTGCACCTTTCCCTGCTCCCAGCCCCCCAAAAAGCAGTTTCTGACTGCTTTCTTTATTTATGACTGCTTTTCTTTATTTATTTATGACATTTATTGCTAGGTGTTTTTAGTATGAGCGAATATTCCACTCCTCCTTCTCCCTCACTCCACAGGAAATCAAAAATTTTTTGTTTTCCTGTTTTTTTTCAAGCTCTGAATTCACAGAATCCTGGAATGTTTTGGGTTGGAAGGGACCTGAAGGATTATCCAGCTCCAACCCCAACACCTCCCTCTATCCCGGGATGCTCCAAGCTCTTTCCAGCCTGGCCTTGGGCACTTCCAAGGATGGGGAATCCACTGCCTCTCCGGGATAACCCATTCCAGTTTTCCACCCTTCTTCATCCCACTTTTCCCTCCATCTGCTCCTGAGGGTGGTGCTACCAACCCCTCTTCTCTTTGCACCCCAATCCCAATCTTCTCTGTGAAGGTTTTTAGGGAGTTCTGTAAATTCAGAGCATCCCAACAGAGCAAATTCCTCTGGAATTCCTCTCCCACCCTCGGAATTGCTCATTTTTAAAATTCTTCTTCTTAGGACTTATTTTATTAAGGGTTTTTGATGATATTTTGCCCCCAGGAGGCAGAGCTCTTGACATCTTTAATTTTCTACCTCCCCTCTTTGCTCATCCTTAAAAACCTTCAGGTTCCCTTCCCTTTGGGGGCAATTTCTCTTGAAGTGTCCACTTTTCTTACAATAAAAACAAATTTGTCCTTCTCTAATAGCAGTTAACATTACTCTGGCCTTTTCCTTTGCTTTCTCTTCATCCCTCCCCATGTTATTTTCTGTGCCTCACTTAAGAAAACCTCCAATTCCCTTTCTTGCCAATTGTCTAATTTATTCCAATTTTCTCTGTATATCTAGCCACACATGGGTGACAAAACAAGTTCTTAGTAAGATCTGTCCAGCTGCTGTTTTGGGGTTGATACCTGAATATTGCCTCATTTTTTTCCCCCTCAATCTTTCTAGGCACTCAGTTGGGGTTTCCTCTCTCTTTCGTTGTTGATGAAATGGTTCAGGAGGATTTTGGGGCCGATTTTTGCCGTGCAAATTCCGTGCTGGCCGTTAGATGGCAATGGGATGTGGGGAAGGAGGTGCTGGGGGATCAATTCTGCACTGCCAGCACCTCCTGACCTTGGGCTGTGTCCAGGGAACGTCGGATCTGCAGACACGGAGGCACCAGACAGGGAATGAGCTGATCCCAACCCTCCAAACGTGACTCCACACCAGGCCAGGCCCAGAGCTCCTCACAGACAGAGCCACGTCTAACTGAGTCAGGTTTAAACTAAAATATTTTCCTAGCAGCCCTTGTCCAGGTGAACAATTCATGTCTAACTGAGTCAGGTTTAAACTAAAATATTTTCCTAGCAGCCCTTGTCCAGGTGAACAATTCATGTCTAACTGAGTCAGGTTTAAACTAAAATATTTTCCTAGCAGCCCTTGTCCAGGTGAATAATTCGTGTCACTGGCAATGTGGAATGCAGGATTTTGCTTCCCTGTGCCAGCAGATTTTCTGTAGCCTTGTAGCAATGCACAAATCATCACCTTCTGCACAAAGGAGGAGATAAAAGGCTGCAGGATGAGCCCACTGATGTGAAAATTCATGGGGAAAATTCACGGTGAAGGTTTCCCAGCTGATGGTCCCTGAACTCACACCTTGCTGGTTGTCTGCCACCAAACGGGGCTTAATGGTCCCCAGTGCTGCCAAAAACTGGTTCTAGCCATGCCAGCCTGTGCCACTGGCTGGAAATACCAGTAATAATATCAGTAAAAGTATCGGTAATAATAATATCAACAATAATATTATCAGTAACCAGAGACTCATGGAATATCCTGGGTTGGAAAGGACCCACCAGGATCATCAACCAACCCCTGGCCCAGCACTGACACCCCAAGAACCCACCCTGAGCTGAAATGTGAACCTCAGCCACTTCAATTTCTTTAATAACAGCTGAGAAGTGCCATTCATCATCCCTTTAACGATAATTTCCCAGGTATGGCATTGCTGGGCGCCTCTGGCCTTCCTCTGGGGCTGAGCAAACAGGAGCCCCTCGTTCCTCTGGGTCCCCGCATCCCCCCGAAGCCGCCCTCAGGAAAGTGGCAGAGATTAACAGGCTGCTCCTGACACGAGGTCCATAAATAATTCCACAAAAAGCGCGGCCCAGGCCTTTAGAAGGTCTCGGGGCAAAACAGCAGAGGCTGAAATATTGATGGATGTGTCTGCAGGAGCCATTAGGGAAGGGAAAGTGGTTTCCATGGGCTTGGGCTGAGCCGCAGCACCGGGAGGAGGGAGGACCCCGGGTCACACCCTGACAAAACAGATCAGGGTGTTCAGCCCCAGGTAGCAGGAGGAATCATAAACGCCACACAGTTCCAGCAGGAATGTGGAAATGGAGGCAAAAACCTGCTCCTCCACCAGGCCTGGAGGAGATTTCCAGCCAGAAACGTGAGGACAGAGCTCAGGTGTGTTTGCGTGGGGCTGCAGCCACACAAAACATCCCTTTTACAGCTGTTCTTACATGGACACACGGATGAGCTGCTGCACAGCCAGGGTCTATTTTTGCCTGTCCTGGAGTGCACTGCAGTAATGTGTTTTCCATGTTCCATTTCATGGAGAGGAAAATCCCAGGATCCCAGTGGTGGGAAAGGCACGGTAAAGAGCTGCTGAGAATTCCTGAACGTGCTCCTGAATTAGGTCACCCCAAAAATCCCTCCTGCCCAGCCCCATAGCGTGATGGGGCTTCAGGGCATGAGATGATTTAATAGAGTTAAAAAACCCTGTGCTGGGGTCTCCTGGTGAAGTACTGGGACAGGACACGACTCTCTTCAGGACATGATTCTTTTCAGGACACGATTCACACCCTTCAGGACACCTTCCCTCCCCAAACACACCTGGGAACAGCAGGAAACCCCCCCTGCCCAAGGGACATTGCTGCCGGAGCCACATCCCAAGGGCACAATCCCTTTTCCATGCTGGGATGGGGCTGACCCCCACATTCCAGTGCTCCCATTCCTGGCAGCTGTGAGCAAGGGCTGGATTTGCACAGGAATCCAGCATTTTCCACCCCCTGCCCCACCCAGCACATTCAGCTCACTCACCTGGGATCTGGGAGCTCCATCCCAGCCCCAGATCCCCAGGATTCACCTTGGAATGTGCACAAGAAGGACTTGGGGTCATTCCCCCCTGACCCATGTCCCACATCTCAGAGCCCTCTCTGGGCTGCTCCGGCTGCAGAGGGGATGCTCAGCCCCCTGTTTGGGGTTGATTTATTTGATCCCCGTTCTGGGGGACCTCTGTGGGCCCCACTCCCTTCCCTGGGCAGTGACAGAGTCTCTGGGTGTGCTGGATTTGGCCAAACCTGGATTTGATGACCCTGGAGGGGTTTTCCAGCCTCAGTAACTCAGCAATTCCGTGATAGGCACCCATGGTGATGTTTTTTTAGGCTCTAACAGCAAGAAGGACTCACAGGAATAGCACCAAAGCACATTTCTTCACCCCCCTGATGTCCACACCTCACCCAGTGACTGCTGCTTTGCTGGGGTTGATCTTTGACCACCCCTGAAGTGATCCCTGCAAAGGAAAACCAAGAACCTGCACAGCTCCAAGGACTCTCCAGAGCCTGGCCCCCAAACAGGGGGAAAGAAAGAGAATTATAAAATCACCGAGGCTGGAAAAGCCCTCAAAACCATCGAGTCCAACCATCCCCAGCAGTGCCACCCATGTCCCCAAGCGCCACATCCACAGGATTTCAATCCCTCCAGGAGTGCAGACTCCACTGTTAGGGCTGAACAAACCTTTCCACGATGGATTTTCCCTAAAAACTGAAACAATGGCACCATTTGAGGCCGTTTCCTCTGGTGCTGCAGCTCGTGAGAAGAGGAGCCTCAGTGGGACCCCGGGCTTGGCTCGTCCCCATCAGCCCAGCTCGGGATTCTGCACTTTGCTGTGAATTTTTCATGCTGGAATCAGCTGAGCGCTGCAGGCACGCACGGATGGAGGAGAATCCTGAAATATTCATGAGCCTCTGCAGAGCACAAGCAGCAAGAGAGATGCAAATGAGGACAGGGAACCTCAGACAGCCCAGGGAGTAACTCCCCCCTTTCTTTGGCCAAAACTCAGGTGGGTTAAAATGAAGGAAAACCACTGGATTCCAGATTTGGGGTGTCCAGGGGTCGGATTTAGGACACATCAGGAGCTTGGGTGAGCTGAGCCTTTCAGGATGTCACTGGAGCTTCGGAGGCACAATTTGTTCTGGATTAACACCCCTGTGCCAAAAGTAGTTTTATTCTTGAATTTCATTGTCTGGGCAGGACAAAGCCCACGGGGAATGGGAAGGGAGGGGGATTTAATGGTGCATTTATCACTGAATCTCAGCATCCATCCAGACACCACAAAGCAGCAGTCAGACTTCCCTCTCTCACTGATGAAACCTGACCCCAAACTCTTTAAATTTAGCTTGAGTGGGGACAGAAATGAGCAGAGCTCCGATTCTCACCAACACCACGGGTTTAGTTTCCCTGGAATGATCACATTTCCCACCTATTCCTTATTCACATCCCATTTCCTTGCCTTAAAAGCCGCCCTGACCCAGGTTTAGATTCCTCTCCTTAATCACTGCCACCATTAGAAACGCTGCCATCAGAAGAGTGGGGGCTCCTCATCTCTTATCTAAAACGTGCCTGGTTTCACAGACATTTATGAAAGACATTCCAAATTATGTCCAAGTGGAGAAGAGAGGGGAGGAAAACCCCCCCAACTCTTCCATATCTCCATCTCCTGCCCATCTGCAGAGCCCCTCCCAGCACGGAGAAGTGAAGCTTCAATATTGGTTTAAAAAATTCATGGGCCTGTCTGCTCCCGAAATAAACCTGATAGGAAGCTGCTCTGGATTAGGGAAGGTGGGAATTTCTGGCCACTGCTGGGTTTCTGCAGGATGGGATTTTTGGGTGTCCCTTATGTTGTGTTTTTCTTTGCTGGGATGGGTTTTGACAGGTTAAGCAAATTATCTCTGCACATCCCACCCCAGGAGCTGCAGCCACGGCGGGCAGTGGGAGGATCAGAAGGAAGCTGAGGGTTTGGAGCACCCCGAGTCCCCAGATGAGGTGGGAGGTGCTGCCTGTCCTGCCGCCGTGGATTTGGGCAGGAGCCATCCCAGCTGGCACTGCTCATTTTCCCGGGAGCTGTGGCTGCCACTGAGGGCACCTCCTGCTCCTGCAGCCTCCTCTGCCCTGCAAACCCACCCACCCTGGGAGCAGCTCTACCTGACCCAAATTCCTGTCCGCAAGGGCTGGAGCCCCTTTGGAGCCGGGTTGGGAATGTTCACCTGGAGAGGAGAAGGATCCATGGAGAGCTGGGAATGTTCACCTGGAGAAGGGAAGGATCCATGGAGAGCTGGGAATGTTCACCTGGAGAGGAGAAGGATCCAGGGAGAGCTGGGAATGTTCACCTGGAGAAGGGAAGGATCCAGGGAGAGCTGGGAATGTTCACCTGGAGAAGGGAAGGATCCAGGGAGAGCTGGGAATGTTCACCTGGAGAAGGGAAGGATCCAGGGAGAGCTCAGAGCCTGGAGGGGCTCCAGGAGAGCTGGAGAGGGACTGGGGACAAGGGATGGAGGGACAGGACACAGGGAATGGCTCCCGCTGCCAGAGGGCAGGGATGGGTGGATGGATGGATGGATGGATGGATGGATGGATGGATGGATGGATGGGATTTTGGGAAGGAATTCCTCCCTGAGAGGGTGGGGAGGGGCTGGGATGGAATTCCCAGTGAGCTGTGGCTGCCCCTGGATCCCTGGCAGTGCCCAAGGCCCCGATGGAGCAGCCTGGGAGGTGTCCCTGCCATGGCAGGGGTGGCCCTGGGTGACTTTTAAAGACTTTTAAGGTCCCAGCCAAACCATTCCAAAATTCCCTGGAGAGGGACTGGGGACAAGGGATGGAGGCACAGGACACAGGGAATGGCTCCCACTGCCAGAGGACAGGGATGGGTGGGAGATTGGGCAGGAGCTGTTCCCAATAGGTGGGGAGGATCTGGGATGGAATTCCCAGTGAGCTGTGGCTGCCCCTGGATCCCTGGCAGTGCCCAGGGCCAGGCTGGAGCAGCCTGGGACAGTGGGAGGTGTCCCTGCCATGGCAGGGGTGGCACTGGGTGGGATTTAATAACTTTTAAGGTCACACCCAAACCGTTCCAAAATTCCCTGGGGACAAGGAATGGAGGCACAGGACACAGGGAATGGCTCCCACTGCCAGATGGTGGGGATGGATGGATGGATGCATGGATGCTGTCTCTGCTCACGGAATAACACATTTCTCTTGGAAATCACAAATATTGCTGTGTTCTGGAGAGCCCCAGGGCTTGAAAGATTCAGAGGTGCTTTATGGATTGACACGGATTGAATTCCTGTTTGTGCAGGGATGTGTGCAGAGCACACAGAGAAACCCTGGGGTTTCTGGAATACTTGGGTGAGGAGGATGAAGGGGCTGCAGGAGGTACCTGTGTCACACAGCTGGAACTGCCACAGACACCGGGATCGCTCAGCCAGGGAAACCTCACGAAAAGAGGGAAAATCCATGTCCGGCATCCCCATTTGCCCAGAATCAAGTGGGGAAAACACCAGGATTCTGTTACACATCAAACCTTCAGCCAGCAGCAGGAATATTTCCAGCATCCACTTGTCCCTTGCCTGGCCACATCACCCCCAGCCCATCCCTGCTGGAGCCGGTGGCAAAATTCCATGGATTTATGTGTCCCTGTCAATCCCTGTGTGTCCCCCAGCCCCAGCCTGTTTTCTATTTTTACTGGAATGCTAAAATTCCATTTTCTGCCCGAGCTGGTGTGGAGCTGCCTGATGGCCAATAAATACAATCCCACTTAACTGGATGGGCAGGACACCAAACCCCAAAGCTTTTATTTTCATTAAGCATCGTTAGCAGTGGCATGTCTTTTATCAAAACTGACTCTGATACTCACTTTATTAAAGAGTCCATCAGCCCCAGACTGCTTAATGCAATCTGCAAGGACACGCAGGAAATTTGTATTAAACCCCTGAGCAGGTGGGGACAGAACCTCCTGAAAATAAATATATTCAACCCTTCTTGAGAAAGGCACTTGAAAGGACATGAAGAGGAATTAATAATTCAAAGTGCATGGGGATTATTTTGTGAGCAATAAGAAGAAATGTCCTATTTAGCTGAAAAACCAAATATTAAAGTCTTACAAAATCCAAATCAAAGGAGTTCAGATGAATCAGAATATTTATGAAGGGATTTAATCATTTAGGTGTTTTTGAATACCTGAGCACAGTGAGGAGGGTTCAGTTTGGGTTTGTACCACCCACCAAGGCACATCCCAGGGCCACACAGCTTTCTCAGGGAGTTTTAAATTAAAAATGTGTATTTAAACTAAACTCATGTTTGGATGATTTAAACTGAGGACAGGAGAGGAGAGAATCTGGGATTGTGTGTGAATTTGGGATTGGCCATGAATTTGGTATTGTGTGTGAATTTGGGACTGCGTGTGAATTTGGGATAACTCACAAATTTGGGATTGCACGTGAATTGGGATTGTGCATGAATTTGGGGTTGTGTGTGAATTTGAGATTGTGCATGATTTTGCAACTGTACATAAATTTGGGACTGCATGTGAATTTACGATTATACGTGAATTTGGAATTGTGTATGAATTTACAATTGTGTTTGAATTTGGGATTGTGTGTGAATTTGGGACTGTGTGTGAATTTACGATTGTGTGTGAATTTGGGACTGTGTATGAATTTGGGATTATGTGTGAATTTTGGAATGTGTATGAATTTGGGAATGTGTGTGAATTTGGGATTATATGTGAATGTGGGGCTGTGTGTGAATGTGGGGCTGTGTGTGAATGTAGGACTGTGTGTGAATGTAGGACTGTGTGTGAATTTGGGATTGTACATGAATTTTAGGATTTTGAGGGAAGCTGGTGGGAGCAGGGAAGGCACTCGCTGCTCTCCAGGTTGGATTCAGAGCTGATCCCATTAACCTTTGTCAAATCCCTTTGTGTGTCCTGGCGGGGCAGAAGTGCCGAGCTGGGCTGTGCCTGGTGTTGTGT
This sequence comes from Lonchura striata, assembly GCF_050655825.1. NCBI lineage: Eukaryota > Metazoa > Chordata > Aves > Passeriformes > Estrildidae > Lonchura > Lonchura striata. Next base: position 3,895,306 of record NC_140724.1, read on the forward strand.
TCACCTGCAAGCCCAGGACAGGAGGGTTTTTTTTCCATAAACTCAGCTTTTCTGGGAATTGCTGACCTGCAGCAGGGCCCTGGGTGACCTTTCCAGACAACCCCTGAGCTGGAGCTGCCAGCAGGAAAAAAGAATTTCAGTTCCAGCAGCTCTGGGACACGAGAAATATCTGGAAAGGTTTGTGGAGCTGCTCCAAAAATGCCCAAAATCCACCCAAAAGCTGCAGTGAGGTTTTGGTTGGGGGAAGAAAAGGGAAAAGGGAAAAAAAGAAAAGGGAAAAGGGAAAAAAAAGGGGAAGGGGAAGGGGAAGGGGAAGGGGAAGGGGAAGGGGAAGGGGAAGGGGAAGAGGAAGGGGAAGGGGAAGGGGAAGGGGAAGGGGAGGGGGAGGGGGAGGGGGAAGGGGAAGGGGAAGGGGAAGAGGAAGGGGAAGGGGAAGGGGAAGGGGAAGGGGAAGGGGAAGGGGAAGGGGAAGGGGAAGGGGAAGGGGAAGGGGAAGGGGAAGGGGAAGGGGAAGGAGCCCCAGCACGAGCTTTGTTTTCCAACCAGCGACCCCAGGGAGCTGCAGGGATGGATTTATTCGGCGTGATGTCAGGGAGATATTGGGATCTGATTGTATCTGCAGGCACCAGTAAATAGTAAATATTGTGAGTTCAGTAATGATTTTATTATTACTGTATTTAAATTAAAGCACACACGAGGAGTCCTTTTGATCTGCAGCAAGGGGAGCCTGCAGAGGGAAATCCTGGCAAACCAAAGCTGTGAGTTGCACCATCTGGCCCGGGCAGGGAATTATCCGCACAGGAGGGAATCATCCTCCCCTGCAGGGAGCCAGCCCTGGGTGCTTCAAACCCAGCGCAGAGGGACCCCCGTGGTGACCTCTCCTTGTCAGGATGGGCTCGGCTCACGGGGATAAATCTTGCTGAAGAGCTCTGCTGGTGACTGAGGGATGCCCAAGCCTGAGCTCAGCTCTATCTGCTCTTCCCTGCTCATTCCAGCCCTTATCCAGATGAAGGATCATTCCCAGGAATGATCCCAGCCTGTGCAGGACTGGATCCTCCCCGTGTCAAAGCAGCAGCAGCTCCATTGTTCCCAATTGCCTCTGACATCCCAAAATCCCATTGTTTAAATTATTTACTGGATTGTTCCAGTCAGGTCTGAGAGCCTGTGCGGGGTGAGATCCTCCCAAACTGGGGTGAGATCCTCCCAAGCACAACCTAGTGTCAAAGCAGCAGCAGCTCCATGGTTCCTGATCATTCCTGACGCCCCAAAATCCCATTGTTTAAATTATTTACTGCATTATTCCAGTCCATGTCTGAGAGCCTGTGCGGGGTGATATCCTCCCAAACCGGGGTGAGATCCTCCCAAGCGCAGCCCAGTGTCAAAGCAGCAGCAGCTCCAACGTTCCTGATCATCCCTGACGCCCCAAAATCCCATTGTTTAAATTATTTACTGGATTATTCCAGTCAGGTCTGAGAGCCTGTGCGGGGTGAGATCCTCCCAAACTGGGGTGAGATCCTCCCAAACAGCCCAGCATCAAAGCAGCAGCAGCTCCAACGTTCCTGATCATCCCTGACCCCCCAAATCCCACTGTTTAAATTATTTACTGCATTATTCCAGTCCATGTCTGAGAGCCTGTGCGGGGTGAGATCCTCCCAAACCGGGGTGAGATCCTCCCAAACAGCCCAGCATCAAACCAGCAGCAGCTCCAACGTTCCTGATCATCCCTGACGCCCCAAAATCCCACTGTTTAAATTATTGATTGAATGACTCCAGTCAGGTCTGAGAGCCTGTGCAGGGTGAGATCCTCCCAAACACAGCCCAGTGTCAAAGCAGCAGCAGCTCTGCCGTTCCCAGTTGTTTCCCACCCAAAAAACATGCTGTTGTTTAAATTATTGCTTGAATTTATCCCCATCCAGGGCTGCACACAACAACTTCATTTTAATAACACGCCTCGTTTAACCCCAGAATCGATTTCCCAGCTCACCCAAGCTGAATTTCATAAACTCCCTTGCACGTTTTTGTGGTTACATTGTGAGAACAAGGGGAAGGAGCAGCTCCGGCAGGAAAACACCTGGATCAGAGGTTTCCCAGGAAGACTCACAGGAAGACCTTGAAATTGTGACAGATGAGTAATGCCATAGCTGATCCCATAATTAAAAGGATTATATTATATTGTATTGTATTGTATTGCATTGTATTGTATTGTATTGCATTGCATTGTATATTATATTATATATATTATATTATATTATATTATATTATATTATATTATATTATATTATATTGTGTTAAGAGAAGTTTTATAGATTTATAGTTATGTTTTACCCCCCTTGTGTTGTTGTTATGGGCTGGTTTGGGTTTGGGACATTTGGGAGGGTTGGCTCATTACCATGGCAACAGCTGACCAAGGTGTCAGGAAGTGACCACCACCAGTGGTCAGAGAAGGAGGATTCATCACAGGATTCATCTTGTGTCCAAATAGGATAAAAACATTTCTTCTTCACATAAATTCAGGATTTAAACTTTTGATTATTCCACAAGGTTATTAGCTATCACTATTATTATTACTATCCCCTATTATAACTTTAGAAACAAAAATTAGATTCAAACAACCAACCAATTCCTTAAGATAATTTTCTTTTCAAGGTACACAGGGATTTCAAGGCAATCTTGTCCTTCCTACACGCTGAGAACAAAAAAAAATCCTCTTCAATGTGACCTCCAGGCACGCTCCTGTGGTGTTAACCTCGGGATCTGCTTTATTTTCAGAAAGGCTGACTCTGCAGAAAGCTCTGCTGGAACGTTCCCAGAGGGAATTGGAGATTACACTGGGACAGCTGAAATATCCTGCTGCCAAGACAAGCAATTAAGAAAAACCAACAGGAAAAAAAAAAAAAAAAAAAAAGGGTGTGTGTGTGGGGGAAAAGCATCATCAAGAAACTTCATGTCAAGGTTAAAAATCATGGCAGGATTAAATGGAAGCACACTCCAATTACCTCCTTGGAAAATTGATGGCACTTGACTCCAGGGGAGATGGATGAAAAAATCAGCCAGGCAAACCCAGCAGGAGTGTTCTGCCCTAATATTTGCTTTGTTTCCTGCATTAATCAAAGGCATGCCGACAGATGGAAATGTTTCCCAACACTCCCATTTAACAGGGCCGGTTAATTGGCAGCGATTTGGCTGCAAACCTCGCCCGGCCAGGCGCAGTCACAGATTGTGATTTTGCCCGATGGAAGGGCAGCTTGTGGGGTGGGAACGGGCTGGAATTGCTTACCACACCCCCAAACTGCCCCCTGGGCTCGCATTTGAGGTGGGACCCCCAAACCTGTGTCCTGCCAGAGCCTCCAGGCACTGGGCACAGGGAGGGAAAATTCAGGGAATGCACGAGCCCTGATGCAGAATTCCACGTGTGTCCATGGCATCTGCGTTTTTGAGTGGAAATCAGCCAATTCCTGAAGTTCAGGCACTTTTCCTTGGCTGGAAAATGAGAATTATCCCATGAGAAGTATCCCATTTAGCATCACTCTCTGCTGGTGGAGACAAAGGTTTATAAATGCAAAACACTGGCTGCGAATATTATTCTATTTCCCTAAAACTGCTTGAAAATAATATTTGGTTTGAATCTGGGGATAGGAACTTGCTGATCTTTAAGGTGCCCTTCATCCCAAACCCTCAGGCGTCTCTCCCCTGACCACGCCCTGCCCTTGAGCACAGCCCGAGGTTTTTCAGGTTTAAATTGAAATTTCTCAGTCGGAGCAGGAGCTCAGCATGGACTGAGCCTTTAATTAAAGCCAATTTTATCTCCTCCTCCTCCCCTGCCCCCTCCCTGGCAGGGACAGCAGAGCATCAGCGCCGTGTCCCCCACCAAAGGACAAATGACATCACATTGTCACAGCCTGACCTTCTAAACCACTTTTTATTCTCAAATAAAACTGGCATTTTCTTCTCTCAAAACAGGGGGAAATCCCTCCTGATGTCAAAGGCGCATGGACTGAAATTCTCTGCTTTGTGCATAGAGATGGAAGTGAATTCTGAATAAAATATCCACCAGGGATCCCCCTGCACAGAATTTTCTTCATTCTGCATTGCAGCCGAATCCTTGCTGTAACTTATTACACTGCAACTCCAGCTGTTCTTTTAATTATTAATATTCTTAATGGCATTTAGAGAAAACATTTTAATTAGGAGTCAGCCACCTACAGCCAAATATTAATTCTCAAATACACACAAAACTGTTTTAAAGTTTGCGAATCAGCTGTGTGATAAATTCAAGAAATAACAGCAAGGCCTGCAGGGCAGAAATCAACATTTACCTTTGAAATGCTCTAAGCAGGGCCTGAACTTCATTTTCCCTCTGAGCAGGCTGGGGTCCTACCAAATAAAAGTGTTTTGAACTGACTGTGCACTTGGAATTTCTCTTGCTGTGAAAGAAATTATTCCAAATTTTGTGTGTTCATTAAATCTTTACACATCCAGTCCCTGCCTAAATATTTCCCCCAGTTCAGGCTCCTTTCCTGATACAGCTTCCTTGTGTGCATCATATTTACACAAATATTTACCATGCTGAAAATAAACGCTCCAGGGGATTGGATTAAAAATGACAGCTCTGAAGAGACGGGAAAGCTTGGGAGGAAAAGTGGGAAAAACAGAGGAAAAAAAGCTCATTATGAAAATTGTCTGGACGGGGCTGATGGCACCCGACATGCCTGGAAAGGGAGGGGATGTCACCACTTTTCCTACGTGGTTCTCATCAGGAAACTTGGAAAATCTTCTCAATTTCCCAGATTTCTCCTGCTAATTTGGGAAATCAGGGTCTCCAAACCAGCAGGAGTCACAAGTGATAAACTTCATTATTAACGAGCTGCAATTATTCAATTCCTCACTCATAAACCACAGCAAGGTCAGAGCCACACCCAACCCTGTGGAGAGATTTTCCCTCACACCCAGGAACCTCCAGTTTTCAACCAAAGTAACCTGGGACTTCTTCTTGGTAGCCACAGACTGAACTGATTTTCTCCTCCAAGAGAGACTGTATTTTAGGAAGGTGCCAGTGAGCCAAGAGACCTGCTTCAGCTGGGAAAAGACAGAAGTGGAGTGAACAAAGAAAAGTTAGGGGGTTTGTGGTGGCGCCCCCTGTCCTCAGAGAAGGAGAAGAGAAGATCTCTGTTCTTGGACCCTCGGCCCCAGGGGGAAATGGGGAGGACTGTGGTCCCAAAAATGAAAAACTGAACTGTTGTTTTCTCCCCTCTTGGCAGGGCATCCTTGAAAGGAAAATCCTAAAAGCAGTCGGTCCATCCATGCATTGGTGGTGAGAGCACTGTGCATGGAAAGGAGAAGGGTCACCATGGCAAACTTTTCCTCCGGGCGGTGCCGTGTGTGACATGGAAACACAGCATGTGGAGTGTGTTTCTTGGGGGGTCTGTGGCACAGGAGAGACTCCGTTCCCTCGATGGGCTGAGTATCGATTGCTTGGAGGGTGGAAACCTGATTGGGATCCAGATTGTGTCTCACTGTGGTTTGTTGGAGATGGGTGGTGGGGGGAGGAATGCTTTGCAAGGTTTTCATTTTAAATTTTGTGTGTTCTTTTTTCCTTTCTTTTTTTTTCTTTTATAGTAGTATAGTAGTAGTAGCTTAATAAAGTTTTTACCCTTGTTATTAAGCTTGGGCCTGCTTTTGCTCTGTTCTCGATCGCATTTCACAGCATTCAACTGAGAGGTTGCATTTTCATGGGGGCGCTGGCATTGTGCAAGTGTCAAACCATGACACACCCCCAGGTGATGACTTTTCCACCCAAATTCCTCAATCTGCAGGAATCTGGACACTGACACTTGGCAGAGAGGTTCCAGCAAGGCAGGAGCCTCTCCTGAAATGGAAAATGCAAAGCCCCTTGTTGCAGCATTTCTGAGAGAGAGAGGGCACGATTTATGTCTGGAGTGAGATTTGAGCTGCTCCAGTCTAGACCTCAGATCTGGGCCTTGTGAGGCCTCCAAGCCTGGGACACAGTTAGAAATTAAGAGTTTGTGGCGCAGTTAGAAATTGAGAGTTTGTGGCACAGTTAGAAATTAAGAGTTTGTGGCACAATTAGAAATTAAGAGTTTGTGGCACAGTTAGAAATTAAGAGTTTGTGGCACAATTAGAAATTAAGAGTTTGTGGCACAATTAGAAATTGTATTAAGGTGTGATGGGGAGCACTGGGCTGTCGGGGTGTGAAGCAGCACAGGTTTATAGTGTGAGGTTTAGGCCACCTTAAGACAAAGACAAACAATGTTGGCTTGCCAATGAGAGTGCCTTTGTAAACTGTAAACTAAATAGAAGTGTATAAAAACTGCCATCTTCTCTCGAATAAAGGGAGAACGTTTGATTAAACAGATTGGTTTGACATGTGTTCTGTCCTGTCCAGCTTTCCTGTCTTATGAGGATCCTGGTTTCACCCCCTCCCTCCAAACTGTTATAATTTTGAAATTAAGGGGCTCTCATGCAAAGATATGGGAATAGGAATAATAGTATTAGGGAAAAAAATAGAAATAAAATTAACAATGCAGTAATACAAAACAGTCCTGCCAGAGTCAGAGCAGCCCTGTCCCCTGTGGGTCAGGGAGGTGGCTCAGCCCCATCCCAGGGGGGCTCAGCCCTCCTGCAGTGCCAGCTGTGCTTCTGCTGGAGCAGGATCCTGCACAAGGGGGGAGTTTTCCTTGGAGCTCCAGGGCTGGGGGAGATGGGCCTGGGCTCCTCTGGGAATGCAGGGGGAAGAAAGCTGCTCCCCTGGGAATGCAGGGGGAAGAAAGCTGCTCCTCTGGGAATGCAGTGGGAAAAAAGCTGCTCCTCTGGGAATGCAGTGGGAAAAAAGCTGCTCCTCTGGGAATGCAGGGGGAAGGAATCTGCTCCTCTGGGAATGCAGGGGGAAGGAATCTGCTCCTCTGGGAATGCAGTGGGGATAAAGCTGCTCCTCTGGGAATGCAGTGGGCAAAGGCTGCTGTGCTGTGTGGGTCTCAGATTCAGTCAAAGAGAGAAACGAGAGTTTCTATCCAGGCAGAAGCCTGGAAAAGAGTTGGAGAAGAATGTAAATAATTCTTTATCTCTCTTGTTATTCACATTGTTTATAGTTAATTCTATCGCTGTGCGTCAAGCACTGTACACCAATGGAGTGACTTGTTTTCACTTCAGGACCAACGGATTTGGTCCTCACAAGCTCGGTATAAAAGAGCGGGGTATTTTGAATAAACCACAGTTTTACTCTCACAGCCTTTGGAGTCTGAGTCTTCTCATTCCTGTCCTGCCTCGACAGCAAGTGCTGGTCCCAGGTCAGATTGTATCCAGGTAGGAATGCTTGGCTGCTCCACCTTGGCCGGAGCATCCCAGTGGGATAATGGAATTTTCTCAGCCGTGCAGGGACACTCAGTGACCATGAACAGCAGATAATTAATTATTAATGACCCATTAACAGCAGAGATCTCCTGCAGGGAGGGTTGGCGGTGGAAGAAATAAAGAAAAACTGCCCAAAGAACAGCAGAGAACTGCCCCAGCCCTGACAGATGGGAATGGAACACAAACCCCCAAACCACGTCTGACAAGCCAGGACCAGCAGCTGCTGTCCAACACTCGGAGCCGTTCTCCAAGAGCTCTCCCCTCTCTTCACAGCCAATCTGGGATTTGTTAAATCCCCAGGCAAAGCAGACCCAGCACATGCTCAGTCTGTGAAATCACGTCCACCTCCCCACTTTATGTTCTTTTACATTATCCTTACTAGAAATTCAATTGTTGGCTAAATATCCACCACATTGAGTGAAAACTTGGGATTCCACCACGTAAAGGTGAGGTTCAGGCTCTGAAAACATTTTCATTACAGCGCAAACAATCAAATGCTAATAAAATTAAAACGGGTGCCACCAAACACAACAGTCTGGAGAAGCCGTGTGCATCCAAAATTCCCATTTTCCCAAATGCCATCCCAAATCTGCTGCACAGACAACAACCCCTTTGTCTGCAGAAGAGCAGGGAAAATCATTCCTGCGTGGCAGGGGGATGGAGAGTGAGCCTGAAGGATGAGCTGAGCCTTTGGGACAGGTTGGTGCAAGTGCTGGTGGCAGCGAGCCACAGAAATCACTGGGAATTTTGTCACTTTTTTGGCTTTTTTCCCCCCTTATTTTTTCATTAAAGAGATTGAGCGGTTCCTCTGGAAGAGACAAAAGTACAAAGCCAGGCTTTGTTTGCATGAAGAAACAGCAGGATTTGGACAGGTGGACAAATGAGACAACCTCCGCCAGCATTTTTCATTCCAAAAGGAATTTGGGAAGGAGAACAAATTCCCTGCACTGGAGGATATTTGACCTGGGGCAGCTCGAAATCCCCCAAAGTGGGCAGTTCCTCTGAAATACCCCCTCGATCCCAAATTTGGCAGGTTTTGCTGCCAGCTCTGACCTCTGAGACAGAATTTCAGCTCTGCATCCATTGATCCAGCCCCTGCTAACCTGAGCCTCCTGGAAAAGCCGGTGAATCCACAGAGATATTTATAAAACATGCTCCAAACAAAAACTCGGTGTATTTCTGTGTACTGACGGGGCAAAGGGGAGAACAGAGAATCAAACCCTGGCAGGAGCAGCCCGACACAGAAGTTTCTGGATGGAAATGCTGAAAATCTTATTATAGCCAGGAATTAAAGCAAATTATTTCTTATTTTATCAGGATTATATCTCCCCAAATTATTGCAGCACTGATGGACTTCAGCATTTAGACCTGAAATAGATTTTTTTTTTGCTTTTTATTCCTGGTTTCTCCTTGGACACCCCAAGAATCTTTTTCCTTCCCTTCTCCTGTCTCCAGACACCCTCCCCCAGCTTTGCTTTTTCATTATTAGAAACCCTTCTCTTGCATTAAAATTCCTTTTCTTGTATTAAAATTCCTTTTCTTGTATTAAAATTCCTCATCTTGCATTAAAACTCTTTATCTTGCATTAAAACTCTTCCCACTGATGCTTGGATTTCTCAGAATCACTAAGGCTGGAAAAAACCTCCAAGATCAAACCCAACCTTTGCCCAAATCCCACTTTTTTAACCAGACCAGAGCCTCGAGTTCCACATCCAGAAACTCCTCGAAAAATCCATTGGGGGGGAAAAAAATAATAAAATTCCATCCCAAGCATTGACACCCAACAATAATCCTAAATCACATCCGGATTTCCCAGCAGTTCTGGGCCCACCAGCCCTTAGATAAGATGATTTTTATTTTGTTTTTAATGCTCAACTGCCGCTGGATTTTCGATTTGTGCCCATTTAATAATGGACAGCAATCCATTAGGGACGGGGTTCAATTTATTTATTGATTACTCGATTTATTGATTTACTCCGAGGAGCAGCAGGGATGAGCAATGAGGAATTTTGGTTCCACTGAGCCATAAAATTGCTCAGCCCTTGTGGGGCCCTTCCGTTGAGGAGCTGAAAGGTGAAAAATTCCCGTTTCTCACCTGCTTGGAGCTATTAAATATAAATAATATATAATAAATAATAATTATAAATACTAAATATAAATATATATATAATATATTAAATAAAGAAGTAATTATTTTGAGAAAAATATTAATTAATTAATACTATAAATACTATATAATAAACAATAAATACAAATAATAAATATAAAGAATAATTCTAAATATAAATATACTATAAATAAAATATAACTATAAAGATCCATATAGAAATATATTAAATAAATATTTTCATTAATTAAAATGTAATCAAATTCTTATAATTATAGAAATATAAACATATATATAAATATATTAAATAAATAATTCAATTAATGAATTTAAGATAAATTATTCCATAATATAACTATAACTATAACTATAACTATAACTATAACTATAACTATAAATATAACTATAACTGGAACTGGAACTAGAACTAGAACTAGAACTAGAACTAGAACTAGAAATAGAAATAGAAATAGAAATAGAAATAATACTAAATAGAAATATACAATAAATAAAATATAAATAGAAAATACATATATAAATATATTAAATAAATATTTTCATTAGTTAAGATTCAATCCAATTCTTAATTAATTATATAAATATAAACATAGATATACATATATTAACTAATTAATTCAATTAATTTAAGAAGAAAATAAATACTATAAATAGAAATAGAAATAGAACCCTACTGATAATATTAATATAAATATGTAAAAGCATAATATACATTAAAATTACGTTTTCCCCCCGAATTTTGAGTTTGCAGTAGTAACGGGGGATTCAGAGCACGCGAGGGAGCCGGGCCCCGCCTGAGTGGAAGAACACCCGCGGGGGCTCGCCCCGCTGATTAGGCTGGGCTAATTAAACCCCTTTCCATCAATCCACCCTCGGTGCAGGTATCTGAGCAGGGATGGGGCTCAGGGGCAGCACCACGCCATCCTTCCCCGGAGCCTGATTAACTCCAGGGCTTGACGAGCATTGAAGCACCAGCCCAGACAACCCCAGATCTCCCCAGACTTTGGCTGGGCCTTTCAAATAGAAAATGTATTTAGGGCTGAGTGGACTCAGGGTGATTTGTCTCCCACGCGACAGGCGCAGGCCTGGAAGTGGCAGTGGCTGGGAGACGATTTGATCCTGTCCTTGAATCCCCGATGCAGAGGCCGAGTTTTACACCCACTATTTCATTTCAACTCCCAACCCCTTCCAGAGGCCGAGTTTTACACCCACTATTTCATTTCAACTCCCAACCCCTTCCAGAGGCCGAGTTTTACACCCACTATTTCATTTCAGCTCCCAACCCCTTCCAGAGGCCGAGTTTTACACCCACTATTTCATTTCAACTCCCAACCCCTTCCAAACCCTGCAGTGATGAAATCAGAGTGTGACGCAACCACAAATTAATGTCACATTTTCCTCCCGGGGGTTTTGCTGCTTCGTGTTAATTCTGGCCTCATTTTCAAAGGAATTTCAGAAGATTTGAACTACCAGAGCTCTCTCTGCTCTGGGGCTCAGACCAGAGAGGGAAAATAAAGCATCCTTGCAAACTGATTTCTTTTCTGCTCTGAAAATGCAAATGGAACTCACGCTCAAAGTCTTTTTGGCTGCAATAAAAACATAAAAGCCTCAACTCTGCCACGGATGAGGAGCAGGAGCAGCCCCAGCTGGGGGCTCAGTCCCTCCTCTCCCCGCTGGGTGCTGGCAATGCTCCCATTGGGAATGTGGCTACCAGGAATATGCCAGGGTGGCCACGTTCCCTCCTGGGCTTCTCTCCACATTCCACATTGGTGTAAAGGATGTCAGAGGCACCTTGGAGCGCTCTGAGCACAGCCCAGCTCCCTCCTGCAGCGCTGGGCAGCTTTTAATTGAGTTTTGTGACCTCTGAGCCAAAGAAAGAACGGTCCCATGGATTCCAGGCTCATCTTTTTTAATGGAAAACTGCTCCTGTTAAAGAGTTCTCGAGAGAAAAGGGTTCAGCTGCGGAGCTGGGAGGGAAGCAGAGCACGGAGGGGCAGCTCGGAGCCTGCCCGGGATCTGGGATTGCCGTGGATGAATTTCCAGTCCCAGCTGCACACAGGGAGCAGGGCCTGGGGTCTGGGAGAAGCTGCCGAGCTTTCTCCTCCTCCTGCAGCTCCAGCTCCAATTCCAAACGTGAACTGGAGAGGGAGGCGGATCCATGAACCCCCTCCGGACCCCAGGATGAGCCCTGAGTGCCCTGGAACAGAAATGGCTCCAGGTGACTCTGGGGTGTGTCTGGAGTGGCTTCGGGATGTCAGAGGTGTCTGGAGTGGCTGGTTCTAAAAATTCTGCTAAAAATTCTGATTATCCTCTTTGTTCTTCCTCTCGGCATCATCCTCATCCTCAGCTCCCACCTCCCTCCCTTCCACCTCTGAGTTACCAGCTTTGCTCTTCTTCTCTCCATCCTTATCATCATTATCATCATCATCCTCATCTCCCACCTCCCTCCTCTTCCACCTGAATTACCACCTTTGTTCTTCCTCTCTGCATCCTCCTCCTCCTCTTTGTCATCCTCAGCTCCAATCTTCTCCTCCACCCCTGAATGATCAGCCTTTCCTTCCTCTCTGCATCCTCATCATCCTCATCATCCTCAGTTCCCATCTTCTCCTCCACCCCTGAGTTACCACCTTTGCTCTTCCTCTCTGCATCCTCATCATCATCCTCATCCTGATCTCCCACCTCCCTCCTTTTCCACCTGAGTTATCAGCTTTGTTCTTCCTCTCTGCATCCTCCTCCTCCTCTTTATCACCCTCAGCTCCCATCTTCTCCTCCACCCGAGTTTCCACCTTTGCTCTTCCTCTCTGCATCCTCTCTGCATCCTCATCCTCATCTCCCTCATTTTCCACCTGAGTTCCCAGTTTTGTTATTCTTCTCTGAATTCTCCTCCTCCTCATCATCATCCTCATCTCCCACGTCCCTCCTCTTCCACTTCAGTTATCAGCTTTGTTCTTCCTCTGCATCCTCCTCCTCCTCTTTATCACCCTCAGCTCCCATCTTCTCCTCCACCCCTGGGTTTCCACCTTTGTTCTTCCTCTGCATCCTCCTCCTCTTCTTTATCACCCTCAGCTCCCATTTCCTTCCTCCTCCACCCCTGAACGCTCAGCCTTGTCCTTCCTCTCTGCCCCATCCTCCTCCTCCTCAGCCCAGCCCCAGGGGATGCTGCATCCCCAGCTCCCCTCTGGGCAGGTTCACGGGGCAGGGAACGGCCTTGTGCTGCCAAAAACCTCTTCTCCAGCTCTCACAATTCCCCTCGGACAATCAGGGTTGGGTTTTCTTTTCTCTTTCTTTCCTGGCACGAAGAGGGGGAGGAAAGAAAAACAACTGCAGCACTGCTGGTGGTGGGCATCATCTGCAGGCTGATGTCAGATCTGCTCATGCTGACCTGGATGTCCCCATGGACTCTCTAATTCACGCTGCAGATACTGCAGAGAGATGGGTGGGGTTTCTGGATGGGGGAAAAAAAAAATCCTGGTGGAGAATAAATAGGTTTAAGACATAATCACACGCTGCCCAGCCTGACAGAGGCTGTGGGCTTGGACGAATGTGCTTCAGTGAGAGAATATGCAGATTATTTTTTATATTTCTGTTATGCAGATGGATTTTAAAAGTCGTTCTGGAGATGGTTTTCTACTCCTGTTTCACAGAGTTCCCAATTAACTGGTGGCATTCAGCAAACAAGAGCAGGAGAACAGGGTTTAGCAACCCCAAATGTTCTTCCCACAGAAGAAAAAAATATTTCCACTTTCAACACTATTTGCTTTCGCTTTTAACGCATTTTTAGTAGGTTTTTTGTTTGTTTTAGAATAAATGATGATTCTTGCTGGGCAAATTCCCATTTCTCATTCCCTGGTTTGGGGTGCCCAGAAGGATTTTGTCTCTCTTTTTGTGCTTCCAGTGGCATCTCACCCCAAGAATGAGAGAATTTACCCCAGTTTAAAGCAGAAATCCCCACCCTGCCTGCAGAAGCAGCACCTGGCCCCCAAGCTGGGCTTTATTTCACCAAAAACCCCAAATTTCTCACTGGGACTCGGAGCCAGCCCAGCCCAGGAGGGTTTCCTGGCAGGGCTCTGCGGTGCTAATTAGGATAATTATTGAATTATTTGGCTTCCTCTGCTCCATCCTACCCCCACCCGGGTTTTTAGCACGTGGAAATGCTCCCGCTGGATTTTGGCTTCAGAAAAACAAAATGTGAGCAAAGAAACAGGCCCAGGCTGGGCTGGGATGAGGAGGAACAGAGAGGGGGAACGGCAGCAGCAAATTCCCACCAGAACCAAGTGGAAAGACTCAATTAAAGTGGCAGAAAAAGCTGCAAACAGGAGCCCTGCAGCAGCCGGGTGGGGATTGAGGCTTTTCTTGTTCCGCTGCAGAAAAATCCCTGCTGCTGCTGCTGCTGCAGCTGGAGGGATGCAGCAGGTGCAGAACACGGCCAGAATCCACCAGGCTGCAGCTCCTCCTGCATCCATTGCTCCTCGGCTCTCCCTGCCCTCAGCCAGCTTTTAAAAGTGGTGGTCATTGCAATTAATGCAATAATTGCAATTAATGCAGCTGCAGCGGGGCATTTGCAGCGCCCGGGTATGCAGAGACTCGTGGAGCTGGAGGAGGAGAGATTTTGGGGTATTTTGGGAAGGAATTCTGTCCTGTGAGGGTGGGGAGGGGCTGGGCTGGAATTCCCAGAGAATCCCTGGATCCCTGGAAGTGTCCAGGGCCAGCCTGGAGCAGCCAGGGACAGTGGGAGGTGTCCCTGCCATGGCAGGGGTGGCCCTGGATGTGTGAAAAAACCAGGCAGGTGCATGAAAAACACCAATTTTCCTTTTTTCCTTGCTTCTTTGATTTTTTTTTTTTTTTTTTTTTTTTTGGTGCATCTTAACCCCACTTGGCCAAGAGAAAAGATTTTTTTTTTTAATTTTTTTTTATATTTCAATGCCACATCCCAACCATCCCCACATTCTAACTCAGCGTGCAAATTGCCTTCCAAAACATATGGAGGGAACAGATGGGAGGGAACTTCCTGTAAGCCATGGGAGAAAGGGGAGAAAATGAAAAAAAAAACCAAGTAAAGAGTAAAAAATAAATTAAAAATGCTTAGTGAGAATTTACACTTACAAACCAGTGGAAATAAAAATATAAAAAATATAAAAAACCAGGAGCAGGCAAGAAGACAGCCACGTGTGGCTGTGCAAGGAGAAAATGTGGGTGTTACAGGAGATGGGATTCAGGAAGGGCATGGAGGGGCTGGGGGGAGTCCAGGGCAGGGAACGGAGCTGGGGAAGGGTCAGGAGCACCAGGAGAGGCTGAGGGAGTTGGGAAGGGGCTGGAGAATTCCTGAGAGAGCTGGGAAGGGAATGGAGAATTCCTGAGGAGCTGGGAAGGGGCTGGAGAGTTCCTGAGGGAGATGGGAAGGGAATGGAGAGTTCCTGAGGGAGCTGGGAAGGGGCTGGAGAATTCCTGAGGAGCTGGGAAGGGAATGGAGAGTTCCTGAGGGAGCTGGGAAGGGAATGGAGAGTTCCTGAGGGAGATGGGAAGGGAATGGAGAGTTCCTGAGGAGCTGGGAAGGGAATGGAGAATTCCTGAGGAGCTGGGAAGGGAATGGAGAGTTCCTGAGGGAGCTGGGAAGGGAATGGAGAGTTCCTGAGGAGCTGGGAAGGGAATGGAGAGTTCCTGAGGGAGCTGGGAAGGGAATGGAGAGTTCCTGAGGAGCTGGGAAGGGAATGGAGAATTCCTGAGGAGCTGGGAAGGGGCTGGAGAGTTCCTGAGGGAGCTGGGAAGGGAATGGAGAGTTCCTGAGGAGCTGGGAAGGGAATGGAGAATTCCTGAGGAGCTGGGAAGGGGCTGGAGAGTTCCTGAGGGAGATGGGAAGGGAATGGAGAGTTCCTGAGGGAGCTGGGAAGGGGCTGGAGAATTCCTGAGGAGCTGGGAAGGGAATGGAGAGTTCCTGAGGAGCTGGGAAGGGAATGGAGAGTTCCTGAGGGAGCTGGGAAGGGAATGGAGAGTTCCTGAGGAGCTGGGAAGGGAATGGAGAGTTCCTGAGGGAGCTGGGAAGGGGCTGGGGAATTCCTGAGGGAGCTGGGAAGGGGCTGGAGAGTTCCTGAGGGAGCTGGGAAGGGAATGGAGAGTTCCTGAGGAGCTGGGAAGGGGCTGGAGAGTTCCTGAGGGAGCTGGGAAGGGGCTGGAGAGTTCCTGAGGGAGCTGGGAAGGGAATGGAGAGTTCCTGAGGAGCTGGGAAGGGGCTGGAGAATTCCTGAGGGAGCTGGGAAGGGGCTGGAGAGTTCCTGAGGGAGCTGGGAAGGGGCTGGAGAGTTCCTGAGGGAGCTGGGAAGGGGCTGGAGAGTTCCTGAGGGAGCTGGGAAGGGGCTCAGCCTGGAGCAAAGGGGGATCAGGGGGGACCTTGTGGCTCTGCACAGCTCCTGCCAGGGACAGGAGGAGAGGGAACGGCCTCAGGCTGGGCCAGGGCAGGCTCAGGGTGGAACCAGCAGGAATTTCCTCATGGAAAGGTGTCAGAATCTGAGGTATTGATGATCCCGAGATTGGGAAAGAGCAAAAAGTGAGGCCATCAGAAAGAAGGTGACTTCCCCAAGCACCAGGATTGGGAATGAACACAGATTCCCTTATCCCTGAACCCCTGCTCCAGTCAGGTTCATTTATTTGCACACCCAAATTAGCAAAAAAAAACCACCTTTGAACCCAAGGACTGCCAGACCACCTAACAATAACTGCATTTCCCAAATAGGATTTCTAAAGATACACACACGGGGTGGATGGAGGGAGTCTGTCTTACCACAAAGTAAAACCAGGCTTAAAATCTGCTTAGGAATCTTTGCACATCTCTTCCTTTTGGCAGCGCAGGTCCAGGAGAGGGTGACATCATCTGTCTGGCTCCTGCAGCCATCAGGATGCACAAGCATCCCAAAGCCTGCAGTGCCTCCCCGAAAGTGCCTGAATGTGCATCCTGTTCCCTGAGATTCATCATCTCATTGGCAGCATGACTCAGGGAGCTGGAGCTGGGCCTGTCTCAGCTCCCTGCATTTGCAATGAGATTCCCCTGATTTATTTTATCTGCAGTAATTAAGGCAGCTTCTCCCTCACTGCCACGACACCAGGAAGATTTAAAAATAACACAGCAGCAGGGATCAGCAAGAAAAGTGCTCTGCGTGGGTAAAATTTCACTTGAATGTACATGGAACGGTTTTTGCTGCTCAGGGGCCCTGCCAGAGCCAAGCCTGCAAGAGAAACTTGCTTTTATTTTGGGGTTTCACCCTCAGCATGCCCTCAGAATGTGCCAGCAGCACCAAACCCTGACCCGGTGCAACAAATTGCAGAATCAACAAGAAACTCCGAAGTTTCTCCTCAGAGGAGCCACTCCCAGGTTGGAATTCCTGCAGCTCTGCAGGATTTTCATCCTTGCACAGCCGAGTCACTCCTGAGGCTGCTGCAGGTGCTGCTCTGCCCTGGCTGTGGGGGGAATCCCTCCCCAGCCCTGCCTGGGATGGGGACCGGGCTGGCTGCAGCATCCCTGGGATGAGGGGTTGGAACAGAAGTGGCAGGAATGGGAATTGCCTGCAGCATTTCTGGGATGAAGGCTTTGAACAGTCCTGGCTGGAATGGGAACTGGCTCCAGCATCCCTGGGGTGAGGGGTGAGAGCAGAACTGGCTGGAATGGGAACTGGCTCCAGCGTCCCTGGGATGAGGGGTCAGGAATTGGGATCCCTGGATTGGGAACTGGCTGCAGCATTCCCAGGATGAGGGGTCAGGAACAGAAGTGGCAGGAATGGGAATTGCCTGCAGCATTTCTGGGATGAAGGCTTTGAACAGTCCTGGCTGGAATGGGAACTGGCTCCAGCATCCCTGGGATGAGGGGTGAGAACAGCTCAGCCTGGAATGGGAATTGGCTCCAGCATTCCTGGGCTGAGGGGTGAGAGCAGAACTGGCTGGGATGGGAACTGGCTGCCCTGGCTGGACTGGGAACTGGCTCCAGCATCCCTGGGATGGGAATTTGCTCCAGCATTCCTGGGATGAGGGATCAGAACAGAACTGGCTCCAGCATCCCTGGGATGAGGGATCAGAACAGAACTGGCTCCAGCATCCCTGGGATGGGAATTGGCTCCAGCATCCCTGGGATGAAGGCTCAGAATAGCCCAGCCTGGATTGGGAACGGGCTGCTCTGAACAGCCCAGCCTGGAATGGGAATTGGCTCCAGCATTCCTGGAATGGGGGGTCAGAACAGAACTGGCTGGAATGGGAATTGGCTGCTCTGAACAGCCCAGCCTGGGATGGGAATTGGCTCCAGCATTCCTGGGATGAGGGATCAGGAACAGAAGTGGCAGGAATGGGAATTGCCTGCAGCATTTCTGGGATGAAGGCTTTGAACAGTCCTGGCTGGAATGGGAATTGGCTCCAGCATCCCTGGGATGAAGGCTCACAATAGCCCAGCCTGGATTGGGAACGGGCTGCTCTGAGCAGCCCCAGCCCTGCAGGATTCTCCTTCTCCAAAGCCTCTCCCAGCCCAGCCCAAGGAAAAAGGGAGATTCAGCTTCTCCCTCCCAGAGTTCCAGCAGAAGGAGGAAAAGCAAACCAGTGGAAGATCCCCAGGCTCAGGGTACTGAAGTTTGGCTGAATTTTGCACTTCCAGAAGGATTTTTAACCCTCCCCGTGCTTCCTGGCCCAAGGGATAGGCTCAGTGCCCCAAGGCTGTGGCTGCAGAGGTACCACAGGATTTTCTCCCAAAATTCTCTCTCAATCCACCACCCTTCATCTCCACCAGGCTCTGGATATCCAGACATCATAAATAACCCAATTTATAAATAAACTAAATGTCACGAACACCAATCACTGCCTCTGGGACTGATTCTTTCTGCTGCATTCATTGCAATAATCACCAAATAAATTTTTTTTTTAATGCCTCATCTGAGGGCACAAAGAGCAGAGGAGGAGCTGCAGCCTGGATTGTCCTGCCCGTGTTCTGGAGCTGCTGCATCACCCCAGCAGCACCTCTGAGCTGCAGCGAGCACAAAACCCCTCTGACACCATAAACCACAGCCAGCAGAGCTCCCCCAGGACTTCATTTTATGCAGTAATTTATCTACACGCCAAGATTATTCTGTCACTTTAAACTGATTTCTCACTTGATGATTCTGGGGGTTCGTTAAAGGCATTTCCTTTATATTTTTTCCCCTTTTCCCACCTCAGTGTGGAGCCTTGGAAAAGCTCCATCCCACCGGTTCTGCCTATCCTGCCCTGGAGATCAGGGCTCGTTTCTGTGCCTTTAATTCCTGCTCTCTGCTCTTTTCTCCACTCCAAACCATCTTAACAACCCAAGGAATTCAGGGGAGGCTCCACCCTGCAGCCTCTGGTGCTGATGAAGGGCTCGGTAATTTCTGGAGCTCCGCTGTGGCTGTGCAGCATCACTCCCCAGGCAGTGGGAAAAAAATCCCATTTTCCTGGGTAAGCACTGCCTGGAGCCCGTGTGCTGCTCCTCAAGGTCAGGCAGGCTGCGAGGGAAAATCAGCAGCAGGAACTGAACAACGAGTACAAACTGTAATGCTGCAGGCTCATAAATGACATTTTCTCTGGCGTTTGGCGTCCCAGAATAAACCAGAGCCAGTCCTCCCGGGGAAAACAGCGCAGCTCCCACTCCAGTGCCCACCCTGCCTTTATTCTCTGGGAATAAAGAGATTTGTCAGATTAACTGTGTGAAAAATGCAGATTTATTATTGGCTTTTCGCAAATGCTACAATGAATATTATATGTGTGATGTTAGAAAGTTGTGCTGTATTAATTCTCTTATGTAGTGCATTAAGTGTAGTTTTAGGTTCCAACATAATGTTAAAATAGAGATTATGTATGTGGGGGGAGTTTTTTTTTAGGGATGAGATACTCGCTTTGAGGAACACCTAAAATCTTCCAAAGGAGAGGAACTTATGGCTTCTTATCAGAAAAAAATAATTTTTTCAGGCCTTGCTCAGACTCAAAGATGCCAGGGGATTAAAGGAAACAGTTGACATACAACAGACAGAGTTTCTTGTTTTAAATAAAATATCTGCATAACCATGAAGGATGTATGAATATGCAACAAGTGTATTGGTTTAAGGTTATTCCTTTGTTCACAAATCATGATTTTTGTGACTTGGTGTCCGAGAGCATCCGGACATCCGTAATTCTTTGCTTTTTATTGTCTTGTAATTGTCCTAACTCTAAACTTTATTACTCTAAATGTATTACTATTTTTATAACCATTTTATTATTATTAAAGTTTTAAAATTTTAAAAACCAAGCGATTGGCGATTTTCACAACTGCGAGCTCTGCAGGCTGCGGGGCTGATCCTTCACCACGCTGCCATTTACACCAGGGGGGATGAGCCATCCTACTACAGATTTACTCCGCGCCTGCTCAGGGCTGGCAGAGAGGAGGGACAGCTCCGCTTTGGGAATTTCGGTTTATTTTTAGCAGCCTGCTGCCCCTCGGAAGATGCACATCCCATTTTTGTGGCAGCAGAAAAGAGAATTTCGCACCTGCCAGCCCTGCTGACTCAGCACCTGCTCTGCGCTGCTTTGCTCCATTTCTCTCCTGGCTGCCACTGAAGTGCAAATTTCAGTCGTGTTTTACTCCCCGGAGCCATCGCTCCTCCAGGCGGAGCAGGCAGGAAGGAAATGTCCATTTAATGGAATTACAGCCCCAATTTCCTGCCTCACTCCAGAGCAGGAGCAGATTTTTGGGTGCGGAATGGAGTTTGACCCTGTCTGAGTCATTCCCCCGGGGCCAGACTGGGGATCTCCAGCTGGGATGGTTTCTATTCCATTATTTCCATCTGTGCCTGGAGTCAGGATTCAAAGCCATATTTCTTCTTTAAACACCCAGATGACACAAAGGAATTGGAAAAAAAACCAACAAAAACAAAAACAAACCCAAAAAACCCCAAAAACCAAAACAAAACCAAACAAAAACAAACAAAAAACCAACCAAACAAAAAACCCACCAAACAAAACAAAACAAAAAAAAACCAACCAAACAAAAGTTTTACTCTCAGCAAGTCTTCTCATTCCCATCCTGCCTCAACAGCAACACATCCCACCCCTCCCAGGCAGGAATTCCTTCCCAAAATCCCACCTGAGCCTGCTCTCTGGCAGTGGGAATCCTCTGAGAGCCCAGAGGGGCAGCAGGAGCTGCTCAGAGCCCTGGCTGTGCCTGGCTGTTCCCAGTGAAGCACAAAAACACAAACCCTCGGGCATTTGGGCATTTCCAATTCCTCCCTCCCCGCCCCAGCCCCGCTGCTGCTCCAGCTCTGGGCAGTCCCTGGTGCTCAGATTTTTGTCAGCGATGTCAGCCCCACAAACGCTGAAATTGGCTCAATTCTTGCCAGAGCTCACCCTGGGTCAGGGTGGCTCCATGTGGTGGAAAAACTTTTCCTCCAACCCAAGCTCCCAAAGAAAGGCTCAGCAGTCTCTGTTGTTGGGTCTCAAGGCAGTTTATTGCAAGTTATCTAAAAGATTTTCTCCTGGGGCTGCTGTGGTTTGCTCACAGCTCAGGCAGAGGCACACACACACCCTGACATCCTCTCTGTCCCCTAATTTCTTCTTTTCTCCCTCCACCCAGGGTTGCTGCTCTCTTTTATATGGTACATCACGTGTTACATGTTCACAGTTTTTCCCAATGCCTATTACCTATATTAAATGGTGCTTTTCTATCTTTTCTATGGTACATTACGTGTTACATGTTTACAGTTTTTCCCCAATGCCTATTACCTATATTAAATGGTGATTTTCTATCTTTTATATGGTACATTACATGTTACATGTTCACAGTTTTTCCCCAATGCCTATTACCTATATTAAATGGTGCTTTTCTACTCTAAACCAATCTGTGAGTGCCAACATCACCAAGAACATGGAGGTGAGGAAGGAGAAAGAGGGAGGACAGGGCAGGCCCAAATCCCAAATCCATCTTAAACCCTCTGACCCCCGTGTACAAAACCAAACCCCCCCTGTACAGCACTCAAAAATTCTTCCCTCTACTTTGTGACTACTTCTACTCTAATATCTAAACTTTTGTGACTCCTTGTTCTTCCTGTAAGGTTGGTAACTCATTCCCTGGTTCAAACCCAAAATCACAGCTGTTTGCAGCTGCCTGCCAGGGTCTCAAATGCTTCTGACCAGGGCCCAGAACCTCCAAAAATGTCTGAGGGACATTTTGAGTTCCGACACCTGAGGAACATCCGCTCACGGATCTGCTGCAGAGCCGCGTTTTCTACCTGAGTAGCTTCACTCCACCCAAGGCTGGCTGCTGCTGCCGTGACCCATCAATATTTTAGGGCGTGAGTGAGTGGGAGCTGCAGGAAGAGAGAGTCACGCAATGTGTCAGAGGCACTTAGTGCAGGGCAGCTGCTTCTCCTCACCCAAGGAGACCCCGCTGCTCCCATGGCCTGATTTGGGGTCGCTTGGGCATTTCCACCTCCCAGTGAGCTCTGAAACCAAACAGCCCTGCCAGGATGGGGCTGCTCACACCCAGCACTGCCTGTGAGGGATGCCCGGTTCTGGGAATCCAGAGCTTCCCTCTGGCTGCCCTGGGACCCTGGCAGGGGTCAGGAACCCCCTGGACAGAGCCCCAGAGACACTGGCTGTGATCTCTGCCCATGGAAAAGAGTTTTCAATCTCACAGGATCAATTACCAGCTCTGAGGGTTTGATACAAGCAATAATTAAGTGTGGCACGGGTGCAAAAGTAAAATTTTAGGATTCTAGATGAGGGGTCCAAAGGGGACAAGCTGGAGGAAATTGGGTGTGCCTTGTCCTTTTTCTCCTTCTTCATGCCCTCCATGTCTCACTGTGGTGTTGGCATTTTTCTGTTGGTTCAGGCTGGGGACACACTGTCCAACGGAGGTGACAGATATTGGCACGTTCTTGTAAATGCAGCCCAGGGAGTTTCTGGTATTGAATGTTTGTCACATCCCACTGAGGGCAGAGCCCCACACGCTGCCCTGCAGGACAGAGCTGGGCAGGGCAGCAGAACATGTGAGAGATCAACAGAATAAACAACCTGGAAACCAGCACAGACCAATTCTGGCTTCTGCTTTGGCAGCGGGCTGACAGACAGAGACTTTTACAATCTCAGCATCATCAATACCTCAGGTTTCGACACCTGGTGATATCCATGGGATTGGGGCTTAGGAAAAGCTGCTGGGCCTAAAGGATGCTGGAGAGGGGCTTTTTGCAAAGGTGAATTCCCAATATTTCATCAAAACCGTGTCTCTTTTGGTTTAAAGTCCCTCCCTGGTGAGAGGACAAGAGGGAAGGACTTTCAAGCAAAGGAGGGAGGTGGAGATTGGATATCTGGGCGATGTTCCTCGCTGTGAGGGAATTCCCAGAGCAGCTGTGGAAGTGCCCGAGGACCCCTTGGGACATGTGAGGTGTCCCTGCCATGGCAGGGGTGGCACTGGACGATTTAAAGCCCCTCCTAACCCACCCCACCAGAATTTTGGGTTTTGAGTTTAGGGAAAAGCTGCTGGCATTCCACAGGGGAGGAACTGGCACAGGAAAGGGATGGAGGGAAAACCAAGCCCAGAACACGCCAAAGCCATCAGCAAATCAGCTCCAGAGCCAAGAACACAGACCTGGCACGAGCTGCCAGATCCACCCGAGGAGGAGCTCTTCCAAGAGCAATTTCCATTTGTGTTATTAATAAAAACCCTCTCCGCCAACAACCAGGAGAAAAATTGATCCCATCCTCAGCAGAGTAAAATCCAATCAAGCTCTGCAAGGTGACATCTCCAAAAGCCAAGGCTTTGATTAAGAGGATGGTGTTTAATTAAAGGCCTGTGCACTGCAGCTGGAAGAAGGAGCTCCTGATTAGGACAAAATAATGTCACTTTTGGGGACATTTCTCCCAGGAGAAGCACAAACTGTTCATCATGGAAACCATGGGGAAGGACGGAGAGTTCAGGAAACCTCTGACTTTGTTTCCATCTGGAAAACCTTGGGAATCTCTGCTCAGAAACCAAGTGAGAAGATCTGGGGGTGTTTGATTTACAACAACAAGGACTGCCCTGACCTGTAATTACAACACCCAGATGTGCAGGGGTGGGATGGGAGAGGGATCATCTCCCAGTGATCCTTCCCAAAATACCACCCACCAACACAACGGAGGGTGAAATATTTTTTATTTTCATCTAAAGAGTGGCAAAAAAATGAAGTTATTAGGAAAAAAACACAAGTCTGGTGCTGTTTTTTCTTACATCCAAGGAACAAGTCCTGTGGGTTTGGAAGACGAGGAGTCATTGTGGTGAAAATATTTTGCCGTTCCCAACTCAGGAGGAGGAGGATCAGCACTGGATTTGCTCCCACCCCCAGGGAGCTCCTTGTCTGAGCAGGGAAAGGGGAAAAACTCCCCAGAATTGGATTTGTCCCACAATGCACTTGCAAAAAACCTTTGCCATGGCCCCTCTGAAGGAAAAAAGAGGGTAAAGCAAAGGATGGGAAGCATTTCCCAGCAGCAGGACCAGGATTGCTCAGCCCTGAACGGGCGTTGGATCCCTCGGGATGGGAAATCAAAGGCAGCCAAAAGCAGCCCCAGCCTCATCCCTGCCAGCCATAAAAAGTCCTGGGCTTTAATCAGCTTCCCCAAAGATTGCCTTTCCATCAGAGAACTCCAAACCTTTTGATCAAAACTAAAACCCCAGCCAGAGTCGCACGGAAAAAACCTCGCGGCTGCCTCAGTTCTGCCTCAGCTGTGACATCGTGACCCAAATAATCCCTTCCCTGTGGAGTTCCCCAGGATTTCATTTCATCCCGGGCACAGGCACCAGAGTCAGGCTTGGAGAAAGCCAGAGAGAAATTCCTGGCCCCAGGCTGGAGCTGGTGCAGGGATCGGCCCCAGGGGCTGGGGTGTTTTTGGATAACGCTGAGTTCCTGCAACGCCTCTGAAAATTAAAACTCACAATTTCAATAAAGATTTATAGGGAATGGGTATGTTTATTTATAGTGGACGCATGTCGGGACTCATTGCTTTTTAATGGACATGCATACTTCTGAGAACTCTTGATTTTTTAAAATTACTAATTTTTATATGCATAGAATTTCACAATAGGGTAATGCATATTCATTTTTCTGATTTTTATTACACTTACAGCTAGTTACACTTGTACTCAGTTTTTGTCAGAAAGTACAGAAAGAACTCTTTGGGTCACTCTGCCCTGTCAGTTTTAAGGTCTGAGGAGTCTTTATTATCTCTTATTTTTTAGTGTGGAAATTTGCATTCTTTCTCTAGTTTTGCTAGGGCTACATATTAACTAGACTAAACAGCATAGTTATTATCTCTTATTTTTTAGTCTGGAAATTTGCATTCTTTCTCTAGTTTTGCTAGGGCTGCATATTAACTAGACTAAACAGCATAGTTAGTAAGCTTAAAAGTGGCACAGTTTCCCTAAATCCAAATGGATTTTTACTCTGTTAAATTTTTATTTTGTCTCAGTTCCCCCCAAAGTCGAGACTAAAAGCAGCATTTCCTCTGGAACTAAAGCAGGTTTTGCCTGGAAATGAAGATTCATAGAAACATGGAGTGGTTTGGGTTGGAAAAGAGATGAAAATCATCTTTTCTGATCCTGCCTTGGGCAGGGACACTTCCCACTGTCCCAGGATGCTCCAACCTGGCCTTGGACACTTCTAAGATGGGGCAGCCACAGCTTCTCTGGAAATCCTCATTAATCCAGGTGTTAATTAGGGTGGCAGAAAGTTCCTTCATCCTTATCCAGCTGAGCCTGCAGGGATGGACAAGCCCAGCTACAAAGCAAACCTGACCCGAGCCCTCAGGACACCCCCAGAACTCCCAACTTTACCACCCTGTGACCTCCAATGAGCCAAATCCCAATGAAATGGAAAAATAATTCAGCCTGGATAAGAAATTTTGGATCTTGGAGTGCCTCAAACCCACTTTCTTCTTGTGTTTTTATTTCTGATAACCAAGTAAATAATTTTTCCCATCAAAAAAACCTCGGCTTTCTTCTCATGTTCTCCTTTCAAACAAGGAAAACACTTCCTTCAAAGCCTCCCCTCTCCAAAACATCCTGTTCCTCCCCACAATGATGCTCTTTGGTGCTTTGAAAATCAAATTTCAGTGAGTGACATGTGTTGAGACTCGGGTGATGGAAAGTGAATTTTCATAAAACTCACTTAGAAATGAAATTTCTGTTCAACTCCACCTGAAGGTTTTCCAAATTCTGAACTTACTGAAGCAAAAAAAAAAAAAAAAAAAAACAACCCACAATAACATCTGGAAAATATGGGAAGCAACTGCCAGGACTGGGGGAGCTTGAATAATTACTGAGAGTGTTTCATATCATTATTTCAAAGGATTAAATACTGAGATTAATGAGTCTTTGTCTAGGAAAAGGTAAATTGCAGCATTCACCGAAACGGGCAGCAACAGCATTTCTGCAACCCCACAAAGTCCAATGAATCAGAAATTAATTGTCTGTAAGTCAAAATTAATAACTGTTGGAATGAGCACAAGGAAAACACAAAGTGTGAGGACGTTACTGAGCTCAAAAAGTAACACCAGAAACATCTTTCCTGGCATTAATCTCTCACAGCC
Source organism: Lonchura striata (assembly GCF_050655825.1). Taxonomy (NCBI): domain Eukaryota; kingdom Metazoa; phylum Chordata; class Aves; order Passeriformes; family Estrildidae; genus Lonchura; species Lonchura striata. The sequence goes on from NC_140724.1 coordinate 3,921,374, forward strand.
TCACTCGGCTGGGGAGTTCATCTTTCTAAATCCCATTTTTTAGCACAATGGGGTGCTCTGAAACGTGTGCTTGGGTTGTTGTTTTTATTCTGATAAGATGGAGTTGCTGAGGACTCGTCATTTGTGTTCTGCCAAGTGGCAATTGGATAAATTCTGAACACAACCACTCTGTAAACAACATTTTCTGTCACTAGAGCTCCTGGTCACCACATCAGTCAGAATGAAAACAACAGAGAGGTGTTCAAGGAGCAGGAATTGAGGAAGTTTTTGCATTCCTTGTTTTCTCCCCTTTCCCACACCCCAGACTTTGTTACAAACACCACCAGGGCTTTCCCAAACTTTGGGGCTTTGGAGCTCATTGGTTCCATGGGAATCCAACCCTGAAGAAGACACCTCTGCTTAAAACCTGATCCCTTCCACCCCTGAAGCATCTTCCCAATTTATTCTGGATGGCAGGATCCCTGCTGGAGGGAATCCATTCCATCAGGAGGAGCAAAGTGCTGCACCATCACTCGTCCCAGAGAAAGGTGAAACTGGACCAAAACCTGGTGCTGAATCCACATTTCCCACCCCGTGGGTCCTGAACTTCCAGAGGCACACTCCTGCCCCAAATCCTCTCTGGAGGTGTCATTCCTGCCCCAAATCCCCTCTGGAGGTGTCATTCCTGCCCCAAATCCCCTCTGGAGGTGTCATTCCTGCCATTCCTGCCCCAAATCCCCTCTGGAGGTGTCATTCCTGCCATTCCTACCCCAAATCCCCTCTGGAGGTGTCATTCCTGCCCCAGGTCCCCTCTGGAGGTGTCATTCCTGCCATTCCTGCCCCAAATCCTCTCTGGAGGTGTCATTCCTGCCCCAGGTCCCCTCTGGAGGTGTCATTCCTGCCATTCCTGCCCCAAATCCTCTCTGGAGGTGTCATTCCTGCCCCAGGTCCCCTCTGGAGGTGTCATTCCTGCCATTCCTGCCCCAAATCCTCTCTGGAGGTGTCATTCCTGCCCCAGGTCCCCTCTGGAGGTGTCATTCCTGCCATTCCTGCCCCAAATCCCCTCTGGAGGTGTCATTCCTGCCCCAGGTCCCCTCTGGAGGTGTCCTTCTGCCACTGAACTCTGGGAGCTCCTTCATCCAAATGTCAGCAAAGCTGCCTGAGAATTCCTCCCACACCGAGGCACTGCAGAGTCTAATTATTATTTGGAGAGAGTGATATTCTCATTTTTCAGACGATGCAAGGAAATAAATCAGTCTGGTTCCTCTCCAGGGGGAAAAAAATACCATAATTGAGCTGCTTTTGCAAACTCTGCTTTAATTGTCCTAAGTGGCTCGTCCTGACTGGGAGCATCTGTGGATCTCAACTTCCAGACCACTCCGCTCCTTCCAGAAATGCCCAAACGAAAAGGATTCTGTCTAAACCCACTCCTGCACTTGTGTGGTCACAGGATTTTGCTGCAGCTGAGATGTTCAGCATCCCCCATGTCCCAGAACAGGGAGTGGGAACCAGGATCTGTCCCTCCCCCTACACAAGCCTTGAACTTCCCAACCCAAACCCTGCTGGTCCCAGGAGCAGAAAAATCGTGTTTTACCCTCCTGATTACCCTGGGTGGGGGAACCACCTGGTGAATTTAAGGGAGAGGGCAAAGCAGATTTTCCACTGGATGTCCTGGGCACCAGTAGCACCCAGAACAATATTTAATTAAAGGCATTTAATGAGGGCTAATGCATGATTAATGAGCTATTAATGAGCTGTGCTGGGCTAGAGAAACAGTTGGTGGATGTGGGAATCCAGGGCTTCCCTCTGGCTGCCCTGGGATCCTGGCAGGGTCAGGAACCCCCTGGACAGAGCCCCCAGAGACACTGGCTGTGACCTCTGGCCATGGAAAAGAGTTTTCAATCCTACAGGATGAATTACAAGCTCTGAGTGTTTGATATCAGTAATAATTAAGTGTGGCACGTGTGCAAAAGTAAAATTTTAGGATTCTAGATGAGGGGTCCAAAGGGGACAAGCTGGAGGAAATTGGGTGTGCCTTGTCCTTTTTCTCCTTCTTCATGCCCTCCATGTCTCACTGTGGTGTTGGCATTTTTCTGTTGGTTCAGGCTGGGGACACACTGTCCAACGTGGGTGACAGATATTGGCACGTTCTTGTAAATGCAGCCCAGGGAGTTTCTGGTATTTAATGTTTGTCACATCCCACTGAGGGCAGAGCCCCACACGCTGCCCTGCAGGACAGAGCTGGGCAGGGCAGCAGAACATGTGAGAGAAAAACAGAATAAACAACCTGGAAACCAGCACAGACCAATTCTGGCTTCTGCTTTGGCAGGGGGCTGACAGACAGAGACTTTTACAATCTCAGAATCATCACTACCTCAGATTCCGATGGGTGGATCATGTAACAAATCCTCGGTGAGGACACAGCCCCAGCTCACAGGACAGCACTGGTGACTCTGCTTTTCTCCTCATCAGCACAATCTGCTCCTGCAGCTCTGGCTCCTCATGCATTTTTAAAAGCTTCCGTCTCTCTCCTGTGCTGCACATGGCTCCAAAACAACGTGGGCAGAGCACACAAAACAAGGAGGATGGGACTTCATCAGCTAAAGCTGGAACTGGACAATTAACTCCAACGTGCTGATGGACCAAAACTTGATAAAAGCGACATTGGTTCAGATCTGCGTTTGTCCTGTCCAGCTTCCTGTTTTATGAGATTCCCTGGCTCTTGGAAGTGATTTTGGAGCTGCTGGTCGGAGGAGAATCCATGGATTTGTCACCCTAAAAGTGATGAGAGGAGATGCAGGGAAGGGGAACCCCAGGGAGCAGCAGACCCGAAGCTGCCCCAGGATCCAGGAATACTTTGGGAACCCTAAAGTTCCTCTCTGCCAGGGGCAGGGGCTCCTTCCCCTACCCCAGGCTGCTCCGTCCTGGCCTTGGGCACTTCAGGGCAGTTCAGCTCCTCTGGGGCTCCCAAAACCTCCTAAAACCCCTTCTCATGCCCTGCACACACAGTTCCTGCTGACAGGAGATTTTCCTCTGGCTTTCACCCCAGTTCTCTGCAGCAGTGTCTCTTCATGAAGTAGAAGATCTGATTTTATTCATTTTGTTTAAGCTGATGCCTCAATCCCAGCAGAGCTCTGGTGCCACAAGAAAAATTCCATTTGTGGATGAGGAACACTCAGTTAAAAATGAGATTTTTTTTCTGTCTCCAGTGAAGAGATCACTTCTTAAATCACAGCCTCATTCAATAAACAGAGGTTCTGTGATGGGTCCCTCCAGGCTGGGAACAAAATTCCATCCCCGTGCCTTCCCTTGTGGCTCTGATTTTTACCACTCCACATCCTCAGCACAGAATTGTACCCTAGAACTTCTCCAACATCACAAGGAGGTGTGATACTGTTAGGAAAAAAACCCAACAACTTATTCTTGGTGAAAAGCTAGCAAAAAAAATTACTGTGAGAAACAGGGAAAAACCCAAAACCTTCCCACAAATATAATTACAGTCTGTGCACGAGGATGAAAACCCATTTCCCAATTCTCTTAAACATTTTCAGAATTCCCTAAAGTCTTTGATAACAGAGTTTAAGGCAAAAACTGTCAAGTGACAAAAATAATTTAACATGGGGAGCAAATTATTAGTCTTTCCTGCTAATAATAAATACAAGCAAGAAATGGAACTTGTGAGATCAATGTAAACATGAAGAGTCAGTGAGAAAACACTTTTAAAGCTCTTCAGTCACTTGGAACTGGGAGAAATATCCTTAAAATTGGTTTTTAGCCCCTTGGAATGCTCTTACAGCACCTCAAACAGGCCAGAGGCTGGTCCTTGACGAGGATTAATAAATGATTATGCATTTCCCAAGGCAAACCCATCCCCGTGGCAGTTTCTGGGTTATATTTCATATTTAAGCAGGTAAAGTTGTGTAAAACAACCTGGAATGAGCTGCAGAGATCAACCCTCCCTGGCTGCCATCAAGCCCTTTGAAAATCGATTTTCAAAGGTGCACAGAGAGTTGAAATATTTCCCCTGGAAGCAGAAGAAGTCGGGCAGAGGGAGAAAAAGGGAATTCAGCTCTTAGGGGTGCAAACACTTCCAAGGGAGGGCACCTGAGCAGAGCAGCCTTGAAAAACCCCTGGGTACCCACAGGAGGGGGGAGTTTAAAGAGAAATAAATCCTAAAAAATCCCCTCAAAACTGGTGGGAAAACCTGGATTTCCTGAAGGCATCCAAGGCAGGGAAGGAAGGGGCTCCTCCCCTGTAAGCTGCAGGATTTGGCCACTGCAGACAGCCCAGAGAAAAAGAAATAAAATTACATGGGCTGCTGGAAAATCCCGTCAGAGCCCAAGGAAAGGCTCAGGTCAAAGGAAATATTCCGGAATTTAAAGAAATGCCATTGTTTTAAGTTGTGTTCAGCACTGTAGCATTAAATAGCGACAGGATGAGGGGGGATGGCTTTAATGGGAACGAGAAAAGTGGGAAAAGAGGGTGGGGAGGGATGGAATTCCCAGGGGAGCTGTGGCTGCTCCATCCCTGCAGTGTCCAAGGCCAGGCTGGAGCACCCGGGATGGGGGAAGGTGTCCCTGCCCATGGCAGGGGTGGAAAAAGAGGATTTTTAGCTCCTTTCCAACCCAAACCATTCCCAGATTCCATGAATGTTCATTCCCAGGGGATGGGCAGCAGGTTCCCCCCAGGATTTCATCAGCAAGGAAAGGTTTCCATTTCATTTCTGGCCGTGGAATTCTCCACCACGCAATCCCCTAACGTATCCACGGCAGTTTGTCATGGTTTGAAGAGACAGGAGTCTGTGAAGGAAGGCAAAAGCCTCTTGTGAAATGGAAAAGGTAAAATCCCCTCCCTCTGAATTCCCACAATTTCAAAATTAAAAGGCTCTCAGGAAGATATGGGAATGGGAATGACAGTTCTTTACTAGGAAAAAAATAAATTAAAAAAATGCAATTAGTGCAAACACAACTAGTGCTGGAGTCAGAGCCCTGCCACCCTGAGCAGTCAGGGTGTTGGGAACAGTCCAGTGAAATGGTGGCTGCTCCTCTGGAGGGGCAGATGGAATGCTGCTGGAGCGGGGATCTGGAGAAGGGTGGAGTTTTCTCTGCAGTCTGGGGATGGAGGAGCTGGGCCTGGTCTTCCTCTGGGGATCCAGCGGGGAAGAAGCTGCTCCTCTGGGGATCCAGCCAAGGGCTGCCCTGGTGTCCCAAAAATGCTGATTTTCTGCAGGTAGGAATGCTTGGCTCCTCCCTCTGGGCGGAGCATCTCCCCACGGGCTGATGGAACTTTCCCAGCCATGCAGGGAGTCATTAATGGCCATGAACAGAAGATCTCTCCCCAGGGAGACATTGTTCTTGGGAGAGACAAGGAACCTGCCCCACCTCCAGCAGATTGCAATGGAATCCATGCTGATCTCACAGGCCAGGAGAGTTTTTCCATGATTTTTAAGGAATCTGCTCTGTTTCCCATCAAACAAGGCCGTTCTGATGGTTAACAGGTATTGTTTTGTCAGCTCTCAAACAAGGCTGAGATTTCAGCCGGGCAAAACTCCAAGTGCTGAAGTTTCCAGGCAAAGCCAGCATTCAGCAGAGTGAGGAAAATCTCCCAGAATCCTGAACTTCGCTCTTTTTTTAATGCTGAATTGTTGTGCTTAAGGCTTCTTTTGCAAGGTAATCTCTCAAGTCTGCGTTCTCCCCCCCAAATCCTGACAAAATCCTGAATTTTGCTTGCTCTGTGCAGAGCTGGAGATGGGGGAGCAGGAGGCTGGAATTGCCACTGGAAGCTGTAAAGTCACATTCATTTTCAGCTGACTCTGACCTTTCTGCAATTAAACCTCCCTTTTTTGCTGGTTTTAATACTTGGTGGCTGAGCTTTTATTATCAATAATGCAAAAGGTGTGAGGAAAGCAGGAGCTGGCCAAGAGCTGAGGGAAGAAATCTGGAGATTTGCTGCACCCCTGACACTCACACATCACCTTTTACAAACATTTTGTGGTCTTAGGTAAAAAAAAAAGAGATACAAAAAGCAGTTCTCAAGTATTTTTCAGTTGGTCTTAGGTCAAAAAAAGAGATACAAAAAGTGGTTCTCGAGTATTTTTCAGTTGGAGGAGGATGGAAGCTAGACAAAGCAATCCCTAAATTGGGAATAATTGGAATAATAGAACTGCTAATGTTCACAAAGGGATTTAATATCATTTCAACAAAATAAACACAAAAAAATACGAAGTGGAGAGGACTGTAATTTCAGCCAGCATCATTCCCAAATCCATCCCTTAAAATGCTGGGAACAGCTCCTTGCCCAGATCCCTTCTGGGATAACTCTGCAGTTGCATTCAAACCCCATCTTGCTCCAGAAGAAATTCTCTACAAGCTCCTGCACAAACTCCAATTTTCCATTCCTGCACAAACGCAGCATTTTCCTTTTTGTGGGCAGTTAGAGAAGAACCAAATCCACAAAATCTTCCCCAAGCGCAGCCTCTGATCCCCAGTTCCCTCCCGTGCGACTGAAATTCCATCCAGCTCCACATCAAATATTCCCAGAGTGTTCCAGGAGCCTCCTGGAAGTGCTGGGTAGGGAAAGCAGCTCGGGCAGTGCAGATAAAACCCTGGGACATCTCCGTCCCCTGTCCCTGAAGGTCGCTGGCACTCAGGGACAAAGCTGCTGCTCCCATTAACTAAATTCCCTTTTCTGGGCCAGATGATTGCAGATTATCTCCTTCCAAAGTGCAGAATTTGGCTTCGTTTCCACTTCCCTCAGCTTTTTTAATCTCCCATAGGAATTTTTTTCATGGCTCCCCCTTGAAAGTGTGCAAATAAATAAAAAAAAAAAGTGATAAAACTCCCGTGAAATTCTCTCCCGTCCCAGTAAGAAAAGTTTCACTGGTGCCAGTTTGCCTCAGCTGGGAGATCTGATCCCAGGTTTCCCACTAAAAGAAAACAGAATACTACAAAGAAAATAGAACACAACAAAGAAAACAGATTAAAATTTACAGTTGCTACTTTTTATCTGAAATCTCTGGAATTCAGCTGAGGAAGGAGGTTCCTCCCAGTTTGCAGCATTTTCACAAGGAAACAACACTGGGACAATCTCATTGCTAGCAATAATGATTTGGGGCTGCTTCAAGAGCTTCTTTTCAAGAAAAACAAATAACCCAGCGTAAAGACATGACTGAAAACCCCTGAGAGAGTTTGAAAGGAGGGAACAAGAATTCCAGTTTAACCAGCCATCCCTTTGATGATCAGCTTTTCCTCTCCCAGTAACAGCAAAGCTGAATTGGCGTTTTTGGAGATCAAACCCTGCTGATGAATTCCTCACACCTCCAAATTCCACACCGAGTTTTCCAGTTCTACATCCCCACGGCTGGGAATAAATTCAGGATAAGCCCAGGAAGAGGTTTGGATGTCAAACACGCGCTGAGGGGTTGCACCAGCTGAAAAAGTGCATTTGGGGGGGCTGAAATTAAAACCAACAAAAGGAAAATCACTAATGATAGGTTGAAGGGCAGGTCACAGGGGAGGGAGCTGGAATTTATTTATGGTTTAAAGGGAAATAGAGGATTTTTTTTTTTAAATCCTAAGGGAAGCAAAGCCACAGGACAGGACAGAGGGCAAGAATCTTCTTGAAGCAGCAAAATGCAAATCTCAGGATAAAATCCTGCTGCAATTCCAGGGCAGCTGGACATATATGGGGCTGAGGAGATCAATAATGGGGCACGGACACGTGTGGGGTGAGGAGATCAATAATGGGGCAGGGACACGTATGGGGTGAGGGGATCAGTCCTGGGGCTGGTGCCCTGCCAAGACGCCCCTGTTTGCCAGCCAGGTGAGCTCAGGCACAGCAGAGCCCTGGGCAGCCCCACAGAGCCCACCTGAACCCTTTCCATCACCTGCACCCCATTCCCATCACCTGCACCCCATTCCCATCACCTGAATCCCTTTCCCATCACCTGAATCCCTTTTCCATCACCTGCATCCTTTTCCCATCACCGGCATCCCAATCCCAGCTCCTGCATCCCTTTTCCATCACCCGAACCCCTTTCCCATCACCTACACCCCTTTCCCCACACCCGAACCCCATTTCCACCACCTTCACCCCATTTCCATCACCTTCACCCCTTTCCCATCACCTGCACCCCATTTCCATCACCTGAATTCCTTTTCCCATCACTTGAACCCCTTTCCCATCACCTGCACCCCATTCCCATAACCCAAACCCCTTTTCCATCACCTGCACCCCTTTTCCATCATCTGAATCCCTTTTCCATTATCTTCACCCCTTTTCCCAGCACCCTCACCCCTTTCCCATAACCTGAAGCCCTTTCCCATCACTTGAATCCCATTTCCCAGCACCTGCACCCCTTTTTCATCATCTGAATCCCTTTCCCATCACCTGCACCCCTTTCCCAGCACCTGCACCTCATTCCCATAACCCGAACCCCTTTCCCATCACCTGCACCCCTTTTCCAGCACCTGCACTCCTTTCCCAGCACCTGCACCCCTTTTCCATCATCTGAATCCCTTTTCCGTTATCTTCACCCCTTTCCCATCACTTGAATCCCTTTTCCCATCACCTTCACCCCTTTCCCATCACCTTCACCCCTTTCCCATCACCTGCACTCCTTTCCCAGCACCTGCACCCCTTTTCCATCATCTGAATCCCTTTTCCATTATCTTCACCCCTTTTCCCAGCACCCTCACCCCTTTCCCATAACCCGAAGCCCTTTCCCATCACTTGAATCCCATTTCCCATCACCTTCACCCCTTTCCCATCACCTGCACTCCTTTCCCAGCACCTGCACCCCTTTTCCATCATCTGAATCCCTTTTCCGTTATCTTCACCCCTTTCCCATCACTTGAATCCCTTTTCCCATCACCTTCACCCCTTTCCCATCACCTGCACCCCTTTTCCCATCACCTTCACCCCTTTCCCATCACCTGCACCCCTTTTCCATCATCTGAATCCCTTTTCCGTTATCTTCACCCCTTTCCCATCACCTTCACCCCTTTCCCATCACCTGCACCCCTTTCCCAGCACCCTCACCCCTTTCCCCTAACCCAAACCCCTTTCCCATCACCTGCACCCCTTTTCCATCATCTGAATCCCTTTTCCGTTATCTTCACCCCTTTTCCATCACCTGCACCCCTTTTCCCATCACCTGCACCCCTTTCCCATCACCTGCACCCCATCCCAGCTCCCCCAGCCCCGTCGGTGGCTCCGTCCCCCTCACGCCCAGCTCGGGCCGAGCAGGATGGAGACACCTACTGCCACCTACTGCCACCGGCTCAGCTCTCCCTGCAGCTGAAGGGACACACCGAAACAAAAAACCGAAATAAAACTGAAATCAAACTGAAATCAAACCGAAACCGGGGGTCCCAGGGCAGGAACAGATGGGGCTGGGGGAGCCCCAGCGGTGCAGGAGGCAGCTCAGCACAGGGGACAGCATCCCATGAGGAACTGCAATGAAACTGAGGGAAAAGTGGAGCAAAAGTGATTTTTGTGGTAGGGAGATTGAAAAATAGAAATAAGTGGAATGCTGGTTTGTGGCAGGAGGAATCTGGATTTCCCAAATCCAGCTGATGTGGGGTTTCTTTCCTTGCCCAGGTAAAGGACAAAAGCCAGGTGGGAGCAGGACAGGGGGCTCAGAAAGGAAAAGGATGGAGAGAGACTTTGGACAAGGGGTGGAGGGCCAGGGAATGGATTCCCACTGCCACAGGGCGGGGATGGATGGGATATTGGGTGGGATATTTGGAAGGAATTGTTCCCTGTGAGGCTGGGATGGGATTCCCAGTGAGCTGGGGCTGCCCTGGATCCCTGGCAGTGCCCAGGGCCAGGCTGGAGCACCTGGGACAGTGGGAGGTGTGGATGGGGTGGGATTTTTAGTCTCCTTTCAGCCCAAACCATTCCAGGGTTCTGTAGAACTCAGAAAGCAGAAGAAACCAAACCAGTGCCAGGCCCCAGGGCTGCCCAGTCACCCGTCCTCAGCAAACTGAGCTGGGGAGAGAGAAATGAGCTGTGCCTGAGCCAGGGTGACCCATCTGGGACCCACGTGCATCTCCAAAGCCTGAACATGGAACATGGAATGGGATGGGTGGGCAGGGACCTTCGATCCCACCCAGTGCCACCCCTGGGACACCTCCCACTGCCCCAGGTGCTCCAAGCCCACCCAGCCTGGCTTTAGCCTGCGACGGCCATTTGAGATGAATTCACGCACTCAAGGCCAAGCTCCCAAAGGTTTCATCTGTATTTTTTAGGATGCCATGACAAAAGCAGCAGATCCCAGAGGCAGGCTCTGTGCAAACAGCCCCTGACAGACAGTTCCCAGCTCCTGTGCTTGAAGGGCAGGCGGAGCTCTGCATCATCCCCCTCTGTCTGGGCCCTCACTTCACCTCCCGTGCTCCCACCCAGGGACGCAGCAGAGGAGCAGCTCAGTCACAGCCTGTTAGGCAGCAGAGCCCTGATGAGCCGTGTCCCCAAAAATGGCCCTGCTGGCCCCAGATGAACCTGGCCAGCTCAGGGGGATGGCAGGCCAGGTGTGAGCAGCTCTGCTCAATTCCTGCCACAGCTGCTCCGTGTCCTGCTCCATGGAATCCAGGGTGGGCTGGAGGATTCTCTGCTCCCTGTCCTGCTCCATTGGATCCAGGGAGAGCCAGAGAATTCTCTGCTCTGTGTCCTGCTCCATTGGATCCAGGGAGGGCTGGAGGATTCTCTGCTCCCTGTCCTGCTCCATGGGATCCAGGGAGAGCCAGAGAATTCTCTGCTCCGTGTCCTGCTCCATGGAATCCAGGGTGGGCTGGAGGATTTCTGCTCCCTGTCCTGCTACAGCTGCTCCATGTCCTGCTCCATTGGATCCAGGGAGGGCTGGAGGATTCTCTGCTCCCTGTCCTGCTCCATTGGATCCAGGGAGGGCTGGAGGATTCTCTGCTCCCTGTCCTGCTACAGCTGCTCCATGTCCTGCTCCATGGAATCCAGGGTGGGCTGGAGGATTTCTGCTCCCTGTCCTGCTCTGTTGGATCCAGGGAGAGCCAGAGAATTCTCTGCTCCATGTCCTGCTCCATGGAATCCAGGGAGAGCCAGAGGATTCTCTGCTCCATGTCCTGCTCCATGGGATCCAGGGAGGGCTGGAGGATTCTCTGCTGCCCCATTCCTGCCACAACTGCTCTCATTCCTGCTCCATTGGATCCAGGGAGAACTGGAGGATTCTCTGCTCCCTGTCCTGCCCCACAGGATCCAGGGAGAGCTGGAGAATTCTCTGCTCTGTGTCCTGCTCCTCTGAACCAGGGAGAGCTGGAGGATTCTCTGTTCCTATTCCTGCTCCACAGGATCCAGGGAGAGCCAGAGGATTCTCTGCTCCCATTCCTGCCACAACTGCTCTCATTCGTGCTCCGTTGGATCCAGGGAGAGCTGGAGGATTCTCTGCTCCCTGTCCTGTTCCTCTGAACCCAGGGAGATCCAGAGAATTCTCTGCTCTGTGTCCTGCTCCATTGGATCCAGGGAGAGCTGGAGGATTCTCTGCTCCCTGTCCTGCCCTACAGGATCCAGGCAGGACTGGAGGGTTCCCTGCTCATATTCTTGCTCCTCTGAACCCAGGGAGAACTGGAGGATTCTCTGCTCCATGTTCTGCCCCACAGAATCCAGGGAGAACTGGAGGATTCTCTGCTCCATGTCCTGCCCCACAGGATCCAGGGAGAGCCAGAGAATTTTCTGCTCCATGTCCTGCTCCATTGGATCCAGGGAGAGCTGGAGGATTCTCTGCTCCCATTCCTGCCCCACAATCCAGGGAGAGCTGGAGGATTCTCTGCCGAAAGCCCCAAAAAATGAGCTTCGAAAGCCCAGCAAAGGCTCTGAGCAAATTCCTGCCTCATTCCTGACAGAATTCCCAGGAAAACAGGATTCGGTGCTGTCTGTGAGATCCCACAGCAGCAGCACATCCAACACCCTTCACTTCTCTTCACATCCACACCTTTGACTCTTCCTCCGAGAGACAAAAAGCGGGGCTGGGGCTGGCAGAGCTTTGAGGAGCCTGGCTGGGAACTGGCTGCAGTTCTGGCTATTGATTTGTGCATTAATGTGCCATTATCCCCACAATCTATGGCAGCTGAAACCCAGACAACGTTCAAATTTATTGCTGCCTCTCTTTTTTCTTCCTCTTGTTAAATCACTTTTATTGTTTCTTCCATCTCCAGAGATGTGTCATGAACAACCTTCAATCAGACATTAAGGCTTCCAGTCAGGAAAAATGTTAAGTGTGCAAAAAGCACATTTTTAAATACTTCATACCCATATACATCTTCATAATCTTAAATGGTTTTGTTCTGCAGGGTCCTTTACCATTAATTCCAGTTTGGCTTTGAGATGCTCAGGAATTGGGAAGATGAAGGAGCTGCAGCTGGGATGTTTTCATGGGAATTGCTTCTTCCTAAAGTGGCACTTTTGGAAATATCGCTGTCATGGTCACCAAGGACACACAAGAAAAAAAATTAAAAGCATATAAATAATACATAAAAATATGAAAATAAAATAAAACATAAATAATTAAAATCCAAAAAGGAAATTTCAAATGCTCCAAGGGAAGTATCTCCATCAGGAGGGATTTACACCCCTTTGGGATATTCCCCCTTCTATAGATCCAGATTTTCTGTAATATTTTCCAAGTCACCTTTGACATTGAAAATAGCTCTTGGAAACCTGCAGAAAACCCAAACCCCATTAAATTAACCCAATTTATTCCAGATTCATCCACCTGCCTTCAACACAGGGAGACAGCGTTGCTCAGGGCTTTGAGGAGTTTGTTCCCACTTTCCCAGACTCCTGCAGGATTTGGGTTGGTCCTTTTGAATTAAACTTCCTTGACACAAAAACCACGGAGTTCTCTGGGCTTAAAAATCTTAAAAACCATTGAGTTTTATAAGCTTAAAAAAAAAATCTTACAAATAATGGAATTTTCTGAATTAAAAAATCTTATAAATAATTTCATTTTCTAGGCTTAAAAAAATCTTACAAATAATTGTTTTCTGGCCTTAAAAAAATATTTTAAAATCCCTCGACATTTGAACAGTCTCCTCAGAGCTGCTGTAATTTGAATTTTCCTCAGCACAGGAAGTTTTTTGGGTTTAGGAGCGCATCCTTTGGTTTTCCTGGCTCAGCAATCCAAGGGTTACAGGGAATGTAGCACCTGGCTGGTGAGGCTGCATCTCTGCACAGGAATTGTGCCAAATAAAAAAAAAGAAAGAAAGAAAAAAAGCTGCAGAAACTCCTGATGCATTGCAGATAAAATGTAGATCAGGAGCTGGAGCAGAGTCCTGGCTCCAGGGTGGGAACACACATGTCCTTCATTCTCCTTTTCTTAGCCCAGCTAAAGCCTTTTCTTAAAGAAAGAAAATACTAAAAAATTGCTTTTAAAATTAAATTAATTGCATAAATTAAAATTACAAAAAAAAAGCATAAATGAAATTATCTTGTATAATTCACAAATCTTGGGGGTTTTGGCTGTACCACCCAGCTTTGCTTTCACATTAATGTAAATAATCCATATTTAGAAGCGATGGGATCATTTAATTAGGCTTCCTGTGTCATTACATTAATTGTTCATTTTCCTATTGAGACGGCAGCTCGTTGTGCACCATCGTTTAATTGTGCACTGGAATTCCATGATTTTACCTCAGGAAAAGGCAGGAAATGATTGCACACACAAGGGAAGGCCAAGAGACACCAGAGTCCCCTCCAGGCCCCGCTGTCCCTCGCTCCAGAGGCAGAATTTATGGATATTAATTGGGATAAGGTGACAAAAACGGGTGAGCGTGGAAATGCGGATGAAAAATTAAACTTTACAATTTTAATGAAGATTTGGAGAGAATGGGTGTGTTTATTTCTAGCGCTGGATGCATGTGGGGACTTACTGCCTTTTAAAGGATATGTGTACTTTTGAGAACTTTCAATCTTTTTTATTACTCTTATTCATTTTTATATACATAGACTTTTACAATAAGTTAATGTATATTTATTTTGCTGATTTTACATTATACTTACAGCTAGTTGTACTTAGTTTTTGTTAGAAAGTATAAAAAGAACTTTTATGTTATTTTGCTTTGTTTTAAAGTTTAAAGAGCCTTTCTCATTTTTTATTCTTTAGTGTAGAAATTTGTATTTTTTTTCTTTTTAGCTAGAGTAGTTTTATTAGGCTGGTAGTTACTAGACTAAACAGCATATTTAGTAAGTTTAAAGTAGCACATTTTATTTAAATCTAAATAGATTTCTACTCTTTTAAATTATCTGCTGTTAATTCAAGTTTTCTTTATCTCTGCCACAGCCAAGCCTCCCTCCAGGAGATATCTGCTGTTAATGGGCTATTAATTATTAATTACCTTCTGTTCATGGGCCATTAATTATTAATTATCTTCTGTTCATGGCCACTGAGTGTCCCTGCATGGCTGAGCAAATTCCGAGGGGGAGGAGCCAAACATTCCTACCTGGATATAATCTGACTTCGGAACCCCACAGCAGCCTTTTCCCACTGAATTCCAAAAAAATCCAAATTTATTCTCCACTGCATTCCCAAAAAAACCCCCAGGCCCATCTCCACCACCACTAAATCTTCAAAAAACCCCGACACCCTTCTCCAGCATCACCGCTTCGACAAAACCACAGCTGTCACCCCAAAAACTGCAGCCACCATTTAATCTTTATACTATTTGTTATATATATTTCTATATTTTTCAAGATATTTCCATATTTTTCAAGATATTTCTATATATTTTTAATATATTTCTATATTTTTCTATATATTTCCATATTTTTTCTATATATGTCTACATTTTATATAAATTTCTACATTTTTTGCATGTTTCTATATTTTTTATATATTTCTATTTTTTTCTATATATTTCTATATTTTTCTATATATTTCTATATATTTCTATATATTTCTATATTTTTTCTATACATTTCTATATTTTTATATATATTTCTATATTTTTCTATATATTTCTATACCTTTTCTATACATTCCTATATTCTACATATTTTTATTTTATACTTTTTAAAATACTTTTTTAATACTATTATATTTGTATTCTTAATTTCCCCCAATAAAGAACTGTTATTCCTATTCCCCCTATCTTTACCTGAGATCTCCTTAATTTCAAAATTATAATCATTCGGAGAGAAAGAATTTACATTTTTCATCCCAAAAAATGCACCCGCCTTGCTTTTTGTGACTTCTTCTGCTTCACATGTGATTTTTCCTACTTTTCCTAATCAGAATTCACCCTACAGGGCTTCAAGCTCAAGGAAATGAATTTTTCCCTGGAAAAGATCAAAGTTTTTACTGGTTTTTTTCAAGGAATTCAGTGAAATTCTCAATCCAGAGGTGAAGTCTGCATTTCACACAGCACTACTGTGCTGAAACAAAACTGAAAAGAGAAATATTTCTCATTTACAGCCAGAAATGTTTTCTCAGAGCAAAAGAAAAAAAATAAACTTTCCTCACCTTCTACTTGTCTTTTTTTTGCCTCATGAGTTTTTAATTTGCTCATAATCTGAGCTGTTTTGCATGCAGAGGATTTAGTGCTTGATATTACTGCAAATAAAACACTGGGAAATAAAATGACTACGAAAATAATAATAAAAATAAAGAAAAAAAAACAAACCACAGTGAAAAGAATATTATTAATGAAATAATAGCAAAAAATGAAATTATTCCTCTTGTTTTACATTCAGGAGCTCAGTGGCAGCTGGGCTCATGAAAGCCTCAGGATCCAGCTCCTCCCATGGACTCTGCTCCATGAATTTGATTTTCTTTGTGTGATTTCCTCACCCAAATTCACTTTGAAAACACAAAATTTGTAATTTAAGCCTTCTACCTTTTTTTTTTTTTTCCCCCAGTGGTTCTTTGTGCCAGATCTCCTCGCCCGCTGTCAGAAAGAAAACTTTAAATAAATGTTATTTATTGTGAATTCCTTGATGCCACCAGCTCCCGCCGCAGCAGACAGAGCTCGGATTTAAGGTGAAAAAAACCTCATGGCTCAGCAAAATGAGATTTTCCTTGAATCACTTTGGCCAGGCTGAAATCTCCTTGCTGCACAGCAATCCATAAATCCCATCCCCAGGGTGAGGAAACGTTGGGATCAGCAGAGGGATGGAGCACAAGCGTGGAGTCCCTGCTGCAGGACATTCATCACACAGAATCCCGGCTCCAAAAAAACTCCTTTTTACACAAAAATCCTCCTTGGCCAGGGAGGAAAAATCGACCTCCCGACTGCAGGGATCGGACAGAAATCCTGCAGGGGAGAATTCCGCTGCCAAGCCTTGGGATACTGCTGAGGAGCAGCACCGGGTGGCCCTGGAGGAAAAATTCTGAAAACAGAAAATGAATTTTCACTGCTGGAAAAGCCCCCTGATCCATAGGAATATGAATTTTCACTCCTAAACTGCTGGAAAAGCCCCCTGATCCATAGGAATATGAATTTTCACTCCTAAACTGCTGGAAAAGCCCCCTGATCCATAGGAATATGAATTTTCACTCCTAAACTGCTGGGAAAGCCCCCTGATCCATAGGAATATGAATTTTCATTCCTAAACTGCTGGAAAAGACCCCTGATCCATAGGAATAGGAATATGAATTTTTCACTCCTAAACTGCTGGAAAAGCCCCCTGATCCATAGGAATAGTTGTTCTCCCAAAGGAAAACCAAATTTAACAGGTCAGGGAGTTACAGGTGGGATGGGTGGGACAGCAGAACTTCCTGGGGATGATTTTACAGATAAATTAATAAATATAAATATAAATATAAATATAAATATAAATATAAATATAAATAGTCCTAAATATAGGACTAACTTAAAACAGGACTCACTAAATACAGAATTCACTAAACACAGGACTAACTAAATGTAGGACTCATTAAATACAGGACTAGCTAAATGTAGGACTAAAGTTCACAGCCCCAAAAATCCTTTGGCTCTGAGGTGCCCCTGATCTCAAGTCGAAAAGAAGAGTTCACTCCCCAAAATGCAGAACTCCACAGGCACCGCACTCCCAGTGAAATACCAAAATCCTCTCTGGTTTACAGGTGGTAAATTTAGATTGAAGTTGCTCAGGATCCCAAAGGAGGTTTCCAGTTGGTTTAGTTCTGCTGTTGCCCCTTTGAAGGATTTGAAGGACTCCAAACATTTGCTCTGTACCCAAAAAAAAAAAAAAAAACCAAACAAAAACCAAAAGAATTTCTGCTGTTGGCTGGAAAAAAACAGGAGCCCAGCCCTCACTGGTGGACTGCTGGGAGCGATTTATTAAAAAATCTGGATATTGATCGAGTACCGATACCCAGCTGTGAGGGACAAAAACTCTCAAACAGTTTAAAATTAGAAATGGTGTGTTTATTGTGTGTGGGATCCCAAATCCACGCGGCGGGCTTGCCCCGTTTCACCTCCTGGTGACGAGTCAGAACTTTCCAGAGCTCTGAAAATCCCAGGGAACAACATCCAAGCCTTGAGCTCGTTCTTCAGCCTCCGGTTAAAGTCCGGCCATCACGGGCAGGGCTGCCCTTCATCTCTGAGCCTTTGCCATCCACACAACGTGGAAAATCCCGGGGAAAAGTTGGTTCTCCAAAGCTCATCCAGGGTTAGGACTAAGATGGGACAGATCGGAGCAATTAGGGCAGGAGCTGCCCCTTCCTTTATTAGGAAATTAAGGGGCAATTAAACTTTAATAGTGTTTATTAATTGCAGGGGCGTGGGAAGGGCTCTTTGGGCTCACCTGAGTGGGTGCACAGCAGCTGAGCTCCCCAAACTCTCCAAACTGATAAACCTGCAATTGTCCACGCTGCAGAACGAGGTGAATCCAGGGGGATCCATCAGCAGAGGTTCTCTGTCCATCACTGGCTCCTCTGCTGGAGTTCAGCCGGCTGAATAAATCACCAGGGCAGTGTTTGCCTTCCTGGCTGTTCAATTAAAGGTTTTTGTGTGTTTTGTGAGCTTGGCAGAGCAGCTCCAGGCAGGAATTCCTTCCAGAGGGAGGCAGGGATTACTGGGGGACAGGGCAGCCTCGCCAGGGCTGGGGAAAAAATGGGAAAAAACCTTGGGAGCAGTGGGGGGAGAGGAGGGAATGCTCCAAAATCTCCAAAATCTCATTGGGACCCTCCTGGAAAAGGGCAGGGAAGGAGGGAGGGGAGCAGAGAGGGGCTGGAATGGCTCTGAGCCTTTCCCAGCTTCCTGAGCTGGCACAGGATCAATTCATGAAAAACAGTGGAAAAATTGAAATTCCAGCATTTTCCAGAACAATCCAACTGCAGCACTCACCAGGCTTTCAAGAGTTAAATGATTCTGGGTTTTTAATCTGACTTTTCTGGCCTTGCAAGCAAAAGGTGCCAAAATGCACATTTTTGCCTCAGAAGGACTTTGCCAACTTCTCATTTTCAATCATTTCAGCAGCAATTCTGTGTCCAGCCCCAGTAAAAATTATTTGGCAGAAATTTGGCATCTGAGCACCATTAAACATTTTGTGTTTGTACCCCAGTTCTCCATTAAAAAGAGAAAAAAGTTATGAGATTTGTAGCACTAAATCTTCCATATTCCCAGAACTATACGTCTTCAGGATGGATCCTATAAAATAAAAGAAGATAAAAACATTTTCAGTTATAAAGCAACACAATTTCAAGTTTTGTGTCTTTTAGGATTTAGGTTCAGCACAGTTGCTCGTGTTTGAATTAAACTGACTTTTAAAGATGAAAATCACTGTAACAAAACCAAGTTTTATGTTGAAATTTTTAATTTTCCAAAAAATATTTGGCCTTTTTTGTACATTTAGAAATTACATAATTTGCTGAAAATAAAAAAGAAATAAAACAAGATTTATTCTTCTCAGCCTCTTTCAGACATCTCCGAATCAGATTTTGCTTTCCCAATCACAGCCATTTTTAGCAGCAGGCTCAGGTTTTTTATTTCATCTCGAGGTGCATGGTTTTACCTTCCTGTAAATTTGTCCTGGAGTTTTCTCAGGTGGAGCCCCCAGAGCCCCCTCCTGCTCCACACATGCTCAGCTTTGACGAGAAATCCTCAAAACCCAGAATATTCCACTGGAAAACAACGGCAAAATTACTCCTGAAAAAAAAAAATACTCTAAAATTACAAATTCAGGACCATTTTTTTGTTGTTTTCAGACATTAATCTGACAGATTTGGGTGTTAATCTCTGGTTTAAGGCAGGAAAAAATCCTGGATTTAGAACCATCCTCTGTCCTTGCTTCTGAGCAATGCCCAGAGGAACCATTTGCCTCTCTCATTATTTACAATATTTTTTTCTTTCTCTCTGTTCCATTCCAGGGCTTTTCCTTGCCCTGATCAGACACAGAAATCCAGGGCAGATCTGGTGTCTGATATTGGCCAAATATGTGATTTTTACACACACAGCCCTGCCCGGAGGTTTAAAGCTTGCTCACACCTGGTGCACTCCATCTTTTCCCTGACAGTGATCATTTTGGGGAAGAACAATTATCATTTTACTCCACAAATGTGTCGGAACTCCAAATGTCCCTCAGACATTTTTGGATGTTCTGGGCCCAGGTCAGAAGCATTTGAGACCCTGGCAGGCAGCTGCAAACAGCTGTGATTTTGGGTTTGAGCCATGGAATGATTTACCAGCCTTGCAGGAAGGACAAGGAGTCACAAAAGTTTAGATATTAGAATAGAAGTAGTCACAAAGTAGAGGGAAGAATTTCTGAGTGCTGTACAGGGGGTTTTGGTTTTGTACATGGGGTCAGAGGGTTTAAGATGGATTTGGGATTTGGGCCTGCCCTGTCCTCCCTCTTTCTCCTTCCTCACCTCCATGTTCTTGGTGATGTTGGCACTCACAGATTGGTTTAGAGTAGAAAGGCACCATTTAATATAGGTAATAGGCATTGGGGAAAACTGTGAACATGTAACACGTAATGTACATATAAAAGATAGAAAATCACCATTTAATATAGGTAATAGGCATTGGGAAAAACTGTAAACATGTAACACGTAATGTACCATATAAAAGATAGAAAAACACCATTTAATATAGGTAATGAGCATTGGGGAAAAACTGTAAACATGTAACACGTAATGTACCATATAAAAGAGAGCAATTACTGGGGTGGGCTGGGAAATACAGAAATGTACTCAAATATTGCAATTATTGGGGTGGCCTGTGTCCCATTCCCTGTCCTGGCCTCAGTGGGAGCAGCTTATTCCAAGAGGGCTCAAGGATTGTGATCTCCCAGAGTTATTCCTGGGGAAATCCCATCCCTGAGACCCCAGAACACTCAGGACAGGGAGTGCTCCCTCTTTGAACACAGAAAAGAGCTGCAGGTGCACAAATCCCCTTTGAAAAATGTCCCAATAATGGCTTAGCCTGGCTTCCCCCCCACGCGGTGACCTCAGTTTGCTGTGGAGGACAGGAGATAACCAAATCTCTTATCAGGGCACTGCTTGAGATAAACATCACAACACGACATTTCCTGCCTGCCTCAATCTAATTAATTAATTCCTTACTTAGGAACCGTTCCTGTCTCCAGCCTCATCCTTGGAGTGCTGACTGGAGACTTTCTGTAGCTCCACATATCATTAACCTGAGAGGATAAAGCTCTTTCCTGGGGGAAGGAGCATTTGTTTGCTGGGAAGCAGCAGAAACAGGCAGAAAAATCAATTTTACACCGTAAGATTTAGAACTGAATTAAAGAAATCCTTCCTGAAGGCCATGTCAAATAAAGACATCAGTTGTGAGGCAGCTCAGGGAAGTCACCGAGTGAAAATATTCTGCTTTAGGGCTTGGTTTTGTTCTCTGAGTGCTCGAGTGGTGCCACGGGTGCCAAACATGACACACACTGTCCTGAGGGGAAAAAATTCCCATCAAGGCTGAAGTTCCAGCCACTGTTCAGAGCAGAGTCTGTTCCATGGGTTGTCGGAATCTGAGGTATTGATGATTCTGAGATTGTAAAAGTCTCTGTCTGTCACCCCGCTGCCAAAGCAGAAGCCAGAATTGGTCTGTGCTGGTTTCCAGGTTGTTTATTCTGTTTTTCTCTCACATGTTCTGCTGCCCTGCCCAGCTCTGTCCTGCAGGGCAGCGTGTGGGGCTCTGCCCTCAGTGGGATGTGACAAACATTCAATACCAGAAACTCCCTGGGCTGCATTTACAAGAACGTGCCAATATCTGTCACCTCCGTTGGACAGTGTGTCCCCAGCCTGAACCAACAGAAAAATGCCAACACCACAGTGAGACATGGAGGGCATGAAGAAGGAGAAAAAGGACAAGGCACACCCAATTTCCTCCAGCTTGTCCCCTTTGGACTCCTCATCTAGAATCCTAAAATTTTACTTTTGCACCTGTGCCACACTTAATTATTATTTATATCAACCTTCAGGCCTGAAGAAATTATTTTTTTCTGATAAAAAGCCATAAATTCCTCACCTTTGGAAGATTTAGGTGTTCTTCAAAGCAAGTATCTCATTCCTAAAAAAAAAACTTCCCCCACATACATAGCCTCTATTTTAACATTATTTTGTAATCTAAAATTACACTTAGTGCAATACGTAAGAGAATTAATACAGCATAACTTTCTAACATTGCACATATAATATTCATTGTAACATTTGCGAAAAGCCAATCATAAATCTGCATTTTTCACACTCCCCTCTGTGACAGCCCACCAGGTTCTAGAGTCACCAAGCTGGAGATTAACATTTTATCCTGCCTCCAAAATTTACGCTATAAAAATTACCCGAGACACTCCAAACACCCCAGGCCCTCAGGGAGGCTTCCCTGCACCCCAAATTGCCCAGCACTGCCCCAAATGCAGGCTGATTTAAGGTGCTGTGGCTGCTCCCAGGCAATGAACAGTGCAAATCACCTCGGAGAAACCCAACCACACTTATTGGTGGTGCAGCATCCCCCAGACCCCAGAGCTCCCAGATTACTGAAATAAATGATTTAAATTAATAATTGTAAATAATTTAAAAATTAAATTTTTAAATAAATTCAGTTTTCACCCCTGCCCTGGGGTTTAACACCCTGGAGCAAGGAGGGGCAGGGAGAAATGCAGGGGGAAGGTTGGGCGGGTCAGAATTATCTGTCCTAGCACTGGGTTAGAGCCAAAAATGGTGAGGTTTGCTTGGAGATGGGATTGCAGTGAAGAGATTTTGAAAAATAAACCCCAAGGAATATCAAACTCTTTACGTGGACACCTTCAAATTACTGAAAAATACCAACATCCTTCAGATATCTCACAGTCAAAAGTTACATTTTAATCCCAGAGCAGCTTTTTTTTTTTTCCCAAGGTCAGGAGTCCATGGATGCTCTGAGCCTCCTTTGTTCTCTTCTCCATCTCTAATCATCCTTTTTTTAAGCTTTCATGGCTCCCTCAGAACACTCGGGTGTTAAGCCAGCCCAGAAAAGAGAGGGGATAAAATAAAAAGCTACACTCAAGTGACTTTCACACAAATAAACATAAAAACAGGGGAGGCTGCAACTGCCTCTCTGCTTTATTCCTTTTAGCTGGTTCAGAAATCCAAATAAACTCAATCTGGGCTCCTTTCATCCCAGCTGAAGGGTGTCACATCTCCCATCGCTGTGCCGCTTCCTCCCGGGTTCAAACTTGGAATTGATAGACAAATCCACTCCGAGCTGAAGGCTGGGGCTTGGCAGATCAATTTGATAGCAAAATAAAATGTTTGGGCTCTCTGCATAAAGAGCAGGGCAGACAGAGCAGGGGAAAATGGGGTTTTTTAGGTTGATTTGCATTTGGACAGCCCTGAAATGAAACGTTTGCAGAGATGTATTTTCCTTTGAGTTGTTCATCCATTGTGGGGTATCTGAGACTTCTCCACAGAATCAGGAAGGATCTGAGTGTTTAAAGACACTGAAATTCTGCTGAAAGTCACCTGGAATAACAAATTAAGTGCGAGGCACACTCGAGGGTTTCTGGCAAACCCCACATTATGATCATGAGGGGGCTGATCTGCTTTTAAACTGACCCTTAAGCACATTAAATCCCACTTGGGACGAGTTTTGTTTGTTTGTTTGTTTGTTTGTTTTCAAAGCAGCCAAAGTGCTCTGCACACACAGCCCCCACCTCTGCCCTGCTTTTCATCCCTGGTCACTTCTTGACCACCCCCAGAAAAAGGTTCTGAGTCTCACCCACCCTTGCCAGGGGTGATTTTCCTCTGGCCCCAAACTTCCAGGGATAAATCCACCTCGCAGAAATCCCTGGGCTCTCTTTCCAGCTGGGCTTGACAGGTTGAAGCCAGGCTCCTCAGGTTACCCTAATTCCTCATCTTCCTCCATCTGTGACTGCAGATTTGTCCCTGCTGAAGTGGCAGTGAGGCAGTGAGGGGTATTAATAGAAACAAATGATTTTACAAGCTTCAAAAAGAGCCATAAATCAGCCCCTTGGAGCTGAATGTTCCCAGCAGCCAGGGGCAGCTCCAGCTGAAAATGAACATTTTTCCTCAATGGATTTGCTCACAGAGGGTGAAATAACAATTCCAGAGCAGAGGCTCTCCAGAGAGAGCTTCAGTGAGGGTTTTTTACCCTTAAATTACAGCCAGCTCCTGGCAAAACACTCTTTGGTGGCTCCTGTTCTTCCTGATTTTCCTTGGGGGCTCAGGGCCCAGCCCTTCCCCTCCTCGGGAAATCGGGAAATCGGGAAATCTGGGATAATTCTGCACACAAAGGGAACTCCAGGAGCACAAAGCCTGCCTCAAACACTCCCCAGTGTCTTTATTGTAGAGCGGCTGGAACCCATGGCCTGTGGAAAACAAGCTCCTTCCTATTATTTCTATTACTTCCATTATTTCCATCATTTCTGTTATTTCTATTATTCTCTTCTATTTCAGAAGCCTGAAACACAAAGCTGGAAGATGAACAAGTTTCCTCCATTCTCTAATTTTATGGAAAAAAAACAAACAAACCCAAACAGATGCAGGTTCCAAAACTCAGCTCCTGTTTTTCCTTGAACTCACAGCAGCCTTTCCACCTCCAGAGCCCAAATTAGCTGGGATATTTTGCAAACACATTTATTTTTCCGTGCTTTATTCGTCTAGAAACTTAAATTAATATTTATGAAAAAGCTCTTATTGATGTCGGAAGTATCTGGACCAAGCACAGAATTCCTTGACAAAAGAGGTTTTTTCTTCTGTATTGTCCTTTGCAAATATGTGGCATAAATAATATAAAGTATATTAAAGTGTTTACAGCCCCTCAGATAAATTCAGATTCCTGTGTGCAGGAGCCTGGATAATGAAAAGGAATATTAAAATACAGGCAGCAATTCTGGTGATTAACATTTAGTACCAAATAAAAATTGAGATCACTGAAGGATGTGGAGTCTAATGGGCAAAGCTGACAGTTAATTTAACCTGCAGAAGAACTGCAAATATGCTTTTACCTCCAATTTATATTCTTTTTTTTACATTTTTAACAGGCCTTAGTCCACGCAGTGAAAATTTAAACCAGAAAAGCACCGTCAATGCCTTGCTTTAAAGTAGTTTTATGATAATAACATTTTGAACAGAAAATCTGGAATGCTTCACCTGGACTGATTTACACTTATTAATTTATTTTGATCTTTGTGGGCTTTCAGAGAGGTTGCTGGGAGTGAGAATAACTGGGAAATATGGAGATGATGCTTGAGAAGAAAACATCCCATAAAAATGCCTGTGGATTTTTCTTAAAAATATGTTTAAAGGGGGAAACACGAGATTTAAGGCATTTTTTTAAAAACATGTTTAAAGGGGGAGATTTAAGGCAAAGTAGGGCATTTTCAAAGGATGAAAGCAGACCCAGGGAATGGGTCTGGCTGTGATGCCACATCCCCAGGAGCAGCAGGAAAACCTTCCCCAAGGAAATTTCCTTTGGAAAGGAGAAGAGAAAGCGCCTGATCAATATTCGTAGTCGTAGCTGGGTTATTTAATTACGTGGGGATGAGCTCGGGTTTAACCAGATTCTTTTCCAACTCAGGCTATTAAAAAGCTTTTCCTATAAATACCCCAGAGCCCCAGGGGAGGGAGCCTGCACTCCCAACCTCCCAAATTCACCCAAATTCACCCAAATTCATCCCCACAGGAGGTTCTGGAAGCCCCCCCAGCCCCATCCTGCAGGGCAGGGGGTCCTCCTGAGCTCCCAGATCCCAGGGATCTCTTTTCCCCCGGGAATGTGCCAGGGAGCCTGGAACCCTGTCAGGAGCCACTTTGGATAATTGAAATCCTGCCTTAAAAGCATCCAGGGTGAGGAGCAGGAGCTGGAGCCTAATGCAGGGCCAGGGGTTAATGCAGGGCTGCAGGAGAACATTTCACCTTCACCGAGGGATGGGGCAGAAATTGATTGATTTGTTTGTTTATTTGCTCACATTTGGCTCCTTAAGAGGCAGGGGGGGGGAAAGCTGTTCCAAAACCAAGAGCAGAATAAAAAGGAAAATCCCTCTCTGCTCCTCCTGCGTGTCCTGGTGGCGTTCCCAAGGCAGGGACAGTGGCCCAGCTCCAGCCCTGGGGTAACACACCCCAAAAATCACCAGAAATGGGCACAGGGGGGCTGAGCTGCTCTGGGCAGCCAGAGCTGAGCGGAGCCGAGCCCTGCTCCCCTCTGGAAAGAGAATTCCTGGTGAGGGAGGTGGGGAGGAGGCAGGAGATGCAGCGGAGTACAGTGAAAATGCAGAAAATGAAAATGCAGAGCCCCGGATGCAGGGAGGAAGTGATGGTGTCTGCTCCAGATCAGAAGGATGAAGGATAGCTTAATTATATTTATATGCATTTATATATTACATTAATATGCTATTTAAGTATTGTAAATGCAGGTGAACCCAATGGGAAGAAATGCTGATGTCTGACTCAATTCAGAAGGCTGAATTATTTCTTTATTATAACTGTGCTAAACTACATTAATATACTGTATAAAAGGAGGATACTAAAACTACAAACTACTTTCTCTGACTCTATCTCTGACTCTAACACAACTCATGAGCCTCTCTGAGAGCCCAGCCCCAGGTGGGTTGGATTGGGTTGGGTTAGGTTGGGTTGGGTTGGATTGGATTGGATTGGATTGGATTGGATTGGATTGGGTTGGGTTGGGTTGGATTGGATTGGATTGGATTGGATTGGATTGGATTGGATTGGATTGGATTGGATTGGATTGGATTGGATTGGATTGGATTGGATTGGATTGGATTGGATTGGATTGGGTTGGATTGGATTGGATTGGGTTGGATTGGATTGGGTTGGATTGGATTGGATTGGGTTGGGTTGGATTGACCACCAGGCTCAAACAATCCTCATCAGAATCCAACCAAGCACTCACCCCAGGGAAACAATTCTCCAAACACATTCCAGATGGGAAAAACAAGGAGCAGAAACAGAAATTGTTTTCTCTTTCATTTCTCTCTGTGCACCTCCATGAAAATTCCTGAGAGGGAGGGAAATGTGTTGCCACAATAAAGAAACTTCAGATTTCTGCTCTCAGGGACTCCGACCCTGAGCACTTGGGGGTTCCAGCTGCTCCCTGGGCCAGGGCCCTGCTCTGTCCCCTGCATCCATCCGAGAGCTTCACCTGCTGTGCCATCTGCTCCCACCTGCTCCAGGGGCAGAGAATTGCTCTGAGATCTGCACACAAAGCCCTGCAGTCAATCAGAGTTCCCAGAATTGGCTTTTCCCCACCCCTGGGCTGTGGCAGAGCCCAGAGGAAGCCTGGAGGCGCTGGCCTGTCCCTCCTGCACTGCTGCTGTGACGATGGCAGAGCCCCGGGGGACACGGAGCCTGCTCGTGCCTTGGAAGGGCTGGAAGAGCAGCTCCCAGGCTGGTCACCAGTTCCTCAGGGAAGGATGAGCCCCTGTGGGAGTCCAGGGCTTCCCTCTGGCTGCCCTGGCAGGCCTGGGACCCTGGTGAAATAGAGATTTTTCGGAGTTCACTTGAGCTAACAGAATGGATGGATTGTGAAAGAAACCTCTGCCACGGTACAAAGGGCAGAGGGAAATGGAAATCTTTGGAGTGTCCTGCGTAAAAGACAATCCAGAGAAGACCAGGGGATGCAAAGAAGCCAGACAAGGGGACCCCTCTGTCCCCAGTCATGTCAAGGCTGACAGACACACTCAGATACGACCCCAAAGGACCAAAAGCACAGAGGGGAAAAGTTCAGAAGTTCAACCCAGAGGAAGACCACGATCTTCAGCCTCAGAAGACCACCAGGGACCCCCGTGGGACCACCACAGCAAACCAGGCGTGCCCAGAAGGGCGTGGAGCTATTCAGCATGAGAGAGGAGGACAGGCAGGGCAGGGGTTGAATATGCACAGAAAAGTTGTGTAATGCACTGAATGTGGAACACCTTTGGGAATAAAAGTGTGGGACAGACCGAGGCTCGGGACACGAGTTTTGGAGAGCGATCTCACTTGTGCCAAGCACTGACATACATACCCACTTCAGAACCACATCGAGTTGTGGGGTTTATTTATTTATTCCGCATATCGCTTCACTGGCAGGGCTCAGGAACCCCCTGGACAGAGCCCCAGAGACACTGGCTGTGATCTCTGTCCATGGAAAAGAGTTTTCAATCTCACAGGATCAATTACCAGCTCTGAGGGTTTGTCAGGGTGTGAAGAAAACGAGGCCATGCTTTGCCAATCTCCTCAAGCACCAGGTGTTTCTACAGCTAAAATGGATAAAAGAACTGCCGAGTAACCGTGGTGTCTGGCCCAGGAGTTTAAACTGCACATCTTGAGAAAAAAAAAAAAAATCTATTTTTGTACCAGGCTCTCAGAACGTGTTCTTTGCATTCCATGGAAGTGCTATCATTACTGTTAATTATAATTCCAGCCCATCATCACTCAGGCACCAGAGCAGCCCCCCCCTCTCTCTCTGGCTCCCAGGGATTCTCCACATTTCCCGAGGAGAAAATGCAGGAATCCCTGTGGCAACACGTTTCTCTCCCTCTCAGGATTTTTCATAGAGGTGCACAGAGAGAAATGAAAGAGAAAACAATTTCTATTTCTTCTCACACACAATAAACACACACTTTGTAACTTTAAACTGTCAGAGAGTTTTTGTCCCTCACAGTTGGATATCGGTATTAGATAAATATCCATATTTTTTTAATAAATCAGCACCACTGGAAGTCACCTGGAATTCTGAATATTGAGATGTTTTCTACCCCTGGAGGTCCTTCCCACACTCCCTCTCCATGGGGATTTTAAGGAATTCTGTGTGGTGAAGGATCCACCAAGCCAAGAGAAGGCTCCAGTGGATATCAGGGAATATCATTTCAGGGAATGTAGAATTGTTTTTGATGCTGCTGAATTTAGAAAAGCACATTTGGATGGCCTTTCCCTACATCCCAAATGGAAGAACAGCTCCTGGTTTATGACAAGCGTGGAGTCTCTGAGCTAATCCAATGTGCAGCTGCCCAGAACAGGCACTGATTTAAAAAATAAAAGAATGAGCACTAAAGTTACCCTTCATTTTGCCATTGTTAAATCAGATGATGGAATATTTTCAGGATTGCCATGGGCAGCTCCCTGGAATCACCCCTCGCCCTCAGGATTCATGGCTCTCCCAAGATTTCCTGGATTTGTCCTGTGTGTTCCAGCTTTTCTTTGGTGCAAATTCACATCACTTCTTTTAAATTTAAATTTAAAATTCTGATTTTTTACCCCAGTTGAGGACCCCGAGACAAAAAAGAAAACTCCCAGCTTCAGCTTAATCAAGACTTGAAGAAGCTGCATGTGTTTTTTTCTAATAACATGAGTTTAAAAATACATCACTGAAATTATTGATTTTCTTGCTGGGAGTCTCTGCATGATTCGATTTGATTTGTATTTATTGCTTCCCGCCTAATCAGCTTACGGTTACTTCTGCTAAGAATATTCTTTAGATGTTAAGAGAACCAGACTGGAGAAATTAAAGTGAAATTCCAGCCAAAACCAGCTCAGATTTTTGTACAAAGCTTGCCCGGGCTCCTCTGAGCTCTTGGGCCAAAGTGATAATTAATATTATTAAATTCTCTTTTTTTTTTTCCACAATAAGGCACGAGGTGAACCCTCCAAGCAGCACTGCTTGAATGGGCCCTTCTTTCTTAACTTGGTTGAGAAACTTTCTCACCTGGAGAAACCTCTCCAGCTCTGCTCAAGAGGTGCATCAGGAAAATAAATGATATTTATGCGCAGCACCTCCATAAGAGCTGATCCTCAGAGGGCTCCGCAGCAAGGTGGACTCTTCCTCAGTGCTAATTAAAAAGAAAAATCAGGAGTCACTGCGGCGGCGTGGGGCTGTCACCGAGCTGCAGCCTCCCCTTGCTTCCTCCTCACGGATCAATTAAAGCTCCAGCAGGAGAGCAATTAACCCAGATCCTAATGAGAGTGGCAAGAGAAATGTTTCCTTTTATTTCAGACACTGGCAACATCCATATTTAAGTGTTTTTCTTCTGCCTCTGGTAGAAACAAGGCAATAAAAGGAAGAAAAAGGAAATGTCACCGAGCTGCTGCTGCTGCTGGAGGGAGGGACAGGGAAGGGGACAAGGACATGGAGGCACCCAAAAATCCTGAGCCCCCCAAAACCCAGGGGAGCTCTCGTCCACGACCAGGAGCTGCTGCAGAAATCCTGGGAGACAGGGAATGCTGGAATGTATGACAAGCACATTTCCCTCCCTCTCAGGATTTTTCATAGAGGTGCACAGAGAAATGAAAGAGAAAACAATTTCTGTTTCTGCTCCTTGTTTTTCCCATGTGGAATGTGTTTGGAGAATTGTTTCCCTGGGGTGAGTGCTTGGTTGGATTCTGGTGAGGATTGTTTGAGCCTGGTGGCCAATCCAATCCAATCCAATCCAACCCAATCCAATCCAACCCAACCCAACCCAACCCAATCCAATCCAATCCAATCCAATCCAATCCAATCCAATCCGACCCAATCCAATCCAATCCAATCCAATCCAATCCAATCCAATCCAATCCAACCCAACCCAACCCAATCCAATCCAATCCAATCCAACCCAATCCAATCCAATCCGATCCGATCCGATCCGATCCAATCCAACCCAATCCAACCCAACCCAATCCAATCCAACCCAATCCAACCCAACCCAACCCAATCCAACCCACCAGGGGCTGGACTCTCAGAGAGGATCATAAGTTGTGTTAGAGTCAGAGAAAGTAGTATGTAGTTTTAGTATCCTCCTTTTTCTATAGTATATTAATGTATTTTAGCATAGTTTTAATAAAGAAATCATTCAGCCTTCTGAATTGAGTCAGACATCAGCATTTCTTCCCATTGGGTTTGCCTGCATTTACAATAGGAATGTTTGGGTGGGATGGACATTAAAGAGCATTTCATCCATGGCAGGGACACCTCCCACTGTCCCAGGTGCTCCAGCCTGGCCTGGGACACTGCCAGGGATCCAGGGACAGCCACAACTCTCTGGGAATTCCATCCCAGCCCCTCCCCAGGAAAGATTCCATCCCAAATCCCATCCAAATCCACGGCTCCAGAGTCTATTCCAAAATAGAGCATTTGTAGGCATCTCCCTGAATTTAGGGGAGCACCACTTATTTTAAATTTTGTTTCAAATTTGATTTTCATTTTGGTTTTAAATTCAATTTCCCCAAGGGCTCCCTGACCTCCAAGGCTGGACATAACTCAAAGCTCTGAGCTCCATTTACCCCACCAACAGTTTTGCTGTGTTAAAATCCACCCGTCCCAGAGTTTTCAGGATATTGAGAATATTCTGAGCAAGCCGGTCTGCAGAGGAGGTCACTTGGACAAAGTGATCCCAAATCTCAGGGCTGTTGCACACCAGCCCAGGCAGGAGGATTTCCCCATCCAGGTGCTGCCACTGGACTGAAAAATGGGACTTTTCCCCCAATAATTCCTGTAATTATTGCTGTCATGACGCGGGTGTGTGACAGTAAATGGAATTTAGCTGCTGTTGTGAGTAACTGCCTCTAATTTCCAACCTGCTGTAATTTATCTCCTTTATTTCCTGGGAAGCAACACCCTAAAAATAGCTTTGCCCTGTGGCATCGCCCTCGTGAGGGACACAGAGCTCCAGGAACAAAATGGTCGGAAAAAGCACAACTGTGGCCACTTCTCCAAGTCCTATTTTTAGAAAGGGAAGGCTACAAAAAAAGCCCTTTCCAAACGAGGTAAGAAGAGCTATTTTTGGTCACTTTCTCACCAGAAGATTGCTGCCCTGACCTGGATTTGTGCTTTTCTGGGTGGCAGTTTTCAGCTGGAGGCATCAAACACCAGATGTGGGAAAGGGAGAGAGAATCCCAACCCCAGCAGAGCGTGGGCACAGCCAGGGGCAAACCCAGGGGGCTCCTCTGCCTCTCATCCAGAGCAGATAAATCCCAATTTTCTGTGCCTCAGAGCTGATCCTTGGCAGGGTTTGTGCCTGGATCCTGCGTGGGTGGTGCCGAAGAAAGGAAACTGAGGCTCAGTGGATTCCTTGCCGTTCATCCTTTTCCTTGAATAAATGGGAGTTAATCCATCCTTTTCCTTGAATAAATGGGAGTTTGTCCATCCTTTTCCTTGAATAAATGGGAGCTTGTTCTGCCTCTGCACCCTTAACCTTCACCTCCAAACTCTTCCTGCCTGGCAAAAGCTGTTCCAGGCACTCTCTCTTCTGCCCTGTCGGGTTTTGGCTTCTCTGGCATTGGGATCTACAAAGGAATTCTCTGGTAAGAGCCAAATTTTCCAATATCTGTCCAGAGAACGTGGCCATCGCTTCAGAAATATCACTAAGAAGGGCCACAGGTCATTTGTGCGCTGGATTTGCTCTTTAAACACAAGGAGGGCAGTTTTAGATGGGATATTGGGAAGAAATCCTTCCCTGGGAGGGTGGGGAGGGGCTGGGATGGAATTCCCAGTGAGCTGTGGGATGGAATTCCCACTTCCTGGATCCCTGGAAGTGTCCAAGGCCCGGTTGGGGCACCCTGGGATGGGGGAAGTGTCCCAGGGCTGGGATTTGAGATCTTTAAAGTCCCTTCCCACCCAAACCATTCCAGAGTTCAGTGATTCCGTGATTCACATGACAAATTCATCACAGTTCTGTAATTAACTGGTTAAAGGACAGTTAAAAGAAGCTGTGGAAAGGAGCTCAACGCCCAATTCAGGACCACAGACAGAGCTTTTGCTGGCCAAGGATTCCAAAAGTTGCTGGAATTTATTGGAAAATCAATTCCAGGGAATTGATTGAATCAGGGAGCTGGAAGCACAAGATCTCCCTGTCCCTGTCACCCCATCCCTGTTATCCCAAAGAACACCACACAAAGCTGCAGGAATCTGCTTGGATATGTTTCTATTATTGCTATTATTAATCAGCAGACTCCAGGCTAAGCCCTTCATAGAATAATTCAGCATCCTGCTCCTCTGTGAATTCCTGCAGATTAAAGGAGTGGCCCATGGAAGCAGAACAGGAGGTGGCCAGGAAAGAGAACATCCCACTCCAGGAGTTATAAAATCAATGTGCAATGCAGGGCTTTCAAAATGCAGGGAAAACACCCCAGAAAAGTGTGGGTGGTCTGGTAAAAGTTTCGTTTTTTTGAAGTGAGTAAATGACTGAAGTGTGTCTGGAGCTGTGAAATTATTCCTGGTGCTGACAGTGCAGGGAATTTTGGGGTGAATGTTCCACAAGGACAGGCTGGATGGGGCTTGGAGCCTCCTGGGCCAGTGGAAGGTGTCCCTGCCCTGGCAGGGGATGGGGTGGGGTGGGATTTAAGGTCTCTTCCAAGCCAAACCTTTCCATGATTCCATGAAGGGCTCTTGCAGCAGATAAATCGAGGAAGGTGAAAGTAGCAACGAGCTCAGTGATGATTTGTAGGAATTTCCAAGAAATTTTCCTTCATCGATCATTGGAAGGAAAATTCTGCCTCAGGGCTGGGCTCTCAGGAATATTTCACCCTGGAATGCACCCCAGAACGTTCCTGCATGAAGAAAATAACCCAAGGGTCTGGCAGTGCTTGATTTGAGGTCCTGAGGTGCCGCAGGTGGCTCAGAGGGAATGATGGAAAGGGCATTAGGAAAACGCTGCTGCGTTAGAGCTCTGCTGGGAGAGCCCAGGCTCCAGCAGAAATAAAATGAACACATCAATTTTCAGAGCACAGGCACTGCCCAGCAGGACCTTTGTGTTTGTGCTGTGATACCAAAAAGTGACATCCTCACCTCAGCCCAGGACAGAGGGGAAATGGAATCCTGGAATGGTCTGAGCTGGGAAGAACCTCAAAGATCATCCATTCCAACCCCAAATGCTCACAGCTTGTTCTCTCCCCTCCACCCCCTTCCCTCTTTCAAGTCCCTGAGGATGCTGAAGACCTTTTGTGAAAGGATAATCCATTATCAACCAGCTCGCCCCAAACCTGATCCTTCCACTCTCAAGATCCTGAACAAATGACAAGGCAGAAATGAATCCTGTTGAAAATCTGCTTCCCAGGGAACAGGACACCAGCCCTGCCTGGCCCTGGTCTGTCCTGTCCAGTGCTGGGCACTCCTGGGCTTCCTCTGGGGTGAAATCCCTTTTCAAGGAGCATCCAGCAGTCCAGGACGAGGCCCTCAGGCCATAAATCCCATTTTTTTGCCTTCCTGGCTATTTAAATATTTCAGGACACATCCTCAGCTGGGCTCAAATGTCCGTCCTTGCTCTCCTGGCTCAGCTGGAACGAGACCAATTTCCGCCAGCTGATGTCCTGGGACGTTATTTGTGGTGAGTTTGGGGTGACCCCACAGCACATCAGGGGCACCAAATGGGTGCAACTCCTGCAGCTTGGCCAGTCACAGCAGTTTACAGCACTGCCTGCTGGGGAACAGAAAAACAGACCAAATCCTCATGTCCTGACTCCTTTTCCTCTCTGACAAAATTCCATCTGATGTCGCTGGTTGCTCTCCTTACATGGGCATCATTAAGACCTATTTAGGCTTGAATTGCTTAAACTTAAACCAGGCTTTATATTAAAACCTTGATATTAAAAACTTATCAAGACAAACCCCCTTTAAGCTGATAAATAATCTGTAAGAGTTCCAACCACGTTGCATTACCCATCCAGTGCCTTCATTCTGCTGCCTCTCTCCAACAAAAAACCCCACCCAACCCTCCCCCCCTTTTATTCTACCCATCTGATTCAGTGTTTTCTTAATATATTCCAATGAATTAATTATCATTGGAGGTATTTTGATCTTTCCCTGGGAGCAGCCACGTTGTTGTGCTACTCCACCTTCTGTATTTTCTCTCCTTTTCTCTTATTTAAGGAAGCTGCAGGACTCAGTCTCACCCTCCCATCACTGCAGGTTTGTCAATAGTGGAAAATCAAGGTTAAAATCGATGCTGCTGCTTTCCCTTTCCATGGGAGTGCCCCTTCCTCCCTTCCTCCCTCCTCAGTCCTGAGACATCAGCTTTGCTCTGAAGTAGAAGCTCTTGTTTGGTCAACTTTGAGGCAAAAGCAATTCTCCTTCAGCAGAAATATCAGCCTGCATTTCAAAATCTCCAGGCAGAAAGGCAAAAAGGATTAATTACTCATCAGAAAAGAGGGAACAGCTCAGGCTGATTTCCCTGACTCACTTTAACCTTCAAAGCACCTTCAGGATAATGTAGCAGGAGCCCTCTCCCCCAGCATCTGATTAGAGAGCAGAAATTCACATTGCAAGGCTGTTTTCGATTAAAACAATGAATTTCATTTCAGAATCTCTGCGCTAAACACCTCAGTGAATGCCAACTTTTTCC
Source organism: Lonchura striata (assembly GCF_050655825.1). Classification (NCBI taxonomy): domain Eukaryota; kingdom Metazoa; phylum Chordata; class Aves; order Passeriformes; family Estrildidae; genus Lonchura; species Lonchura striata. The sequence goes on from NC_140724.1 coordinate 3,956,051, forward strand.
CCTTCTAAATATCCTGATCTTTAAAGCAATCCATGAGATGCATCGTGTTCCATAAAAGTTTGCATTGCTTGGTATCGCTATTAAATAAATAAATCAAACCTAGCCCTGCCTGATTATAGAGCAACAATTTATTTTACATATGGGGTAAATGGATTTCAAACACCAAGGTATTTAATGAGAGGCAATTTTATTACGACGTTCCATCTGCCAGTCCTTGTTTTCAGGAGATTAAAAGGATAATAAAAGCTCCCAAGCACCTCTGTTAACTCTGTGTTTCCTTACACAGTGAGTTTTTCTTACGGGTAAAACCATGATCTGTTCCCACCTCCCAGTCTTTATTATCAGGGAGGGAAAAAAAAACATCAATAAACCAGATCACAATGTATTTTTCACCCTTAAAAGAAACAAAAAACGCAACGCCCTGATAGGCAGCAATTTTAGTTTGAGCCCCGGTGAAATCCAAAGGGGTTTGTGCCTATGGCAGAAACTTCCAGTGAAATGAATGAAGCAGGTTTCCGATCCGTGATTGTTTAATTAGCAGGAACTTTGCTGTGTGGATAAGCGGGGAGGCCGGAGCAGAGTCCGGGATGGAGCCGGGATGGAGCGGGGATGGAGCCGGGGATGGAGCCGGGATGGAGCCGGGATGGAGCCGGGATGGAGCCGGGGATGGAGCCGGGATGGAGCGGGGATGGAGCGGGGATGGAGCCGGGGATGGAGCCGGGATGGAGCGGGGATGGAGCCGGGATGGAGCCGGGATGGAGCGGGGATGGAGAAGGGATGGAGCCGGGATGGAGCCGGGATGGAGCCGGGATGGAGAAGGGATGGAGCCGGGATGGAGCCGGGATGGAGAAGGGATGGAGCCGGGATGGAGCCGGGAGCAGAGCCGGGATGGAGAAGGGATGGAGCAGGGATGGAGCCGGGATGGAGCCGGGATGGAACAGGGATGGAGCCGGGGATGGAGCCGGGATGGAGCCGGGATGGAGCCGGGATGGAGCCGGGGATGGAGCCGGGATGGAGCCGGGGATGGAGCCGGGGATGGAGCCGGGATGGAGCCGGGATGGAGCCGGGGATGGAGCCGGGATGGAGCCGGGATGGAGCCGGGGATGGAGCCGGGGATGGAGCCGGGATGGAGCCGGGGATGGAGCCGGGATGGAGCCGGGGATGGAGCAGGGATGGAACAGGGATGGAACAGGGATGGAGCCGGGATGGAGCCGGGGATGGAGCAGGGATGGAGCCGGGATGGAGCCGGGATGGAGCCGGGCTCTGCTGACTGCAGTGCTGCAGTCCTCTGACAGCGCCATGAGGCTCCATGTGCTCGGCAAAGTTCAGCCCCGTCCCCCAGAGCTGCCCGGCTCTCTCAGCCCCACCGGGAAGGCGGCCAGGTGCTTTGTCGGGAGGGTTTTGCCTTTCACGAGATCATCTGCTCGAAAATTCCGGCTGTGAACACAGACAGAGCCTTTTCTGCACCTTCTGAGCGAGGCGTTAGCTCTCCCCCCGCAGCGTCCCTCTGCTTTTCCGTGCAAGCTGTGGCCGGGGTTTTTCTAGCAGCAGCAGTTTTGGGGTTTTTTTTTTTTTTTTTTTTTTTTTTTTTTTTTTTTGAGGGTTTCGGTTGTTTTATTTTATTTTATTTTGTCTCTTTGTAGTTTACTATCCGTTTCCTCCGTAGCTGTAATCCCTCCAGGAGGAGCTCAGAGCCTGGATGGCAGCCAGGCACTGTCATGCAGCCCATACAAAGTCTATTTCCCCCCATAACCGTAATTTCTAACAAGGTTTCAAACAATTTATTATTCATTCTGAGCAATGCACCAAGCGTTAGATCAAAGCAGATGGGTGGGAGGAAAAGAGAAGGGGAGAGAGGAAGGAAGAGAAGAACCAAGAGCAAGGATTTGGGATGCCGGGGGGTCTCCTAAACTCTTGCTGAGCGCTCCAGGGCTTCCCCCCGCTCCTCCCGCAGAGCCCCCGGAGCCGGGGAGCGCTCGGTGCCGCAGAGCCCCGGCGAGCGCCGCCTCCCCTCCCGCTGCGACCTTCACAGCAGAGCCCGCCCGGGGACCGGGGGATGGGGCACGGGGGGAAGGACCCTCCCCACCCATCCGCGGCTCCCCCTGTCCGTGCTGACGGAGGAGCTGATCCCAATTCCCGGATCGCGCTCCCGGTTCCCCAGCCCGGCCCCCGGCCCTACCCCGCTCTGCAGCCCCCGGCAGCGCCCGGGGCCGGCGCCGCGCTCCGCTCTGCCGTGGGCGCTGCGGGAGAGAAAAGAGAGGAAAAGAGGGGGAGGAGGGAAAAGGAATGGAAAAAATCGGGGAAAGAAACGGAGGGAAAGAAAACAAGAGAAGAAGAAGGGAAAAAAAACCACAAACAAACAAAAGAAAGGGATGGGAGAAAAGAAAGGGAAGAACAGATAATAAGGGAGGAAGAAAGGAAGGAAAGAATGGAAGGAAGGAAAGAAAGAGGGTGCTGGCCTAGGGAAAGGCGGAGAAGGAGGAAGGGCAAGAGGGAAGGAACACGGGAAAGGGAAGGGGGCAGCAGGAGGAAGAAAGGAGGCAGTGGGGGCAGCGGGGACAAGGGGGCAGCGGGTGGGCGATGGAGAGGAGAAAGGGGAGGAGGGGGCAGCCAGGGCAGCGGGGAAGGGGAAGGGGCAGCGGGGAGGTGCCGGGGGCCGGGCAGGGGCGGCCGGGACGCGGCGAGGGAAGGCAGGGGGAGCCGGGGCGGGGCGCGGGGCGGGCCGGGGGAGCCGCCCCCCGCACACGTGTGCGGGGCCGCCCCGCAGCCGCCCGGCGCGGCTATAAAAGGGGCGGCGGCGGCCCGAGCAGCCCCGCACCGCCGCCCCCCAGCGCCCCACCATGAGCTACACCATGGAGCCCCTGGGCAACCCCTCGTACCGCCGGGTGACCGAGACCCGGGCCACCTACAGCCGCGCCAGCGCGTCCCCGTCCAGCGGCTTCCGCTCGCAGTCGTGGTCGCGGGGCTCGGGCAGCACCGTGTCCTCCTCCTACAAGCGCCCCAACCTGGGCGGCCCGCGGGCCGCCTACGGCTCCACGGTGCTGAGCTCGGCCGAGAGCCTGGACGTGAGCCAGTCCTCGCTGCTCAACGGCGCGGCCGAGCTCAAGCTGAGCCGCTCCAACGAGAAGGAGCAGCTGCAGGGGCTCAACGACCGCTTCGCCGGCTACATCGAGAAGGTGCATTACCTGGAGCAGCAGAACAAGGAGATCGAGGCGGAGCTGGCGGCGCTGCGGCAGAAGCACGCCGGGCGGGCGCAGCTGAGCGACGCCTACGAGCAGGAGCTGCGGGAGCTGCGCGGGGCGCTGGAGCAGGTGAGCCACGAGAAGGCGCAGATCCAGCTGGACTCGGAGCACATCGAGGAGGACATCCAGCGCCTGCGGGAGCGCTTCGAGGATGAGGCGCGGCTGCGCGACGAGACGGAGGCGACGATCCGCGCCCTGCGCAAGGAGATGGAGGAGGCCTCGCTGATGCGCGCAGAGCTGGACAAGAAGGTGCAGTCGCTGCAGGACGAGGTGGCCTTCCTCAGGGGCAACCACGAGGAGGAGGTGGCCGAGCTGCTGGCGCAGCTGCAGGCGTCCCACGCCACCGTGGAGAGGAAGGACTACCTGAAGACAGACCTGACGACGGCGCTGAAGGAGATCCGCGCCCAGCTCGAGTGCCAGTCCGACCACAACATGCACCAGGCCGAGGAGTGGTTCAAGTGCCGCTACGCCAAGCTCACCGAGGCGGCCGAGCAGAACAAGGAGGCGATCCGCTCCGCCAAGGAGGAGATCGCCGAGTACCGCCGGCAGCTCCAGTCCAAGAGCATCGAGCTCGAGTCGGTGCGCGGCACCAAGGAGTCGCTGGAGAGGCAGCTCAGCGACATCGAGGAGCGCCACAATAACGACCTCACCACCTATCAGGTACCGGGGAGGCGGCGCGGGGCTGTCCCGTGCCCGGTGCCGGCTCCGGGGAGGAGGGTGCGGGAGAGGTCCGGTGGGAGGGATGCGGGAGGTGCCCGGTGCCCGCTCTGGGAGGAGGAAACGCGGGAGGTGCCCGCTGTGGTGTGGAGGGATGCGGGAGGTGCCCGGTGCCCGCTCTGGCGTGGAGGGATGCGGGACGTGCCCTGTGCCCGCTCTGGGATGAAGAGATGCGGGACGTGCCCGCCCCGGGATGAAGAGATGCGGGACGTGCCCGCTCTGGCGTGGAGGGATGCGGGAAGCGCCCTGTGCCGGCTCCGCAGCGAGGGATGCGGAAGGCGGGGGGGGACGGCGGTGGGAGCGGGTGGGTCCTGCTCTGATGCCAGCCCTGCCTCCCCGAGCAGCGGGAAGAGTTTCTAAAAGTCCCCTCGGAGAAGTTCTGCCCGCTCTGTCCCCCCGTGCGGCGTCTGTCAGCCTCACAGGGGTTTTCTGCGTCTCCCTTGCAGGACACGATTCACCAGCTGGAAAACGAGCTCAGAGGAACGAAGTGGGAAATGGCTCGTCACTTGCGGGAGTACCAGGACCTCCTCAATGTCAAGATGGCCCTGGACATCGAAATTGCTGCATACAGGTACAGTGGGATCTTTGCCGACACGCCTGGAATATTAATAGCACTGCAGATGCTGCTGGCTCAGGAAGCGCTGCCACAGCTAAGAAAGACCAGCAGGCAGTGAACACGGGTGAAAGGAGAGCTTGGCTAAATCCTTGCAGCCCAGTGAGAGCCCGGAAGGTCATTAGGGACCAGCTAATGAGCGGCAGAGCTGCCAGCGAGCCCCGCGGGCACAGCACAGCGTGACTCAGTGCGGCGGCTCCCGTGCCGCATTCTGTCCTTGGCCGCCCGAGCAGGAGATGCAGCGAAAGACGAGGTTATTTTTAATTCCCGCCCGCTCTGCAGATGCCAGGCATGCAGGGCTTGTCACCAGAGCTCCCTTTTATCGCCTGGGAGAGACAGTGATTTTGCTTGATCATGGTTTGAGGCAGCGAGTGCTGATCTGTCTGTCACAAACACTTTTACTTTTCTTGCTCAACTTTCCTTCAGAGGCATCTGCTCTAATCTCGAGCTCAGCGTTGCTTGCTGTTGCCATCACCTGGCAGGTTTTTTTAGTCTCCTCTGTATCACTTCAGAACTCTCACTGGAGAGCTCCTGATTTTTCTGGGTCACAGAAAAACGCTTGAATAAAAGAAAAGTAAAAGCAACAAAAAAACACCCCCATCTCCAGATCTGTTGAAATTTCTGAGGTTGCTCAGACATACAGACACCTCAGGGGCTGTAGCTGCCTGCTGCCAAAGTCAGCTGAAGCCTCCAGTTCTCATATTCCCACAAAGAGAAGGTGGATGCCCAAATTATTAAATTAGAACACATGCTCTAATCAGCTGTAATTGTCTCAGACACAATATTTGATTTGGGTCTGTTGGCTGTGTCAAGTTCTGTTTGCCTAAGTCATAATGAATCCTATTCAATTAGTTAGTTTGTCCTAATCCCTGCTGATTTACGCCATAATAAAACTTTCTGACAGTAAAGATGAATTTGAACTGATCACTGCAGGTGTCACACGAGCCGTAAGCGAGGTAAAAACTGCTGAATGTGAGTTTTGGAAAAGAGCAGATTCAAGGGAAGCTGGGCTGGGGCTGTGAGCAGTGGATGGCTCTGGTGAGTTCCAGCACATTCCACAGCAAACTGGTTCCGTCCTGCTGGCAGAGGAATAGTGCAGCAGGGAAATGTTGTAGAATCCTGGAATGGTTTGGGATGGAAGACACCTTAAAGCCCATCCCAAAGCAGGGCCACCTTCCACTATGCCAGGCTGCTCCAAGCCCCGTCCAGCCTGGCCTTGGACACTTCCGAGGATGGGACAAACAATTATTCCCATAGCTGTCCCTTATTTTGGTTTTGTAATGCTAATTTTCTTCTTTTTCTCTCCTCCTGATTCCCTTAGGAAGCTGCTGGAGGGTGAGGAGACAAGATTCAGTGCCTTCTCTGGAAGCATTACCGGTCCCATATTCACACACAGACAACCCTCTGTCACAATAGCATCCACCAAAATCCAGAAAACAAAAATTGAACCACCAAAGCTGAAGGTCCAGCACAAGTTTGTAGAAGAAATCATTGAAGAGACGAAGGTGGAGGATGAAAAGTCTGAGATGGAAGATGCCCTGGCAGCCATCGCGGAAGAAATGGCAGCCAAGGCCCAGCAAGAGGAACAGGAGGAAGAAAAAGCAGAAGAAGCTGCAGAGGAAGAAGTTTCTGAGAAGGCTCCTGCAGAACAAGAAGCTGCAGCTGAGGAGGAAGAGAAGGAGGAAGAGGAAGCAGAGGAGGAAGAAGAAGCTGCAAAATCTGATGCCGCAGAAGAAGGCGGCTCTGAAAAAGAAGAAATTGAGGAAAAGGAAGAAGAGGAGGAAGCAGAGGAAGAGGAGGAAAAACCTGAGGCCAAGAGCAAAGCTGAAGAGGTACCAGCAAAGGCAGAGAAGGTCAAAACACCTCCTGTAAAGTCCCCCCCCAAATCTCCCGTAACAGAGCCGGCCAAGGCCGCCCCCAAAGAAAAACCTGCAGAAGCAGCAAAAGAACAGAAGGCGGAGAAAACGGAGAAGGCGGCCAAGGAGGAGGAGAAAGCGGCATCGCCAGAGAAACCGGCCACACCAAAGGTGACCTCCCCGGAGAAGGCTGCCACCCCCGAGAAGGCTGCCACCCCCGAGAAAGCTGCCACCCCCGAGAAGGCTGTGAGCCCCGAGAAGGCTGTGAGCCCCGAGAAAGCCGTGGGCCTGGAGAAGCTGGCGCCGCCGGAGAAGCCGCGCACGCCCGAGAAGCCGGCGAGCCCGGAGAAGGCGCGCACGCCCGAGAAGGCCGTGACGCCCGAGAAGCCCCGGTCCCCGGAGAAGCCTCCCTCCCCAGCCAAGGATGCCAAGGCTGTGGTGGAGGAAACCATCACTGTCACCAAGGTAACGAAAGTTAGCGCCGAGGCCGAGAAGGAGTCCAGGAAAGAGGACATCGCGGTCAATGGGGAGGTGGAGGAGAAGAAGGAGGAGGAATCCAAAGAGAAGGAGGAGGAAGACAAGGGAGTGGTCACCAACGGCCTCGATGTGAGCCCCGTGGATGACAAGGCTGAGAAAATCGTAGTAACCAAAAAAGCAGAGAAAATCACAGGGGAGGGTGGGGACAGTGGCACCACGTTTATCACAAAGTCGGTGACGGTCACGCAGAAGGTGGAGGAGCACGAAGAAAGCTTTGAGGAGAAGTTGGTGTCCACCAAGAAAGTGGAGAAAGTCACTTCACATGCTGTAGTAAAGGAGATTAAAGAGAGCGAATAAAAGCAACCATAGCTAAAATTCAAACCAATTCAAGAGCTTGGGTCGGTGCAAAAGGTTAAGCCATAGACAGCTGCAAAATGCATGTGGGTGACGGCTTCAAAGCAGATCGGGTTCTCTCACGGAGGCTCCAGACACACAGTATTTTACTTTTTCGTGCAATATAGGGAAGGGGGGGGGAATGCATGCAGGCTCAAGATGTACTCCCTCCACAGAGCTTGGGGATCTACAAAAAAATACTGCTACTACTAGTGCATGAGATGAAATGTGCAGAGGAAGCTTCTCTGAATTTCCTGAGCTGTTGGAGGGATGTATCTGAGGAACGAGTTCAGATGTATTATGCAAAGAACCAACTGAGCCAAAACCAAACCGAAAACAGTAATAGAGTATTCATGAGAACCAGAACTCTCCTAGCCTTAAAAAAAAAAAAAAAAAAAAAAAAAAAAGCTACTTATAACTAATTATGTTTACCTCACTGGTGCAATTAGGGTGGACTTTTACTCCTGGGAGAACCTTGTTGACATGCACAGTACGCAACCTTTTGTTGTTTGATGTAAAACAGTCACAGCAGTTCTTGCTCAATAAAGGTCAATATGAAAACATGACTTGTTCTGATGGCTTTTTTTTCCCAATTTAAGCCCTTCCCTAAGCTGGATGCTCTCCTGAATGGGAATGCAGCTGCATGGGTTGATAATTGGTTGAGGATCTTTTCTTTAATGTTCTCATTTGTCTTGGAGTTGGACTTTCATGGTCCTTGGGGGTCCCATCCAGCGCAGGACGTTCTGTGGCTTGGGTGTTGGATATGATGGACAAAATTCCTCTAAAAACAAAAAGGCTGGATTAAGAAAATAACAGCCATATCCCAAATTTTCTAGAGGAAAGAGGAATCCATTGAACACCTCTGCCTGGCCTTGAGGTGCTTAGGAGGGTTGCAATTGCTTTTTTTTTTTAAGAGGGGAAAGAAAGTCTCTAAGCCCTCAGTCCTGCTTGTACCGAACCAAAAATGTTAAAATCTGCAAGTATTGTTGCAATATTGTTGTCCTCCTTACACCCCAACATCCACACACGGAGAGCCAATTTCCAAATAATTCCTTGATTTTCCTGGGGAGAGAGGCTGGCTGTGGCATCTTCTGTGGCACCAGTTTGTCACTTAACTGAGCAAAATCCCATTAAAGGGACTCAGCCAAGCCACCACAAGACCCTCGAAATGGGTTTGGTTCTGATTATTTTACCCCCTCTTGCTTTCATTGTATGGGAACCTCCTCGTTAATTCTCTGGTTCCAATAACCAAAAAGTTCAATCTGCCTCTAAACACAAAACTCTAAAATCAAAAATTAACCCAAGGAGGTTAGTTTATTTTGTTAAGAACAAAGCCAACAGAAAATTGCTGCACATGGAAAAATAGACGGAGACAAATGAAACAAAGGGAAGAGATAAACCCCCAACTCCAATGTGGGAATTGCTTTGTCATTATAAGATTAATATTGTGTGTATTTTCCATTTTAAAAAGAAAATTAAGATTCCAGCTGCTGCCCCACCTCCCATAACTCACAAAGAAATGCAAATAATTTCCACGCCTGCATTCAGGCCATGGACTACCCTGAACTCTGTTGCTGAATTGAGGGTCTGGTTAAAATCTAGAATTTCCATGTGCCTTCGCCCCATCAATAATTGAAGATCAAGGAGTTTTTAATTGAAAGGGTTCAGCATGTTCTTCACTGGAGAAGTGGTGGAGAGCCCACAGCAGATGAGGCTTCCAAATAAACCCATGGATGTTTCTCCTGCTGCTCTCAATAATGGGAATCTGTGCTCGACAGCTTGGCTGCTGAGTGATGCTTAATTAAAGCAGAGTTAACAAATTAAACAGCAGCTTCTCCGTAGTCACGTGTGGGTGTGACACAAAAATAACTTTACCTTTAGGAATAAGGAGTTCAGCACTCCCCTGGTTTTGGTATTGACATCAAATTGTGTCAAAACACAAAGTGCCCAAAGGTTTGTGACCATTGAAGGTGTTTTCCCCTCAGATTTAAACAAAATTTTCAAGAGAGCAACATGATTAAAGCAGAGACCAATATTTGACATGGAATTATGTGGATGTGCTTCCAAATAAGTTCTAGAAGCCACTAAAATGTCCAAAACTGCAAAATCCATCCCTCAGAGTGGGAAGTTGGGAATGTCCAGCACGGAGACGAAAGGCCACCTTGCACGTGGATTCAATGTTGGCATCAGCAGGAGACTGGGGAACATTTAACATGTGCAGGTGGGACCCCAGCAGGGCTGTTCCTCATGTTGGGATTCCTTTGCTCTTCTTTCTCTTCGGTGCTGGTGGGACACAGCTCCAGGGACCCCAAAATCAGGATTTGTGTGGGTTTGTTCCTGTTTGCACTCGGCAATCCAGGATTGCTCCTGGGACTGGGCTAACCCCAGGGTACCTCCATTCCCTGGGTGCTTCTGGTTGGAAAACCCTTGGCATGATCCTCACAACATCCTCATTTCACCCCTTTCCCACCCAAAATATCGCACAGCTTTTAGTTATTACCCCAACTGTATTTTTATTTCCCCTGCTCTAACACTCTGGTTTTTTGCATTTAGTCCATTTCCCACTGCAGATGTTCCCAGCAAATCCTAAGAGGAACAAGCAAGTGGTTAACACATTTCTAAATGTTTATAAAACTGTAAGAACTGATTAATATTTAATGGTGCCAAGAGGTTTTGTCTACTGGCATCTGCAATCAAACAGATTCAAAGGAAAGCACAATTCCCGGGCAGAGAGGCATAAATAGGATGTTATTTGCCTGTTCTGCACCAATTACTCCTCCAGACTGCACAGAAAAAGTGATGGGAATAATTATTTTCAGACAAAGAAGTTCATTAAACAATAGGAAAAAAATATCTATGAAGGGAAAAATAATAATTAAAGGAATTTACAGTGAAGATTTCTGCATATTTTTAAAGGTGGGATATTCAGACCGCTGTGGCTTCAAGAGCTGAGAGCTCTAAACCAGGATCTTTTTCCTGTGCTGGGTTGTGGAGGTGCTACAGTTATCTTTCAGCATCCCAGAACAGAATTCCAGGTGGGAATAAGCCGGGAAGGGTTACAAAACACAAACAGGATGCATTTGCCAGGGAGCTGAGTCAGGCACCAGAATATTCTCCAGCCGTCTGGGTTTGTGCTCTCCCTATACACATTTGGGTTTTTTTTGCTGCTTTTTCAGGATTAAAGTATCCTTAACAAATCTGGGATGGCAGCAAATGATGAACTGTGAATTATTGAGTCATTAGAAAGTGAATTTCTGCAACGTGAGTGTTCTGTACAGGTGAGGGGCGAGGAGGGGTGGGAGGAGTGTGTGTGCACCTTGGGAAAGCATCCAGCACCTCCCTGGGATGAAATCTCAGCCTGGTCCAGACCCAAAGAGCAGGAAAGACCCTCAGGACACTTCTGGCTTCACTCGCAGCTGCAACTCGGCTGAAAGTTTCTCCTGAGCCTCCCTCTGCCAGCTTTTACTGCATTGCGTCAAAGGCAGCGCCTGGATTTTCCAAGGTAAAATTGCCGGCAGCAGGATGCATCCCACAGCTCCGGGAGCCCAGAAACCCAGCCCAGCTGTCCCCTCCAGGCTGGGCAGCAGGGCAGGACTGGGGACCCAGCCCGTGGCTCGCCGCAGAGCCAGCCCTGCTGCAGCTCCTGCCGGGGCTGACTCAGCCCTGCGGAGCTGCAACGCATTAAAAAGGAGCTGCAACGCAATAAAAATAACCGAGGGAGCAGGGATCAGCCTGGGAACGGCAGCAGGAGAGAGGGGAGAGCTGCTGGAGCTCTGCCCGTGCTGCTCGGGCTGCACGGGGGAGCTTTGCTTCCCAAAGAGAAGAGCGATGCAGAGGGCTGATGTGGCAACACGTTTCTCTCCCTCTCAGGAATTTTCATAGAGGTGCACGGAGAGAAATGAAAGAGAAAACAATTTCTATTTCTGCTCCTTGTTTTTCCCATCTGGAATGTGTTTGGAGAATTTTTTACCTGGGGTGAGTGCTTGGTTGGATTCTGGTGAGGATTGTTTGAGCCTGATGGCAAATCCAACCCAATCCAATCCAATCCAATCCAATCCAATCCAATCCAACCCAATCCAATCCAATCCAATCCAATCCAATCCAATCCAATCCAATCCAATCCAATCCAATCCAATCCAACCCAATCCAATCCAATCCAATCCAATCCAACCCAATCCAATCCAATCCAATCCAATCCAATCCAATCCAATCCAATCCAACCCAATCCAATCCAATCCAATCCAATCCAATCCAACCCAATCCAATCCAATCCAATCCAATCCAATCCAATCCAATCCAATCTAATCCAATCCAACCCAACTCAACTCAACCCAATCCAACCCAACCCACCTGGGGCTGGACTCTCAGAGAGGGTCACGAGTTGTATCTTCTCAATGGGAAGAAATGATGATGTCTGACTCAATTCAGAAGGCTGAATGATTTCTTTATTGTAACTATGCTAAAATACATTAATATACTATAGAAAAGGAGGATACTAAAACTACATACGACTTTCTCTGACTCTATCTAACTCTAACACAACTCGTGACCCTCTCTCAAGAAACCAGGCACAGGTGGGTTGGATTGGATTGGATTGGATTGGATTGGATTGGATTGGATTGGATTGGATTGGGTTGGGTTGGATTGGGTTGGGTTGGATTGGATTGGATTGGATTGGATTGGATTGGATTGGATTGGGTTGGATTGGATTGGATTGGATTGGATTGGCCATCAGGCTCAATCCTCACCAGAATCCAACCAAGCCATCACCCCAGGGAAACAATTCTCCAAACACATTCCACGTGGGAAAAACAAGGAGCAGAAACAGAAATTGTTTTCTCTTTCATTTCTCTGTGCACCTCTATGAACATCCTGAGAGGGAGAGAAACGTGCCTGCCGCACAGGAGCAGCCCCTCTCTCCCAGCTGAGTGCCAGGAGCACTTGGGGAGTTTCCCAAAGCTGCTCTCATTTCCCAGAAGCTGCTCTCATTTCTCAGAACCAGCTCTCACTCCTTATCTCCCAGCAGCAGCCCCAACAGTGCTGGGGGAGCTGGAGCTGTCACACCCCGCAGGAGCAGCTCCCCTCCATCCCCCCACTGCTTTAAAAGCTCTCTGGAAAGAGCTCTGCAAGTCCCCCCAGCTCTCCTCACCCCTGTCCTGGAGAGGAAAAAGTAAAATCTGCATTGTAGCAATAGTTCTGCATAAACACAGGGAGAAAAATCGCCATTAAAAGCAGGGGGGAAATGGAAAATGAAATATTTAAGAGGTGTTGTTGAAGAAAGTGAAGATTATTTTACTTCTGGTTCTCAAAAGCATCAAACTCATAAGAAAGTAGGGAAAAAAAAAGATTGGAAATTATAGTGGAACTCTGAGTTACTGGAATTACTGCTTTGCTGAATGGTTTGACCAAGCTTCTTCTTCTTTCTCTTGCTGCTTTTCTTGGGAATGTGGAATAATAATTGTAAGTGCTTACTTCATTCATCATCATCTTTTTTGTCACCCTTTAAACCCTCCTAAAAAAGTGTATATAAAAAAGAGATTTCTTTTCTCTGTGTACAAAGCTGTTGAGGAGAACCAATGCAAATCAAACTGATGCCCCATCACCAGTGCATAAAATCTAGTTACCCCAAAATCCTGTGCAAAAACTCATCCAGACAAATCTTCCTGTAAAGTCTAGTGCAGCCATTAATGCCTACTTTAACTCAAATTTCCATGGGTTTCATTTATTTAAATTGGTTTAATTTGCAGCATTATGAGGTTTAATTTTCTGTGTCAGCTTTAGGTAATTGAACATCGACAGGCCCAGAGCACAGGACATGGCTTGTGGAATTGTGCTGCTGTTGAGATGCTCTTTCCTTGTGCCTTTTTTTAGCTCAGTCAAAACTTTAATAGGCCCTGGGAAGTTCTCAGAAGAAAATGTGGCTCTTCAGCCCTGACAGGATTGAGCTCAGACAGCACCTGGGGGAGAGAGGCAGCTCCTTCCCCTGCAGCATCCATCCTTCTGACTGCTCCTCGTGCCTTGATTGTAATGTTATTTTTGAAGTCTTTTCTCCAAGTTTCACTTACTCCTCTGCTCACTGATCCCACAGACACTGAACAATCTCCTGCCACAATTTAACAGCCACATTTGCTTTTTCCCCTGTGTTGATTTGATAAAATTCCCATTTTTCAGAAGGGAGCTCCTGCTTGTTGCACCCTCAGCCAGTGAGACCCATCCCAGAAACCACCACATCCCAGGGCATTTTTATAAAATGTGTGAAATTTTACACCCCCAACAGATTCTTCCCACTTCTCATTCACAAGATGAATGGGATAAACCCCTTTACCAAACTTTTGAGGGCATCAGTGACACAGGACATGCACGAGGAATCCGTGTAAGCATTTCTGAACTTTATTGGCTGCTTTATTGCACGTACTTAATGAAGCCTCCATCACTTCCCCCACCCACCGTTTCCAGAATTATTTTAAATGCAAGTTAAAGGTAACCTTTCATTCCCACCACTTTTTTCCCCCCCCATTTGAAATGTTAAGGTTCTGGGTCACCCAGGAAGGACAGAAGCCCTGAACTCATACGTGGAACCATGCGGCACTCGGGGAGCAAGCCTTGGGTGCTCTGCAAGCAAACTCAGACTCTGCACAGGGAGAAACATCATAATCATGAACTGGAACCTCAGTGATCACTGAATTAAATAGGTGAGACTGCAGCTGGAGCTCAGTCACTCGTTGGTTCTGATGGAAAGCTGCCCCCAGGTCAAGCCTTCTTCTTGCCTTCACTCTCTTCCTTTCCTGCTGCTTCTTTCTCCTCCTTCTCCTCCTCAGCAGCTTCCTCAGCAGCTTCCTGGGACTCCTCCCCTTCTTCTGCTGCTCCTTCTTCCCCTTCTCCTTCCTCTTCCTCACCCTCTTTGGCTTCTTCTGATTCCTCCTTAGCACCTTTGAAGGACAGAAAGGTATTTCACATCCAGGTACAATTCCTGCTGCCAGTTCCATGGGAATCCCCTTCAACCCCCCACACCTTTTGGCAGCCAGGACAGCAAAACTGCACCAGCAGTTTCTCCTGGATTTCAGGGGCAGTGAAACACTTCATAAAAACAAATCACGGCCTTGAAAAATATCAGCTCTGGACTCAGTGCTTAAAGCCTTATCCAAAGACTTGAATTATCTTTCACTGCTCTCCAATTGACTCTTTAATTCTAGTGAAATTACAGCTAATTAAACTTTACAGTAACGAACCCCTCATAATTCAATGGCCACCGATGCCTGGCAGAGGAGTGATGTTGCCATGCATGAATTCATAATTCCAGCCTCACACATCAGCTGAAGCTCCCATTATCTCGGGCTGCTCTCTGGGAATTCATATTTAGCTCAGGATGGCCTTGGTCCTTCTTTTTGAGGATGCCTGCAACACCTGAACATTATCACTGGGGGTTTTGGAAACCTAAAATCCGCCTGATTTGAACCATCAACCTTATCTTCCATTCAATATTCAGACTTTCATGGTGAATTCCATGTGCTTAACCCCACCATCCTTTGGCTCATAGGAGTAAAAAGGGAAAGAATTTCAATCATTAGATTTTATCATTGGGATTTCTGGAGTTTATAGGATAAAAAATAGGGTTTATAGGGATACCATAGGAGCAGGGTGCAGCATGAATAAAAGGGATTTACAAGTAACTCGAAGTACCTTCCTCCTCTTCTTCAGCCTCTTCTCCTGCTTCTTCCTCTCCTTCCTCCTTCTCCTCCTCCTCACCCTCTTCTGCAGGAGCTGCCTTGGCTTCTCCTGCTTTAGCAGCCTCGATGGTTTCCTCGATTTCAATCTGCTCCTCCTGCACGTGGCTGGAGTAGTAGGTGGGGAAGGAGCGGGTGGTCAGCAGGTAGGAGCTGGCCTGGAGGCCACTGAAGGCCGACCTGCCAAAGGTGGGGCCACTCTGGCTGTACCCACTGGTGATGCTGCCCACGCTGGTGAAGCTCAGCCGGGTCTCCTCCCCTTCCAGCAGTTTCCTAGCAGGGAGAAATAAAAGGCAGGGGGAATGAGTTTTGTGCTGCAAGCAGGACTCGGCATCTCTGAGATGGGTCTCACTGGCTGAGGGTGCAACAAGCAGGAGCTCCCTTCTGAAAATTGGGAATTTTATCAAATCAACATCAAATGTGGCCGTTAAATTGTGGCAGGAGGTTGTTTGGTGTCTGTGGGATCAGTGAGGAGAGGAGTAGGTAAAACTTGGAGAAAAGACTATCTTCAAAAGCCCTGCAGGCTGCACATGTGGTTATTCATGAAGGGCTAGCTTTGCTCCATGTGCCAGTGCTACTCTATATTTTCTTGGAATAATTTCTTCAGACGTGCCCATTCCGGGCAAATCAATACCTTTCCTTGTGGGAAGGAACAGGAAAACCTCTCTAGAAGGGAAACCTCTCTGGCAAGGGAAACTCGAGGTGTATTTTGCCACCCTGCAGCTCGCACAGACCAATTTGCTGCCGAGCTGTCAGACAAGGCTTGGAGCTGCTCTCTCAGTATTCCCCCTTGTGGCTTCCACAGAAATGCTGTTCCAGTATTGAAATCTCTCAGTATCCGAGACAAAATATCACAGTTATTCAGCAGCAATTCTACTGGAAAATATTTAATTTGTAGATTTACTAGTTAGGAAAAAAAAAAAACCCTGCTCTTAGGGCATTTGAGGGATTTCCCATTTTGAGAATGAGCCGTTGGTATTGAAGAATTCCATTGACACAAAACCTCTCCCCCAAGTACAGAAGAGGTACTTTTATCTGTAAGGATGGAGAACTGAGATCATTTATTGCCAAGCTAAAAATTCTGTGTGCACATAGAGAGGAACTGATTAAACTGCCCCAGACCTATGAAAATTTCTGCTGGGGCGATGAAAAATAACCTGAATTCTCCTGAAGAGAATGGGAAGTGCTCTGAGTTCTGGCTCATTAAAACATCCCCCACCATACCTATAAGCTGCAATTTCGATGTCCAGGGCCATTTTCACATTGAGCAGGTCCTGATATTCCTTCAAGTACCGAGCCATCTCACTCTTTGTGGTTCTCAGCTCATTCTCCAATTTGTTGATTGTATCCTGTTGGATGGAACAACATTGACAGCATAAAATTCTGTTCTCAAGCCTAGCAATAATCACAGGGAATTTCTCCAATCCTTTTAATTTAATCTTGCTCTAGCAGGCAGAAACTGCACAGCTCCCACTCTCAGCCAAACAGCATCATTTAACACCTTCTTGGTAGGTTTTCTACCCCACATTATTCCAGTTCTATTTAACACAAAAAGCCAAATTTTCTGGTACCCAAGTGCTAAAGCACAGTGAAATCTGTATTTTGTTTCATTTTGATTTTGACCTTTATGTACTTTTTTTAAATTTTAGCTTAGGGATATCCATTGTTAATTCTTGCGGGTCCCTTCCAACTCGGGATATTCTGGGATTCCATGATTTTCTGGTATAGTTCTGGCTGCATCAGTACATGGACACATGGATATTGAGCTTTATCAGGGGCATTTTGCATTCTGATTTTATAACAGCTCACACTTTAGATAAGCAGTACCAGAACTAATGTCTGGGATGATTTTGATAATTCAGATCCCGATTTGGGTCTGTATTTCCACACCACATCCTCCTTTATAGCTCTGTGGCATTCTGCACTGGGATTTCAGGATGCCTTATCTGCAGAGATGCCCCCGACAACGCCCCCAAACCCGATCCCCTCATCTGTGAGGCTCTGCAGCCACGACTCCCCTCACCAGCAAACCCTGACCCCCCTCACCTGCAAAACCCTTCAAACCCCGACATCTCCTCACCTGCAGATCCCTCCAAAGCCCAACATTCATCCCTTCACCTGCAGAGCCCAGCAAACCCTGACCCCCCTCACCTGCGGAATTCTTCAAACCCCAACATCCACCCCTTCACCGCCAGAATCCTTCACACCCCAATGTCCATTCCTTCATCTGCGGAGCCCAGAAAACCTTGGAACCCCTCACCTGCAGAACCCAGAAAACCTTGAAACCCCTCACCTGCAGAACCCAGAAAACCTTGGAACCCCTCACCTGCAGAACCCTGTAAAACCTGAGCCCTGTCCCATGCAGAGCCCTGCAAACCCCATCACCCCCTCCCCTGCAGAGCCTTTCAAACCCCATCACCCTCGCATCTTCAGAACCCTTCAAACCCCATCATCCCCTCACCTGCAGAGTCCTGCAAACCCCATCGTCCTTGCATCTTCAGAACCCTTCAAACCCCAACTTCTCCTGACCTGCAGAGCCTTTCAAACTCCATCATCCCCTCGCTTGCAGAGCCCTCCAAACCTCATCACCCTCGCACCTTCAGAACCTTTCAAACCCCATCATCCCCTTGCCTGCAGAGCCTTTCAAACCCCATTATCCCCTCACCTGCAGAGCCTTCCAAACCACATCATCCCCTCACCTTCAGAACCTTTCAAACCCCATCATCCCCTCACCTGCAGAGCCTTCCAAACCCCATCATCCCCTCACCTGCAGAGCCTTCCAAACCCCATCACCCTCACAACCTTTCAAACCCCAGCTTCTCCTGACCTGCCGAGCCCTGCACACCCCCTCATCCCCTCCCCTGATGGACCCCGACCCTCGTCCCCTGAGGGACCATCCCAGCCCACGCCCCCTCACCTGCAGCGCGGAGATATCCGCGCTCTGCTTCTCCTCCAGCTCCTGCAGCTGCTTCTCCAGCGCCTCGTTCATGCCGCGGGTGGCCTCGATCTCCAGCGTCTTGGCTTTGAGCAGGCGGCGGCTCTCGGACACCTCGTCCTTGGCGGCTCGCACGGCGTCCGTGTTCTTGGCGGCGCTCTCGCTGAGCACGGTGAAGCGGCTGCGGAACCACTCCTCGGCGTTCTGCATGTTGCGCGCCGCCAGCTTCTCGTACTGCGCGCGGATGTCGCGCAGCGCGGCCGACAGGTCGGGCTTGGCCGACACGTCCATCTCCACGGACAGGTGAGCGTACTGGATCTGCGCCTGCAGCTCGGCCAGCTCCTCCTCGTGCACCTTCTTGAGGAAGGCCAGCTCGTCCAGCAGGCTGTCCACCCGCTTCTCCAGCTCCGCCCGCGCCAGCGCCGCCTCGTCCGCGCCCTTGCGCACCTCCAGCAGCCGCGCCTCCGCATCCTCGCGGCTCAGCACCTCCTCCTCGTAGCGCGCCTGCAGCCCGCGCAGCGTCTCCTCCAGGCTCTCCCGCTCGCCCTGCAGCGCCTGCTTCTCGCTCGTCGCCTCCTCCGCGGCCAAGCGCAGCTCGCGGATCTCCTGCTCGTAGAGGGCGCGGAAGCGGGAGGGCTCGGCGTGCTTCTGCCGCAGCACCAGCAGCTCGGCCTCCAGCACCTTGTTCTGCTGCTCCAGCTCGTGGACGCGCTCGATGAAGCAGGCGAAGCGGTCGTTGAGGTCCTGCAGCTGCGCTCGCTCCTGGCTGCGGATGGACTTGAGGTCGTTGCTGATGGCGGCCACCTGGCTCAGGTCCAGGCTGTCCACCGAGTGCAGCAGCGAGCCCGAGGCGCTGGAGGCGGCGTAGCTGCGGCGCACGGACACGGAGGACACGGGCGCGGACAGGCTGGAGTACGCAGAGCGCGCCGAGCCGAAGCCGCCGCCGCTGCGCACCGACACATGGATGCGCGGGCTGTCCGCGTAGCGCCGCTTGTAGGACGGGAAGAACGGGTCGTAGCCGTACGAGCTCATGGCTGCGGGGGCTCCGGAGACGGCTCTGCGGCGGGCACCGCCCGCACCCCGATATTTATGCGCGGGGAGGGCGGGCGGTGCGGCCGCCGGGCGGGGACGGGGCGGAGCGCGGAGACACCGCGGCGGGGAGGCGACGCCCGGAGCGGTCCAGGCACCGCCGCCGGGAGGGGATGCCCGGAGTGATGCAGGCATTCATTCCCTCACTGCTCTGATGGCCTCAGCGGCACGGGCAGGACCTCGCCCCAGTGATGCCCGGGCAGCTCCGAGCATCGCGGCAGGGAAGGGATGCGCGGGCAGCTCCGGGCATCGCGGCAGGGAAGGGATGCGCGGGCAGCTCCGAGCATCGCGGCAGGGAAGGGATGCCCGGACAGCTCCGAGCATCGCGGCAGGGAAGGGATGCCCGGACAGCTCTGGCCATGACGGCAGGGAAGGGATGCCCGGGCAGCTCAAGGCATCGCGGCAGGGAAGGGATGCCCGGACAGCTCTGGCCATCACGGCAGGGAAGGGATGCCCGGACAGCTCCGGGCATCGCGGCAGGGAAGGGATGCCCGGACAGCTCTGGCCATCACGGGAGGGAAGGGATGCCCGGACAGCTCTGGCCATCACGGGAGGGAATGGATGCCTGGACAGCTCCGAGCATCCCCGCGGGCGCGGGGAGCCGGGACCGGCCTACTCCGGAGCAGCCTGGGCTCGGCCCCACCTCATCCTCTCAGCCCTGTCTCAGCCCTCCTTGGGCACAGCCTGGGCCCTCCCGGGGCATCTCCCGGCCCCCCTTCGGGGCCACCTCTGGCCCTTTCAGATCCAGCTCCCCTCAGGTCTATCTGCACCCCGCAGCCTGCCAAGGCTGTGTTTAACACCCCGGCTCTGCTTCTCCACAGCTGCCCTGGCAGAAGCTTCGGGAATGTGCTGCAAGCTCCAGCACATTCATTGTGGCTGAGGTTGCCTCGGTGAGGCTGAGGGACACCCAACCCTGGCTGCAACTCAGAACCTCCAGATGTGTAAATAGTATATTTTTTTTCCCCTTCAGTTTGCAGTTAGCACAAGCATGAGTGCTCTTTGAGCCCCTGCATCTTCCCCATGTCCATTGTTACAAGTGGTCCCTAATAACCAGGGATTATAGCATCATGGAATCGTGGAGTTCTTTGGGGTGGGAGGCACCTTAAAGCCCATCCAGTCCCACCCTGCCATGGGCAGGAACCCTCCCACTGTCCCAGGCTGCTCCCAGCCCCATCCAACCTGGCCTTGGGCACTTCAGGGGAAACCCAGCAGAGTTATTTGTCCTTTCATTGCATGAAAGCAGCAGCAGAAACAGGGCAGTTCTCAGTCCTGGCTGATACCTGGTTCCTTGAGGTGCCCTGGAGCCGAGTCTGTCTGAGACATGGATCACAAGGACAGGATATTTATCCTTGTCTAATCTGGCTAATACAGAGATTAAATTGGACAGCTGCATTGCAGCTACCTCTGGGCCAGGCTATTACCACTGCTTGATTAAAGCAAAGCAGTATTTATGTAGTAAGGATTGATCAGAGGGAAATTAGAGATGTATTGAGCACAGGCTGCATGGGAGGCTCAAAAAGACAATGAGAATTCACCTCTTGGAGTCAGAAGGGCAAATATATCACAAAACAGCCTCTTCAAGGGTTTCTCAAGGAAGGAATAAAAGTCAGTAAAGATTGGGGGACATTTATTAGATACCACAAAAATGCTGAGGTGCTTCCCAAAGAAAAGGGAAGGACTTAGTAATGTGTATGAATTAATGTGCCTGTCAGTAATTGTGGTAATTGGCTATTTCTGGCACAAAGAAATGTTTATTTAATACCAGCCTTTAGGAAAGGTAGAGCAGGGTGGATTTAGTGTATTTCCTGCTATTTTCCAGAGACCTCACACAGAGCGTCACCTGTTGTGTGACAGCTTCTCCATAAGTTTCAGGGTATTTAAACACAAGGATCATTGATCTGTGAAGGGCAACGGCCCCTCAGAGGTACAGAGCTGCAGTCCCTGCTCATCAGAGCTCATTCTGCATGGAATGAACTGTACCAAGAGCTCATCAAGGCTTAAGTGCCACTTCTATCCCAGCAGAGCTGGTGGGAGACTTCATTCTGCAAATCTGCAGAGTCCTCCTGGCAATAATGCAGCTGCTCTCAGCAGCCAGCCCTGCAAGCCCGGCTTCTTTCTGCCTCGATTTTTATTCAACATTTGTTTTTTAAATTCGAGTTGTGGCTGCATTCATGCATGTCAGAGCAGCCATTCATTATTCAGAATATGAAAAGGAGAGCAGCATAGGTAGAGTCTTCTGTGCTAATCTATTTTATCTTTAGCAGAGATTGGGTTTGAAAGGGGAAGAAATGAGGAATAGAGACACTGCAGAGAGGAAGATTCCCAGCTTGTTGGTCAGGATCTCAGGGAGCTGATATCTTCTGGAATACTCAGCCCCTGCAAACTGAAATACCTTGTTTCATGCCAATGAATTTATGCTAATCTGCCCTACAGCAACCTGAGCACAAGATTTAATTATTAATGCTATCATTTCTTATGCCATGTATTAATAAAGGAATGTACCTCAGCTTGTAAAAACCACTGTGCTTCAGATCCCAGCAAAGCAAGCCTTGTAATTGTGTAATTGTAGGCTGTTAATATCCCTTCTCGCATTTTTTTTGGAGTGGAAAATCCTTTGCTGTGTTCCAGGAGCATGGGGAGGAAGATGGGTGTCAGCAGACAGCCCTGCAGTGTGGAACCTCCGTGGGACTCAGGGTGGGGATGGAGCTTTGGCACTCCAAGGAGCAGAAATCCACTCCTGAAGGCATCCTGCTCTCCAACCTTGTATTTCCAGGCACAGGGGAGTGCTGCCAGATTCCACCACTCCCTTTGTGTCCTTTTTGTTGCTTTCTGCCTTAATGCAGAGCATGAGCAAGCCCCTGGATGTGTGTTAGAAAAATCAATATTGTGAGCAGAGGAAGGGCATAAAGCAGGCCAGGATGGAGTGGCCTGTGCCACTTGTCTCATCTGAGACACCAGGAGCCACAGCAGGAGCTGGGTTTAAGCCAGCCCTGACTTTAGCCCCCACTTAAGGCCCCCGGATGATCTCAGTTGAGCTGAGCTTTGTTGTGCCCTAAAAAGCTGCTCTGGGAACCAATCTGAGCAGCAGCTCAGCACTGTCCCCCTTTGCCTCTGGACGTGAAGCTGCTCCCTCACCACTTGTGAGTCTCCCCAGGTCATCAACCCTTCGGGCAGAGAATCCCAAACCCAGCTTCACCTCTTGAAAACATTCCCTGGGTGTCCCAAATAATGCAGATTATTCTGAGGGATGATGCAGAAATGACAAAGCAGCTGTGCCCCATCCCTGGAAGTATCCAAGGCCAGGCTGGAGCAGCTTGGGACAGTCCCTGTGCCTTGGGAGCTGTCCCTGCCCATGGCAGGGGTGGCACTGGGTGAATTTTGAGGTCCCTCCCAACCCAAACCATTCCATGATTTCAAATCCCACTGCTGCCCGAGGAAAAGCAGCAACTCCGTGGCAAAATATTTCTGTTCATTCCTTTTCCTCTGCTGCATCCATAAATAACACATCCCCACCTGCAAGTGGCATTTCCTCAAGGAAAAGCTCAGACCTGAGCCCTGTGCTGAGCGCCAGGAAATTACCTGAATGTCCCCAGTGAACTCTGTGGGGATTTGCCTTTTTATCCCTTTTTAATCAAAGAATTTCATGTTAGAAACTGCAACAGGGACATTTCAGTCTTCATTGTCTGCTGCTGCTTTTATTGCAGAAGCACAGAAGGAGCTGTGCCTGCTTACTTGGGATTTACACAGAAATCAAGCAGTCCTGAGTAAAAAAACAAAAGCAAAAACATTGGTTTTCCTTTAAAAAAAAATATTTCAACCTCATAAAAGCCCAGCTCTGAGGGAGTGGGGAATCAGACACTCCCACAGCTAAAAATGTTCAATAGCTCTGATGTCAGGTCTTATGTATTTATCTAAAATTATATCAAAGTGTCTGCATGAGTTGAATTAAAAAGGCGAAAGAAAATGCTCTGATCTATTTTGATGAAATGAAACAAAATCTCACATTTTAGGAATTCCTTTTCCTGTATTCCAAGTAGTCCTTTTAATATGAGGCAACACTCACAGGAATTTCCAACCCAAAGCAGAATTTTGTCTGCAAGGACTGAACTACAGCCTCTGGGAGACTCAGAAGAAATGCAAATAAGTGTTTAATTTATCTCCTTTGAACCAGACTTTGCTTTGTTGGTGCCAGATATAGCAAGTGCCTGGGCAGCTTGCATTATTTTATTATTATTTACACCAATTTCTGCACACAGTAGCAGCAAATTGCTCACTTTGAGTTTGTTCTCTCTCTTGATTACAGGAGCTGGAGTAAGCAAGCAGCCAGTTCTTTCATCTGAGTTCTATCAGGGAACGCTTAATTAGAAGATTCATTAATTAGCTTTGTTTACTTGTTGGATCAGGCCTCCAAACTAGACCACAACGTCTGATGGCAGATCCCAAGGCTGGTTCTTATCTCACACAATCAATTAAATTGATGTTCTGCTTTTGGTTCCAGCAATTAAACATCAGCTGAGAGGGGTTTTGGCCAGATCCTGGAGTGGTTTGGGTGCAAGGGACCTTAAAAAACATTTTTATTCCATGTCCTGCCATGGGCCCCTTCCTGCAGGCCGAGCTGCTCCAGCCTGGCCTTGGGCACGTCCAGGGATGGGGCAGCTTCTCCAGACAAATAAAACTCCTGAAAATAAACCCCTCCCAGCCCATTTGGAAGGAGACAATTTATTAATTTGCAGTCTGGTTGCTTTAATTGCATTTCTGCCCGTGTGAGGAGCAAGGGTTGGACCCAAGGGCACAGCAGGAGCTGGGTTCAAGCCAGCCCTGACTTTAGCCCCCACTTAAGGCCACCGGATGATCTCAGTTGAGCTGAGCTTTGTTGTGCCCTAAAAAGCTGCTCTGGGAACCAGCTCCATCCCTGCTGCAAAGATATAAATGGTCTTTAAAAACAATTCTCTTTTTGGGGTGTTGGTCGAGGGCTGGGTGCTGAAGGAACATGTGCTTGAGCGAGCGCAGCTGGTTCAACAGGAGAAATTTAACATCCCTCATATTTTGGGACTTGGATCCTCATAGCAGCAGCAATATCCAGAATGAAGCAGTGGAATATTTCCCTATTTCCCCGTTTTTGCTGTGCCAGCTTAAGTAAATCCTGTTGGTGACAGGGTGAAGAGCGAAAACTGCATTTACAACACAGCTGAGAGCACAGGAAGGCTCATAATGAAGCCAGGCATTCTATTTCCTTCCCAAAAAAGTCCAGTATGAATGAAAATAAACATAAAACATGAGTCCAAAAGAGCATTTATTTGTGGGCTGCATGGACAATTAAAAAACAGAGAGATTTTAGAGTCGTGGTTTTATCTGCAGAGAGGTGAAGCAGAGAATTCCAGGATGTTCTTTGGTCACAGAAAGGGGATGAGCAGCTCAGAAATACTTTCCCTGTAATTCAGTTATTTCAATCTTTGGGATATTTTTTCCCCTTGCTGCAGAGGCAGCAATAAAATCCACGTAGGGTGTTCACAAAGGCACCCTGGAGTGAGTGAATAATACCCCCACACTCACAAGTGAAAAGCAATTATTGGGAAGATGTAAAAATCTCTTTTATTCCTCAGTCTGGCACGAGCTGCTGCCCATAAAACACAGATTGCAGGGAGAAATAAAGCTGGGAGAGCTCTGCTGCAGTGAGGTGCCTCAAGGCAGAGGAATGTGCTCAGCTCTGCAGTCTGTGGATAAAAATCCCTGAATTCTGCAGCTCCCCTCCCAGCCCAGCCCTCCCTGTAGGCTGCTCGCTCCTGGCGCTGTCCTTAGGGATGGGATTTCTGTGGGATGGAATAGGAATCGCCTCCGTCACTCGGGTTTATTTTAATTATCATCCCTTAATGGAAAGGTTTGCAGAGGTCTGCAAATACTCCTCTCCATTTCAGCTGTTTCATCCCTGGCACTTCTCCTCCTGGAGAGAAAAGGGCTTTGCACCACTCTGAGGCAGAGATTAAATTATAAATTACCCAGCCTGGATGAGAGGTTCTCCCAGCGGAGGTTACTGGGAGAATCAAGGTTTTTATTGGCACTACTGCTAAGTGAGGATAAGGAGTTGCTGGTCTTAATTTTTATTACAATTTTTGGAGAGAAATATTATTGTATATTTTTCTCTGTGCAATTTTTTTGACAAATACTTCACTTCCATTTAAACTGCATCTGGATATTTCTTTTTTTTTTTTTCCCTTTAAAATCTCTGTCTCTTAGTTCTTTCTATAACCCTTAATAAAACCTTAAATGGTAAAAACTTGAGTATTAAAACTTCTGTTTCAGACATTTTATTTAGATCCTTTAATCACATTCACATGAATAAATCTTTACCAATTCTTTTCAAATGGCTTGATCTTCATAATCATATTTTTCTGGTTTGTTAAATATACAATCATTATTCTTCCCACAATCTTTCCCTCTGTCCAATCCCATTCCCAGGGTGTTTCCTCTGGGCTTAATTGATGCCAAAAGGAGTTCAGAGCCTGTTTTTTCTGGACAACACCTGCTGCTCCTGCTGATTTATTGATTTGGGAGTGTGGCAGGGCCCTTCCCATGTATCCAAGCACACAAGTGGCACAACCTGGGCTGCTCCTGTCACTAAAATCACCTTTAATTTTGGGAACACCTGAATGTTTGTTTTAAGACCACAAAGCTGGGTGGAGGCTGTGGGTCTGCAGATTTGGCTGCAGAAGGAGGAGGTGTTTTGGCAGGTCCTGCACAGCCAGGAGCGAGCAGAGGCCCAGCCACAGGCAGGTGCAGGAGAATTTTGGGGCTCTTTCCTCCAGGTGTGTGTGTGGAAGAGCTGGGGGTGAACCGAGGGGAAGGGAGGAGTTATTCCTGACAGAAATGCAGCTGCTGAATAAAACAGGAGGCTCAGAGGAGGGGTAAAAAACCCAACTAAAAACCTCCTGCAGATTTCATTCGGGCTGGGCAAGAGTGTCCAAATCCGGAGCTGCTATCCCTCTCTTCTGACCCAAATCACCCCTGGGGAGCTCCTCACCCCTGGAGCTGCCTGCATGGAGATGCTGGAGGGGAAGGGTGCAGCAAGGGTTAATCCTGGTGTAGGGAGCGCTGGGCTCCAGGAGGGTTTGGATGGATGGAGACGAGAGAGCTCTGGAGGCTGCTCCTAGGATATCAGGTTTATTAGGGATGGAGAAAGGTCCTGCTTGGAGCTGCCGGATGGGGATGGGGAAGGGAGAGACAAGAGGATGCTCCAGGAGAGGGTGGGAGTTCCAAGAGAGCCGGGATTCCAAGAGAGAGGAGTTCCAAGAGAGGGGAAGAAGAAGAAGAGGAGGAGTTCCAAAGGAGGGGAAGATCCAAGAGAACATCTGGCCCCTCGGACACCCCTTATCAGGTGGTTCAAGGTGGGCTGGAACAAGACTTGGGCCAATGGGGTCACAGACACCTGATGCTTCAGGGGAGGGTTACAGGTGGGGGATGAACATTTTGGGGGTTGAGATGGAACAGTCCATTTGACTTTTGGACCTACCTGTAGCTAAGGGTATTGTCCAGGCAGTAGGGGGGATCGTTTTCATCCTGGCTGTACTATTGCGAATCTTTTGCCAGGCAATTATATTTATCCATCCTTTCCAACATCCTGGATTTGCAGGTCCCAGTGGAAAAACGTCGGGAATTTGGGGCTCCTTCTGGGAATTCTCCCCCAGGCAGGGGAATAAGGGAGGGCAGAGGGAGCAGAAACTCCTGCAGGAGGTGCAGGCTGGCAGGAGAGCACCAGAGGCAGCTGCAGCCCCAGGGCAAACCCGGAGCGTCTCCGCATCCTTAGGGAGGGATGGGATGTGGGAGAGAGGGACTTGGCCTTCTCCAGCGGCAAAGGAGGGGCAGCTCTCTGTTACATGACACTCAGGACATGCTGTTTCCCCATTCCCCGGGACCCCTGTGATGGATCAGAGAACCCTGGACCCCTCCTTCCTGCCCTGACAGGGCTGGTGGAGAGCCAAGGAGCCTCCCTGTCCAAAGCCTGGATAAACCCCTGACATTTCCTGTTCGTCCTCTTTTGCCCCGCTCTCCCCTTGGACACCACAGAATAAAGAGAGCTGGACAACCTACATCGAGGTGAGAACCTCTTTTGGAGATCTTTGCCATCTCCTGATATTCCTCCGCTCAAAGCCTCGGATCTCTGGGCTGGCTTGATAATTTAGGGGTTGAGAGGGGGGGAAATATCAGCTCCTGCAGGAGCCCTTGGCAGTGCCCTCTGCTTTTTGCAGACGCGGTGGTGGGACACAGGGATTTGTGGATGCTCTGAGGAAGAGGAGGAGGGGCTGTGTGAGCCCTGCTGTCCGGAGGAGCCCAGGGAGAGCAGCATTCCCTCCACCTGCCTGCTCCCTCCTCCTCTGCAAAGCTGCTGCTGCTTCTGCAGCAGGTCCAGCTCCTGGCAAAAGTTCAACACTGCACCAGAGGAGGAGAATCCCGCAGAAAGGAGGAGCTCTGCTGCTCCAGGCCACCTTTGGCCAGCAGCAGAACTGCTGCAAGGAGCCCTTTTCAATTTTCCAGCAGCAATTCCTGCTGCACCCCAACTTTCTGAGGGTTAAACAGGCTTTTAGCACCTCCAGGCAGCACCCTGAGAGCTGCACTTTGTGTTTTATGCCACATAAAACTCACCCCAACGAGCCAAAAATGCTGCAGTAGAGGATTAGGATGTCCATGGGAGCAGAACAGTTTTGTCCCAGGAAAGGTAAAAAAAAAAAAAAAAATTACCTTTTTAATGAGTCCAGGTAAAATTGGATAGGTGGGGAAAGGTCAATTTACACCCCAAACAAGTCAGGAGGAAGGTGTCAAATAAGGAATAGAGAGGTAGGATGGGAACAGAGAGAAAACCCCCGGGTTTGTAGCAGCCTTGGGGCTCTTCTCTCTTCTGCCACCGTGCCCAAGCCCTGGCACACGGCAGAGCTGTGGGCACCAAGTGCTTCTCCACAGCACGTCCAGGCTGGGCACTGGGCCCAGTCCTGCAGATGGACTGGGAAGAGCCCAGTTCCCAACATGGGATTGGGTTCTCAACAATGGGATTGGGTTCCTCACTGTGGGATTGAGTTCCCCACTGTGGGATTGGGTTCTCAACAATGGGATTGGGTTCCTCACTGTGGGATTGAGTTCCCCACTGTGGGATTGGGTTCTCAACAATGGGATTGGGTTCCTCACTGTGGGATTGGTTCCCTCCTGTGGGATTGGGTTCCCCACTGTGGGATTGGGTTCTCAACAATGGGATTGAGTTCCTCATTGTGGGATTTGGCTCCACGCTGTGGGATTGGTTCCGCCCTGTGGGATTGGGTTCTCAACAATGGGATTGGGCTCCACGCTGTGGGATTGGGTTCTCAACAATGGGATTGGGTTCCTCACTGTGGGATTGGGCTCCACGCTGTGGGATTGGGCTCCACGCTGTGGGATTGGTTCCCTCCTGTGGGATTGGGTTCCTCATTGTGGGATTGGGTTCCTCATTGTGGGATTGGGTTCTCAACAATGGGATTGGGTTCCCCGCTGTGGGATTGGGTTCCCCACCTGCCCTCACGCCCCTGACAAAACAAACCCAGGTGCTTGTCCCACCTGCAGGAGAGCAGCCTCAGCTGTCTGGGTCTGGGAGTTTCTCCCATTTCCTCCCTTTTTTTAACTGCTGAAGAGGAGGAGGAGGATGCTGAAAGGAGGAGGAAGATGCTGAAGAGGAGGAGGAGGATGCTGAAAGGAGGAGGAAGATGCTGAAGAGGAGGAGGAGGAGGATGCTGAAAGGAGGAGGAAGATGCTGAAGAGGAGGAGGAGGATGCTGAAAGGAGGAGGAAGATGCTGAAGAGGAGGAGGAGGAGGATGCTGAAGAAGAGGAGGAGGATGCTGAAGAGGAAGAGGAGGATGCTGAAGAGGAGGAGGAGGATGCTGAAGAAGAGGAGAAGGATGCTGAAGAAGAGGAGGAGGAGGATGCTGAAAGGAGGAGGAAGATGCTGAAGAGGAGGAGGAGGATGCTGAAGAGGAGGAGGAAGATGCTGAAGAGGAGGAGGAGGATGCTGAAGAAGAGGAGGAGGATGCTGAAAGGAGGAGGAGGATGCTGAAGAAGAGGAGGAGGAGGATGCTGAAGAGGAGGAGGAAGATGCTGAAGAGGAGGAGGAAGATGCTGAAGAGGAGGAGGAGGATGCTGAAAGGAGGAGAAGGATGCTGAAGAAGAGGAGGAGGAGGATGCTGAAAGGAGGAGGAAGATGCTGAAGGGGAGGAGGAGGATGCTGAAGAGGAGGAGGAGGATGCTGAAGAGGAGGAGGAGGATGCTGAAAGGAGGAGGAAGATGCTGAAGAGGAGGAGGAAGATGCTGAAGAGGAGGAGGAGGATGCTGAAGAGGAGGAGGAGGATGCTGAGTCACTCCCGCAGCTCCTCCGCCCGAGCCTTTCCCGCAGTGCCAATGATGGAGACAGCGCACGCTTCCCCCACAACCTGACTTTTGTTTCTTTTTTCCTCTCCCGGTACCTCCCCCCCTCCCAGTCCCAGTCAAAAGGAATCATTGCTCTAAAATAAAGATCTACGGCTGCAGCTGCTGCTGAATCCTTTCTCGTCTGGTAATGGATCTTCCCGTTCCTCTGGAGAGCAGCAATAATCTTTGATGCACACAGAGAATGCTGCAGCAATTTTCTTTTTAAAGGAGCCCTCCCGGGCACTGAATGAGTCAGCAACGATTTTCCATCACTGGCACTTCTTGGAAGAAGGGCAGGGCTGGGAAAAACTTGAATTTCTTTTCATTTCTTCAAGGAATTGGCAGCAATAAAAAGCTCTTTGCTGCTGCTTTGCACTGCCTGCTGTACAAGCTACTCCTCTAACCTCTTTTTCCTCTGGGATTGCCACAAAAGAGCTCAGTAAAACTCGCAGAAATTGTCCATTGTGCAGCTTTGGGGGAAATGGGAAGGGGAAAGATGCAGCGAGGCCAGGCTGGGCAGAGCAGCCTGGTCCAAGGGAAGGTTCCTGCCCATGGCAGGTGGGATTTAAGGTCCCTTCAAACCCAAACCAGCCTGGGATTCTGTGGATCATTCATTGCCTCCAGCTGTATTTTTTTAATCCTACTTTCATTGGTTCGGATTTTTTATTTATAATATTAAAAAGAATAAAAAACAACTCTAACTTTTGCTTTATAATCTATTTTGCCTTCCTATATTTTATTTTGAAATGCCAAAATGGTGAGCATTATTGCTCAGTTGTCTTGTTTCCCTATGACAAAGTTTTAAATTAAGTGATAATGCACTTTTTTTTCCAGAGCACTTGTAGATTTATACAATGAACTGAAGCTTATATATTGACTTTTTTATCCTCTTTCTGTAGTGTTTAACCCCAGTTAAACTCTGTAGTGTTTAGACAATTCTGTATGTAGCACCTTTAGCTTTTATGAGTTTTCTTCCATGATTATCACACAGTAAATAATTGTAAAATGCTTAAAATGGTGAAATAGATGCCAAGAGAAACACTTTACCATTTGACAAACCATTAAAATCTAGTTTGTCCTCAATTTCAGGACCAGCCAAGGCCAGTTGTGGGTAGTCCCACAATGAATCTGCCTCGTTAACAATTCCTGGCCTGAAATCTCCCCACAGGAAGGAAAAATCCATGGGAGCAGCAGAGCACCAGGGCTGCACATCCCGCCCTGTAATTTCCATGGAGCTGTTTCTCCAGCCAGAATTGTCTGTGTGACACCAGGTACAGCAACATTTCATCTGAGCAGCCTGAGGGGGTTGATGAAACCACCAAAGAGTGTGTGGGCAAGTTCAGCTCTTCCCTTCTCTCCGTGTCTCTGCCTTCCTCCCACACTGCTCAGCAAAGTCTCCAGGGCTGAAAAACTCCTTAGGAACATTTGGAACTGATCCCTCCAGACTTCCTCTGGGAGCAGCTCGTTCCTACCACACCTTGGGCAGCTCCAAAAGGAGCATTAAAGCCCAGGCTCCTGAAATGTAAGAGTTCATCAAAGAAAGAGAATTAAAGGATGGAAGAAAATGAAGAGGAGACGAAGCATTGATGTTTTCCCAGTGATTTAATTTCAGAGGCTGTTCCTATATATAATAATAATAATATATTATCATATAGATAATAGAGGGTAACATTGTCTTTCTCTAGAGCTTTTCATTTGCAGATCTCAAGATGCATCAAAAACATGAATCAGCTTCAGAGGAGTTTTGGATTGTCCCAGCTAAATATGGAGTTAAGATTATTTCAGTGGCCCTGGCAATGATTCCCAAGGATGTTCCTGTTGCATTTGCTCATTAAAAACACCACAGACACCCACTGGCTCCTCATGAGCTGCTCCAAAATTAGACCCCTGCAAAATGAACCCCAGATGGGGACATTTCTCTCAGTGCCTCATGTTAATGGTTTGATATTGATCCTGCTGCAGAAGCTGAGCTGTGCCTTTCCCAGTGGGAATTGCTGCGTGTGCCCTGCCCTGTGCCAGCCTCTGCAGTGACATGTGCACGCTGACAGCTCCTCATACACCAGATATGCACCCCTGGTGCAGAAGGCAATGGTAAAAGGGTTTTAAAATCATGGGGATTTATGGTTAAAAGGAAAATTAAGCTTAGTAGGCCCTGAAAAGATAAATAAATACCCTAAGAACATGAAGACTTTGTACCTTGCTAGAACTGCACCTGTGTAGCTAGTACATGATAAATGATATAATTGTTAGATGTGATGATTGTATAGTGATTAAATATAATTACTGTATAATCGTAAGAATAATCACGAGAAACTGTGGTCAGGGAAATAAGAAAGATCACGAGAAACTCATGTCAATGTATACAATAGAACAATATGAGTTTAATAATTAATATGTAAGTTATATAAGGATAGAATATAGAATACAGTCAGCTTGAAAGCCGTGTCAGAGTCAGATTTGGGTCTGCAGCCCTGATTCCCAGAGCTCTCAATAAAAGCACCTGCATGGAATCATATCCTGTGATTATTTGTGTTCCTGAAGCTGACAGAGGGATTTCCAGAGCAAAGCACAAAAGTGGCTTTGCATGCCCAGGATAATTGGGATGCAGATCTGCCACCTGAGCCTGCTGCAGCCACTGCTGCACTCTGGGCTGGGCTGGGCACTGAAATCCCCCATGGACAGACCAAGCTGGGTTTGGGCTGGGGAGCTGCAGATGGGGCCCAGTGAAATCCCGGAGCATTCCCAGGGCCCCTCCTGGGGAGCAGGAGCTGGAACAGCCTGTGTTTATTCCAGCTTTTATCAACCCCATCGAGGAAAAGCTTCATATTCTCTGTGGTACAGGTTACCAATGGTGAGGTTATTAATGAGTGAATTGATTAATTACTGCACTGTGAAGGAGGGAGCATGGGCTGAAACAGAGTCAGAGCCTGGCTCTCAGAATGTTAAAGAAAATGTTAGATTTATTAACATTGAAGGGCATCTCTGTTATGGATATGACACTGTCTCTCATTACCTGTGCTCTGCTCAGGATTTTTTTTATTTTAAAATAAAATCCCCAGCAGCTTCAAGGTGTCAGAGCAAGAGGATGAGCTTGGTCTGGAGGTTGGGTTTATTTCTGGGGATCAGCCCCTCCCTGGACAGGAAATGTCACAGCTTTGACACAAGAGGAAATCTCCCCCTGCTCCAGGAAACCCAGGCAGGAACAGGAACAGTTTTAGGAACAGCACCAGAGATGTCTGAAGGTGATTTCCTGAGCACTTCCACAGCAGGGTAGAGACCTGAATTCAGCCCCACTGCCACCCCAGAAATCCCCAGTTCTTGTGGAACATTAACAATGATTCCAATAAAAAATGACAGAGGACAAAAAATCTGCCCAGCTGCACCTACACAGAGCCCAGGTCTGCGATTTCCCTGGATTTACACCTGGTTGTGGTGTAAGGCAGGGGTGCTCTCATCCACTGCCCCCACTTTGAGATGCACCTGCCTGGAAGAAGCAGGAATAAAGCAATAAATTTCTGCTGAACAGCCTGCAGATTCTATTCCACGTGCAGCTGCTGCAACGTTTTAAATTTAATTTATTAAAGGATATAGACATCAGCTCTATTAAATTAGCTGCCCTTGAGGAATGGGGGGTGGGGGGTGGAGGGACCATTAGCAAATGCCATTTGCTGACCTCAGCCTTGGCCACGGGGGAATGAATTATGAACAAAGACACATCCCCCCTTTGTGGTTACCCAGAAGGAAGGAGGCTTAAAGGGTCAGCAATGAATTATTCCTGGAGACCAGGGATGGGGTCTGGGCGAGGGGCAGATGGGAGGTGTGATGGATATTCCTGATTTCAGCCCCAGCAAGGGCTGAGCAGGAGGATCAAACTGGAATTTCCCTGGAATAAATCCAGGGAAAACCTGGATTTACTGAGGCCCATCTGCCCCTTCTCAGCAGCAGGAACGGTGGCATGGATTAGAAGGAGCAGATGAGGCTGGGTTGGATACTGGGGGTTCTTTAGGGCACACTTTTGGTGCTCTCCTCAAAAGGGGCAGAGCCCCCAGCCCTGCCCAGGCTCCTGTCACCTGGAAAAAATCCATCAGCTGTCCTGGCTCCAGTTCTCTTCCTTCACACAGGCTCTTCCTG
The DNA here is from genome assembly GCF_050655825.1 of Lonchura striata. NCBI lineage: Eukaryota > Metazoa > Chordata > Aves > Passeriformes > Estrildidae > Lonchura > Lonchura striata. The sequence continues at coordinate 3,989,648 of NC_140724.1, forward strand.
CCCAGAGAGAAAGACATCAACTGCTACTCTAATTAATTAGAGGCTGCTCTAATTAATCCTTACCTCCCAAAAGCTGGGAGTCAAATCCAGATTTATTGAGATTTTTTAGAGAATTCAGATTTTTTTTTAACAGCACGCCCATATTCCAGCTATTTGGTGATACATTTTCCTCCAAAACTTTTTTCTTGCATTGTTTTAGGCCTGCCCAGAGCCCTGACCTTGCTTTGCTTTTCAGAGCTGCTGTGTAGCTCTCATTACGTTTTCCTGGATTAGAACTAAAGCCCAGCGTGCCTCCAGAGGATAAATAATGTATAGAATCAAGCTGGAAGCTGGCTGGAAGATAATTGCCTGCAGTCCATTCATCTGGAGTCCCATTTAAAGTTCCATTTCCCTCCTGAAGCCCATGGCAGCAGCAGCAGCAGGGCTTTGGGGATCAGACCATCCCTGTGCATTGATGGAGCGTGCAGCTGCAGGCCCCAATGAAGAAATCAATCGATAGGATCAGGCCCTGCAGCTGATCAATGAGGTTTAAAAGCCTTGCAGATCACATTACAAGGGCACCTGCTCCTGCAGGCTCAGCAGACGTGGCTGCAGGCTGGGATTTGGCACGGAAATGGGATTGGAAATGAGCCGGGCTCCCCTGCACCCGCCCTGCTCCCTTCTCCTGGGGGTCTCTGCTTAAAAATCCCTTTTTGGGCCGTGGCTCTGCCATAACCAAAAATGGTTATGAAATGGTTGTAATCAGAAATGGTTATATGTCTTATGAGGACACCAGGATCCTCATAAGACAGGAAGTCTGGGCAGGACAAACGCACGTCAAACCAATCTGTTTAATCAAACGTTCTCCCTTTATTCGAGAGAAGATGGCAGTTTTTATACACTTCTATTTAGTTTACAGTTTACAAAGGCACTCTCATTGGCAAGCCAACATTGTTTGTCTTTGTCTTAAGGTGGCCTAAACCTCACACTATAAACCTGTACTACTTTGAAACGTGAATTTTAAGGAATTTAGAGATTTTAGAGGAGCAAAGATTTTAGTTAGAAATAAGCCTTGCTAGAGTTAATTAAAATAAATGAGTAGGCCTTGATGAAGTTAATAGTTAGTAGATAACTAGTAGCTGATTGCTTGTCAGCACAATGTTTAGTTAGCTGGGTTTGTAATGAAGAATACACAAACTGACAAATTAATGTCTGGAGTGAGATTTGAGCTACTCCAGCCCAGGCCTCAGATCGGGGCCTTGTGAGGCCTCCAAGCCTGGGACACAGTTAGAAATTAAGAGTTTGTGGCGCAGTTAGAAATTGTATTAATATGTGATGGGGAGCACTGGGCTGTCTGGGTGTTGATTTATTAAAAGAATCTGGATATTGATCTAGTACCAATATCCAGCTGTGATGGACAAAAGCTCTCTAACAGTTTAAAGTTACAAAGTGTGTGTTTATTGTGTGTGGGATCCCAAATCCACACGGCAGCTTCCAGGTGATTACAGAGCCCTTTTATCCATCCAAGTGTTGAATACCCAAAATACAAATGCATATTCATCATTTTGGTACATCCCATTCCCCATTTCCTATGCCAATCATTTCAAAATCTATTCAGCATGAAATGTGTTCCTTGAAATGGGTCGGTGTCCCTTCCATGGGGAGGGGTCCCAAAATGAGGAAGTCAATGAAGTTTTTTCCTCATTCTGACCTTTCTACCTTTTCAATGCAAATTTGACAAATGAACTCTTGGTAGAACTCCCATTCCTTGTCTTCAGTTGGTTTCAGAACAGAGGAGGCCACAATTGTCTGATGTTCCTAAAAGCTGTTTATCAGTTTATATTCTTCATTATAAACCCAGCTAACTCAACATTGTGCTGACGAGCAATCAATTATTAGTTAACTACTAACTCTTAACTTCATCAAGGCCTACTCATTTATTATTATTATTTTAATTAACTTTAGTAAGATGTATTTCTAACTAAAATCTTAGCTCCTCTAAAATATCTAAATTCTTTAAAGTTTACGTTTCAGTGTGAGCCCCAGGGCTGCCTCTGCACTGCATCCTCCTGTTCCTGCTGCAGAGGCACCAACAAATCCCAAGGCTGGGCTGCCCTTCACAGGGAGTGAGGAGAATGCTGCTCTGCCTCTTCCCAGATTCCAATCAGTTCTGACCTCGGGAACTGCTCTAATTTATGCTCTGGGGAAGCTCCCTTGCACACCAGTGACAGATCAAAATTAGGGGACTGCAGAATGTCCTGTGCAGCTTCCTCAGATCCTGGCACTGAGATTTTTCTAAAGAGCAGCAACCCAAGTGAAATATTTGTGTGGAATAGATGGATTTATTTGGTGATCTGACACAGATTCTTATCCTGGAAAGAAATTCAGGTCACTTGAGAAATTAAAAGTCAAAGGCATTCCTTTAGGGGATGGTTCTCTGATTAACTTCAGCAAAGTTCCACTTTTGCTTCTTCCTTCTGGCCAAAAGCCTTTTCTGAAGCAGAGCTGGGTTTACAAATAGCTAATTTTTCACCAAAATCAGAGCCTGGGAAAGAGTTAATGTGGAGCCTGTGCCTCAGTTTGCCAGATAAACCAGCTGGGCTTGGGAAAATTGCAGTGTCATTCCTGCATTGTAGTGGAGCTTTGCAGTGAGGATCCAGGAACTTGGATTCCCAGGCAGGCATTTCAAACCCTGCTGCCTGCAGCAAGGAGAGGAAAAGAACAAACAAAAATATCCTTTCCATGCCCACATGCACATAAATACCTATTGGAACTTTGTTAGGAGGAAAGGGGCAGTTACAGCAAACACAGATCACTCCTACCTGGATTTTTCTGGCTCCAGCCCCACATTTCTCTCCCTTTTTTTTAATTTTTTTGAGGCAGTTTGCCCTGAAAAGAGTTAAGCTCTGGGTTTGGTGCCAGCATTGCAGCAAGGGGATGGAGCAAAGCTGAAGGGCAGCAGGATGGATGTGCTGCATCTTTAACTGGGTGTGCCCAGCCACTTGCTGCAGTCTCTGCTGCAGTGAGGGCTCTGCTGCCTCATTAACCCTCTTCAGTTAATGACAATTGCGGCTGGTGGCACGCTCAGACAGAGAATTTGTCTGCACCTTGATGTGAAACAGAAATTAGCCTACAAAGGGTGGGAAACTTCTCCCAGCACATCCCCCAGCTCTGCCAACACCCAGCCCAGGGGTCTGTGCCTGAGCCTGTGCCTTAGGGGGTTAAAAGGCACAAAAAGGAGCCCGAGGGGGATGCAGAACCCGCAGCATCTCGCCCTGTTAGAGCCTCACACTCATCCAACACCTCTGCAGAATCTGCTGGATGTGGCACTTACACGGAGATCACTGGGCTGCTGAGCTGCCTTTGCATTTTTAACAATCCCTTAAATTCATCTGATGTGTGGTCATGAAAGGTGCTGGCTCCTAAAAGTCCTGAGAAGCAGCTTTTAGAGGATGAAGACAGAAATGATTTTGAGAATGTGTGTTATGCCTTCACAACTGGAGTGGCTGGGCTGGGCACCCACTGCTGCTGTGAGGGTTGGGGATCCAAAGGTTTCCGTGGGATGCTTTGGGGATCCAAAGCTTTCCATGGGATGCTTTGGGGATCCAAAGCTTTCCATGGGATGCTTTGGGGATCCAAAGCTTTCCGTGGGATGCTTTGGGGATCCAAAGCTTTCCGTGGGATGCTTTGGGGATCCAAAGGTTTCCGTGGGATGCTTTGGGGATCCAAAACTTTCCATGGGATGCTTTGGGGATCCAAAGCTTTCCCCAGCCTCCCTGAGGACTTGTTCTCCTTATATAAAAACAGCCATCTGTGACAGAAGTATCACATTAAAATCCTGGGGAATTTGTTTGTTCTAAACTTGATAGACAGTGTTTGCAGATATTTTTAGAGACATTTCCTCAGCACACCTTGCAGTTCCTCGCTGTGCAGACACAAAGTGCTGCTCTCAGAACAATCTCAGTGTCACCAGCTGCACTCACTGCTCCAAATCTCATCCTTTTTTAATTGAGGTTTTGATCACAAAATGCATCTGAGACTTGATCTTCCTTCTGAGAAGCTGGAATGCTTTTTTTTTTTTAACCTAAATCCGAGAGTGATACTTAACCACGATAAAACTATAATTTCGTTGCTGCTTTAATAGCAGCTCGCACGTTCTCACACATTCATGTCGGGGGCTCATGGGTATGCATGAGCTCCTGCAGGATGTGTGGGATTCAGATCAAACCTCCAGCTCCTGGCGAGGGCTGATTGCGGGATCCATCCCTGCAATTTGGGGAGGGCAGGCATCACCCCTGCCTGCCCCAGAAGGGCTCGCTGTACTTTTGGCACTGGGAACGGGAGAAGTTGTTCTGTTCCCATTGATGCTGTGAAAATTCACAATTCTGAAGCCCCGTGGAGACTTCAGAGGGAAGGAAGGATTAGACAGCGCTGACATTTCCAGGGGAATGGCAGAGCCGGGATGGGGAGCTCGGGGAGGGGTGGAACAGAGCCAAGCGTTCCGGAGCCCAGCGAGCATCAGCATCAGCATCAGCAGGGGAGCGCTGCTGATTCATCCGTGCCTTCTCCTCCCTTCCTCCGGACGAGCTCTGGTGCCACCAAGTGCCATTCCCCAGGCAGGAACCAGCCCTGCCTGCCTGCCTCCTTCCCAGGGAATGCAGGATCTGTGTGGGAGCTAAAATAACCCCGAAACAGCGCTAAAAATTCTTCAGGTGGATATTTGCACCACGGGTGTGGCAAGCACGTTTCTCTCCCTCTCAGGATTTTTCACGGAGGTGCACGGAGAGAAATGAAAGAGAAAACAATTTCTATTTCTGCTCCTTGTTTTTCCTATGTGGAATGTGTTTGGAGGATTGTTTACCTGGAGTGAGTGCTTAATTAAATTCTGGTGAGGATTGTTTGAGCCTGATGGCCAATCCAACCCACCTGGGGCTGGACTCTCAGAGAGGGTCACGAGTTGTGTTAGAGATAGAGGCAGAGAAAGTAACATTTAGTTTTAATATCCTCCTTTGATATAGTATATTAATGTATTTTAGCATAATTATAATAAAGAAATAATTCAGCCTTCTGAATTGAGTCAGACATTGTCATTTCTTCCCATTGGGTTCGCCTGCATTTACAATACATGGGCCTTAAACCTGATTGCAAATTAGTTGTTAATAAGGGATTTAGCCCCATTCTCGGCTTAAATGTGGTGACTGAAATGTCAGAAACAACCGCTCAGGAGCTGACCCAGCAGATGTAGGTCCTGCAGCACAGTTTAGAGCCAAAGAAGTGACAGATGCTTCATTCCTGAGCACGTCCTTCTCCCCAGCTAGAGCCAGGACAGGTTACTCAGCAGAATGTGCAGGGGTGGCCTGAGAGCCAACCTGGGCGTGCTGGGCTGGGTTTTGCATCTGGGGAAAGGGCTGGGAAAAGATAATTTTGAAAAAGAATATTTATTTTGGAAAAAAAAAAAAATTCCAGGGAAAGAACTGGAAAAAGATTATTTTGTTGTCCTCTGAAATCCGAATCGAAACAGAAGAGGAGGGAAGGTACATCCTGAAACTGTGGCAGCTTTAAAGCTCTGATGGGTGAGACAATGGCACATCCTGGGGATGCACTGATCTTATGTAATGTCAGATGTAAGAGTGCCAGCACTGACGTCAACTGGGAGCTGGGACATTTTTAGGTATTCACTCCTGAGTCTCAAGTGGACTGGCTCTGCCAGCACTCTCTGTGCTGCTTGGCTTTTGTTCTCAGCCACTCAAGGTGATTCAGGCTTGTCCTGCATCCCCTCTGCTGTGCTCTGGGAAGGGAATAATGCCTGGGTTCAGAGCTCAGCTAATACAGAAGCTCCTGCTGTTCTTTTCCCAGCAGCAGAGCTGTGCTGAACTGCACCATCCCCAGCAGCTGGGTCTTTTTTCAGCCCTTGATTCCTTTAGAACAAAACGTGGAATATTTTATACTGGCTGAGGATGGTGTACTACTACAGCAGTGCTGCACATAAGACTGGAATGTTTATATATGAAATTAAACCTATCTTAACAGACAGCTCTGAGTATTGCAGCACATCCCTGCTGGAATGGGGACATCAGTGGAGAATTTCCTCTAACAGTGGATTTTCTAATCACTATTTTCACTGACATTTCCCAAATCAGTGAAGTTGGGAAGCAGCCACAGGGCAGATAAAGCTCTTTGAATTTTCCTTTTCTGCTGTAGAAGAAAGGACGGAGTCCCTCAGTCTTGGCAGAGTGGATCAGGAACCTCCCCAGGAGCTCAGTCTGCTCCTGCAGTGCTGAACAAAACCTTCCCATGTTCACAGGGCTGGGATCATCAAATGCCAGCTCCACTCTTGTCTGCTCTGCCTCCCTGCCCTGAACCTGCCCATTGATGTGCCTGAGCTGGGGCTCTCTGGGAGCTGAATGGCAGCCCTGACCTGCCAGAGCTGGGCTGCAGCTGATGGGTTTGTGCCTTGTGAGCAACATCCAGGAGCTGAGAGGTGTCAGAGCAGGCAGAGAGCGGGGCTGACACGCAGCAGGTCAGCTCCTGCACTCTCCTTGGCTCTCCACTCACACTTGGGATCAGAAATTAGGGACTGATGGAAGAAATGCAAAGCCAGGGACCTCGTAAATCGGGAAAGCTGGGCAGGACAGAACACACATCCAACCAATGTGATTAATGCAACGTTCTCCGTTTGTTCCAGAGAAGATGGCAGCTTTTATACACTTCTATTTAGTTTACAGCTTACAAAGGCACTCTCATTGGCAAGCCAACATTGTTTGTCTTTGTCTTAAGGTGGCCTAAACCTCACACTATAAACCTGTGCTGCTTCACACCCAGACAGCCCAGTGCTCCCCATCACACCTTAATACAATTTCTAACTGTCACAAACTCTTAATTTCTAACTGTGCCACAAGCTCTTTAATTTCTAACTGCACCACAAACTCTTAATTTCTAACTGTGCCACAAACTCTTAATTTCTAACTGCATCACAAACTCTTAATTTCTAACTGTGCCACAAACCCTTAATTTCTAACTGTGCCACAAACTCTTAATTTCCAACTGTGTCCCAGGCTTGGAGGCCTCACAAGGCCCCGATCTGAGGCCTGGGCTGGAGTAGCTCAAATCTCATTCCAAACATAGATCGTGCCCTCTCTCTCTCAGAAATGCTGCAACAGAAATGTGTTTATTTTCTCTTAGCACAAAAGGCTCCATCCTTCTTGTGCAGTTTTTTCCCTATTTCTTAAGTAGTGTGTCTCTAATTCACAGCTGAGCCCCGAGTCAATATTCTGGGCTGAAAGCTCTCCTCTCTCCTCTCTCCTCTCTCCTCTCTCCTCTCTCCTCTCTCCTCTCTCCTCTCTCCTCTCCTCTCCTCTCCTCTCCTCTCCTCTCCTCTCTCCTCTCTCCTCTCACAGCTCCTGGATCTGGACTCTCACAGAGGATAATCCTCCACCCTGAGAGCTGCTGCTGGGTCAGGCACTTTTGTCTTACACTGCTCAGGCCTGGATTAGGAAAGCAATTCTAAAATCAAACCTTTCTCTGCAGCTTTGGGGAAATTAGGCTGCTGTGCTTGAGATAACTCTGATTTGGGCTGAGTTACTGGGGCAGGGTATTGACAAGCTGTTCCTCTCCATATCTACACTAAACTCAATAATTAAAATCCCAACAAACAGGAAGACACAGAGAAGGTTTTCCTCACTCACTACAGCGAGTTACAAGTTGCCAGCAAGTAATTCTGTTTTCTTTTTCTTGCTGGGTTGATTCCCTGCTCCAGGCAGTGGGTACAGCTCTGAATGCCTGGCAAGAGCGAGCTGACATCAGTGCAGCACTCCCGAAACTCAGGAACAGAGATTTGTCAGGAATTCTCTTTGGCCAGGGCCACATCCAGCCTGGGGCTCATTCCCCGGGATCAGAGAGGTGAGGGCAGTGTGCTGGCTCTGCCTGGATGGAGGGTGGTCAGTCAGTGATGCCGGAGGGCTGGGAGCAGCAGGAGCTGCTTCCCTGCAGGAGAAAGTCGCAGTTTTGTCACACGATGCCACCTTCAGTGCAGGGCAGAGTGGCACGGCCGCTGCTCTCAGCATTCCCTGCAGGACAGAGGTTCCCAGTCCTCCCAGTTCTGCAGGACCTATGGAGAGAGTGGCCACTCACCCAGCTGGCAGTGCCCCCTCCCAGTGCCCTCCTGGGCTCCCACAGTGACTCAGAACAGGCACTTTTACTAAAGAAAATAAATAAACATTTGTGTATGACATCCTCAATCTGAAGCGGGGCTGGGATCGTGTCAGAATCTGAGGTATTGATGATTCTGAGATTCTAGAAAGTCTCTGTCTGTCAGCCCCGTGCCAAAGCAGAAGCCAGAATTGGTCTGTGCTGTTTCCAGGTTGTTTATTCTGTTGATCTCTCACATGTTCTGCTGCCCTGCCCAGCTCTGTCCTGCAGGGCAGCGTGTGGGGCTCTGCCCTCAGTGGGATGTGACAAACATTCAATACCAGAAACTCCCTGGGCTGGATTTACAATAACGTGCCAATATCTGTCACCTACGTTGGACAGTGTGTCCCCAGCCTGAACCAACAGAAAAATGCCAACACCACAGTGAGACATGGAGGGCATGAAGAAGGAGAAAAAGGACAAGGCACACCCAATTTCCTCCAGCTTGTCCCCTTTGGACCCCTCATCTAGAATCCTAAAATTTTACTTTTGCACCCGTGCCACACTTAATTATTGCTTATATCAAACCCTCAGAGCTGGTAATTGATCCTGTAAGATTGAAAACTCTTTTCCATGGACAGAGATCACAGCCAGTGTCTCTGGGGCTCTGTCCAGGGGGTTCCTGAGCCCTGCCAGGGTCCCAGGGCAGCCAGAGGGAAGCTCTGGACTCCCACACCAAGGAGTCTGTGCCTGGCTGTTGTTGGAATGCAGATCCCCAAGTCACCAGAACTGGGAGGTTTTGGACACTGCTGAACCCAGCTGGGTGAGCTGTGGTGGAGTCACCACCCCGGAGGTGTCCAAAGGCAGGGTGGGATTTGGAGATTTGGGGACGTGCTGTGCTGGGCACGGTGGGACTGGCTGAGGTCGGGTTTGGTGTTTTTTTCCCAACCTCAGAGACCTTTCCCAACCTCAGTGATTCCATGCCAGGTCTCTGCAGCTCCTGGCTTTGAGCTGGGAGTGCTGGGGAGGTACAAATTGACTCTGACACACACTATAAACCCACACCTGAGTGGCTCCTGGGGAATTCACTGTTCCTGGATTCCTTTCAGCAGGAACCTGAGGTACTTTTGAACTCCTACAAGGCACCTTTCAGCATCATTAAGCACCTAAGCACCTTTACATATCTGTCCCCAGGAAATCTCCTGTCCAAATCCTGCAACGTTTGGTAGTTTTACACAAAAGCAACAACTTCTTCAGGAGGACAAATCCTGTTTCCAGCAGAGCACAGTGTAACCCACAGCAGCTCATGCATTGCTGCAAGGTTTCTGTCTCCAGCAAACCCAGTTCAGTGTGTTTCACCTGATGGAAAGAAATAATTTCTTTACTGGATGAAACAACAATTTTTCCCTCCCCTGTCCAGCTGCAGATGGGAACAAGTTTGTCACACCTTGGCTCCATCAGAGCTGGGTTCTGGTGCCTGTAAATTCAGTTTAATTAATGAACTCTGCCCTTTCTCACAGCATGGCTGGAGCCAGGGGAATGGGTGGCAGGTAAAGAGTGGTTTTGCTGAAAAAATATTTAGAAATACACCTGACACCTCAACATAACACGAAATTAACTGCCAAGAGGGTAATGCAAACCAAGGGACAAAAATCAACATTAGCAGACAAATGGGTAACAAAACGTGCAGTGGAATATTCAGACAGAACATATCTGGGCAATGGGATTGCCAGACAATACCTTAAACATTGTTCCATGATCAAACGTGTTCAGGCAGATGGATAAACCCACTGCTTTCCTCCTTTTTGTGGGGTATTTGCATATTAATTATCCACCGTCCTCTGCTGCTTTTTCTGTATGGTTTCTGCTGGGGACTGAAAATCCAAAGTTAATTTCTTTTCAGACCTGATCATTCACCTTCCAGAGGGACAGACTTGTTACATTAATGAACAGATGGCTTTTGTTGTATCAGTTTTTTTGTTGGCTTCATTATTTTTTCTCCAGTTTCCACGTCCTTTCTGTTGCTAAAATATAACCTGGTTTATTCAAGGGCCTCTTTGCTGTTTGTACATGCACAAAGCCGGACTTGAGAGGATCCAGACTGATCCAGGAGAGTTCTTAAGATCCCAGAAAAAAAAAAAAAACAAAAAAAAACCGTTTTTTTCTTTTTTTTTGTCTAGCTGTAGTAGCAATTTAATTGCTGTAGTTCTGATTTGGACACAGGAGGGCACCAGAATTCCATGTCTTAAACTTCAGTTGTGCCACAAAAAAAAAAAAAAAAAAAAAAAAAAAAAAAAAAAAAAAAAAAAATCAGAAAAATCTGCAATAAATGGACTTTTTAAAATTACTTTAACTTCACATTTAGAAGCTTAGAGACATTTAGAAATGTAGAGAAAGGTTCTCCTTTTGCAGCCTGATGGTTTGCAAATGTGCTGCTCTTTCAGCTATGAGGACCCAGGAGTAACAAGTAACACGACTTTTTTAGAGCACTAAAAATGGGGGTGAACCTCAGTCACCCAAATTCTCCCCAGCTCTGATCTGTCCCTCGACCTCAGAATCGGGGGTTTGATGTGGCTGAGAGTTAATTTCTGCTGCAGCCTCAATTAAAATTTAATTATTGATCCTGTTCCTGCTTGGGGCAGAGAAGAACAGGCTCCCCATCAATGGCCCTGTGAAGCAACAGAGAAAATGAGAAGGAAAACATGGATTTGGTGATTTAAAAATGAGATAAAAGACTTTCTGAAATAACTCCACCTCTCAGCGAGAGCTGAGCTCGCTGCCTGACATTTGCACATCCTGATACCTGATGGAGCATTCCCCAAGTTCCCCCACTTGGGTAAAACCAGCACTCCAGTTGCTACTTGCCTGCCTTTCATGCTTTGCTCTGGTTTTCATTTGCTGCCAAGAATTTGTTTCACCTGGGCTGGAAAAACACTGGCATAGCTCAGGCAGCTTATCTAAAAATCAGGGATCTGACAGGAAAATCAGGGTCTGGGCTGTCAGTTCCACTCCTGAGCAGAGAATTGGCAGCCAGAATTCAGGAGGCCTTGAAAAAGAGTTGGTGTCTCCATGAAAACTTTTCTTCTTTAATGATCTGGCCCCAGCTCTCAGCAGGTTCCTTGGTCCCCCTCCTGTCCCCTGCAGGACACCTCTCATGGAGCTGATTCTCTTCTTTTTTTGGGGGGTTTGTGCTGCAGAAATCAATGCCCAGGCCAAGTAAAATAAAAGAAAGAAAGCAATACAACTGCTTTTCTAAGGAAAGAAACAGCTGGTTGTGTTCTGCTGAGGAAAAACATTTTAACTGATTTTGGGTATTAGCACCTTGAATTTCAGCAAGGAATATTTCATTCCAAGCACTGGAACTTTTACAAGATTTAACCATCAGCCCTGGAAGGTGATGGATGGAGCATTCCCAGGATGGAAGGGAATACAGAGTGATCCAAAAACACCATTCTCCTCTGCTTCTCTTGTTGCCACACGCTGCAAAAAAAGGCCACAGCAAAGCCACATCCCAGTAATAGCAGGGAATATTTTGAAATCCAGGTAGTCCAAAATCAGACCTAGAAAATCATGGTTAATTGTCTTGACATCCCATTCACGTGAAGGCCTCAGAGGCCTTTGCAATATTTAGTTTTCATTGATAAAGCCTGGGTGAATCTTTCAGGATTTGCCAAACCCATGAATATTTTCTGTTCACACAGTTGGGACCAGGAGGGGCCTTGGCAGGGCGTGTGCTCTCTGTGAGCCCCCAGCTCCAGAAAAACACACCCTGGCACCACTCAACCTTCAGCCAGAGGAGCTGCAGCTTTTTCTGCATGAGAACAAGGATTTGATGTGCCAGAACAAGGTCTGAGCGAGGCTGGCTGCGCTGAGTTGGTGTTTTATAAATAACAAATCAGTTAAGCAGCTCCAGCTTGCAAATCTTGTCTCCTTTTCCTTCTGTCCCTCCCTGCCCCGCTCTGAGGTGCTGCTGGAGCTCTCAGGAGTTCTCAGGAGTCCTCAGGCTGCCGTGTCCAGGGAGCAGCTCCAGGAGCATCTCCCCAGCAGCAGCCCTTGGGCAAAACCCAAACATCATTTCAGGGCAGGGTTTGGGTCAGGGTTATGAATTTTCCATAAAAAGGGTTCTGAATTTTCCGTAAAAAGGGTTCTGAATTTTCTGTAAATTCATTTCCCCCATTTGGCTGCCTGCTGTGAGCAGGGTGTGACAGGCCAGCACATCCTGGGTGAGTAAGGCTCTGCGTGTGTGACAAACCCAGCTCTGCTCCTGGGGGTGACAGATCAGCAGCACTGTGACAAAAACCAGGGCGCTGTGCAGAGGGACTGTGCCTGAGGGTGACAGCGAGTGTCCTGCCTGTGGCTTTTGGCTTTTATTTGGGTTTATTTGTTAGAGCAAATTGCTGATAATTAATTCTTAGTTATGCTGCTCTGCCCTTTACAGGCGCCAGTGAAGAGGAAGGAAAACTGAACTTACTGGAAACACAGGTGAGAGAGGAGGGAGTATGGAAAACTCTTCCTGAACACGCCAGGCTGGAATCAGAGATCCAAAGTGATCTGCCCAGGGCACCCTGAGAGCTGGGCAAAAACTCTGCCCTGCTGCCTCTCACCTGCAGTGTAAAATAATCAAAAATGTGATGATCTCTCCAGATCTTCACGCTTTAATGCAGTTAAAGAAGTGGTCAGATGTTAAAATATTCAGAATGATCACCGTTCTCTTTCACGAGAGACAGAGGTGTCCTGTCCATGGCAGGGGGCTGGAAGGAAGTATGATTGAAGTCCCCTCCAGCCCCACCATTCCATGATTCCATGGGCTCCACGGGCACTAATACAGAACATATCCAGTTATTACAGCCCCAGAGAGATGGGAAGAACCCGGATCTCCTCTGTTTGGCCCCAAGGCTGGGTGAACAATGTGATTTAACATCTCTTTAGGTGCTACTGAGCACCCCTGTCCCAGGACTTTGCCAGCCCAGCTCTGGCCCTGCAGGACCCAGCTCATGCTCAGCTGGTCCCCGTGTCCCCAGCTCGAGGTGCTTCACCTCAAAGCCCTTTGTGGAGTGGCAGCTCCTGGCCCTGGAGTGGAGCTTTGCGTCACCGCGTGCCCAGTCAATCTCTAGAACATCGAGTCTCCTGTCAAGTGTGGCCCTGTGACATTTCCCAGATGCTTGGAGTGCTTTTCGAGTCACCTCGTTGTTTTCTTAGCTATTAATGAGTTACCTTGACCAGCGCAGCGGCCTTGGAGCAGCCTGGGCTGCTGGAAGGGTTGGGGTGACACAGGCACCAAACCATGATCCTGTCAAATCACAGAATATCCTGAGCTGGAGGGGACCCACTGGGATCACTGATCCAGCCCCAGGCTGTGCACAGACCCCCAAAATCCCACCCTGTGCATCCCTGGAGTGGTGTCCAAACTCTCCTGGAGCTCTGGCAGCCTCGGGGCCGTGCCCATTCCCTGGGGAGCCTGGGCAGTGCCAGCACCTCTGGGGGAAGAGCCTTTCCCTGATCCCCAACCTTTCCCTGATCCCCAACCTTTCCCTGATCCGCAACATTTCCTGATCCCCAACCTTTCCCTGATCCCCAACCTTTCCCTGATCCCCAACCCTTCCCTGATCCCCAACCTTTCCCTGATCCCCAACCTTTCCCTGATCCCCAACCTTTCCCTGATCCGCAACATTTCCTGATCCCCAACCCTTCCCTGATCCCCAGCCTTTCCCTGATCCCCAACCTTTCCTTGATCCCCAACCTTTCCTGACACCCACGCTCTGCTGGCACTGAAACCCCTCATTTTCAGTGCCATCGGGGCCATTTCTGCACGCTCACACCCCAAACCCTTGAAGCAGCAGTACCGGAACCAGGACCCGGCTCTGTCCCCAGCGCTGCCCCGCCGGCTCCGGCCGTTCCCCGGTCCCGGGGCGGAGCCGTGCGGGGCAGGTGATGCCGGGGGCGGGGAGAGCCGCCTCCTTCTCTTCTTCCTCCTCCTCCTCCTTCTCTTCTTCCTCCTCCTCCTCCTTCTCTTCATCCTCCTCCTCCTCCTCCTCCTCCTCTTTTTCCTCCTCCTCCTTCTCTTCCTCCTCCTCCTCCTGCCGCGCTCTCCCCTCCCTCTCCTGCGCTCGGCGCGCCGGGGGAGGCTGCGAAGTTGGGCGTGTGCCGGGGAGTTTTTGGAGCGTGTTTGGGAGCGAGTTCGGGAGTTTTTGGAGCGGGGGCAGGAGCGGAGCATGGCTGAGCAGCCCGGAGCGCCCGGCCCGCGGCTGCAGCGCGGGGCTGCGGCGGGCGAGGCGCGGCGCTGAGCGAACCCCCGAACCCCCGAACCCCGGGACCCCCGAACCCCGGGACCCCCGGACCCCCGGGACCCCCGAACCCGCCGGCATGGCCCGCTGGATCCCCACCAAGCGCGAGAAGTATGGGGTCGGTGAGTGAGTGCCAGCCGGGATGCCCCGGACCTTCTGCCCATCCCTTTCCCCCTTTTCCATGCTTCCCTCTGTTCCGCACCTTCTCTCCCACTCCGTCCCATCCCTTCTCGTCTGTCCCATCCCTGTCCCTCATTTTCCTTCTCTCCCTTCCCCTCCTTCACTCCATCCCTTCCCGCTCCGGGCATCCCTCTCCCGTTCCCGGGCTGCCGCTCCCGGAATTTCGGGGTGCACGGAGCCGGGGGTGCGCGTCCGCCGCTCTTCTCCAGGAACCCCTCAAAGTTCAGGGCTGACTTTCCCAGTATGATTTACACTGAAAAAAAAAAAAAAAGCTCTAACGCAGCAGAAAAGAGTTTGCCTTCTGGTGTGGTGTGCCTGGAAGGAGATGTGGTTGGAAAAGGATAAAGAGAGTGTCATGGGCAAATTGAGGGCTCTGGGTGACGTCTTTGCCAGAGGCTGGAAATCTTGATTTAGGGTCAGGGATAGGGAAAGCTTGAGTGGAAGTCTCCCAGGCCAGGTTGGACGGGGCTTGGAGCAAGCTGGGACAGTGGAAGGTGCTCCTGCCCATGGCAGAAGTGAAACTGGAGGAGCTTTGGGGTCCTTCCAACCCAAAGCATTCCATGATTCCGTGAGTGACGCCTCGTACCTCCTGCTCTCTCCTTTATTTAAAAGGATTCTTCTGAGTGCTGGCTCATTTGTCTGTAACAGGAACAGAACCCTGTGGTGTTGCTGATACAATTCCGCTCTGCTTGAGAGTTTAAACCCACAGTTTTGAGGTTGGTGGTGAGAACTGGGCAGGGAACATTTGGCAGGAAGCCACTTATGACACAGAGAGCTTTTGATAACTTATTTTACTAAGAGCGATCTTCTGTGCCGCCGGTGTTTAGCAGTGGACTTCTCAACGTGAGAAAAAAAATAACTAATTTTGTGCTTGCAAAGTGCTCGTTGCCCCAGCTCCCATGAGGGTGTTCAGCCTGTGAGTTTGAAGGTGAAAAACCTCACCCTGGGTGATTTTCACAGTGACTTCGAGCCGGGTGACAGAGTGGCTGTGCAGGGAGGCAGCTCAGCTCCTCAGGAGCTGCAGGGACATTTCACAGCCTTATCTGGTTTCTCCAGGTAACTGGCAGGGTGTGGAGTGCTGACACCCTGAACTTTGCTTCTTGCTGTTTCTCCATGGAAGCGTGGACATGGCCTGCTGAGATTGCTGCGGGCGTCCGTCATTCCCAGACTTCGGTGGATGATCAGATAACCCCATATCCTGCCGGGGTGATTGCCTGTGCTGCTGCTCTCTGAGCACACCTCAGGATGGCCTTGGGCAGCAGATGAATCAGAGGCACTCCTCTGACTTCCCTTTTATTTATTACCTTCCGGGGTGAGTTTTCCATGCTGGCCTCAGCTCCTTGTGACAGCTCCTCTTCCAGAAAAGGGCCTGGAATAAGCAGTGTGAAGGGAAAAAATGCCTCTTCTGCATCTTTCCACCCAAAAAGCGTGTGGTGGGATGTACCACGGGTGATCACCTGGGTGAAAAGGTGTTTTTTTCCCCCAGGTGACATGGGGGATGTCCTGCTGCAGCTCTGGGGTTTAATTCGTTGCCAGGACCAATGAAGTTGATCCAAAGGAATTGACAGAATTATTCAGGCACCGCCTGGCTCTGTCGGGAAGTGTTTGGCTCACTTGTGTTGTACTTGTGTCAATTTGGTGTTTGCGGACTCGATGAGTTTCTTATCTGCAAGTGTGTCCCGTGCTGTGCTCCAGGGCCCAGCTCTCCCTGGTTTGGGGTTATTTTGGAGGGGTTGAAGAGGACTGAGAGGGAGATTTGGGATTTTGGGCTGGGGCTGTACCAGTGGTGAAGTGGCTGCAAGGAGGGGAATGCCCCGGGTTGTGTGGGGTGGTGACAAACCCCAGCCAGGGAGCTGTGAAGAGCAAAGACACTGCTTTTGTTCAGAATAAAGAAAAGAAAAGATTGTGTATATGCATCTCACCAATGCACATAAACATCTCCAAAGGCTGCCAGGATGGTGCCAGACCCTTCCCAGTCATGGCCATAAAATAAAACACAAGTCCCATCTCACCATGAGGAAAATCTTTTCCCATGGAGGTGGCAGAGCCCTGGAGCAGCTCCAGTGAGGGTCTGGAATGTCCCTCTCTGGTGACATCCCAAACCCACCTGGATGAATCCTGTGCTCCAGCTGACCCTGCTTGGGCAGGGGCTGGGACTGGGTGAACTCCAGAGGTCCCTTCCACCCTTAAATAGTCTGGGATTCTGCAAAAGGTTCTTTCCCAAATTTTCCCTGAACCAGGACACCCTGATTCTGGCGTTCTCCTGGTGTTCACCCTGCTCTGGTGTAGCTGCTGGTGGTCTTTGCTTCGGACACTTCTGTAGAACTCCTTGGATTTATTTAAAACACGACCCTGGAAGGCATGGCAGTGAAGTGGGGAATTCCAGGGAGTCAGCCGTGTGATTCAGTGTCACTTGTCTGCTTTCTGTACCCTTCAGGAGGGTTTCTGTGCTGGGCTGTATTTTACAGATCCCTGCACTGCGAGTTCCAGGGGGTTTGCTGCGTTGTAGCTCTGTCCTGAACTGGTTAAAGCTGGGGAGGGCTCCCTTGGCAGAGGGCTGAGTTTGGAGTGGCAGCAGCAGGGAGGGCAAAACTGGGAATTGCAGTGTTTTTAGGGAAGCAAACGTGAGAGACAAGCAGCTTGCAGCTTCTCCCTCGCAGTGAATTGCCAACCAAGAGACAGATGGGATTTGGGGATGGATCAGCTCACAGGCAGCATCTCCTCGCTGAGCAGCAGGCTTTGCTGGCTCTGACAGAGCCTCCTTGCCACAGGCTGAAAGAGCATCTTCTTGGGAAGCTGATCAGTTTTTGAGCCACACTGAACAAAATAACCTGTTCTGGTCATGTGTTTCTCTCAAAAAGGAGTTGTCATTTGCAGAAATCCTTTCGCAAAGACTCTTTCCAGTCAAAGAACTCTGCTCTGAGGGAAAGAACACCTTAGTGAATTCCCCAGGCTTTTAACTTTCCTTATCTATTTGGTTTAAAATTATTAACTTAGAGCATAAGGAACCAATAATGTAATTACTTTCTTTTTCTGCTGGCAGTAACCTGCATTTGCACGGCCTTTTACTCGAGTGCTACACCTGGGTTGTAAAAGCAATTCTGGCATTGCTCATCAGCTGTTCTTCACTTCGTGGACTGGAAACTGTTAATGGAGTGAGAGAACCTGGAGTCTGTGGAATCCTGAATTGATCTGTAATAAATCCATGATAAACAAGCAGGCAGCTCCCTTTTCCTGACCCCTTTCTGCTGGAGTGGCAGTGCTGCCTTTGGGGTTTCCAGGTGTCTGCAGAGATGATGGATCAGGCACACCAGCTTCTGGTGGCTCCTCTGACTGTGAACCAACAGGATGTGAAGTGTTTATTCATCCTTGTGGCAGCCTGAGCTGAAAATGCACCGATTGTTTGGTGAATACACAAATCTGAGCTTCCAGAATCAGGAAATAATTACTTGGGTTTGGTTAGAAATGCTCTGAGGGGTGAAAACCAGCATAATTGTGGTGAAGGTGGTGGCTTGCACCTGGATGCGCTGGGAGGGCTGGGGGGATTCCATTGTCCTGAGGGAAGAGCTGGAGCTGTGCCAGGGGATTTTTAAGTTGGATTTTGGGAAAGGCTCTTCCCCCAGAGGGTGCTGGGCACCCCGTGAGGCTGTCACAGCTCCAGGAGAGTTTGGACAGCGCTGCCAGGGATGCCCAGGGTGGGATTGTTCAGGTGTCTGGGTTTGGATCAGCGATCCCAGTGGGTCCTTTCCAGCTCAGGACATTCCATGATTCCTTGACCCTCGTTTTTGGGGCAGTGTGGCTGTTCCACAGAGTTCATGTGCTGGGACTGGGGAGGGACCTGGGATTAGCCCTGCCAGGTTTTGGTGGCCTCTCACACCCGTGGCACCTGTCCTGGCTGGCAGGAGCAGAGCATTGGGCTGCTTTATTTGAAAATAAGTGTTGAAGTCTTTCCTTTGTCAGATCCCACTGGTGGCTGGCTCAGGAATGGCTCAGGAATGGCTCGGGAATGGCTCAGGAATGGCTCAGGAATGGCTCAGGAATGGCGCAGGAATGGCTCAGGAATGGCTCGGGAATGGCTCGGGAATGGCTCAGGAATGGCTCAGGAATGGCTCGGGAATGGCAGCAATTCCTCAAACACCAGCCCTGGGTGCTGATGGAGCAGGGAGGGAGCTGCAGGACCAGGGCTGCTCACTCCTGCTTTGGTTCCTGGTGGCTCCTTGGAGTGGCTGCCAGGAACAGAGGCCAGACAGAGGCAGAGAATAAAGTGGGCGTTTATTAAAGTTCTTCTGTAGATGAGTTTTTCAGACAGGTATGATCTTGATCCATTTACATATCAATGGATTAATCCTCCATTAATCCATTGGGTCAATCCTCCAATTACAGCTTCAGGTGATGAAGTAATTTACCCCCAGTTTGCTCCCCACAATTGACTTTTGTTGATACTTTTCCGGGCCTGAGGCAGTGCAGTGTCCTTGGTTCTCAGGCCTGGAGGGATTGTTTTGTGTGCCCAGGTTGTGAAGGCAGTAACTCAGCTCTCAGTGGAGTTGAGTTACGCACTGGGGCAGCGCAGGATGTGCAAAATATAAATGCTAAAATGGAAGGCATCACCTGGGGTGCTGGGCCATCAGCTCCTGGCTCCCTGTCCCCATTGCAGGCAGCTGCAGAGCTCTCTCCTCACACAGTCTGGGATCAAAGCCCTTCACAGGGAGTTGTGCATCGTGGCAAATTAGGGCAAAATCCATATTTGCCTCAACTTGCTCCTTGCTTTTCTCCCTCTTCTGACTTGGAGCTGACGTCCACTGTTGTGCCTCTGCTTCCTTGCAGGGGCTCCAGAAGGATGGAAAAGCCAATCCCCCCATTCCCGCTCCTTTCTCCTGCTTTATTATCATTTATGGCTAAAAATTGTCTGATGGCAATGCCAACAAAATTCCTAATGGGGAAAAGCAAAACCTTGGCGCTGTTAACAGCAGAGAATTGAATCTTCCCAGCAGATAACACTTCATTTCTGACCTAACTTCCCAACTTTTAGTGCTGTGTCTGCAGTTGATTGGATGTGAAATTTGGCCATGCTGCTTCTTTGCTTCCATAGTCCTTTCTGGTTTTTATTTTTTTAAATCCATATTAGCCAGGGTCTGTCTTCTCTTATTTTTGGTGATCTCTACTCTATTGCTTAAGTCATTCCCTGTGAAATTAATCCTGTGGACTTCAAAGGCATCTCACTGCCATGAGCAGGACTTGTCATTGTTCCTTATCTTACTCTCCCTTTGAAAAGGAATATTTCCCCAAGTGTTTGTGACTTGTGGC
Source organism: Lonchura striata (assembly GCF_050655825.1). Lineage (NCBI taxonomy): Eukaryota > Metazoa > Chordata > Aves > Passeriformes > Estrildidae > Lonchura > Lonchura striata. The sequence goes on from NC_140724.1 coordinate 4,009,522, forward strand.
TGCTTCAGTTTCTGACTGACATAACCTTGGTGTTCAGGAACTGCCCACAGTTCATCTTTTTAACAATTAAATCTCTTTATGGAGACTCTAAAGTCATCCAGAGCTGCTGGGTGCTTCTGGAATCGGGCTGAGCTCTGTCCTGCTGAGTAAATGTGGGTTAATTGTTCTGAGGCATTGAGAGGTCACAGGAACCAACATCCCCCAGAGCTGGGCATGGGACCAGTGCTGAATTTCACACCAATTCTTGATTGTCCTGGTGGTTCTTCCTCTGGCACAGCTGCAAATGGGAGTTACGGAGAGAAAAAGCAAAATAAACACTCATGAGCTGAGAAAAATGTAAATATATTGGTCAAGAAACAGTGACAGTGTACTAATGTATAATATCCTTTATCGTAATAATGTGTAATAATCCCTATCATTCAGCTGCTGAAAAATGCACCCTCCTTCTACCTGCAAACTTTAATTGGAAATCTACATTTTTTTTTGCTCTTCAACTTGCACTTTACTTGAGTGGTAGAACATTTCTCTCAACTATCGCTTTTAAAGAAAAAAAGTCCTGTTTCTGCCAGGACATTAAAGACACAACCATGACCAAGCTGAAAACCATGTCAGCCCACAGCCATAAACACATTTCCCCCTTGCTGCTGGAGCTGAGGGGATGTTTCAGGTCCATTTAACTGCTGAGGCCTGAATGCCTGAAATCCTGCCATGGGTTTGGGTGCATTTGCCAGCAATTGTGCTAATAAAACCAGCCCATAAATACAAAAATTTATTAAACAGCTTTTTGGGCTGGTAGTCCGTGGTTGCCCTCATAAAGCGATGATGTTGCAGAGTTTTAGTTGGAGCCGTTGCTAAAATGATAAAAATGTCTTTTTTTGGTGCAGTACAGGCTGTTCTTCTGGGGAGATCTCCCTGGGCTAGAGGGGGAAGCTCCATTTAAAGGATTAATTAATTCTCTGGCAGCCTCGTCACAGAATGCAAACCCAGCAGTGCCTGTGCTGTGGGGAGTGCTCTTTGCTCACTGACACCGAATTTTTGGGAGGGGTTGGTGCAATCCAAGTGCCCCTGGTCCTGAAGGGTGCCGAGTCTGAGACAAAAGTTCATGAAGGTGCAGTGGAGATAAAGATTCCTGTTCTTGGGAAGCCTGGAACTTTGATCCACCATGGCAATTAAGCCATTAATGGCTTCAGCTCTGAAGTTCTGAGAGTGGCTCAGAATGTCATGGACAAGTAGTGGCCAGTTAGTTCTGGAAAAGTGCTGCTGGTTTTTTTTTAATATTTATTTATTTATTGTTGTTGTTTTGTTTTGTTTTTTTACCTTATTTCCCCTGGTTCTTGCAGCAGCTCCATTCTCCTGCTCTGACAATGCCATGGGGGCTTCAAGTTGCAGAGAGACAGAGTTTGAGGTAAAGGAATAAAGTAGGGAAGGCTTCAGTGGTTAATTTTTTGTCTCATGGCATCTCAGGCAGTTCAATTAAAACTTATTGCAAATTTTGGAGCAGTTTGTTCTTCATTCTTCCTGGCAACAAAGGGATCAATATTCTTGTTTGGCTTTTTGCTTCCAGTGTAAGCCCCCCCCATTCCCTGCCAAGATTTCCTGCTCCTCATTTTAATCCTATTCCCCCATTTCTTGTTATTTGGGATAGGTGGCAAGAGAAAAACACCTCGAAATTTGCATTTCTCTGGAAGTGAGAAGCTGTGAACCAGTCTGTCTGTGCAGTGCCCGTTCTCTGATGGGTTTTGTTCTGCAGAATGGGATCAGTGAGCCCCAGGCCATGAAGGGAAGGTAAATCTGCCCCAAAATCTGCCTTGGGTGAGCAGAACCCGAGGTGCAGAATTGCAATCCCATTGTTCTGCATGTCAGAATTTCTCCTTGTGTTACCCCTGCCAGCTCCAGAGAGCTCCGGGTTTTCCATAAAGGGGTTTCCCAGTGGAGCTAAAATCTTCCTTGGCACTGAATCCCAAATTTCTCCCGATGGGCTGAGCCATGCTATGAGCTCTTTCCTCAACCTGTGGGAGAGCTGCTCTCTCTCCTGAGCCCTGGGAAGGTGTTGGAGCCCTTTTTACACATTCCCAGCTGTGACTCAGGTGGGTTTTGCTTGCAGCTGGCAAGGGGGGGTTCCTCAGCTTTATTCTGGTTTGCTGCTGGTTGTGTTGGTTGTGTTGATGCCAGCAAGGGACAGACTGAAATTTGGACTCAGGGGTCCATTCTGCTGAAATTTGGACTCAGGGGTCCATTCTGCTGAAATTTGGACTCAGAGGTCCATTCTGCTGAAATTTGGACTGAGGGGTCCCTTGTGCTGAAGTTTGGACTCAGGGTTCCATTATGCTGAAATTTGGACTCGGGGTTCCATTCTGCTGAAATAAATTTGGACTCAGGGTTCCATTATGCTGAAATTTGGACTCGGGGTTCCATTCTGCTGAAATAAATTTGGACTCAGGGTTCCATTCTGCTGAAGTTCAGCCCTCGGGCACATTTGGACCCTGTGCTCAAATATTTCACTCCTTAAACCCCTCATCTCTGCCCCTGGAATATGCAAACAGCAGAGCTCAGGGTGGGAGCACTCAACTCTGGCATTTCCAAGTTTTCCCACTCCTGCTTTGATGTTTTGCCCAGCGAGAACTGGGACAGTAATTTCAAGCCAGTGGCAAATTCAATTAATTCTTTTGAAAGTGCTTTCAACTTGGAAACGAGCTGAGCAGTCCAATTTATGGAGTGGTGGGGTCTTGCTTTTACAAATCTGCCTGAAAATTTCATTGGAAAAGTTATTATGTTGTACTTAAAGTACCCAAGCACAAATTGCACTTTTAGCTCAGAGGAAAAAAGGTAATTACAGACAGACTTGCTAAAATCCAGTTGCAGTTGTGTGGGTGTTGTAAACAAACACTGCATCTTCACAGGCCGTAAAAATGAAAATTAAATCAGAGGTTGCTTTTGTGGAGTTGGATTTCAGAGCCCTGGTAGGGGTGTGCAGTTATTAAATCAGAATTAGTGCCACAGTACTGTGGAGTAGAAACTCCTTCTTGTGGAGGGCGCAGCCCCAAGAATGGCTTTGTGTTCTCCCAGGTCTTTGTCCAGAGGAACAAAGGAAAACCATAATCTTTGAGGTGTGTGGAATTGCAGTGAGGCCAGCAGCTGGGCTGACCTCAAGCCAGGTTCTGCCCCCTCGAAAAGCAGCAGCAAAACCCTTTGTTCTGTGCTCACATTGGAACAATTTCAGGGGTTGGGGTGATTATTTTAAATGTTTTAATGCCTTTTTGGGAGAATACTGGTCCTTCAGGCTGGGTGTAGCTGCTGGGATCCCAAAGAGGCAGAACAAAGCTGCAGGGCTTGGGGGACAATAACATCAGCACCTTTAACCCTGGCAGGATGCCTGGCAGAGATCACCAGACCTGGAACACTCTGCAGCCTTAAAAACTGATGCTTAGGCTAAGCTTCATTATTTATCTCCCCTTTTTCATGTTTGGACTCTTTTAGAGGAGGTGCTGCTCTCACTGGGGTGCACTGGGAGCAAAAGCTGGGGCACTCCCCCAGAGCACAGCCTGGGGAACGGCAGGATCAGGGAAGATCAGATTGGAGGAGACCTCGAGGGTCATCTGGCCCAACCTCTCCTGGCAGAACCTCGGAGATCCCATGAACAGATGTCTCAAACCTGGTAAAATTTACAGAAGTGTGAAGAGAGGCCAGGCTGGTTTTCCAGCTCTGTCTCTGCAAGGGGGAACATTTCCTGGTGCTCCAAGGGGACTGGAATTGCAGGTCTGGGTGTTGTGGTTGGTTTCTTTTTTCTGAAATCATGGCCTAGATCTGGTTGGGTGCTGTAAATTCAGGAGCACGTTGGCTCCTCCATTGGCAGCGCTGATTTATTTATCCTCTGGCTCACAACACTCCTTACCCAGACAGGAGCTGAGACAGCTCATGTAGATTAATTCCTTATCGGAGCTTAAAACCCCCAAGGGCCCTTCAGAGTGAAAATAAAAAAGGAAATGGAGAGGCCAGTGAAGAAAATGACACAGCAAAAGGTTTGTGTGTGAGTATTCATTGGGAAGATAAGCCAGAGTGTCTGTGAGGGTCAGAGCATGGGAGCAGCTGAAGTTTGGCTCCTTCCACCCTGAGCCACACTCAGAGACAAAACAGTTTGTGCTGGGGTGAAATTTGTGCCCAAATCTGGGTGTTCAGGGTGTATCTGTGTCCTGTGTGCAGTTCAAATGCACTCTGAGAACTGAATATTCTTTCATTTTACAGAGATACCGTGGTGTAAACACTTTGCAACAAATATTTGAGGGAAGGTGACTGATGGGAATTCTGCAGACATGAAAATACAGATATTATTATCTCTTTTTTTTTTCCTTACAGTCAGGATATCTCATGCCTCAGCAGTTCTGAGTGATCTCAGTTTGCCTAATTTGGATCTGAGAAGCTCTGATTTAAATCCAGGGACTCATTTGTCCCTTCACCAGAGCTCTGTTGTGGAGCTGCCTGTGGGTTTGGGGGCATTTAAAGCTGTGAGAGACCACGGGCTCATCCCATGGGAGCCCTTGTGTAACCTTGGGAAAACCTCCCCATTCCCATGGGCTGGGCTGTGAGGTTGTTTTTCCTAAAGCAATCCAGGCTTTAGGAGATTAAAGCGTTGAGCCCAGGATCTGATCCAGCCCCGGATGGGCAGTGAGACAGAGATTAGCCCAGAGATGATGAGGGCATGGCAGCCACCCGTCCCTGCTCCCAGATCCGGGAATCACTTTCGTTTCGGGCTGCTGGGTCAGGACAGGATCTGCAAAACCTCTGATTATTTGCCTGTCTCACTCCAAAATAATCCATTATTCAGAGGAAATGTTTCAGATTTCGATCAAGTGTGCATCAAGTCCTTGTCCTTGGCAGGTGAGCAGGGGACACGATGATTTGGGTTGGGTTCCTGGAGCAGTCTGAGCTTGGAAGTGTTGGAAGCCTCTTGAGGGCTCTTCCTGCTTTTCTCCTGCTTCCCAAAAAAAGGAACGTGTAGGAACTCAAAATGTCCCATGTTGGAATCTGAGGTATTGATGATTCTGAGATTGTAAAAGTCTCTGTCTGTCACCCTGCTGCCAAAGCAGAAGCCATAATTGGTCTGTGCTGGTTTCCAGGTTGTTTATTCTGTTGATCTCTCACATGTTCTGCTGCCCTGCCCAGCTCTGTCCTGCAGGGCAGCGTGTGGGGCTCTGCCCTCAGTGGGATGTGACAAACATTCAATACCAGAAACTCCCTGGGCTGCATTTACAAGAACGTGCCAATATCTGTCACCTACGTTGGACAGTGTGTCCCCAGCCTGAACCAACAGAAAAATGCCAACACCACAGTGAGACATGGAGGGCATGAAGAAGGAGAAAAAGGACAAGGCACACCCAATTTCCTCCAGCTTGTCCCCTTTGGACCCCTCATCTAGAATACGAAAATTTTACTTTTGCACCCGTGCCACACTTAATTATTACTTATATCAAACCCTCAGAGGTGGTAATTGATCCTGTAAGATTGAAAACTCCTTTCCATGGCCAGAGATCACAGCCAGTGTCTCTGGGGGCTCTGTCCAGGGGGTTCCTGAGCCCTGCCAGGTCCCAGGGCCAGAGGGAAGCTCTGGATTCCCACAGTCCCTCAGACATTTTTAGATATTCCAAGTCAGAAGCATTTAAAACCCTAACAAACAGCTAAAAATAACTGTAATTTTAGACTTAAACAATAGAATGATTTACCAACCTTACCAAAAAAACCCAAGAAGTCAAAAAAGTTTAGATATTGTAGTAGAAGTAGTCACAAAATAAAGAAAAAAAATAAATACTGTACAGGGGGGGTTTAAGTCTTATACGGAGGGGTTTTAGTCTTATACATAAAAGTCAAAAGTTTTAAAATAGAAAAATTTAAGCCTGTCCTGTCCTCCCTCCTTCTTATTCCTTACCTCCATATTCTTAGTAGTGTTAGCACTCACAAATTAGTTTAGAATAAAAAACCACCATTTAATATAAGTAATAAACATTAAAGAAAAACTATAAACATTTAACACATAATATACCATATAAAAAATAACACCAACCCTGGGTGGGGAGAGAAACGAAGAAAACAAAGAGTCAAAAAAAATGTCAAAGTATGTGTACCTTTACCTAAGCTGCTGAGCAAACCGCAGCAGCTCAAGAAAACAATCTTTTAAATAACTTACAATGAGCTACCTTAAAACCAAACAACAAAAGACTACTAAGCCTTTCTTTAAAAACACAAGTTAAAAGAAAAGTTTTTCCGCCACACAAAGCCACCCCCAACCTGAGGTGATCTCCAAGAGGAGTGAGTGTAAAACCCAATGGTTCCAGCATCCAGATCGGAAAGGGCACGTCCCCTCCTCCTGCAGAGGCAGAGGATGTCATTGCTCGGGTGATTTAATGCTCATTTTTGAGATAGCCCAGTTTGAAAACGTTGAGTGCACTCATTGTGTGAGGTCACCAGTGAGTGTGCAAGGTGCTGGAGTCATAAACCCACAGAATTCCAGGGAGCTTGGGGCTGGAAAGGACCTTAAAGATCCCCTCATTCCCTGGGCAGGGATTCTCCACCTGCAGCCCCTCAGAGCTGGACATTGGCAGCTGAGGGTGGCTGTCAATGAAAGCATTTCCAGCTGCATAATCCCATTAAATCGGAGTTACTGACATCCCAAATGCTCAGCACTCACTGGCAACTTTTGGAATTGATCTGAATGGCAGCAACCACCATCCAAGAGTGGGATTTTTTTTTTTTTTTTAATCACAGTGACTAAATGTCTGTATTTCCCAGTGTTGAACCATGAATTACTTTTTTTTTTTTTTTTTTTTTTTTTTAAGCAGAAGAAGTAGCCTGACATCTAAATCTTAATTACGCCTTTCTCAGTTTGTCAGACACAAATTCCTGGGAAGTTACCAGAATGTTTTTGCTCCATACATAAAAAAGACTTTGTTTCTCTGAAGAATTAATTCCTTGGGTAGTTCCTTGTTTTTTTTTTAAATAAAGCCACTGTGTTTTTGCTGGATCTTGGCACCGGGGACCATCCCGGGCTGCTCCGGGCAGGGCTGTCCTGGGGAAGGGCCATTCCTCAGTGAGATCAGCTCGCTTTGGTTGTGTCTCTGGGGTTTGGCTGTGGGGCTGAGGGGTGGAATGAGCTGGGGCCGGGTCCTGCAGGGCCCTGAATGGGCTCCTTTGTTCTGGGCAGCAGAACTGCTCAGATGGGAGGGCAGGGGGAGCAGGACGTGGCATTTGGATGGGGTTTTTGTGTGGGGGGGTTCAGAGCCAGCTCAGAGATAATGGATCTTGCAGGGACTCTGTTTTCCAGGCCAATAATCCACATTTTAAGTGCCCTCATGGAGGGAAAGATTCCATTTCCTGCCGATTTGAATGATGCACAAATTGTGTGTGGCGGTTGCTGCTTTGTTCTCTTTGCATTTTGAGGCATTTTAGCCCAGCTTGGCCTTTAGGACAGCCTTGAAAAAGTAATTAATCTGTGGGAAAAAATGGGTCTAGGAATTAAGAGAAATCATGGAATGGTTAGATTGGAAGAAATTTAACAGCATATCCCATCCCACGCCTGGCATGGCAGGGACACCTCCCACTGTCCCAGGCTGCAGCCTGGCCCTGGGCACTTCAGGGATCCAGGGGCAGCCACTGGGAATTCCAGACCACCCTGACAGGGAGGAATTCCTTCCCAATATCCCACCTAAACCTCCTCTCTCTCACTTTGAAGCCATTCCTCCTAAAATCTGTCCCTGGTTCCACTGAACCCCAGCTCAGGTTCCATGAGCTGCTCACAGGCCTCTTGCAAAAACTGAGACTTCTCCCCAGGCTCTGGGACAAAGTGGAGTGTTGGAATCTGAGTATTGATGATTCTGAGATTGTAGAAAATCTCTGTCTGTCAGCCCCCTGCCAAAGCAGAAGCCATAATTGGTCTGTGCTGGTTTCCAGGTTGTTTATTCTGTTGATCTCTCACATGTTCTGCTGCCCTGCCCAGCTCTGTCCTGCAGGGCAGCGTGTGGGGCTCTGCCCTCAGTGGGATGTGACAAACATTCAATACCAGAAACTCCCTGGGCTGCATTTACAAGAACGTGCCAAGATCTGTCACCTACGTTGGACAGTGTGTCCCCAGCCTGAACCAACAGAAAAATGCCAACACCACCCTTCTCAGCCCTGGCGAGCCCAGGCTGTGCCAGCTTTCCTTTGCCACTCGTGCAGTCACTGTTTTGGCGTGAGTTTGGAGCAGAGCATCAGCCAGAGCTCACCTCAGGTCAGGGTGGCTCCGTGTGGTGGAAAAGTCTCTCCTCTGACCCGAGCTCCCAAAGAAAGGCTCAGCAGTCTCTGTTGTTGGGTCTCAAGGCAGTTTATTGCAAGTTTTCTAAAAGATTTTCTCCTGGGGCTGCTGTGGTTTGCTCACAGCTCAGGCAGAGGCACACACACACCCTGACATCCTCTCTGACTCCCGACTGCTTCTTCTCTCCCCACCCATGTACAAAACCAAAACCCCCCTGTACAGCACTTAAAAATTCTTCCCTCTACTTTGTGACTACTTCTACTCTAATATCTAAACTTTTGTGACTTCTTGTTCTTCCTGCAAGGCTGGTAAATCATTCCATGGTTCAAACCCAAAATCACAGCTGTTTGCAGCTGCCTGCCAGGGTCTCAAATGCTTCTGACCTGGGCCCAGAACATCCAGAAATCTCTAGGGACATTTTGAGTTCTGACAAGCATCCCCCAAGGTTGTGCAATGCCCTCAGGGTTCCTCCTCCAGCCCTGCTAGGGAATCACCCTCTGCCCTGGAGTATGAAAATTGCTGCTTATCTTCACCTTCTGGCCCTGGCTGTGCCATAAAGTGAACTGCTCATGGAATTATCTGCTGCCCTTTCCAATCCTGATGTATTCCATAGGCTGGGTGCACTTGGAAAACACATTCTTCACCTTTTAACCAAACTGAAGCGCTAAACCAAACACAGCGAGACCTTGCCTCCAGTTGTGATCATTCAACAAACCCAGGCTCGTGTTTTCCACCTCCACCTCTTTATTTGGATTAAATTTCCTCAATTTCACTTCTGCGTTTCATCTGGGATGATAAAAGGAGCAGGATCAACACTCTGAAGTGAATTTCAAAGGACAGAATCACAGCTGAAGTTTAGCTCGGAGCAAAAAGACTGAACTTCAGACATTGCTGCAAATTTGAATGCAAAAGTCTCTGTATTATTTTTCCTTCTTCCTTTCTTTCTGCTCTGTCAGGATTTAAGTGAAGGGGTTTTATTTTTCCACACCATGCCCATGTTTGTGAAGTGCAGCTTCCTTTTCCTTTCAAGTCAGGGAGAGGTCAGGGAGGGGGCTCAGCAGCACAAATCCCTGCAGATGGGATGGCTGGGACAGCTCTGCCTTCCAGCAGCAGGAAACATCACTTGCAAGCAGCAGAGTTCCCAGGGAAAATATGCCAGCAATTTGTCTTTTATAATCTTGTACATAAGCATGAGGGAGGAGGTTTCAGACAGTGACCCTCTGTTCTGCCTTAGTTCTGTCTGGCATGGCGAGGAAAGATAAAATTGGATAAAATTGACTTTTTTATGTTGTTGTTTTTTGTGTTTTTTTTTATTTTTTTATTTTTTTTTTTTAATGTGGGAGTTCCTCCAGGTTGTAAATGCTGCGTTTTGGGATGTGAAACCTGCCCGGTGGAGCAGGCAAGGGGAAGGGAAGGGGAGTGCAGGGGTTGCTTCTGTCTTGTGGCTGCTGTGATCTGCAGGAAGGGGAAGGGGATGGCTGGGTCCTCCCTGGTGCTCTTTGGGCTGAATTAACTCTGTGTTCCCAGCAGAAAGGCTGAGTCCGCCCACCTTTCCCTGGAAAAATGCAGCCTGGTGCTGATAGAATGGGTGATTGTCCCAGAAAAAGCCACGGCGTGTGGGAATTGTGTGTGGGAATCCCTGGGTGTGGCAGCCCTGCAGCTCCACGGGGACCTGGAGGGGCCAGGCCAGAGAGAGCTGGGGGTGCTCCGGGGCTGGAAGCCTCTGGAGCTGGGATGGGAGAGCTGGGAATGCTCACCTGGAGAGGGGAAATTCCAGGGAGAGCTGGGAATGTTCATTTGGAGAAGGGAAGGATCCAGGGAGAGCTGGGAATGTTCATTTGGAGAAGGGACATTCCAGGGAGAGCTGGGAATGCTCACCTGGAGAAGAAAAGGAGCTGTGAATGCTCACCTGGAGGAGGAGAGGGATCCAGGAGAGCTGGGAATGCTCACCTGGAGAAGGGAAATTCCAGGGAGAGCTGGGAATGTTCATTTGGAGAGGGGAAATTCTGGGGAGAGCTGGGAATGCTCACCTGGAGAAGAAAAGGAGCTGTGAATGCTCACCTGGAGAAGGGAAATTCCAGGGAGAGCTGGGAATGTTCACTTGGAGGAGGAGAAGGATCCAGGAGAGCCGGGAATGCTCACCTGGGGCAGGGAAGGATCCAGGAGAGTTGGAATGTTCACCTGGAGAGGGGAAACTCCAGGGAGAGCTGGGAATGTTCCCCTGGAGAAGGGAAGGATCCAGGGAGAGCTGGGAATGTTCACCTGGAGAAGGGAAGGATCCAGGGAGAGCTGGGAATGTTCACCTGGAGAAGGGAAGGATCCAGGGAGAGCTGGGAATGTTCCCCTGGAGAAGGGAAGGATCCAGGGAGAGCTGGGAATGTTCACCTGGAGAAGGGAAGGATCCAGGGAGAGCTCAGAGCCTGGAGGGGCTCCAGGAGAGCTGGAGAGGGACTGGGGACAAGGGATGGAGGGACAGGACACAGGGAATGGCTCCCACTGCCAGAGAGCAGGGATGGATGGATGGATGGGTGGATGGATGGATGGATGGATGGATGGATGGATGGATGGATGGGTGGATGGATGGATGGATGGATGGATGATGGATGGATGGATGGATGGATGGATGGATGGATGGATGGATGGAAGGATGGAAGGATGGATGGGATTTTGGGATGGAATTCCTGCCTGGGAAGGTGGGGATGGGCTGGGATGGAATTCCCAGTGAGCTGTGGCTGCCCCTGGATCCTGGCAGTGCCCAGGCCAGGCTGGGGTGGCTGGGGCAGTGGGAGGTGTCCCTGCCATGGCAGGGGTGGCACTGGGTGGGATTTAAATCCCCTCCCAGCCCAAACCATTCCACGCTTCTCACTCACGTCCAGCTTTGGCCATGAACATTATCCAGATTTTTTTCTGTTAGAATGTGAATGGAATTTTTACTTCATGGCCCGTTCTGGGCTCTTGAAGGTGTCTGAGCTGCTCAACCAGCTCACCAGTCAGCTTTAAAATCCTGATTTACTTCTGTGGGGAGGGAGAGGAAGGTGGGTGAGGAAGCTGCTCTTAGGAGCAGAAATCCAGCAAAATTCCTGTAATCCTGTGGAAATCAAGGATTCAGAGCCTTGTCCATGTGTCTGGGAGCAAAGCCTGCCCTGCACAAGGAAATCTGGGATCAGGGATCCTGCAGGGATGCACATCCCCGGCCTGTTGGGATATTTGTAGCCAAAATATTTGGAAAAACCTCTGATCAGGGAGAGAATTTCCGGTGGTGAAAGCCCCAGGCTGTGCTGGAGCCCGGCCAGGAGGCAGAGCTCCTCATCCCAGTGGGAATGGGGGCATTTCATGGGAATTTCCTGGCAAAAGAGCTCTGATTTTTATTTATTTATTTCATTTCCAGTCCAGAACTCCTCAAACACAAACCTTGGGAAGTCTCAACAATTTCCCTCCGAAAATTATTCGGGTGGTTTTTTTGCTTTCTTAAAACCAAATGTGGTTATTCACCAATGGATTTCCTCAGGGATACATAAATGTGGGAATTTTGTGTTTGGGAAGATTTCATTGCCTCATTTAGGATGTGATCTATTCTTAAATCAGTATTTTAAATAAATCAGGTGGTCTGGGTTTGGTCTGCTCTGACTTTGCTGCTCAATTCCCTGAACCACAGCAAAACATTTCGCTGATTTTTTTTTTTCAAAACATTTCACTGATGTCTTTTTACTTGGTTTGAAAGCAAATTTAGTTTAAATTTCTCATCTGGTCCCAGGGAGGGCTCTGCTTTGCCCCGAGAAGCTGCAGCAAATCCCAGGGAAAAAGCACTCCAGGAGTGTGGGCTCCTGCACTTAATCCTATTCCCACTGGAAATCCCATAAGCATCCGTCTTAATTTTGTCTTTAGGAGGGATTAAATTTGCACAGAATCCCAAGTTTTGGTGCTAAAATTGTTTCTTGGCTGGGCAGAGCCTTTAGCAGCAAACAAGTGTGATTTGGTTTGGGAATGGTTTAGTCTGGAGCAAGGGTGGTTTTTATTACAACATCCCATTTCTGATGTTTTCTGATGCTGGAGTGGCTCCTGAGGAAGACTGAAAAATGAGAATTATGGCACTGATGTGCCTGAGGTGGTGGTGACCTCTGTGGGCAGGTTTTTGGCAAAGTGAGAACGTGCAGCTCCTCCAGAAGGTGTCCCAGGCCTGTCTGGAAGGTCAAATAATATATTTGATATATAATTTCATAGATAATCTATATTTCAATAGATAAACTAGATTTTATCTATTTCTGCATGATAAAATCTGGAAATGGATACAGGCTGTCCTTTCCCAGTGTATTCCACACCCATTCCTTTTCCCAAATTCCTCCCCTGCCTTTGGAGAGCCCATTCCCAAAGCTGATTCCCTCATGGTTCTGTTTTTGCTCCTTTTCTCCCCATTTTTCAGCCATCTACAACTACGAGGCCGTGCAGGACGTGGAGCTGTCCCTGCAGGTGGGGGACACTGTTCACATCCTGGAGATGTACGAAGGTAGGTGCAGCTCACAGGGGGTTGGAGAGGAAAACAGGAACAAATCAAGATTGGTTTTCAAATTTTAGCTTTGTACCTAAATTTTTAGGGTTTTTTTGTACCAGATTTTTAGGTTTCTCTTACGCCCCAAAGCACAAATTTGGTGTGTGGTAGCTGCTGTAGCCTCTTAATTTTTAAAATGCTGTTAAAAATGCAGAAAAGCAGAAAGTTTCTCATATCTGTGCTGTTACAGGCAGAGTTTATCAAGGTAAGGTTTCACCAGTATCTCACTAAAAGACAAAGAAACATTTAATTCTGGCTGTTCACTGCTGTTTTCACCCCACACTTCTTTGATTTGGCTCTTCTTTGGGCCAGGCCAGGCACCTGTGCTCATGAGATGAACTGATCCTGCTGGAAAATAAGAATGATCATTTTTAAAAAACCGAGCTTTTAACCTGAGTGGATGGCAGAAAAGGAGGGGAAAGGGCTGATTATTTCATAATTCATGTTGCTTTGAGTTGTAATATCACAAACTGGCATTAAATGTTCTTAAAATGCTCCAGTTGTGGAGCCTCCATGCCCTTTTTAGGTTTTCCTAGTCCTTCACTGGGACATTTTTCTTAATGCCTTAATGTAAACCACAGGGTAAACAAAATTCTTATTCTGAAGTTTAAAATGACACTGGAGTGTTTCAAATCTCCCTATCAAATTTGACTCTTTGACAAAGATTTCAATATTAAGACTGGAACAGAGATATTCAATCACTTTAAGGAACATTCTGGTCACTGCTTCCCTCTCCAAAACTCCAAGGTAAAATAGAAATCCAATTATTTTCACAAGCAACATGGATTTGAAGGAAGATTCCGTGGTGGGGGAGAGGGGAAAAAGGGAAATGCCCAGGGGAAATCACTGATTTATGACACGGTTCTGCAAAAAGACACAGGGAAGAGGGAGGAAAACTCCCTCAGAAGGAGGAGGCATCTTGTACTCCCCAGAATTTGGGGGAATATAATTCTTTCTCCCTGTTTTAAATTTTTAAAATCATTGTTTAGCCCCTGTTTCTTATAATCAGTTCAACAGAGACAGGAATAGGGAATGAGTACATAAATGGCACCTTTTTTTTATTTTTTTGGCCTGAAGTCTCCCAGTTTGGAGCTTTGTCAGGAGAAAATTGCCTGTGAATAGTTTGGGAAAGACGTGGATGTTTTCGTGTGTGGAGGGGAACGTGATTGTTCCCATATGCTGAGCCATCAGTGGGGAGCAGAAATCTGTGCCCGAGGCACCTCAGCATTCCTGCAGGGCAACAAAAATCTCTTTTCCCAGAAAAATCCAGGCCAGAGAGTTGTGAGCGCACAGGAGAAGATGCAGAGATGGTGACTGCTGTGGGTCTGCTCTAATTTCCCATAAATTCACCTCAAACCCTCTCCATTCCCATTTTCTGCCTGCCTGGGAGGAGCTTCTTGTGTCTTCCCTGTGGGAATCCAGGAATTCCCTCTGGCTGCCCTGGGACCCTGGCAGGGCTCAGGAACCCCCTGGACAGAGCCCCAGAGACACTGGCTGTGATCTCTGTCCATGGAAAAGAGTTTTCAATCTCACAGGATCAATTACCAGCTCTGAGGGTTTGATATCAGTAATAATTAAGTGTGGCATGGGTGCAAAAGTAAAATTTTAGGATTCTAGATGAGGGGTCCAAAGGGGACAAGATGGAGGAAATTGGGTGTGCCTTGTCCTTTTTCTCCTTCTTCATGCCCTCCATGTCTCACTGTGGTGTTGGCATTTTTCTGTTGGTTCAGGCTGGGGACACACTGTCCAACGTAGGTGACAGATATTGGCACGTTCTTGTAAATGCAGCCCAGGGAGTTTCTGGTATTGAATGTTTGTCACATCCCACTGAGGGCAGAGCCCCACACGCTGCCCTGCAGGACAGAGCTGGGCAGGGCAGCAGAACATGTGAGAGAAAAACAGAATAAACAACCTGGAAACCAGCACAGACCAATTCTGGCTTCTGCTTTGGCAGCGGGGCTGACAGACAGAGACTTTTACAATCTCAGAATCATCAATACCTCAGATTCCGACATTCCCGAATGTATTTTTTTGGGATATCAGCTCTGAGCTGTGCTCCCAGCTCCCTGTGGCTCTGTTTTGAGGGTAGATGTTCTCACAAGAGGCTTTTTCTGCTCCTTTTCATGCTAATGCTGCCTGCTCACCACTGGAGCTGATAAAAACTGGTTTTGTTCCTCTAATCACTGCTCTTATCTGGACACACAAGCCTCGACTTAGGAAAAGTTTCCATGGAACCAGGGCGGGGGTTCTGTGGGAGGAAAGGCTGGAGATGCCCTGTGGAATCATTTTTTGAGGCTGGGAGATTCCCCATGAAGTCATTTTTTGGGGGGGGTTAGGACATGCCCTGTGGTGTAGTTTTTTTGGGGCTGGAAATGCCCTGTGGAGTCATTTTTTGGGGTCTGGGAGATGCCCTGTGAAATAATGAAATAGGTGACTATGTGAAATAGTGCAATAGTGAAATAATCTTTGAGGGTTGGGACAAGCCCTGTGAAATCATGATTTGGAGGTTGGGAGATGCCCTATAAAATAATTATTTGGGGCTGGGAGGAGGAAGCCCTGTGAAAGCATTTTTGGAGGCTGATAGGTATTTTTGGGGGTTAGAAGATGCCCTGTGGGTCACTTTTTGGGTTACCTTACCTTACCCATAGCTGAGGGCATTCCTTAGGCTGTCAGTGCCATTCCTCAGGGATTTCAGGGGAGTTTTGGGGCTGTCCAGAGGCTCTGGCTCCAGCAGCCCCTGGGTGTTGTCGCTGTCACTGCCCAGCTCAGGATGCTCAGGAGCACATCCCAGGAATTCCCAGTGATCCAGAACATTCCTGCTGGGATTTGGTGTTTGCAGGAAATGTTATCTGCTGCCAGGGCTGCCAGACACAACACTGACAGAGCTGAGCTGCTCTGGGGGCTCAGGCAGAGGCAATAAAGGGGATTTTGGGTGTGCTTTGGGGCAGTTTTTGCACAAACTTCTCCTGAGGCAGCTCCCAAACCCTCTGGGCAGTCCCTGCAGTCAGGTGCTGCTCCTGTGCTGCCTCACCGTGCCAAAATTTCAGGGTTTTTGAAATTGCTGCTGGGTTGTGCTGCCACTGCAAAGGCTGGAATCACAACATATCCCAAGGGACCCACAGGGATCATCCAGTCCAACCCTGGCCCTGTACAGACATCCCAAAATCCCACCCCAAAATTGGGGCTGAGGCTCTGAACATGCTTTGCCTCTTGTTTTCCGAGCCCCAGCCAGGCTGATGCAGCTGGGGTGGATGGTCAGAGCACCTGAGAAGATTTGGGGGGGATAACACGGGGTGATAACACAGCAGAGATCACGCAGGGGGTGATAACACACAGGATAACACGGGGTGATAACACACAGGATAACACGGGGTGATAACACAGCAGGGATCACACAGGGGGTGATAACACACAGGATCACACAGGGGGTGATAACACACGGGATAACACGGGGTGATAACACAGCAGGGATCACACAGGGGATGATAACACAGGATCACACAGGGGGTGATAACACAGGAGGGATCACACAGGGGATGATAACACACAGGATCACACAGGGGTGATAACACACGGGATCACACAGGGGTGATAACACAGCAGGGATCACACAGGGGTTGATAACACACAGGATCACACAGGGGTGATAACACAGCAGGGATCACACAGGGGTGATAACACAGGAGGGATCACACAGGGGATGATAACACACAGGATCACACAGGGGGTGATAACACACAGGATCACACAGGGGGTGATAACACACAGGATCACACAGGGGTTGATAACACAGGAGGGATCACACAGGGGGTGATAACACACGGGATAACACGGGGTGATAACACAGCAGGGATCACACACAGGGAGTGATAACACACGGGATAACACGGGGTGATAACACACAGGATCACACAGGGGGTGATAACACACAGGATCACACAGGGGTGATAACACAGCAGGGATCACACAGGGGGTGATAACACACGGGATCACACAGGGGGTGATAACACACGGGATCACACGGGGTGATAACACACAGGATCACACAGGAGGTGATAACACACAGGATAACACAGGGGTGGATAACACAGCAGGGATCACACGACAGGGATGACACAGGGGGTGATTGATTCATTTTTCTGAGCTGCAGCTCCCCTGTGCCAGGGATTCATCAGGGGGTGATATCCCTGCAAATTCAGCTCCAACTTGGACAAAGGGCATAGGGGAAGACGTCAGAGGAAAACCACAGGCTGAGCAGTGAATGAAGGTTCCAGATACTTCCACTATGAGCTGATGTCTGTGGAGTCATTGAGTGGTTTGGGTTGGAAGGGACATTAAAATCATCCTGTCACACCCCCTGCCATGGGCAGGGACATCTTCCACTATCCCAGGTTGCTCCAACCTGGCCTTGGGATGGAAACACTTCCAGGGATGCTTCTGTGTGCCAGTAACTATCAGTGTAGGACACCTGAGGGCTCTCAGATCTCTTTTCTTGGATCCCCTTTTCCTTTTACACAAGGAATCCCTCCCAATCTGCAGGATTTATCATTATTTTTTTAGCTGTAGGATTTCAGGGGGACTGCAGGAAAAGCCACGCTGTGGCTGGAAGGAATGTGTGCTCACATACCGTGACCCCTGGCAGGTGCTGCTCCTGCTGAAAAGGAGTTCACCTTGAATTTGTTCCTGGTTTTGCTCAGCCCTGGGGAGGGTGAAGCAATGCCCTGAGTGCTGTGGGACAGGACAGACCCCGCAGGAGGAGGAACAGGGACCTTGTGGTCCCACGCGTGACCTGGCCTTGCATCACTGCGGAGAACTTGATCATCACCGGAGCCTTGTCCTTAGATTTGTCTTCTCCATGCTGCATAAAATCCACTTGGTGAAGGGTAAAATTGAGAACTTCATCCATTAAAATTACCCCAACAAAACAACAACCCCAAACTTTCAGTAATTTCTTTTCAAGTCTGCTTATTTTTTTTGTTTTCACTCAGATTTCAGTCTGAGTTTGTCTTTTCCATGCTGCATAAAATCCACTTAGTGAAGGGTAAAATTGAGGACTTGATCAACCCCAACAAAACAACCCCAAACTTCGAGTCATTTCTTTGTAAGTCTGCTTTGTTTTTTTTGTTTTCACTCAGATTTCAGTCTGAGTGTTGGAGCAGCTGAAATTTTCCCTGTCATCATCAGCTACAAAACCTTTCTCAGTTTTTAGCCCATCTCTGCTAGGGGAAAACCACTCAAAACACTTAAACAGTCTCATTCCACTGAAGATTTAAGCAGATTTTGGGGGTTTCTTTAAGAAGAAATCACATAGTTAATTAACCACTGCCCAAAGATTGATGTTCATGTTGAAGTGATGGATGAAGTTATTGAAGGTGGGAGCAGAATTCTGACAGAACTTGCAGGAGGTGCTTGCAGAAACAGCTTTGCACAATCAGACCCAACGTGCTTTTATGCAATGATTGCAAAATATTTTACAGGAATGGGGGGAAGGCCAAGGGGCCCTTTGAAACAGGGGGAAGTGGTTCTGTCCAAGGGCTGAACGTGTTCATTGGGATCAAAATCCCTCCTGGGAAATTCCAATGAGCTCTGTCTCCCACCCGGAGTCATTTGTGCTTTCCCCTTCAATTAATGGCAACTTAGATAAAAATAGAACCTAAATCTTCTCATCCCTAATCCAGGACCTCATCCATGGCTCCATGAGCAATGGATAATCTTGTTTTCCTCCTGTGGAAAGAAATGGAATTTCTTCTTTCCTCTGAACTCATTACTGGAGTATTGGAATTTTTGAGGTGGAGGTACCTCCCCATTGCTGGAGAAAAGGCACAAAACTGCACTTCAGAAAATAAATAAATAGAAATTCAACCACATGCACATAAAAATACTCAATAAAATACTAATTAAACCATTTTAAGGTCTGATGTATGGTTGAGGAGTGTCAGATCCATGGTTCTTTATGGGACCATCTTCGATAAATTTAGGAATATGGGGGGGGACCAACAATAAAAACACCAAAAAAATGTAGAAAATAAACCTAGAGGAAGCAGCCTCCCCTCCTCTCTTCTTTTCCTGATTATTCCCTTAAACCCCTTTGCCTTCTTGATGCTGCCACTCAGCTGGATGTAATCTCCTGGGAGGGGCTTTAATGAATTCAGCCATTAAATGGATTCAGCCTCCCAACCCAATCCCTTCCATGGAAATCCTGGTGAAAACCCTGGTGCCAAAGAAGGAGAAATGTTCTCTCAGAAACATTTGCTCCTGAGGCCTGGGCAGCACAATTATTGCTTCTTACAGTTTTTAGATCTTCCCAAAGGTAGGATTGATAAACAGGATTTGTGCCAGGGCAGGGAGCTCAGCTCCTACAAACAGAGGTGTCTCCCAGGAGTGGATCCCAAATGAGAAAATCAATAAATTGGTGTTGTAGAAAGGTGGTGAGAATCACAATCCGTATTTCATTGCTGCCAACAGGAAATAATTAAGTACAAATATCTGTGTTTGCTTTGCCAGGCTGGTACCGAGGATACACGCTCCGGAATAAATCCAAGAAGGTACGACCTCACTTTTGGGTGACTCCCATTTTAATTTCACACCTCGCCAGAGCCCATCTGCTGCTGAAAACTCCTTTATTCTTGTCTGAAGCTCAGGCAGGACTCCTTGCTGTGGTGTCCTGTCCTCAGTGACAGAAATTAATGACCTTGAGCTGCAAGTTCAGAGCCACGTGTTGGGAATTCCTGCACTGGAAGCGTGAGGAATGCAGTTGGAATTTCCAAAATTCCCTGCTCCCATCTCCATACAGGGGTTTATTGCTTTATCATGATGCTCTGGGACCTCTGCACATCCAGAATTTGTTTTATTTAATGGGAATATCAGAGTTTTGACTGGAAGATATTCCAGAAATTAAACATCCCTGGCTCTCAGCCAAGCTGCTGGAGCATGGGCTGGAGGCTGCTTGGAAATCCAGGTTCCCCCAGGAATGCTGCACCTCTCCTGTGGTGACATCCTGAGACAGAGTAAAAATTTAACAAGGTAAAAATCCATTTAGATTTAGATAAAATGTGCCACTTTAAGCTTGCTAAATATGCTATTTAGTCTACTGACTTCAGGCCTAGCAAAACTACCCCAACTAGAGAAAAAGAATGCAAATTTCCACACTAAAAAATAAATAAAAAAGACTCCTCAAACCTTAAAACAGGGCAGAGTGACCCAAAAGTTCTTTCTGTACTTTCTGACAAAAACTAAGTACAGTTGTAACTAGCTATAAGTATAATGTAAAACCAGCAAAATAAATATGCATTTACCTATTATAAAATCCTATGCATATAAAAATTAATAAGAATAATTTAAAAAAAATCAAAAGTTCTCAAAAGTACCCATGTCCATCAAAAAGCAATAAATCCCAACGTGCATCCACAGCACTATAAATAAAAATACCCATTCCCTACAAATCTTTATTGATCTTTATTAAAATTATAAAATTTAATTTTTCATCTTCATTTCAATCCCCCACAGCCTCTGGCTTTAGGGGTGAAGAGGAGAGAAAAGGGAGCAGAAAAGGATTCCAGCATTTCCAGGAGGTTTCTCTGCAGCAACAAGAATTTGGGAAATTCTGCAGCTGCTGGTGATGGGAGCTTTTCTAGGGAGCACGGGGTAGCATGACGGAGGACTGCAGGAATATTTCATGAGAATTACTGATAATTTTCAGGAATTTCCTGCAGGAAGATGAGGTTCATTAGAGTAAAACAAGGAATCAGATGCTCTGAGTTGCCAATGTGGAACCTGTCGCTCCTCCCTGTCCTTTTTTCCTGGCATACCGGGACATTTCTTACTCCTTTCCCCTGTTTGCTGTTAAATATCTTCTTGTCACATCCTATCCCACAGTAGGATTGATTTATTTCATTTCTCTCTTTATTTTTAGGGCATTTTCCCAGAAACTTACATCCATTTAAAAGAGGCCATCGTGAAGGACCGGGGGTAGGTTGGCACTTCTTTGGCAGCAAAACCCAGGGAATTTCATTCCGTTTAAACCCAAAAAGAAGCAATTCAAATAGCTGTGGGTGCCACGAGCCCAGCGTGTACTTCCTTGCACTGCACAATTGCATTTTTCGGAGTGCTGGCGGGGCAGAGCAGTGGGGAGCAGGAGATGGTTTGAAGGATGGAGGAGGTTCTGCTGGACGAGTCAGTAGTGGGGAGGGTCAGTCCAGCTCCATCCAGCCCCTCCGGGGACTCCTGGAAGTCCTAACAGCCTGCTGCAGGCAGCCAAGGGCCCAGCAGGAGCGTGGATTCCTTCCTGTCTTGGAAAACACTGGAGGAAATGACTCCTCCTTGGATTCCTTGGGTCTGTGCTCGTTAACAGCGGCTGCAAAGGAAGCAGCTTTATAAAACACTTCTTTTTCAACTCTTATTTTCAAGTAACTGTTACAATCCCAAGTGGGGATTTGTCCAAACTTTGTTTCTGTCTCTTTATCCTGGGTTTGGAATGGATCCGATGGGAATAAGAGGAGTGAAAGGAGCTTGAAGCATTTTTGTTGTAGTTTAATATAAGAACAAAGCATGTATTAAGTTATAAGGTAAATTAAAGTAGATGTTTAGTGTAAACTATTGTTTTATGTAAAAGTGTGTTAAATATAATTTTAATAATAATTTTTGCAATCAGAAGCAAAGAGTAGAGTATGGTACATAAAAAGGAAAGTGTTACACCAGCAGATTTTCTCCGAGCAGTGCCATGTGTGGCATAGAAGCACAGGATGTGGCAGCTGTGTTCCTTAGGGGGTTTGTGGCACAAGAAAGGCTCCTCTCTCCCTCAATAAACTGAGTATTAATTATCTAGAAGGTGAGAACCTGGTTGGGATCCAGGTTGTGTCTCATTGTAGTTAGGTAGTGAGAAGAAGAATGTTTTAAAAAGTTTTCATTTTAAATTTTGTATGTTTTTTTTTCCCCTTTCTTTTTTCTTTTATAATAGTATAGTAGTAGTAGCTTAATAAAGTTTTCCCTTGTGATTACATTAAGCCAGCTCTGCTCTGTTTCCTGATTGCATTTCACAGCATCCAGTTGAGAGGTTGCATTTTCATAAGGGCAGGCATTGTGCCAGCGTCAAACCACGACATTTTTGCATTAAGAATGGATGATGGCTGTGTTGAGAAGAGCTTAATGGTTTGACACCACGTGTGAGCGAGTTGTGTGCAAATCAACTCCTCTGGAGTCCCATTTGTGGTGTTTCTCAACCAAGGGTGTTTTCCATGAAGTTTTAACCCCGAGTGTGACACGTTTCTGCGCAGGCAGCACGAGACGGTGATTCCCAGCGAGCTGCCCCTGGGCCAGGAGCTGACGGCCACGCTGCGGGAGTGGGCAGTGATCTGGCACAAGCTCTACGTGGTGAGTTCTCGGGGGCTGCTCTGTGCCCAGCTGAGCTGAGTTTAGGGCAAATTTGGGGGAAAAACCTCTGGAAGGATTCCCCCCAGAAAACAAACACGGCCCCTCCCCACCCACCTGGTTTGGGAAGAATTTTCACAGAGAGAAGTGGAAAAAAACCTGTTTATTTAACAGATAAAACCCTCCCCAGCACCAAAAAAAATTAACAGCACTGATGACAACTAAACTCTTTCACCACTCTGAAGAGATGACAAATCCAGAAAGTCTCTCCTGGGAGTGGTCGCCTGGGTCTGGGCGCTGGGGATTATTGTAAATGCAGGAGAATCCAATGGGAAGAAATGCTGAGTCTGACTGAATTCAGAAAGCTGAATGATTTCTTTATTATAACTATGCTAAAATACATTAATATACTATAGAAAAAGGAGGGTACTAAAACTAGATACTACTTTCTCTGACCTTAACACAACTTGTGACCCTCTCTGAGAGCCCAGCCCCTGGTGGGTTGGATTGGCCATCGGGCTCAAACAATCCTCACCAGAATCCAACCAAGCACTCACCCCAGGTAAACAATTCTCCAAACACATTCCACATGGGAAAAACAAGGAGCAGAACTAGAAATTGTTTTCTCTTTCACTTCTCTCTGTGCACCTCTATGAAAAATCCTGAGAGGGAGAGAAATGTGGATGGCTGCTGCAGATCACAGAGCGCAGGCTCTCGGTGTTCCTCTGTGTTTCCCATGTCCCAGTTTGGAGCAGTTGGAGTGATATTCTGGAAAGGGAAAGGAAAAAAAAGAACAGTCCAGGGAAAGAATTGGACTGCTTATAAACTAATGCAAAAGCAAGCAAACAAAGCAAAAGCAAGCCAGCCAGCACCAGCCTCTTCTAGACAACAGACCATGGGCAAGACAAAACAAACCTTCACTTTCAGAGTCATTCTGAAAGCACAGGACAGAATATCAAACATAAACAGAGCACACGAGTGGGGATACAAGCACCATAACATCAGCCCGTGGCAGCTCTGCAGGGCGCCCTGTGCCTGGGGCAGAGGCAGGAAAACCCAGGCGGGCACAAAGCTGGAGTTGGGACACGGCTCTGCTGGGCTGGGAATGCTGGAGGGATTCTGTGGATGGCTGATCCCCAGCCAGGGCACCCCTGGGAAGCAGGGAAAATTCAGGGATGTGTTGTGGGGGGAGATGTGAGTTGTCAAAAACATCATGGAATATCCTGAGCTGGAGGGGATCACTGATCCAGACTCCCCAAAATCCCACCCTGGGCACCCCTGGAGGGCTGTCCAGCCCTCCTGGAGCTCTGGCAGCCTCGGGGCTGTGCCCAGCATCTCTGGGGGAAGAACCTTTGCCAAAATCCAGCCTGAGCTGCCCTGGCACAGCCCCAGCTGCTCCTGGGTCCTGTCCTTGTCCCAGCAGGAGCTGCCCCACAGGAGGAATTCCTTGGCTGCTCCAAGGCCTCCCCTGTCTGGGGTTCTCAGCAGGGTGGGGAAGGAGCTCTCCTGTCCTAAATAAATCCCTGAGCACAGAGTCCCCTCAGCAGTGTCACTAACCTGCCACTGCAGGGATTTGAGGACTGTCCTGCAGCTTCTTGCTCAAGGAAATGAGTCCACAGCGAGTTCCTTTATTTTAAAGGCACACTAAAGAGTCAAACTTGATTTTTCTCTGAGTTCAGCCTGCACAAGACGTGCTCCAATACTTTTAATTAAGAAGAGGGGGTGAGTTTTAAATGAGCTCTAATCACCCAGTGCACCCACAGCAAGTTTTCCTATTGGAAATTTCACCAGGCCACAAATAAGTTGTGTTTGTGTGCCACAAAGCCACAAGAATTTGTTCCACCCTCTCAATTTAATGAGAAGCTCTACGTGCTGGTATTACTGTGTGAAAAGAGAGTTTTGTTCCTGGCATATTTATTTCTGAATAACTTTCAGATCCCAGCCTCACAATCTGTTATTTTAACAAGCAGAAATCTTTCATGTTCCTGTGCTTAACCACTACAAGGCTTAAAATAGGTTTGGAAAATGTTGTGGTTTAAAATGGATTTGAGTTTATTTTATTTTCCCTGCAGTATGTAGAAAAAGAATTTTTTAAAAAGATAAAGGAGGAAGGAGGCATTTGAAGAGAAAAGGGAAACATGAGGGGATTTTTTATTTTGGCAGCATTTAATTTCACTTCTTTAATTTCTGTGGGTTTCATTGCAGCAGTGCAAAATAAATACAAAACTGAGGAGAGTGTTTAATTGGTTTAGTTAATAGGAATTATCTGTGGAGATAACTCAGGTCAAATTGAGATCTGCTCTGAAAATTCAAACAAATTGCCTTTTCTTAGCAAGCTGTTTTACACAAGAACATAAGGGTTTTTTTTTTTTATTTATGAAATATATCTCAAATATCCTTTCCATAGAGCTGAAAACTCAGCCCTCGTCAGCACCTTGGTGTTCACCCAAATCAAAGGGAGGATTGTTTTCATACCTTTAAATTTGAGGGAAATACGAGTAGCTGACACCATTCCTGTCCATTGCGGAGAAGAGAATGGGGAGAAAATTGAATTTCGGTTCTTTTTGTGCTGGGTGGGAGCAGGGGGTTTGTAGCTTACCATTAACAGCTCCAGCCCCCAGTGAACCCCAGAAGGTGCCACTGGCTGAGGGGCAGATGTGACCCAAACCAAACCCCTGGGCTTCGGGATCCCCGTGCAAAACCAGGCCCTGATGTGCACTTGAATTTCTCCTTTGGAGCTGAATCACCTCATCACTGTGCCAGTAACTCAAATCTGTGGCAATTCCCTGTGAAAAGAGTCAGAATCCTCCCAGGAGCTGCCCCACTGAGGTGGCAGGCAGAGAGTGAAGCCTTTTTTTGGGCTCCCTTTTTAATGGGTTCAACGTCTTCCCTGACACTTCTAAAAGCTTATTTATCTGAGCACATGCTGCCACAAACAGGGTGGGTTACCACGTATCCATGTTTAATTTAATTACAGCCTTGGAGCTTGGAGGTGCAGGAACAAAGTGTGGGTATGGGACTGATTTTATGAGGGTGCAACCAGTAAAGGGCAGGGGAAGTATTTTCATTAATTGGAGATGATAACTGAAGGGATGGCGGGGCTTTTTCAGTGTCCTTATTCAGTTGTGGTCCTTTAGCATAATTTCTCTGTCCCTTTTATAAAAAACCTCCATCAGAGCAGTCTGGAAGTGCTGGAAATCACCAGAGGTCTATTTTTAGTGGGTGAGGTTTTTCTGAAATAACGTCCTGGGGAAAGGTGAAGCCCTTAAAGGCACTTAAATATCTTAAAGGCACTTAAACCTTGGCAGTGCCAAGTGCTGCAGAATTTACTGCATGGCTCTGATCTTGTGTGTTACAAAGTGCCAGGTATTTTTGGTTAAAGAAAACTTGTGTGGTTCTGCAGCTGCACACATTTCACAAGGGTTGCTGAGCTAAGGTTTCCAGGTTTTCCTTGATTAAAATTGCCTATTTTTTTTTTTTTTTTTTTGCCTCAGAACAACAAAACCACGCAGTTCAGGCATGTCCAGCAGCTCACCTACAGCCTGATAGAGTGGAGATCCCAAATCCTGTCCGGGACCCTGCCCAAGGATGAACTGGCTGAGCTCAAGAAAAAAGTCACAGCCAAGATTGATTATGGCAACAGGTGAGCTCCAAACTCCACCTGGAGGCTCCCAAACCCCGGGGAAGGCTCTTAATGCAGAACCAGGCACTGAATTGGGCTGAAATTAGGTGAAGTGGCAGCTTTGAGTCCCTCTGACAAGGTGGCCACCTGGCAGGTGGACGTGGAGCAGTTGGTTCTTGATGTGCCACAGATCTCTGTGCCTTGGCAGGAATTCTCCTCTCTTAATTCTGCACAATTCCTGGCACGGGGTGGCCTTTCCCTCGGAGCACAGCGCGTGCCTGGTCGGGATGCTGGTGGGGAAATGCTCTATCAGCAGCTGAGGGGCAGGGTTCCATGGACAGCCCAGCCCTGGGTGCTTTGCAGTCCCCAGCACTCACTTGTCTGCCTGCCAGCTGTGAGTCAGGCCCAGTAAGTGAATTAAAAAGCTTATGGAAAGAATAACAATCAGCTGCAATCTGTGAGCTTGGTAGGCATTCATCCACCTCTGAAACAAAGCCGTTTAAGCAGGAATAAAGGAGATGTCGTTTTAGGATTGAGTTACCTGACTAATTCTTTCTGCCTTTAATGGGCAAATGGGAGGGAGGAGGTTTTTAAGGCAGGAAAGCCAGCAGTGAGTGAGGCTGTTCCAAGGAGTGGGATGTTGGGCACTGGCAGCCTGGGCAGTGATTTGATCTTTGCTGCTCCCACACTCTGACTCTTTTATTTTGTCTCCTGGGGCTGTCCAGGATCCTGGGTCTGGACCTGGTTGTCCGAGATGACAATGGGAACATCCTGGACCCCGATGAGACCAGCACCATCTCCCTCTTCAAGGCCCATGAAACTGCATCCAAGAGGATTGACGAGAGGATCCAGGAGGAGAAGGTACCTCTGCTGTCCCTGGTGTGGCCTCTTCAGTCACTGTGCCCGCCGTGTTTTTATATTCCTCTTAACGTTGTGCTTCTTTGGCGGCAGAACTAAATTCTCCTGTGTCTGTTGGTATATAAATATAAAATTTAATGGAAATACGGAATTCTTTGCAGTCCCTGCAGCAGAGTTTGGACCTCAGGGGACAGCCAATATTCAACTCCACACACACTTACAGCCTCTATGTGAACTTCAAAAACTTTGTCTGCAACATTGGGGAAGATGCAGAGCTGCTGATGAGCCTCTATGACCCTGACCTCTCCAAATTCATCAGGTAGGGGCTTTTTTTTGGAAATTCTTATGCAATGCAGTCACCATTCGTAGAAGTCAGCAGGTTGGGAAGGGAGATCCAGCAGATGTTTTCCAGTTCTCTTGGTTGCTGCCCCAGTGGGGGAAAATTAATTCCAATTACTTTGGAATGAATTTCAGAGAGATAGGAAGTCCAGGCACTGTCCTGCCTAGAGCTAGGTATTTCTTTGATCCCACATTGTCTTTTTATATTGTTAATTTTCCCTGCTGTGGCTGCAAGCCTTGGTGAAACATTTCATTAATTATTTCCCAGTAAATCATGGATTTAAATGTTGTTTGCCATCCAGTCAGTGCCAGTTCACATCTGAAGAGTTGGGGAGGATATGAGGAACTTTATCAGGGAGGCAGTTCCGTGTCAGGAACACTCTGTGTCCACCACTGCACTTATCAGGTGTGGCCACGCAGTGGGAATTGTCCAGGGAAGCAGCTGCCAGGGCTCACCCCATCTGCCTCCATAAGTGAGTCACTCCAGAGGCATTTTGGGATAAAAGACTGGTCAAATATTCCTAAAAGGTCAAAATGCTGTTGGGCTTTTGCCAGGGAATGAAGATGTCAGGTGTTGATTTGTTAAAATTTGCTTTTTCTCCCTTTCTTTGCAGTGAAAATTACCTGGTTCGCTGGGGCAGCAATGGGATGCCTAAAGAAATTGAGAAACTGAACAACCTCCAAGCTGTGTTTACTGTAAGTTCAGAGAATCCCAGCAGAGGTTGGGTTGGGAGGGACCTGAATCCCACCCAGTGCCACCCCTGCCATGGCAGGGACACCTCCCACTGTCCCAGGTGCTCCAGCCTGGCCCTGGGCACTGCCAGGGATCCAGGGCAGCCCCAGCTCACTGGGAATTCCACCCCAGCCCTGCCAGGGAAGGATTTCTCCCCAGTATCTCCTCTATCCCTGCCCTCTGGCAGTGGGAAGCCATTCCCTGTGTCCTGGCACTACAATGTCTCCATCCCCCTCGTGGTCTCCCTCCAGATCCAGAGGGCCACAATTTTTACCTGTGTAGAGCCCAACAAAACCCCTCCCTCCCACTCTCCTTGTTTCTTCTTTACCACCCAGAAAGGATGGAACTTTGTAGCAGCACATTTCTCTCCCTCTCAGGATTTTTCAGGAGGTGCACAGAGAGAAATGAAATGAAATCAATTTCTATTTCTGCTCCTTGTTTTTCCTATGTGGAATGTGTTTGGAGAATTGTTTACCTGGGGTGAGTGCTTGATTGGATTCTGGTGAGAATTGTTTGAGCCTGATGGCCAATCCATCCCAATCCAATCCAACCCACCTGGGGCTGGGCTCTCAGAGAGGGTCACGAGTTGTGTTAGGGTCAGAGAAAGTAGTATCTAGTTTTAGTACCCTCCTTTTATATAGTATATTAATGTATTTTAGCATAGTTTTAATAAAGAAATAATTCAGCCTTCTGAATTGAGTCAGACATTGTCATTTCTTCTTGGGTTCTCCTGCATTTGCAATAGAACTTGATGTGAACTCTTTTTTTTTTTTTTTTCAGGACTTGAGCAGCTCTGACCTGATCAGGCCCAGGATCAGCCTGGTGTGCCAGATCGTGCGGGTGGGGCACATGGAGCTGAAGGATGGCAAGAAGCACACCTGGGGGCTCCGCAGGCCCTTCGGCGTGGCAGGTGGGCACTGCCACCCTGGTGCCGGAGCAATCCCTGCTTCAGGGCTCCGTGTGCTGGAAAAGTCTCTCCTCCAACCCGAGCTCCCAAAGAAAGGCTCAGCAGTCTCTGTTGTTGGTCTCAAGGCAGTTTATTGCAAGTTATCTAAAAGATTTTCTCCTGGGGCTGCTGTGGTTTGCTCAGAGCTCAGGCAGAGGCACACACACACCCTGACATCCTCTCTGACCCCAACTGCTTCTTCTCCCCCTGCCCAGGGCTGCTTTTCTATCTTTTATATGGTACATTACATGTTACATGTTCACAGTTTTCCCCAATGCCTATTACCTATATTAAATGGTGCTTTTCTATCTTTTATATGTACATTACGTGTTACATGTTCACAGTTTTCCCCAATGCCTATTGCCTATATTAAATGGTGCTTTTCTATGGTACATTACGTGTTACATGTTCACAGTTTTCCCCAATGCCTATTACCTATACTAAATGGTGCTTTTCTATCTTTTATATGGTACATTACGTGTTACATGTTTACAGTTTTTCCCCAATGCCTATTACCTATATTAAATGGTGCCTTTCCACTCTAAACCAATCTGTGAGTGCCAACATCACCAAGAACATGGAGGTGAGGAAGGAGAAAGAGGGAGGACAGGGCAGGCCCAAATCCCAAATCCATCTTAAACCCTCTGACCCCCATGTACAAAACCAAACCCCCCTGTACAGCACTCAGAAATTCTTCCCTCTACTTTGTGACTACTTCTACTCTAATATCTAAACTTTTGTGACTTCTTGTTCTTCCTGCAAGGCTGGTAAATTGTTCCATGGCTCAAACCCAAAATCACAGCTGTTTGCAGCTGCCTGCCAGGGTCTCAAATGCTTCTGACCTGGGCCCAGAACATCCAAAAATGTCTGAGGGACATTTGGAGTTCCGACACCCTGGGGACACCAGCACGACCCAGAAGCCCTGCCTGGGGGGACTGGGACACGGGGCTGGGAGCTGGGAATTGTGTGCTGTGAGTGCCAGGGCCAGCAGCTCTGCCCCAGAGCAGACAAACTGTCCCCACGAGAACCCTTCATGCAGTGGGAGCTGGAGATCAAACACTGTCACTGCTCCCTTTTGTCACCTCCCCCAAAGATAACGGGCTGCCAGGCTGCAGAGACTTACAGGGCCTTATCAGAGTGGGATTTGCTCCTCAGGACTTGTGGGATAAAGCTGGAGGTTTTAAAGAAGCCTTGGTGAGCCAGACTGCCAATTCTTATTTTGCTCCTGGGATTTCTTGTGAAGGGGCTTACTTGAAATCCTCGGTGGAAATCAATTTCCAAAGAGGCAGCATTTGAATAGAAGTGGAGTTTCTTTGCCTTGAAATGCCCCAGTCCCACCTGGTTTTTCTCAGAGTATTTTATCAGAGTGTATTCAGTATATTCACACTCACTGCTGTGGGCTGACATGCACATCAATGTAAATGTGCTTTTAAAAAAGCTAAAATGAGAGTGATTCCCTCTGTTGCTGTCACAGAATCCCAGATGTTTTGGGGTTGGAAATAGCCTTAAATCCCATGCAGTTCCACCCCTGCCATGGCCAGAACTCCTTCCACTATCCCAGGTCACTCGGATCCCTTGTTTTGAGTGACCCAAAATAACCCTTTGCTGTTTCCATTCTGAGAGGGAGAAGCTGTCTCTGGGGTCTTGGCAGCTCTGAGGGATGCTCTGGTGTCGTTGCAGTGATGGACATCACCGACATCATCCATGGCAAGGTGGACGACGAGGAGAAGCAGCATTTTATCCCCTTCCAGCAGTGAGTACTGGGCTCCAGAGCTCACCCCAGCCCTGGCCGAAGCTCTGGGGCAGGACAGATCTGCCTGGGAGCCTGGCAGAGCCCCAGGCACAAAGAGATCAGTGAGACAGCAGTCAGCTCTTTGCGGGGAGAACTTTCTGCCAGCCCTCAGGAACCTTTGTTCCCCTTGGTTTCCGTGGCTCTGTGAGAGACTCAGTTGCTGGAATTTCTGTGGGGTGAGGAAAAGCAGCACAGAGCAAAATAATGTTGTGGGGCTGGGGGGATGTGACTTAGAAAATTGTTGAGGGGTTGAAAGGCAGGACTTTGGCAGAGGCTGAGCAGAGACACAGATTTTTGTGTGGGGCCCTCTGTGCCCCTCCCTGGTCAGGCTCAGCCATAGGGAAGGGGTTTCTCCTCTTCCTGGGGAAGAAATTCCAACCCCAACCGAGTTCTGCATTTCTGCACTGAGAGTTCGACTTTGTGTGTTCTGCCTGCTCTGGTTGCTCACTTTTTTTGGCACATTAGAGTCACGAAAACGGAGCTTGTTTGGGTAGACCCAGCCTTGTTGTTACAGCCCTAAATAGAGCAAAGCATTGGCTGCAGCCATTTGTTATTACAGGCTATTTTCAGGGGAGATTTGGGTTTGTTCCCCTGCCCTCTCAGTGCCTGGAAGAATGGCTTTCCCTTTGCAAAATAACATTAGTCTGCTACTTTTTTTTTTTATAAGTTTGATTGGTTAATTTTTTTTTGTTTCAGGGTTTTTGTTTTGGTTTGGTTTTTTTCGTTTGTTTGTTTGTTTGTTTTTAATTATTTGGTTTGGGGTTTACTTGGGGTTGGGTTGTTTTGTTTTTTTTTACTTGTTTGTTTGATTCATTTTTCGTTTTGTTGGTTTGAGTTTTTTTCCCATCTTTCTTCTGCTCCAGTGAGGCTGAATTCAGAGCCCCAGGTGGACACCAGGATGAGCAGCCTGTGGAGACCTTGTTTCTCCCTCTTTATTGGTGGTGTGGGTACAGGAGTAAAGTCAGGGTCAAGATCTAAACCTCATTAGTCCTGTTTGTGACTAGGGATGGGTTCATCACTTAGGTGTTGTCACAGCAATCATTAATTTATATTAATTTATATTAGTTTACCAATAGTTAATCTGGTTCTGAGGCAAACCTGAAGTAAGGGCTTCAATCCTGAGGTCAGTGTTACTTAGGTTGAGGGATACATGCATTTCCTAGCATGAAGGTTTAAATGGATTTTGTGCAGGTGAAGGAATGAAAATCCCCATGGAATCCTTAAAAAAAATCCCACATTTATTTGGAAAACAGGCGACTCTTGGCCAGGCCCCTCCTTGTAGGTGGTTGGCGTCAGTGTGCCCCAGTTCCTGATGCCGTTTTGGTGGTTCTTCTGCCCAGGATTGCCATGGAAACCTACATCAGGCAGCGGCAGCTGATCATGTCCCCCCTGATCACCTCCCACGTCATCGGCGAGAACGAGCCCCTCACCTCCGTCTTCAACAAAGTCATCGCTGCCAAGGAGGTCAACCACAAGGGCCAAGGTGCAGCCTGGGGGAGGCTCCAGGGAATAAACGAGTGCTGAAAGTCTGAGGATGACGCTTTAGTGGAGTTCCATCCCTTCCCCGAGCCCAATCCGTGCTCCTTGCCGTGGTTCTCACTTTGTCCCTTTGTCACCCCATCACACACGGAGCTGAAATCCACAAAAAACCAGACAAAACCTGCACAGGAACAGCTCTTCCAGCTCCTCACTTGCTCGCTGGTCTTATGTTTAAGGTCGATATTTTTTTAACACCTTTAAAATAAAAGTGTTTTATGGGACGTGAAATATTTGTAAGTAGACTTGGCTGCATGTCCCAAATGCTTTGGGGTTAAATCACATTATTCCTTGGCTCAAAGGCAATCAAGATTCATCTCTGAAAGTTTGGGGTTTGCTTCAGAGAATCTTCTTGCCCAGAAAAATCTTACTTAGATTCAGGGACAGAGAGGACTGGGCAATGGAGAACATGGAATTGTCATGAAAACACTGATTTTTTGGAAGCACAGACTGAAATTTCACAGGTTTGTACCTTTTTATTTTCAGTAAACGAGTGTCATCCCCCTTTTCTTAGGTCTCTGGGTGTCCCTGAAGCTGCTCCCTGGGGATCTGGCTCAGGTTCAGAAGGATTTTTCTCACCTTGTAGACAGATCTACTGCAGTGGCTCGAAAAATGGGTTTCCCTGAGATCATCCTTCCCGGTAGGTTCCATGTGCTTTTGCATTCCATGGAGTGAAAGAGCCACCTGAAATTCTAGAATTTCTGTCAGAAAAAGATTTATTAAAAAAAAAAAGATTTATTTTTATCTGAAAACTTTTTATTTTTCTTGAAATGTCCAGGTTTTTGGTTTTTTTTTGTTTTTTTGGGGTTTTTTTTTGCCACAAGAAGTTGAAAACATGAGTTTCCTTTCTTACAGCAAAATGATGGTTTATGGAGCTTCTGGAAGAAAATCTCTTTAGTCAAAGGAGTTTTTATTGCATATGGCTTTGACCCACCCATTCGGAGTGGGTTTAACCCTAGAAATTTCATTAAATTAAAAAAAAAAAAACAGAAAGAAAACCAAACAAAACATCAGGACACAGGTCTGTAGAAAGGAAAATGGTTCATTTTAGAAGATTTTGTGTAATTTGAGATGGAGATGAAAACGATGTGCTGGTGGGTGTTGTTAATGAAAGGCTAAGAGGAAATTAGGATAACGTGGTACCTAAGGGTGTTCAATTTTAACCTGTCACACTGGGAGTGAACAACCAGCTGATTAAACTCTGGGAATTGCAGGTGACGTCCGCAATGACATCTACGTCACCCTGATCCAGGGGGAATTTGACAAAGGCAAGAAGAAAACCCCCAAGAACGTCGAGGTCACCATGTCTGTGCACGACGAGGACGGGAACCTGCAGGAGGTAGGATGGCCTCCGACACCCAAAATATTCTGGATTCACCACCCAAAATATTCTGTATTGACCTTTTTCCCCCGTGCCTGTGTTTTTTCCTCCAAAGAAAGCCATCCACCCCGGGGCTGGCTACGAGGGGGTCTCGGAGTACAAGTCTGTGGTGTATTACCAGGTCAAGCAGCCCTGCTGGTACGAGACTGTCAAGGTGAGGCTCTGTCAGTCCCTGTGTGTCTCTGCTGGGCAGCAGCACGGCTCTGGGGCTCTGCAGAAGGCTGCCCTGACTGTAGTAGAAACCCATTCTGTTATAAACTCTTCTGATATGATGGAATCTGAGCTATTGATGATTCTGAGATTGTAAAAGTCTCTGTCTGTCAGCCCCGCTGCCAAAGCAGAAGCCAGAATTGGTCTGTGCTGGTTCCAGGTTGTTTATTCTGTTGATCTCTCACATGTTCTGCTGCCCTGCCCAGCTCTGTCCTGCAGGGCAGCGTGTGGGGCTCTGCCCTCAGTGGGATGTGACAAACATTAAATACCAGAAACTCCCTGGGCTGCATTTACAAGAACGTGCCAATATCTGTCACCTACGTTGGACAGTGTGTCCCCAGCCTGAGCCAACAGAAAAATGCCAACACCACAGTGAGACATGGAGGGCATGAAGAAGGAGAAAAAGGACAAGGCACACCCAATTTCCTCCAGCTTGTCCCCTTTGGACCCCTCATCTACAATCCTAAAATTTCACTTTTGCACTCGTGCCACACTTAATTATTACTTATATCAAACCCTCAGAGCTGGTAATTGATCCTGTGAGATTGGAAACTCTTTTCCATGGACAGAGATCACAGCCAGTGTCTCTGGGGCTCTGTCCAG
This sequence comes from Lonchura striata, assembly GCF_050655825.1. NCBI lineage: Eukaryota > Metazoa > Chordata > Aves > Passeriformes > Estrildidae > Lonchura > Lonchura striata. The sequence goes on from NC_140724.1 coordinate 4,043,735, forward strand.
GGGGGTTCCTGAGCCCTGCTAGGGTCCCAGGGCAGCCAGAGGGAAGCTCAAATTCCCACACTGATACAGGTACACCTGATTGGTCATTTAATCAACACCCCTCACCCCTAATTTGGCCAATTAAGAAAACACCCTTTGGTGAACATTTTATGAGAGAACAACTGTTTGAAACACCAGTTGCAAGATTGTTTTAATTCTTTCCCTGAGCTTCTCACAGCTTTTCTCAGAACAATGCCTGGCAAAGTGATCTGTTTCTCTCTCTGACTAAACTTCATTTCCACAGGTCCCCCTTTTTGTTTAAAGGAGGAGGCAGCATCTGTAATGCCCTGCAGGGCTCCTTGCAGGGAAAACAAGCACAGCTCAAGAGGTCACTTTAGCAATGTGCTGGCTGTTAATCTGAACCTCAATCAGACACTGATTTAGAATGCTCAGAGAGATTTCCAATTTTCAAATTCTTTACAATCAAGCCTTGTTGTTTTTTCCTGTAAAAAACCCCTTATTAATTCCAAGGCAGCAACAGGCATTTTTAGTCTGCTCAATGTGTCTAACTTGTCAGCAACACTTTTCCAGAAACGTCAGCAGCTGCTTTCTTCTCTGTGTGCAAACCTGAGCTGATGTACAGCCAGCAGCTGCACCAGCACCAGAACGTGCTGGAGAGTGGCTGGGGGCAGGAAAAATGTGTTTTCACCCTGTTCTCCCTGCAGGTGGCCATTGCCATAGAAGAAGTCAGTCGCTGCCACCTGAGGTTCACCTTCCGCCACCGCTCGTCCCAGGAATGTGAGTGCCAGGAGGGGACACCTGCAGGACTGCTGTGAACTTGAATTTCTGTATAGCCACAGTGTTTCTTCCTGCCCAGTTTACTTATTCCCAGTTTTGTGGCAAGCAAAAAAACCAAAACTCATTCAGATTTTTTGCACCCAAAGTTAGGTGCTGGTTTTTGTCCTGAAACTGAAATTTGATAAGGAGCAGCAGTTTATCCCCTCGAAAGACAATTATCTATGTTTGTTATTGATTTGGTTTCTCAGTGTAGGGTGTTGCTTTTAATTTATTCCCCAAAATTCACTGCAAGGCCTGGTGGGCTTCTAATGATGTTCCTATAGAAAGATTGCTAATTAGGCTAATGAAAGGCTAATGAGAGAGTGAGAGCCAGAAGTTCCATCAGATCACTTCAGAGCCCTGAAAAGAAATCAATAATGTGAGGCTCAGCCATTGAAAGGAAGGCAGTGACATCATTCCATATCTACAGCTCACAAACCAAAATCCCAACCAAAAATATCTATAAAATTCTCTATCAGAGGATCATTGAATTGTTAAGGTTAGAAAAAACCTGGAAGATCAAGGAGTCCAACCATTAATCTGTCCATCTATCAGCACAAAACCCACTGAAATTGTGTGTGGGAGATGCTCCAGGAGGATGTGTTTGTGTAGCTGCAGTTGCCTATGAAATACAGCTGCTGCTGAGGTTAGAGGGCTGCATTTTGGGTTGTGTGGGCATGAATAAGACAATTCCTAATGAAGATTTCTCCATTTTGCAGCCAGGGATAGATCTGAGAGAGCTTTTGGCATGGGCTTTGTGAAGCTGATGAATGCAGATGGAACGACGCTGCAGGATGGCAAACACAATTTGATTATTTACAAGGTAACCTGGGCATTTCCAGCCTTGTCTGTGTTAAATTCATCAAAATGCTCTCCTGGCTGATTTTCCAAGCTATAGAAAGGTACACTGTGTGTGTGGGGGGTGTAAAATCCTCTTAAACTCTGTGGCTTTGGAAATAACTCAGTTCATTTGCAGTATGAGCAACTTATCCCTGAAATTCAGAACTCAAGCAATGACAGAGATGAAAAAACATTTCAAACCCATTCTGGCTGTCACTGTGGGACATGACCCTTCTCCTTGCTGTGTCCAACCAACAGGGTGACAACAAGAAAATGGAAGATGCCAGGAGTTATTTGACTCTTCCTTGCACCAAAACGGAGGTGGAGGAGAAGGAGGCTCCCTCAGGGAAAAACCTGCACCCTCTGGCCAACTTCACCCCCACCAAGGACAGCACAAAGGACAGCTTCCAGATCGCCACTGTCATCTGCTCCACCAAACTCACCCAGAATGGTAGGGGCTCTGCAATACACAGGGCATTTTTAAATTCAGGCAGGTTTCTGTGTGTGCCCAGAGAGCTTTTCAGCTTTTGTTTTTCTTCTCGTGTGTCAGTGGCAGCCCTGTCCCATCAAGCTGCCAGAACAAGCTCCCCGAATGTTTGTGCAGCCCCTAGAAACACCTTTCACACAAATATTCCATCCAGACTGCCAGTGTTGAACCCAACAAGTTTGTTGGCACGTGGAAATGTCACCTGTCAGTGACAGTGTCTGTGTTTTATCAGAATGTTAAACATTTAAGGTTAATTGCCTTCTTTCCTCTGGCTGTTAAGAGAGCAGCAGTTAGGGCTGAGCTCTCCAGGGTGGTGGTGTGCATTAACTCTGCTGTGCTGCCAGAGGGGTCAGAATGAGGAGCAGTGTGTGACTGAGTCCAGCCTGTGCTGGTAAATGATGGGAGACTTCCAGCAGCAGCTCTGGAAGGCTCCTGCACTGAGTTGTGCACTTCAATGAAATTCCTGGCTTGAGGTACCTGCTCTGAAAAAAACCTGCAGAATGGTCTCAAGCGTGTTATCAGATAGCAGCCAGGTTTCCATTTATAGCAGAGCTTTGCTGTTTTGCCAAGACAAGAGAAGCACCTCAAGGTAACGTTCTGTACCTCAGGGTGATTGTTCTTTGTGCACTGACTAAAAATATCCCCCAGCCTTGCTGTGGGCTGCTCTGCAGCAGGAATTGCTGATGGCTGCTTTGTGTCCTTGCAGTTGACCTGCTGGGTTTGCTGAACTGGCGCTCCAACGCCCACAACATCGCCCACAACCTCAGGAAGCTCATGGAGGTGGAAGGAGGGGAAATTGTGAAGGTATCCCCAGGGATCTGAGCCTCCTTGGTGCACACACTGTCGTGTGTCAGCCTGGTGTTGGACCCAAAAGGTGTCTGGGCAGGCTGGGAGGGCAGGTCTGAGTGCTGAGGAATGGGAGAATCATCAAATCATGGGATGGTTTGGCTTGGAAGGGACCTGAAAATTAGATTTTTCCACCCCCTGCCATGGGCAGGGTCACCTTCCACCGTCCCAGCTTGCTCCAGCCTGGCCTTGGACATCTGGACACCAGGGATGGGGTAGCCACACCTTCTCTGGGAACCTCTGCTCCACCCCTCATTAGGGGAATTTACCAGAATTACACAAGTTGAATATTAGAGGGATCAGGGAGAGAGCGTTGAATTTATTTTCCCCTTTATCCTTATGAAATAAGAGACACATCCAAAGCCTAACATTTAATTTTCAACTCCTCTGTGAATGAGGAGGGGCTTGCTGTGAATCTGGGAGCAGAGAGAGCCCAGAGATCTCACAGAACAGGAGATGGGGAGTGGGCAGTGGACCTGATATGGGGGGAATTCCCACAGCAAATGGTGTGCTGAAGGATTTAGGAGGAAGGATCTCACCTGTGCTGGGTTTTTGCAAGGTGATGGTTTTGTGGAGCAGCTGAACACGGGGTTGATGTGTCACTGTGTCACTGCAGACTGGCTGAGGGCAGTGTCCTGCCTCGGGACAGGGCGGGCTGCTCCGGAGAGGTCAGGATTTTTATCCTGTGGGATGAAAAGGGAATAGAACAGCAAAGTGGGACCTTTTAGAGCTGAGAAGAAAAGATTTTCCTTCCTATAGAGATGATCATGACAATCATGTGCATGAACACAGGGCTGAGATCCCTTTTTAGATGTTTTCTCGTGGACAGGTTTTACAGTTCAGCCAGGCTGGAAGGGGAGGAATGATCCAGCTCATGCTCCTGTGCAGGATGCCAGAAGCAGTTGCCTTTCCCCACCCTTTTACTGTTCCTTTTCCCCTCTAGTTTTTGCCAGACACCCTCGATGCACTTTTCAACATCATGATGGAAATGTCAGAAAATGAAACCTATGATTTCCTGGTGTTTGATGCGCTGGTGAGTGAACCCTCTATGGCTGCAGAGTTTGTTTTCAGCCACATTTCCAGTCTGTTCCGGGTAATTCCAGTGAGCAGTTGGTATTTTGCTCTAGAAATAAATGATATTTAAACACTTTTTAAGGCTTTTTCAGGAGCCAGGACTGAAATGTACATCAGGTTTTTAGTACCCATAGTTAAAAGAGTAATAAATTGCACACACACAGTATTTAGTGACTGTTACAACATGAATAACCCTCTCTGTAGCATTGATGCTGTTGATAAAACAAAAATTACAACCCAGCAAAATAAATGGAATTAGAGACTGTTCTATTCAAGTTAGTGTGCAGCTCTGTGGATCTGTTTCCTTCTGGATTTTTTGGCAGGTATTTATTATTTCTTTGATTGGAGACATCAAGTTCCAGCATTTCAACACTGTGCTTGAGACTTACATTTACAAACACTTCAGTGCAACCCTGGCCTACGTGTGAGTATTGGTCCCAAAGCTCGGGTGCCACCCAGCAGTGTGACTGGGGGCTTTGGGGATGACATCAGCTCCTGGTGATGTATTTGATGAGGTCATTTTGGATGATGTTAATGTGATAAAGGCAGCAGAGAGCAGAGTTCCATCCCTTCTCTGCATTCAGGAGAAAAAGAATCCTTCTTAGTGCTCTTTTTACCCTCTAAAAAATTCCGTTGTGAGGTTTTTTTCTGGCAAAGCAGACAGAAAAGACACTTCTGTCGTGGATCTTGGCTTTCCAGCCCCTTGATCAAGCACCCCTTAGCCAAAAGTCATCACCCTTGTGGTGGCAGAAGTGAAAAGTTCAAACTGAGGGCAAAACCAGAAACCAAACTGCTTTTCCTCTTTAAAAATCTCCTGTTAATTTTTATTGATCTGCATGAATTGGCTGCCACCCTAAAGGAGGAAACACAGCTTGAAGTCCTCTTCTCCTGCCCATCCACGTTTCCTTTTCTCCTCCTGCTCCACACGTGGGAATTCTCTCACAGGGAGAAAGCCTCGGTCCCTTCCCCTGGGAGCGGGGTTTGCATCCTCCTGGACAGGTCCTTTCAGGGCAAAAGAAAAGCAGAGCAAGAGGGTGGAATCTGTGACCTTTTAGCCCGAGGTTTGGGAAGGAAATGGGCAGTGAGGAGGAGCCCTGTGGTGTTTTTGTGCCTGCAGTTCCTCTCTGGGGCGAGGCAGCTGAACCTGCACAGGAGCTGAACCGTGCCCGAATCGCTTCCCCTTTTTGTGTTTTTATTTCCAAAGGAAACTCACCAAAGTCCTGAACTGCTACGTGGGGAATGCTGAGGACTCCAGCAAGACAGAGCTGCTCTTTGCAGCCCTGAAGGCCCTGAAATACCTGTTCAGGTTCATCGTGCAGTCACGGGTCTTGTACCTGAGGTGGGTCCAGCCCTTCCATCCCTGCGCCTCCTCTGGGAAACCACTGGGGTTCCTTCCAGTAAATATCACTACAACAGATATTCTTCACCAAATCCTCCATCACTGACTGATTAAGAGGATCTTTCTGCCCTTCGTTAGTGGCTGGAACAAATGAGTTGAGCAAAAATTAAAGTACTAGATTAGAAGGGAGAAAAACCTCTTAGTTCCCCCTAACGTGCAATAAGCAGCACATGGTAGAGCTGAAAAGGAACCCAGTATTTATTTTATAAAGTAAAATATGGAATTTCCTCCTCATTTTCAGAAACTTTAAGAAACTCATAGATACTTCAATCATTAGGTGAGGTGGGAGATGACACATTTCTCCAATCAAAGTAGTTTAATTGCAGCTTCAAAAACATCCTTCCAGAGATTCACAGTGAGGGTTTGAAACTCTTTATTCATGTCCATTATGGATTTTTTTCCTGTTTAATACTTGGAACTCAAGCAGAATTTGCTGCAGTAGCAGCCTGGAAAGTGCAGTTTTCCCTGCAAAATGTCCAATTCCATTTTTACCCCCGTGTCTTTGTGGAAGGAGATGGCATTAAGATGTTGTTCCACGGGATGAAATCCTGTTTCAGCTGCTGGATTTCCGTGTGTAACTGGCCCTGTTCTTTGCAGTGTTTATGGGAAGAGTGAGGATGGGAATGAATTCAATGATGCAATTCGCCAGCTGTTCCTCTCCTTCAATGTCCTCATGGACCGGCCCCTGGAGGAGGCTGTCAAGATCAAGGTGAGCATCATTTCCAGGAAAAAGTAAAAATCTTTAATTAGATCAACTGGTGCAGCTGGGAAGGGGCTGGGCCAGAAAAAGGAATGAGAGAATTATCCATTAATCACTTCTCCTGCACTTTTCCTACTCTGCACTGCAGATCTGGAGTGGCTGGAGGCTCTTTGAATGCATAAATTTGATTTTAAACCTGTTCTCTGCAGTTGTCCTTATATTTACTTTTGACAAAAACTGGATTTCCCACGTGTGTTTCATGTCCTTGGTTTATTTCTTTTTTCAGGGGGCAGCTTTAAAATATTTGCCCAGCATCATAAATGATGTCAAGCTGGTATTTGACCCCGTTGAGCTCAGGTAACTATTAAGTTTGTTTGTCCTCTAAACCCATCTGATCTGGTGGGAAGAGCTTTGGAGCTTTGGCTAAAAAGAGCCACTCTGGTTATGATCTGATGGCGCAGATCCTGTGCATGGACTCGAGGAAGTGCTTGCAGGGCTTTACAGGATGTTAGTGGAGTTCAGAGGATTCTCTGCATCCCAGTTTTTCATTCTGGGAGTGCCCAAGCCCAGGCTGGATGGGCTTGGAGCCACCTGGGGCAGTGAGAGGTGTCCCTGCCCATGGCAGGGTGAAGCTGGGTGATTTTAGTGCCCCTTGATGCCCAAATCATTCCAGGATTCTGGGATCCTAACAGGCACCTTGAGATTTTACTGAAAAGCAAAATCTGAGGGCAGTGAAGTGTTGAAACCTCGTGCAAGTTTCCACCAGCTCTTGGTGAATGCTCTTGGAAAGTGTGGCAAAGGCCAAGCTTTGGTTGGGAACCCAAAAGTTGTTTTTATCTGGGAAATTCTCAGCCCTGTGGATTCCTGGTGCTCAGAGCTTTGCCCAGCCCTGCCTCCTTGCCCTGACACAAGTGATTTGCTGGGCAGCAGCAGAGAGGCAGCAAATGTCCCTGGAATTGAATTAAGGGAATCTGGGGTTGGAGATGAAAGGGGCATCTGGAAGGAGGCTGTGCCTTTGCTGCTGTGGATGTTCCAAATTTCACCAGCGGGCTGCTGAGTTGGTTCAAATGAATCTTTCCAAACTCTTGCTTTCCCTGGGTGTGACAGCTAGTGGGATTTACCTGTGTGGCACTGCAGGGTGAGAGAGAGGCCATGATTTATGTCTGGAATAAGATTTAAGCTACTCCAGTCTAGACCTCAGGTCTGGGCCTTGTGAGGCCTCCAAGCCTGGGATACAGTTAGAAATTAAATTAAGAGTTTATGGCACAGTTAGAAATTAAGAGTTTGTGGCACAGTTAGAAATTGTATTAATGTGTGATGGGGAGCACTGGGCTGTCTGGGTGTGAAGCAGCACAGGTTTATAGTGTGAGGTTTAGGCCACCTTAAGACAAACAATGTTGGCTTGCCAATGAGAGTGCCTTTGTAAACTGTAAACTAAATAGAAGTGTATAAAAACTGCCATCTTCTCTCTAATAAAGGGAGAACGTTTGATTAACCATATTGGTTTAACGGGTGTTTGTCCTGTCCAGTTTTCCTGTCTTATGAGGACCCTGGCTTTGGGAGGGCACAGAGCAGTGCCTGTTTTAGGGTTTGGGATGTACCTGGCGTGTCCTAGAATAAAAGCACCATTTAAAGGGTCCCAGGCCTTCCAGGGCAGCCAGAGGGAAGCCCTGGATTCCCACAAGCAGGCCCAAGCTTAATAACAAAGGAAAAAACTTTATTAAACTACTTCTACTATAAAAGGAAAAAAAAAAGAAAAACACACACCAACTCCAAAATGAAAACCTTCCAAAACATTCCTCCTCCCCTCTCCAATTCCAACAAACCATAGTGAGACACATTTGGACCCTCCAGTCATGTTCCCACCCTTCAGATAATCAATACTCAGTCCATGGAGGGAGAGAGGAGTTTTTCCTGTGCCACAGACCCCCAAGAAGCACAGAAGAAGCACAGCTGCCACTTCTGGTGTGGCCCGGGTGCCTGGCAGTGTCTGTGTGGGATGGATGGGCTGGGAATGCTGACCCTCTGCTCCCTCTGTGCTGCACACAGTGTCCTCTTCAGCAAGTTCATCCAGAGCATCCCTGACAACCAGCTGGTCCGGCAGAAGCTGAACTGCCTGACCAAGATCGTGGAGAGTGACCTGTTCAAGCAGGCTGGTGAGTGGCACTTGGAAGGCTCTGGGTTCTGCCAGGGGCCACCCACCCTTCAAAACCCTTCCCCTGTCAGTCATCAGGGGCAATCCACCATTAAATCCAACTCAAAGCATTCCTTGCCGTGGAAGAACTGAGTTTTTTTGCTGTTCAGTCTTTATTCAGTGCCCAGTATGTGGGATCCTGATCCAGGGTGGTGATGTAGAAGGAGGGAGAAGCTGAGTGTGCTGTTTGGTGGAATATACAGAATTTATGAATGAAAGGGCAGGGTTAAATGGGATATTGGGAAGGAATTCCTCCCTGTGAAGGTGGGCAGGGCCTGAGCTGCAATTCCCAGAGCTGTGGCTGCCCCTGGATCCCTGGCAGTGCCCAAGGCCAGGCTGGAGCAGCCTGGGACAGTGGGAGGTGTCCCTGCCATGGCAGGGGTGGCATGAGATTATCTTTTTGGTCCCTTCAACTTAACCCATTCTGGCATTCCATTATTCAAATTACAGATCATTTATGACTCTCTCCAGTCCTTTTTTTGTAACTCCAGTGGCTTTAAGCAAGTTCTGCTGTCCCAGATGGAATCAGGAGCAGGACCCTGCTGTGAGGTGCCCACAGCCAGGCATGCTGAGGCTCTGCTCTGTCCCTGTGTCACTTTGCAGAGTGCAGAGATGCCCTCCTGCCCCTGCTCATCGATCAGCTGAGTGGGCAGCTGGATGACAACTCCAGCAAGCCCGACCACGAGGCCAGCTCCCAGCTCCTGAGCAGTGTCCTGGAGGTCCTGGACCGCAAAGATGTGGTGAGCACGAGCTCTCAGGGCTGCCAGTTCAGCTCAGTTCTTCTTTTGAGATGTTACAGGAAAGAAACATGCTCAGCTTATGCTTTAATGAGCCAGAATTGTGATATTTATAGAAATTTTGTGATGCCTTGCTGTGCAGGTCTTTGTAGGAGCTCTGTCTGAAAAGGAGTCAGGAAAGGCTGAATTAGTTGTTATCACTACTAGAAGCAGTTACTTCCCTTTCTAGGGACCAATATGTCATCTCAGCTGCTTTGGTGGCTTGTTCAGTAATTTGGAGCAAGTCAAAGAAATATTATATGGTATAAAAATGAGGGGGTTGCTCATTCTTTCTATTGTGGAATAAGGACAACAATCACTGTTCAGGCAGAAAGATGCACTTCCCACTCTGGCCATGGGAACTGTTCTTAGGGGCTGTGAACAGAGTGGTTTGAACTGCTCAGAGAAAAGATGTGGAAGCCTCAGGATGAGCTGATGAAGCTGGGACAGATCCATTAAGGGAATTCTCCACCAAGTGAATCCCAGAGCGTTTGAATCGATCGCTCGTGCGCTTAAATCTCCTTCTTCTTCTTCCCCTAATGGCAACTGAACGCTGCCAGGGCAGTCGTCCCACACAGGGAGCTGTGCAGGAAGGCTGTGCCTGAGCAATGGTCTCCAATGTCCCTTGCTGGCTGTCCCCAGGGTGCCACTGCTCTGCACGTGCAGCTGATGATGGAGCGGCTGCTGCGCCGGGTCAACCGCACGGTGATCGGGATGAGCCGCCAGTCCCCGCACATCGTGAGAGCCCTGCCCTGCCTCCCCAGCCCTCTGACAGAGGGGTTCACTCACCTTGGAGCCCTGCCCTGCCTCCCCAGCCCCTCTGACACAGGGTTCATATCCTGGGAGCCCTGCCCTGCCTCCCCAGCCCTCTGACACGGGTTCATACCCTGGGAGCCCTTCCCCACCCCTGTGTCCCTTCCCCTGAGAGCCCTTCCCCACCTCTGTGTCCCTTCCCCTGAGAGCCCTTCCCCACCTCTGTGTCCCTTCCCCTGAGAGCCCTTCCCCACCTCTGTGTCCCTTCCCCTGAGAGCCCTTCCCCACCCCTGCCTCCCCAGCCCCTCTGACAGTGGGGTTCATACCCTGGGAGCCCACCCCTGCCTCCCCAGCCCCTCTGACACAGGGTTCATACCCTGGGAGCCCTGCCCTGCCTCCCCAGCCCTCTGACACGGGTTCATACCCTGGGAACCCTTCTCTGCCTCCCTTCTTTCTCCAGCCCCTCTGACACAGGGTTCATACCCTGGGAGCCCTGCCCTGCCTCCCCAGCCCCTCTGACACAGGGGTTCATACCCTGGGAGCCTTTCCCTGCCTCCCCAGCCCTCTGACAGAGGGTTCATACCCTGGGAGCCCTTCTCTGCCTCCCTTCTTTCTCCAGCCCCTCTGACACAGGGCTTCACTCCCCTGGGAGCTCTCAGTGGGCAGCAGTGCCTGATGCACTCATCCCTCCTTGCCCTGCAGGGTTTCTCTGTCACCCAGCCATGGCTCCTGGTGTTTTTTCTGAGGATTAGGATTCAGGTTATCCCTCTCCAGTCTGAGCTGAGTCACTGAGTCGTTTCCTTTTGGCCCCTGTGCTCAGAATTCTGTGTCAGTGCAGCGCCTGACACAGGATCTTTGCTGCATTTTGTCACCTGGGCTCAAGAGGATGAAATGCTGGGGGATGAGACCATTCAGGGGCATTTCTGAGCCCTGTGTGGCAGCTGGGGTGTTAAAATTCACCCTGGAGCTCATCTACAGAAGGATGGGGAAGCCAGGAGCTGGGGATTTACCTGATTTTTGATAAGTCTGGGGTCACTTTAATGTGCTACCCATAAGAATTGCAGCTGGCCCTGCTAAATCTGGAAATCTGAGTCAGCTTGGAAAAGACTTCTAATATCTGATGGAGTAGATCAATATATACAAAACAAAATTCTGTGTTTGAAGGATGTGTTTCTTTTGCAATCCATGGGGGGGAAAGAAAGCAATAGCCAGATTTCAAGCTTTAATTTTAGGAATTCTTGACTGGTTTAGAGGTTGATGTTAGGACACAGATAAGGATATTCTGATCAGTGATACTTGACCAGGTCACACTGATGTGCCACACTTAGAAGTTCCAGTGCTTAACCCAGGCAAATAACCCAGTATTTTGTGGTTTTCCCATTCCAGGGTATTTTCGTGGCCTGCATGACAGCCATCCTGAGGCAGATGGATGATTTCCATTACAGCCATTACATCAACACCTTCAAAACCAGGCAGGACATCATTGTAAGTCAGCCTGGCTGGGGAATGACCTCAGCCCACCCAGCAGCACCTCTCTGCTCTGCAGGGTCATTTCTGGGCTGATTTTGGGGTGAGCAAACCCTCAGCAGTGGCTCCTGGGGCCACAATTTCTGGGAATTTATTCCTGTCACCCTTGCTGGGCATCGGGGGGATTGCTGACTCAGCAGAGCCCAAGAGCAGCATTTGTGGCATCGAGGAAAAACATTTTTGAATGGGTAAAGAAATGTTTGATTTGAGTCAGGAACCAGAAGAGGGAATGAAGATGGAAAAGAGAAACATTTCCCTTTATCTGGTGCTCCCTTTGTGCCCCTGTTCTCTTTATCTAATTCTTTCCCCTCCTCTGAAGTTTAATGAAATGCTTGAATCTTGCTTTAGTGCAGAAAGTTCTCAAAATGTTGAAAATTCACGTCCCCAAAAACTTCGGGTGTGAAATAAGGTGAAATACTACATTTCTGAGGGGTTTTTCTGCTTAAAATCAGCAGCTTTCCCCCCAAACTCACCTAAATTAATATTTTAGCAAGACTGGTACCCAACTGTTGGAGCTTTTTTGTCTCTGTATTCTTATTTTGAAATTGGGAAGTGGCTGTTTATTGAAATACCAGCTGGGGAAGGGCCTGGAGTTGTGTTCTTCCACAAAACCCACCAGAAGCTTTGGAATTCAGTTTTGGGAGCCAAGGTGATCCCTTTTTCCCCCTGTGCAGTTGGAAATACAGAATTTCACAGACAATCACTTGCAAAATCCGCTCTTGAGCCAGCGTGGAGCAACAGAGCCATCTACAGATCACTCACACTTCATGTGGGTTTAGGACTGGTTTTATCTTACCCAAATGATTTGTTGAGCAGGAAGGAAGGAAAGAAAAAATAAACCAAAATCAGAAAGATTCAGGATTTCTGGAAGTGTTCATCCAGTGAGAAGATTTTCAGGATGATTATAGAAAATAATAATTTCTAATCTGATTTTTATACACCTTTAAATCAGGAGCAAATCTGCCTTTGTAGTGGTGTGGTGGTTGTTGATACCAACAGAAAGTTTTGGGTTTAAAACTCCTTTTATTTTTGTTGTTCTTTTTTGGGTATGTTTGTGCTGCCTTGGCCTCATTCCCTGGTGAGTTTAGCACTTTTAGGAGTTAATTCATATTTTCAAGGTGCCCGTGTCAAGTCCAACCCTCTCCTCAGGCTCTGATTTAACAATGCCAAAAGGATTTTTACTGAGGCAGCACCGAGTGCTTCATTTCTCCATCAATATCTTGCCAATTCTTCAGCCCAAACTGTTCAGCTCAACAGATTTTTTTGCTGGTGATCATTTCAAGGGGATGGTTCCTCCTGTGACCTTCTTTGTGTCCCTCTCATATTTGAATATTAATGTGCTGCTGCAGAGAATAGAATTGATTTAAGAGCTCAGAGTGGCTTTTGTATCTGCAGAGACCACAAGGAGGAGATCAATATTCTTGATATTCCCTTCTTTTGCTTATCTCTGTTATTTTTCCTTTTTTTTTCCTCTCATTCTGCAATTCAACCTTGTTTTTTTCCAAGTTTGAAGTCACGTTTGGAGGGTGTTTGTGCAAAAAAGTGTATTCTCTACAATAATGTAGAATCACATCTAAATCGCATCTCTGGTGTTATATTCACTGCCTTTAAACTGGACCAGGAAAGATTTAACCCTAATTAGTGAGTGAAATTACATTATCATTTCAGACTTCCTAGATCATTTAGATCTGCTGCACTGTCAGCACTCAGAGATTTGGGAACAAGCCTTGCAATATTGGTTTTGCTCTCTAATCCAGCTTGTGCACAGCTTAATGCAAAACAGCAAAGACAGATACCATTAAGCAGACCAACATTCTGTGCAATTATTTCTCCTTGTGCAAGTGGATGGATGAGATGTCAGGAATAATTTCATTATTGGGCTGTACCAACAGAATGAGAGACCCCTCTTAGGCAGGGCAGGGCACTAATTGCCAATCAGCACGGTCATTAATCACTGCAATCTGCATTTCACCAGCTCACAGCATCTCCCGTAATTCCAGGGACACAAACCCACCACGTGCAACCTGATGGGCTTTTCTTTTTCCAACAGGATTTCCTGATGGAAACATTCATTATGTTCAAGGATCTGATTGGGAAAAACGTGTATGCAGCTGACTGGATGGTGATGAACATGATGCAGAGCAGGTACAGGGTTAAATCTGGGTTAAGTCTGGCTTTGGAGCCTCCCTGGACCTGCCACTCACACAAGGCAGTTTATTTTCTTCAGCTGCTTCAGGTTGGTTTAAATCAGATTTCAGCCCGTTTTAGTTCCACTGCTGGAACTGGAAATCTCTGTCCTGCCTAGAACATCATCGAACCCTGAGGTCTTTTTTACAACTTAATCCACAGAAGCTTTTTTGGTCTCAGTTCTGGGGGAATCACATGGAAAACCTAAAGCCAGAACTGGATAATGCTTAACCCCTCTTGCAGAGAGGAAATTTTCCCCAATATCCAACCTGAGCCTCCCTGATGCAACTTGAGGCTGTTAAACCAAGGGTTAACTTTGCCTGAATATTCCCTGATTTAAAGGGATTCCTGCCTTTTTTGAGAGCATCTCTTGCTGCCTCCTGAGCTTGCACATGGAGCTGTAACCCAGAGCTGCAATGTCATTGATTTTGCTCACAGAATCGCCTTTATTTGATGTTTTTATCTCTTCAGGGTTTTCCTCCGGGCAGTGAACCAATTCACCTCCGTCCTCAACCGCTTCTTCCTGGATCAAGCTAATTTTGAACTCCAGGTGATTGTCCTGTTTTTCTGGATTTCCTTATGGATCCCAGACCTGCTAGAACAGCTAAATCCCACTGGTAGCAGGCTGTGGCTCACTGTGGTTCCCCTCCTCATGGAGGGAGCTCTGGGCAGCTTCTTTTGTGCCCGTTGTTGCTTTTCCTTTGTTATCCTCCCATTTTAATCTCCTCTCTCTCCCCCAGCTCTGGAATAATTATTTCCATTTGGCAGTGGCCTTCCTCACTCACGAGTCCCTCCAGCTGGAGACCTTCTCCCAGGCCAAACGCAACAAAATCATCAAGAAGTGAGTTCCCATTTCTGGCCCTTTTTTTGCTGTTCCAGGCACTTTCACACAGCCCCGGGGTGGAAATGCTGATTAAGCCACCCTGATAAGGGAGGGACCAGGACAAGATGTCAGGGCTGTAAATTAGGGCTGCTTGAGGTTTGGGCAGGCAGATCTTGAACACCTTGCCAGGAGTCTCTCCACGGAGAGGTCGGTAATGGAAAGGTTGTCATGATTCCCAAAATTCCCTTTTGCAATTCCTCAGCCTTTGTGGAAGGTAGGTCAGAGGAACCCTAAAAACTCTCCAGCTTTTAATCCCTCACCTTTTATTTTTCATAGGTCAGAGGAATCCTAAAAGCTCTCCAGCTTTTAATCCCCCACCTTTTATTTTTCATAGGTCAGAGGAATCCTAAAAGCTCTCCAGCTTTTAATCCCCCACCTTTTATTTTTCATAGGTCAGAGGAATCCTAAAAGCTCTCCAGCTTTTAATCCCCCACCTTTTATTTTTTTCTTCTTTTCAGTGCCATTCATAGCTCCAAACCAGTAATTTTTAGTCACTGAGCAGCTTTTGCATCTTCATTTCCTTGGAGCTGGGTGCCTCTGAGCATCTTGACACAGACTTTTGTTATGATTTGTCCCTTTTATCTGCAGAAGTGGCTTGAAGAAGCCTGATAGCAAAATCTTTTTGCTTTGCCTTGATATCAGAGATTAAAGCTTTAGGAAAAAAACCCCAAACCCAACCAAGGTGGGGTGGAATTGCAGGAAGCAGGAGGAGGGCTGCAGCTTTCAGGAAATCTGAATTTCCAGGAAATCCTGCTCTCAGCAGTCTGCAGTGCCCTCTCAGAGTGAGCCACGGGCACCTGTGGCTTTGCCTTTCATTCTCCAGCAGCATTCCAAGGATCATCTCAGTGCTTGGGCCTTTCTCATCTCTTCCTTTGAATTCTGTTTCCAGGTATGGGGACATGAGGAAAGAAATCGGCTTCAAAATCAGGGATATGTGGTATAACCTGGGTGAGTTCCAGCTAAAGAATTACCTTTATTCCAGCCCTCAAGCTGGCTTTCAAATCCTTTTATTTCCTTATAAAAGCTGCACGTGTTTAATGTGGGGAAATGCACTTAAACTTCAGCTGTTTCAGCACACAAAATCCTCCTTTTTCCTGTGAATAACTTGGAAAAGCTGATTTTCTCCTCACATCAGTTGCTGAGATGATTTCTTAGATTCCTTCTAAAGGATGTTCTGCCATGTAAAGGTTGAGTGGGATTTTTCAGAGAGTTTTTTTTGTGCTTTACAATTCAGCCCAATTATTTCCTTGGGCTAATCCTGAGTTTTGGAGCTGTAACCTGTTAATTCTTCCTTAAGTAACATCCACATCAAATCCACATTCTGAGCAGAGTGTTTGTTGTGTGAATAATGTGCTTAAACATTGGGAAATCCAAACCCTGCCCCTGGATGGATTTGACTTTTGACTTTCAATTTCTTGCAGGTCCCCACAAAATAAAATTCATCCCAGCAATGGTGGGGCCGATCCTGGAGGTGACCCTGGTCCCAGAGCCTGAGCTGAGGAAAGCAACAATTCCCATTTTTTTTGACATGATGCAGTGTGAGTTCAACTTCAGTGGGAACGGGAACTTCCACATGGTAAGGCATGCCCTATATAATTAATATATACAATATATATAGCTATTAAATACAATATAATATGAAATACAGATATACAATATGCAAAAATCAATATTTTAATACATAATATTATATGTACAGAATTATACAGAATGTGATTGAATATTCATTATATACGACTATAAAATAATACGTATTTAAAATAATATATATATTAAAATAGTATATAATGAAATATTTAATATATTTAAATATAAACAATATAAATATATAAACAATATAAATATATAAACAATATAAATATATACATATAGAAAATAAAAATATTATATATTTAAAATAATATATATTAAAGTAGTATATAATAAAATATTTAATATTTAAATATAAATATATATAAATCTATAAATATATAGATATTATATATTTAAAATAATATATTAAAATATATATTAAAATAGTAAATATATAGTATAGTATATATTAAAATAGTATATACTAAAATATTTAATATATTTAAATATAAATATATAAATATATAAATATATAAATATATAAATATATAAATACATAAATATAAAAATACAGTATATTTAAAATAATATATATTAAAATAATAATATATATATATATAAATGCACTGTAATACATGTATTTGCAATAGACACACAATACTGGTATCTTCACTACAAATGTTCCATATTCTCCATTGGGCAAAATAAGAATAGAACACTTGAACAAAACAAAAAACTTCCCACCCAAAATTGTGCCAAACCCCTTGGCAAGTCCCTCTGGTCTGTAGGGTTCAGGACTTGCCAGTTCTGTCCTGCCTGAGCCTTGCCATGACTTTGTCAATCCTTGGATTCCCCTTTTTTCACCCTTCCCTGCATTAGCAGAGGTGTCAATGCTCACCTCTGAACTGGGAAGCAGTTTGGGGACCCTCAGCGGGTCTAAAATACAATTTTAGCTGTTTATTTACCTTTACAATAACAAAATCCCCCACACCAGACAGTAAGTGGCTGCAGAAAGCTGCTGGGCAGTCAAATATTGGGATTTTTTGGGCGCAGAGCGTTGCTGTGTGGGATGGGAGGGGGGGGACTTGCATTTCCTTGCTCCAATCTTGCCAGTTTGGATTTTTTCCTCCTTTTTTTGTGTTTCAGCACTGAGAGCAGCCCGGCCTCGGCTGTGGGGAGGCTCAGGAGCCCCCCAGGCTGTTCCTGTGGCAGCCCCTGGGAGCTGCTCTCTGCTTTACTGGGATTTTTGTGCCTTTCCAGTTTGAAAACGAGCTGATCACCAGGCTGGACCAGGAGGTGGAGGGGGGCCGAGGGGATGAGCAGTACAAGATCCTGCTGGAGAAACTGTGAGTTTTTATAAAGCACCTGGAGGCTCTTTTTATATATTTTTCCGCACTTTATTGGGCTGCTTTTCTAATGCAAAGAAGCCCTAATTCGTTAATTATTCCAGTGAGCAGGAAGCTGGTGCAGCTGCAGTGATCTTAGTGCTGTGCAGGTGTTCTGAGGCTGATTGCCCAAAAATGAGAGGTTTATTTGCACTTTTAACTGCCCTAACCTGGAGATGGAAATCAGAGTCGGCTGCCAAACTTTGGGAGGGGGCTGCAAGTGGAAGAGCAGGCTCAAAGTTAAAGCAAAATTGGAGCTTTTAGCAGCAAAAACTCGATTTTTTTGACCAGCAAGTGCTGTCCTGCCCTGCCTGAGTTGGCAGTCTCAGGTGTGTGTGTCCAGCACCGAGTGTCCATCCGGGGAAACGGTGAAGATTTTGGGGAATTGGCAGGGAAATGCCATTTGGCAGTGCTGGGAGGCAGAGCTGAGCGTGCCCGTGTCCCTGCAGGCTGCTGGAGCACTGCAGGAAGCACAAGTACCTGTCAGCCCCGGGAGAGGTGTTTGCCCTGCTGGTCAGCAGCCTCCTGGAGAACCTGCTGGACTACAGGACCATCATGCACGATGAGAGCAAGGAGAACCGCATGAGCTGCACCGTCAACGTGCTGGTACGGCTGGGGACCCTCCCCTGGGCTGGGGACCCTTCCTTTGGGCTGGGGACACGTCCCCTGGGCTGGGGACACGTCCCCTGGGCTGGGGACACCTCCCCTGGGCTGGGGACCCCTTCCCTTGGGCTGGGGACCCTTCCCTTGGGCTGGGGACCCTCCCCTGGGCTGGGGACACCTCCCCTGGGCTGGGGGACACGTCCCCTGGGCTGGGGGACACGTCCCCTGGGCTGGGGACCCTTCCTTTGGGCTGGGGACCCTTCCCTTGGGCTGGGGACCCTTCCCTTGGGCTGGGGACACGTCCCCTGGGCTGGGGACACGTCCCCTGGGCTGGGGACCCTCCCCTGGGCTGGGGACACGTCCCCTGGGCTGGGGACCCTCCCCTGGGCTGGGGACCCTCCCCTGGGCTGGGGACAGCTCCCCTGGGCTGGGGACCCTCCCCTGGGCTGGGGACAGCTCCCCTGGGCTGGGGACCCTCCCCTGGGCTGGGGGACACCTCCTCTGGGCTTTAGGGACCTTCCCTTGGGCTGGGGACCCTTCCCTTGGGCTGGGGACCCTTCCCCTGGGCTGGGGGACACCTCCTCTGGGCTTTAGGGACCTTCCCTTGGGCTGGGGACCCTTCCCTTGGGCTGGAGACACCTCCCCTGGGCTTTAGGGACCTCCCCCGGGCTGGGGACATCTCCCCCAGGCTGGGGACACCTGCCCTAGGCTGAGGACCACTCCTCTGGGCTTTGGGCACCTCCCCATGGCTTTTCTAGACCCCCTTGGAGTCCTTTTCGATCTAGGGGACGATTTTAATGAATTCCTCATGCCACTTTTGGTTAATGATGTGCTCGAGTCAGGCTCTGGAGCTATAATCACAGAAAGATGGACAGTCCAAAATCAGGTCCTTGGCTGATCCTCCCAATCTGGAACCCTGGGACACAGGCAGAGACTGGGATCTTGTTCCCCTGCAAAGAGCCTGTCTAACTTTAGACAAGTGATTTCTCTGGTTTGTCCCTTTTTTGGAGGTCCTGGTGCCCCTCTGGTATGAAGGGATGGTCCCAGAGATGGATCCACCTGAGCAGCCAAAACAACAGCAAATATCCCTGAAATTCCTAAAACTGCTGCTCAGGTTACTTGCCTAGAGATGATTCTGCAAATCTGTGTTGCTCCACATTGCCAACGTTGGACTTTTTCTCTTGTTGGCAGAATTTTTACAAGGAGAAGAAGCGAGAGGACATTTACATCAGGTAGGCCGTGTCCTTGAGCCTGGACGAGCCTTTGGAGCTGCCTTGGACACAGGAGGAATTCACACCGAGGAATTGCTTTTGCTCTGCTCAGGTATCTGTACAAGCTCAGGGACCTGCACACAGACTGTGAGAACTTCACAGAGGCTGCCTACACCCTGCTCCTGCACGCCGAGCTGCTCCAGGTACCCCCGGGTTTGGGATTTCATGAGGCACAAACACCTCAGAATAACCAAAACCCTCATTTTTCTGCTTTTAATGGGACTTTGAATCATGTAGGTAGCAGTGGTCATTGAGGGGCTTGACAGTCTTGGGGATTCCACAGCAAAATAATTATAACTATGATGTATATAATTATATATACATAAAATGATATAGTTATATATACGTGACAAGCACATTTCTCTCCCTCTCGGGATTTTTCATAGAGGTGCGCAGAGAGAAATGAAAGAGAAAACAATTTCTAGTTCTGCTCCTTGTTTTTCCTATGTAGAATGTGTTTAGAGAATTGTTTACCTAAAATAAGTGCTTGATTGGATTCTGGTGAGGATTGTTTGAGCCTGGTGGCCAATCCAACCCACCTGGGGCTGGACTCTCAGAGAGGGGCACAAGTTGGGTTAGGGTTAGAGATAGGGTCAGAGAAAGTAGTATGTACTTTTAATATCCTCCTTTTATATAGCATATTAATGTATTTTAGCATAGTTATAATAAAGAAATAATTCAGCCTTCTAAATCGAGTCAAACATCTTCATTTCTTCCCACTGAGTTCACCTACATTAACAATATATATATAATGATATGAGATACAAATAATCACATATGATATGTCTATATAATTGCATGTTATACATAAAATAAGTGATATAATCAGATAATAACATTATAAGAAGAATCATTATTAGCATCCTCCTGCTGCAGTGAGCTGGGAGAGAACGTCTCAGGTTTATATCCCTGCCAAACTTCCTTTGCCTCGATGAGGGATTTGCTTTGAGTCGCCCTGTGAGGATTTATCTGGAAGTGTGGCAGTTGTTCCAGCTTTGCCTTTTTCCCTGTGCCAGTGGTCAGAGAAGCCCTGCGTGCCTCACCTGCTGCAGAGGGATTCCTACTGCGTGTACTCCCAGCAGGAGCTCAAGGAGAAGCTCTACCAGGAGATCATCTCCTTCTTCGACAGAGGCAAGGTGAGATCCTCACCCCATTCCTGCAGCAAGCCCTGCCTTGGCAAATCCACTTTGCTGTGGATTTAGGATTTCCTTACTGGGGAATTCTCGGTGGTTGGGGCAGGCTGGGGTTGGTTACAAGGGGAAAAGCAGATGTGGTTCCACACCTGGCTGGGATTTGGACAGGGATCCCAATGCTGCCATCAGGATTTAAATACCACCAAACACAAAGGCACGTGTTTGTCTGGAGATCTTTAAATCCTATTTCTGTGCTGGCCAAAGAGTGTCTGGAAGGTGAAGCTGTTCTGGGTAGATGGGAACAGGGCAGGAGTTTTCCTTCCTTCCTGGCTTCCCCTGGGAGTGGCTCCTGGCAGGTTTCTGGGCTTCCCTGGCTGGCACTGACCTTGGGGAGAGGCTTCTGCCAGGGCTGAATGGCCCTGAGCTGAAATAAGGGAAATTTAGGTGGGATTTTGGGAAGGAATGTCAGGGTTTGGGATGGAGGAGCCTGCCCCTGGATCCCTGGGAGTGTCCAGGCTGGAGCAGCCTGGGACAGTGGGAGGTGGCCTCCCCATGGCAGGGGTGGCACTGGGCTTTGAGGTCCCTTTCCACCCAAATTCCATGATTCCATGATGAGACAAACCCAAGGAGCCCCTGTCCCAGTGCTGCTGGAGCAGGAGACCACCTGGGCTTCTCTCTCTGCTGTTCAGGCCTGTCCTTCCTCCTCCCAGTGCCTCAGTTTCTCGTGTCCGGATCTCAGTGGAGACCTGGCTTTGTAAATCACTCTCAGATCTCCAAATCACAAGATCTGTATGACTGTAATAATCCCTGCAAAAAAAAACCCAAAATGCACAGCAGAGTCTGAGGGAAACCTGGCAGAGCATGAAAGTAGTGCCTGAATTAAAATCAGCTGCATTTTGTTTACCTATCTGTGCTAATGAAGGCTTTTAACTGAGTCTTTCATGTTGCTTGTGCTGTTCTTCCCCCTCCTGCCTGTCCTCACCCTCTGGAGATGTGGGAAAAAGCCATTCAGCTGAGCAAGGAGCTGGCTGACATGTATGAAAACAAGGTCTTTGACTACGAGGGACTTGGTAATCTCCTGGTAAGGCTTTCTTCCTCCATATCCAGCAGCCTGCTGACTGCTTCAGTTAATACTGTTCAAGCAGGATAAGCCTAAAATAAACGCATGTTAAAGACAAACAAACCAACTTAACCCCATGGTTTTGTAAAGGTTAGTAGTAGAATAAATATTTTCATAGTGTCTTTTCACCTCCTAATTAGCATGATAATACCATTTGCAGATGTTTAGAATTCTTGCTCTTAACCAAATGAAGTGACATCCAGGGTGTATTTTCAGGCTCCATAAATCACATCACCTTGTTATTTCTGTGGTAAAAGTGCTGGGCATGAGCACAGAGCTAGAGAATCCTCTTGGCTCTGAATTCTGCTTTTTAGTGGTTAAGGATGGAACCAGATGGTCTTTATGTTCTTTCACAGCAGAATCATCTGCCCAGTTTTATTTCTGCCAGTTCTCTGACATTTGTCACCATTTGTGTCTGTTCTCTTTCAGAATGTATTTGTATTTCATTTGTTTTCCCACAGTGAAGGATTTCAAATATCCTTCTGGAATCCTAAAGCCGTGGCATTGTTCTCATGCCTGCAGACCAGGAAATGAAGTTGGTTCTGGCCCAGAAAAAGCAAATATTTAATCAAGTAAATGGATAAGGATGAGAGACTGCATCAAAGGGCAGTTGTGAAGTGTGTTCTGCGGGCAGAGCTCAGGAATTGTCCCTGGGAATGTGAGCTGGCAGTGTCCTGGACTATCCCAAAGTGAAAATGTTGTTTTCTTTTCCAGAAAAAAAGAGCTACATTCTATGAGAACATCATGAAGGCCATGAGACCTCAGCCCGAGTACTTTGCTGTTGGATACTATGGACAGGGTTTTCCCTCTTTCCTGAGGGTGAGGATCCTTCCCCACTCAACTTCTCCACTGCTGGAGACCCTAAAAGTCACAATTTTTGCAGAGCTTCCAAGAAAATTCGGTGCCAAACTCCTTTTCCTTTCAGTGGCACTGACAGATCTAAATCCCAGGAATGTCTAAAATTAATCAAGTTAGAGATTAAATTTTGTGTGTTCCAGCTCGAGTGGAGTCTGGGTGTTACAATAGGTTTTTTAGATGAGTGTTAAATTCTTCTATGGATTTAAGCAGAATTTACATTCTGTGTTTGTGCTCCCTCTGGAATGGAATTGCTGCTGTTAGAAAATGTTTGGCCTGTGAAGAAATTATCCCATTGCTTTTCAGCCTCAATAAACCAAATTTTCAGGATGGGGATTATTCATATAAAATGATATATACATAAAATGATATATTTATATATATAATGATATAATGAGATATATTATGTGTGGGACAAACTCTCTCTCAGGTAGAGTTTGTCCCACACAGAAGAATTCAGTTGTAAAGGTGCTTCTTATTTAAGACAGCTGCTGAGCACTGCTGGATCTGCGTGGAGGACGGGAATGACTCAGATCCAGGGTCAGCAAGGCTGAAAATACTCCTGTTATTTAAAATTCAGGGCCATTTTACCTGCTCAGCCTGGAGCTATTTGAAGTTCTGGTCTTCAGTGGAAGCCAAGCTTAAAAAAAAAGAGGAGAATGTTAAGTTAGAGCTGTGTGAGGAGATGGCACAGAGGGCTTTCAGCTCCAGGCCAGGTTTTGGAATCCATCCCTTCCTGAAACCGCTGCCAGGTGGAAAAATGGTTGGCCCTGGTCTGGTGGTGGCTGTGAGAACAGAACTGCCAGGACATCGTGGGTGGTGGTGGTCAGGAATGGGACCGAGGTGGAATTCCCACCTGTGCCCAGGGACATCCCTCAGGGAGCTCACACCAGGCCTGGCAGGCAGGTGCCTGTATTTAAGAATTTCCTGGCACGTTTATTCTGGTACTAAAATCCAGCTCCTGGCTGAGATTCCTGTGCTGAAGCTGGGGGTTTTGGGGGTGCTGGGAGGTGTGAGCAGCCCAGTGACTCTGGGCTGTGTCTGTGTGGACAAACCTGCGTGAGGGTGGCCCTGCTCATTGCAGGTGGCCTTTAAAATCTCCTTTCCAACCCTAGCTGATGATTCTTTTTGGAGCAATGGATTTTTTAGACAAATCTGAGGTTCCCCTGGCTCCCAGGAGGTGCTGTGCCCTCATTCCAACCTTGTTCATCCCTTCACCTTTTCTGTCCAGCTGGAATCCACCTTTCCCATAAACCAGGTTTGGAAAGCTCTGTCCCACTGCTTTGTTGTATTTTAATTCCCTTTTTCTTCTCCTGCCCACAGAATAAGGTTTTCATCTACCGTGGCAAAGAGTACGAGCGGAGGGAGGATTTTAACCTGAAGCTGCTGACGCAGTTCCCCAGTGCTGAGAAGATGACCAGCACAGCCCCTCCAGCAGAGGAGATCAAGGCTTCCCCCAGACAGTGTATCTTTTGGGTTTGGGGCAGCTTGGCACACCCCAGAGCTCCCTGTTCCCTGCCACAGCAGCAGCAGCGAGGAGTGAGGGGTTCTTGCTCCAGGGGGATGTGGAGGCAGGCACTGGGCATGAAAACGGGGCTGCCCAGAGTCGTAAGGGGGGATTTAGAGGCTGTTTGAGGCTGTCAGAGTTCAACAAGTCGCTATCAGGGTGAGAATCAGGCTGCAGGGAGGATCTCCTGTGTTCTCACTCAGGTGGTGCTGGCTGCTTGGGCCATGGTGGGACCCACTTGGCTGTTTCTGGGTGAAAGATGGGAAATGCAGGCTGTGAAAGTAGGATGAGAAGTGCAGGGTACTCCCTTCTTCCTTGCAGTCCTTCAGCATTTATGAAGTGCTGGGGTTTATGTGTTTTTTCCCCTGAAAGTGCCTTTGTAAGAAGTGTGAAGTGATTATGTCACTAAAAGTTGTTAAGTGCAGAGCCCTTGCTATTTTTTAATTCTTATTTTTCCTCCTTGCTGGTGGGACTCCAGGCTGTGTCCCAAGCTCCCCACCAAGCTTAAATCCTCTGAATTGTGAGTGTGAGGCAGTGGAGATGCTCCAGATTGCTGCCAGTGGCTTCAGTCAGGAAAACCAAGTTCTGGGTTTCCAGCCTGTGCTCCCCAGGCCAGGCTGAGGAATCTGAAGGTCCTTTTTGGCCCTCAAACCCTGTGCACAAAGGCCCAGCCCAGGCAGTGATAGCAGATGCTTCCTGCTCAATCCTCCTGCCAAGCACTGAATCCACAGAGGAAATTAAAATCCATTCAGGATCAAACTTGGTATCAAAAATGCCTCTTCTGTTGCTGCTTTGTTTCAGCTGCTTCCTTTGCATCTGTTTGTGTTTGTTCTGATCTTCCTGGCTCGGGATGAAGCTGAGCAGCAGAATTTGGATGCAGATCTGAACCCTCCCCAAGGTTTGGGGGTGTTGGGTTCCGGGACTCTGGCACAGCCCTGGGATAAAGGGAGCAGCTGCAGGGCTTGGATTTGGGACAGGTTCTCCTTGGACTCCCCTCAACCTCCTGAGATGAGGAGTGCCCAGACCTCTGTTGTGTCAGGCAGATCTTGCTGCTCCTGGGGTTGGTTTTACTTTCAGCCTCCTTTAACCTTCTTTGCCTCAGGCTCTTTTTTTATTTCTTTAGGCTGGGTTTTTTGCTCTTTTATGACAAAACACCTCGTTCTTCTTTTGGTAGTGATGTGCTGGGGCTGCCAGGTGAGCTGTGCTGAGCCTCGGGGCTCCCTGCAGCCCAGAGCAGCCCAGGGGCACAGCTGGGCACGGGGAGATGTGCAGGACATCCCACTGAGGGCAGAGCCCCACACGCTGCCCTGCAGGACAGAGCTGGGCAGGGCAGCAGAACATGTGAGAGATAAACAGAATAAACAACCTGGAAACCAGCACAGACCAATTATGGCTTCTGCTTTGGCAGCGGGGTGACAGACAGAGACTTTTACAATCTCAGAATCATCAATACCTCCGATTCTGACAGACATCTCCTAATGGGGTCAGATTGGCTCAGCCTTGCTTTTCCAGACAGGTTTTTGTTCCTGTAAAGCCTCAGCACAGTCCTTAAAGCAGAATTTTGGAGGAACACGATAAGCTGTTGTGCTTGGGGATACAATTGCTAAGATCTTTTTCGTGTCTGTCATGATTCACAGGTGCAAAAGCCGAGTGTGAAGCAATTCCTTTGTTCAGTTGGCTTCATGAATGTAAAAATTGGGAGGGAAGGAGCAGCAGCCTGAGATAAATAACTGTGGGGTGAGAGAGAGAAATAACTGTGGGGTGGGAAAAGGAAGATGCATCACTGAACCTCCTGCAGAACCTTGCTGCTCTTTTTCTTGTCTCCCAAAGTAGGAATCAGTGGTGCCAAGGATTCCCAAGCGTTTTCAGGGAATTTCAGCACCTGGAAGTGTCCAAGGCCAGGCTGGAGCACCCTAGGGTAGTGGAAGGTGAACTTGTCCATGGCAGGGGTTGGCCATGGCTGAATTTCGAGGTCCTTTCCAACCCAAACCATTCTGGGATTATTATTTGTAAAGTCCTTTTCTTTTTGGGTTTTTAATTCACAAGGAGCCTACGAACTGCAAGGTGCAACAGAATGCCTGTGATTTGTGATGAATTAGTCAGGTTTGAAGAAAAATACTTAACGAGAGCACAGGGATTTGTGGAAAAGTCTGACAGTGGAAACAGGAAGGGTTTTTCTCTCCCTCTCCTGTTTTCCCAAAAGGGTTCCTAGTTTTTCATCCTTAACCAGAGCTGCTCAGATGTGCAGTGCTTCATTGTGAAGCCTGTGATGAACCTGCCACCTAATTACAAAGACAAACCTGTTCCTGAGCAGATCTTAAAGTAATTTCTTTTTCTTTTCCCTCAACGTTTTGTGTGTGTTTTCCCCACAAGGTGCTGTGCCTTTGTGTCTTGTGTAAATTGTGTCAATTCCTTCCCACCAACTGTGAGGAAACACTTGAACATTTGAGTGAGGAGGATGGGAGGTGAGGAAAATCACCTTTTTACTCTGCTTCTTCTCAGCTACTACAGAGCCAACGAGGTGCAGCAATTCACTCACTCCAGACCTGTCAGGAAAGGAGAAAAAGATCCAGACAACGAGTTTGCTGTGAGTCCTTTGCCTTTTGTCGGGTTTGTTGGTGGCATTTTGACCAAACTGTCACCTTTTCCCTCTGTTGGGACCACAGAAGTTGGGAAGGAAAAAGCAGGAGACACAAAGGGCATTGCGGTCTCCACCTGAAGCTGGGGGTGATGCTCAGCTCCTCACAGCTGGAGTTTGAACATTCAGCATCCATAAATGTGTGTGGGAGCCCAGCCTCACCAGAGCCCATCCCAGAGAATGGCTGTGGAGTTCTGCCAGCTCGTCCCGGAAGCCTCATTCCACGCAGGAGAGGCTTGAGTTGCAATGATTTATTAAAGAAAATCTGGATATTGATCTAGTACCAATATCCAACTGTGACGGACAAACACTCTCTAACAGTTTAAAGTTACAAAGTGTGTGTTTATTGTGTGTGGGATCCCAAATCCACACAGCAGCTTCCAGGTGATTACAGAGTCCTTTTATCCATCCAAGTGTTGAATACCCAAAATACAAATGCATATTCATCATTTTGGTACATCCCATTCCTCATTTCAAAAGCCATTCAGCACTCGTGGTTTGTCCCTTGAAATGGGTCGGTGTCCCTTCCATGGGGAGGGTCCCAAAATGAGGAAGTCAATGAAGTCTTCCTCGTTCTGACCTTTCTACCTTTGCAATGCAAATATGACAAATGAACTCTTGGTAGAACTCCCATTCCTTGTCTTCAATTGGTTTCAGAACAGAGGAGGCCACAATTGTCTGATGTTCCTAAAAGCTGTTTATCAGTTTATATTCTTCATTATAAACCCAGCTAACTCAACATTGTGCTGACGAGCAATTATTAGTTAACTCCTAACTTCATCAAGGCCTACTCATTTATTTTAATTTACTCTAGTAAGGCTTATCTCTAACTAAAATCTTAGCTCCTCTAAAATCTCTAAATTCCTTAAAATTTACGTTTCAGCAAGACCAAATATTTCCCTTACATCTCAGATCTCTTTCTTTCCTTCTCTGACCAGAACATGTGGATAGAGAGGACAACCTACACAACAGCTTATTCCTTTCCAGGCATCCTCAAGTGGTTTGAGGTCAAACAGGTCACAACGGTGAGTTCTCCACATGGGCTGCATCTTCTCCTCTCCAATCCCTCATGGAATAAAGCCTTGGAGCACTTGGCAATGCCAGTCCTTCCACTGTTGGATGTGGCTCAGATTAAACCAAATTATTGAGTTTCTTACTCAGTGGAGAGGAATGGTTTGGGTTAGGAAGACCTTAAAATCATCCAGTGCCACCCTCTGCCATGGGCAGGGACAATTTCCATTGTCCCAGGGTGCTCCAGCCTGGCCTTGGACACTTCCAGAGATCCGGGGCAGCCACAGCTCCTCGGGGAATTCCATCCCAGCCCCTCCCCACCCTCACAGGGAAGGATTTCTCCCTAAAAACTGCATGAAGGTCTGAAAGCTTTATCCTGCGACTCTGCAGAAGGCTCATTCTGTTTCTTCTGTCCCTCAGGAGGAGATCAGCCCCCTGGAGAACGCCATAGAAACCATGGAGCTGACCAATGAGAGGATCACCAACATCGTGCAGCAGCACACGTGGGACCGCAGCCTGCCCGTGCACCCCCTGTCCATGCTGCTCAGCGGCATCGTGGACCCCGCCGTCATGGGGGGCTACACCAACTATGAAAAGGTCCTTGGCACACCCAGGGAGCCCCTCTGGTGTTCACCTGGAGAGGAGGAGGCTCCAGGGAGAGCTCAGAGCCTGGAGGGGCTCCAGGAGAGCTGGAGAGGGGCTGGGGACAAGGGATGGAGGGACAGGACACAGGGAATGGCTCCCACTGCCAGAGGGCAGGGATGGATGGATGGATGGAAGGATGGATGGATGGATGGATGGATGGATGGATGGATGGATGGATGGATGGATGGGATTTTGGGAAGGAATTCCTCCCTGAGAGGGTGGGGAGGGGCTGGGATGGAATTCCCAGTGAGCTGTGGCTGCCCCTGGATCCCTGGCAGTGCCCAAGTCCCCGATGGAGCAGCCTGGGAGGTGTCCCTGCCATGGCAGGGGTGGCCCTGGGTGACTTTTAAAGACTTTTAAGGTCCCAGCCAAACCATTCCAAAATTCCCTGGAGAGGGACTGGGGACAAGGGGTGGAGGCACAGGACACAGGGAATGGCTCCCACTGCCAGAGGACAGGGATGGGTGGGAGATTGGGCAGGAGCTGTTCCCAATAGGTGGGAGGATCTGGGATGGAATTCCCAGAGCAGCTGTGGCTGCCCTGGATCCCTGGCAGTGCCCAGGGCCAGGCTGGAGCAGCCTGGGACAGTGGGAGGTGTCCCTGCCATGGCAGGGGTGGCACTGGGTGACTTTTAAAGACTTTTAAGGTCCCAGCCAAACCATTCCAAAATTCCCTGGAGAGGGACTGGGGACAAGGGATGGAGGCACAGGACACAGGGAATGGTTCACACTGCCAGAGGGCAGGGATGGGTGGGATGTTGGGCAGGAGTTGTTCCCTGGGAGTGGCTGGGAGGGAATTCCCAGTGAGCTGTGGCTGCTCTGGATCCCTGGCAGTGCCCAGGGAGCAGCCTGAGCCCTGAAGTCCCTTCCCAAAGCACTGCAGGGCTCTGGGAGCTGCTCTGGAGCCCTGCAGCGTGCCAGGCCCAGGTGGGAGCAGCTCCAGCTCCATCTCAGCCCTGTCTGGGGCTCTGTGTGTGCAGAGCTCAGCCAGGGGGAGAGGAGCACAGAGAGCTGAGGTTTGCACTGGCTGAAAGGTGGAAGGATTCAGGTTTAGAGCTCTCAGGGCCAGGGGAGGATCCAGCTCTTCCTTTGCAGTGGGATGAGAACCTGCTCCTGCCTTGTGGGCAGCCTGGGTACCAGAGAAAAGCCAAAACCTGCCCTTCCTCCCCTGTATTCACAGAAGGCAGAAGAGGCTTTCTCTTGCCAGCAGCCTCTGTGTCTTTGGAGTCTTGCAACAGAGCAAATAATCCAGGAAAAAAGCAGCATTTCCTCTACAGGTTTACTCAGCTGACTTCGCTTGAGCAGTGTAGGTTGTTCTTTTCTGTGATCTTTAACTCAAGCTGTTGATTCCCTCCACCTCATGATGAAATTCCCAGCACAAAAGGCACTGCTTGTTTGCACAAAGTGGGTGCAACGTGGTAAAACACATTTAATTCTCCTCAGCTGCGTCCCAGTCCCCTGAAATGAGGTGCACACATTAATTGGGAGAGGGGCTGATTGATCTGGGGTCTAACTCTGCTGATTCCAGAGGAGTTTGGATGCTTTGCCAGGGTTGAATTTGGCCCCGAATCCTCCCATTTTATGAATTAAGGTTGACATCAAGTTTAGAATTACAGAATTGAGAAAGCAGTTAAAACTAGAAAACACAAAATCTCTGCAGCCACATCTGGAAATACTCATTTCTGGTTCATATTTTCCTATTTCAGCTGCAGATCAGTGCAGAACATTTGGCTTTTGTGGGCGGCTAAAATCTTGAGTTTTAATTGTTTCATTGTAGCCAAAACCCAAAGTTGGAGTTTTTAACATCTTTCCTCTTGAAATAATTAAGCACTTTCAAGGAAAATCCCCTGGGACCAGCCCAGCAGCCCTTTCCCAGGTTCACCTCCATCCTGTTCAGGATCAAACCCCCAGCCCTATAAACTTGTACCACAGTCCAGTCTTACAGAAGTAAAAAAAAAATATACTCAGAGGCTGAAATAGCTCGGAGAGACAAATGAAAAATTTATTAGGGGGTTTATCTACAAAAAAAAAGAAAAAAGTTACTCTGAGCAGGAATTAGGATCCATTTTAATGGGATACATCACGGGAATTGGCACAAATTTAAGTTTTTCGTCCAGGAAAATGGATTTGTTTTTGTTCAACTTCAAACCAAGACCAGATTCTGCTGATTAAAGGTAAACCCAGGAGAAGTGGAGACTAAAGGTGCTTTGTTGAAGGAAGCTGGGAGCCCAAATCCCAGCACGGTCTTTATTTCTACTGAATCTTCGTAACCAGCCCCAGGTGAAAATGGGGATTTAAGGGCTGAAATAAGGAAATTGCAGCAGGAGCTGCTTTGCTCTCCTTGGGGCAGCTGGCCTTGTGTGCTGTGAGGCACTGACTGCTGAAAATAAAGAGGCTTTTTGAAGTCAGAACTTGAGGTTTTGGGTCTGCCACTCACATTTAAGTGAGAAGTAGAAGTTGATGGAACCTCAGTTATTCAGATCAGTGCTGTGAGAAGGGGATCAGGGCTGGGCAAAACCTTTCTGATGCAGTAAGTTTTTTTCCATGTGTTTTGCTAGGAAAAAAGCTGTAATTTTTTTAAATAAAAAAGTGGGGTTTGTTCCCTTTTCCCAACCAATAACCCTGACTCTTTGTCCCTCATCTTGTTGCCAGCAAAATGTGGGTTTAATATGAGGAATAATGGCAGTGAATTGCTTTTAAAGGAACAAATAATCTGTGTTCTTTGTCCCTCATCTTGGTGCCAGCAAAATGGGGGTTTAATATGAGGAATAATGGCAGTGTTGCTTTTAAGGGATGTTCCCCTCAGAGCTGCCTGAGGAAGAAGTGTCTGTGTCACCTGTGTCACCTCCTCTTTCTCTCTGTGCTTCCAGGCCTTCTTCACAGAGAAATATCTCCAAGAGCATCCTGAAGATCAAGAAAAAATTGAGCTGCTCAAGCAACAAATTGCTATCCAGGTGTGGGACTGGGGATGTGGAGGCACTGGGGGAGTGGGGAGGAGGGAATCCTGGAATGCTTTGGGTGGGAAGGGCCCACCCAGTGCCACCCCTGCCATGGGCAGCGACACCTCCGCCCATGCCAGGGTGCTCCAAATCCCACCCAGCCTGGTCTGGGGAAAACATTGATGTTTGTTCAGCACCTGGAGCTCCAGCACTGAATTTGAGGAGCAGCTGAGCTCCCTTGCTGTGTCACTGTTTATTTTCCCCTTCAAAAGCACAAAACACGTTGATTTAGAGCTTTTATTTTTATCTGAGCTGTTGAACTGACCCTCTGGGGAGCAGGAGGGCTGGTCTGTGCTCCTGCAGCTCATTCTGCTCCTTCCTGCCACCTCGCTCAGATGCCTCTCCTGGCAGAGGGGATCCGCATCCACGGCGAGAAGCTGACGGAGCAGCTGAAGCCCCTGCACGAGAGGCTCACAGCCTGCTTCAGGGAGCTCAGGAGGAAGGTGGAGAAGCAGTACGGGGTCATAACTCTGGTGAGGGAACCTGGTTTTTTCCATGTTTTGCCCCAGAGGAACCCAACTCCCCCTTTGCCACCCACGGGTGGGTGTGAGGTGGTGTCACAGAATCCCAGAATCATCAAGGTTGGGAAAGAGTTTTGAGACCATGGAGTCCCAGCTGTGCCCAGTCCCCACATTGTCCCCAGTTCAGAGCTCTGAGTGCCACGTCCAGGCCTTCTTTGGACACCTCCAGGGATGGGATCCAACCCTCCCTGGGCAGTTCCAGTTCCTGAGCTCCCTTTCCATGGGGAAATTTCTGCTGGTTCCACCCTGAGCCTGCCCTGCCCAGCCTGAGGCCGTTCCCTCTCCTCCTGTCCCTGGCAGGAGCTGGGCAGAGCCACAAGGTCCCCCCTGATCCCCCTTTGCTCCAGGCTGAGCCCCTTCCCATCTCCCTCAGGAACTCTCCAGCCCCTTCCCATCTCCCTCAGGAACTCCCCATTCCCTTCCCAGCTCCCTCAGGAACTCTCCAGCCCCTTCCCAGCTCCCTCAGGAACTCTCCAGCCCCTTCCCAGCTCCCTCAGGAACTCTCCAGCCCCTTCCCAGCTCCCTCAGGAACTCTCCAGCCCCTTCCCAGCTCCCTCAGGAACTCTCCATTCCCTTCCCAGCTCCTCAGGAACTCTCCATTCCCTTCCCAGCTCTCTCAGGAATTCTCCAGCCCCTTCCCAGCTCCCTCAGGAATTCTCCAGCCCCTTCCCAGCTCCCTCAGCCTCTCCTGGTGCCCCAAACCCTTCCCCAGCTCTGTTGCCTGCCCTGGACTCCCCTCAGCCCCTCCATGTCCTTCCTAAATTTGGGAGCACAGCACTGGAGGTGTGGCTCCCCACTTGCCCAGGGCACAGTCCCTGCCCTGCTCCTGATCCCTTTGGCCATTTTGGCCACCTGGGCTCATGTCCAGCCATGTCCATCGACTGACCCCCAGGTCCTTTTGTGTCCAGCAGCTCTGACCCCAACCTGGGGGTTGTGGCCCAAGTGCAGGACCCTCGGTGTTGCTGTTTTTAACCCTCGTGTCCCCGGGTTCAGGCCATGGGCCTGGCCTGGCCAGGTCCCTGTGCAGAGCCCCAGGCGTGCTGCAGGGCTGCTGCTGCAGGGCTGCTGCTGCTGCTGCAGGGCTGCTGCAGAGCTGCTGCTGCTGCTGCAGGGCTGCTGCAGGGCTGCTGCAGGGCTGCTGCAGGGCTGCTGCAGGGCTGCTGCTGCTGCTGCAGGGCTGCTGCAGAGCTGCTGCAGAGCTGCTGCAGAGCTGCTGCTGCAGGGCTGCTGCTGCAGGGCTGCTGCTGCAGGGCTGCTGCTGCAGGGCTGCTGCTGCTGCAGGGCTGCTGCTGCTGCTGCTCTCTCACGGCGTTCCCGTCCCCGCAGCCCCCGGCGCTGACCGAGAGGAAGCCGAGCAGGTCGGGCTCGGTGGTGCTGCCCTACATCATGTCCTCCACCCTCAGGAGGCTCTCGGTCACCTCCGTGGCCTCGTCCGTGGCCTCCACCTTGTCCACCTCGTCCGACAGCGCTTCCTCCAGGCCGGGCTCCGACGGGTCAGTGATGGACAGCGGGAATGTGCCCAGAGAGGGGCAGGGATGTGCCCAGAGAGGGGCAGGGATGTGCCCAGAGAGGGGCAGGGCTGTGCCCCAGAGAGGGGCAGGGATGTGCCCAGAGAGGGGCAGGGATGTGCCCAGAGAGGGGTAGGGAAATGCTTCAGAGAAGGGCAGGGATGTACCCCAGAGAGGGGCAGGGATGTGCCCCAGAGAGGGGCAGGGATGTACCCCAGAGAGGGGCAGGGATGTGCCCAGAGAGGGGCAGGGATGTGCCCCAGAGAGGGGCAGGGATGTGCCCAGAGAGGGGCAGGGAAATGCCCCAGAGAAGGGCAGGGATGTGCCCAGAGAGGGGCAGGGATGTGCCCCAGAGAGGGGCAGGGATGTGCCCCAGAGAGGGGCAGGGATGTGCCCCATAGAGGGGCAGGGATGTGCCCAGAGAGGGGCAGGGATGTGCCCCAGAGAGGGGCAGGGATGTGCCCAGAGAGGGGCAGGGATGTGCCCAGAGAGGGGCAGGGATGTGCCCCATAGAGGAGCAGGGAAATACCCCAGAGAGGGGCAGGGATGTGCCCAGAGAGGGGCAGGGATCCCCATTGACCAGGAACTGGAGTGGAGTGACACACAGACTCTGAATCTCCTCAGAAGGCTCATCTGAGTTTATTAGAAACCCATTCTGTTAGAAACTGTTCTGATACAGGTGCATCTGCTTGGTCATTTAATCAACACCCCTCACGCCATTGGGTAATTAAGAAAACACCCTTTGGTAAACCTCTTATGAGAAAACAACTCTTCAAAACACCAACTGCAAGATGGTTTTAATTCTTTCTCTCAGCCTTCTCTAAACTCCCCAGAACAATTCCTGGGGAACTTTGTGTGGCTTGTCTCTCTCTGACTAAACTGTCACACCCACAATCAGGTGCTCTGAAAATCAAGATTTACTCCATGGAAATACCTTTAAAATGTGTCTGGAGGTCAGTGTTGTTGTTCCATTTTAGAGATGGGGCTTTGGAGCACAAACAGAGGGAGCTGAGCCCCAGCTGCTGCCTCTGGAGTACAGTTATCCCCAGTGCATTCCAGGTGCCCACTGCCTCTGTTTCCCAGGAAAACGGGTGTGAGGCAGCACAAAGGGTTTATTTTGGTCATCCAAGAGGTGAATAAGGCACACATCATGTGTTTCACCCTGTTTGCAGCTGCATCCGCGGTGTGGAAAGGAGCTGCCACACCTGGGGACATCCCCTGGTGTCCCCTGTCTGTACACTGCCTTTACAGCTGGGATAACCAGAGTTTAGGTGATGTGGTGCAGGTCAGTGAGACTCACGGCTGAGCAGGAGCTGCAGCTCTGGCTCCTTCTGCAAGCAGATCATACTTTACCTTGGACCAAAAACACATCATACTCAGAATTCCAGGGGTAACAGCACAAATCCCACTGAAAAATCATGGTCCTGCCTCACTTTTCCACAGTAATCCCTTACACAAACGAAGAGATCACAGCTTTTTAACAATCAGCCCTTTCCATGTCTGATGGACTCATGTTTCATGTTTTTCTCACTCTTTTGGGCTACAGATCTACCCTGGAGCCTCTCTTGGAGAGGAGAATATCCACATCTTCCAGAGCTGAGGAGCTGCCTGTGAAAGACGACGGTGACAACAGGATTAGCAAACTCAAGAGGAAGGAGTGGAGCATTAGCAAGTCTCAGGTTATTGTGGAGAAGGAGCCAGAAACAGAACTGACTTCCAAAATGGTAAAAAAACCCCATCATCATAACGTCAGCAATAATAAAACCCACAGCAGGAGCTGAGAGTTTCCATTGCTGGTCAGGGGGAGCCTCATTAAACAGTGGGAGGGGTTCAAATACCAACAAGCCTCAGTCATCTGAGTAATTCTCTTTTTGTTAATTTGGAAAATTCGTGTCACGGGCCCAACTGCAGCTTGGCTGGAGGTGCAGACTGGGAGCAGGAAGGCTCAGGGTGGTGCTGAGCAGAGCTGAGCCCTCTCAGCACCGTGGCAAAGCCCTGTTCTGCTTGGAGCAAGGAGCCCCTGCCCAGCCAGGCAGGGATCCAGCTGCCCAGCCAGATGTGGAGCTGCTGGCAGGCAGCAGCACTGCACAAATCAAATGTCCTGTGAGGTGCAGAGCCCTTGGATGGATCAGGGAGGTGGGAGAAGATGCTCTGGTGGTTCATCAGCAGCTCTGGAGACCTGGATCTGCCAGGCTGTGCTCTGCTGCAGCCCCCTGTGAGGGCAGGGCGGTCACTGCTTGAGGAATAAACCAGAATGTGCCCCCCAGGAGCTGGCATGAGGAACAGACTGGAGCTGTTGGGCTTGGAGGCTCACAGTGGGGTTCAGAGTGGTCACCCAAAGCACAGGGATGAGTTTCAGGCCACAGACAGAACTGTGCACCCTGGGATATTGTCCTGATGGACATAAAAACTGTGCTATACCTTGAAATATTGTCCTGATGGACATAAAAACTGTGTTACACCCTGGGATATTGTCCTGATGGATGTAAAAATGTGTTACACCCTGGGATATTGTCCTGATGGACATAAAAACTGTATTACACCTTGAAATATTGTCCTGATGGATGTAAAAACTGTGTTATACCTTGAAATATTGTCCTGATTGATGTAAAAACTATGTTTTACCCTGGGATATTGTCCTGATGGACATAAAAACTGTGCTACACTCTGAGGCTGAGAGAACTGGGCACCTGGGTATTTCAGTGCTCCTAATCTCACTGAAGCTGGTTGCTAATCTGATTTAACACAGGCTCATTTTTCACAATAGCAGGGAAACACAAATTCCTGTGTTTCCCTTTCCTCTCCAAGTTCCAGCTGAATCTGGCAGGGACAGGTAATGCTGATCCATTCCCAGGAATTCTCATCAGCTCTGAGGGAGGCTGCAGAGTGTTTCTGAGCAGGGGATCTGTGGTGCTGTCATTGGTACTGACAGCATTTCCAGCCCAGTAAAACTGGGGCTTGGGATGGGGTGCTGCAGGAGGCCTGGCCCTCTGCCTCTGGAATTGCTGTTGGATGAAATCCCCAACATCTCTGAAGGGAAGGAGCCATCCAGGGTTCCAGTCCTGCCTCAGGATGCTGCAAAGCCCAGGAAAAGCTGCTTTTATGGCTCTGCTCCATGGCTGCACAGAGAGCAGGAGTTGGACAGGGATTTCCTGCAGCTCTGGACTCGGCTGGAAAGCCAGAGGGCTTTTTGTGTGTGTGGTCCCTTCTGTGCAGAGAGAATTCCTGCACAGGGGATGGAGAATTGACCTCTGAAAAAGAGTTTAATTATGTGTTTAGGTGACAGCCTGCTCTGGGAAGCAATGAACTAATATTTAAAAGGGCCCCTGGACTTATCACTGCACTTCTGGGGCCACACTGAGGTGGCCTCGTGGTTTGAGTGAAGAGCACAAAGGATGTGACACTGGAAGGAGCTGGATGCAAATTCCCAAATGGAAAAGATTTGTAAAGCCTAAAATGGACTCATTTCACGGCCCTGACCTGCACCCAGAATTTTATTTTTCTTTATTTCTTGGAAAGAGTTCATCCTCACTCCCCTCCAAAGTTTTTCCACAGAACTGCAGCAACTTTTCAGTGTGACATCTTCCCTCCTTAATTAATTCAGCTAATTAATACATTAATAATACCATTAAAAGCAGTTTAATGCTGCTCAGGAAGTGCCAGGGGAAGCTGGGCTGTGTCCTGGGAGCACAGAGGGTGCCTTTGGCACAGCCAAGCCAGGCAGGGCTTGCACTCCTGCTCACCTTTTGTGCCAGGGTTTGTGTCACTGTGTCACCTCTGAATTTCCTGTGCTCACCTTTCTGTGCCAGGGTTTGTGTCCCTGTGTCACCTCTGAATTCCCTGTGTCACCTTTGAGTTCCCTGTGCTCACCTCTCTGTGCCAGGTGTTTGTGACAGCTCCGTGTCACCTGCCTGTGCTCACCTCTCTGTGCCAGGGTTTGTGTCACTGTGACAGCTCTGTGTCACCTGCCTGTGCTCACCTGTGTTTGTGTCACTCACAGCTCTGTGTCTCCTGGCCGTGCTCACCTCTCTGTGTTTGTGTCACTGACAGCTCTGTGTCACCTGCCTGTGCTCACCTCTCTGTGCCAGGGTTTGTGTCCCTGTGTCACCTGGCTGTGCTCACCTCTCTGTGTTTGTGTCCCTGTGTCACCTCTGTGTCACCTGGCTGTGCTCACCTCTCTGTGTCCCTGACAGCTCCGTGTCACCTGCCTGTGCTCACCTGGAGGTTTTTGTGTCTGTTCCCAGCAGGGCACGGCAGGGAAGGCACAGAGGCCCAAGAGTCTGCAGCTGGGAGAGAACAGGCTGACCCTGCTGCAGGGCTCCTCGCTGCAGCAATGCACCCGCAGCCCTCCCCCCATCACCCCCAAAACCCCCCGGACCCAGAGTAAGTCCTGCTGCTGGGGTTTGGTGGGACTGACTCTGTGTTTGCTGAGGGAACACGCTGGGGAGGGAGGGAAAGAGGGAGGGAGCAGCTGGGGCCTGTTGGAAATCTCGAAAATCAAATTTACTCCATGGAAGTGCATGTAAAATGCTCCTGGAGGTCAGTGTTGTTCCATTTTCAGACGGGGTGTAGAGCACAAAGAGTGGGAACTGAGCCCCAGCTGCTGGATTAGTTACCCCCAGTGAATTCCAGGTGCCCACTGCCTCTGTATCCCAGGAAGACAGAGGTTATCATTTTTGTCAGATAACAGGATTTGGCTGTGCCATCAAAGATCACATCTGTGGCTTGCACGTCACTTGTTGAAGCAGTGCATCACTGGGATTCCAGGGAACAGTTTCTGGGTTTCTCAGTTCCTTTCTTTTTCTTGTTTTCTCCTGTATTGACCTGGACAAGAAGGATGGGGAGAGACTTTTCACAGGGGTGTGGAGTGATGGGACAGGGGATCAGTTTTAAACTGTGGGAGGGCAGGGTTAGATGGGATTTTGGGCAGAAATTCCTCCCTGTGAGGGTGGGTAGGGCCTAGATGGAATTCCCAGAGAAGCTGTGGATCCCTGGGAGCATCCAGAGCCAGGCTGGAGCACCAGGGACAGTGGGAGGTGTCCCTGCCATGGCAGGGGTGGCACTGGGTGGGATTTAAGGTCCTTTCCAACCCCAGCTGTCCCATGACTCTGAATTTTGGGCAGGTTTATTAAACCCTGAGGAGAACAGCACGTGCAGTCAGTGTAGATATCACCAGGTCAGGTCTGCAGGAGCACCTCCAGTGGATCCCCAGGAGGGCACTGCAGGGATCCCGTGGTGGTTGTGATCAGCTCTGTGCCTGAATTATCAATGCGAGCCCTGAGGGTTCTGTTAATTAATGAGCAATACCTCCCATCACATGGCACAGAGTTCTAGGAGAGCTTGCTGTGCAGCTTGGACATTCAGCTGTAAAGGTTCAACCTGAAGGAGATGGAATTTATCTTCAAGAATTAACAAAACAAGTAATTTCAAAGGTTTCAAAAACATGCTGAATGTAAAACAGCGCAGTAATCTGATCCTGGAAAAGAGTGGGGGGGGGAAAGGCCCTTTCTTGTATATTCAGGAAGTTTTGTAGTTAATTCTGCAGCATATTTAAATGTGGCTTAAGGTAAAAATAAAAATCCCTGGGCAGTTCCACCCCTAGAACTCCCTGGCTGCTGCATTTTTCTGTCTGCTGCTCTTTTTTGAAAGGAACAGAAGTTCCTGGGTAGGACTTGGCTGCCTTTATGTGGGCATCAAGACAGAATCCAGTGCAGATAATGATCTAAACCAGCATAAAAATATTGTGAGAGGATAAAAAAAAAAAAAATATCCTTACCAGGGCAGGGGATGAGTTGGGGAGACAACCAGAAACAAATTCAGGAACTCGGTGAAGAAAGGTGTGTGAAAGGAATGTAAAACCTCTTTCTTCTCCTTAGCAAGGGTTTCATTGCTGGAATCCTTGTGAGGTTTGGGTTTTATCTCCTCCATCAGCTGGAGTTAAAATCAAAGTGAGTTCTGAGGAACACTCCAGATGTGCTGATGGAAGCAGATTGCTGCTCTCAGAGCCATTTGGGGTAGGGGAAACTCCTCAGGGCATTGCAGGGAGACTCAGCTGGGACCCAGCACATCCATGACAACCATGGGGAATTTAATGAATCTCCCTAAAAATCTGTGTGCAACCCCATTTCCCATCTCTTTTTCACCTTTCTTATTTGGTTGGGGTTTTTTTTTCCTCCTTATTTGCTCGTTTTTTTGTTTTGTTTTTTCTCCTTATTAGCTCTTTTTTCCCCTTATATTTTATTATTTCTTCTCTCATTGCTGTTGTTTCCAGGCTCCCCCTCCTTGCAGGCTGATGGATTGGCCACGCCACCTCCTCCTCCACCCAAAAACAAACCCTACGAGAGCAGCACCCCCAGGAACTCCGTGGAGGTGAGGAAATGGGAGCTGACAGCTTTTTGGAGAGCAGCTTTGGGGCAGGAGGCACCAGTGGAATTTTCCAAACTCTTCTTAGGGTGGTGCTGCTTGAAACCTGTCTCATCATTTCACTGCTTCACTCCCTGAAAGCACAAAATAAGGAAAAAATGGGAAATTTTTTTTTTTGCTTCAGGAGAGGACATTGGAGTGCAGTGCCTCTATTATTATTTTTTTTTTCCAAGTGGGAGTTGTGTTGTCCTTGGTCAGGAAAAAAGTGTGTGGGGATGGGAAGAGATACAGAAAACACACCAGCAGCAAAAGTTTCAAAAACATGATTAGCCTAAAATAGTGCAATAATTTGGGTTGAAAAAGAAGTGGGGAGAAAACCACAATTTTCAGAGGTCTCCAGTGTCTCCTTCTAAGCTTCAGCTGGGCAGAATCTGATTTTTCAAGCCATCAGTGACTTTAAAAAGGCTGTATTTAACTCCTGCCCTTTGTGTCAGTTCCATGGAGTGATTTTCTTGCAGGAATATCAAACTGCCCCTTTGTCAGTGCTGTATCACTGATGTTTCTGCAGGCTCTTTGGAATCCAAATGCAAATATTGTGTCAGAATCCTTTCACCTGTCCCTGAAATGCAGGTGCTGGTGATGCCAAACTAATTCCTTACCAGTGGGAAGCAAGAAAAGATCCTTTTGTGACTGAGAGAGGGATGGTGCCCTCCCAAAACCCGTCAGGAATTACTTTTTGCAATTGAAAGGGAGGGATCTCTTCCCCAGTCCAGTTCACAGAGAGGATTTGGGACTACCTGAGTGAGCTAAACTGAAGAATTTGAAGAGTGAGCACACTTAACTACTTCAGCAGCACAGGAAAACAAGAAAACAGCTCATCACTTAATAATGCTGTGTTGTGACACTGGAATAAACCCTTGAAATATGGGACCAGGAGGAAGTTTTTCTTCTTCTTTGCCCTTCATTTAGCTGGAAGTGACTGTGGCTGCTGTGGTGCTGTGCCCAGCAGAGATCCCAGCTCCAGGGATCTGTGGGAGTCACTGGATCAAGAGGAATTAATCAAAGAGCCTCCTTCCCTTGAGTCTTGTAAGGAAAAATTTCCTGCCACGTCCAGGCCTGCAGCATCCCCCTTGGCTGGGGGCCAGAGGGAAAAGATCCACGGGGCTGCAAAGGGAGATTGGGAAGGATTTTCTGAAGGATTTTGGTAGTTTGCTGTTGTAAAGTTGGGTGTGTTTTCCTTGGATTAGAACAACCCTGAAATGTTGAGTTTTGGCTGAAGAGTGATGAACCACACAACCTCCTCACTCTCCTGGCCTTTCCCATCTCATTTATTTACAGGATGCCCCTCAAAACAGGCAGACACAACATGAAACCCCCCCTTAGTGCAGTTTTCTGCAAGAACAAAAAACGCCCTCCAAGCCCCTCTGCAGGCAGGCAGGATGTGGCTTGTTTCATTAGAACTGCCCTCACTTCCATTTTAGGGTGTTGAGTTTTGCCATTCTGATTTGAACACATTTTACATCCTTTTGGGGCAGCTCATCCAGCCAGCAGGAGAAAAAAAACCCTGAATTTTAAAACCTGGAAAGATGGGTTTGTTGCCATTTTACTGATCACCAAAAGGAGGGATAAATGCTGAAGTTGGGCTGCAGGTCAGAGGCAATTAAAGTTTATCTCAGGCATACTCCAGCAACTAAAACATTTCAGCTCCTGGTATCTCCTGGGGATCTGTCCTTTGGCCCACACGTGGGTGAAGTCAAAGGTTTGCTCCTGCAGGAACCATCACGACATTTTGGGTTTCTCATTTGGTGAAAGAAAACGCCCTCCACTCACCAGCAATGGTTGAATTTTGTGTTTCCATCTCCTCAGGTTGCTCCACCGCTGCCCAGCAGACGTGAGGCCAAACCTCCCCCTCCACCCCCCAAAACCAGGAAATCCAGCGTGGTGTCCTCGGAGCAGTGAGGATTTGGGATCTCCCCTGCCACTGCACCACTTCCCTGCACTTCTCCTGGGAAATGCCACCAAGGAAACCTTGTTGGGCCTGGATTCCCTGCCCTGTGTTGACACACTAACCCAGATGTCTTCCTACTGGAATTCTGCCTCCTGCTCTTCTCTGTCCCAAGTTTGTCACTGCTGCCATCCCAGCAGCTCCTGCCCAGTGGAACTGGGAATCCTGGGGTGATCTCACTGCTGATCTCCTGGGTGATCTCACTGCTGATATCCTGGGTGATCTCACTGCTGATCTCTGGGGTGATCTCACTGCTGATCTCCTGGGTGATCTCACTGCTGATATCCTGGGTGATCTCACTGCTGATCTCCGGGGTGATCTCACTGCTGATATCCTGGGGTGATCTCACTGCTGATATCCCTGCAGGGCACTGGAGTTTCCTGCCTGGGTCAGGGGCTCTGCCCAGCTCGTGCTTGGTTTGGAACAAGATCTCATTTTGTGCTTTTGAATGGGGTGGGAAAAATCCCTCCTGTGAATGTTTGAGATGACAGAAGCTGCACTTTTGCCAGGGCTCGACTGGTACCACCTGCACTGACACCAGGACTTTACTGGTACCACCTGCACCGGTACCAGGACTTTACTGTACCAGTTCCATAAACAGCTTGTGGCCTGTTTATTTATCATCAGTATTGATGAAGATTTTGCTTTATCTTCCAGGAAATAATTTTTTTTGTTGTTGTTGTTCATTCTCTCATTTTGCTTCTGATTATCTTGAAGAAGTTGGGAAGAGCCACTAAAACCCTGCTGAGGGTGTTGCTCACAACAGGAAATACAATTATTGTTGGGCTGGGGTTTCACAGGCCATTATTGTGCTCCCCTGAGTGAAATGGGTTTGTGCCCTTACTGAAAAACCAAAGTTTGTTAAACCTAATGAAAAGTTTCCTCAGCAAAGGCTTTCTCAGGGAAAAACCAACCAAACAAAACCCAACCCAACAAAAACCACCCGCAGGAGGGTTTTGCTCAGACTGAAGTTGTCATTTTCATTTGTTCTTCCCCACTTCCTTTGACATCAGGGTGACTGCAGGAGCTGCTGTGCTGCCTGGCCAGCTCTAAAAGCAGATTGCCTTCATCCCAGAGTCATCCCAGATCCCATCACCTCCAGCCTGGAGCTGCTGTGGAGGTGGCACTGCAGTCACATCCCATCCATCCCCAGCCTGACTGCTGCAGCACTTCCAGCTGCCTCCGGGCTGCTGCTTCTCAGGGGAAATCTTGGGAATCTTCCTGGACACCCTGGCCAGCTTTCCCCCTCTCTGGGGCCTGGTGGGACGTGTCAGCTCCTCGTTGTGTTCTTGGACACAGACACTGCTTGACTGGAAAACCGCTGGGTTTTCTTGTCGTTCCATTTTCTGGGCACTCTCCCTCCCGTCCTGCTGTGCTCACACCAGCCCTGGATCCTCTGAAAGTTCACTTTGAGAGCAGCTTTTTGTCTGGGCTGAGAATTCTGCTTCAGGCAGAACAACAGGATGTGGGCTGAGTTGTCTGAAGTGCATCTCAACAGCCCCTAATGTTAATTCAGTGCCTTTCCCCTCTGCTCTGCCTCAGTCCTGGCTGCTTTTCAGAGCAGGTTGGGTTTAACTCCTTGAGTGAACCTGCAGGAGGCTCAGTGGATCCCAGGAATGGTTTGGGCAAACAGACTGAGCTGTCAGGTTTGGCTGTTTTGGTTCTAAAATGGTTTGGGCAAACAGACTGAGCTGTCAGGTTTGGCTGTTCTGGTTCTAAAATGGTTTGGGCAAACAGACTGAGCTGTCAGGTTTGGGTGTTTTGGTTCTAAGTGACTTTGAATTCCTCTTTTCCTGCCTTTTTGTTCTGCTTTAACAACCTTTACACAGGGAGCTACCTTCTGCATCCAGGTTTTTCCTGGAGAAGGAAAACTCCATGCAAAAAACACTCACAGGAGAAGGTGAGGCCTTGGGAAGAATTTTCAGCAGATCTTTTATGAATTTTTGCTCTTTTACTTGGGGAGGTTTGGCTCTGGCTGCATTTTTTGCAGTTACAGAGCAGGATTTTGAACAGAATCCTTGGCATGAATTATCCCTCCCTTCCTTCCCTTCTTTGGGCAGTGCAGCTGCCAGGGGTGAGGACAATTCTTCAGCTCTGCCCTGCCTTGAAATTGTTCCTCTCACCTTAAAGCTCACCTGGGTTTGCTGCTCACAAGTTCAGGCTTCTCCTCTCCCTTCCTGTGCCCGCCCAGTTGGGCACTGGGACGGGCACCCTCTGAACTGGGAGGAGGGAGCAGCTGACACCAAAGAGCTCAGGACAAATTTTCCCTTCCCAGGACATTTTGGGCATTTTCACTGGCAAATTTGCCAGAAAGGGCTCTACATTTGGTTCTTTTTTTCCTTCATTATTTATGTTCCAGAGTTTATAACCTGCTCCTTTTGGCAATGTCCCCAAAGTGGTGTCCAGTTCTTTTACCTGGCTGATAAAAGTTGGCGTCACTGGCTCAGAGGTGCAAGATGGAATTTTTGTTCTGTGCCCAAATGAGTCACGGCTTTGGGGAGAAAAAAAATCATGTAAGTGTCAGATTTTTAAAGGCAATTGGGTATTTAAGTGTGTGAGGAAGAACAGAGCATTCTAATGATTTTTAAATAAGTGGAATTAAGTGCCCACTCTTAGGAGAAATCCCGCCAGAACTGTGATTTTGTTTTGTGTTTGCTCTTTGCTTGGGTACCTGCCTGACTTGAGTTTTTAATTTTCAGAGGCAATTTAAGGTTGTCTCTACCTTGCTTTTTTAAATGAGGATCATCTCTTCAGGTTAATTAGGTGCTTTGGGAAATGCCTCTAATGTGTTTTAAACTGGAGGGTTTAAAATGGGAATAGGAAAATCCATAACGATGGTCTCTCCACACCACAAATTACAGCAATTTCTGCCCAATTCATGGTTTGGAATAAAATCTCAAAGTTAAAACATCCAAGAGGACACAAAACCTAATCCCATTTCAGAGCCAAGCTCTTCAAAGCTGCTGTGAAATTTCGAGCCTTTGAGGATTTTCAGTTTTTCTCCTTGGGAGAAATGTGTTCAACACTTGTTTTCTGGAGCTTTTAATTAAAATTTATCATGCTGTGATAAATTCCTTTAAAAATGTGACAGGCTTTAATCCACATCAGGGGCAGAGGGGAGCAGGCAGCTTTGATTTCAGTGGATTATTGGATTAGGAAAGGACACAGATTCCAGGGAGAGCAGCACTTGCAGTGACAGCGCCCCAGATTTTCCTCTCCTTATTTATTTTTACCATTGTAAATGGAAATAATAATTTTAAATCTGTA
Source organism: Lonchura striata (assembly GCF_050655825.1). Classification (NCBI taxonomy): domain Eukaryota; kingdom Metazoa; phylum Chordata; class Aves; order Passeriformes; family Estrildidae; genus Lonchura; species Lonchura striata. The sequence continues at coordinate 4,088,619 of NC_140724.1, forward strand.
ATTTAACTGATTTTTTTATATAGTGAAAATATTCCTGACCTGCTTCTGCTACCTTCTTTTGATTATTTTTATTTTAATTAAGAACTTGACCTTATTTTTACTCTTGTAGACCAAATCCTGTGGACCAGGGTAAGCTTTTCCAAAGACTACAGCAGGGAGGAAAAATAAACAAATAATGTGATTTTATGGCTGTTGAAAAGCACGAGGTTCACTTGATTCTTCTCTCTGACCATTAATTAAAGCACTTTTAGGACAGTTTGGGCACTAAGGGGTTACTCAAAGGGTGTTCCCACCTTAACCCATTTTTCAGGTCCATGTGGTGCTGGTTTGTGTTTTTAGGTAGAGGTGGAAATGCCTCAGCTCCAAATTCACCCCAATGTACACTGAATTAATTTTTCTCACTGTGGTATTACAAAGGTTTGATCACTCCAAACCCTGGGACGTGTTTGTTCAGGACATGAATTGAGGAGTTTTTGTGTGTTCTGGGATCGTGGATTGGTGATTCCATCACAAACCCACTTTTGCAGCGTGTAAATAGGATGTTTGGTGTGGGTTTTTTCAGTCCTTTGCAACTAAATCAATAAAAATACAGCTTTAAAGTGGCTCTGGGGAGGGCAGGAGCTGTGGGAAGGGGCTGCAGCTCCCTGGGTAAATGCCACACGATTCACTAAACCTGTAAAGCAAGGTGTACACATCTTTGTGGGTTTTTAAAATGTAATGATGGTTGTAAAGTTTGTAAATACATTTTTAAAATAAATGTAGCTTTTATGACTGAACCAGAAAAAACAAGCAGGAAAAGTCTTTCTTCCATGGACCAGTGGTGGACACGGGAGTTAATTCCAAACGTGAGTTTATTCTTTTACCAAAGTTTCCTTGTTTTACCCAGAAAGGAGTGAGATGAAGCCATGGTTTTGTCTGGACACGTGAAACAAAATTTGTCACATCCAAATTGTCCCTGCAGGACTCAGAGCAGACTCTGCTGCTCCCACTCTGGACTGGGATGTGTTCTATTTTACATAAATAATCTACACAACAATTTTCCACCATTTTAATGCCATTTCAGAGTATTTATTCACATATTGATCCAAGCAAAGACCGTTTGAGGAGGAATTTATTTTAACACAGTTTTGAAACCTCACTCTGGCTCTGTGGCTCCATTTCACTTCGGAAATTTTTAAATATTCTTTCTTCTGCCTTCTCCCTCCACCAGCCTCTCCTGTAACACACACCAAATTTGGGGTTTAAAGAGCAGAAATGACTTTGAGGATGGAATTTTCAGGTGCTCAGATACCACAGAGGTGAAGCCCCGGGGTGATTGGGATGGGCTGGGTGAATATCTGGGGTTTGTTCCCTGGAGTGCCTCAGGGAGGGGGAATTTTGTGCTCCCTCCCACCTTCCCCAAGAAATGGTGATAATTAGAGTTTTTCCATGGGGTGGAACATTCCCAGCCACGCCCCTTTTTTTCCCTGTTTAATATTCCTGTAGCAGCGCCAGGATTGTGTTGGGTTGGAAAAGCTGGGTGTGGGAAAAGCTTCATTTGTTTTCAGTGTTATGAGCAGCAAGGAAGGAGAAGTTCCTGAGCAAACCTGGTGAGGTTTGGTCCTTCCATCTCTGCCAAGACAAGGCAAGTTTCCCTGGGTGAGCCAGAAAGACTCATTTCAAATATCCTGCTAATTATTCTGGTGTGTTTTCCTGCCCAACATCATCTCTTGCAGTAAAAAAAAATACTTGACTATAGTAAATGACTGCTGCTGGCTCTTCACTGTGCAGGCAGTGCTGCTGGAAGTCATGGGCCACAACTCCAATACATGTTCAGTACAAGCAGGATTAAAGATGAGCTAAAATTGTATTTATTGGGGTAGTTTCTGCATGGAAATCCAGTGGAATTCAGGCTCTGCATTCCTGTTCCTGACTTTATGAGCCTTTTCAAGGCCTGACTCCTCGGTGAGTCTGGAGAGGCTTTCAAGCACTCAGAGCTTTGGGGCTTGGCTTCAAATCCAAAGTAAGCGGAGATTGATCTTTTGGGATGGCCCAGGGACACTTCCCAGGAAATGGTGCCCATCTGGCCCCATCGGGCTGTTGCTGGGTTAATGAAAAAGCAGATTTTTGCCTGAGAAGGCTGGCTGGGTGTCAGTGAACTCGGAGATGAGGTCTGTGCTGTCACTGCTGTGCAGCAGCTCATGGAAATGCATTCCCAGCCTGGGGACCCTGGGAGCTGCAGCTTCCATCTGGCTGTGCCCTGCAGCGGCGGGGACAGAGCTGGGACAGAGCTGGGACATCAGGGACAGAGCTGGGACAGAGCTGGGACATCAGGGACAGAGCTGGGACAGAGCAGGGACAGCAGGGACAGAGCTGGGACAGAGCTGGGACAGTAGGGACAGCCCTGGGACAGGGACAGGGACAGTTCTGGGACAGGGACAGGGACAGGGACAGTTCTGGGACAGGGACAGGGACAGCCCTGGGGCAGGGACAGGGACAGTTCTGGGGCAGGGACAGGGACAGTTCTGGGGCAGGGACAGCCCTGGGACAGTTCCGGGGCTGCTGTGGCTGCGCAGGGAGCCGGGGAGGGCTGGGCTTGCTCTGGGTGAATTGAGTCAGGAAACGCCACTGCTCCAAGGGCTGCTTTGCAATGATGGGTCCCTGGACTGGGAGTGTCCAGGGAGGATTTTGGAACGGTGCAGGTGACAGTGAGGGACCTCTGCAGGGATTTTGATCCAGTGGGAGGTGTCCCTGCACGTGGCACAAGGTGGATTTTAGGTCCCTTCCAGCCCAAACCATCCTGGGATTCCATAGTAAGGGCAGAGCCAGTATTTCCTGATGTGAGCTAAACTTTACTCCCTCTTCCTCCTCCACCACCCTTTTTTTTCCCTCCCCTCATGTATCTTCTCTAAATTTCCCCATAGTGATGACAGAAAAAGCACATTACTCACCATGGCTTCCTTCAGAGCCCCCCTCCTGGAATTCTGGTAGGAGCCTGGGCACGCGCTCTGCTGCTCCTCCTCTAATTTCTCCATTTCATTTGCAATCTGGATTGGAAAAGTGACCCGAGGAAGTGAGACAACCTTCAGGAAGGGAGAAGGGAGATTGTTCTGCCAAAAGCAATTCTACCCCAGTTACAGATGGAGGTGAAACTACAACTGCAATTGTGGAGTGGAATGTTTCAGTGCACAAATGAAATTCACCTTTTCCCCACCAGCCCCAGGATGCTGAAATAAGGAACTAGACATGAGGTATGGATTGGAAAAGAGGGGAAAACCACTGCTGGACAGAACCTTCCACACGTGCTTTGTCATTTAATGCTGAGCATCCACCACGTGCAAATTGCCAAAATGTTAAGGGAAGTGGAGGAATTATCATAAAATAACCCATCAGAATGTTGGAATTTAGGGAGAGGATGAAATCAGATTTAACCTGGACCTCAGAGCTCCACCTCTCCCTTGGAGCTGTCTGTCCAAATTATTCTGTAATGCTTCAGTGAAAGTTCAGAGATTTTAACACAGTGATTATGAAAAATTATCTCAATACAATTGTTTTACTTCTGCCAGCTACAATGTTCCATTATTTGTGCCAGGGTAAGTGGTGGCACCTCACCTCACCCCTGTTTTTCCAAATCCTCCTTCAACCAATGCCTTTATCCCCAGATGTGGGGATGTTTGGGGGACAGCCACGGGGAGAGGTGTAGAGGGAAGCCTTTTGTCACCTTTTTGGCTGCATTTGTTGCAGGCTGGGGTTGTTTCCCAGCCCAGGACCCACCTCCTGGAATGGTCCCAGCAGGAGCTGGGTGCTCCTCTTGCCCCCTGGCTGGAGGCCGTAGGACCAGTGCTGAGCCAGCCCCAGCCCCACGGCCAGCACACACAGCAGGACAGTGGCCACCATCCTCCTGGGCTTCTCCATCCTGCCAGAGACACAAAAGCACCTGGCTGCTCACAAAGGCATGGCAGCTCCATTTGCACCTTGCAGAGGGATGGAAATGAGGCACTTCTGAGACACAGAATCATGAAATGTGCTCAGCTGGAAGGGACTCACAAGGATCAGGGAATTCCAGCTCCTGGCCCTGCACAGATACCCCAAAAATCCCACCCGGTGCCTGTTCCACTTCTGAGCTGCACCTCCTGGGCAGGAGCCCCAGCTGGGTTTGCAGCCTCTCAAAGTGTGGATTAGCTCACTTGAAAGAGATTGGACATCTGAAAAATTTGGATGAAGATCTAAATTAGGATTTCTGAGTTCCAGGCATGTGTGGACCTCAAAGGTTGCATTCCCTGGTGGTGTTTGGCAGATGTGTTCAGCTGGTTTCTGCTCTCATGTCCCTGCTCCTTAAAAGCTGCTCTTTGCAGACTCTTCTAATCCTTTTTTTTTTTTTTAATAGGAGCATCTGTAAGCACTGGATAAATAAAAAGGGAGTGTGGGATGTTGTTCAGCACATTACCTGCTGCCTGAGAGAGATTGTGGAGTAACTGCAGCTCTTCTCCTCTGGAAAATGTCTGTAAATGTGCTCTCACCTCACTTTTTATACCCAAGAACCCCAGTGCCACCCCGTTCCCAGCAGGAGACCTTTCCCACTTCTCCCTCCCCGGCTGCAATTTTGGTGTTACTGTCATGCACAAGCAAAGCCCATAATTGGGACACCCGGTGCAGCAATTAAATTCAGCTCTTTTCTCAAAAAGTCATAAAAGTAACAGCTTTGTTTCTAAGAGGTTGTAAATCCCACATTGGGATCCCGAAGATCCTGCTGGGAAATGCAGGAGCTTTTCTGTCAGCGAGTTCTGCTTCCTTTAGTAAAAGTTCTTGGGTGAGTCTGAATTTGTTGAGGGTGTGAAATGGGTGAGGAATTGAGCTCAGTCTTTAAGAATCCTGGAATGTTTTGGGTTGGAAAAGACCTTAAATTAATCTATTTCCACCTCTGCCACCTTCCCCCATCCCAGGGTGCTCCAAGCCCCATCCAAGCTGGCCTGGGACACTTCAGGGATGGAGAATCCGTGGTCCAGGCAACACCTCGTGCCCATCTTCATTTCTATCAGGCATGAAGGAAAAACCCTTCAGTGCTCAAACTCATGCCTGTGCTTGCACAAATGCCCAGAGCAGGTTGAAATCCTCCTCCTTAGTATTTAACTTCAGGTGCCTTGGTGTTCCTTGCTTTATAAAAAGCCAGGTGGGATTAAACTGGACAAATCTATGGTTGTAAATGTATTTTGCTGGTGTCTCTGGTGTGAACAGGATCCCCAAATCCTTTTTAGAAGGGCCTGGAGTGACAGGGACAAGGGGGAATGAGTTTAAACTGACAACAGAGAAGGTTTAGGTTGGGAAAAAATCTATAATTTGGGTTTATATTAAGACAAATTTCTTCCCTGAGAGGGTGGGGAGGGGCTGGGATGGAATTCCCAGAGAAACTGTGGCTGCCCCTGGATCCCTGGAAGTGTCCAAGGTCAGCCTGGAGCAGCCTGGGACAGTGGAAGGTGCTGGGGATGGAACTGATGGAAATGATCCTTAAGGCCTCTTCCAACCCAAACTATTCCACGATTCCTTATTTTTCAATCTTGAGAGTTTGTGCACTGCAGGTTTATAAAGATTTATTTGCATGCAGGAGTTAATTCAGTATTTTTGACTGCAGAAATTGTAGTTTTTGCCCACCTGGCTGCTCCTCTGCCTTGCTGTGCACTGTTCTGTGCCACCTGAATGTTCTCCAAACTTCCTCTGTTCCGGCTGCCATGACCTCTTGGAGCTTTAATGGATTAAAGTCATTTAATGAGTAAATAATTCAGGGAGGATTTGGTGACTCTCTGCAGAGTCACTCTTCCTGCCCCCGTGCTCCTCCCACTCCCGGCAGGGGCAGCCAGCCCCAGCTCCAGCTCAGCTGCTCAAGCTGTGAAAAGTTTGGGTTTTAAGAGCAGAAATGTTCCTGCTCCTGCCTGGGGCACGTGGAGTCACCCAGGGATTTCCCTCCTTCCTTCCCCGATGAGCTCTGCAAAAATGAGGGTTATTTAAAGGTAAAAGCAGAGTTGGTTTGGACATTTAAAGAGAGCTTTGCCCAATAATTGCACCTCATTATCCACCACTTACCCTGGCTCTGAACAGCTTTGAACAACTCCTTCTCCACAGGTTTCTGGTGCAATCCACATTTATGATCCTTGGGGCCCTTCCAGCTCAGAATATTCCATGATTCTCTGACTATTCTGCCTCCAACTATTTTATTAAGCAAATATGAAGGGTGGGGACAAAAAGACTGAGAAGGCTTGGAGAAGAATAACAAACAAAAAACAATCCCATGCAAATTCATGGCTCAGAACCCCCACAAGCATAGTTGTTTTTCCAACAGGTATTTTATGCTTAAAACTAAAAAAAATTCTTGTTCTTCTCACATAAGCCAGGAAAGATTTGGGGTTTTATTAAAATGAAGACAACTAAGCCACTTTTTCTTTCACACTTTTTATTAATGCAACTTAAATTAGCTGGAACCTGCAAATTCTGCACAGGGCTTTTCACACAGCTCTGTCCTGGCAAAAGAGGTACCTAAAATCCAGCTGTGAATGATGGTGCCACATGCTGTGATTATTCCATAGTGCTTCAGTGAAAGTTCAAAGAGATTTTATACACAGTGATTATGAAAATAGATATATATATTTTTTTTTCCCATACAATAGTTTTACTTCTGCCAGCTACAAAATATGATAAAGAAAAATAATTCATTTGTTTCTCTAGCCCTAGGAATCTTCTTCTACTGCAACAGACACAACATTCCCACTGAAAGCCATGAGGTGCGAGAAAGGACTCCAAAGTCACACTGGAATATTTCCCTGGAATCTACAGGTCATTTCTCCAAGGATCTAGTGTTGTCCTAGAGCCTGATCCAGAGGGATCTGCAGGAAATAATCCCAATTCTGAACCTCGTGGCTCTGGGATTTTGAGCCTTGAAAGCTCACGTCACTTGCCTGAGTCAAACCAACTTGAAAAGGAGGGAGAATCCTGCAATTCCCCCCAAACACATCCTTTGCTGACCCTCAGCCATCTCTGATCCTCCCAGACTGGTGGCAAAGCAGCATTTTTGTAACAACAACTGAGACAAGACGACAGAAATTGCACTGCAAGGGAGAGACAACCCCCTGAAGAACTGTGGAACTCCCACTGGTTCTTATTCTTCCTTTGTATTTCTACAGTAACAGCTTGATTTCTTTAAATTCAAGGTTAGTTTTAACTTTGGGGTGGTTTAAGCATCTGAGGTAAGTTCTTGATGCACCTTTTTTCTTTTTTTTTTTTTTTTTTTTTTGGTATAGTTTCTTCATGTGCTTTTTGATTGTGTGTAAAATAAAGGTGGTGTGAGCTGAGAACTCCGTGGATCCTACAGGGAAGCAGCTCCTTATCCACAGCAGGGGTGCTGAGGCCTCTGCCCTGCACAACTCCCCCAGAGCAGCTCCAGCTGCTCTTGCACGGGCACAGCAGGGCTGGGAGGGCACGGAGGGCACCTGGCCCTGGGCAAAATGCGTTTACAGCCACCTGAAGCAGCCCAAAGAGAAGAGGAAGACCCAGCTGGGAAAAGGAGGATGCCCAGGGAGCTTTCAGGGAGTCTTTGCATAGTACATGGAGGGGAAACAGGGAAAGATTCACCTGCTGAGGTGATGAGGGGAGGGCAGAGCACGAGCTGGGGCTCCTCTGCTTCTCTCTGCTTTGGTGCCAGCTCTGTACTTTCTGCATTGAATTCACCACAAAAAGTGAAAACACTGCAGGAACTCCAGCCTGGTGTGGTCAGGACATGTGAAAGCAGGATTTTTCTCACCAGCTGTGACTGACAGTGCACCTCCACACTCATTTGGAGAGGATTAATTAAAGATATCCAATTTCTGAGCAGGGATGTTCCCATCAGCTTCCACCCCAGCAGAGACCTGAGCACCCCCTGGGGACGCCGAGCCACCCCTGGCATGGATCCAGACTGCAAATACACCTGTAAACCTCAACTTGGTTGCTACTGTACAGGAGTAACATTTTCTATTCATATTGCAGCTACAGATCTAATAAATAGAATTGCATATATTGTGCTTTATAAATTAAAATGCATTCCAAAGTGAGGCAATGCTAAATAATGAAACCATTGAACCTTTTCCCCCCGAAACCAGCCAGACTCTCTGATTCCACCACCACTTCCTCACTCTGCTCACAGAGGTACAAACTCTCTGCTGGTACCTCTGAAAACAAAAATTCCCTCCCCAAAAGTGACCAAAAAGAGTTTACCTAGGCACTACTGCAAATGTAAGGTGGCTAATAACCATGACTTGAACTCAGGAAGGGGAGGAGGTGAAGAAAGTCACGATGAATGTTTGGATTCCTTCCTTTTCAGTGTCTTCTGGCCCCTATCTGACACTCTGGGACATGTGCAGGGGTGTCAGCATCTCCTCAAAGATGGCTCCTTTCACGTTAGATCCCCTCAAATTTGCTTCTTGTAGGTCACAACCTGACAGATCACAATTCTGAAAGGGGGAAAGGAAAAATAACGTTAACTGAATAGAGACAGAGCTCTGTGCAAAAGTTTAACTCCATTTCCCTTAACTCCATTTAACTTTGTAGCTGGAGAAAAGCCAGAAATCCCCCAAATTACCATATTTTTGTACATATACTTATGTTTATGTCCAGAAAATGAAGACTAACTCATCTCCTAGTATATTTATGTCCAGGAAATGAAGGCTAACTCACCTCCAAGTCAGTCCCTGCCAGCGTGGCTCCTCGGAGGTTGCAGTTCTTGAGTTTGGCGTTTTTCAGCGTGGCCACTCGGAGGTTAATCCCGGTCATCTGACTGCCCTCCATGTCCACACCCTTCAGGTTGGCACCTGCAACACACCCACAGGTCAGGGGTGTGATGGAAAAGTCTCTCCTCCAAATGGTGATTTTCTATCTTTTATATGGTACATTACGTGTTACATGTTCACAGTTTTCCCCAATGCCTATTACCTATATTAAATAATGCTTTTCTATCTTTTATATGGTACATTACGTGTTACATGGTTACAGTTTTCCCCAATGCCTATTACCTATATTAAATGGTGATTTTCTATCTTTTATATGGTACATTACGTGTTACATGTTTACAGTTTTTCCCAATGCCTATTACCTATATTAAATGGTGATTTTCTATCTTTTATATGGTACATTACGTGTTACATGTTCACAGTTTTCCCAATGCCTATTCCCTATATTAAATGGTGCTTTTCTACTCTAAACCAATCTGTGAGTGCCAACATCACCAAGAACATGGAGGTGAGGAAGGAGAAAGAGGGAGGACAGGGCAGGCCCAAATCCCAAATCCATCTTAAACCCTCTGACCCCCATGTACAAAACCAAAACCCCCTGTACAGCACTCAGAAATTCTTCCCTCTACTTTGTGACTACTTCTACTCTAATATCTAAACTTTTGTGACTTCTTGTTCTTCCTGTAAGGTTGGTAACTCATTCCATGGCTCAAACCCAAAATCACAGCTGTTTGCAGCTGCCTGCCAGGGTCTCTAATGCTTCTGACCTGGGCCTGGAACCTCCAGAAATGTCTGAGGAACATTGTGAGTTCCAACACACAGGGAAAGCAGCAATGCAACAGCTCAAGGAGATGCTTCCCAAGAGGTGGGTCAACTGGGAGAGGCCAAGGCAGAACTGGGAATTTAATTATTTTATTATTTGACAGAACCAGAGTTGTGGGCTCTTCCCACAGACTTTACAAACACAGCTGAACTTTTGCCCTATCAGAGTACAGGCTCAGGGCTGGTTCCAGGGAATAATTAACAGGCAACAACTTACCTTCTAAATTAGCTTTAAGGCCTGATGGATCTTCAAAGTTGCAGCCCTTCAGGGATGCTCCCTCTGCGTTGGAACACAGCATCTTCACCCCCTGCAGGTTTGCACACTGGCAGAGACAGGATGTGAGTCACGAGGGTGTCAGGATAAATACCAAAAACCAGCAGAACACAGACTTAAATTCTGCACTGCAACTGAACCCCCCAAAGCACAACTGTGAGGAAGTGAGCACAACTGTTACTGTGAGGAAGTGTGGGAGCGCTGCAAGTGGAACAATCACAGAAAACATTGGGAAATTGATTTTTTTTTTTTTTTTGTTCCAATTCCTGTTTTTTGAGACAAGTGCAGGGCAGCCCAGGCTGCCCAGGGTGCAGCATCCTTACATCCAGCACGGATCCAGAGAGGTCAGCTCTCTCCAGGTTGGCACAGCACAGGTTGGCATGGGCCAGGTTGCAGCGGCTCAGATTGGCCATCTTGAAGTTGATGTAGCGAAGATCCAGGCGGGAAAGGTCAGCTCCACTGAAATTCAGACCCTGCAAAAGCCAGTCAACACCCCCAGAATGGTCACAGAAGGGAAGGGGGAGGTCTGGACACAAAAGAATTAAAAGAAACACGTCTGGGTAGTTGTGTATATAAATCTATACAGACAAACACACTTCCAGTACCTTAAAGGAGCTGATAAAAAGATGGGAGAGACTTTTTATATGGACAGAGATTGCCAGGACAAGGGGCAATAGGTTTGGAGATCAGGTTTAGATGAGATATTGGGAAGAAATTCCTCCCTGTGAGGATGGGGAGAGGCTGGGATGGAATTCCCAGAGCAGCTGAGGCTGCCCCATCCCTGGAAGCATCCCAGGCCAGCTTGGAGCAGCCTGGGACAGTGGAAGGTCTCCCTGCCCACGGCAGATTGGAACAAGATTATCCTTAAGGTCCCTTCAACCCCAAACCATTCCATGGTGCTAAATAAACACCCACTCACAAGATTATTTACTCTGTTACATAACACCACAAAATGAAAATGCAAAGCTCTCAAAATCTGGACATTTCCTAAAAACAGGCTGTGGTTTTAGACTGCGAGAGGGCAGGGTTGGAGAAGGTGTTAGGAAATAACTGTTGGAGTTTTGTTGGAAGGACAAAGGCTGAGCTCCCTGACCTGACAGCGCAGCTCGGACTTGGTGGGCGTTGCCAGCAGGAATCGGACAAACTCCTTCCGAGAGATGGGGGAGTGATCCTCGGCTGGCTGCGAGTTCTGGGGAGAGGAGGCAACAGGGACACTGAGTTCTGTGTTCCCTGGCACAGCAGGACGTGCCTCCAGGGATTACAGAGAGCAAGGTACCTTAATAGCAATTTCCAGGTGTTCAATGAGGGAGTCGATCCCAAAAAACCTGGCTTCTTCCAAAACCCCTACAAAGAAAGCAGTGCTGGTTATTCCAGAGAACTGCAGATCCAGCAGCACCCTTCTCTCCCCTTACTGGAGAACACACACACACATACTGGATGTAACTGGGGGGAGAGAGAAAGTTTGCTTGCAGCTAAAAGGAAAAACATAACTCGGACACAACATTTCCAACACCAGCATTAGGTTAAAGAGATCAACTCCAGAATTCCAGATATTAATCCAGTATGGGTTTTTAATGCTCCAAAGAGAAATAACCAGCCTATCCTCATTACAGCAAGCACATGGAGCTGCACTGCTGAGAATAAATCCACCAAAATTCCCAACCATGGGGATGAGCACACAAAGCTCCCCCTTGGCTTCACCACGGGCAAAGCTTTAATTCCAAGGAGGAATAATTGAGGAGATGTCAGACAGGTAATACCTACCTAGCAAATTAATGCCATCATTTACAATGAGCTGTCCGTGACGCAAATAGTTCAAAATGGGCTCAAAATACTCGGGACTGCGGTCAATGAGGAAAGCTCCTCTAGGATCTTGCTTATTCCCCCAAGCATCTGTTTCCACAACATATATATATATAAAATTACTTTTGATGTAGTGATAGAAGAGCATTTGCTTCAGTTTTCAGAGTTTTTCATTACCAAAGGGGACTGGAATAGCAAACATTCCACTTGGAAGGGCAGTTTGGAGACAGAAGGAAGGAAAAGAGGAGTGAGGGGAAAAATCAGCTTAAAATGACCTTGTTCCTGCTCTGAATAACTGGATTTTTACAAAAGAATCCTGTCTAGGATAAAAGCAGCACTGAAATTTTAGTCTGATTATCTCCCCAAGGCTGCCTCGTGCAGTTTGCTCATTTGCTCTGCTGACAAAACTGAGGAAGATGCAACAAGACAAAAACCTCAAATCAAGTAAACAAACAAAGGACCCAAACTACTCACAATGGATGGGAGCTGTGTTTGCAGCTTGTGAGACAAATGATCAACATTAGGTGGTGAGATGATAAAGAGAGGAATAAAGTTATTAAAAAATAATTCCCTGTTCTGCTCTGGTACTTTAACACACTTTGCATATTTTCCTTTATGAACAACAGTCTTAGCCTGACAGTGACTTTTACCTACTTTGCTCATTTATTACTTAAAAATAATAAAGTTCATCTCAGCATACTCACCTTTGTCTTTGAACATGTGTGCCAACATACTGTCAGGTTCTTTGTTAACCAAAGTGCTCCTAGAAAACAAAAGCAGCCCAACTTTACTTCTCTTTCATCTGTAAACGTTTAAGAATTAATTTCTTGCAAAACTGTGGTGGCAAACATAAAATACAGAGAAAGATGCAGGAATCAAAGACCTCCTGCTTCACAGTAAGTTACTTTTTAAGGTATTTTGCTTTATTGGAGTTTTTGAAGACCATTTTTACCGGGTGGTGGTGAAATATCTGCCGCCCACATTGAGAGTCAGCCAGTCTGTGTGGGACCCTGTCAGCTCCTCCTGAGCCCTCCCATCAGTCTGAGGATCTGCAGAGAAGAAACAAACTAATTACTGGAAAAATCCTTAATATTCTTTAATTACAAAGAGGTATCTTCTGAAAATACCAGAAAATAAAATCTTAAGTTCATATGAATGCAAAATAAACTCTATTAAATAGGTTTAATAAATAATAGAAGGTTTAAAAAGTAAGAATTACAGACTCACCAATGAAGGGCTCCCCTTCACAGACAAACAAAACATCATCATCCCTGAGACAGGAGGGGGCAGAGGGAAGAGAAAAAGAAGGTTAATCATACTTAAATCATAATTTATTGTTCATCTAATAGATAGTGGAACCTCTCGTGATTATTTCAGGTAAATTATGACCAGTGGCTATTAGCTGAAATTTCTTTATCTATTTTTTATCCGTATTTTGAAGGTTCTACTGGATTGGAATGGACTGACCTCACCAGAGATTTTATCTGCAGCAGCCAGGTAGGGACCACTTGTGTAATCAATTAATTCTTAAAAATAGTTGCTTTTCTCTCTGGTCTGGGACTATTCTGTGAAGCCAAAGTACTGACAGAATTTGTCTCTTTTACAGAAATCCCCCATTGCAGGGCTCACTGGAATAGTGGGGATTTCACAGCACAACCATTGCCCTAGAATCAACACAGGAGGAGGTGAAAAGGCCTCAAACACAGCTTGTATCAAGTTCTGACTCAATAAATGGTTTGAAGTTAGAAAGACACAAAGGACCTTTGGGCATCCTGGCTGGAAATGATCACATCTGGTTTTAGGGAAAGCACTGGGTATGGATTAAGGAGGATTAACAGGTTAGTCTCTTAATCCACAGCTCTGGTTTGCCTTTTCCTGGCTGAGCCTCACCTAATCAAAGCAATATCATCAATGAGTCCCCCTTTCCCGTTGTAAACGCTGGTGGCTTTTATCCCAAGCTTGTTGCTGGCCACAGAGAGCAAATCTGAGAGAGTCCCATACACGGCCACCACCTGGGGGAGGAGAGAAGAGGCTGTGAATAAAAACAAACCCAGCAAACCGCTCCAAAGTTCTGCTACTTCAGATTTCATTGGGGCTATTAGGAGGAGCAAAGTCCATTTGGATCTTGACCAAGAAACAAGGGAAAAGCCCAGCTTTGGTGCTGGAACACAAACACAGGGTGGCTTGCACAGCTCCCACCAAAACTCACTGCAACAGCAGGGAGGGAATAAATGTTGGTGCTGGAGGAATGTAATTCAGCTATTTCTTTCTCTAAAGAAACATTGCTGCTTGTGCTGTTCCAAGCCTCTCCCAAGTGTTCTTCCTTGCCTAAACACAGGGATTAAAGGACAGGCACGCGAACTGTCTGCACCCAGGATGTGGATGGAAAATCAGCATCACAGACGTGATTTAGCAGAAGTGCAAGGCTGAAATGCGGCCACATGAACTCCTGCACCCGGGATCGTGGGCAGAATTAATAGAATTACACGTTGAAGCACAGTCACATCGCCGTATGCACTCAGCATGTGGATGGAAACACCAAAATGAACACCACGATCACGGACTCTGTGCGGAACTGCATCCCAGGGCCTTTTCCTCTGCTGGACAAGCACTGCCTGGGCCCAAACCCCACAGTTTTCAGCCCCGAGATTATTTTAGCGAGCTTTTAAACAATTCAGTGCGATTATTCCCAGGGTTCCCGTCTCCCCTCAGAGCCCTCATCCCACAGCCGTGCCCCGCACGAGCAGCCGGACGCGGCTCCCTCAAGCCACCAAAGATCCCCGCCTGTCGCGACTGCCCCCAGCGAGGGGGCTCCCCGCTGCCCCCAGCAGGGCGCGGCTGCCCCGGGAGGCTGCGGGAGGGCCGGGCAGGGCCGCGGGGAGCGGGGCCGGCCCCGCTCCGGCCTCACCTTCCCGTTGCGGGCGCTGCCGTTGACGAACAGCGTCACCCGCCTCATGCTGCGCCCGCCGCCGCGCGACACCCGGAAGGGGCGGGCGCTGACGGGCAGGCCCCGCGGCCAATCAGCGCCGCGCGTCCGCCCAACGGGCAGCGAGGAGGCGGGATAAAGTTCGGCGCGGCAGCCAATCGCCACTAGAAGAAGCGCTGATATTTGCATAGTTCCTCTGTGATTGGTTGTTGCCCGTCACGTGCGCACGGGCCGTTGAATGAATTCATTTAATCGGTTTATTTCTTCCTCCCCCTACCGCCGCGGTGCTGCGGCTCAACGGCCCGCGATCCCTCCGCCGGCTCAAAGAGTCCTCCCTGTCCCCGCCAGCCCCGCGGACCCCCGGGGCAGAGCAGCGGTGAGGGGTCGCCTCCGTGATCCGTCCTCCTTACGGTGCTACCGGAGCCGGGCTGGCTGCGGCGGGCGCTGGGGTGGGCGGAGGGGCGGGGGCGCGGAGGGATCCGCAGGGGCGTGGCGCGGTTTGAAAGCGTGAGGCGGGACGGGCGTGGGGCTGAGGTGAGGGCGGCTCGGGGGGGAACGGGACCCCGAGAGTGGCCGGGAGCAAGCGGGGGGGCCGGGGATGCACGGAGATACCCGGGGTGCGCTCCGGGATTCCCGGGGGTACCGGCGGTGCGCTCCCGGGGGATGCTCCGGGTGCGCTCCGGGGGTACTCTGGGTGCGCTCCGGGGGATGCTCGGGATGCGCTCCCGGGGGATGCTCTGGGTGCGCTCCCGGGGGATCCTCGGGATGCGCTCCCGGGGGATGCTCGGGATGCGCTCCCGGGGGATATTCGGGATGTGCTCCCGGGGATACTCTGGGTGCGCTCCCGGGGGATTACTCGGGATGTGCTCCCGGGGGATTACTCGGGATGCGCTCCCGGGGGATCCTCGGGATGCGCTCCCGGGGGATCCTCGGGATGCGCTCCCGGGGGATATTCGGGATGCGCTCCCGGGGATGCTCTGGGTGCGCTCCCGGGGGATGCTCGGGATGCGCTCCCGGGGGATGCTCGGGATGCGCTCCCGGGGGATCCTCGGGATGTTCTCCCGGGGGATCCTCGGGATGTTCTCCCGGGGGATCCTCGGGATGTTCTCCCGGGGGATCCTCGGGATGCGCTCCCGGGGATGCTCCGGGTGCGCTCCCGGGGGATGCTCGGGATGTGCTCCCGGGGGATGCTCGGGATGTTCTCCCGGGGGATGCTCGGGATGTGCTCCCGGGGGATGCTCGGGATGTTCTCCCGGGGGATCCTCGGGATGCGCTCCCGGGGGATGCTCGGGATGTTCTCCCGGGGGATGCTCGGGATGTGCTCCCGGGGGATATTCGGGATGCGCTCCCGGGGGATGCTCGGGATGCGCTCCCGGGGGATGCTCGGGATGCGCTCCCGGGGATCCTCGGGATGTTCTCCGGGGGATCCTCGGGATGTTCTCCCAGGGTTGCAGGCTGTGAGTGCCCGAGCCCACGGAGCGCAACAGACCGGGGCAGCCCCCGGCTCGATGTTTTCCCCTCCTCGGCTGGTGGCCGTGACTGTGGCCATTGGCTCTGCCGGGGCCTAAGAGCAGAAAAAGAAAGAATAAGAAAGAAAAGGTTTGCCCAGGCGTTGTAAAGCAGATTAATTTCCGTAATTTTATTGCTAAAAGTGCGTGTGTTTGCGGAAGTGAAGTTTCAGAGTCACGTTATTGAGTTGTGCATCATTCACTTCAAGTAATGAATTGCAAAAAAATCTAGCTTTTTAAAGTTTCTACTTAGAAGCTAATGGTAGTTAAAAAGTATTTATTACTAGTGTTGTTTCTTCTGCTGATTTCTTTCTAAGACTTGCATTCTCTTTCTGCTGCTACTAATTAGTGCTATTAAAAGTAGTATGAAACTGCTGATATTTATTGTAACACTTGGAGCAAAACAGTTGCAGTGTAATTGTGATAATTGTATATTGTACGCATATTTTATATTCATGTGGAGTTTAACAGAGTGAAATCACAGCCTTGTGGCTCCTTACCCTTTGCCACTCCTGTGCACGTTTATAATGCAGGTTTTTATTGCTCTGTGTTTTTCTTTCTGCTCCCTGCCCCTTGTGTCTTTTCCCTGTAGGTTTTAGGGGATAAATTTCCTTTCCCACCCCACTATTAAACACCTTGTCCAGGAAAAATGTGGATTTGGGAGAAGCTTGAGCATGGTAGTGAGTTCTTGCTCTTAGTAAATAAGTTTTTTATTTTCTTTTTAATAGGAATCTGTAATTACAGCAGCAAAGGCTGAGTGGATGTTCTTTCAAATAAATCCCAAACAATGTTCAGAGGATCTAAAACTCCCCTGAAAGTTAAAGAAAACGAGAGTGGCTGTCCTGAACAGAAGGAAGAGGCCTCTTTACCTCCATCAAGAGCCCAGAAGAGCTGCAAAGCGACCAAGCCCAGAGTCATCAGGCCATCCAAGAAGGAGAATTTCACTGATGGGAAGGGGACACGGTCACCAAAACGTGCCTGGAAATGCCCCAGAGGCCCCGAGGAGAGCTCATGCCAGCCCCAGGGGGCTGATGTGGGCTGGCAGCTCCCGGGGGGCTGCTCGGGGGCACTGGGGGGGGATGTGCTCAGTGAGCCCCCCTTGCCTTTGCTCACCAGGGAGGATTTGTCCAGCAGCCCGGCTGCTCCCTTGGGAAACGACTTCTCCACTCCTGAGAGGGACCAAGTGGAGGGAAAGCCTGATTTTGGGCTGTCTGAACAGAGGAAAAAACCCGTTGATTTTGCTGCTGTGCTAAATGCCGAGGTTGGGATCGCTCAGGAAGGTTTTGGAACACGACCCACGGGTGAGGCTGGGGTGACAGATGGCTTTTGTCCTTCTCAGAGGGGCTTCTCCAGCTCCTTTAGTCCAGCCTCGTTCCAGAGGCTCTCATTTAGGGCAGGTTCAGGTGAGCAGGGTTTGGATGTGCCCAGGAGCACTCTCAAGAGGTTGTTGTTGCAGCATCTCTATAGGACATGCCACAGACAGGGTAATTATGCCATTTAACTGTTCTGGGCATATCCTACACAGTTAAATGCTCCCTGTGTATCTCTCTCCAGTTAATGAAGCGTCTTGTTTCACAAGGGAGTTGCAAGACAAATTCTGCAAGTGTTGGTGCACACTAACAAACAATTGAAAAGCTAAAAGGCAGACTTGATTCGTGATTATTTGATATACTCAGGGAGGTTTCTTGGGCTGAGCAGGTAATTTTATACCTTAGAATAAGTAGCATTACCAACCTCTAAAAAAGATTAAATTAGCATTTTAAAGCTTTAGGTATTACAAAACATTTTTGTGGTTTTGTGCTTTGTTTTTCTTTTTCACCTCTCGTCCCCTTTTCAGGGCCTTCCCCAACTTCACTGAAATTTAGGAGAAGATCAACCATTGGATTGAGGGGATCACCAGAAAACAACACTCTGATCCGGTACCTGGCCCAGCAGAGGAGCAGCAGACAGAAAGAAGCTTTCACCCAGGTGAGAGTCCTTCCCAAATTCCTGATGGGGAGCTTGCATTCCCCCAGGAACCACCCAGTGCTGGGAGAAGGGGAGCTGAGTCTTGGGAAGAATCCAGCAAAAGGAATAACCATGGCAGTAATTTGCTGTTGTCCCTTACTCACCTGATTTCAGGACAAGGGAATGTTCCAGGTTTTGTTTGCACTGCATAGAGGCTGGAATTTCTTCTCCATGTTGAGTTTGTTGATAAATTGTATTTTTTGTTACTTTCCCGTGCTGGCTGCACTTGGGTTTGGGTAATTAAACTGTTGCTCTTTCCAAGTGAAGTCAATTTCAAGCATGAGTGACTTGGCTAATCAGATTTGTTCATAACTTGAACTATCCTGGGCTGTCAGAAAGCAAATTCTAGACTAGAGGAACAGATTAAATGCAATAAAATGTACCAGATTTCTGAATAAAGTTCCTTTTTTTCCTTATTTTTTACTGTACAGATATAATTGCAGCCAGATGAAATGCTAGATCCTTTATATTTTATGTTAAAGTGCAAATACAAAACATTAAAGCTCAAATGATGAGGGAAGGAATGCCTGATGGGATTTTGTTTTGGCAGATCAGTCCTTTTAAACCTGCAAATGTGAGGTCGCTGAAGGACAAGATCGATGCTTTCCAAGCCTCCTTTGAATCCCTGCAGGAAGCTGAGGCAGAGGCTGGGCCCTCACACCTGGGGGAGCCTGCCCAGGAAGGAGGTTCCTGTAAGTTGATTAAATATCCTGGTCAGTTATTCACCTTAAATGTCAGCTCTTCCCTTAGGCTAAAAGTGTGAAACCAGAAATACTTATAAAACAAAATCATCTTCCTTTCTAAGGCACGGCACAGGTGTTTGTGCTTGGTTTGAGGTTTGTTTTGTTTGTTTAAAACATCTTCGTGCACCCTGATTAGTGGTTTCTCTGAAAACTCATATTTTTGGGTCTCTTTCCTGAGTTTTAGTTCCTAGATTTGTACTCTTTGATGGATTTCTCACTGAGCATTAATGGTGTTGCACATTCTTCCATGAAACAGAGAATGGTTTTCATTTTGCTTCTATGTTATTGCTGATCTTAACAACATTTATATGAAAAGAATCTCTTATTTTCTTCTGAAGGTTGGTAATGTTATTTCAAAGTAGATTAAAAAAATGTGTTCTTCTCCCTGCCTAGAACATTTCCTGACTTTCTGCACCTCTTGATGAAGAAATATAAAAAGGATTCATTGAAAAACCTGAAATTTGTGTTTTTTTGGGTTCTGTTTTATTTGATGCAGCCCAGAACAAACCACCTTCTAAAAAAGAGCCAAACCTGGAGCAGTGGACTGAAAAGTTTATGTTGGGCAACAGTGGAGCTGCTTTGAAAGAAAATTTAAGAGGAAATGGGAGCAAGAGCAGCAGGAGTGAGCTCAGGATCTGCAGCATCTTGTCCCCACACCAAGCTGTGACTGTCACTGACCCTGCTGCTGAAAAGGTGCTTTGAACTGGGGAGAAACCTCCAAGTTAGACATTAAAACAGACAATTTCTTCATTTGCCATGTCTAATCTAAGTATTAAATATCTTAAGTATTAATATATTAATATGTCTAAGTATTTAATTAGTTAAGCATATTCTAAGCATTTCCCTGGGTGTTTTGGGAAAATAAATTCAGCTGAAATTGTGGGTGATGGAAAAAACTCTGAAATTCTTCTCTGTGGGATTAAAACCCTTCACAGTTTGTGCTGTTGTAAAAATCCTGGAACTCTTTCTTTAGGTATGGGTTTGTGAGCAGCAAAATCCTGTGAAATCCTTGGACACTGTTGTAACTGGAGATTCCCTGGAAACAGGCCATGGTAAGAGGATTCAGCACTGTTATAATCTTTGTTAAACTCTCATTAGGAAATAAAAATACTGGAATGTTTGTCAGGAAACGTTTCAGCTGACATTTGTCATCTTGTCTACAATTTAGGATGCAGTAGAAACCCAATATAACTTTTTATTCGTGCAGTGCTTCTTTTTAGTATATTCTATAAATTTCTGAAAATAGCAGCTGTCCATTTGGCACCAAAAGAGCCAGAATTTACAGACTGGTGGATTTCTGTGAGGTGTTTCTGCAGAGGATCTGTGGAGATGTGTGTGCTTTTATCCTCATGCTTTTTGTACTAAAGTTTTGTCACTTTTCCTGAGACTCTTCAGTGTCACAGCTCTGTTCTTGCCCTGCAGCTGCCAGGTGTGAGCACGGTGGTGCTGCTGATGCTGTGGCAGAGCTCAGCACAAGGAAGGCTGTGGAAGTGGTGAGCCTGGCAGTGCTGGCTGGAAACCAAACCCCTGGGAGCACCCCCAGCACTGAGCTCTCCCTGCCAAGACCCATCCTGAAGAGAACCCCGGGCAGGGAGCTCTGCCACGGCCCCGAGGCTGATTCAGTGCTTGCACCAAGGATGAGCATAAAGGTGCCTTGGGGGACTGATTGCTGTGGCTTGGGAATGGTTTGGGAATGATTTGATGCTGCTTGGTCATCCTTGGGAGCTTTGCTTGAAGCTCTCGTGGCGTTGCACCTTCAGGACCTGAAGGGGTGACAGGAAAAATTGAGACTTTACGAAAGTCTGGAGTTCCAGGACACAGGGAATGTCTTCAAACTGACAAAGGGCAGGGCTGGGTGGGATACTGGGAAGGAATTGTTCCCTGGGAGGGTGTGGTGGGGATGGAATTCCCAGAGGAGCTGGGGCTGCCCCATCCCTGGCAGTGTCCCTGGCCTGGCTGGACAGGGCTTGGAGAACCCTGGGATGGTGGGAGGTTTCCCTGCCCATGGCAGGGGTGGCACTGGATCATTTTAAGCTCCCTTCCCACCTGAACCATTCCATGATTCCACGAAATGGATGTTTTGAATTTCATTCATGCAGCAAACAAGGATTAGGATATATGACTGATTATTAAATGCTGCTTAGAGGACAATATTTTAATTAAATTTTATTGAACTGTATATCTTAAATTTGACAGGAATACTTAAACAGTGCCACTGACAGAGGAGAAGATGAATCTGCTGCAATCTCCAGTTGTGTAGAAGCCTTTGAAACATTGCAAACAGGTCAGATTCCTTTTTCCAAGAAGAAAAAAAAACCTCTTGGCTTTATTTCTTTTTTAAATAAGTAAAATATTGTGCTGATAAAGTTTTTGCCTCTTTGCTGAGTCTGGTTATTGGTATTAATCACCACTGAATGACCTCCTTGTGGCATCATGCTGATAACATGGAAAACAAGATTGCCAAGGAAAAGAAAGTCTATAAAAAAAAAAATCCCACCACAAAATTTCAGAAAGCCTTGAGCAGCAGAATAGAACTCCTGATTATTAAAGGAGTTTTATACTTTTCAACTGAAACTTGGGGAACAGGCAATAATTTTTAGTGTGTTTCTTACTTGATTTTTTAATAAACCCAGAGTGAAAATCCTGGCTGTCCTCCCAGGTGTTTTGCTGATTGTTTGGGTGGTGATTTTTAGGAGAGATTTAAATCTCTTGCAAAACCTCTGCTCTATGCCAGTTCTTCACTCAACTCTTCGTTTCATTTGATTCCAACAGAGACAACTGACAGTCAGAACTCCAAAACGCCGAAGAAGAAAAAAGTGACTTTTGGGGAAGTTCTGAGCCCTGAAATCTTTGACCAGAGTCTTCCTGCCAACACCCCCTTGCGCCGAGGAGCCTCCCCAGGGCGACCCCTGGGGCAGAGCCCGGGGCCAGGGCCGGGCCTCTCCCAGGAGCCTCTGCCCCCCCTGGATTTTGCCTGGGATGATGTGAGTTTGTTGTCTCTATTCCCCGTCAATAATCAATTCTTGCTTCGTTTTCCCCCCCGCCGCTGGGTTTTGCAAAGAAATTGCTGAAACAGAAATGTAGAGTCTGCTCAGAGTTAGAGAATCACACTGAGAAGTTGAGTTTTTAGGAATTCTGAGCAGCACTTTGGTCTGCAGAGCTGTTTTAGAAGGTTTCTGGACCTTGAAGTGTTTTCCCCTTCACTTTTTCTTATATTTTGCTGCTGTGTTTCTTTGAAATTTTTTCTTTGAAATTTCTTTTCTTTGAAACAAGAATTTTCCTAAAATTCTTTGCCACACAGAACAAAGTTGGTTTCTCTAAGGAAACAAAATAAAACCACGTTGTCCGCAAACACTGATGGACAAGGTCCATCAAATATCTGCTGTAATTGCTAAGAAATGTCATTTTTTGTCTGAAGGAAGGCATTGAGCCTCCCCCAGAATTCCTGGAAGGTTCTGTTGCTGCAGAAGCCCCTTCATCTGTTGAAATGGCAGAAGGTAACCCCAACTTGGCTTTTTATCAATAGATAATGAAGCTTTTAGAACCTGAAAATTGAGAGTTGAGGATTTGGTTTATTTTTCTGTTTGTATTTTTTTAAATACATAATTATTAATATATTGCAATTGTGCTAAAACTTGAATGCTAGCATTTAAATTGAAAGGTTTTCTTCTGAAGCTCCTTGCAGTAGCTGCAGTGTTTACCTGAGCTTTAGGTTAACTGGATCTTATTTAAACTTGTCATATCTTTCTGTGACAATTTTACTGCTTAAAGTAATTTTTTTTTAGAGTCTTGATTCTGATACTGTAATTTCGATGACTTTTAAACAGCAACCAAACAACAAAAGCATTGAAAATGGGTTGTGCATATTTATTTTTTGAAAGCTTTGGATGTTCTAATTATTGTTACCAAATCCTCCCAAGTTGAATTTTCCTCTATTTTGTAGAGCAACAAGGAATTTTTATCTTGCCATGTTTGATAGTCCTCAAGATTAAGTTTCTACTCAAGACTAAAATGGCTGAAGTGCATAATGTCAGAAATTACGTAGATAATTTCCTTAAAATGTGATTAACTTGCATTGAAAGTGATTAAAAATAATTTTTTTCCATTTATAGTAGCAGAGACTGACAAACCTGACGTAACAACTTGTTCTTCTACTAAAAGGAAGGTGAGTTTCCTTGGTGATGAAATTTATTTTGTTTATTTGAACTTCTTCAGGCAGAATTGTTCTTTTATCCCTCTTGATGCTTAAAAAAGTTTTTCCAGCCTCAGCTATGAGGCTTATCTATATATCCAGGTATATGGAAATACCTCTTGTTAGTACCTTGAGGAAATGAGATTTTTCAGTAAAAGTGATTTTCCAGTTGTTAAAAATACAGCCTGATACTTTAAATGGACAATTTCTATTGAATTTTCCAGGAGCTTTTCCAAATAATGTGACAAAATGTTTTGGTTGCTGGAATTTCAGGCACGGAATTGATTGTACAAGAAGTGCTTTCAGACTTCAGTGTTGGACAGCTCTGGTGGGAGGGGAAGGCAAAAGACAGAGGAACATAAAAAAGCAACCCATTTTCTTAAATAACTGAAGATGAAAATTTACTGTGTTTTCATTCTAATACAAAAAGGACTGGATTGCACTGTGGGAAATGAGTCTCTAATATTTAATTCCCAGTTGTGCCAGCCCCTAATGAGTGATAAGAGATTAATTCCATTTGATTCCTGTGCCTGGTGGACTCTGGTGGGTTTTGGTGCCTCCAAATCCTGTCCTTAACAGTGCAGGGCCATGGCACAGGGCACTGATGGGAGCAGCTCAGGAGCCACAAACACTGAGAATGACAAAAACACTAAAAATCCAAGAAGGAGCAAGATTCAGAGACAGAAGGATCCAACCACAACTGCTCCCAAGAAGACCCAGGTGCGTGCCAGCCACTTGCTGAATTCTGCTTTTATTTTTATTTATTTCTCTCTCCACGTGTCTTACAGCATTATTTTGATCTTCCTGTCGCTGCCAATATTTTCTTCTTCATATTTTCTTCTTCATCCCCATCTTGTTTTCCTGCGTTTCCTGGCCCATCCTTTCTCCTTACTGACTTGAGGGATTGAGCTTTTTGCAAAGAGGTGTTTGTGTGCCACTTTTCAGAGTTGAGGGCCAACAAATGAGTTTGTGGTTCTTGCATGTGAGAAAAGTAATTCTTTTTTGCTTTTGAGTTTCTAGATTGTTCTGTAGCTGGCAGAAGAAGTGGAGCCTTCCTTTTAGGGGAAACAGTTGTCATCCATCAAAATCCAGTAATGGGGTCACTTATTGAAAAATATTAAAGAGGATGATTAAAATTTCACTGTGTGTTATTCTCTTTCTCAATCTTTTCAGAAAACAAAATACCCTGGCTATGGGAAAAGAAGAAAGAGAAAAGTGAAGAAATCTTTGTATGGGGAAAGAGAAATGGCTTCTAAGAAACCCCTGCTCAGCCCTATCCCTGAAATTCCAGAGGTTTTCTCTTCTGTGTCATCTCCAGACTCACCAAAGGCAGATGCACTTTTCACAGGTAATTTGGGTTTTAGTTTTGTTGTGCTTTGTTCTTTCTGTTCCTTTATATCAACAGTTAAACAAAAAAAAAATTACTTTTAATTGCTTCTGATAGCAGAGTCTGGAGGATCTAATAAATTAATAATATCCAACTGATAAATTCAGTTCTTGTTGGACTCCAGTGTAAATCAGACAAAAAATCCACCTCTTTACTTTGGGTACACTATTTTCCTTAGTCTTTAAGCTGGGTATGAAGAGTTAAGGGATGTGCAGAGCTTTCTGTTGGGTTTGTTCCCCACTGTTCATCTGGGATGGTTGTTTAGAAGGTTATTTTTATATAGGTAAATAAGTATAATAAGTAAAACAATTTCTATATGAAGTGAACCACCATGAAGCTTTTCTTGTAATCACAGAAGATTTTGTGCACTCAGTGAATTAACCGTGTGTTTGCTCCCTTTCAGGGGGTGCCAGCTGGGGTGACCCCCAGCACAGGGGTGCCTGCAGGGACCCTGCCCAGGAGCCCCAGGCTGGGAGGACGCGTGCCAGGGGCCTCCCTGCAGCTGCCCTGTGCCCAAAGCCCGGGCTCCTGGAGGAGGCAGCAGCCACCAGCTCTGGGCATGGAGACTCTGAGGGGCCAGGGGGGCTGCAGCCTGCTCCTGGCACTGCTCCTGGCACTGCTCCTGAGGTAACTGCTGCCCTGGGGGATCACAGAAGGGATGGATGGCTGGGGGGAAGCCCTGGGAGGGGTGGATCAGGCAGCCTGGAGGCCATCCTTGGAAGGAGGAGTTGGGCATTCAGAACTCAGCTGAGCCTCTGAGCAGCCTGGACCCATGGCAGGGGGTGGAATGGGGGTGATCTTCAAGGTCTCCTCCAAGCCTGGCCATTCCAGCATTCTCTGCTTCCCAAGCAACCTAGGTTTGGCCTCACACTGAAACAGGTTCCAGCCTGCAGGATTCTCTGTCAGGTGTTGGGATTTTGGAGACACATGGTAAGAGAATAGGAGCCAGTTCAGCTGTTTGAAACCAGGTTTTTATGGATTACCTCTTGCCTATATTTTTAAAAAATCAATTTTTTTTAATCTCCCCAGTTTTCAAATGCTGTGCCAGATGCCAAAGGTGATTTTGATACATCTGATTATTTCCAGCAGGGCAAAGAGATTCTATGTGGAAAAGAAGCAAAAGAAAGCAGTTCCTTGATAGAAAAGGAAGAATTACAGGGAAATCTTCTAAGTGGGCTGGAAATTCTGGAGCAACAGGATGTACAGGAGGATGCCCAGAGAGCCAAGTGTCCTCAGAAGGATTCTGTCAGAGGTGATGCAGCAAGGAGAAGAAGAAGAAGCAGCAGTGCCTTTTACTTCCCTCCTGTTGGAAACTTGGAAATAACTGGGGCTGATGTTGCAGTTTGCTCTTACAGTGTGGAAGAAGTTCTGTCAGTGCCCCAGGGGCAGGAGGGGTCCCTGCAGGCCCGCAGGAGGAGGAGCAGTGCCAGTGCTGAGGTCAGGGTGAGGCGCAGCATGAGGCTGAGCAGGGATGCAGCAAATACGGGACTTGCGTGGATTCAGCTTCCCAGTGAGATTCCCAAGCTGCCTCCCCTCCCGGCTGCTCCCAAAGCCAGGAGAAGCAGCAGCACATCCATCCTGGCAGGAGCTGAGAATATTCACCACAGGGAGCAAAACCTCCTCCCCTTGCCAGCCCCAGGGAAGGAGAATGAGGACTCTGCTCCTCCTGCTGCTGCTCCTGGCAGGAGGTGGAGGAGGAGAAGCTCCTGTGAAGCCACAGCTCAAGAAACGCCCTGGGCTCCCACCCAGAGAAGGAGAAGCACAAATTCTGTGTGTGGGAAGGGCAGGAGTGACCAAAAACACTCGGAAGCAGCAGAAACTCTTGAGCTAAGATTGAAAGATGTCTCAGGCATCTCTGATTTTCTGAAGTGAAGGTGCTTCTTAGAGCCTTGTGTTGTCTCTCAAGTGCAGTTTTCTTTCCCACTCGTATTTCCTCACCTTCTTACTCATTTTCTGGATAACTCAGAACTCATTTTCCTTGTCTTGATGCCTAAAATGCTTGAAGATCTGAACTGTGTGGCGGACTGGCTTAGAGTATTGGTCTGGTACAGTTATGGCAGGTAATGAAGAGAATTTAAAAATTCTCTCTCGTAAATGTGGGCTTGTCTTTAGCAGTTAAACCACCGAGTCAAATGTGTCCTTCCAATTGCTCCAAGGGTTTGTTTCCCATATGCTTGACCATGCCCTACAAATTGCTGTTGAAATCTGCAAATACTTTCTTCTAGATTGCAAAAATACACTAAAAAGAGATTGTCTGCAGTGAACGAAGGAGTCACTTCTTGAAAGGGAAGGGGAGGAAGTGAGGAACCTGGTTCTATCTTCTGAAAAGGCTTTGGGCATGAGCAGAGGTGCAGCTCCTTAGAGTAAGATTTTGTGTTAGAGTTCATGAATTATTCTCTGATGTAAAGGCTGGTCATTAAAGAAAAAAAAAAGCTTTTAGATCTTTATTTGTACAAAATTCATCTGACACATGAAATTGGCTGAGGGGAGAAGCATTCCTCACCAGGAAGGCTGTGCTTCATTTCCAGCCCTTCCCAGCACTGTGTGTGTGTGTCCCATCCCCTGCTGGCCCTTGTCACCTTCCTGTTTTTTACTGCTTGGAACAGTGGAATAAAGAGTGAGGACTGCAGGTGCTCTGCTCCAAGCTTTGCTGCTGCTTTCATTTTTCATCCTGGGGTGTTCCAGCCCAGAGGGGTCCCCGTGCCAGCCTGGAGGAAATGGCTTTGTGTCCAGCACAGTCCCTTCTGTGACCTGCTTTTTCCCCTGAGTGATGTGGGATAAAATCCTTTATGTACTTGGCTGCTTTTATAGAGCTTGAAAGCAACCAGAGCAGTTGGAATTTTATACCACTTTCTCCCCAGACAAGAATTCCTAAAGCAACTTGAAAGAAACTCCACTATTTAAGTGCTGTTTGAGTTACAGAATCACTGGGGTTGGAAAAGAGCTTTAAGATCAGAGTCCAGCACTGCCCTGTGGCCCATAAACCACGTCCCCAAGTGCCACATCTCCACGTCTTAAATCCCTCCAAAAACAGTTGCCTGAATGTTTGGCTTGGGGATTTGCTTTTGGGGAGAGTTCCTGGGTTGGCTGCTGTGCTTGGCTGCCAGGAGAGGGCAGGCTGGGCTGAGCTTTCTGCTTGGAAGGGACCTGGAAAAGAACATCGTGGACAAAATCAGAGAGGCTGGCTGAGGTTATAACGAGAAGCTTAAAAAATTAGTAAAAAATAGCTACTCCTTTTACTGTTCACAACAAAGAGCAACTGAGCTGTGCACTGGAATTAAACTGGGAAAGTGAAATGATGATGGAATTAAGTGTGAGTTTCATATGGAAATCACTTTGTGCCTGAACAGAGTCAAGTCTCTGTGCAGCTTTAGGTACCAAATCCAGCACTGAGTGCCACTGGGGCTCTCACATCCTGAACATCAGCCTGAAGAGTGAGATTGAAGAGTTGTCCTGGAGGAAGAGACAAATTGATGGGTTTGATGCAAGAGGGTAAATCCCAGCTCTGCCCAGAGGGGATGGAGTCCAGCCCCAGCAGCACAGGGAGCTCTGCCCCAAGGTTCCCTGAGTGCACTTCAGCCAGGAGGTGGGAGAAGAACAAGGGTAAGGAGAGGAAAACAAAGCAACAAAGCTTGGATTTTCCTCCTGGCACAGCTGGGTGGAAAAGGGTTGTTAGGAATCATTTGTGGATCCTTGATGGCAATGGCAGGAAAGGAAGAGGTAGTTCTTTCCAAGAGATGTGTCTACTTCTTTATGGTGCTTTTTAGTTCCTTTTGTCCTTCTCTGGATAGAATTTATCCTCAAAATGTTTTCTTAATCTGGAGAGGATTTGAAGACGTCTTCAGCTGTGCAGAAGGTGCAGAGGTAGGGGGCAATAATCTGTTCTCCACATCTGCACTGAGAAGGACAAGAGATGTGTTTTAGTCAGAGGAAAAGGTCTCTGTTGAACATTAAGGAAAAGTTCTCAGAGCAGCAGTGGCCAAGCAGGGGAACACAGGGCCCGGGGAAGTGTGGAATCCCCATCACTGGAGCCTTCAGGAACAGATTAAACAAATACCTGTCAGCAATGACAGATGATCCTTGCTGGGGTAGGGATAGGCCGGGGTGGCCTCTGGAGGCTCTGGCTGTGTTTTCTGATTGTGGAGATTCAGGAGCTGCTCTGGGGCTTGCTGAGCAGCCCAGACCTGGGAGGGAACCGTGGTGGAGCTGGGCAATGGCTCAGCTGGGGGAGCTGGAAGCTGGGAGAGCTCCTCATGCAGCAGCTTGGGGCTTTAAACACCCAGATCTGCCTCCGAGCAGGAGCTCACCAAACTCCTGAAACTGTGGGACCTGCACCCACACAGGGGGTGGGAGCAGCAGTGTGATTCCATCGTCACCTCTGCTTTTCCAAAATCAACATTTCCCTCAGAACGACCAGCAGCTTCCCTCTCCCTGTGCCCTCCCTGTGCTCTTCTGGAGCTGGGTCTTGTCGAAGTGGCCCTGCTGGAGGGTAGGGAATGAAATCAAGGTGTGTGACAGCACAGAGGTGTCAGAACGTTTTCAGTTTGTGGTTCTGCCTGAAGGACATTCCAGTGGTTTTATCCCATTTTGACGTGCTGAGCTCCAGCTCAGGCCATGTGTTATAGTGGCATCTAAATAAATCCATGGCATTGCCATTCCCAAAGCAAGGCTCTTCTCTCTTTGGAGGGCTTTTATAAAGATGAATTTGTGTTTAAAAGTACTTCCCTACTTTAATATATGTGGCCTTAAATGACTTCAAGCAGGTACAAGCCAGCCCTGGGTGTGGATTGGTGAATAATTGCATTTAGCAGCTCTCCACGTAATTGCTGCTGTGACTGGCAGGGAGGACAAGTGCTGGGGCCTGGAAAAGCTGATTGTTTTGGGGCTGTGTAATTATGATGTTGTTAATAAGTAAGAGTAATTACACATCGCTTTTGTGAAGTGCAGTGGTGATGGATTTTCAGAGCTGGATTTCCGGCAGCTATTTCACAGTTGGGAAAATCTCTGGTTCACTTTGCTCAAGGTACAAAGAACAATCCTTATCCCTGAATTTTCCAGGAGGTTTTCAAGGGAAAGGGTTAATGTTTCCCAGGAATTATTTTATGCCAATTTTTTGCCTTAATTAAGGTGCGCATAAGTTATAAAAGTGGGGATGAGATGACCAAATTTCTCCCATATGAGTTCATAAAAGTTGAAGAAGTAAAAGTTTTCTCATCCTGACCTGATAAACAGGGAGGGGGAAAAAGAACTGTATATGCCATTTTTATTTATTTCACTTTAAAATAATTGTAAATAAATCTGGTTTTCAGCTGATTTTTTTCTACTTTATCCTGACTAATGGGCAATAGAAAATGCTGAAACACCTGAGTGCTGCCTAGAAATGTCACTGTGGTGGGTTTGTCTGGGTCAGTTGTTCAGAAATGTTTAGAAAGTTTATACTCGACTCTTCCTCCTCCTCACTGGGAATCCTCTCACTCTTAGACCTGGTGAGACTTTAGTGATGAGCAGGGAAGCAAAGAGCAAAGGATTGTTAGAGCTGAGGACAAGGAGATGGAGAAAGGGGGAAATTCCCCTGAAGAATCCCAGAATAACGAGGTTGGAAGAGACCTCCAAGATCATCAAGTCCAACCCATGCCCTGACACCACAACCAGACCAGAGCACCAAGTGCCAAGTCCAGTCTTTTTTTAAACCCATCCAGAGATGGTGATTCCACCCTAGGAAGACAATTCCATTATTTTATTATTCTTTCAGTGAAATTTTTTTCCTAATATCCAACCTAAACCTTCCCTGACGTAGCTGAGGCTGTGTCCCACAGGGCAGGGATGGCTTCAACACACAGGAACCAAACAGGCAGGGGAAGAAATTGCATTTTGAAGCTGCCAACAGGTAGGTAGCACTGGAAATAAATAAAAAATAGTAGGGTATTCCTTCAACACGCCTTTAAAGTGAGAAGCAAAATCAAAATGTTTTAAGTCGAAAATGGTCCAGTTTCCCCGGGTCCCAGTGGAGGAGCTGGGCCTGTGACTGGGAGACAAGCAGCCTAATGTATTAGTTTAGTAATTAACTCCTGTAAATTGTGCATAACAGAGCAATTAACTACTTTAGGCGGGCTTGGGAGGGGGGAGCAGGAAAACCTGTGTGCTGTGGGAGTGAGGGCACGGGATGGATTCCCTAAGCCCAGCCTGAAAATCCTGGTGTTAGTCTTGGTTTTTTTCCAGTGACCCCCTGACTCCCATCTTCCTGCCCCCTGCCCGGATTTGGGGCTGGTCAGGCAGCTCTGTTTTTGGAAGGCAGAGGAGACAGATATAATGAATGGCTTTTATTGTGCAATATTTCAACCCCTTTTTGACTGCCTTCGGATGGGATGGAAAATGTTCCACCCCGCGCCGCAGCCAAGATAAATAAAACATATTCCCTGAACCTGGCTGTGTGTTTCACTCAAACTGGCAGTAGTCAGAGCTCCACTCTTAAACAAGAATTTAGTTTGACAATTTTTAGGCCTTGTTCAGCTGAATGTAACAGCCAAAGAAAATACTTGAGGAAAAAAAAAAATTAAATACATGTATTTACAGCTTGCAGGTGGCATTAATTTTTTTTGGGGTCAGACATTTTAGGTTTAAGGATCCCTGTACAGTTGGGCTGTAGTGTAGATTTTTAAAAAACATTTTTAATTGTTTTTTTTTTCTTTTTAAATTAGTTTTTTTTTATGAGAATAGTCACTCTGAAGGAAAATACATTTATGTAGCTCCCTGACGGGTGATAAACTGTTGTGATTCAAGGCTTTAAGAGTTTAGGGTCTACCAAGAACCTGAAAAATCTGCAGCCACAAGCCCCAGCAAAGGAGCAGTAAAAGCTCTCGACAGAATCCTGCAAAGGATTGGCCTTCAAGCCCGCTGAGTTGGGTTTAAATTCTTTATGGAGCCTTTACTGCTGGGCTTTAGCATTGCCAAGCAGTGAACCCTCACTCTGTAGCTGAGATCTTCCCTGCTGTGCAGCACATTTAATGGTCTGAACGATCCTATTTTTTATTATTATTATTATTATTATTATTATTATTATTATTATTATTAATAATAATAATAATAATAATAATGATAATAATAATAATAATAATAACAACACCTTTTAATTCAGTCACCGTGTCCAGAGCTCTCTTGAGAGCTTGAACAATGAAGGAGTAAAACTGAATAATCAAACCAGCCACCTCCCCACCCTACAAAGCTTTTACTCCTCACAATCCCTCTCTACAAGCAAAACCTCTTTGAACAGAGATACAAAATGCAAAACTTAATATTTTAAAGTAGATAAATGAGCCTGGTTTTACATCCTGATGATGAAATTATTAACAATTACCAAGTGCCTGAAAGTCTGAAGAGAATCTGCAGCACAAATGGTGCCCATTCCTCAAAAACCCTGATGATGCACTAAACTAAACAAGGCAGGAATTGGAAAATTGGGAGTTTTATCCCCTCTGTGCTCTGGGTTTGGGCTCGTGCTGTTCTTGAATTGAGTTGTTGCTCCTTTTCCTTGCTCTTCGCCTTGCCAGCACATGGAACATCAGGGTGGAAAACAGGGATCCAACATCCCCATCCCTTAAATCACCTGGGTTGCACTGGAGATAGAAACTTCACCCTGCCATAAATAACCTGCCTGTGGCACCCAAATGTTTGGACAAACAAATGCCTTCAGTCCCACGTTCAGCAGGTCAGAAATGCTGGGTTCTGGCAGTAAATAATATTCACTAATGCAAATCTATTAAGGTTCTAAGGGAATTCACATTTGAACTGGGATTTGGAGCTGTTGAGTGGCCTCGGGTGTGCCATTGAGGAAAAAGTAATTGTGTGGGTACAAATATTAATGAGGAATAAAAGGGTCATTTTACTCTTTCCTCAAGGAAAAAAAAAAAAAACAAAACCAACCTGAAATACCCAGGGTATGTTTTGCAAGGAAAGCTTTGTAAGGTTTATATAAGGAGAAGGTAATGTGTATGTGGAGCTTATATCAGTGCATGACATAATCCCAGCTATGGAATAGAATCCCTAAATGTTCATTTTACATTTGTTTTCCCCAGCTCTCCCCCTGCTTGTTCCTCACAGAGCTCCGTTGTCCTGGGTTTTCCTGCACCCCTGCCTCGGGTTTGGAGCGTGCTGCCTCCTGCTCTGCCTCTCCTGAATTTCTTTGTCCCCAGTGCTTCCTGCCCTCGTTTAGCACCAACGCCCAGCTCTTCCAGTCACAAAAGTGACAAATTTGTTCAGGGAAATGGTCCAGAAAGGGAACCAAGCAGTTGGGAGCACAGGGAAGCTGTGTACCCAAAAGCTGAGCAGTGAAATGCTGGCTGGCAGGAGCTTTTCCTGCTCCTTGGCATGGTGCTCCCTCCAAGAGCCACAGAAAGCTTCACTCCCAGCCACATCTTGGCTGTTTGGTGCCTTGGAACTGTCCCTTTGTGCAGGAGTGAAGAAAATGATCAGGCTTTAGGCAGAATTAAACCCATGCTTTCCTCCTGACACACAGAATAACCTGAGCCTTAAATTGTTCCTCTTTTATTAGCAAGGCAAATATCTGCTTCTGAAAATGTCTCTTTTTCCTCATTCCGTTAAGGACTGGGGACTTGGGCCAGTAGTCGAGGAGAAGCCTAAAACTAAATCTTAAAACTTTCCATTTCCATCTTTTTAGCCTGCCTTGCTTTCAGCCCTGAGCACAGCACAACTGGCGTGCCTGTGCCAAAAGCTGTTTAAACAATATTAAGATGTTTTCTTCAAACTTCTCCCTAGGAAGATACTCTTTTTCGAGAGGAATGTTTTCCCTGGAGCATTACATCATGAGCTGGTTCAGTTCTTGGAGGAAGAAATTGGACCAAATGGTGGGGAAGGTCTCCAGGGGAAACATATTTCTGCTGTTAAATATTCCCCCCAGGAAGCTCAGAAACCACTCACGTATTCCCGTTCTGTCCACATTTAGCCTTTCACCTTGCTGCAGCTGAGCACGGGGAAAGGGGGAGCTGGACTTTTTTTCGGAGGAAATTTGACCCTTCTTTGTTTTTGTCATTCCGTTTCCCCTCTCTCCTTGTACCCTGTGATCTGAGCTGGGGTGATGGCTTGTCTCGTTCCTCTGACAGTGATGCTGCTGAAGGTGCTCTGGGTCTGTGTGCAAGCTGCTAATGAAATCTTAATTAGGGAAACTTCCTTGGAAACTCTGGATTTTGGAGGCTTTTTGAGGATTAAAATGAGAGGAACCTCTGAGAAGAGCAGAGGACGGAGGGATTTGGGTGGATTAACGGGACAATGGGAACCACGTTGAGCTGGAGCAGGATTGTGTTTCCTCCTGTGTGGGGAACATTTCCCCATCAACCATGGAGGCTCCTGATAAGGTTTCCTGTAGCAAATGAAACTCTCAGAATGAGGAAAAATATACTCCTTGAACGTAGTAGTGCAGATCAACCAGGTTTTTATTATTATAACTTTTTTTCTCATATGGCAGCTCTGCTCCGCAAAATTATTCCTTGAGAGCTGATATGCTGCAATTCACACTTTGGTTTGAAGGCAGTCAAGGACCTGAGAGCAAGCTGGACTTGGAAGGTTTTGAATTGCTTATCTTCAGCTCACACAATTTCCTTCGAGGATATCCAATGAAAATACAAACCAGTGGAATAAAACTTGGAAGAAAAACTCTCTTGGGCAAAAATGTCCCAGGGCAGGGCACGGCACTGAGTGGTTCAGGGGTGGCTTAAATTGTGCTGTGGGGATGAATTCGAGGAATCTGAGTTGAGTGCCCCAGATTGGTTTGATGGGCACAGAGAGAATTTTCATATCCAAACCTTTTGTTTTGCACCTTCAATCACAACTCGGAAAAAACAAAACCAGGCAAAATTTTAATTAAATTTGGTTTTCCCACTTAAAGGTTCTGGCACTTGAAGATTATAAGAGGTTGAAGTGAAGGTCAAGCCTGCAGATGTTTCCTCCGTTTTTATTTAATATCTAATTTTTTGTAAAAAGTGGGGTTTTGCTGGGGTTTTTTAACAGAAAAAAATCACAGGCAGATTTTTAATTGTTTCTAACTCGTGGGCCCATGAAGCTGGGGCAGTGCTGAGGGCCTGGCACTGGAGCTGGTGACCTGGAGTTGGCACAGGCTTGGGGAAGACTTTGGCCAAGCCATGTCCAGTTCTGTAATGGAGTTAATCACACAGCAATTACCCGGAGCTCGTTACTGCTGCGTCCAGGTTATGAGGTCATTCCATGACAAAGTGGGGAGCAGATAATTTAATTTAATGGAAGTGGTCAGGGCCTGGAGGTGTCCGTACCCATGGGAGGGGTGGCACTGGGTGGGCTTTAATGCCCCTCCTCACCCAAACCATTCCATGATTCCATGAAATCTGGATTCTCCTGCCACTTTGCTTTTAATTCACAAGCTCGTTCTGATTGCAGCAAAGTCTTTGTTTGGCTATTTCCCAGATTTTTTGGCTCAAAACCCACTTTTTTCCAACTCTGAGCTCTGAGGATGTGAAGCCAAAGGGCCACTCCATCTTCCCGCTGCTGGAGCTGAATGGGAAGAGATGAACGTGCAAAGACAGATTTCCTTTTGCTTCCCTTCTCAGCCATTCTTTCAGTGCAGAACAAACTTTTGCAAAGTGATTACACCAGATGATTTAACAGCACGGCCAAACAGTCCCTGCTGATTAAGATGGATGGGAGCTGTATTTGGAGCAATTGTAATTAAAACTCCCGTGGCAAGCAAGGAAAAATAACAAATTAATCTAATAAGAACTTATGGGGGAACTCTTAAATTGAAAATTGTTCAGAAAATGCCAAATACTGTAACATTGGTAAAATTTTAGTTTATTAAGGCTTTCAGCATTATTGAAAACTCAGACTTGGAGTTAATATTTTGATATTTGTTACTTATAAACTTTAAAAATATAGCATGAAGATCTGAATTTTTCAACACAGCATAAACATTTTCAGTTAAATTTCTATGAGATGGGTTATGTTTGTGGTCTGGTTTTAATCATCTTTTTACCTGATCCATCTGAAAAAAAAGCCTTTCTATCATGAAAACATTTGATCCCTGGGTTGCATTTTCTGTCTTGGTCAGAACATACTGAAATAAATACTAAAATTTAGATTTTCTTTCTCAAAATACACTGACAACAAAGTCTGCATGGTCTGATGGGCATCACAATGACTCCTGGTCCTCTCACACCATTCCAGAGCCCTCTTGACTTTGCACAGCCCATTTGTACACCAGTGCCTCACTTTCTCCACGTGTAAAATGAGGTGTCCCCTCTTGAAGGCAGTAGAAATTCTGTTTATCTTGGGGAAAACCTCTTTTTCTGTCACTCTTTGAACCATTTCTGGGCCATTTCTGTCTCTGGGGGCCGAGCTGGGGTCGCAGCACTCCCCTCCCTCCTGTTCAGGTGCAAGCACAGAAAAAAACCCAACCATTTAAGGTCTGGGGCTACTTTTAGAAGAGAGGTGGCTTGTTCAGCTTTTGCAAGTCCTTAAGATAATGTCTTTTAGATCCATGATTGATTTATTTGATATTTATGCAGTTGGCAGGGGGATTTGAAATATAACATAAGCACTTCCTGAGATGTCACGGCTGCGATGTTCGTGGTCTGAACAAGGATGTAATTCATATCTGCAGGTGCTTACTCTGGTATCAAACACTCCAATAACATCATGCCTGTGGAATCTGGAGCTCCCCAGTGTCCCATTTGTATCCTGATATGCCCACGTCTTTCCTATGTGTGTTTTTCTTTCTTAAGGAGCTCTCATTTCCTTCAATAGGATATGTTTTATTTCATCCTTTTTCCTGCATTTACTCATATTAATGTCACCGCGTGCACTGGTAATAGCTGAGCTTGGAAATAACCCGTGTATCCCTGAAAACATGGGCCTGAAACTCAATGCTGGGATACTTTATTAGCAAGGAATTGATGTTTAAGTGAAGGGAGGGGATCACTGCTGGCTGGACTCAGATCTAACCCCTCTGAAGGAGCATCCAGCAGGCTCAGCCCCAGCACATTCTGCTGGGCAGGGTTGGAGTCCTGGCTTTGAAGTTTTTTGGTTTGGCTTTTTTATTTATTTGTTTTTTTTCCTGCTAAATGGCTGTGAAATTTGGAACTGGGTGCTGCCAGTTTGTCCTGTGGAGCAGTTGGGTTGGAAATGATCTTAAAGCTCATCCAGTCTCACCTCAGGGACACCTTCCACTGCCCCAGGTTGCTCCAAGTCCTGTGCAACCCGGCCTTGGACAATTCCAGGGATCCAGGGGCAGCCACAGCTTCTCTGGGAATTCCATCCCAGCCCCTCCCCACCCTCCCAGGGAAGAATTTCTCCACGATATCCAGTCTAGAGGAATTTCCACCTTTCTAACAGGGAGGGGCTGCAGGCACCTTTGGGTTTCTCTTAGGGGAATTTATTCGGGGTGCAAGGACAGCGGGCAGGTGAGGGGCTCAGCTGGTGAGGGATTCCTGGCCACTCTCAGGGCACTCTCAGGGCTGGATTTTCAGCCCTACAGCCGACAAGGAGTTTTCCTCACCCTTTGTGTGCCATGAGTTACCTTTCTGTACCTCCTTTCCCTCAACCCTTTCTCCCATTTCACTCCACTTACGGACTCTGAGTTCAGTGATCAATTCCTTAAGTCTCTGCGCTTGCTTTGCCAAACCCCTTTGCACATTTGTGAGGTGCAGCTACCAGGTGTTGGGCACAAAATGCTGTGAGCATTCCCCTGAACCTGCAGTGTCCATTCCAGCTGCTCTGAGCCACCTCAGAGAAGGAAATGTCCCTGCTTGGAAGGATCTGAGCCTTCCCCAGGGCAGGGATCAGGGAACAGCTGAGCCAGGGAGGTCAGGTTGGACATCAGGGAAAGGCTGTGCCCCCACAGGTGCTGGGCACTGAATTTGGGAATGGTCACATTCCCAAATCCTCCAGAGCTCCAGGAGTGTTTGGACAGTGCTCCAGGGATGCACAGGGTGGGATTTTGGGGGGTCTGTGCAGGGCCAGGAGCTGGATCAGTGATCCCTTCCAGCTCAGGACGTTTCAGGATTCCCATCCCTGCAGCTCCAAAATGTCCCAGTTGTTCCTCACTCTGGAGGCCCCTTTGGAACAGCTTTTGATTAAATATTCTGGAGTGTTCAGTGCGCAAAATCTTTTTATTTCCTGTCATTATCTCGGTACAATAATGAGTGCCTCTTTTATTATTTTTATGGATGTGCTCATCAGCTGTAGCTTTTCCCATCCCAGTGGGAATTCCCCTGCCCTGAAAAGCTGAACCTCACACTATCTGGTAGAAATGGAATTTTTTCCCAGCTGGTGAGTGCAGCACCAGCATCTCCCATTAACAGAGCTCTGCTGGGGGAAATATCACAAACCATAATCTGCTGGAACAGCCCACTGGGGTGAGTTTGGGCTTTCCTGGAAACTGCCACAGGTACCTCAGCTGGGACATGGCAACGAACAGAAATAGAGGAATAAATACACAATAAAAGAGTCTTGCTTGTAACTTGAACTTGTGCTTTACAAGGCAGAAAATCTCTTTTTATACATTTTGCTATAAAGCCAGCCTAAGTTTAATGTTTGTTTGTAGTATGGAGGGATTTTTGTTATCAGTCTTTAGCTGGAGGAGAAACCCCACAGTCACAGTGGAAGCAACCTCATTTTTTCCTTTTTATTTCCAAATCAGGTAGATTTCTTTTCCTGAGACATTTTTACATTAGGCTCTGTATAAACCAGATAAATTCAGGATCAATCCTTGCTGTGCTAGGCTGACTTCACCTGAGGCTGTTTGCTTTGTTCTTATCTGTTAACTTTATGCACAGGAAGGTCCAAAGCGTGAATAATTCCACAGAATAAACCTGTAAAGGACTTTGTGACAGTCAGTGCAGATAAACCACCTTCTTCCAAAAAAATTGAATTAAAGAGAGGCACTTTGCAGCTTACAGGAGCTGTGCCCCAAAATGTCCCTAATTCAACCTGGTATGGCAGTGCAGTGACACTGAGATGTGCTCTGGGCTGGGAGGAGGAAAGTGCTCTTGTGAGAGGTGAGGAACACAAATTATTGGGGTTATAGGATACTTAGATACCCCAGATGGGCTTGGGCAGAGGCAAACCCAGAGTTTTCACATTCTTTCCCTCTCAGTTTGTAAATAGCAAAACTAAACAACAAAAAAATAGCTGTAAGATCTCTGCCTCTCTCAAATTTCCCCCTTCCTCCATCACCATCTTGGGTTTTCATTCTCAACCTTTTCTCACGGTCCAGCCTAGAAAATGGACAAGTTTTGCTCTGGACAGATGAAGACAGGGGATCCAAGACCTGAACTCTGCTATGGAATGAATGAAGCAGGAGGATTGAATTTAATTTCCTCTCTTCAGCAGGTGGAAGGAGTCTGCCTAAAACACACATTTCAGTGCTCCCCTCCGTGGAGCCTCTTTAGATTTTCCCTTTATCTGGTACGACTTCATCTCTCCAGAAGTAAGCAAATGCAGTTTTTTATTTTGTCTTTATAAGTGTTTCAGATATCCTGGAGCTCCTCATTCTGGGAGAGGTTTTCTCCTCACAGTTACTGGATGTGCTGAAGGAAGCGAAGGAATAAATAAGGATAAAATTTAAACTTCCAGGATTGCCCAGGGCCTGCCCTCCCTCAG
Organism: Lonchura striata; assembly: GCF_050655825.1. Lineage (NCBI taxonomy): Eukaryota > Metazoa > Chordata > Aves > Passeriformes > Estrildidae > Lonchura > Lonchura striata. The sequence goes on from NC_140724.1 coordinate 4,127,653, forward strand.
CTGGCAAATCTCTGCAGACAGAACTTTCTGAAAGGTTAAATACTGAGAAAAAGGACATTGGGACATGCTGGCCTGTCCTTTTTGGGTGAATTTATCAGTCAGGGAGAAAGGAATATTTAGGAATGTTATACACAGGCAGAGAAATCAATAGCAGTGGTTAAATGACTCTGATGAATCCAAAAGAGATTCAACAATCCACGTTTTTAACCCCCATTTTCACAGCAGAGGTGGCTACAACCCCACATACACTAAAATTCAGGCAGGAAAATGTTGGAGGTGCAGCTTTGTGTGTGAGCACAGTAATGATTTTAGGTTAATGAGGGGATTTGTCTCCGGCTCTGCAGCAATTCTGCTCAGGGGGTGCCCTGAGCTGTCTGATGCTTTTGGCTGGTCGTGAATAAAGGACCCAGCTCTGATACCAGCATTACCCAGATCCTGCTCTGGGCTTTGTTTTAGGCTGATTTCCTTTTGGAAGTTGTGGAGGATCTTGGATTCTCTCCAAAACCTTGACTCCCCAGATTTTGCCCAGCTGCATTCCCAGCTGACCCCCTTGGGTTCCCAGTGTCTCCAGAGGAGTCTCCTTCCAGAACAAGCCACCAAGTCCATGCTCAGATCCCCAAAAATTCCAACCTGAGCTCTCCTTTCAGCCTTCTGCAATGAGGTTTGGTCATCCAGACCATGAACCACACGTGGCTTCAGAATCTGAGGTATTGATGATTCTGAGATTGTAGAAAGTCTCTGTCTGTCAGCCCCCTGCCAAAGCAGAAGCCAGAATTAGTCTGTGCTGGTTTCCAGGTTGTTTATTCTGTTGATCTCTCACATGTTCTGCTGCCCTGCCCAGCTCTGTCCTGCAGGGCAGCGTGTGGGGCTCTGCCCTCAGTGGGATGTGACAAACATTCAATACCAGAAACTCCCTGGGCTGCATTTACAAGAACGTGCCAATATCTGTCACCTCCGTTGGACAGTGTGTCCCCAGCCTGAACCAACAGAAAAATGCCAACACCACAGTGAGACATGGAGGGCATGAAGAAGGAGAAAAAGGACAAGGCACACCCAATTTCCTCCAGCTTGTCCCCTTTGGACCCCTCATCTAGAATCCTAAAATTTTACTTTTGCACCCGTGCCACACTTAATTATTACTTATATCAAACCCTCAGAGCTGGTAATTGATCCTGTGAGATTGAAAACTCTTTTCCATGGACAGAGATCACAGCCAGTGTCTCTGGGGCTCTGTCCAGGGGGTTCCTGAGCCCTGCCAGGGTCCCAGGGCAGCCAGAGGGAATTCCTGGATTCCCACAGCTTTGGATAGATGTCAAATGGGAATTTGAGCTTTGGAGGACACAGTTTTTCCTTTGCTGTGTGCCTGGATGAAGCCAAACCCACCCAGACGAGTGGCAGCAGCATCCAGCTCCTCACACGGCCAAGCTGGAAAAGATCTTTGAGGGTGGAGGGGAAAGGAAAAGTTATTAAAAGCAGGAGAGCTCTCAAGGACCCCAACTTTTCCTTTCATTCTTATGAAGAAGTTCTGAATCCAACAGGGAAAAAGCACTGGGAGTAATTATCCAAAATGGGTGGCATAAACCCGAGCAGAAAGTAATACATCAGTTTTAAAGCTGCTCATCTCAAACTGTGAGTTAGATTTATTTGACCTGCATTTGGGAGCAAATATTAATGAAAGGGCGAAGGCAGCTTATGGCTCTTTCAGTTCTTTCATTTCCCACTAGATGTCTCCGGTGGAAAAACTAATTAGGAATGTTCTTGATTTAATTTGGAAAAAAAATTGGATGAAGTTTTTTGGTGTTTTTTAAAATTATTTTTATTTTCTTTTATTATTATTATTATTATTTCTTTTAAAGTCTTGCAGCTTAACCCTTGATCTTTCTTCAGTAATTACTTCAGCCTGAAACATGACAAGAGGCTGCTTAGAAATTACTCAGTTAATGAATATTTTGGTTTTTTAAGTAATAAAGAGTTGTCCAAGTATTAGGAGAATGAAATCTTTATTCCCACCAATTCTTTGGCTGGAATCTGTAACATTAATGCTGGGAGAGAAGGTCAGGAATTGATGAAGACTCCCAGAGTTTCTTTAATTTACCCCTGTATTGGCAGTGTGTCTGAGAGCTTGGATCTCCTTTCGGAGTTTCTCTTTCAAGAGCAGCTTTATAAAAATAAAAATAAAAATAAAAATAAAAATAAAAATAAAAATAAAAATAAAAATCCGTGTGGATCTGCAGAAATGGTTTCTTTTGTCTGACTTGCTGTTTATTAAAAATAATGAGTCTTTAAGTAGATGCGAGGATGCACCCACATGAGTCTGGCTGCAGAACTGAGGCTCCAGCCTAGAAAAGATCCCGATTTTCTCCTGCTGCCTGTGGACAGGAAACCTTCAGGAGGTGGGGTGGCACTTTGGGGACTTTGATATTGGAGAGTTGAAATGTGGATGAAACATTAAACTTTATAATTTTAACAAAGATTTGTAGGGAATGGGTGTGTTTATTTACAGCACTGTGGATGCATGTCGGGATTTATTGTTTTTTCATGGACTTGCCTACTTTTAAGAACTTTTGATTTATTTATTACTTTTATGAATTTTTATATGTATAGAATTTTATGATAGGTTAATGCATATTTATTTTGTTGATTTTTCATTATACTTATAGTTAGTTATACTTGTACTTAGTTTTTGTTAGAAAGTACTCTGCCCATGAATAATAATAATAATAATAATAATAATAATAATAATAATAATAATGATTATTATGATAAGGATAAGGATATGAAGAAGAAGAACAAGAAAGAAGAAAGAAGAAGAAGAAGAAGAAGAAGGAGAAGAAGGAGAAGAAGGAGAAGAAGAAGAAGGAGAAGAAGAAGGAGAAGAAGAAGGAGAAGGAGAAGAAGAAGAAGAAGGAGAAGGAGAAGAAGAAGAAGAAGGAGAAGGAGAAGAAGAAGGAGAAGAAGAAGAAGAAGAAGAAGGAGAAGAAGAAGAAGAAGGAGAAGAAGAAGAAGAAGGAGAAGGAGAAGAAGAAGGAGAAGAAGGAGAAGAAGAAGGAGAAGAAGGAGAAGAAGAAGAAGGAGAAGAAGAAGGAGAAGAAGAAGGAGAAGAAGGAGAAAGAGAAGAAGAAGAAGAAGAAGAAGAAGAGCTGAACTTTCGTTTCTCTTTCTTCAACTTCACTTCTTTTCCTCTAATTTATTTTTTATTTATTGCCCTTCAGGCTGGGCCCTGTCCCCCAGTTTGGCCAGCCAGTCCCAGTCCCAGCTCTTGCTCTGCCTGCTGGGGAAGGGGAGGGCTCTGGCAGCCCTGGGAGTCCCCAGGCTTGGCAGGAGGCTGTGGGCACCATTCTAATTAGATAATAGAATAATTCCATATGCAATTGGAAGTGCTGCAGGGGGGGAAGAGAGGAGATGTGTTTGGGAAGGTGGGTTGTAATTACTCGAGCTGGAATTCGGCCAGGACAGGGGGGTTACTCGTGCGAAGAGCGCCGGGGGAGCTGCATGAGCACAAGGAGTCAAAAGCTGATTTAGGAGCGCAGCTCTCACAGCCTGGTGCCTGCCCAGGGCACCCGCCCAGCGCTGAGCAGAGCCACCAGAAAAACCACAAGCAATTTGCCACGATCGAGGTGGAAAGGAAACAGGGGGGAGCTGGCAATGGTTTTTATTCTGCCCCGAATTGTCCTTGACATTTTCTGCCGTGCTTCCCCTACGAAACGAAAAGGATTTGATGGTGTGGGAACTGAAATTTGAAGTCCGGTGGCTAAAATGATCTGATAGTTACGTGAGGGACCTCAAAAAATCGTGATTTGGCACCACTCTGAGTGGAAGATGAGCTGTGTGACTTGATAGAAGCCCCCAGCCTTGGTCAGGCTGAGCAGCTCAGAAATTTGAATTTTCAGAAGAAGTCCGTGTCAGTAGGTGAGACTCTGACTTTTACTCTCCAAAAAGGGACCTCTCTTATTTTCATCCTTACTGCTAGTCAGGAAGATATATACTCCCCAAATAATAGCAGTTTCCTTGTGCTGGAGTTATAGTGGCTTTGTGATACAATAAACAGCACCCTGTCATAAGTCTGGGATAAAAAATGGCCTGACATTTCTTTAAAAGTAAAGAGAAACACCACTGCAGCAATGACCTCTGGGCAAGGGCACAGATGTTTTGCATGGTGGGGGAAACTGTGGTTCCAGGCTTATCCACGAGGATATATTGCTTACTTTTCACAAAGAGTTTTCCTGAGAAATTACAGTACATTAAAAAAAAAGAGAGCCCCCGGTTCAGCCCTTCGGTGTTCATTTTTTAAGTGATGCAAAGCAGAATAAATGGGGCAGGGTAGGTTGGTGACTTTTGTTCTCCCTTCTGTTCACTCACTTTGCACTTAAAAAAAAAAATCTCAAGTCCCTCATGGTCCAAACTGGATGGAATTGTGAAGAACAAAATGGACAAGGTTTGCAATTCAGCACAAGTTTGGAGAATTGCCCGAGTGTTTGGATATTTTTCAGAACATCTGCAGGAATGGAGTGGGGGATCTTGCCATGGCAGTTTATTTATTGGATTTCTTGTCTTTCCAGCACATGGGAAATCAGCTGGTGGGGTTCAGTGCCACCATTCAGCCCTGAAGTGCTGTCTGGGGTGTGCTGTCCTGCTGAAAGGTTGGAGGTGGTGTAAATGGATTTCCACCACCTCATCTCTGTCAGGGATGAAAATTCCACTTCATGCTGATGGCTCCAGCGGTGAGTTTGACCCTGGGTGCCCAGATCTTGATGCACCATCACCAAGGAACTCGCTGGGGTCACCAAAATCCATTTCCCTGGGGATTTTCAGCTCCCCTGCCCCATTCCCCTGGGGCTCTGTGCAGGTGAGTTCCTGCTCAGCAGAGGCAGAGGCTCACAGAACTCCCTGAGTTTGGGGGGAACGGGACAACTTTGATGATTTCCCAGCTGGAAATGTTCCTGGACGCTTCAAGCCCGTGGAACTCAGCATGGCAAGAACCCTCCAGTCCCCTCTGGCCAAGTGAGGATTCAGAGTGATGGGTTTAAGCTGCAATAGCTCTGATAATTCCCTTTTCAAGCTACCTAATTTAGGTATGAGAGTAATCCAAAATCTGGGCTGGTGAATACGATGTGCTGGAAACTCTGTTGGTTCAACAGCTGCTCTGTGGATATTTGGAGATCTCCAAAACCAAGAGCTAGAGCTGAGCTAGCTCTTTTCCCAGGTGAGAGTCCACAGATAGTGGCAGATGGAAGGGAATTGGCTATAAATGAAGATTTTGGGTGATTTCTCCAGGTTGCCATGGCTGTTTCCCCAGGTTTCTCCCAGCTATGTTCACCTCCAAGGCTATTCTCCACCCACACTTGGGCTGCTTCCCTGCCTTGGAGGGTCTTGTTTGAAGAAGAAAAGTTGATTTGTACATACACTAAGGAGCTTTTCCTCCCCAAACATCACCTCAATAAATGTTGTGGAGGACACAGGAAGCACAAAGAATGTCCACCTCTTTTTTCCCCTCTAATATCATACAGCAGAGCCAGGGAAAAACAGAGCTCCAGGGATTTTGCTCTGGTGTTTTATGTGTCAGACTCTGGTTTTTCAGGTGTTTCCAGCCTGGTGACAGAGGAAAGCGACCAAAGCCCAGCCTCTGCTGAATGAAATGTTCACTGACAGCCCTCCCTGGAAACCTGGGGGATGGATTTCTGCAGAGTGAGGAACTCAGGAGCGCGGGGATGTCCTGGGAGTGCCACCGTGGGGCTCAGAGGTCCAGCATCAAGCAGGGGGTGGCCACTGCTCCCTGAGCCTGTCCCACTCTTATCAGAACCAATTTTATCAGCTTCATCTCTTTATCAGAACCATTTCTGATTGGCTTTGCTGTCAAACAACAGAATTTTAGTTATCATGAAAAAAAGAAGCTCATAACCCCAAACTCATCTGTCATGATTTAACATGGGACTCCATCCCTGGCAGGGTGGAAAATGTTCATCCTCATCGCCTGGGGACAGAAAAAAATGGGGATTTTTTTTCCTGTTCCTTAAATCCCGTCCATTGGACATGAATGGACTTCTCTTGTTTAAAGGATAAATTGTGTCAGACATTAATGTGTTCATTCTGGAGATCCAGGGGGCTCAGTGTGGGGCTAACAGGGCTTGATTGAGTCACTTCAAGTGAAGCTTCTTCATTAAATGTTTCTTCTTTAAACCTTTTTCAAAAACATTTTGTTCTTGAAATGTTTTTATTTAAATGTTTTCTCTAAATGTTTATTCTTTAAACTGTTTATTCTTTAAACTTTTTTCTCCTCTTTTTTTTCCTTGAAATGTTTCTTCTTTAAATGTTTTTTCTGCAAATGACTTTTTTCTTCAAATGTTTTTTAATGTTTATTATTCTAGTGGTTTTTTTAATTAAATGTAGAGTTTTCCATGGTTTTGGTTGGTTTCCTGTTATTTTGATTGACTGGATATGAATGAATCTCTCTGTTGGAATTTATATCAGTGCTTGACTCATGGCATCTTCCTTATATCTCCCTCAGTCCTTATTTTTCTATATGTGCTATCATTGATTTTCTGATCTTTATGTCTTTGTGCTGGCAGCAAAATTCAGATTTTTTTAATAGCATGTTAATAATAGTTAAATTCCAGTAGGAGTCACCACTTGGGAAGTTCAAGGAGGGTTAATAAATGAAGGTCCAAGGATAAGTTGCAATTTTTTCTGTGGGGAAACTGAGGCAGGGAGACTTTCTGGGGTCATCTGGCAGGTGATGTGAATGTCTGAGCTGTTTTTATTGGCAGACACTGAGCCAAAGTGTGATTTAACCCAATATCCATAAATCTCCAGGGGTAGGATTGAGAATAACAACTCCTCCAAGCCCAGCTCCTGCTTCCCTCTCTCGCTGTTGTGAACTGGGGACTCAAAAAGGGGCACAAAACCTCCCATTTTTCAGAATTAGAAGCATCCCATGGCGTGGCATTAAATAAATGACATTAAACACTTTCATCCCTGGGTAAACTGGGAGAGGAAGGGCCAGGAGGGAACTTGGATCACATTGTTCACGACAAAAGAAAACGATTCTGTTTCCCAATGAACGTTAATTTAGTGCCCTTTTAAACGTCTCAGTTCAGGTTTTCACCCCTTGACCACTGCTTGATCCATGAAATTGCCGAGCAAACCCTTTGTTTGCCATTTGGCACAAATTTCATCTGCTTTCCCCTTCTCTTTCATCTTCCAGCCAGTTCTTCAAACTAATTAAAGGAACTTAGACTTGACCCAGGCTGTCCTTTCAATGAATTTTTCAGTCAACAGGAAAAAAAATTAAAATCCCTTTATCTGAAAAGCAAACAACAAGCAGCTGATAACACAGTGGAATAGGAGTCCAGAGATAATCCAAAGGGAAAGGTGCTGAGGCTGAGAAGGGGATTTTGGGCCTTTGCTCGTGGCTGGGATTTTGGTGTATATTTTTCATCCACGAGATGGCAACAACCACCTGCAGAGCCCTCGGAGCAGCAATTTGGGTTTCCCTCCTTGATCTCGGGCACTTTTCTGGGCAGGTTCAGCACAGAGTGACCTTTGCTGCCTCGGGCTCTGAGGAGAAACGTCTGAGCCTTGGTTTAAACCCTGCCAGGCTCTGTACGCCCGTCGCTGCCACCCCTGGGGAAGGTCTCCAGCAGAACAGATTTTCTAAAAGGCATTTTTATCCCCCTGCAGATGTAGGGTTGTTTGGGAAGGGTTGTTCCACATGCTTGAGGACGTGACTTTGGGGGTAGCTCCTGGCCCAGCCTCAATTTCCCACCTGCAAAACTGAGGGGCTCAAAATTCCTTTTGGGGAAATAGTGAGAAAGGCTTGAATGTACAGGGCAGGTAATGGAGCTGGGGAAAGGTCAGGAGCCCCAGGAGAGGCTGAGGGAGCTGGGAAGGGGCTGGAGAATTCCTGAGGGAGCTGGGAAGGGGCTGGAGAATTCCTGAGGGAGCTGGGAAGGGGCTGGAGAGTTCCTGAGGAGCTGAGAAGGGGCTGGGGAGTTCCTGAGGGAGTTGGGAAGGGGCTGGAGAATTCCTGAGGGAGCTGGGAAGGGGCTGGAGAATTCCTGAGGAGCTGGAAAGGGGCTCAGCCTGGAGCAAAGGGGGATCAGGGGGGACCTTGTGGCTCTGCACAGCTCCTGCCAGGGACAGGAGGAGAGGGAACGGCCTCAGGCTGGGCAGGGCAGGCTCAGGGTGGAACCAGCAGGAATTTCCCCATGGAAAGGGAGCTCAGGAACTGGAACTGCCCAGGGAGGGTTGGATCCCATCCCTGGAGGTGTCCCTTGACATGTCACTCAGTGCCAAGGTGGGCATCGGGCACACTGGGACTCCATGGGCTGGGAGGGTTTTCCAACCTCAATAGTTCCATGATTCTGGGATTCCATAATGTTGTGTATGAGGAAGACTACTGAGCATGTGTTGGGGAAGTTTCTGTTTGCTTTGTGTTTTGGAAAGTCGTGTGAAGGGAATTTAAAGGCCTGGTTTGCTGAAAGATGCTCTGGAGTGGCAAAATACTCAAGATTTTTGTATCCCTGAGAACCCAAAGCAGTGTGAGCAGCACCTTCCCTGCATCTGCCCTGGAAGGAATTTCTCTACTGAGGCACAAACACCTTCCAAGATTTTCTACCACAAAAGCCAAGGGAGTATTTTCAGTGTTTCTTCAGGTGGACTTGAGCATTTTCAGGGTAGGCATGCCACCATTACCTCTCATCCCTTGACCTACAAAAGTCCAGGCTAGAAATGGGAAATTCTGACAATTTCCACAGATATTTTGCAGGTGAGGGAACCTTGTGTGGATTGAGCTGTGTGTTGTCACTAAAAAAACAACAGGCTCTGGGGTGGGGAGGGGAATGTGGAACCTTCATTAATTAGACTGGGGAGTGCCCAGGGACACCACAAACAAATCTTCACTGAAAGATGAGCTGAATATCTCAACTGAATGCACACAGCTGGTGAGCTTGCTCTCCACCACAAGGCCCAAAGCTGCTCACCTTGTGCAGGGAGGTTCTGCACAGTTCCAGGTGTTCTTGGTATTTTAACCAACTTTGGAGAGTCCTCAAAACTGAACACAGCACCTGGTGCAGGGAATGTGTTTTCAAACCACTTTGAAGAGTTTAAAAGTGCAAAACAAGTAAGCAAAGGCATCAAACCAAACCATTCAGTCTGGTGAGCTCTGCGGTGTTTGGTGTTCCCACCATGGGCAGGGACACCTCCCACTCTCCCAGGCTGCTCCAAACCCATTCCAACCTGGCCTTGGGCACCTCTAGAGATCCAGGGGCAGCCACAGCTCCTCTGGGAATTCCATCCCAGCCTCTCACCACCCTCACAGGGAAGAATTTCTTCCCAGTATCCCATCTAAGCATAATCTCTTTCAGTTTAAAGCCTTCCCCCCTTGTCCTGTCACTCCATCCCCTGTAAATTATCTCTAGGAGAAGAAAAACAATAACAAAAACTAAGTACAGTTAAATCCTGTGCTTCTTTCTTATGTTTGACTTAACTTTTTTTCCCCTTTCTACTTCAGATGCTCGTCTTGAAAACCTGCTGTGGTTTTAATTTCCCTTCCCTTCAAAGTTCTCTGGGATTTGCTGGTGAAGAGTCTGAAGTTTATCTCTGTTGATCTGAATGTTCCTTCTGGGAAGGAGGAAGGCATTGACACCTGGCCTGAATCTCCATGGCTCTGTAGAGATGCTTGGATCCTGAATTCAAGATATCAGGCTCTTGGAATTGTGCACTAGAATCTGCACTTCGCAGCTGGACTCTGCAAGGGGATTTTTTTGAATCCTGCGAAAGATTTGGATTGAGTATTTGGTCTCAGTCTTTAACTGTGAGAGGTTGAGGATGGTGTTTTCAGGTTCAGCAGCTCAGGGGCGTTTTAGTTGCTCAATAATGGATCAGAGGAATGTTCTGGCAACGTTTTCACTCAAGAACCTGGGGATGCTAAACCCTGCCCGTGATTTGAGGCCTGGAATGGTGTTTTGGGGTGGGGAGCAGGGGAAAAACCAGGCAAAAAGGTGTCCTGAGCACCATCAGGTGTAGGAAGGAAGCTCTGGGTGCAGATTCAATCCCCACCCTCTGCTCAGTCCCCAGGCACAGACGGGGATTTGTTGGCGTCGCCCAGGCAGCGCTGGGAAGTGTGAGATCCTGGAACATATGGGCTGCAAAATCACGCCACGGTAGCCGGTGTGAGGGAGGCAGCAGCTCAGAAAATATCCCTGCTTTTGTCAGCTTAAATACATGCTGTTGGAGGCAAAACACTTGGATTGGGAAAAAAAAAAAATATATATATATATGTATAAATGCTGCAGTGCGTGTCTTGAAGAGATTCCCCTCCCCCTCACATATCGTGCTGTGTTTCTGTGGCTGCAATTAAGAATTAAAAAAAAACCCAAGAGAAACCCAGAAAAGTTTGTTGGTCTAAAGAGCAGCTCCAGTGCAAGAAAATAAATGAAGGTTTTGGGGAAGAGAAGCCAATGGAGTCTTCATTGCCTGAACAAGCTGCAAGGAATAAATGAAGAGTTGTGAAGGATCACAAACCCTTTCTGCACTGTCTGTGGCACCAAAGGTCTGCATCTGAGGGCAAAACAACTTTGCAAACACTATAATTTAGAAAAAAAATATAATATATGCACTATATATATATATATATATATATATATATATATATATATATATAATATAGCTAATATATATGCTTTTGATAATAAAATCCAGTGACTTAGACTTTTATCATAAAATCATAAAATCAGATTTTATGATTTTATGAAAATAATAGTTTTTAATTTTGTTTAAGGGGCTGGTCCTCTGTTGTTGCCATCAATGGGAAGATGAAATTCCAGCCCTATTTGTTCCCCCTGCTTCTTTCTGAACCAAACTCCAGCTCTTGTCACTCCTTTGGAGAATTTGGCTTCAAATGCTTTTGCATTATTGTAACCGACAAGTCTAAGACACTGCCTAATGTTAATGCTGCTCATTGCTGCCAATTATAATCAGAGCTAGTCAAAATAAACAAATTAAACAAATAAACATGTCAAAACATCTCAGTCCTAGAGAAAATAAGCCAAGTCTGAGCCCTCTCAGCGCTGCAGCGTAACCGATGTGCTGCGTGTTATGAAATGTTCCATCAGGTTTTCCACCTTTTTTACATTTTTTACCTTTTTTAGGGGAAGGGGAGAAAAGTTGGGTCAGTTTAGAATTACGGCCAAGTTCTGCCCAGCTCAGGAGGCTGCAGCTGAAGCCAAATGAAACCCAAAATGTTCCTTCATCTCCTTCACCCACCCTAATGATCATCTGCTTTATGTTTTAACTGGTTTTTAGTGCTTAGATTTGCGTGGGGTTGTTTTTATTTTGTTTTGTTTGAGTGATTATTTGCCATCAGAGTGCCAAGACACTAAATCATTGTAGGGGCTGGACAAAACGCAGGTGAAAATATCCCAAATGTGACTGTGCACATCAATATAAAACATGCTGCTGCTGGGACCATCCCAAGTGGTAAATACAGTGTAATTTAAATAAAAAGCACTCCAGGTTTCAATGAAAAATACACAAAATGTGTTTTTTGCTGCACCAAGGGGACATCACAGCCTGGATTTGCTGAGAATTGGTGGTAATGGGAGGAGGGGGCTTTTTTTTTTTTTTTTAATGGTATGCTAACCTTAAAAATGTGTTGTGAGGTTAAAGGAAAAAGCTGTCGCTTTAGACAGGTGGTTCTTGTAAAGAGGTGATCTTTTAAAGTGCACTCTTAGTGTGTCAGAGTCTGGGCAGAGATAAAGCTGTAACACAGGTGAGTGCTGGGACTCTTCTGGTGTCTGTCACAGGGCTTTAAAATCCCACTCAGAACTTGCATTTGGAGAGGCACTTGCTTTTTTTTTTTGTGTTTTTTTTTTTTTTTTTTTTTAATAGAAGACACATGCAGCAAATACCTGCTTCAAATAGAAATGAACCCTGGAAATGCAAAGCACAAAACCCATGGCTTTGCTTTCACACACCTTGGGATGTCCCTGAGGGTGAGGGGGATCAAAGCACCCACTGGTGGGGGGAATGTTCCTGGATTTTTTGGGAGGAGCCTTTGTCTGTTGTAAATGGCTGTGATCCCACTGAGATCAGGTGTTCCATGCTCTCCAAGGGGATGGAGGTGTGAGATGGAGAGGGAGAAATGTCCTTGAGGAGCCACCACGGAGCAGCTCAACAAATCCTGGAATAACGCTGGGAAAGCAGCAGCGTCCTGCTGGAGGAAAACTCCAGCAACTTCTTTGAGGTGCAAGTTGGAAAGAGCGTGAATCCCACCAAAACACACCAGGTTCCCAACTCTCCCTCCCTCCCTTTCCTTCCCCCCACGATGTTTTTAAAGCATGTGCAGGGGCTGGGGGAGCAAAGGAGCCCCACGCCTTTGAAATGCTGTTCGCTGCAGACAGTGCGGAGAATCTCGGTTATTAACAGCCTCTCACAAGACAGTTATTTTTGGAGTGGCCTCTGAGGAGGCAACCTCTTGGAATCGAGCTCATTTATTCTGCGTTTCACTGTCCTGCCATTTCCTGCAGAGAGAGGGGAAAAGTGAAACCACATGTTTGGAGGAGCGAGCGGAGGAAACCCCACTGAAGACAAATGACTGCTCCTCTCCCCTGGCAATTAGTCAGGGCCGGGCCGGGTGCCAGCCCAGGTGTTCCCGACTGTGTATAAATTTGCCAAAGAACAATGAAAATAGCAGCTGATTGTGCTGACAGATTCTTCTGGTAATTTCCTGTTGTTTGGCATCTTCAGGTTACTTTCCCACAATTATGGGTCCTGATGAAGTCCTGGGCCTTCAAATCCACTTTTTTTCACTCGAAACAAAGTCATTGTGTGTGTGTAGATCAACCTGGCTCTGCTCTCCAGCCCCTGCCTTTCCTCCTCACCCCCAGATGCTTTCATTTAATTCATTTTGCAAAATACAAATTTTAATGAGTCTGAATTAAAATAAGCAAAAAAAACCCCAAAACAACCAAGAAACAAAAACCACAAACAAACAAATAAAACTCCACAAACCTCTTTGCACCTGCATCATATAGAATTTCTTGGCAGTCCTGCTGTGGGTTTTGCCAGGATTTCTGCTTGTTCTATCACCTAAACCTGCTACTTGGAGGATTTTCCTCTGGTGCCTTCCATTATCTTTGGAATCGGGGCTGGTCGAGGAACACTCATGGATGGAGCCAAGCCTTGGGCTGGTCATGGGATGGGAAGGGAAATTTGGCAGCTGGAGGTGCTGGAAAGGTGGTGGTGAAAGCAAAGGAGTCTCCAGGGTTGGCTCTGCATCGGGGGAGAAATGGCTCACCCCAAAGAGCCCCGAGTTTTATCGGGGAGAGGAAGGAGGGAAGACAGACTTTACAGGGGTCTTAAAGCTCGGCACAATCCAGGCTGTCAGGAAGTTATAAATACTTGTTTGGGTTTCTTGAACAACTTGACAGGTTTTTTTTTGAGCTGGAGCAGAGCTGGATGGGCAGCAGGGGACATCAGCCCCAAATCCGTGGTCTCGCTCTTTCCCAGAGCATCCCAAGGAGAGGGAGAGCAGGACAGGGGTGTTGGAGCAGAGTTTGTGACAGGGAGGGGGAGCCTGTCCAGCCTCTCCTCTCAGCATTCCCTGCCAGTTCAGCTATTCCTATAAGATCAATTCTAAGGGTGACCCCGAGTTCTGAATGTTTTTAATGTATCGTTTAAATGTGCATTTTGGCAAGATCTGACTTGTGTGTTTTTAAATGAATAAATGTCCTGTCTTGGCAAGAAAATTTCCTACCTTTTTGTTGTCCCTAAAGGGAGGAAATTTTGCATTACTTGTGGGACAGGTGAATTGGAAGTGAGGTTGATTAAAACCACCCTGCTTTTAAACTCTTTCTCTGAAAACTGCTGGTTTGACTGAGTTAAAGTCTCCGCCTTCCCTTAAAAAAGCCAAAACTGCCCAAAAAAACACCAGCCAGAAATCTCAGGTAGATTCTCCGAGCCTGGTTCTGGAGGAAGGGAAGGATAACCATTTTTGCAGGTTGATGACCTTTTCTTTTTACCTCTTTGCAACTCCCAGTGCCCAGGAACGAAAAGAATTGTGGAGGAATTGTGTCGGGCGTCCCGTGGAGTTCCCTTCTTTGAGGCCACTCATGTTCATGAAGCTCCTCTGCCTCACTCTGCCATCCATCCCACTGTGAAATTCCTTGGGAGAGATCTCTGTTCCTTCCAGAAGGTTCCTGCTTGTGCTGGCAGCCTTTGCAGGGACCATCACAGCTCTCTCAGCCATAATGGCTGTTACCAAGCGATGTCCCGTGTGGATTCCACCAAGCAGGTTTAGGAAAAGCAGGGAAATAATGTTGTGAAACTCCCCCCTCCCCTCACCCCCTGCTTTTTTTGCATCAAAAAAAAACAACTGTTTTCGGTGGAAATCTTCTCCCAGCTGGAGTGTCGCCTTCTGTTCAGATCCCTAAAATTAGACTGAGAATCTTCTCTCACTTCAACAAATCTGTGCTGTCTGCCTGGCAGGAATCATCCTGCTGGAGCAGGGACGGGCAGCTCGAGGGGTTCTCTGAGGATGGGAAGCAGGCTCCTGCCTGAGGAGGGAGGGAAGGTGGGAAATGCTTCTCCCACAGGCAGGATTCGCAGTCCAGGATGGGAATCCACCTTACAGGACCCATTCCAGGCTTTTGGATCTGGGGACCTGCTGCTTCACAACCCACTCAGCCTGATTCAAAGCCTGCTTAAGGCAATCAGAACCTTGGTGCTATTTATTTATTAATTTATTATTATTATTATTATTATTATTAGTAGTAGTAGTAGTAGTAGTAGTAGTATTGAATGGTTTGGGTTGGAAGGTTGGAATAATAATACTACTAATACAAATACAAATACAAATACAAATACAAATACAAATACAAATACTAATACTAATACTACTTATAATAATAATAATAATAATAATAATAATAATAATAATAATAATAATAATAATAATAATAATAATAATTGTTCTTGTTATTAAATTATGGGATGGTTTGGGTTGGAAGGTTGGAATAATAATACAAATACAAATACAAATACAAATACAAATACTAATGCTGCTACTACTACTACTACTACTACTGCTACTTCTTCTTCTTATTATTATTATTACTATTATTATTATTATTACTACTACGTTAGTTTGGGTTGGAAGGGACCCTAAAAGCCACTGGGTGGGATTTAAGGTCCCTTCCAACCCAAACCATCTCTCAATTCTGTGATTTCTGTTCCGAATCCGCTGCTGATGAATTCTCCTCCCCCTTTCCTCCCCGGTTCCTCCCCGCCCCTGTTTCCCCAGGACAAGGACACTTCCTCCCAGTGCTTGTCCAGTTCTTCTGGCCACCAGGTGTGTGTGCATTTCTGGTTTCCAAACCCTTTGAACACTGTTGGATGCAGAGAGCTGCAGTGGGGATCTCTCGGGATCTGCTCCTGCTTCCCTGTCCACGCTTTGTACATGACTTTTTGGACAGCTCTGGGCCTCCACTGCACAGAATCACAGAACTGGTGGGAAAAAGACCTTTAAGATCATCAAGTCCAACTGGGAGCCCAGGACCACGATGGTCACCATTAAAACACATCCTCAGGTGCCACTTCCAGGGCTGGTGACCTCACCACTGCCCAGGGCAGCCCATTCCAATGTTTTAGAACAGCTTCCATGACAAAAATAATTCTTAATATCTAATCTAAACCTTCCCTGGCCTGACCTGAGTCCGTTTCCTCTATCTCTGACACAGAGACAGGACCTCTGTCCCCAACACTGCTTCAAAATGTCCAGAACAAAGAGATTGGTGCCAGAGCTGAGCATCCTTTTATTCAAATTAAATGAGAACAGAGATGTTTACGACCTTATTTTGACGTGTCTTGTGACTTAATTCTGAGCCTGTTGGCTTTAAGCTGACAAACGGTGCAGAATAGGTCATAAATTCCCCCCTAAGTGACGAAACCTGAGGATTTTGTGTGAAAAGAAACCCCTGGAGCAGGTGGTGGCAGAATGGGCACGGAGCAGCAGCAGGGCCCTGGATGAGCCTTGCTGGAGGTGTTTTTCACTCCCAAAAATGCCCCCAGCCCAGCCCTGCTGCACCTGAGGAGGTGACGGGGCCTTTACAAGGATTTTACTTGCACCAACTGGGATTTTTATTCTGCTTTTAATTCAGTGCAAAAACACTGCTCTCGGGACGTCCCCGTGCAGCCCAAGGAATTCGATCAGCCACTTCCCCATAAAATGGAGGCAACTGGAATCCAAACCCTGGTGGCTGCAGTAAAAATTCGTGTTGGGGGCTTGGTCCTGTTAGATAACAATGCTGCTAAACTGGGCCATGGGGTAAAGGAGCTGAGCAGGGCCCTTTGTTCAGATAAACTCCCTGGTTCCTGAGAAGTTTTCTGGGTTTAAATCAAATTAAGTGTTGTAATAGTGAAAAACTTCCAGGCTTCCCCAACAGCAGCAAGCTGGGGAGCTAAAGTGATGTTTTCTCTTCAGAAAAATATCTTCAAAGAGCTTTTGTATTTAAAAAAATAAAAGAAACCAAACATTTTTTTTATTAGACTTTCTGTAAAGCACAACATGCTAGTAGAGATTCCACCTGTGTTTCTAGAAAAAAATTGGGAAAATTCATGTACTTTGTATTAGCTAATTATGACAATACATTATAATTCCTGATTCTCACGGAATCCTGGAATTGGAAGGGACCTTTAAGCCCATCCAGTGTCACCCCTGCTGTGGCAGGGACAGCTCCCACTGTCCCAGGCTGCTCCAGCCCCATCCAGCCTGGTCTGGGACACTTGGAAAAAAAAGATTTTTCTTGCTATTGCAAGAATTGCATTGAATTGTGTGAGTGGGAAGAGTGGGGATGGGAGAGCTCACTGGGAGGTTGCATTCCTGTATTTGAGATAATGTCTTTCAGCCTTTTTAAGTCAGAGTCTTTAGGAAACAAACAAAACATGCTTTACAATGGTGAACACAATCATTTTCCCCACTCAGATCAGTAGGAGTTCCCATCCCAGATCTGCTTCTTTCAGCTGTAGAATTTGGTACATCATTTTCTCTGGTTTCTTGGAAAAAAAACCAACGCAAAACCCCCAAAAATTCATGTCCTGTGAATGAGATGTTTTCAAGTGTAGTTACAACTTTTGAATGTTTTGAAATTACTTTACTGAAGAGATCCATGTTAAATATATTACATAATAGGTCAGTTAAATTATCACAGGAATCCTTGAGGATTTGTCCCTGTAAGAAAGATCAGGCTCTTCCCTCCCTGTTTGTGCATTAATGTTCTTCCAGTAACTTTCAGCCTCAGGCTTGTGACCTCTGAACGCAAACTCAAAAATTAATGATTTTCTCCTCTTTTTTCAAGCCAGTGCCTGCATTTCTTCAAGTCACTTATCATGTGTCACATGACAAATGAGCTTCTGGAGTACTGAAACTTCTAAGAATATTATTTTTCTTCTTTTGTACTCTGCTCTGTCTGAAAAACAACTCAGTGCCTCTTAGTCTTGGACAGAAAGCTGAGGCAGAGAAAATCCTTCAGGCTGCAGTGATTGCCTTTAGCTGTGCAGTGGCTTTTAGGTGTCATTTCACCTCTGGTGCACTTTTTTAGCTGCTGGGCCTAAAAGTGAATATTTTATTGATTAATTAAGGTTGGAAAAGACTTCCAACTGAATCCATTCAATCTTTGACCAAATCTCACCATGCCCATTCCATCACTCTGGGAAGTGCCACCTTGGGCACCTCCAGGGATGGGGACTCCAAACCTCCATGGGCAGCCCCTGTCAATGTTTAACAACTTCTGTTCATGGAGAAATTCCTCCTCATGTCCAACCTGAACCTCTCCTTGCTCAATCTGAGGTTATTTCTCCTTGGGCTATCACAGTAAACCTGAATGGAAAAAGAAAATGTTTATTCTTGCACTGCCAGCATGGATTTCCTGGGATTTCCATGGGATTGAGCTTTCCATGGGTGTGGGAGTCCAGGGCTTCCCTCTGGCTGCCCTGGCAGGTCTGGGACCCTGGCAGGGCTCAGGAACCCCCTGGACAGAGCCCCCAGAGACACTGGCTGTGATCTCTGGCCATGGAAAAGAGTTTTCAATCTCACAGGATCAATTACCAGCCCTGAGTGTTTGATATTAGTAATAATTAAGCGTGGCACAGGTGCAAAAGTAAAATTTTAGGTTTCCAGATGAGGGGTCCAAATGGGACAAGCTGGAGGAAATTGGGTGTGCCTTGTCCTTTTTCTCCTCCTTCATGCCCTCCATGTCTCACTGTGGTGTTGGCATTTTTCTGTTGGTTCAGGCTGGGGACACACTGTCCAACGTAGGTGACAGATATTGGCACGTTCTTGTAAATGCAGCCCAGGGAGTTTCTGGTATTGAATGTTTGTCACATCCCACTGAGGGCAGAGCCCCACACGCTGCCCTGCAGGACAGAGCTGGGCAGGGCAGCAGAACATGTGAGAGAAAAACAGAATAAACAACCTGGAAACCAGCACAGACCAATTCTGGCTTCTGCTTTGGCAGGGGGCTGACAGACAGAGACTTTTACAATCTCAGAATCATCAATAGCTCAGATTCCAACACTTGGGCAGGGCAGCTGGTGGCAGGGGCACATCCTGGCTGGGAGGGCTCAGGAGAGGGATGGGAGGTGTCAGGCAAGGAGCTTTGGGGTGTTTTGGGGTGTTTGGGTGTCTGCTCTGACAGAAGGCAGCTCCTGCAGGACAGTGCTGTGGGGTGTCCCAGTTGGATTTGCAGCAGGGAGTGTGTCCATCCAGCTTGAGAAGAGTTCATGGAATCATGGAATGGATTGGGTTGGAAGGGACCTTAAAACTCATCCACTTCCAACCCCTAGCTACTACAAAGTACATGAATTTTCCCAATTTTTTCCTAGAAACACAGGTGGAATCTCTACTAGCATGTTGTGCTTTACAAAAAGTCTAATAAAAAAAGTTTGGTTTCTTTTATTTTTTTAAATACAAGAGCTCTTTGAAGATATTTTTCTGAAGAGAAAACTTCACTTTAGCTCCCCAGCTTGCTGCTGTTGGGGAAGCCTGGAAGTTTTTCACTATTACAACACTTAATTTGATTTAAATCCAGAAAACTTCTCAGGAACCAGGGAGTTTATCTGAACAAAGGGCCCTGCTCAGCTCCTTTGCCCCGTGGCCCAGTTTAGCAGCATTGTTATCTAACAGGACCAAGCCCCCGACCCAAATACATCCCACTCTCCCGGGTTGCTCCAGTCCCCATCCAACCTGGCCTTGGGCACTTCCAGGGATCCAGGGGCAGCCTCAGCTCCTCTGGGAATTCCATCCCAGCCCCTCACACCCTCCCAGGGAGGAATTGCTCCCTGGAAGTTCAGCAGTGCCTCACTGTCATTCAGAAAAGCACGAACCACACGGGCATTGGAGAACTTCTGAATTTCTCGTGGGTGTGGAGCTGGATCTGTCCTGCTGGGGAAAGGATTTTGGATTTTCCCCTGGCTGGAATGCCCCGACCTGCTCCGTGTTTGTGCAGTTCTGCTGTAGTTTCACCCCAGGGCTGAACTTCAGCCAAGCGCTGAGGTTCCCTCTGAAACACTTTGTGACTCCATTAGGGCTAAAAAAACCCAAGATTGATGTTTTATTAATGGCAAATCTGGGAGCTAAGTTTTATTTCCAAAGTGAAAAATCGGACTGTAGGTGAATCTGTTCCAGGGCTGTCCAGTTTGACTTATCTGAAAGGGAATCACTTATCAGCAAGGCAGGTGTTTTTCACTGGATTTCACTCTGGGTCCCTGAAAATCATTACTCGTGACTGGAAATCTTGTTCCTGTGTTTTAAATTTTCCTTTTCCCCTCTTTTTCTTTCTTTTTTTTTTTTTTTCCCTCCCCTCCCTCTCAATTTCTGAAGCTGGGCAGCCAAATGTTGGGAATTACTGGTCTCTTGGAGACACAGAAGATTTTCAAATGGTTTTCATGTTTTTTGGAACAGTTTACATTTGGCTGATCTCTTTTCGTAGGAATTCTTGGATTTCCCCCCTCTCTTTTTCTCTTTGCAGTTATGAAAACCAGGTTTGCTGCCTTGGGGGGAAGGGAGAGGAGCTGAGGAAAGCGAGGCTGGGAAGTAGAAGATGAATTTATTCTGACTTTATCTTTATTTCATTCTCCCGAGTTAAATTCTACACTGCTTCTCCGTGGCCAGCTGGTTTTAATCATTCCAAGAGAACACTATTTATTAAGTGTCTGTTTCAGGCAGTGTCAAATCCTTCAGCTCCTGCTCTATTCTCCATTGTAAGCAGGAACATCAGTAGCCCAGGTGGGCTTTGAATAGCTTTGGAAAGCAGGGAGGTGAGAATCTATTTATTACTTACTGTGGATCTCAGTAGACAGAAACTCCAATTAAGGCAGGAAGCTGACACACTTTGCCAACTCCTTCCAAGCAGAGGATGCAAAATGAGGGAATAAAAAATTAAATAAAACACCCCAAACTTCTCTGCGTTCTCTCCCACAGCCTGGAACTGTAATCCCTCTGTGCTTTGCTTTTTTTCTGGCCTCCTTTTGTGAGCAGTGAGTGCAGGAAGCAATGGGGGAATTGATTTGGTTGCACTTCCAGGGCACAGGTGATGCTCAGCACTTGAGCCAGGGGATAGCAGTCAAATTCTTTTACTCCAGCACTTGATCCCCTTTTATCTCTGTGTCTGAATAAATTAATTTACATTTCTGCAACTGATAATTGATGTCGCTGTAGCTCCATTGTAACTTAAGGTCACGATCAGATTTACAGTATCTCATTTTTAGAGCATCTAATAATGTTTATGTTCCCATTCAGCCAATCTCTGCATTCAACAGGAGAAGTCTAAGATATCAAAACACAGATTATTTATTGTAGCAACAAATGTGTGGATTGTAAATGCACCAATAGAGCAGAAGGAAAGTAAAAAAATGAATTTAAAAACTGCTGGTTTTAACTTTCATCTGCTGACATCTAATGCAGAGATCACAAAATCTGCAGCAGCTCTGGTAATTCCTGACTTCCTTCTCATGAATGGAGTATCGGCCCAAGGCAGTTCCTATAATCTCATCCAAAACGATTTGATTTGTACAAATAATTTTTAAAAAATAAAATATTGTTTTGTGTGATGCAGATACAACTGGAATATCCACATATGACATACCTGTTTTCAGGCTAAGGCTGGTTAAATCTAGAAGTTATTCACATGCTCATTTTTATTGCAACTTTGATTTTTTTTCTATAGCATTTCACCCTCTGTTAAACTGCTTTGAAAACAAAGCAGAATAAAACAGGGAAAAAAAAAAAAAAAAGATAGAGAAGAAAACCCACCCATCATCAAAATTTCCAACTCTGGATGTTTTCCAGTAAACTATTCCTGAATGAAAACAGTGCTGTGTCTTCAGTGCAACTTTGGCTCTAATGGAGAGGAATCAGAGCATTCAGTTACTCCACAGAAACCTTGAAAGGAGAGGGAAAAACCCCAAAGAAAAGAATGATCCTGATCATTACCATTTCCATTTATTTAGCAGCTCAGGAGGAATTTGTGTCTGGTGAAGCACAAAGTGCAGCTGCTGGTGCTTGGGGAAGAAAAACACTCCCTGTACTTCTTTATTCTCTTTTTTGTTTTTTTTTTTCTGGAAAACTCATAGGGCTGTAAATATTTACATTAAACCCTAACCCTGCATTCTGCAATACAAAATCATTTTTACCTCCTTCCAATTCCTCCAAAAAGCCTTTTCTTCCATCAAAAATAAGTTCAAGATGCTGCATTAGGAGATTTTTTGGAAGTTTTTCCCACACCTACACTTGGGTAGTTCCTTTCTGCACCTGTTGTTCCAACATTATTTTAAGGATAAATCCTTGGCTCAGGTTTGAAGCTTTCCCAAGCTTTGAAATGCTTCAAATTCAGCTGCAATTTTTTTTTTTCTGCCATTCATGTCAATCTGTGAAATAAATACATAAAAATATTGAAAGCTGTAAAAAGCGTGGCATGAAAATAAAAGAATCAGGGAATCACAAAATGGTTTTGGGTTGGAAGGGACCTTAAAGAAAATCCAGCTCCAACCCCAACACCTCCCACTGTCCCAGGTGCTCCAACCTGGCCTTGGACAGCTCCTCTGGGAATTCCATCCCAGCCCCTTCCCACCCTCACAGGGAGGAATTATTTTTCTGTTATTTGAGAAAAATTTCTCTTTTTTCAAACAAATTCACAGAAAGAATGACAGGGGCTGAGTAAAAGAGATGCTGATTTTTTTTTTTTTTTTTTTTGAGGCATTTAAATAGCTTTTGACACTTCATGCTGGTATTGATAATATAGGGAATTTTATCTTTTAAAGCAGATTGGAGACAATTTTTAATTTTTAAGTTTATGGGGTGGCTGCACTGAAGTTACTGGAGCTGCAGACTCTGGGTGTAGAGTGGGGGTAACTTTGCTCTGCTGAGTCAGGTGTAATTTGATTTTGGGGCACTTAAAGGACTCCTGACTCACAGAAACTTCTGTAAGAGTTGAAAATTATCCCGGTGGTTTTCCTGGGAATTCTCTCTGTGACAGATCCCCAGCTGGATCTGCTTCAGCATCAGTTGAGGGCCAAACATTTTAATGCACCACATTTTTGGGGGTGTTTTGTTAAGGGACAGCTGGTGTGGTCCAGCACCACAATTCAGGAATTATTGAGAGGACTTCATTGTTCACACACATCTCCTCCACTTGACATTTCTGCAACCTTGTGTCATCCTGCAGCACACCCTCTTCAGATTAACAGCAATTCATCATTAATCCATTTGAATAATACTTTATTTTTTTTTTTCCCCCAACAGAAAGAGACAGAAAACATCTGCATATTGAGTAATATTAGCTGCAGTTTGTGTCTCAAGTGAGCCTAACTGACAACCCTCATTTGTTATGACTGTGGAGGCTTAATTGGGTTGACGTAGGATTTGGACTTTATGAAAGGAGAAACAGTTTGAAAATCTTTTCCCCCCTCCCAAAAAAAAAAAAAACACAACAAAAACACAATAAAACATTTTTAGAGAGGGAATTATCAGCAAGAGGAGCAGGGGAGGGGAGAACAAAAGACTGAATATGTAAAATAACAACGCTGAGATGTTCTGGTGAGGCCCAAACATTCAGGAGGTGTTTTAATAACGATGCTTAAATGAGAGATTAGTTATTAAGCCATATGGTTTGGATTACAGCTCTCATCTTTTGTTTCCTGCTTATGCTGTCAGGCATTAATGTGATTGTTTTGATTCTTTAATGCCTTAATGCATCATTCCTCCCTGTGCATTAGGATAATAACTTTGGTCCTCCAAAGGGCAGCGCTGTCATTCATTACTCTTCTGGTTTTTGGCTGACCAGGGATGTGGAAATGACTTGGAAAATATTCCATGTTCCAACATTTCTGGAGCCAGCATGGGGAGATCACCCAGGAAAGCTGAAGGGCATCAACAGCTCCTTTGTCACCGTGGGGGTGACACTCGTGCCATGACTTGGGCAGGGCGAAGCCCTCCTGCTCCGAGGGAATGGGATTTGGGCTCAGCTCTGCACCATCTTCCAGGCACTTCTTCAAGGAACTCCAGGAAAATAATGTGCTCAGCTGGAATTTCTGACTGTTTGGGACTGCACTGTGTGTGAGAGAGCACGGTTTTCTATTAAAGCACATCTTTTATTCATTAACAGAAGTTAATAACAGAAGTTTTTGGGTGAATCATGGCAGGAACCGCCCACCAGCAGTGGCTGGTTCTGATCTGCTGCTGTTCAGGAGCTCTGAAGTCAGAGTGCTCCATCAAGCTGGATTTTACAGAGCATTTACAAAGCTTCCCAGCCCTTTCCCCAAGTGAGAGCTGGGATTTCGAGTAAAATGGTCATCGCTGAGGCTGGGAATTGTCCATATTGGTCACCCTTCACAGCATAAGACTTTCAGTGCATCCAAGCAGAGTTAATTGTGGAGATGATATCATAAGGAAGGGTTTATTTTTTATATATTCTAATAAATCAGAGCAGTAGTGAAGCAGGCAGGTTTATTTTGCAGGGTCTGCTGTGAAGGCTTGATAAAGTTTTGATAAATTCTAAGAGTTTTGATTAAATAATTAATTTTGAGTGTTTGTGGATATGGACAGAGCAATCAGGCAAAACAAATAAAAAATACTAAATCATGAACAATCCTTAGCAACTGGAATTTGTGAAAAATCAATGCATTTTCTCCAGGGCCACTTGGACGTAGTTTTTAATGGGGTTATTCCCATTTTTTCCTTCTGAAACCCACCCTGTGATTTCCCGTGGTGCTGAAGTCCCACGTGCCACCAGCCAAGGTTGTGGGGCAGCAAAGAGGCAGAGAATCAGAGGTGAAATGTGTAAATCACTCAGCAGCCCGGGGGGATGAAAAGTGGGGTATCAGCGTGAGATTATTGTCACTCTCTGGTCACCCCAACTCATCCAGCAGGAAGAGCAGAGGCAGCAAGGAGCAGGGAGGATGAAAATGAAACTGAAATTTCCACATGGCACCACAGCACTCCTGTGATGGGGCTGCACTGGGGGAAGTGTCAGTATGGAAGACAAAACAATGATTTAAGTACAGGAAATACCCAGCAGGATTGTCCCACAGCCTGGAATTTAGACACACAACAGGTCTCAGGCTGGGAAGGGCTCCGATGGGAGTTTTAGGGAAGGGGATGTGGGAGAGGTGGTTTTATATTTATATACCAGGGTAATTTTTATAATTTTTATAATTTTTATATATAATAATTATATAAAATATATAATAATTATATATAAATATAATTTTATATTTATATACCAGGGTAAATATGCAGAGCTTGTTGGGTTTGGGACTTTTGGGACAGAGGGTGTTGAGAATTTTTGCTTTTTTTCTCCTTCCAGGACATTTCTGGTGTATCTGTAATCAACCTGGGTGTGTTGTGTACAGGAATGCAACAAACTTTGAGACACTGGAAGGAGCTGAAGCTGCAGATTTCAGCCTGGAGAAGAGAAGATGTGCCCGGGGCAGAAAATACAACATGTTGTTGGGCCCAGCAATGGTATGTACACAGTTTAAAGGAAAACAAAGTGGATTCCTGTATTGTTGTATCAAAGTTGATATTTCCTGCTGCCTGGCAGAACAATGTCGTTTCATACAGAGCAGCAGAGGTGAAAATCTTTTAGGATGGAGAAGTTCAGAACTTGTTGAGGACAATCTGTGTTGCCTCCTTCCCCCTGAGCCTGACTTAGAACCCAGCAGTCCCTTCCCAGGGAATGTTTGTGCTGATCCTGGGAGTGCTGGTACAAAATTTACAGTGTATGAAGCGAAAAAACCCACAATAACTGAAAAAATATCTCTTTTTTTATTAATGGAGATAATTCAGCAAACCCTGATGTGATACAGAAGTGTTATCACCAGAGCAAGGGAAGGCACACAGGAAGGTCTCTCTCAGAGAGGGAGATTTGAATTCTCCAGGATTGCAGGAGGGGGAGATGGGATTTGGGAGAGGAGAGGGTAAAGCAGCCCCAGAAGCACAAGCTGAAGGATGGTTTTCCTTTTTCCAGCTGGGAATCAGGGCTTGCTCCCCTCCCCAGCCCCTTTTCCAGAGCTCCTCAGCTCTGCAGAGCATCATTCCCCCAGACTCCGCATCCTTCCCACCCCAAAATCCATCCCAGCAGGGTGCGGGCAGCACGGGGGGGTTAGAGGCTCCTTCCCCCCAAAACCCGGAGCTGGCTGTGCAAAGGAGCATCTTGTTGCAGAATTTCTGAGAGAGGCAGGGCATGGTTTATGTCTGCAGTGAGAACTGAGCTGCCCCTCAGACCAGGCCCCTGACAAGTGGCCTTGGTGGGGGCTGGGAGCCTTTGAGGCAGTAAGAATTTAATTGTGGCACAGTTAAAAATTATGTTAACTACAAAGTAATGAGCTATCTGAGTGTGAATTAGAATAGAGCTCAGTGTGAAAAGCCTGACCACCTTAAGACAAAGACCAACAATGTTGGCTTGCCAAACAGAGTGCGTTTGTAAACTGTGAACTATATGGAAATGTGTATAAACTGCCATCCTCTCTGGAATAAAGGGAGAACGCAGCATTAAGGATATTGCTTCGAGATGCATTCTGTCCTGTCCAGCTTTCCTGATTTATGAGGTCCCCGAGTTGGGCACCTCCATGCCCTGGGATGTGGGACGAGTTTGGGGCTGTTTGCTCCACCCCGAGCGTGGAATCATCTCCCACTGTGCTGCTGAGCCCCCCGAGAGGAGCGCTCAGGCTCTGCTCGAATTCAACAATGGGAAATACGCGCCAGCTCTTCCCATTTGCTTATTAATAGGTTCTGTGCCTCGTGCTCCAAAGGGATTGTCCTTGCTTTGGAATTGCTGGTGGGGAAGCATTCAAGCATTCAGTGCCCGTAAATGGAGAAAAATGGGGAAGGAGAGCAGAGGGTTTGAGGGAAGGTTGGAGTGTGGCCTCAGAAATGGGAGACTCTGCAGAAATAGGGATGCTTGATTTCCAGGAACTTGGTTTAAATGCTCTGTAAATTAAGCACTCTCTGTAAATCGTGTGATTACCTGACACCACAAGCAATTCCTTGGGCTGGAGCATCCGTGCACTCACGGGACACTCCAGGGTGAAATTCCCAGTTTAGATGAGCAGGTTCAGTGTGATATTGTATGAAGACAGGACAAAATATTTTATCCTCCTCCAAATGTCCAGCGATTTGTGAATATAGTTAATATTTGTGGATGCAGACATTAGTTTTGAGCTCCTCATTCACTTTAAATCCTTGGTTTCCAGTAAATCCTTTAGGCTTCAAAAATCTCAGCTTTGTGGTGGTTGTTACCCAGAAATTCCTGGTGGTTTAACAAATAATTATATGTTCCTGTTCAGTTCACTGAGGTTTCAGTGTTTAAAAGGCTGATTTCAGTCCATCCTTAACATTTTCTAATGGAATTACAGGATAATTTGGGTTGAAAGGATGTGTGGAGGTCATTGCTCCAATCTCCCACTCCAAGCTTTTTTGAGATACATCATGTTGTCCACAGCCTATAAACAGATTCAGACCAAAGGAAAATAAATCAGGCACAAACCTCAAATGGGTGAAAATTTGGAAGTGCTCATGTGATCCTTTTTCAACAGAGATTTTGGAGATTAAATTCCATTGTCTCTCACTGTCTGGGGGCTTTTTTTGCCCCAATTTTTGAATGACATTGTTAACTTGACCCTTTTGGAACCCAAAAATGAATTTTCTTTGGAAAATGGAATGCAGGCCCCCAGTCTGCATGCAGACTTTAACTCCACATTAATGAGGTGATTTCCTTCAATTAAATTGTTGAAATTCCTCACATCAGCGTGGCCACAATCTCTGGATGATGATTCTAAATTATCAGATATATAGATAAACTCTGAGCTGATGAGTTTTAGGTGCCAAACAGTAGTTGCAAATCTTGAATGAAGAGTGATTGATTAATGGGTGAAGGGATGCAGGAGTGGCTTTATGGTTTTCCAACACATTCCTGCACAACTTTCTTATGGAAAAATCCATGTAGGAAACCCTGGGCAGGTGTATCAGTAATTTCATTTACTCTGGTGTTGTGTAAATGACTCAGGGATATTTGCATGCGCAGGATTTATGTGAATATGTGAAGTTTTTATGGATGGAGGGTTTGATTTGCACTGGAAACCTGAACATTTGGGCTTGGTGATTCTTGTGATTTTGCATCCAGGCAATAATTCACATTTCTCTAACTTTGCTATGTTGGCCACCCATGGGCTAAATGACCACAAACTGGGCAAGCCAAGCATCTTATTTCTGACATTCTGATATTCTGACATTCTGATATTCTGATATTCTGATATTCTGATATTCTGATAAATGACATATCATCGTCATTCCAATGACACTGGGAGGTGTCATTGGAAAACCAGTGACACCTCCCGGACCAGGCAATGCAATGAGTTAATTAAGGAAGAATTGGCTATGATTCCATCTCCCCTTCCTCTTCCACCCCCAGCCCTGTGCATGGAGCTGCCTCTTGCCCCCCGTGCCAGGATGATGAATGGGGGGAGCACCACAAGGTCAATTAGCTGGGTCACTTTGGAGCTGAGAGGTGCAGAGTGTTTCTTTATTGAACGCTGCATTCACACTCCAGCCCCTGACCTGGGCTCCAGTGATTTATTACAGGGGCAGTGTTTTGATCACTTACCTTCAGTACCTTACGCTGGCTCCAGAAATCAGCTTTTCACTCTCAATTAGAGCCTGGGAAAAGAGATCCCTCCAAAATCCGAAGCGTGAGCCCTGAGAAAAGGGATGGGGAGCCTGAGGATGCTTTTCAAAACTGTCTTTTGTAAGTAACAAAGAAATTAGATTGGGTTCTCTAGATCTCATCCAAAGCTGAAATTTTACAGCATTTTCCCCCCAGCTGAAACAGAGGAACCAAATCTGTCCTAACATATTTGGAAGAGCTGCCAGGGAAAAAAAGCCTGCACTTAACATTTATATGGATTTGTGGTGGAAGTCACAGGAGAACAACCTCCTGCTGTTTTTGAAGGCTTAAAAAGCTCTCAGATGTGTAGAGAAGGTGTTTATTAATGAATTTGAGCAGTTATGAGGCATCTTTCACCAGAGGATACTGAACTGAAGCTTTTGTTGATGGAGCTGGGGAAACAAATCACTGCTGGTCCTCCTTGGAGTGGTCGGACTGGGATATAAAGGGGCAGGTTGGGAGAAAAGAGGCATTAAAGCACCAGGCAAAGTGTTTGTGGTTTTGTTTGAGGATTTTTGGGGGTGCTGATTTGTTTTGAGGTTTTTTTTTTTTTTTTTTTTTGCAGTTGTAGGGCTGGGTTTTTTGGTGGTGTTTTCTTTTTTTGAGGGGGCATTGGAGTCTTCTGGGGTTTTTTTTCTGGTTTTTTTATTATTTGTTTGTTTTCTTTCTTGTATTTCTGTTTATTTTCTTGTTTGTTTGGTTTGGTTTTTTTTTGTTGGTTTCATTTGGGGTTTTTTGGGGTTTTATTTGTAGCCCAAATTTCTATTTTTTCCCCTATTACCTCGATCAGCATCTCAGCTCTTTGCCTCAATCCTTGATTTAGGTCTCATCCCTTGATTTATGAAGGATTTGCTTTTTCTTGTTGTGAGGTCCCTGTTGTTGAATGTGGGCAGAGCCTTTCCTGTGTCCCAGACCAAAATAAACCAAATAACACTAAAAACACAGAGCAAAGATGCCATTCATGTGAACTTCCTAAAACATTTCTCAAGTACAGTAAAAACCATTCAGATTCACCTGAGATGTAACACAGGAGTAATATTGTCTCAGCTCTGGACAAGTTGTTCTATATTTCAAGATAAAATAATGTGTTTCCCCCTGCATCTTCCCAGCATTTAATGGTGAATTATTTCCTCTTCTAGACTTTTAAGCTTTTACTGCTGTTGCAGTATTTAAAATATGAACATATGAGAAAAGAAAACGTATTTAAAACTTCACCTGTCCTTGTAGATTTTGGAGTAATTTCCATGGCATCCTGTTTTATTCCTATAGACTGCTGTTGACTCAGTGCCTATTAATTTTTATAAGACTCTCCATCAGGTTTTGTAAGGGAGAGGCAGATATTTAGTCCCTGGCCTGGTAAATTTTAATGACAATTTTACATGCTTGACTTAATTCCTATTTCTCGTATCCCAGTCGTGCCTCTCCCTCACCTTGTTATTTTAGGGCTTGATTCTTGTGTTTTGAGGCTGACTCAAGAACAGCCTCAAGCTGTAATCCCTCAGATTTAACAGAGAGGATTTTTCCATGGGGACTTGGTCCCCAGATCTCCCTGGATTCCAGAGGGAGCTGAATCCCAGCTGCCCTCCCTGCCTCCCACACCAGCACTGTGACACAGGGACAGAAAGAGCTGGAAAACAGGATGAAAAAATGTCTACTGTGACACAGGGACAGAAAGAGCTGGAAAACAGGATGAAAAAATGTCTACTGTGACACAGGGACAGAAAGAGCTGGAAAACAAGATGAAAAAATGTCTCTTAGCACTGCTCGAAATCTTTTGGATCTTGTATTAAATCCCACATGCTGAAATAGTGGGAAGGGAGATGATTTCACACTATTTTCTATTAAATAAAATTACAATGGAACTATGATAATATTTTTTTTCCCTCTCACTGTACACAGGCCTGCCTGGGGAGGATGAGGAGAGAAGAACTGGTCTTCCCTCGTGCCAAACAGTAGAAATGTGACCCCAGATTTCTGCTTCTGGATGAGCACTTGCAGACCAGTTAAACACACCCCATCATTGCCTGTGGCACTGGGAGTCAGCTCCTCCCCTGGCCTGTGGCTGGCGAGTTGAATATCCACAACAGGATTAATACAGACTTTGGAGAAACTGGATCAAGTCACAAATTAATCCAAAATTCAATGGATTGGCCTCATCTGTTAAACTCTTTCTGCCTCAGAGGTGACCTGAAACAGTATAAAAATTACTGTACTATAAAATATTTACTATAAAAATTATAAAGATATTTTCTAACACCCAAAGTACCTCTGGCTGTACCAGTGTCCAGGCAGGTTTGTCCTTCCCTTGGCAGCTGGAAAAGCTGAGACAGCTCAATCCCAGCCATGGATTCCTTGTCCAGGGCTGGTTCCACACCTATTCCCTCGTGACTCTGGGAAGGTGCTGTTCCCCTCTCTCTACTCCACTTCACCTCCCTTGCTCTTTCCTTATTTCCAGAATCCCTGAAGAATTTGGGGAGGGACCTCAAAGCCCAGCTTGTTCCAAGCCCTGGCATGTTGCCTGATCAGAGACTCAGAATTTGGATGCAGTGGGAGAACTGACTCCTAGCAGGATATTAGGAATGGAGTAGAAGTAAAGCCCAAGTTGTTTCCATCCCTTTAGAGTTATTTACTGCCTGAGTCATAAAACACAGTCCTGGGCTTCCAGATAATCTCGTGTAATTGCTCTGCAAATAAAACTGCTGGTTTTCCTTTCCAAGGAGCAGCTTGCAAGCCAAAATCCCAAATTATTAATCTATTTGTCCCTGTTGTAGGTAAGATTAACTTGATAGAATGCTCCCCAAGCCCCTGGGTGCCCTCAGGACCTGACCCTACCTGGTTTTCTCCTGTGGATACTTGGGAATGGTGCTGCAATTTCAGCTTCTCATACTGGGAATGAAAGCTGCTGGAAATCAACACCCCACCCCCAATTAGAAAATAATACCATAATGAATTTTCCATTTTGTGGATTCCTACAGAATTTCATTGAGGATTGGATCCAAACCATTGCATTCCCCAGGACACCCTGCAAGCCTCATCCTTGAAATAACCCACAGAAAAGATCTGATTTAAATCCTGGAGCATTTTGAGGTGTATTTATAGAGGTCCCTTTTGGCTTTCTCCCCAGTAATCACTATAAAACTTTCCCTGAAGGGAACATGAATTTATGAAAACCTTGGTGGGAGCAGGAAAATAAAAATAGAACCATGAACCAAATTTGCAGCAAATATCAACTCTTTTAACTTTCTCTAAGATGAATAAAGGAGCTGAAGAGGAAAAAAAAGCTTTTTTCCTTTTCTGAGCTGCTTTTGCAGAGCTGCAAATGAATTTGGGGTTTACCCCTTGTTTTCTGAGTAGTCCCAATGAATGAATCTCCTTTCTTTGTGTGGGCACAGAGCGGGGTTGTGGTGGCTGCCAGCGATGCCTGAACGTTGTTTTAATACGGAACCCCTAATTGGGATGGTTGGGAAGCCCTAATTGGGATGGTTGGGAAGCCCTAATTGGGATGGTTGGGAAGCCCTAATTGGGGTGATGATCAGGGGCCACGGTGAGCCGGGGACACCCACCCTGCCCAGGGTCCATCAGCCAGGGCTGAGGAACGGAGATTTCCCAGATCAGGGAAATCTGATTTTCCCTGCAGATTTCCCAGATCAGGGAAATCTGATTTTCCCTACAGATTTCCCTGGCATTCTGGCCACCCTGTTCTGGCTCCTGGCATTGCCCAGCCTTCCCAAAAAAAGCAGGGCACAAGGGATAAATGGGATCTGATATCATTCCATTCCTGCTCTCGCTCCCTGTAAAGGCTTTTCCTGTGCTTTTATTCATTCCCCTTCTCCCCATATTAACCTGCTTCTATTTTTTCAGTAAAAATGTTCCATTTCAGCCTTAAAATAATTCCACAAATTCAACCAGAGAAGAAGGTTTTCTTTCTTTCATTATGATGTTGATAATGATGATGATGATGATTATTATTATTTGGAAGAAGGTGGTAAAAAAGGGAGAATTTGTCATTACTGTATAATTTAAAATTGCACAGCCTACAGCCCACAAAACAGAGCATGTAATTACACACTTACTAGAGGTAACAGCAGTGCTGATAATTATTCTTTACACAGGAGAATCTCGCTGATATCCCAGAGTCGGAAAGTGGGAACTACAATATCTTTAATACCATCCTTGGAGACCCTCATAAGCAGAGGAGAAGTATGAGGAGGCACACAGGGTCCAGAGCAATATCTTCATCGTGCTGGAATGTCAGGGGCTTTGCTACAGCACAAATCAATAGATCCAAGTACTTCTATTTTTTCTTTTTTTTTCTTTATTTTTTTTTTTCAAGGTACAATATTTTTTTTTTTTATGACCCAACCTCGGGAAAGTGCACTGAAGTCAGAGGAGCAGCCCTAGGATGAAACAAACAGTTTGAGTGAGAGCCATGGTGGTTTAGGAGAAGAGAGAGCTGAGATTTATTCATTTATTAATTTATTTATTTTTAAGGCATGTTCTGCTGCAGGAATTTTTAACAATTTCAGTGCTGTAACCTTAATAGTTATCAGACATTAAAACCCCAAGTATTTATTTTTGATTTTTTTAAAGTATAATTTTATATTCCTCTCTCTTGCTGTTTTCTCTCAGCTTTTTTTTAGCATTTTAATCCCCTTGATTTAAATAATTCAGATTTCATCTTATCTTTGGCATTTCTCTTGGTGCTTGCCAATCTGAGCTGGAAAACAACATGCTGGGGAATTTTCCCTATCCTCAATTTTTTTTTTTTTTGCCAGTAATTCATTGGAATCAGGGTGTGACTTATGGTAAAAATATCCTCCCCTTTATTTCCGCTGAGTGATATTTTATTTTGCAAGCAATTAATTTAATTTTTTAAGGAATGAAATTCCGTTTACTCCCCAAACCTTCCCATGTTTTACCAGTTTGCTTTTCCCCACTTGGTGCAAAGGGATGGGAATTTGCCTGTCAGTGGTGAATATTAATGGAGGAAGGCTCGAAATGAATGTGTTCCTGCAGAGATGTGGGTTATAAACCAGACAAAAAAACCTTGTGGCACCTGATTTTCCTGTGCTGTGGGGTCCAATCAGGCTGAAGGTGTCTCAGAAAACCCTCTGGGCTGCTCTAACTTAAGCCATCAAGTCAGGTCTGGTGTGGCTGCCCAAGGTGAGCTGATGCTGCTCCTCCTGCATGGTCCCAGCTCCAATCTGGGTCACGGGCACAGGGAGGCCACAGCAATAATGATGTGCACGGAGCACCTGGGGAGGAGTCAGGGGACAGAAAGTTAATTAAAAAAAAAATCTGCTCTTCATATCCCCGATAAGAAATGTGAAATGGCCTCAAGGTCTCAGCAGCTTGGTGTAAAGGGGAATGGAGCTGCTCACGCACCACCTCCGGCGTGGGGCGAGAGCTGGGAGCACCTGAGGCTGCCCTCAGGGTCTTCCCTCTGAAAGGGACTTTCCAACACCTCTTCCCAATATTCTGGACATCCCCAGACGTGTGGATGTGGCTCTGGAGGACGTGCTTCAGTGAGGAACACAGCGGTGGTGCTACGTTGGTGTTTGGACTTGGTGAACTGAAGGGTTTCTCAAAGCTTAATTGTCCTGTGATTCCACAGGAGGGAGATGGAAAAGGGTGGAGAACCCTGTGTGTTCTGTGTGTTCTTTGCTGTGAGATGGAAAAAGGTGGAGAACCCTGTGTGTTCTGTGTGTTCTCTGCTCTGAGATGGACAAGGGTGGAGAACCCTGTGTATTCTGTGTGTTCTCTGCTCTGAGATGGACAAGGGTGGAGAACCCTGTGTGTTCTGTGTGTTCTCTGCTCTGAGATGGAAAAGGGTGGAGAACCCTGTGTGTTCCGTGTGTTCTCTGCTCTGAGATGGAAAAAGGTGGAGAACCCTGTATGTTCTGTGTGTTCTGTGTGTTCTCTGCTCTGGGGTCCTGAGGGAGTAGCAGGGGGTGCTCGGCAGGTCTCAAGTGCTGGAATGCAGGAATTCTCCATTCCAGTCCTGCTGCCAGCTCAGGATGCTCCTGTGGCAGCACCAGCCCCCTGCACCCTGCCTCAGGGTCAGGAATTCAGGGGCTGTGCTGTCAGAATCTGAGCTATTGATGATTCTGAGATTGTAAAAGTCTCTGTCTGTCAGCCCCCTGCCAAAGCAGAAGCCAGAATTGGTCTGTGCTGGTTTCCAGGTTGTTTATTCTGTTTATCTCTCACATGTTCTGCTGCCCTGCCCAGCTCTGTCCTGCAGGGCAGCGTGTGGGGCTCTGCCCTCAGTGGGATGTGACAAACATTCAATACCAGAAACTCCCTGGGCTGCATTTACAAGAATGTGCCAATATCTGTCACCTCCGTTGGACAGTGTGTCCCCAGCCTGAACCAACAGGAAAATGCCAACACCACAGTGAGACATGGAGGGCATGAAGGAGAAAAAGGACAAGGCACACCCAATTTCCTCCATCTTGTCCCCTTGGGACCCCTCATCCAGAATCCTAAAATTTTACTTTTGCACCCGTACCACACTTAATTATTGCTTACATCAAACCCTCAGAGCTGGTAATTGATCCTGTAGGATTGAAAACTCTTTTCCATGGACAGAGATCACAGCCAGTGTCTCTGGGGGCTCTGTCCAGGGGGTTCCTGAGCCCTGCCAGGGTCCCAGACCTGCCAGGGCAGCCAGAGGGATGCTCTGGATTCCCACAATGGGCAGCACAAAGTGTTTCTTTTTTATTTTAAAAAAACCCAAATCTTTCAAATTCAAAGTGTCTTGCACCAGATCTCCAACTGTAAACTATTTAAAATAGCAAAACGATGGAGGAGGAATCAACTTGGAGGAATCAACTCAAATGAAACTAATTTTTTTTTGCTCCAAATCCTCGGTGCAGATAAAAACTTAAAGTAGTTGAACATTTTGACTCTTCACACGTAATAAAGTAGGATAAATGGGCCTCTGCTAAAAAACCCACCAAATGTCTTGCAAGAATTTAGGACTTTTCTTGAGGTTTATTAATAGTGATAGATCTGAAATGAATTGGGGACTGGGACGCTGGAGAAATGTATTATATATATATATATTTTATATATGAGCTAAAATACACTGGAGTCCCTCAGAAATCTCATGTTTAGGGCTGGTTCTGGTCCTCCTTCATTTTGTGGTTTGCAGGACAGGTCAGAGATGCAGGATATTGAATATGGGAGCTCTGGATTCAGCTGGTGGCTCTGCTGGACACTCCCAGGGTGACCTTGGGTGAATAAAAAACCTCTTTGGGCCTCAAGTCTCCCCTTTCCAAACTCAGAAAAAAAAATCAAAATAAATATACTCTGATTAAGTATATTAATCTAAGTTATCTAAAATATTCTCTGTGCTGTGTAAAGGTTTCTTTTATCCTCTGCCTATTGTGCCCAGCACAAAAGGAGAGGACTTAGCAGCACACAGGTGATATTAGTGGATTATCAGTAATTAATTATAATAATGGATTGTTTCTTCTATAGTTTCTCCTATCATTTTCCAGAAAAACCCCAAAATTTCAGGTCTCTCTTAATTGGCAGAGGGCAAATTATTACCAGAGAATGAACTCTCATGGAGCAACATAGGATTGGGATTTTGTGGTTCTGTGCAAACTTCTTCTTCTCCATTGGTTTAAAATACAGGTGAATCTTCTGGTACTTTGGAATTGTCATGGTTTGGTTTTGAATGAAAAAATACTGGAGAACCTCATATTTTTCTTTTAAATGCTCATCAGGAACATCTTGGGGCTTTGGAAAAAATATTTAATATTTAATAATAGGTGGTGCTTGGAGCTGGTTTGCGCTACCAAAATTAGAGCTTGGTGTTGAGCTGATAAATGAGAGACCAAAATTTCAGCTCTCTCTTAATTGGCAGAGGGCAAATTATTACCAGAGAAATGAAGTCTCATGGAGCAACATGGGATTGGGATTTTGTGGTTCTGTGCAAACTTCTTCTTCTCCATTGGTTTGCAATACAACTTCTGGTACTTTGGAATTGTCAGAACCTCACTGGGGAACCTCATGTTTCTCTTTGAAATGCTCGTCAGGAACATCTTGGGGCTTTTGAAAAAATATATTGAGGTGGTACTTGGAGCTGGTTTGCGCTCCCAAAATTAGAGATTAGGTTCTGGCTGCTCTCAGCCTGGTGTTGAGCTGGTAATGAGATGTCCAGGACACTTGGGGAGGTGACTGGGGACAATTGGGGAGGTGTCCAGGACACTTGGGGAGGTTGTGTGTGAAGGCGGGACATGGGAGGCTGTCTGGTGGCACAATGGGAGGTGTCTGGTGGCACATGGATGGGGATCTTGGTGCCCAGGGTTTGGGAGCTTGGTGCCCAGGTGTCTGATGCCACACCCAGGGCCAGGTGGGGACATTCTGTGGCGCAGGTGGCATCTCAGGCACGTTGGGAGCTCCGTTCCCAATCCTCTGTGTGGAAACTTCCACCTTGGTCGTGTTCTACGTCTCCTGGAGCGGGAGGGACAGGTCAGAAGAAGTCTGTGCTGGGGGCAGGAGCTGTGACAGGCCTTTTGGCCTGGGCTTCCTTGCATGGCAGAGTCAGACAAGCAGCTCCGGGCGGGCTCTGTCCCTTGATACTTCTCCCCTCGTCACCCTGGACCCCGTGGGTCGCCCTTGCAGCTCCACAGCTGAAGCTGATCCTTTTTTCCAGGACTTCCCTTGAAGTCTGGCACCAAAAGTGAGGTGCCATTTCCATGTTAATGCCCGCAGACATCAGTGGTGGTGGTTGAGCTGATATCTCTCTTTGCTTTTGCAGCTGGATTATATCTGGTTTGTGATTCCCATGCCGTACCCCTAATTATTATTATTTCACACTTCATAACATTTTGGTAACCAAAAACGCTCTGGGGCTCCAAACTTATCTATTCCATTTTAGCCCAGAGGAAACTTCGCAGCCAGTTCCAAATCCTAACCCCCCAAATATGAATTTAGATTGGAAATTCAGATGGATCCTGCCCAGGATTGGTGCAGCCCTGATAGAATATTGAAAACACTGACTTTGTTACACATTGAGAGGGGGGTATTTTCTCCCCCCCTTCCTTTCTTTTGTGTAAATCTGTTTTCACCACAGGAGCACATGCTGTCTCTTCTGGCTACAACACTACTTACTAATTCATCGATTCATCTTTAATGAGGCCCCCTGCCAATGTTTAAATAGCATTCGGAACAAAAAAAAGGCAACACTTCCAAAACAGCTGCTTCTCCCCAGTCTTGACATCTCAGCCTTTCAGAATTTTTAAGTCTTTTTATTTTTTTTATTTTTTTGTGCCCCTCAAAGTTGGTAATTTGTCATTTAGGTGTAGTGTTATAATTAATTGTTTGCAAGATGGAAGGGAAATAGGAAGAGCTAGGAATGGAATTCAAAAAAAAATAAATAAAGGAATAAAGTTTCCCCCAGGCTGTTGTGAGACATGAAACCAACACTGTGGTTTCTGTGAATCTCTCAGCATTGCAGCTTGAGCAGAGGGAGAATTCTGCTTGGCAGCCAAAATAATTTGTTGTGCATGGCAATTTGGTCCAAGGACATGAGAAGGCAAAGTTTCCTCTGTTCCTACAGCTTCTCTTTCCCTGGAAGTGTTAAAAAGTGTTGGGGATGTGGCCCTGGAAGATGTGGTTAGCGGTGAACGTGGTGGTGCTGGGTTGAAAGTTGGATTTGATGGTCTTAGAGGTCTTTTCCAACTTTAACCATCCAGTGATTCCAATAGTTCAGCCCTTCTCAGAGCTGAGCTGGCTCCACAAAGGGCTCCCACGGGGATTTGTGTCACCTTGGCCACCCCTATCCTTATCCTGGTTTCTCTTTTCTCCAAGGAGTGGAGAATGATCAGAGGGATGGAGCAGCTCTGCAGGGAGGAAATGCTCAGGGAATTGTGATTATTCAGTCTGGAGAAGAGGAGTTTTAGGGTGGCCTAACTGTGGCCTTTCAGGACCTGAAGGAGCCAGCAGGAAAGATGGAGAGAGAATTTTTCCAAGGGCCTGAAGTGCCAGGATAAGGGGGAATGACATCCCACTGCCAGAGGGCAGAGTTAGGTGGGATATTGGGAAGAAATTCTTCCCTGTGAGGGTGTGAGGGGCTGGGATGGGATTCCCAGAGCAGCTGTGGCTGCCCCTGGATCCCTGGAAGTGTCCAAGGTCAAGTTGGAGCATCCTGGGATAGTGGAAGGTGTCCCTGTCCATGGCAGGGGCTGGAGCGAGATGAGCTTTAAGGTCCCCTCCCAACCCAAACCATTCCAGGATTCCATGAAAATTCTGTGTAATGGTTTCTGACCAGAAGTCCTCTCTCCTGAGCACTTGTATCACACTACGTTTTGAAATCCTGCTAAATCCATGTACCTCTTTCTAGGATTAACTTGCGACTTCTGGATGTTTCACAAAATAGGAGCACTTCTTACATTCTGGACTCTCCTCTGGACTCTCTCCAGCAGCTCCACATCCTTCCAGTCCTAACCCCAGCACTTGACAAGGCCATGGAAAACCATCCTCATGTTGTAGGAGAGTTGAGGGTGAACTCCAGGATTGTACCTGGACCTGCTGTGGGATTGTCCCCGAGGGTGCCCCAGGGAATGGGCACGGCCCCGAGGCTTCCAGAGCTCCAGGAGAGTTGGACACCACTCCAGGGATGCCCAGGGTGGGATTTTGGGAGGTCTGGGCAGGATCAACGCTCTCATGGGTCCCTTCCAGCTCAGGGTATCCCATAATTCTGTGATTCTCTTTTCTGTTGACCATGACAGATGCAGGGAAATCAGTGAATATGTTAATACCCACATGCCATCCAAACTGCAAGGCCAATGTTGGCAAAGGAGTCCCAAGCAGAAGAGGGGAAATCCTTGGAAAAAAAGAGGATATTTTCCACTTATATTAATGTTGCACCCAGTTTGGTTCCACAAAAGGTTATTTTTACATTAAATAACAGCAGAAGTCCTACAGCCTCAGCGTGCACATGCAGCAGACTTGCCTAGAAAGAACAACAAAACAAAATGAAGGCACTTTGGAGGCATTTCCTGGGAGAAAGATTCATGATTCTGTTTCCATGGAAGCGACAGCACATCCCAAGTGGCAGAGGGAGCTGCCAGAGCGAGGCAGGGAGAGGGAAAGTGCCATGTCCTCCCTCCCAGCAGAGCAGGGAGGCAGAGCTGGGGGGAAACGGCTGCTGAAAACGAGACAGGGAAATGGGAAAGGACACATGGACATATGGTTACATGGGAGGTCTGGGGAGCTGGGCTGGCTCTCAGCTCTGCCATCAACTTCCTCTGTCCCTTTGGGCAACTCACAGAAGATTTCTCCAGTTCCTGTAGAAATCAATAATTGATTTCATTGAGCACTAAATCAGAGCCTTAAACATCATGGGCAGGGTTCAGACTGGGTCCTTTGGCTCCTGATGGCTTCGGTCCAAGTCTGGGGGAATCCAGAGCATCCCTCTGGCTGCCCTGGGACCCTGGCAGGGCTCAGGAACCCCCTGGACAGAGCCCCAGAGACACTGGCTGTGATCTCTGCCCATGGAAAAGAGTTTTCAATCCCACAGGATGAATTACCAGCTCTGAGGGTTTGATATCAGTAATAATTAAGTGTGGCACGGGTGCAAAAGTGAAATTTTAGGATTCTAGATGAGGGGTCCAAAGGGGACAAGCTGGAGGAAATTGGGTGTGCCTTGTCCTTTTTCTCCTTCTTCATGCCCTCCATGTCTCACTGTGGTGTTGGCATTTTTCTGTTGGTTCAGGCTGGGGACACACTGTCCAACGTAGGTGACAGATATTGGCACGTTCTTGTAAATGCAGCCCAGGGAGTTTCTGGTATTGAATGTTTGTCACATCCCACTGAGGGCAGAGCCCCACACGCTGCCCTGCAGGACAGAGCTGGGCAGGGCAGCAGAACATGTGAGAGATAAACAGAATAAACAACCTGGAAACCAGCACAGACCAATGATGGCTTCTGCTTTGGCAGGGGGCTGAGAGACAGAGACTTTCTACAATCTCAGAATCATCAATACCTCAGATTCTGACACAAGTCCAGCTTAGTTTTAGCATTTATTTTTTGCTCTCCTTAGAAATGAAACACTCCCTATTCCCCATGGTTTCTGATCTCCTCAAAATGGGGCGTTTAATATCTGCCCCTCCAAAGCTTTACACAAAACCTGTTAAATCCTGTGCTGGTGACTCCACAGGACTAAAGACACCTTCAGGGAAGCCTTTCCTTGCCTTTGGATCAGGCACTTAAATTTGTCACCATTTTATTTTATTTTATTTTATTTTATTTTATTTTATTTTATTTTATTTTATTTTAGATATGACATAATGAGTAGCAGAGTTAAAGAATGAGGGGGTGAGGAAGGGGAACAAAATAACTTGAGTGTGTGTAAATAGTACTGACTGCACTGTAAATTCCTTCTCATCACCTGTAACCAGCCACATCCAGAGATAGGAGGACCCTGCTGTGCCCATGCAGGAAGATCTGGGATTTATTCCCTTTAGGAATTAAAGCCCAGTGTAAAAGGACAGAAGAACATCAGGCTGCAGCTTATTACAAATATCTCATGTATTTTTCTTCCATGTATATCCCATGTTCGGGTTTCTAATTCTTTACTTCTTTTAACCTGAAAAAGTATAGTTGGCTCAGGGGGATTTTTTTAGAAATGTTTTAGGGGCATAGAGAGCGGAGGGAAAAAAAAAAAATCCCTTTTTTTTGGACAGAATTATTTTGGCTGAAGTTTAGTTTGTGTCATATTTAAACTTAGCCTTTGCCCATGGGACAACGACTGTGCTGGAATCTCAGCCTTTCCCCTTCTCCACGTTTTGAGTGACTTTTGGGAAAGCAGCAGGAGCTGGTGAGCTCAGAGCGTTGGGAGAATTCTCCAGCCTGTGCTGCACTGCTGCCCTTAAAATCCAGCCCATCCCTGCCCAGGCTCCTGAGCCCACGGGGGGAATTTTGCAGATCCCAGACAATAACAGGGGCTTTGCACCAGGTCTGGCTGCCAGGACTTCCTCCTCAACCAGATCTGCCAGCCCTGCCTTTGGCCCTGCACTGAGCAGTGCGTTAATTAATGCAAATTGTGACTCTCCATCCTCCTTCCAAGAGCTCCAGCTGGAGCAGGGTGCTTGAACTGGAGTTCCCAGAGCAGGAGCTGGGGTGCAGGGCCATCCCCAGCAGGCTGGGGAAGGGCTGCACTGTCTGGGCTGCTGGATGCTGGTGGGTTTTCATTTTAAATGGTTTCTGGCACTGCATTACACTGAGGTAAGTGCTTTGTTTCTCCCTCAAGTGGCACTCGGCTCCCTGGGGTTTGCTTATGAATGCTGAAGGAGAATGTCCACTCGCTTTACTTCTGTTGTGTTTGTACTGTACAAGCTTTTGGCTGTCTTTGCCAAGGGAAAAGACAGGTTGCTGCTACTTAGAAGAAATATTTTTAATTGCATAGTATTGATTTTCTCTTTTCCTTGGTGGAGTGTTGCTCTGTTGCTGATGGATGCAGCAGAACGTGGGGCTGGTTTGTGTGGATGGATCAGC
This sequence comes from Lonchura striata, assembly GCF_050655825.1. Classification (NCBI taxonomy): domain Eukaryota; kingdom Metazoa; phylum Chordata; class Aves; order Passeriformes; family Estrildidae; genus Lonchura; species Lonchura striata. The sequence continues at coordinate 4,169,373 of NC_140724.1, forward strand.
TCTGAAATAATAAAATTGTATTTGGGTTTAAACCCATCCAGTTCTTTTGGGGCAAATTTTCCTGCCCTTGAGCCACACAGAATTTGGCTTTTCATGATGGATTTAATGAAATACGCACAACTGAGCATCTTCCTCTTTCTGTACTGCACTTTCTGCATTAATATAAACCACAACAGCACCACACACTGATGTTATCCGTGTTGGATTCCTCCTCCTGCTCCTCTCCACAGTTTTGGGGTGGATCGTGGCCAAGGGAGATGGTCTCAGTTTTTATGTTGTTACCCCTCAGCAAATGAAACAAATGCAGAGCCCTCAGCATCCCCAGCAACACCTCGAGGAGGAGAAGAGTAATTCTGCAAATACTTGGATGTAAGCTAGAGCTGGGGAGCAGAACCATTTCCTTTTTCATTGCTCTAAAGTTAGGATAATACCCAGTTCAGAGCTGGTAAAAGGCACATGAATGTTGATGCAGGGCCAGGGAGTTCTAAAATTGTTTTCACATTTATATGTAAAGCAATTACTGATGATTTTTTTTTCTCTGCCTCATAACCTTGAGAAGGAGAGCAGACATGCAGGAAGTCTTACTTTTTATTTCACTCTGGTAGACTTGTAAAGCAGGCAGCCCTGGTGTACAGAGCAACAGGAGTCAAATGAAACTGGATTTTATTTTATGGCATTACTTGCAGCCCCATAATGCAGGCTGGGGAAGGGGGTGACTGAAGCCCAGCATGTTCTGACAGCCCACAATCATTTCAAAGAGATTCCTGGTGACCAGAGCATCATCCAGCACCCTCCTCTCTGCCCTGGCTGTTCTGATCTGTCCTGTTCAGGGCGCTGGGAAATGCAATTTAATTTTTTTCACCCATTATTACTTTGCAAACTGCTCGCTCAGACCCTCCTCCATGCCCACACGTTTTTTCCTGAGTAATTAATTCATTTGCAGAGCGTGTGTTGCTCTCCTGCTCATTCTGCAGATGTGCTAAGTCTTGCAATCAGAGAGAAGGAACTCGAACAGATTTGTTTTCGCACCCTGCGTTCCAAAGCTGATGGAATCAGACCCTGTGTGGGAAAAAAGAGACATCTCAGAGAACAGCAGCAGTGTTTAGGTCGGGATTACCCTGAGCCCAGCTTCTCCCTGCACCCAGCCCCTGGAGCACGAGCTCTGCGCTCAGAGCAAACCCTGGCCCTGCTGGTGCTCAACTCTTGCTGCAGCCCCTGGTTGGAGCAGGGAAAATTCCTCATTTTCCTCCCTGGAGTGGGAACTGAGGGTCGGCTGGAGTGCACCCCCAGTAATTAATAACCCATCACCTGCTGCAGGCTGGCCTCCCGTCCTTGCTCAGGCACTTGGGGTGCTCCGGGGCCTCCTCGGAGGGAGGGGTCACAGGGGAAGGTGGCCCCGTCCACGCTGAGGGTCCTGCAGCCTGTCCTCACAATATTCCCAGGAAAACCAGGGGGAATGAAGCTCCTTGATGGCTGTATGGAGCCTCTGGAACATCTGCTTTCCACAGAATTACAGAATCATGGAATGTTTTGGGTTCGAGTGCACCTTGAATCCCATCCAGTGCCACCCCCTGACATGGGCTGGGACACCTCCCACTGCCTCAGGTTGCTCCACGCCCTGTCCAACCCTTCATCCACACCCTTCATCCACACCCATTATCCACACCCTTCATCCACACCCATTATCCACACCCTTCATCCACACCCATTATCCACACCTTTCATCCACACCCTTCATCCACACCCTTCATCCACACCCTTCATCCACACCCATTACCCACACCCTTCATCCACACCCATTATCCACACCTTTCATCCACACCCATTATCCACACCCTTCATCCACACCCTTCATCCACACCCATTATCCACACCCTTCATCCACACCCATTATCCACACCCTTCATCCACACCCTTCATCCACACCCATTATCCACACCCATTATCCACACCCTTCATCCACACCCTTCATCCACACCCTTCATCCACACCCTTCATCCACACCCATTATCCACACCCTTCATCCACACCCTTCATCCACACCCTTCATCCACACCCTTCATCCACACCCTTCATCCACACCCATTATCCACACCCTTCATCCACACCCTTCATCCACACCCTTCATCCACACCCTTCATCCACACCCATTATCCACACCTTTCATCCACACCTTTCATCCACACCCATTATCCACACCCTTCATCCACACCCATTATCCACACCCTTCATCCACACCCTTCATCCACACCCTTCATCCACACCCTTCATCCACACCCTTCATCCACACCCATTACCCACACCCTTCATCCACACCTTTCATCCACACCCTTCATCCACACCCATTATCCACACCCTTCATCCACACCCATTATCCACACCCTTCATCCACACCCTTCATCCACACCCTTCATCCACACCCATTATCCACACCCTTCATCCACACCCATTATCCACACCCATTATCCACACCCATTTTCCACACCTTTCATCCACACCCTTCATCCACACCCTTCATCCACACCCATTATCCACACCTTTCATCCACACCCTTCATCCACACCCTTCATCCACACTCTTTATCCCTCCTTCATTTGACAGCAACAGTGAAATTTTTTAGTCACAAACCCAGCTCTAGAGAGCTGCTGGTGTGGGGGGCACTGTGGGGTCAGAGCATGAGATGTTTGTTTTCTGCAGAATCCGGATGTGCTGAACCCTAAAGCACTTTGTTTTTCTCCGTAAGCTTCCTAAATAAATGAGTATGGCATCCTAAATTAATGTATTTTAATGTGCTGAAAAGTATCTAGTCAAACAAATTAGGTGGTAAAATGCCTCTGAGTATTTCAGCTTGCAGGCATCTCCTGACATATGAACATGAGTAGTTTGAATTTGACTTTATGTGCTTATTCCACCCTTGTAATGATGCCTGGACACATATTAAATACACAACTTAGGGTCCTTTTCTGGGGGACAGGGGAATGTACAGTAGCACTACAAAGAGACTCCACATCACCAGGGTTATATTTTTCAGAGGTCTCCCTGACCAGGCAATTTTGAAAGCTCAAGGCTTCCAAAAAAAAAAAAAAAAAAAGAAACCAAAATCAAAAAAAAAAACAACATAACCAAAAAACCCACAAACAAACAAACAAATCAGGGGAAAAGTGGTTGCGAACAATAATTTTTTGTGGAAAAATATTTACATAGATAAAAATATTGCACTTGGCATGTTAGGACCAGGAATAAACCCATCTCTTGTCCTGTAGCTCTCATCTATTATTCATTCTTGCTGTTTGGCTCTTTTCATTTTGAGATGTCAAAGCACTTCGCAAATGAAGATGTAAATTGTTCTCCTTGTTTGGAGTGGCTGAGAGAGGAAAACAACTGCAGCACCACTGGAATTCCACCTGGAATTAAGGGCCCTCCACCATCCCAGGTGGTCAGTGCTCTACCCAGTGGATTCTGGAGATGCCATTTCTTTCAAGGGTAGAAAACAAGATGGAAAAATCAAGGAAAAATCGAGGTGGAGAGGCTGGTGGTGGGGAAGAGAAGGGGAGCACAGAACCAAAGGCTGAGGGGATTTAGGAGAGGTGGGAAAAGCAGACATTGGGCTGGGAGAGGGTGAGGAGATCTGGTGTGGTTGGAGTGGGCTGAAGTGACAGGGGCTAGCAGGGATGTGTGCTCTGGTTCTTGGCTGGTGAGAATCTTCCCAGGGAGCTGGAAGGAACTGCCAGGAGCAACTGTGTCCATGGCTTTTCCAGCAGCTTTAGGAAATCACAGAACAAGCTGACCTGGCAAGGACCCACAGGGTCATCAAGTCCATTGTAGGCATTGACTTGCAGCCCTGCAGAGGCTCCTAAACTTGTTTTTGTACCTTCATAATTAATAACAAAAATCTGCCTGACTTTGCAAATGGGAGAATTCACAGCTCGGTGCCTCACAAGTCTGTTAAAATATGACCCCTTGTCCTTGTTCTTGATGCTGACTCTGTGTACAAATGAGGCTGATGACTCTGCCTCTGAATATCCATAATGTGCCCATCCAGGTGATGACACATCCTAAATTTTTGAGACTGGAAATGTCACTCTGGGCCTGGAAGGGTGTTTGATTTCATTCCAGGCATTGAGTAACAAATTGCCTTTAATGGCAGCATCACCAGAAATAGGCCTCCCTCGCTTTTTCATGTCACTTCCAAGTGTCTTGTTGATATTTTTACGGATTTTTATTATCCAGCTTGTTATGCAGCAGCCAGAGCCATGCCAGGTTCTCGGGGATCAGCAGGCAGCAGGGGCTAAGCTGGAATAAGAACTCCTGCACTCGTGGTTTTAATATCTTTTACTTCAAAGCAAGGAGCTGATGTGATCTTTCATCATCTCAGCTGTTGTTTACCAGCTTCCTACAGATGCTGTTTGAACTAACAAACCCCACATTTCCTGGCTGGAATGAGGAATTCCCTGGGTGGCTGCAATCCCTTCACTCTGAGGCTGAGTCCTCCTGATTGAATGATGCCACTAACGAGAAGGGGATGAAAGTTCAGGATCACCTTTCAGGCAAAGAATAACTGCCCAAATTACTCTGGCTCAGCTCCTCAGCCCTGCTCCTTATTTTCTGCTTCCAGGGAAAGCCACCAGGAGCTCCAGGGCTGGGTTTGGGGTCAATTTACTCAGTGTCTCAGGGACAGAGGGACGTGCCCATGGAGCGGGGGCTCCTCTTTGGCTCGGAGCTCTGCCCAGGGGTCGTTTTGCAGCAGTCTCTGAAATGAGCTGAAATCCAGGAATTACAGGTGAGGAAAGAGCTGCGAGGTCACCTGTGCTGAGAGGATCAGAGCAGGGTCTTCAGTGTCTGTGATTAAAGTCTGTGAGAGGCTGTAAGGGAGAAAACAGCAGCACTTGCAGACAAGTTCTTTTTTTCTCCCCTTCTCCTCCTTTCCCCCCTGTTTTTCCAAGCCCATCAGCAGTGCACTCCTGCTACTTTTATCCTTTTTCTTGGAAGTTCAGTCCTGCTGCAGAAGCTGATGAAGCTTTCAAACACACTGAAATGAATATGTTATAATAAAAAATGGGCTGAAGCTTTTATGTGCCAGACTGGTCTTCAAGTAGGTGCTGATTTTCCTTTCAGGATAACAGGATAGCAGCCAACCAGGACTTTATTTTCCCATTATTTTTATCATAAATCATAGAATGGTTTGGGTTGAAAGAGACCTTAAGGATCTCATTCCTCCCCCTGCTACAGGCAGGGACACCTTCCACTATCCCATGTTGCTCCAAGCCCCGTCCATCCAGGCTTTGGACACCCACAGGGATGGGGCACATTCCAGTCCCTTTGTGTATTTGTATTTTTATGGGAATTTGTATTTTTATTGAGCCATCATGGCATTAAACCTGCTCACCTCTCACATCCAGTGTCCCTGTCCCAAGTAGCTGCTGGTCTGAGCAGGGAAGGGTTGGGAGTAAAAAAGGATTTGGGAGGTGATTTATTTGAGGTGATTCAGTGAGTAAGTGGCAGGGATGGGAAACAGAAGGTGATTTTATGGGCCTTTCTTAGCTCTGTTGTTCTCTAATTGTTTTATTGGTGAAGAAATGCTCTTTAAAATTGAGATTTGTGATAGAGCTTAACAGTGTAAATTGCAGGGAAAATCAGCTGCTTCTGGAAAGGATGATCTGAATATAACAAGTTTCTCAGTTCCAAAGGGCAGGGGAGTCAGACCATCATTTTAGAATACAGGCAATGATATGAAAATGTATAAATTTGTTGATATATCTGAGTTCACATGGTCTAAACCCCATGAAGTTGCCAGTCAGTGTGAAGGCCCAACCAATAGCTGTGGAAGACTGATCCCAATAAAGAAGAATTGGCTTTAAGGTTAGGGTTATGATCATTGCCAGAATATGCTGATTTATGTAAAGTTATGTTACCCCATTGGCCTAATTACCCTAGTTCAACCCCTGTTACACCACGATGCTGCACCTCAGGAGCTGTGTTCCTGTCTGTCCTGGCCTGTGAGATCAGCATGGATTCCATTTGCCATCTGCTGGAGGTGGGGCAGGTTCCTTGTCTCTCCCAAGAACAATGTCTCCCTGGGGAGAGATCTTCTGTTCATGGCCATTAATGACTCCCTGCATGGCTGGGAAAGTTCCATCAGCCCATGGGGAGATGCTCCGCCCAGAGGGAGGAGCCAAGCATTCCTACCTGCAGAAAATCAGCATTTTTGGGACACCAGGGCAGCCCTTGGCTGGATCCCCAGAGGAGCAGCTTCTTCCCCGCTGGATCCCCAGAGGAAGACCAGGCCCAGCTCCTCCATCCCCAGACTGCAGAGAAAACTCCACCCTTCTCCAGATCCCCGCTCCAGCAGCATTCCATCTGCCCCTCCAGAGGAGCAGCCACCATTTCACTGGACTGTTCCCAGCACCCTGACTCCTCAGGGTGGCAGGGTTCTGACTCCAGCACTAGCTTTGTTTGTACTAATTACATTTTTTTAAAATTTAGTTGTTTTTTTTCTCCTAGTAAAGAGCTGTCATTCCCATTCCCATATCTTTGCCTGAGAGCCTTTTAATTTTGAAACTGTGGTAATTCGGAGGGAGGGGGTTTTACCTTTTCCATTTCACAGGAGGCTTTTGCCTTCCTTCACAGACTCCTGTCTCTTCAAACCAAGACACTGTCCATGGAAATGTGGAATGCCTATGGAAACAGAGCTGATAATTCCCTTTCCCTTCCATCACACTCCTCCAGGCTCCCTTCCTCCTCGTCCCAGCATTTATATGGAAAATTGTAGCCTCAGAAACCACTTCTGCCCAGCCAGCTGAAAATGCTCCTTTTTTGGGTGCTGGCAGCCTCCAATCAATACCTCCTGTTGGTAGACTCTTGTCTCCAGTGCAATTTTGGTGAACAAAAGTGTTATTGACCTGAAAGAGAAACTAAACTGCTTTTCAAAGCCACTGGTGCACCTAAGCAAAATAAATAATCTGTAGGGCAACTTCCATGTTATTTCTCTGTTGACTTTCTGGGGTTTTTCCCTGCCAAACAGCCTCTCAGAGCAAAAGGCAAAACCACCATGTTGGAGTCTCCTCTGCTTTTAATATTTCCTAATAAAACAGCATTTTAAACGAAAAGGAATTTTTCTAAGGAGGAAGTGTGGGAAAATGATGGCGAACCTCATTTCATACAGATCCAAGAATAATTTTTCCACTGTTCAGGATGCTTGGTTATTTAGTCTGCATCAGAGGCATGGGACTTTTATCAATCAAAGAGCCACTTTGTCATTAAATGGAATCTGGGAGTTGCTCTGAGATTCAACTCCATGTAGAAATTGGGAAATAAGGGTCTGCTTCTCAGGCACACTGAGGCTCCTTTGTGCACCTACAGTGCCAAAAAAGGCCCCCAAGACTTCATTTTGCGTCAGATCTTTCATAAAATCTATTCACCCAAAGTGCTTTAGGGTTAAAATTAATTCAGTTAATGAGTTAAATAACTGTCAAGGGAGAGAGAAATTAAGAGTCATGGGCAAGGGGGAAAAGAGATGCTTCCAGCTGAGTTTAGAAGAGAGTGTGAATGAGTTGAAGGGGAAAAGAGATGCACTGATGGGCAAGAGCTGCACAGGAGAAAGCTCTGATGCCCGGGGGTCAAATTATATGAAGGGAGGAGGAAGAGCCTCTTTCTGCAGGAGAATTGTACCAGTGGCAGCTGATGTAACACCCAGCACAGAAACAGCAAGAGAAGCTGAAGGTTTGTACCCAGTGTAGCTCTAAATTCTGCCCAGGCTGCAGGAAAACTCATCTTTTATTGTTTATGATGCAATGGAAATTATCATGGAGTAGGTTCCTATTGCATCAGGCATTTCAGGAAAAGAAAGGCACATTCTGACTTGGTCTTTTGACTCCCAGAGTCATTTTAGACAATCATAGGAAAAAAATAGGTTGGAAAAGCCCTCCAAGGTCATCCATCTGTGCCTGGTGCCCCAGCCCAGAGCACTGAGTGCCACATCCAGGCCTTCTTTGGACCCTTCCAGGGACGGTGGCTCCAAACCTCCCTGGGAAGCTCATTCCAATGTTTAACAACCCTTTTTGTGAAAAAAAATCCTTCCAGAATTTGAGCCAGACAGAGCTGTAGCTGGTGCATAACAACTTCCATTCTCCATTCTCTCTCTCCTCTGCAACCCTTTCATTTGTAGTGGTTGAACTCCTCTGGATCTGAGTCTGTCACTGGTTTAGACGACAAATAACATTTGAACAGATGTTTTCCAAGTGAGCCATTCTTTCCCAGTTTTTATGGAACCTCTCACTTCACATGAGGCAGGCCTTAAGTGGGTCTGAACCTCAAAGAAACTGTGCTACACCAAGCTTTAAACAACCCCCAGCCCCCAGCATGCTCAGACTGATGACGTTCCCCCACACTTTAAGAAGCCTCTGAGGCTCACAAACAGAAGTTTTACATTTAATAGTTTGGATATGACCAGCCCTGATTCATTTCCCTTCTTTTTTTCCCCTCGCTGCTCCATGACGGTGCATTTATGATGCAGGAAGGTGCCTTGGAAGCTTGAGAATAGTAAATGCAGGCCTGTTTTTGCTCAGCAGAACTTGTTCAGGGCTTTACAAGAAATTTTCAGACAAACTCATCCAACAAAAGTTGGTTTGAAGAAACAAGAAATTAAAAAAACCAAACCCACAAAGCCCACAAAGCCCCGAGTGCCTTATTTGAGGAATGTAAATAAAACGTGTCCTGAATATTCTCTTAACTTTGGCTCATGTAAGAGAGAATTTGCCATAGCCTAATGTTCATTTTTGTGGAGTTTTCTGCTCTGTCCCAGGTTACTGGGAGCTCCTCAAAGGAGAAGGGATGGTGAGGGAGGGAACTCTGAGGTGAATGGCTGTACCCATTTAGCAGAGGGGCTGAAAAGTCCCTCCCTCCACAGGTGGGTGGGTTCAGTGTAAAACACGAGGAGGATGCCCAGGAGATGCATTTCCTCCCAAGACCCACTCAGAAAGTGGAGGGAAGAATTCCCAGGACATTGTGTGCTGCTTGAGAAGGTCCCGTAAAACAGCTCTGGGTAACACACTCACCCACCAGGCTTTTCCTGCTGGCTCTAGAGCTTGAAAAGGCTCAGATTTCCATAAATCCTTCTGTGAACCCAGAGGCAAGTTTGGGCTTTCAGATGTTGAGTTAGTGTTGGTTTGCCAGGTCTGAAGCAAGAACGGGGTGCCCGCTCTGAGGGAAAAGAGCAATTAATGTAATTTCTCCAGACTGTTCCTGTTCAGTGCCCATGGACTCACCCCTCCAGTGTGGTCTTGTTTCTCCTCCACTCAAGTCTGGTCTCTGTGGCTCAGGGATGAGCACATCAAACTCTTTCAAGCAGGGTTTGCCTCCAGCCTGTTGTTTTTGGATCCTTGTGCATCCCTGTGTTTGATTTGGACGTACCTTGAGTCACCGAGTGTAGGTCTGAGGGAGTTTCTCTGCAAGCCTCATTTCCTCTCCTCTGTGAACCAGGATAGATAATTCCTGCCTTGTGGGCATGTAAATTTTAATAGTTCAGTCCCCCAGTTCAGCAAAGCACTTGAGTACATTCTGCTGGAGTAAATGGGATTTTAATTCTGTGATTACATTTTTTTGATGAACCAGGGCCACAATAAAATACTGGGAGATCATTGGAATTAGAGGTGTTAGAGAATTGTAATGTCATTATCAGTATTTTGCAGAAAAAAAACCCACATGGTGATTGATATTTATTTCCTACCTCCAACCAGGAATAAATGGGGTTTGGTCATCTTAAACATATAATTTAGATGTGACAAATATCCTGATATGCTTGGGAATAATGGTTTGCCTGGTTATTTTGGGTTAGTTTTGTTAATTAAAATGCAGTAACTCAGTGGCTTAGTGTGCTTTTCTGGGCTTTGGAATTTCAGCTCCTTTCTGCCAGTGGTTGTGGGATGTGTGTCTCTGTCAGGGAATGGGTGTTAGGTTAGGATTAGGAGTTCTGTGTTTGCACAAATAACATCACTGTAAGAATTAATAATGTCTGCAAACAGCCCAGCCCCAACCTTCTGGCTGCAGGGTGGTGAAGGGTTCTGTGTGTGTAGGAACTCCAAATGTCCCTCAGACATTTTTGGATGCCCCAGGCCCGGGTCAGAAGCATTTGAGACCCTGGCAGGCAGCTGCAAACAGCTGTGATTTTGGGTTTGAACCATGGAATGATTTACCAGCCTTGCAGGAAGAACAAGAAGTCACAAAAGTTTAGATATTAGAGTAGAAATAGTCACAAAGTAGAGGGAAGAATTTCTGAGTGCTGTACAGGGGGGTTTGGTTTTGTACATGGGGGTCAGAGGGTTTAAGATGGATTTGGGATCTGGGCCTGCCCTGTCCTCCCTCTTTCTCCTTCCTCACCTCCATGTTCTTGGTGATGTTGGCACTCACAGATTGGTTTAGAGTAGAAAATCACCATTTAATATAGGTAATAGGCATTGGGGAAAACTGTAACCATGTCACACGTAATGTACCATATAAAAGATAGAAAAGCACCATTTAATATAGGTAATAGGCATTGGGAAAAACTGTAAACATGTAACACGTAATGTACCATATAAAAGATAGAAAATCACCATTTAATATAGGTAATAGGCATTGGGAAAAACTGTGAACATGTGACACGTAATGTACATATAAAAGATAGAAAAGCACCATTTAATATAGGCAATAGGCATTGGGGAAAACTGTAACCATGTAACATGTAATGTACCATATAAAAGAGAGCAGCAGCCCTGGGTGGGGAGAGAAGAAGCAGTCGGGGTCAGAGAGGATGTCAGGGTGTGTGTGTGCCTCTGCCTGAGCTGTGAGCAAAGCACAGCAGCCCCAGGAGAAAATCTTTTAGATAACTTGCAATAAACTGCCTTGAGACCGAACAGCAGAGACTGCTGAGCCTTTCTTTGGGAGCTCGGGCTGGAGGAGAGACTTTTCCACCACTTGGATCCCCTGAACCAGGCCGGGGTGCTGACGTGTGCTGCTGGGTGCCCACAGCCGGGGAAGGAGCAGCACAGGGCAGGATGCCAGGAAAGAGGGAGGAGGAGGCTGGAAAGGGAAGCCCAGTGGCTCGGCAGCTTGTTCTCATCACCTCCCAGGGCTGATGGCAGCTTATCACACCCAGCCGGAGCTCCCTCACCCAGACAATCCCCTGGCTGTCTGTCCCTGTTAAGTAGCAGCTCTGGTGACATTCCAGACCTTGACCTCTGCCCTGTCCAGCGCCAAAGAAGTGCCATTAGGAATCGTGTAACAACGGGAATTAGGAATTGCTGGAAGAGGCCAGGGGGTCAACCTACTGTGGAGCTGGAGCAACACTGCCAGATCCAGCTGCCTTCCCCCTTCCCAGAGATGGGAAAATGGGACGTGAGGCTGGGCTGGAGCATTCAGGGAAGGAAGAATGGACAAGCCCTGGGTTGCTGAGGAATTCCATCCACTTTTTATAAAGAGTTGGGCAATCCTCGGTCAAGAAATGCACTTTAAATATTTTATATTTAAGTGGTCTTGCAGAGTAAGTGTGCAAAGGTCCTGCCAGCCATTGCAATGGGTTATATGTGTGTGTTAGAGTACCATAAATACCAGCTGAGATTCAGGGATTTGGGAGATGGGAATCAGAGCACCAGCCACCGCTGAAACTCTCCGAGAACCTGCTGAAGGAAAAGGCTACAGAAGTTTGTGATTGTACTAGAAAATAATCAGCCTTCCAGAACATTTTCCGTGTTGAAATCCCTCCTCTCCAAGGGGAACCTTGTGTGTAACTTATCCCAGTGAGGATCCTCCTGGCTATGGAGGATCAAAATCCCACCTTCTGCACGTCCCAGCCCACAAATCTGCCACTGGAAATGTGGAGGTCTTGGCATGTGGGAAGATGAGGCGCTGAATTTAGGAACTGAGGGTCCAGTTCAAGGAGATAATTGAGGAGATTGATAGATTCAATAGACCTCCCATTAGGCATGTCCTGAAATACAGGCTCCACTTAGTCTGGAAATCTCTTATTTAATAACAGCTGCTCTTATCACTTGAGTTTGATTTTCTATGCAGTATGCAAGCTGAGCCTTTTAAATAATGAGAAATAAGCTCGTCTGAGCTTGTAAATGTGCAAAAATTCTCACTGAACCCTCCAAGTGGTGCAAACCAAGGTAACCATTAAAATCAGTGGAGCTCTGCCAGCTTACATCCATTAAAGACCCGACTCTCTATTCCCAGGCATGTTAGAGGTGTTACTGCGTAAATGACTGCAGAAATTATTGCTGAAAGGTTTTTTATGCTCCAAAGGTAGATCAGGTAGCTGGTTCAGGGAGGGCACATCCATTGCTGCAGGAGGAAATAAAGGAGAGAAAATTGGGAAGTGCTAACGGAGATTTTTTTAGAAGCTTTATAATGACAGGTCACATTCCCAAGGACTATAAAGTGGCAAATCTAACACCAATTATTCAAGAGGGGCAAAAAGATGCAGTGAGCAATTACAGCTTAACACCAGTTGTGGGAAAAATATTAGAAAGCATTTGAGGGGGTTTGGGGAGTGAACAGCTTGAGAAGTGTAATTGGATTAGAGATGGCCAATGTGGGGGTTTGAGGTGGGTTTTAACTGCCTGAGGAGTCTTCCCAGGAATTGCTGCCAGGGGATGGGGATGGGATGATGTGAACTTGCATTTTTGAAGTGCCAGCCTGGGATGCAGCAGCAGAGTTTCACCGGGCTGGGCTGCAGAACCCATTGGAACGTGTTTCAGTGAGGGGGGTGATGGATGCTCTTTCCCAGGGTTTGTGGTTTGGTTTTTTTTTGTGTTTGACTTCCTGAAAGTCATAAAAGACCATCCCACAGGGGAAAAGAGAGAATTGGGCGAGCTGGACTCCCATGCCAAGCTCTGGCTCCTGGGGAAGAGTCTCTAAATAAATGAGCTTTTCTGAGTGTCTCAGTACAATTCAGGTGCTCTCTCAAGGTCATGCACAGATCAGGGCAGTGTTACTGTGCCAGTGGGTCTTTGCCCTTGCACAAAAATCCTCTTTTTTTTTGTGAATCATTTGGAAAACATCCTTTCTGTTGCCTTTTTTAATTGCAGGCTGCAGTTCTGGGAATGTCTCTCAGGGTCCCCCCTTTCCTTGGCCTGTGGATCTGGACAGGTCTCATTTCTCTGCTGTTTATTCCCCCTGAAACCTTCCCTGTAACTGGCAAGGGACATTGTCCTGCCACCTAAGGGACAACAGGGAGCACGGGGTGTCCCTGGCCCTTAAAGCTCCTTGGGTAAAAAAAACAAAAACCTAATATTAATAAAAATCAAAACATCTTTAAACAAAGAAACAGAGAGGATTCTCCTCCAACTACTAAACTACCAAAAAGCAACTTAGGATCCATAATTCACACACACCAGGACTCAGGGTGGGGCCAGCAAATGAGCTCAGTCCCTGACTGACTGTGTTGGACTCTGGGGTACCCACTGGGTTAAAAAGGTAATTTTTGGTTACCCATTTTGGGAGGGAATAACTGGAATATTACAAGCAGCATCCACAGATTCCCACTTCTCTCTCAAAATGCTTTTTCAGCTCAGTTTTAAGCTCTTTGGGGCCAGCTCTTTTGGGTTTTGTGATTATAAACACCTTAGAGTCACAGTCCAGCAGAGCATTCCCTGGGTGCTGCTCCAGGACAAATAAAAACTGCACAGAACTGCGAGGAAATGGTTGGGAAATGGTGAGTGACCGTGTGCTTCTGTTACTGTAAACCCAGAAATGTTTACTCATTATATTGAAATAGGTTTGGATCATTGTGGATGAAAGTGAAACAAGATATAAGCCTGCAATGACATGCATAAATACATAATTAAGTGTATTTCCTTTCCATATGGAGAGGATTAAGTCCCTTGCCTCAGCAGGGAGTTGTTTTATTTGGTGTCTGCTTCGGTGTCCCTTTCTCTCTGACAGCTTACAGGGGACGCTGAAAGGGAATTTCACTAATGAATCTTGGAATAAGGACTTGGAGGGGAAAGAATAAATGATTACCTCAGAAAACAGAAGTTGGGTGACCTGAAGGACCGCCCTGATTTCTTTTTTTTGACCTTAAGTGGGCCCTATGGGATGGCAGTGCCCACCTCTCCAAGACTTATTGCTTCGTCATAAATCCACATGGAGGGGAGAGGGATGGGTCTGGTAAATGCTGAGGCATCAGCCAAAGCTCCCGAGCTCAGGTTTCATAACTTGAGAAATATTTTATCACCCCTGTGAGCCAAACCTCTGAAAAATCAATAGAACTTGAGAGTTGCCTGTATTGATCTGAAGGCCTGAGTTGTACTGAAATATTCATGGCCCCATGTGTTTGTCTATGTGTGGTTTGGGGACCGAGGCGTGGGCAGATTTCAGAGGGAAATATTCTCATTTTTCACTTTTACTCAATTAAGGTGCCTTGCAAAGAACATCCTTAAGAGGCACTGCATTTGTTTGTCTCACAACTAGGCTCCCGCCAGCCAGCCAGAAATGCATTCTCATTATTATTATTATTTTTCTTAAATGACAAACTGTTGGGAGGAAGGAGTCAAGGAGATCTGATAAAATTAGCACCACGTCCTCCTGGGGATCCCCGGGCTTGCTTTGTTTGCAAAGCCAATTTGGACACTGCGTCTTTGATCTTCACTTTCAGTATTTGAGCAGGCATGTTTAGTATCACTCATTTCACTGGAGATTTGGGACTCAAGTTTCCTCAGCGAGCTCCAAAGCAGTGCATTAGAAGGGGAATTGTCTGCCAGTCGTCTCAGAATCTCAATGCCCTTGATACTAATTTGATGTGATGCATTTCACCAGATGTGTCTACCTGAGCACTGCTTTATGCTCAGGGGGGTTGTGCTACTGTAGAGTATTAAAGTTGACTCTTCCCCCCTCCCCTCTTTCCCTTCCTCCCTTTTTTTTATCCAAAAGCAGCTGAAGGAAAAGCATCCATGATTTTAATCTGCATAGAGGCGGATATTTGGAAGTGTGTGTGTGTGTGTGTGTGTGTGTGTGTGTGTGTGTGTGTGTGTGTACAGGGACGGATTTATGCAAAAAACCCCTCTGATAATAGAGCTCCAAAAATATATAAAGTAATTCCAATAAAGCTTCAGTAATATTTTAAGAAACTGTTTTTTAAATAGAGACTAACTCCAAAACCTGCTTTTTTACTTTTTCTATTATTATGGATCTAAAGGGAAAGGCTGACAAAGGAGAAATAGAGAAAAATTGCTGAAAATTAGTCTTTAAGGAAAAAATATTGGCTAAATAGGCTGCCAGGGGGCTGAAAATACTGTTATGGGACTAAGCACCTCCATAACCTTTGTCATAAAGATGATGGGGTTCAGGCTTTCAAGGTTTGTGGGTAGTGTTGGAGCCCAGATCTTAAATGGAAGGAAAAATAAGGGCAATTAGAACTGATCTCTTCCTTAACTCTCCACCCTGTGCAGATTCATCCATGGTTAAAAATAATCCTATGAAATAAAAACAAGCACCCTGGAGAGGCATTGCTCCAATCAGTGCCTCAGACTAAGCAGCAAACAAGGCTTTGGGCACCTGAGATTTGCTGGTGTTGCTAAAGAGACCAGGAACAGCTCGTTCCCTCCATCCAGGGAAGTGTCTTTTCCCCAGGGAATGGGCTGTGAAGGCACCTGGTGTTGGTTTGGGATCTGGATCACCACAGTTGCTCCCCCACCCCCTTTAAAATCCAATAATCTGAATTATTGCTGCTGTGTGGAGCTTCCCAGAGGAGGGAACCTCCAAATTCTGTGTAAACACCAACTGCAGCTGGAGTCACACTGTGGCTCTGCGTGTGACCAGAGCTGGCCCTTGTGACCAGGGTTTCGTTCACTCAGACTCAGATGACATTTCTTTTCTTGCATGAATCCCATTTTTATCCATGTGACTGTTACAAACCTTCCCTGTAGAAAGGAGGAGGGGATAAAAGCATCCTCGGCATTCTTTATTTATTTCCATTCCTCAATGGCAAAGTAAACGGAATGTTTAAGCAACTGACATCAAAGATGTGATTTCTCTGAAGCTAAAAAGCCCATTAATCAAAATTTTAAAGTGTTCTTTAATTACCCTGTAATAAAACAACACGCGCAGAGCGGGAGGAAAAATTGTGTACTTTTAGAGTTCCTCATGCTTGTTTGTGTTTCAAATCTCCCCGGAAATCCCCGTTGATCCCTCTTGCTCCTACTGCTTAATTCCGTGCTGCCACAGCTCCTGTGCTGTGTTAACTGTGTCCTGCAAAAGTGGGCAGGGAGAACGGGGATGGAGGATTGGGAATTCCATCCTCTGAGGGAACGAGGTGGAGCACTGAGCTTCTGGCTCAGCAGGGTGGGAATTCCATCCTCTGAGGGAATGAGGTGGAGCACTGAGCTTCTCCTGGCTCAGCGGGTTGGGAATTCCATCCTCTGAGGGAACGAGGTGGAGCACTCAGCTTCTCCTGGCTCAGCAGGGTGGGAATTCCATCCTCTGAGGGAATGAGGTGGAGCACTGAGCTTCTCCTGTCTCAGCAGGGTGGGAATTCCATCCTCTGAGGGAACGAGGTGGAGCACTGAGCTTCTCCTGGCTCAGCGGGTTGGGAATTCCATCCTCTGAGGGAACGAGGTGGAGCACTGAGCTTCTCCTGGCTCAGCGGGTTGGGAATTCCATCCTCTGAGGGAACGAGGTGGAGCACTGAGCTTCTCCTGGCTCAGCAGGGTGGGAATTCCATCCTCTGAGGGAACAAGGTGGAGCACTGAGCTTCTCCTGGCTCAGCAGGGTGGGAATTCCATCCTCTGAGGGAATGAGGTGGAGCACTGAGCTTCTCCTGTCTCAGCAGATGTGGTGTTGAGGGGACAGGGACCATTCCCATTCTGGAAATTGGAGGGGATGCATCAGGACTCCAAGTGTGTGTTGGACCTGGAATCCCTCCCGAAAGAGCAAACTGAGAGATGCAGGAGCAGTGGGGCCAGAGCAGAGGCTGGATTTGGGCAGGACCAGCACAGCTCCTTCCAGGCTTCACCTTTCAGGCTCTCACCCTAAAAATGGGCTCTGGATGGAAGCACTGAGACAAGGAGACAGGCAAGAGACACCAAAGAGGGGCTGGGGAACACTTGGAGGGATGTGAGCTCTCCAAAAAGAGCTGTGAGGGAAAGGACAAGGTGAAAAAATCTCTTTATAAAACTCAAATTCATAAAGGAAGGGGAGTGAAAAATCAGATCAGAGCGGGCACCCCACTCCTGTCACTTCGAGGGAGGTGCTCGGGGTTGTGGTAATAGAGAAAACTTTGGGTATACAAAATAAATTCAGAGGTCAGCAAAATCACCTCACCAAAATTCCAAGTCCTGCAATCCAATAAACCTTTGCAGGTCCTAGAAACCTCTGTAATTTTTTTTTAAAACCTGAGATTATCTATAAAACTGGGACACCAAGCTGTGAGCCCCTGTGGGCAGTAGTGGTGAATCCTCATCTTGCTGGGGAGGAATAACTGGGAGCTGGAGGTGGGACTGCCACAATCCCCTTTTCCACACCCATTTGATCCAGGCTGGGGTGTTTTGGGCTGAAATCCACTGCTCTTGCCAAGCTCAGCCGAGTGGGTGCGTTCCGAGTTGATCTGTTTTCAAACCCAGACAGTTGTTAATGAAACAGTTGCTGTTTTGTTGACAGAACATTAATTACTTGATCTTAGGACTTGGTAATTGCACGGGCCCCCTCTGTATACATCACTAATTACATTAGCAATTATATGGCGTTTTAAAGACAAAGAAATGATTGCAGCAATTGCAGTGTCAGAGGGACCCTGCTGGTAAATTCCAATCAAGTCCCTGCAATGGCAGGGAGGTGTTGGGAGAAGTCCTTCTCCATCCCAACCCTGCACAAACCCCACCCTTGTGCTGCCACTTAAACCAGGGAGCTTTGGGAAAAGAAGGGATGCTTGAATTTCTCATCCACGTTAGTTACGCTCTTAAAATTGATCTAAAGCAGTCTCAAAAGGCTGCTTGCTGCTGGGAATATTTTTGTCTCTGTTACTCTTAGAAATAACCGAGTCATATCTTAAAAGTCACAGATGAAATTAGGAATAACCACCACTGTAAAAGCGGTGTAAAATGCCTCTCTGAAAAGCTGTGCTGGATTTCCAAGGATCTTCCTCTGCCAATGAAGGTGACTTAAGAAGGTAAAATTCCTGTGCCTCCAGGAGGGGAAAGGTGACTTAAGAAGGTAAAATTCCTGTTCCTCCACAAGGGAAAGGTGACTTAAGGAGGTACAATTCCTGTTCCTCCACAAGGGAAAGGTGACTTAAGGAGGTACAATTCCTGTTCCTCCAGAAGGTGAAAGGTGACTTAAGGAGGTACAATTCCTGTTCCTCCACAAGGGAAAGGTGACTTAAGGAGGTTCAATTCCTGTTCCTCCAGGAGGGGAAGGGTTGCACCCACGTTTCCCTGTGGAAAAGGACATGCCAAGGGCCAGGCTTGTGTTTTCTCATGTTGTTACCTTGCCCGGATCCGACACAGCACAACAGATCCCATTTCCCTTCCCTGCTGTGCTTCCCCCAGAGTTCTCCCATTGCCTCCCTGGGACATTTCTTGGTGCCTTCCCCCTCAGGATGGAGAAGTGTTGGGTTTCCCCTTCCCTTATCTCCACTGGTGTTTGTTCTCCTGCTCTGTCGGCACCTCAGCTCCCTCCCCAGCTGCTGGCTGAGCCAGCCCTGCACACGGAGTTAATGAGACATTCCTGCCTAAATAACGTGGTGCCATTAAAGCTTCAGATCTCTGCACCTCAGCAGCTGTGTGTTGTCACAGAGATAAATATTTGAAGTGGGCTGGCAATTCCCTGCCTGCCCTGCACAACTGGCTGAAGGAGTGGCTTTTGTTTCATCGCTTATTGAAGTAAAATTCAATTTTTTTTCCATCTAGAAAATACCTGGAAAGAAGCAAAAAAATAAAAATAAGGTGGGAGAGGATGTGCTGTTCTAGAAGGTGTTTCTGAGCCAAGGGAGATCAGCCTGGCCATGCCCAGATGTGACTGTCCCCTCCCTGGGGAAGGACAACCTGCACAATCCCTGGCCACTCCTAGAATTCCCATTATCACCGATCTTAGGAGGAATATTCCTTTGCTCTTCCTGGCACTCTACAAATTCACTTTGCCTTTGGTAAAGGGCCACTTTCTATGTCTGATGTGACCAAAGTCATTCAACTCTTCCCAGAGCGTGGCAGCAGCCTTGGGGGCAAGACTGAACATCTGATCTTCCTGTAAAACCTGGTGAGCCAAGGATTTAATGTGTGGAGAGGTTTCAAGGCTTTTTGGGTCTTTACATTGACCAAAAAGCCTCTTTTCACAATGTTTTTTAGGAGTAAGACTGATAATAAAATAAGTTTGTGGCAATGATCCTAGAGCATTTTTTTGTTTTTAAGGACATTTCTATGCAGATAATCCTAGATAATCTGAGCTACTTGGGCTTGGAGGGAGTTGTTCATGTGCTTGGGTTAAAAACTTGATTTTTTTGGTCTGAAACTCTCCTACATCTCCGCCTTCCCTCCCTCAGCATTTGGTTTGGAAGTTGCTCAGGGGGTGACACGTCCCAGGCTCGTGTTTGTACCTGTCCATCATCGAGCCCTTAGGAGATGTAAGAAAAGCAGGAGTGGGACAGCAGATCTCCAGCTTTCATCTGCCCACCACACTTCCTCCCTGGAATACAACAGTAGGGCCCTGTTGGAGCTGAGAATCTCTTTCACAGGAACCGGGAGTTTTATCACCAAAATCATCACTTCAAACACTGCTGGGATTTCTTGGCGGGGGAGAAAGAGCTGAGTAAGATTTTCAGGAGAATGGGCCTCTGTTCAAGGGAGATGAAGGATCTTTCATCGGGACAGTGGAAAACTTGGGTTTCAGAGCTGGGATGAAGCTCATCTGCTGACTGCACGTCACCCCGAAAGGAGGAATTGGTGCAGGTTACCAAAAAACTCCATTTTCTCCTCGGTTTTTGAGGGCTGACAGCGCCTCATGTTTTCAGATGCTTTCACTGACATCTGGCAATAATTTAAATACTGACTCACATTCTGTCGAAAATGTCAGTAAAAGTGACCTTCATCATTAAAATTTCATTTGTTTGAACCTTTCCAGTAATTTTCAGTGAAGAAAATGGAATATTTCTGGTTCAAATGGCCGATTACCGTTTTCCAAGCAGTTTTCAGCACTCTGTTTTGTCCATCCCTGTGGCTGAGACGTGCACTCTGCACAAGAGGGAGTAAATATATCCAAATTATTTTTGGGAGCCAATGTGATTCACCTCTGCAGTTCGTTGTTTGCTCAGAGTTTTGCACAAATTAAAAATGCCTAAAACAGGACCTCAAATTTAGTCCAGGGAAAGGCCAGGATCAGTCAGTCCTAGTTTTCAATTTTGATTTTTTTCTTTGACACCTGTATACTCATAACAAAAAGGGGAATTGTCCAAAGATGTGTCCAAATTCCCCCTGTCCAACCCTTTGAGTCCTTCCCCCCCAAAAAAAAAGGACTGAACTCACACAGGTCTTGTCCATTTGTAATAAAGAAAACGTGAGAAAAGACCATTAATTATCCTCTTATTCCATGCTCAGCATAATCTCAACCCGTCTCTCCCAGATTGTGGTTGGATGTTTTTACAGGCACATCTTCAAACCTTGATTTAAAAACTCTCACATAACATTTTATACAATTTTTGAAGTGTTATTGTTACCATGAGTGACCCGCAAAGATGATAAAGAAGCAGATTCAACACTGAAATTAAGATAATTCCCCCTTATTTACAGTACAAAAATTTTATTTTTTTTTTGTTAGGATAATTTAAAGTTTAAAACCGAAGTAGACATACTCATTTTACAAACAAGATATTCTTCCATAAGTAGGACCATTAAAAACAGTAAACAAAAAAACCCAAAAAGCTATTTTTACAAAAGCTCTGTGCATAGCGACTTCATACTGTATATAACTGACAAAGCAAAAAAAAAAAAAAAAATAAAACAACCCAAAAAAAAAAAACCCAACCAGCCAACCCCAAAACTATACAGGAGGGAGAAATGAGGATTTAAATTACAGGAGGGAGGAAGGGTTTGGAGAAACCATGCATATTGGAAGTGTGCAAAGAAAGAGGGAGAGGAAGATGATCTACTGAGAGAAATTAGGAAGAAATTAAATTAGGAGAAATTAAATCAATATTTGAAACTAACTTTTCCAAAGTTAGGATGAAATTTCTCATCACCTGTTGCAACACTTTCATCTTCCCAGTGGCAAAGAGGAAAACTCTCAGGGAATTGTCAACAGCGACCACTCAAAGAGGACAGATTTGTTCATTACTGAAAAAATTCTCACACTTCAATTCTGGAATCATCTTTTCCCTTTTTGCTGAGCGTTTTGCCACCGCCAAAGTCCTTTTTTTGTGGCCAAGGATTTCTGATTGTGTTTATTTCAAGGTGTTTTTCTCTGTAAACCTCAATTAAATCTACACTCATCTCTTGTACCGTGATTTCCCTGCATGAACAAAATCCAAGTTCTAAATAATTCCTGGGTTTAATTTGTTGTTTTGTTTGTTTTTTTTTCTCAAAGCAAACCAGATTTTTCACATTTGCATCATCACAGGCAATTCCTCTTCTGCAAGTGCTTGGAGCAGCTTTTCGGGGAGGTTTCTCTTTTTCACTTGGACTCGTGGTAACTGGGCAACTGGACAGAACTAATAAAAATAACTGAAGGGTGAAAGGAATGCTCAGTGCTCCAGAAACTTTCCTTTTTTTATTTAATTTTTTATTGCCAGACTGTCATTTTTACCCCTGAATCTTCCCAAGGTTTCAGTGATGTGTTAGATCTTTCTTTCATGTACCTGTGCCGACTAAGCAAAAATAAAACAGAAGTATGGACAAAACCCAGCTTTTCCCATGAAATATCTCTTTTTTCTTTTTCTTTTAATTGGAAACTTTCCTGACTGAGATTTTGTAATGAAAATCCCATTTGTTAAGAAAAAAGAAGAGGATTTAAGATAGCAAACTGCTGCTCTGCAGCAGGTGGTCTAGAAATTCCAATTGATCTGGAATATTTGCCAGACAGAATATTGAGTCTATCTGATGATCAATTTTAGAAGTAGCCTGTACAGAGAATATTCACCATTTTCATGCTTTGGAGCTTTTTGGGGTTTTTAGTAGGTGGGAATGGAGGAAGGGATTTGATAGAATGAACCTGGTCCACCAAGATAATTTTGGGAATTTGGACTTAATGTGTTTTCACTGAAATTTATGGAAGTTTTAATCCCAGCTCTTCCAGTCCTTAATCCATTTTTATCCCTGGATAAATGCATAATTCCAAACAAGAACTTGAACTTCCTACTTAGCCCTGCTGGGATATCAATACCTAAGAATATATGAAATATTTTGGGGGTTTTGTTGTTGCTGTTTTGCCGTTTGGAACATCCAGGTCAGACCCTGCACCCTGTTGTGTTCTCAGAGCTACACTGACAACTCCAGACTTTTGAACATCTACGATTCTTTGATATTTCAGAGCTCACTGGGTTTCAGGGGTGCTGGTTGACCCCCAGTGACTGCCACATCCTTGGTGGCACGAGGGGCACGCAGAGGACCCATAAGGACAATCAACCTGCAGCCAAAACTAACAGGGATTTATTTTATTTTATTTTTTGTGGAACTCAGACGGTTTCAGTAGCCTGACTGTGAAATATTAATTATATCCATGTTCCTTAAACTCGCATTATTCCCACCAAATCTCTCCTTAAATTGTCATTTTTGTAAAATTTATAAGTTGGGCCTTGAGTTTTAGAAGAAATTAACCCCCCACTTCCACCATTTTAAAATGGGACTCAATGGCTTTGAGGAGGCACCAAATGAAGACCCTGCCAAACCTCACAGCACAGTTAGGAACACAAAATCCTTCCCAACACGTGGGACTTGCTTTGGGAATGGCCAGAGCAGCCCAGTCGGAGTCTCCAAATCTGGTCCCTCCTTTGGAGCTCCACGTGCAGTGGATGGATTTATCCCAGAAACTGAACTGAGCCCTGCACCAGGAAAGGGAACCTGGAGGACCTGGTCCCACCCTTGGAAGTGTTGTTCAACCCCTGGCAGTGCCCAGGCCAGGCTGGAGCAGCCTGGGGCACGGGAGGTGTCCCTGCCATGGCAGGGGTGGCACTGGGTGGGCTTTGAGGTCCCTTCCGACCCCTCATCCCAGGATTTTCTGTTCCACGCCCTGCTCTCCTGCCCTGCGCCCAAACCCTGTCCTTCAGGTGAGGGTCCCTCAGGTCATCCCCCTCCTCCATCGCCATCCAGCTGAGCACCTGCAGAGAGAAGTTTTGGCTCTTCCTGATCCCAATCAGCTCCACAACAGCTCCAGATGAGCTCAGCCATTTGAGTCGTCCCAGTTTCACCATCCCAAGCCCAGCTCAACTTCTACCGTCCCTAAAGATCACCAAGAACACAATTTTCCTTACCCATCCATTAAACTACTGGGCAAATGGATAAGTTCAGATCCTGGGGACTGATTTAGGGATTTTGATTAATATCAAGGTGCTTCCATAGGAGCAGCTGTCCATGCAGCCATTAATTGTGTGGATTTTAGGGCAGTCTCTGTAGTGTAGCTCGTGTTTATTTTTTTCCCCACTAAAAATGGCTTTCCAACAACCAAATTCTTTTGAGTGCTCTCTGGTTTAGTTGGATAATTTATGATTTATTTTATCAGACTTGTCCTCGCCTTCCAATTCCAGGAGAGGAGATGCAAAGGAGAACTAAATTTTTATGTTAGGCTAAAATGCAGAAAAATTCAAAGCATTGATTACCTCTATGAACTTCAATATCCAACTGGCAAATACTTACCATTTTTAATGACTCAGGATAAAAGTGCATAAATCATTCAAATACATGTTCACCCTTTTAAATGCACCCTTAATATGAAGCATAACTGAACTTAAGGTGTTCTAACTACATGGAAAACCCCAGAGAACCCTTCCCCTCATAATTCATACATCGAATCTATAAAATATACTCAGTACCTCATGAAAAATCCGACTCACTCAAATCCCTAAGTGCCACTCACTCGTCAGCTGGGTCTTGGAGACTTAGCAGTTAATCTTAGTACCTGAATATTTTAATTGAAGCACAAAATGGAAATGGGGAAAGGTGAGGAGGGTGAAAAAAATCCTACATGAGCTGTTTACCACGATGTAGGTAAAAGTTTCTGAGGGTTTTGTTAATCAGAAAGAATCCTATACATCCTTGCACATGAATTCAGTAAGAGGGGGGGAAAAGTGAGGAGCAATTGCAGCAGTAATAATATATCTCAAACTTATCACTACATTTTTGCATCATCTGTCTTCATTGTACAACTGGAGGAAAAAATCCAAAACAGGGTTTAATTTCTACCTCTACATACAATAACTTACAAGTTTATTTATTTAAATAATTGTAAAACATCTTACATTTTTTTAAAGAGGTTAAACTATAAGCAAATACACACATACACCAAAGTTCCATCATTCATGTCAGTTTGTCCTAGAAATTCTTTCATGCTGGTACCCTGTTTTGTTGAATTGTTTTCTGCATAAACTAAATCAATATCCGAAAGGCTCCATAGAAAATAGAAACTTCAACTTTTTTACCCCTACAAAGTAAAACAAATTGTATCCAAAATATCAACCTTGAAACATTTTGCCAATTTCTTTTTTTTTTTTCCTTTGAATATTTTACAAATCTTAGGAAGGTTTTCGTGTTTTCCAGGAAAGACTTTGCATTTCTAATTCCATTCTGCCAACTCTTGTTCATCCTGGCTCTTGCTGATTCTTCATTCCCAATGGTTGAGGAGTTGATGTGGTTGTGTCAGAAATATGAATCAGGTAAATGATGCAGACTTCTATCTCGTCCAATCCATAAAAAATGTTCCTTTTTTTCCTGGGCCTGGCTTTTCCCCAAAAAAGAGCTTGTAGTGCTATTTTTTTCTTTTTAGTGGTCCATCACAATAAGTAGTTTTGTGCTGTAAAAGAAAAATGAAAAAAAAAGGAGGAAAAAATGGAAGAGGGAGGGAGAGCAGCAAAGCTGCCCCTTCCTTACATCGGGGGAATGACAAGACCAGTCATGGCTGAAAAAGAAAAGTGAAAAAGATGAAATTGTGGCAAAATGTTATGGAACAAAATATATTAGAGCCCTTTGCCCTCCTGTGAGCAGTCAGGAATCACAGGAAGGGCCTGATCTGAGGTTAAATTTGAATTTTTGTGTCTTTTGGTGCTGCAGTGAGAACTGTGGGGGATGACTGTGACACAGGCAATGGGCAAAGGGCTGTTCCAGGGGAAAAAAGAATAAATTTCTTCCTGTGTGGGTGGGGAGGGAGTGGGAGGGAATTCCCAGAGTAGCTGGGGCTGCCCTGGATCCCCAGCAGTGTCCTTGGAGCGACCTGGGACAGTGGGAATGTCCCTGCCATGGCAGAGGGCCCTGGATGGGCTGTGAGGTCCCTTCCCAAACCACTCCATGGTTCTCAGATTCTGTGAAAATCCCAGGCCCACCAGGGTTATTAAATGGATGGAAAAGAGAGAGGATTAATTCAATTCATGTGCATTTGCAGAAAAACCATCCCATTTTTTGGGTTCTTATCTCTGGAGAGAAGTCCTTGGCGGTGGACATTGCTGAGAACTGTCCCCAAATTCAGACTGCTCAAGCTGAACACTCAAAACCATCCTCAAAAACCAAAACTGAGCAGGGTCTCTGCTCCCTACCCACCCTGCTCATCTGCAGGGAAGGGCTGGGAGCAAGGAAAGGTGGAAGCAAAGGGAACTCCCCTGTGCTAGTGACAATTCCAAGCCAGGGAATTCCAAGCCCTGAATCAGCCCAGGGCTGGGTTTTGCCAGTCTGCTTCCAGTGGAAACAGCCTCACTTCCTCACTTTGTTTCCCCCACGTGTCTGAGTCACTGCAGCTCTACCTGGCACGCTCCCAGAACTCTGGGCTTATGTAAATTATTTATTAGTCACTCTCCTGCCTTTAATTGCAGTTCTACTCCTCATAACCCACAGCAGCAACTTTTGGAGCTGCCTGGAACCGGTGCTGCTCCCCAAGGTTTTGAGGGGTAAGTTGAGTTTAGATGTATTTATATAACAAATGAGTGAGTCACCTTTTCAAAGGGGCCTCGGTGCACTGCAAGGTCCTAATCCTGCAAAGATTTACGTTCACTGAAATTTGTGGAATTATTGGTGTGTTTAAAGCCCCGTCCCACTGAGAATTCATTTCACCCTTTCCTTGAGAGGGTTTCAAAAAGTGCTTTGGGCAAGTTCCTGAGCTAACACGAGTCTGTTACTGGAGCTGTGTTTTTAAACAACTGTGGATACGGTCTGTGATTTAATACAATAGGAAAATAAATATTTTCATATTTTCTTACTGGCTGGGGCTAAGGTCCCTGCCAATTTTAGCTGATAGCTGAAAGGGAAAGTGAAACCCAACAGCCCAAAGTCAGCAGATACCTTTTGTAATTGCTTTGGAATTTGCTGCGGTTCGTTGTATTTTCAAACCTAAATAAAGCAGGTAAACACTTTCATGCCTCTTTTTGGGATATGTGTGGGTGCATTAGAAGAGAGATTTTCTAATGACACCAAGGATGTTGCTCCATTCCTTCTCCTCACCCCCAAACCCCAAAAATAATCCTACTGGTGGTGTCCCAGAGCAACACGGAGAGATGGGTATTGACCCCATGCCTGCCTTTCTGTCCTTAGAAGGGAAAATTTGATTTAGCCTTGGATTTCTGCCCTGCTCCGGGCTCTGCTGGGCTGGAGGGAGAGGTGAGCAGCCCTCTGTGCTGGCTCCATCCCACAGGTGTCCCAGGGCAGCAGATCCTCGTGCTCTGCTCCGGGCAAGATCACCCAGGCTGCCTCCAGGAGTTTAAAGTGTTTGTCTGAGGTGTCCTGGCTGGGTCTGTGCCCGAAGCAAGAAAAGGAACCCTGCACAGATGGGTGATGAGATTTTTGGCTGCTGGATGTCTGGGCACAGGGGCTGCACCCCTGGAACAGCTCAGCACAGCTGAGTTGCAGCCATTCAGGGGCTGCTGCCAATGTAGTTTGAGCTCTGTTCCCAAGAGAGTCAGTCCTTAACGACATAAATGCTTTTTTTGTGGTGCTACTTTTATTAACAGTATTTTCACTCTTTTTAATCAAGGGAAACTTCCAGCAAAGCAAAGCAAAGTTTAAACCTGATTTTCTGCTACGTCTCTTCAAAAATATTTTGAGAAAACGTGTAGATGGCGTTATTTTGGGAAGTTGCTTAACTTTAAATGAAAGCACATTTTTTTACTGTAGGATTAGAGATAGTAATAATAAAATAATATATTTATTGGAATGAATAGGTTTCCAGAGAAGCAGTGGCTGCTCCATCCCTGCATGTGTCCAAGGCCAGGTTGAATGAGGCTTGGGGCAGCCTGGGATAGTGGAAGGTGGCAGGGAGTGGAACTGGATAGGTTTTAATGTCCCTCCCAGTCCAAATGACCCTGGGATTCTGTGATTCCATGATCTGATACAGCAGGTTCCTTAACACAGAAAATACAAGCACGGGCTGATTTGTGTCACTGGCATTTCATTTTCAGCCTCACCTCCTCCTGCAACAAAGCACGAGTCGGTGGAGGAATATTGGCTGGAATTCTCACCTGGTTTTCCCCAGCTCATCTCACGGCTTCTCTCTCTTTTCACACACCCTGCTCTGCCCATTTCCACCCCACCTCCACTCCCCATTGGGGCTGCACTGTCAAAAGCCTATTCCCAGCCTGGATCGCTTTTTATTGAATGTTTGGGAGGTTTGGATTAAGGTCTTACACTGCTAGCAAAGCTGTAATTATTTTTGCCTGTATTACTATATATTGAATCGATGTAACTTTTCAATAAAGGTGGTTCAATGCAGGACACTCCCTGATGAGTTGGGAATATAGCAACCACCAGTCATTATCCCAGAGGGTCTTTTTTTTTTTCTCTTGGAAGGAAATGGAAAAAGAATTAGAGATGAGCCTTATTGTATTAACCTTGACAGCTTGCAATTATCAGCTGAAACACTTGATTAAAATTGTCACAGGGTTGGAGAATTTTTTTATAAATAAATAATCAAAGATGGGTAGCACCATGATGATCTGGTGATAGGCACCTTTAATGGCTGCAATTAATAATGATCATAAGCCTGGTGAGTACAAATGGCCTTTGGAAAACTGTGTTGGAGTGGAAAAGGACTCACTGCAATTCAAACGTGAGAACTGGGAAGGGGATTCCTGCTGAACTCCAGGATCATGGAATGGTTTGGGTTGGAAGGGAGATTCCAGCTGATCTCACCCACCCCCTGCCATGGGCTGGGACAGCTCCCACTGCCCCAGGGTGCTCCAACCTGGCCTTGGGCTTTTCCAGGTTTGGGGCAGCCACAGCTCCTCTGGGCATTCCATCCGAGCCACTCACTGCCCTCACAGGGAGCAAATCCTCCTAAAATACATTTTTGGAAAAAAAACCCTCCCTGTAAACTGCTGGAATAATGGCAATGCAAATCTGAGAATGAAGATTGCACAGCTGCTCCTGTTTGGACTGGCTTTAATTCAGGCTTAAATACTGCTGTGGTTAACATATATGGAAGTTTTAATCTAGATTTTCATTGCTACCTGTAAGGAGGGTGGCATGCTTTGAGGGGCTGGTAAAGAAGAAGAAGAAAAAGAAGAAGAAGATAAAGAAGATGATGAAGAAGAAATTATCATCCTCTAAATGTAGATATCTAATTCTATAATATATATTATTATTTTTATTATATTGAGGAGATGTTTTCCACATGTTATCAGTGGGGAAATTCAGAATTAATGGGCTTTGGAAAGGGGCCTGCACATATTCACTGCTTGCCCTGTGCTTTTGCTATTCTCTCTCCAGCAGCATTTTGGGATGCCTGAGTTTGACAAGGAAATAAATCTGAGATTCCATGCCCAGCACACCTACCCCTGGTTTCCAGCCCCAGGGGCAGAGGGCATTATCCATCTCCCACTGCCTCAGTCCAGGCAAGAAGCCTCTTTGGGAGCCTCCTGTTGACTTTTTAGCCACATCTGTCTGTCAGCACTGTGGGAACGTTAATTTGGATATCAGGCTGTGTGTACCTGGATCTTTTCCAAAGCATGTGCTCCCCAGCTTGCATCAATTTAAATATTTCAGCTGGAATTTGCATCCATGGCTGGAAGAGTTCAATAGTTACCAGGACCTGGTATAACAAACCTTGTTTCTTCTTGCTGTGTCACTGACCAGTCCTTAGATTTTACAGTTGTAGCATGTGAATATACTTATGTTTGTGTTGATGTACAGGCAGAAATCCCACAAAGAGAGGGATGTGGTTAATAAATTCTGTATCCATTTATCTCTGATTTTGCTAATTCAGCAATTATTCACAACCTTAACTCACAGATTAATCCTGACCAGCTCAGGACTGGACTTTGGCCGGTAGAAATGGATGGATGTCAAGTTTTAGCTTTGAGATTTTGTTATATTTAATATTAAAGCTCGATTTTTAGAATCTCTCATTGATTACTGATTTCTAGACTGGATAATATACATTGTATACACCAAATGGCATAGCTGGTCTCTAGTACTTTATTCCTTTATAGGTTGAAAGAGAGAGAAGCTCCTTCTAAGCAGAGCCTTGAGTGTTACCTTAAGGAAAATTATTAATTAAAATATTTCAGTAGTTTCTTAATCTGTACTTTTTCTGTCTCCCAGAAGCAGCCTGAGTGGTTTTCTCTCTGATTTGTGTTTAGCACCACCTCAGGTAACTCCTTAATATTTAGGTTTCGTATTTAGGCCTTCTTTACATAAAACTTAGACAAGTTTAAGGCAGACTTAAATCTGTGCATTCACACGATGAGATCAATGGATCTAGCCATTCATGGGAAGAAAATTATCTTAGGAAAGTGTGGATTTTCTTGTAATTGGGGCACAGGAAGAAGCTGTTTCAGAATTCTCTGAGTTAGCTTTTAAAAATGTTACTGTTTTTGTTCAGCATACTTAGAATTTCCTTATTACATAAAATAATCACACTTTCTGCAGGTTCCTGTGGCCCAGCTCAGGGTTTATATCACACCCAGCCAAACAGGTGCTGTTTGTGGGGCTCATTTGGAATTACCACTGGCTCTTGGCACGGCTCAATTCCCAGAGCTGTGTTTCCTAGGCTATCTCTAGTGAAGTCTGAAGGAGCCAGATGACTTCCCAGGCCCTATAAAGGCATTTTTTATGGAGACTTGGAACATATTTATGTGCTGCACACACTTTCCCCCCCTGCCCCAGCCTGTTAAAGCAAGAATTCAGTGCAGGTTTCCATTCTTATCTTTCTGCTCACATTTGTTTCACAGATCACCTTTAAAAGGGCTGTAAATGGGCTGTGGGGCTCAATTCCCGGGCTGAGCCTAAATCTTGCAGCAGGTTTGTGTTCTGGACAGAGCTGGGGATTAACTCTGCTGTGTTTAACAAGCCCCCCAAGCCTGAGGAGAAGTCATTCCCCACAAAAGGGGAATATTCCAGGGAAAGGTGTCCCTGCCTATGGTGGGGGTTGGAACTGGATCTTTAAGGTCCTTACCCAGCCCAAACCACTCTGGGGTGGAGACTCATTGGGTCAGAACCTTCCTGTGGAAATCACTGCCTAGCCCCTAAAAGCTTGGATTAATCCTTGAATCCAGCTGGGCTGGGGCAGGTTTTCACTCCTGAGCCTTGCAGCAGCCGCGTGATGGAACTCGAGGTGACGACTGGCGGTGGCTGCGTTTCCCAAATGGAAGTTTGAATGGGAATGATCAGGAACACGTTCCTCACCTCTGAAGCCATTCCCGTTGCCACTGGAGCAGGCGGGAGAGGGGGACCCTTGGGGTCTGATGACAGGAGCAAAGGCACTCTTCTGTTTGACAGCGGGGAACACCGAGGAGGAGAACGGGAGGATGGAAGAAGTGCTGGAGGAGCCGACTGTTGGACTTGAAGACATCACTGCCAAAAGGGAAAAAAAAGGAATTTCTCATCAGAACTTCGGTAAAGCTGTTTCAGGAATCTCATTCCTTGTTTTACCTCTCAAAGGAGGTCTCCTTCTCTCAGTGAGTAGAATTAGAGTAAGTCTGAAGTAGAGAGGGAGTTAAACTGAATAGTTCAGAAAAAAACAATGCTTAATTCCTTCAAAATTAAGGGTGAGAGTGCCAGAAAATTGAAAATTATCAAGGGAAAACCAGAGTCAATAGGAGCTGTAATGACCTGTCCAATCAGTGTCCTTGCAATTTAGAAAGGTTGGCAAATCCTGTGTCTTCCCCAGTTTTTTAAAAATTAATTTTCCTTGGTTTCAAGCTGCTGCTTAGATTTTACTCTAAATTGGCTACTTTTTAAAGAAGTGCCTTGCAAGAAAAAAAGTCCCTTTCTCTCTCCAATAACTTGTCCAGGAACTGTTTGCTGAGCTTCCAGAACAATATCACCCATTCCTCAACAAAAGGAGGAATAAATAACAATATTTCATGTGAATTCCCAGGTCTCTTGGTAGTATTAGTTTGAAATCACAATAACATGAAAAAGACCTGGTCCTTTTCTTATGGAAGTTCCAGAAGAGGGGAATCTGCATAAGGATAAAAAAAAAAGGAGGGAAATAAGAAGCAATCATCAACACTCAGAAATCAGGAGCCTTTTCTAGTTTATACTCATGACACCCAAACACAAGGAGAGCCAAATGTGCGCTTGTCGGAAATCCAAATGTCCCTCAGACATTTTTGGAGGTTCCAGGCCCAGGTCAGAAGCATTTAAGACCCTGGCAGGCAGCTGCAAATAGCTGTGATTTTGGGTTTGAACATGGAATGATTCACCAACCTTACAGGAAGAACAAGAAGTCACAAAAGTTTAGATATTAGAGTAGAAGTAGTCACAAAGTAGAGGGAAGAATTTCTGAGTGCTGTACAGGGGGGTTTTGGTTTTGTACATGGGGGTCAGAGGGTTTAAGATGGATTTGGGATCTGGGCCTGCCCTGTCCTCCCTCTTTCTCCTTCCTCACCTCCATGTTCTTGGTGATGTTGGCACTCACAGATTGGTTTAGAGTAGAAAAACACCATTTAATATAGGTAATAGGCATTGGGGAAAACTGTAAACATGTAACACGTAATGTACCATATAAAAGATAGAAAATCACCATTTAATATAGGTAATAGGCATTGGGGAAAAACTGTAAACATTTAACACGTAATGTACCATATAAAAGAGAGCAGCAGCCCTGGGCAGGGGAGAGAAGAAGAAGAAGAAGAAGAAGAAGAAGAAGAAGAAGAAGAAGAAGAAGAAGAAGACGAAGAAGAAGAAGACGAAGAAGAAGAAGAAGAAGAAGAAGAAGAAGAAGAAGAAGAAGAAGAAGAAGAAGAAGAAGAAGAAGAAGAAGAAGAAGAAGAAGAAGAAGAAGAAGAAGAAGGAGAAGAAGAAGAAGGAGAAGAAGAAGGAGAAGAAGAAGAAGGAGAAGAAGAAGGAGAAGAAGAAGGAGAAGGAGAAGGAGAAGGAGAAGGAGAAGGAGAAGGAGAAGGAGAAGAAGAAGAAGGAGAAGGAGAAGAAGAAGAAGGAGAAGGAGAAGGAGAAGGAGAAGGAGAAGGAGAAGGAGAAGGAGAAGGAGAAGGAGAAGGAGAAGAAGGAGAAGAAGGAGAAGAAGGAGAAGAAGGAGAAGAAGGAGAAGAAGGAGAAGAAGGAGAAGAGGAGAAGAGGAGGAGTCAGAGAGGATGTCAGGGTGTGTGTGTGCCTCTGCCTGAGCTCTGAGCAAACCACAGCAGCCCCAGGAGAAAATCTTTTAGATAACTTGCAATAAACTGCCTTGAAACCAAACAACAGAGACTGCTGAGCCTTTCTTTGGGAGCACGGGTTGGAGGAGAGACTTTTCCTCCACACGGAGCCCTGAAGCAGGGATTGCTCTGGCGTGTGCTAGAGCCAGGTGTGGGGTTTGGGGGCGGGATGGGGTCGGGGTACGCGGCGCGGGGCCGTACGTCCGTAGGGGGATCCCGTGGGGGAGCCGTTGATGAAGCCGGGGGAGCCGGGCACGCCCAGGTTGGACATGGGCACGTTGCTGTAGCCGTTCATGCTGTTGCTGGAGGTGCTGTAGTTGGACTGCTGAGGGGTGGAGCTGGACGAGTACCCCCGCGGGGAGATGCTGCTGGTGTTACGGATGTAACCTGGAAATAAAACACATCTCAGAACAGCTCTGCGGCTCAAAGCTTCCTCCTGCTCATCCCCTGCTTAAATAAACATCATAGAAACCCAGATGTAGGCAACACTGCTACATTCAATGTTTTTTCCTGCATTTTAAGTTCTGAACCAACGTTTTGAAGTGATCCAATGTATTAGGAGTGCCCCAACCCTCTCAGGAGAAACCTGGTGTATGTTGGAACACGATTTACACGTAAAAGGATGTGACTTGGCCAGGAGATGGGAGGTGGGCCATGTCTGGAGAGATACGGGGACCCCAGGCGCATAAACAACCCAAGATGGATCTCATGGAAATCCTCGGGCAGATCCATGTGAATGCAGCATTCCCATAAATTTTAT
The DNA here is from genome assembly GCF_050655825.1 of Lonchura striata. NCBI lineage: Eukaryota > Metazoa > Chordata > Aves > Passeriformes > Estrildidae > Lonchura > Lonchura striata. The sequence goes on from NC_140724.1 coordinate 4,202,873, forward strand.
CAAGGGATTCACCAACTCCAGACACTGAATTGTTCTTCCTCATCACCAAAAAAAGAAAATCTCATTAACCCATGGACTCTGAATGGAAGAAAATCCTGACTGGTGAAATCTTGGCCTCAGGTGGAATTTTCCCTATAAAAACCGCTGGTGCCAGGATGGAGGTGTGGGCATGGAGGAAAACCTCTGCTGAGGCTGACTCCTGGTGCCAACCCCGGGCTCGGCTCTGTTCTTTCCTTGTGTCTGTCTAGCTAGACTTTGATTGCAAAAATAAATATTCTATTTTAATTTGGCTGGACATCCATTTATAACAAGGGAAAGGCTGGGTTGGGGTTGCAGGGAACGCTTCGGGGCTCACCCTGGTTGTTGCCCTGCGCCGACTCGGAGATGCTGACGCCCAGCTGGCCGCCGTAGGAGTTGATGCCCATCATGGAGCTGTGGGCAGGGGAGCTGGGCAGCGCCGGGATCTGCGCGGGGTTGCGGGGCACGCTGTACAGCGCCTCGGCGATGTCGGCCGCGCGCTTCAGGATCAGGTCCTGCCAACGAGCGGAATGCGGATGAAAACTTCAACTTCGTCATTTTAATGGAGATTTTAGTGTAGGTTTAGTATACTGATGAGAACTTGGGACTAAGGCTATTGAGTCTTGTTTTGGATAGAAGTATTTTAGGATTTTAATTCTATTTCACATGTTTTAATTCCTATATAATTCACATTTCTTTAGCTTTAGATATATCGCTTAAATGAATAGATTTTGATGAAGAGGAGAGATGGCATATAATGATTCTTTTAGTATACTGATTAGAACTTGGGACTAAGGCTATTGAGTCTTGTTTTGGATAGAAGCATTTTAGGATTTTAATTCTATTTCACAGGTTTTAATTCCTATATAATTCACATTTCTTTAGCTTTAGATATATCGCTTAAATGAATAGATTTTGATGAAGAGGAGAGATGGCATATAATGATTCTTTTAGTATACTGATTAGAACTTGGGACTAAGGCTATTGAGTCTTGTTTTGGATAGAAGCATTTTAGGATTTTAATTCTATTTCACGTGTTTTAATTCCTATATATTTCACATTTCTTTAGCTTTAGATATATCACTTAATAGATTTTGATCAAGAGGAGAGATGGCATATAATGATTCTTTTAGTATACTGATGAGAACTTGGGACTAAGGCTATTGAGTCTTGTTTTGGATAGAAGCATTTTAGGATTTTAATTCTTTTTCACATGTTTTAATTCCTATATAATTCACATTTCTTTAGATATATCACTTAAATGAATAGATTTTGATCAAGAGGAGAGATGGCATATAATGATTCTTTTAGTATACTGATGAGAACCTGGGACTAAGGCTATTGAGTCTTGTTTTGGATAGAAGTATTTTAGGATTTTAATTCTTTTTCACATGTTTTAATTCCTATATAATTCACATTTCTTTAGCTTTAGATATATCGCTTAAATGAATAGATTTTGATGAAGAGGAGAGATGGCATATAATGATTCTTTTAGTATACTGATTAGAACTTGGGACTAAGGCTATTGAGTCTTGTTTTGGATAGAAGTATTTTAGGATTTTAATTATTTTTCACATGTTTTAATTCCTATGCATTTCACATTTCTTTAGCTTTAGATATATCACTTAAATGAATAGGTTTGTGATCAAGAAGAGAAATGGCACATAATGATGTTTAGGCTCTTGAGAGAATTGGCCTCTAATTTTCAGGATTATTGGCAAAATAGCCCACCCCCAAAAAACTCCTCTTCCCAAACAGCATGTAGATTCTATATAAAGCAATTTTATAAATAAAATTGCAATTTTTTTTTTTGCTACAATATATTTATTTTGTTTGACTAAGTTTTAGTTTATTGGTTTTTCGTATTAGTTTCTAAGGGGTTTTTGGGGCTGGCTTTATTTGAGTGTGGTGGATTTACGTATTTTGCTTTTTAATTTTGATTGTGGTGAGGGTGGTGAGAAGTATTTGGAATGTTTTGGTTTTTTTTATTGTGGTTTTAAAGTCTTTTTTGGAAGACATTTAAGGTAGACTTAATTTTTAGGTTGCATGTTACGTATTGGTTTACTGGCTCGCCATAATGAAACACGGATGAAAAATTAAACCCTACAATTCTAATAAAGATTTGTAGGGAATGATATATTTATATATAGTGCTTTATTTATGTATATTTATAGTGGACACATGTCGGGACTTATTGTCCTTTAATGGACATGTTCTGAGAACTTTTAATCTTTTTTTATTACTTTTATTAATTTTATATACATAGAATTTCACAATGGGTTAATACATATTTATTTTGTTGATTTTACATTACACTTACAGCTAGTTACACTTGTACTCAGTTTTTGTCAGAAAGTACAGAAAGAACTCCTGGGTCACTCTGCCCTGTCTGTTTTAAGGTCTGAGGAGGTTTTTTTTAATTTCTTATTTTTTAGTGTGGAAATTTGCATTATTTTTTTTTAGCTGGGGTAGTTGCGCTAGTGTTGCAGTTCTAGATTAAACAGCATATTTAGCAAGCTTGAAGTGGCACATTTTACTTAAATTTAAATGGATTTCTACCCTGTTGAATTTTCACTCTGCCTCACGGGGGGCAGCCTGACCTGGTTGTTGTGGGGCGTCCCGTACAAAGCTTCCACCAGGTCAGCGGCTCTTTTCAGCAGCATTTCCTGTGCAGCAGACGGAAAGAGAGAGGTGGTGTCATGGCAAAAATATAGTCAATAAAATTAATATTTCATAAATAAATAAATAAATAAATAAATAAATAAGATATATATAATATATAAAATATATATAATATACATACTATATATAATATATATAATATATAATATACATTATATATGTATATAATATATTATATATATTCTATATAATATATAATATATAATATATAATATATAATATATAATATATAATATATAATATATAATATATTACATATTACATATTACATATTATATATTATAAATATAAATATAAATATAAATATAAATATAAATATAAATATAAATATAAATATAAATATAAATATAAATATAAAATAAATAAAATATATAATAAAGATACAATAAATAAAGAAAACAAACAAAAAAGAGAAATATATAATAAATAAAATAAAATTTTAAATATAGGACCAAGAAAAAAAAAAACAAAATAAATGTATAATAAATAAAAATAAATACAAATTACAATTAATTAAATAAATATGGAATAAATAAAATACAATCCAGCAAATAAATATTAAAAACAGCAATAAAATGGCAAAATAAACTGGAACAGGAGAAAATAAATAAAATAAAAAATTGAATAAGACAGGATAGATTAGACTAGACTAAAGTAAAATTAAAAAATAAATGCAATAAATAGAAGAATAGGATAGGATAGGATAGGATAGAATAGAATAGAATAGAATAGAATAGAATAGAATAGAATAGAATAGAATAGAATAAGAGAAGAATAGGAAGAGAAGAGAAGAGAAGAGAAGAGAAGAGGAAGAGAAGAGAAGAGAAGAGAAGAGAAGAGAAGAGAAGAGAAGAGAAGAGAAGAGAAGAGAAGAGAAGAGAAGAGAAGAGAAGAGAAGAGAAGAGAAGAGAAGAGAAGAGAAGAGAAGAGAAGAGAAGAGAAGAGAAGAGAAGAGAAGAGAGGAATTAAATAAATCAAATTAAGCCATGAGCTAGTATTCTCTCCAGTGACTCCAGTGTTAGTGCGGTCGCTCTAAGCCCGGCTGCGTTCCGTGCTGTGTTCAGGTGTTATTCGCCAGGCACCGGAGGCATCTGAGCCGTCCCGGTGGGTCGGAGCCGCCCCCCAAAACCGCGAGTCCCGTCGGAGGCAGCGGGGCTGGTCCCGGCCGTGCCGTGCCGTGCCGTGCCGGGGCTCCTCCTGGCCCGGAGCTCTCCAGCGTCCTGAACCGGCTCCGCCTCAGCAGCGCCAGAACGGGGACAAATCCCAGGCGACCCCGCTCCCCCGGGATTTCCATGGATCCTTTCGCACGTGTGTAGGATTCAACACATTCCTTGGCGTGTTCACAGCTTTGGGCTCAGGGATGTGCCACCAGGGACAGGGCACAGCACAAGGACAAGGAACTGGGACATTCGCTGGGCTCAGTTTAGCAGCAAAATGACACAGACACTGTTTGAACTCTAACATACAAAAATCGCTGTGTGTTCTACACAGTCCCATTCTTGCCAGGCTTACAACTAATTGTTGAATTCAGATGTGATTGTCATTTAAGGTATAATTGTGGGTTTTTTTATGAATTAGAAGTGAAAAAACACATTTGGTGGGCTGAATGAAATGCTTAAAATTATTTTACCTTAGCTAATCTTTCAGGGTCCCCAGGATGTCTTGGGATTACCTTCTGCAGTCTTTGGAAGCCGTAATCTATGGTAGGTTCATTTAAAGCTGGAAAGAAAACATCAAACCCCACCATGTTATATGGCTGCATCTAAACATGTACTTTTATACGGCTGCATCTAAACATGTACTTTTATATGGCTGTATCTAAACATGTACTTTTATATGGCTGTATCTAAACATGTACTTTTATACGGCTGCATCTAAACATGTACTTTTATATGGCTGCATCTAAACATGTACTTTTATATGGCTGCATCTAAACATGTACTTTTATATGGCTCTGTCTCAATAGGGCAACAAAGAAATCATGACTTCTGCACTCAAAGCTGCTCCTGTTTCCCTGGCTGAATTCTCACCCTCTATCAAAGGCTGAATGAATAATTTGCAAGATGCAGCAGCACTGTCACAAAATATTCCTTTTAGGATGTACGTTTCACTCTGGACAAAACCATGACAGCAAGAAAGCAAATTATGAGACAAGAACACAGCAGAACAGGTCTTCTCCTGCTGGTTGCGCAGGCAGAAATCAGGCAGTTTATCAGAGGAGTGTTTGCTCCTCTAATAAACACATTCCACACACGCCCCCAATGTTTTGCAGTCCCGAAGTAGGGCACAGTTATTCATCAGACACATTCCCTTCCCCAGTTGTGTGTTCTGCATACTCTGCCACTTCCCTGTAATGATCTTAATCTCTGGTGGATAAACCAGGATATTTTGACCCAGATCCTCAGTTAGCAATAGCTGGCAGAGCCCTACTGGCATCATTGATGATTTCAGAAAACTTCTGACACTTTTCTAGTCTCTGCTAGGAAATCGTAGCAATAATACTCAATTTTCTGATTATTCAAACTTTAATTTAAATTGGTGCAGAACCCAAAAGTCAGCTTACAGCATTCTCTGTGCTCAGGCTCTGCCTGCCTCTAACACCTCAGCAGTGCCACTGAGCACCAGCACTGTTACAGGGATGTTTTTCTTTGAGGTCCCTTGTTCTTCAGAATGCACATTTTAACAGAAATGACACATTCATGCTGAGGATTCTGCAAAGAATTTCATGACACATTTAATAAGTAACATATGTAAGTCCTTTAGCATTACCCTCAATCAGTGCTGGCTTAGACCTTCTTGTACCATTTGTGGTTCTTTTGGGAGGGAAAAAAAAATATCTTTTTTTTTTTAAATAACTAGCACTGTCACTGGCATGGCTGAAAAACCCTGATTAAAGAGATGCTGTTGGTTCTTAGTGAATGATCCAAAATATCCTGAGCACCTCACAGGAGAACCATCTTCTGCACCAGGAGAAGAACCCACCACGTGAGACAGAGTTTTACACTGATCCAAGTTCCCTGTTTATTCCTGTTCCCTGTTTATCCCTGTCTGCCTTTAGTATAACAACATGAAAGTAAAAGGTCACATTCTCCACTGAGATACATTTTATATTTACTTTTTATTAAATAATTATGGCATGGCATGAAGTTTAAATATTACAGGAGATAATCAAGTGGGAATTGAGCAGAGAAAACCCAGACCTGAGAATTTAGTCTTGGCTATACTTAGAATGTCTTTGCTCTCCACTGGGAGCCATTCTGGTTTGCTGAAGGAGTTTAATAATACACATTTCAACTGCCACAGAATCTACATCCCGTTTGGGAAGAAGAGTTTTTTGGGGGTGGGCTATTTTGCCAATAATCCTGAGAATTAGAGGCCAATTCTCTCAAGAGCCTAAATATCATTATGTGCCATTTCTCTTCTTGATCACAAACCTATTCATTTAAGTGATATATCTGAAGCTAAAGAAATGTGAAATATATAGGAACCCAAACATGTGAAATATACAGGGGTTCAAATATATATAAAGTTACTAGAAATAGCTAGTGGGAATATGCAAAATGCTAATTCAGGAAGAAGAAGCTGGCTATTATTCAACGAACATTTTTCCAATGGATTGACATGGACAGTTTCATCCTGATAGATCAACAGCAGCAAATCATTTCCCAGCAATGCTGAATTGTTCACAGGGCTCAGCCATCCTGAATCAATGTGTACATTGTCTTTCAGCACAAAGGTTTTCTGTACAGCCTGCAACAAAATTGCCCACTACTGGTTTTACTCATTAATGGAACAAAAATATCTCTGTTACGAAATCCTGCGAAAAACCAGTACCAAGTATTGGAGGAATAAATGACACCTTCCCAAGTGAAGGCCAAAGATGAAGAATTCACCAGCAAGTTTAAGCAGCTTCCCCACAATCCCACTTCCACTGAGGAAAGAGCTGCTGGCTCAGGAGTGATTTATCTGTATGTTGCATAGAAATATGCCAGAATTATATCCAAATGTTCATGGATTCAGAGACCATAAAGGGGTCTGACACACAAGCAGGCTGTTCATTGTTTCCTAGAAATCAGATATCTGAAATGAAACCCCTCAGAAAACAGGCTCAGGTACGAAATCCCTTTGGCAACCCTCAAATCCAGAGTTTCAGGATCAAGGGGTCATTTAAACTTCCCAAAACAGTTTAAAAAACTGGGTATGGCATGATATAATTTATGCACAAAAAGAAAAGCCACCTAGGGAATAAACTAAATTATCAGTGAGCCTGTAAACCTCTCAACTGTTTTAACAACAGAATTATTGCATAAGAGTAGGCACAGATCTAAATGTGTCACCAACTATCTGACTTTATTTGTGTGAGCCTCAGAGTCTGGACAGTGCTTCCTCTTGGATGTTCTTTACCCCTCAAAACCTTTGTTTTCATCTTAAACACAACTATCCTGACTTGCACATCAGACTGGTGCTGCTGCCACCCTGGGAGATGTGGGAAAGGCACGTCCATGTGCTGTTCTTCTCCTGGCACAGAAGATGGTTCTCCTGTGAGGTGCTCAGGATATTTTGGATCATTCCAAAAGAACCATCAGCTCTGCAGCTCACCTTGGATTTACCCCACAAAGCACAGCACAGGGAAAACCTGTGAAGAATCAAAGTCTGGAGATCTCTAGATCAAAGTCAGGAGAATCAAAGTCTGAAGATCTCTAGAAATATCCTGAACCCTTCAAGCTGTGGCACAGGGAGAGCAGTTTTGGCATTGGGCTGCCCAACCTTTAAGGTGTTAACAGAGAAAAGGCACCTGTGGCATCAAGCTTGAATCATGGAATGGTTTGGGTTTTTTGGGTTGGGAGAGACCTTAAAAATCACCTTGTTCTACCCTGCCACCATGGGCAGTCATGCCTTCCACTAGTCCTGGATGCTCCAAGCCCTGTCCAACCTGGCACTGGACACTCCCAGGGATGGGGCAGGCACAGCTTCTCTGGGCAACCTGTGCCAGGTCCTCACCACTCCCACTGGGAGGAATTTCTTCTGTAAATCTCACCTGAATTTCTCCTCTTTCAGTTTGAATCCATTACTCCTTGTCCTGTCACTGCAGATCTTGATGAAGGGTCCCTCTCTGGTTTTCCTGTCAGCCCCCTCAGATCCTGGAATTCTCTATTTCCCCATGTTTCTCACAGGCTAAAGCAGTGACAGCAGGAAATGCTTCATCATCTCAGCTTTTTCTGTCCAAGGGAACTCGCTCTTCCAATTTATAGAGCTCTCTGCATCCTTGTAAGTGTTGTTTCTCACAAGCAGAAAACAAGAGCTCCAATCTCCTTACAAGATTTAGCACCTTCCCATGCCTGGATCCTGGCACAGAGGCTGATGCAGCACAAACCAGAGCCCAGCCTCTCCCACAGACGAGTTTATATTGCTTTGCTCTGACAAGGTAACCCCTGGAGGATTTCTGCTCAGCAAGGAAAATTATGTTCCAAATCTCCCTGATATACACATTTCCAGGTTAGCATCCCTGTGACAAAGTAAATGCAGGGCTGTGATCAAAGCTGAACTACGAAAGCCTACACGACGTGCCCTCAGCTGGCATAAACTGGTGTGTTATTAAAACCAGGGGAACTATAATGGAACCACTTACAGCAGCAAAGAATTTGAATTTGTGTCGTATTAAAAGCAGAATATGAGGCTACAGCAAGGTTAGCAGCAGAGAACAAATGTCTTTTTATTCCAGGAGCAGCTGATGAAGGGAAAGCAATTCAGAACAGGGATGTGTGTGCAGCCTGTATCCTCACCAGATGAAGGCACACACAGGGACTAAATGCCTGGGTGAGGCTGTGGGATCTCATCCTGTTGAGATTTTTACCTCAGATGATTTTAAAGAAGGTTTTGATCTCAGGCTGTGGTGGACAGTATACTGAGGGGGACACCTAGTTGGGTCACAGTGAGAACTGTGAGTTTTTGGGAGCCAGTCTGCAAACAGGACTATCCTATATTTGCTCAAGTTTCCTGTTCTTTTTTTCCATTGGTTCAGGAATTTTTTTCTTGTAAGGTCATGTATTGAGTTCACATTCAGGATTGGACCTTTGCCCTCAGATGCCCCTGTATCTGGCTGCCCACGGGTCTTTGGAATCTAGCCTCTGTAACCTGTGGTTGTCACGTTTTGTTATTTTCATTATTAAAGCTTTTTTCTGGGCTAGTCCATTGCTCCTGTTCCTCATTTTTAGCCAGATTCTCCTGGCCAAGCCAAGCAAGGAGATCACAGCGAACTTCCTTATGTGGTGATTTAAAAACAGGCTTTTATCTCTCATTTTAAGTATTTCATCTCTTACTTCAGCTGCTGAAGTTGGTTCAGCCAGCTTTAGCTGCCATTGCCCTCCAGTGAGCCATTTGTCTGGCTTTTGCTGTACTCTCCAGCACATCATTACAAGTCTACAGAATCCTGCTGGCTTCCCTCTGCAGGAAGTTTTCCAGGTGGGAACCTTATGGAAAAGTCCACACGTCCCATTTTGGCGAGGAGAGGAGGCTGATGGCCGAGTTGCAGCACCCCTGAGTGAGAGCACTTGGGAGTGGAGACACTGAGAGCCCCAGAAGCTCAGCAGTGCCAGCACAGCACACTCTGCAGAAGCCCGACATGAAGACACATTACAGGACACAGATAAGCTCCCTTAACAGCCTCGCTGTGCCAGTTAGATTTACCCTTGAAATGTACAGCTGAATTTTTATATTCATCTTTCCAACAGTCTGTCATTTTCTTCTTCAAATGATCTTAGTGTGACTCTTTTCCAAGAAAAGAAAAAATAAGAAAGAAAAAAATCAAATATAATCAGGTTGAGCATAAATATTTGGTTGCATATTCTGTAGGCAGACCCATGCTGTGACAGCAGTTGGGAAAAATATTAATGTGCAGGAAATTAGGAAACCTCCTCCTTACACCCCCAAATGTTACCACTGAGAGAGTGGCCTTCGACAAGCAACACGGTTAATTAATTAATTAATTAATTAATCACCAACACAGCTCCTGCAGCCCAAATCCCAGGCACCCACCTGTGTAAATGAACCTGCCTGGTGCTCCTTTGCAGAACTGCTTGGATTTGTAGGATAATGTCACCTCCACCACGCCGGGAATGTGCCGGGGAGGCGTCTGGACGCGGATGGCGTGAGGCGTGATCAGCTGGGAAGGGCAACAGCAGAGGCACCATCAGGTGTCAGTTCTGCTCTTTTACTTCATGAGTAAATCACAGAAAAGGTTGGGTTGGAAGGACCCTAAAGATCATCCAGTCCCACCCTCAGTGGGACCTTTCTCTATCCCGGGTTTCTCCAAGTCCTGTTCAGCCTTGGACACCTCCAGGGACGGAGCAGCCACACCTTCTCTGGGCTACCTGTACCAGGGCCTCACCATAAAAAATGTCATCCTCATTTCCAACTTTATTCTTGTTCACTGTAAAACCATTGCCCCATGACCTGCCATCACAGGCCTCAGGAAAAACTCTTTTTTTTTTAAATTATCACTATAGGTCAGCAGAGGGATACACCTGGTTTAGATCCTAGCCTCCAGGGAGAGGATCACACATTTTAGGATGGATTGGCATCAAGAAATCTGTACTGTTAAGCCCATTGTTTAATTCATGGCTTAATCCTGGGCCCAGATGGATTTTTTTTCTTCTTCCCAAACTTAAACCCCCTCTTTATTTCTCTTCCTTTGCTTATGTAAATAAACCTGTGTAAATAATAAACCCTGTGGAAGAATTGGTAGAGTAACATTCATTAAGTTCATCAGTGGGTAAAAAAGGATATGGGAACATCAAATGTCTCCTTCAGCTCATATCAGGAGACAATTTCTAATAATTTCTTTGATTTTATAGACACCTAGAATTGTTCCGTTCCATTCTGGGTATCATTCAATAATATCACAGAGCAAAGAAAACACATTCCATGGATTCCCTTCACGCGGGTTTCTGTGTCCCACCTCACACAGCACCATGGAATAGGAACAGGAATTAACCCCGTTCCTGCTCAGAAAAGGGAAATCTCCACAGCTGAGGGGCAGAGGGGCAGCTATACCCACCTCACTCCACACCAGCATGGTCCCAAACACCACCTGCAGCCCATCAAAGAAGTTGTCCCCGATGATGATCACCATGGCTCCCCCCGTGGTCCACCCCTCGCTTGGGCTGATGGCTTTGATGCAGGGCGTGGCTGCACAAAATAAATAAAGACATCAAAACATCTCTTCAAGGTATCTTTTTTCATCCCCCCACAGCTGCTTTGAGGCCTGGGTGTAAATCCCTGGATAAATTCCTGTGAGCATCAAATATCCCAAGTGATGCAAAACTGCAGCTGAGAGCTGCAGCTCCAGCCATCCACACCTGGGAATTCCTGAATTCCCACTGCTAGCAGAGGCCTTGGACAAGTCCCTTCCAGCCACTCACCCATGAAGGCTGCTCACCACTCCACAAACCCCAGTATTTCAATAAATAAATAAATAAATAAATAAATAAACAAATAAATAAATAAAGGAGTGTTTTCTGCCTCGCAAGTGTTAATTACTTGCCTATTCATTACTGGCACTTAACATTGTGTCATTAAAGCCTAATAGGCCAACTGTAGTGGGTGTAAAAATGAAATGCTTAAATGATTGTGCAGAGACTGCTTTAAAAAAACAAAATAACACCCCCTGATTAGAATATGATCCCACAGACACAGACCCTGTGGAAAAAAAGGTAGAGTCACATTCATTACGTTTATCAATGGGTAAAAGAAGATATGGGAATATCAAATGTCTCCTCCAATTCATATCAGGAGACAATTTCTAATAATTTTCTTGATTTTATAGAGTCTTTCTTTTTTTTTTTTTTTTTTTTTATTTTATTTTCTCTTCCATATGTTCAAGGCCTATGGACTATGCATCCCATCAGGAACCCAATATGGTTTCCAGGCCATAACCAAAGTCAATCCATCACTCCATTCCCAATGTTGACAGGGTCAGAGGTGGAGGGGAACTTTGGCAGTGCTCCAAAAACATGAGACTCCTTTGAACAGCCAGTCAATCACATCCAATCAGTCAAGGAAAAACTGGATGGCTTCCTAGGCTAGGAATCCTGGGATTTTCCTTCTACCATTTCACTGCCCGCTGGGGGAGAATTAACACCACTCTGAATTCTTTACTGATTCAATCATTTTCTTCCAGTTCATTAATTCTTCTTTTAGGCTGATACAGGGCACAGTTAAGAAGTGGGGCAGCAAAACATTATAATGAAATAATATCCTTGCTTGTCTTTTCTACTAACATCACCAGCTCTTCTCACTTTCAGTGGCTGCAGGAGAGGGAAAAGCAGGCACTGATAGCACTTCCCAGCATTTTCCAGTCATTTTTGAGCACTGTCTGCGTGCCAGAGGTGGAATGTTTCGGGAACGAAGAGGGAGAGGAGGGGCCGAACGTTTTGAAACTTAACAGATACAAGAATTTGTAATTGCTTGAATACAGTCCCCAACCCATCCTGGAGCTGGCCATGAGTCTGGCTTAGCCAAACAAACTCACATCAATTAGTGTCAGCTCCCTCTGCGCATCGTTAGGCTCCGTGCACAGTTTGTTTAAGGGAACCAGTGACACTTTTTCATACACATCTTGTGCTGCAACAGCTCTGTTTAAATAAGATGTCATCTTGCCTAATTTGCCTGAAATCAAATCTATCCCAGCTGAATGAGAGGGCTGAAATTTAGATAATACTTGGTGTTTCTGTGTTTTTCATCTTTGCAGTACATACTAATTAATAAATTGCAGGGGGATGGGGAGTCAGTCCCTTAGATGTGAGGAGGATCATATTTTGCATGCAGTAGACACTGTTTTCCTGCCTCTGCCTTCCCCAAACCCCCTGAGGCTCTGCAATTCCCCCTTAGCTCTCCTTCCCTCCTGAAAACAAACAGAAATGGAAGAATGGGTAATTTCTGCTCTGGTCTCCAGACAAAACTCCCACCTTCCGAGGGGTCGAGTCTTCTTGCTCTCCTCCCATGCTTGGAGTTGTTGTGCACGAACATGTTGTCAGACACTGCCAGCACATGCCCATCCACGTTCACTGTTGTCGATAGCACCACCTGGATATTTAGAAAGAGAAGGAAAAAAACAGCCAGGTAAACAGTTGATTTGAAATTCAACTTGTTAAGGATTAATTATTCAGTTCAGCTAAACCTTGTTTGGTAAAATGGCAGCATGCCTTACAGGGGTTTAAGAAAGGGAGAAAATATTTTCAGACTTCACTCAGTGCATTAATTGCATTTAACACAGCATCCTGCAGGCTGCACAGAAGCCTCACTGTAAAATGACCCAACTCCTGCAGGATGAAAACTCCTTGAAAACAGAACCTAATAACATGCCTGGTTTTGACATGTGAGTGGATGGTGCCTCCTGAAAAATCATCTGAGCCTGAGCACTCCAAACCAAGCCTCAGGTTTTGAGCCTCAGTCTCCATGACTGGCCTCCAATCTGAATTCTTAGAGGAAATAACTGTATATATTAATGAACCCCACTTTAGTTTTTTAGTACCCAATGCTTTAAATCCCACCAATCCAGAAAGATGTGTGACTTCAAACCACAAACTTTTGGGGAAAACAAACAGTGTTTTAACTCCTGAAAGAAGCTGCCCTCTGACAGAGTGGTTTTGACCATTAGTTCGTGTAAATGAGCTTAATTCCATCCCACTGCCACACCTACAGTAATGCACAGCCATGGAGAGTCAAACCCTGGATGTGTTCATGGATTTTCACAGCCTCAGATGTCACAGCCGAGGTAAGAGAATGTCAAGCTCTAATTGTTGATAAAACTCTATCCAGCACAGAGCAGGAGAGACCTTGCCCTCCCCGGGCTTAGGCGAGCTTAAAGAATACTTTCTTTCTCGAGACAGCTCTAATTCATTCCAAAAGGCTCTTGTCATCCTGTACTCTTATATTTCTCAAGCATTCTTGTCACAGAATGTGTTGCTTTCGTGTGCCAACTGATTTCCTCATTCCCATTAGGGTGGGGTGTGACTCCATCCAAAGGGAACGTTTCCCTCATGACATAGTTGAGCCCACTCAGATGCACTTCATTATTTTCCCTTAAACAATGGAAATAAATTTTAGTCTCTCACTGGCCAGCCCAGAACACGCTGTGGCAAAGGGGAATAGGCCTGAATTATTCCAGTGTCTGAAATATTTATGACAAGTGTTTAAATTGCAACCAAATGTAAATAAAAAGTGTGTCTTGTATATACAGTTACACTATGGAATAGAGACATCTCTGAGCTCTCTTACACGAGTGGGATAAATGCACACCCACCTGCTCGCAGGAAGAGAGAACAGAGGCAGGCTTCAAGTGTTCACACATAGAATGGAACCATGGAATGTCCTGAGTGGAAAAGGGACCCACTGGGATCCTGGGATCATCCAGTCCAGCTCCTGGCCCTGCACAGACACCCCAAAATCCCACCCTGGGCATCCCTGGCAGCTCTGTCCAAACCCTCCTGGAGCTCCGGCAGCCTCGGGGCCGTGCCCGTTCCCTGGGGAGCCTGGGCAGTGCCAGCACCTCTGGGGGAAGAGCCTTTCCCAAAATCCAGCCTTTCCCAAAATCCAGCCTTTCCTGATCTCCAGCCTGACCCTCCCTGGCACAGCTCCAGCCGTTCCCTGGATCCTGTCACTGTCCCAGAGCAGAGGTCAGTGTTGGAATCACCTCTTGGGCTGTGCACAGCACAAGAGCCACATTTTGGTAGGAGATGTACAGATCCCCACAGCAATGGCAGAGTAATGGCAAGAACCAGTCCAGAAAACGTGCTGAGCATCCTCTGCTCCCTTGGCCAGCAGGAATGGAAGATGCACTTCCAGACCTCTCTCCACGTGCAGTCCCATTTTTATCCATCTCTCCCATCCATGACAGGAGGGCCAGAGCCACTTGGCCTGTCACAGGCTGGGATCCAGGGTAAATAAACACAACATCCTCATGGACAGGACGAGATGCAAAGTTCAGATCTGGAGCAGAACCTTCTCGAAATTTGGGACCCTTTTTGCTGTAATCTGAATTTTGGCAGAGATCTTTGTCATTGCTACACCACCACCACCCAACTCTTCACCCATGGTGTGGAGAAAGGACACGTGAGATCGTGGACATCAAAATGACTGAATTTCTTCACTTTGCCCCAGCTGTTCCCTCCTGCCTGATGGAGATCACAATACAATTGTTTTATTCTGGAGATTATAAACCAATGTTTTCTCGATAAAAGGAGGAGGAATGTGCATTCCACCATGGTCTCTAACTCCCAGGCCCTTCACTTTCACAAGCCAACTGCTTTCCCCCAGTGAGTATTTCCTGGGTCATGAAGGGTGACCCTTTCCATCTGGAATCAATCAGTCAACTCCTGACAACTTCCTGAAACACCTCACTCCATTTCCTGTTCTCTCCCCCTTCCCTCTTTCCCCCTGGTTTGCTTCACTCTTCAAAACTGCAGGCCACAGCAGCTTAATGTTAGAGGGTCAGACACAGTTAGACTCCAAAACACTACACAAGAACACCTTTGACCTTCAAAAATCTTTACATCTTAGCCAAACAAATCAAGGTCAACATTTCTTACCATTACCTTGTTAACCATTTCTATGCACTTTTGCCAATACCCTCCTGAACACGTATTTATCAACAACACTTGTTCGCCCAACATCGTAAAATAGTCAAAGCCCTTTTTAAAAAGCCCTGTCTTTAGTGCTGATGAAAGGTGATGTGAAAACTTCCCTGGGGATTTAAATTCTGATTTTCGCCCACAGTGTTGGCAAATGGTTCTGGTGAGTTTTTCTTTTCCTGCCCTGATGGCACCACTTGTTGTGTATGACAATTTGGCTTCTTTGCCTATTGTCAGTGGATGATCTTTTACCTAACACCATTTGCTAATGCAAAATTTAATCTAAGGGAAATGATCTGAGAACAGCAAAATAGGTCAGGGAGGCCATTACCAGGGTAATTGAGGCTGAGGGCCAAATTTTAGGCACAGACAGCATAAAAACTTCAGACTTTGTGCCACCCAAAAGCTGGACCAAACTGTCACCTCTGCTGAGATTTCAGAGCACAGCAAGCAAGAAGGAAATAGAGAGGGCAATGTTTTAATTCTTCATCCTCCCAAGCACAGATCCCATCTCCCTCAGAGCACTGGGGGAATTCAGGATTCTAAGCTGTTTTCACACTCCTTGAGTTCTCCCTGCCAATCTGCAAAGGTTTTCTTATCAGCAGAGAGGCCAGAGCCATAAAGCAGCGATTCTCCCACAGTCCTGGAGAAATGCTGGAGCTGGATCTCCACATTATTTTTGTTTCCCAGGTGGATTTCTGTAATGCAATCCTGGCTCAGAACCCACACGGAGGGTTCACCTCCCGTGACATCCAGCCCTAGTGTCTTTAGCACTTGAAACTCGGCTTCTCTGAGCTGCACTGCCCCTCCTTCCCCTCCCTGCACAGCTCAGGGGGTTGTGTTTCTTCACAAACCTTCACCTGGGTATTACAAATTTCCCTCCCCCAGCTATGTAATATCAGTATTTTTTACATTCTAAAGTGTGCTGCTCTTCAAATCACAGATATGCAAATCCATTCACATCCCCAGATATAAAATCTGTATCAGTCCCAGACACCTATTTAGACATATGGTACAAACATTCCAGGCATACAGGCATTTACTTACATGTAACATATCTCATCACTGTGTAAATGATCTCTCTCAAAAAATTCCTGTTACCATTCCAAGTGTGGAAAAAATTCTTTATGACATTGTACATCTGGAAACAATATTGCATTCCTGATGCACTTTCCCTTGTAACTCTCTAGTCACAGCACCATGTTATTTTAACTTTTCGAAAAAAAAAAAAAACTGCTATGAGGATTTAAAATTCTTATTCTTATTCTTATTCTTATTCTTATTATTATTATTATTATTATTGCTGTTGTTGTTGTTTTCCAGCTGAGGGGAAGGAAAGATGTTCGACCTCATCCTGCTGCCTGGACTTGGATAGGGCTCCCATTGATGTCAACAGGAATTTTGGTTGAGGCAGTAACACAGGAGGAGAGGCTGGATTTGATGGGTTTGCCTCAGAGATGGATGAGGAATAAGATAAACAATGTGAAAGATGCCAGCAGCCTCACTCTGCTCAAAACTTCCATGGAATTTTTTGGGAAATCCTCTCCAGGACCCTGAGCCTGCAGACTGGGAGCTGACAGCAAGCTGGGCACTCGCCCTTCACCCCAGGGAATCTGAAATTTCTTGGGACAGGGGCTGGACACCACTCCTGGGGCACTGACACCTTGTCTGCTGCTATTATCCACAGGCAAACCATGGAGCTGCTTCCATAAAATCATTTGCAACAATTTCCACCTTCTGCCTTTGACACTGGTCTTGTTTTAAAGCCTGGTGATGAGGGAATTTATGGCTTACAGCCTAAATTTATTCCTAGTCAGTTTATACTTAACATTACCTTTAAAATTATTCTTTCCCTTCTTGACCTTCCCGAGGGTAATTTCAGAGAGCAGTTCCACCCCTCCTCAGTGCAAGGATTTGATCCATGCCCTTGTCCAGCCCCTGTCCCCTTAATGACCCATTCCTGCACCTGTTCCAAAGTCATTTTGCTCTCCTTTGACTGTAGTTAATCCAGTGTATTGCACCCAAACAAGAAATCACAGTGCAACAAATCCCCCTCCTTCCTGCTGGCAGTCTGAGACTGAGTGGATCTCATCTGTGGTTTGTTTTTAAAGGATGAGACATCACTCTGGGAACTGTCTTTCCCCATGGATATTTGGCCTTCAGATCTGAGCACGTTAAGCTCCTTGAGTATTTTTTTCTCTTGCAATTGAGTCACTCCTTCCCTTACTCACACAGAATCTAAAAAAACATCATCACCTTTTGTTGGGTCAGTCGGTACCTGATGAAGAAATCTGCCCCCTCCAGTAACAGGCCCAGGCTCTGCTGACACCAGCTGCATTTGTTTTAAAATCTCTGCCTGGGAAATTAGCCCCCCATCATGATTATTCCATGCAGCATTCACCTCTACCAGCAGTTCAGTGATCCCTAGCCATATCCCAGCCTGACCACGGGGGTCTCTGGCACATTCCTTCCCCACCAGCCTGGCCAGGACTCCGATTTAGGGCAGTGATGTTCTATCCTTGCCATCCTTTTTGCTTCCTACAGCCTACACTCCTAACTCCCAACATCATCCCACCCCTCTTAATCATTTTCCATTTCCCTGAGTGGTACAGACCCCTCCGAGCCCTGGGTTAGAGCGAGCTGGGAGAAACCCCAGCCCCAGCCAGCTCTGCTCATGTGCCTGATGATGAACTGATCCAACCACTCCGAGGTCAGGAAGGAAACCTCCCCAGGGGTGCACCTTGTTATTTTTCCTTTCTCTTCCTCCCTAGAGCATCTAGAGGAGGGGGGGGTACCTGCCAGGAAACATTCCATGTCATGTTTTCTGCTGAAAACAGAGGGCAATTGCTGACCTTTACTTTTTGCTCCTAAAAAAGGACATCGGTTCAAAGCTGAGCACTGTTAGAACCAATGTCTGCTGCCTCATATCCCTCCCTGGCACTTTTTAATCACCCAGGACCTTTTTAATCACTGTGCTCCTGGAGGAAACAGAATTCCCAATCAACAGGAGCCTAATGTGTGAGCACCAGGTCTCAGCTGAAGCATCTCAGCTGAAAAGCCTCATCTTAATTTTCCAGAATTATTATCCCCCTTCACACACCGGTCATTACCATTAAAGTATCATTGGGCTTCAATCAAGTTCTGCAGGAGAATTCCTCATTAAATGGAGGGCATCATTTTTGGGGTTTTTATTTTTATTTTAAGTTCCATTCCTGGGAGGATCCCTCACTGAGAACACAGCCCTGACTAACAATGCCTATGTACTTTCAATTTGCAGAGGAGCTGAACTCAAACCCTGTGTTTGAATAAGTAATTTTAGGATGATTTTTGCCTCACTTTTCCACCCACCAGCTTTATTTGGAAATATTTTAATTGATAAACAACCAATATTTGTTTCAGTTACATTCACAGGGATATATTGCTCAATCTCTGTGGGTTTTGGGCGGCCATCAAGTAACTATGCAAGTATCCCTTAGTTCTAGAAATATTCTCTTTCATTTAGTTCTTGAAAGAGTCCCTTTCCCTACTTTAGCCACTGACAGGCATTGAAGTAGTGATTCACAATAAAATCATGTTACTACAGGGGGAAAAAACCTCACTAAAATAATGACCACACATTCCTTAACTTCTGATGTAAAACATAGTTTTCAACAGCACAAAACCATTGCATTTGGTTAAAAAAGGAAGGCAAGAGGATCACAAAGCAGCTGGTGTTGCTCTCCAAACTGAAGAATTATAGTAAAAAAACCCCACAACTTTCAGGCATCTGGAGCTGCGTTAAATTTACAACACAATGTTAATGTAACCTTTCCTCCCCTTTCTCTCCCCACCCCCCCTTTTTTTTTTAATGATACACGTGAAACCTAACATTTAATTTGTCTTAATACATTACCAGTATAGTATGAAATATCTAAATCATGTAATGGCTCGGGAAGTGAGGCTGGAGCCAGGCTTGGACACTGGATCCCAGTGCCTTGGAACTTTGGGGATGAGCCAAACCAAGCCCAAACTGTGCAACTTCACACCCATCTTTAATCAGAAGCATTAGCTTGACACTTTTCCAGTTATGAGTAACCATGGCTTGTGCTGGAAAACTCAGTAGGATGCATTGTAAGGCACTATTTCCACGTCTCCTATTTGTATTTTTATCTCATCAACAAAGCCTCAGGTCTGGGCTTCCATTCAGGCTCCATTAAAGAGCAAAAATGGTGCTGGACGAGACCCTTTCAGGCCCAGGTTTCAGTAGTGATTTAAATGAGAACTTTGATAGAAGGATTTTCTCTGCTCTTTTGTTGAATAACCACAGAAGAAAAGGAGAATCCTGATGTTTCCTGGAGGTTTGACAAGCACTACTCCATTGAAAAATGAAAATACTTAGTTCTGCAGAAGAACATGGATAGGAATTAAAACATTTGGATGAGCATTGCTGCAGAATTCTGTTTGCATAAGGAAAGTGAAATGCCTGGAAGCGTCTGGGAAAGGAGGAACTTAATAACAACAGCTGCACAAATAATTTTTTGGGGAAAAACCAGCAGAGATAGCTATGGCCCAAAACTGAATTAAATAATAAAATTAATAAGCCACTCTACTGCACTGTGGTTTTTTGACTCTGCTTTTACTCTGCTCACAGGTTTCTGTACTGGCAGGATGAACAAATATCCCTTCAAACCTAATAGACAACTCTACACATTCATTACCTTGCCTGGTGAATATATTAACAATTACAATGAAAATTAACATATCCAAAGTGTGCAAAGAGACCACTACTATTTTAAAGGAATTTTTTTCCCCTACTTTTGACTTTCAGGGTTGCTGACAGACTATCTCCAACAAGCAGCAAGCAAAAAGAATTTATCAAAATTTTAAAACAGAAAACTCAACAAACACACACAAAAAAAATCAACAAAAATAGAAGAAGTGTCCAGAAGCCACTGGAGTGTTTAAGAACACTTCTAGCTTTGGTTTTGTTCAGGGAAGTAATGATGATACCCTC
Organism: Lonchura striata; assembly: GCF_050655825.1. Taxonomy (NCBI): domain Eukaryota; kingdom Metazoa; phylum Chordata; class Aves; order Passeriformes; family Estrildidae; genus Lonchura; species Lonchura striata. The sequence continues at coordinate 4,223,195 of NC_140724.1, forward strand.
AGAAACCAGGAGCAGACAGAAAACAAGCTATCTTTGCCTATTGCCCTTACTGTTCACCATGGCTAATTTCCTTTGGAACACGGAGCTTTGTTATTGCCATGGTGTCAAATTTTAACAATTTGAGCCACTTTTTGTATCTTCTTTTATCCCCACTGACCTCTGCAGCCCAGAGCAAAGCTCAGCAACCCATGTGTCCAGCTTTGAATGAAGATCCTGCTCTCACTCAAAACCTCAAGAATTCTGCCATTTGTCTCAAAGGTTTTCATTCTGAGAAAAGGTTGATATTTTTGGGAGAGGGTTAATAAAAAGTAAACTGAACTTAGTGGTTTTAAAGCCTGATATTGGTTTGGGGGCCTGAACTGAACTCTCACACTGAGACTCGAAGGGGACGAGCTCCCATTGACTGGACGTGCAGGAGGAGTCGAAGTTATCCTGGAGAAACAGAACCCTGGAGCTTCACATGGCTCTGCTTTCCCAGCCGGGCATGTTTGGAGGCACAAAACCCAGCAGAGGAGTCTCCCCCAGCCCATTCTCCTCAATAAATGCTGATTTTGGTACAGAGATGAAAAGCAAGGCCAGGCTCTCTCCCATGCAGGAGAGCTGCCAGGTGGATGGGCTGAGGAACGAAGGAATTCCATCCTCATCCATGGGACCAGATCCTGCAGGATTTGGACATCTGAGGCTGTTGGGCTCTGTCACGTCCCTGTCTGGGTGAGGTGACACCAAGAATAATGCTAAGACCACTGAGAGATTTCTGCCCCCACCCCCAACTCCTCCTTCAGCTCAGCATCTGATGGAAATCAAGGATTTGAGGATTTTTTGGGAGTAGCCAGCATGGGTTTGAAATCAGAGCTGAATCTCTCCAACATTCCCATGTGTTTGGGTCCAGAATCTCTCTTTTGGCAGTTACAACCAATATTCTGTGTATTATGGCAGTGCCTCAGGTCCCCAGGTGTAAATCAGGAGAGCCCTGGGCACGATTTTTTACAAACTCCAAACAAAGCTCCCAAAAAAAGGAGACTATTTATGTTTCCTGACATTCCACAATCAGTTCTTCTTGCTGGCTCCAAAAGCCAACAAGATGTGTTTACATGCTGTAAAAAAGGTTTTCTTTTGCTTTCCAGATTTTTTAGCATTCTTGGCATATGATAACTAGCTGCTGGTTCTTTTCTTTATGGAAATTGCCACTTGAAAAAAAACTCAGTATAAATTCCCTGACAATGAGCACCTCTTTTTTTCTCATGTCTTATCATCTCTAAAAAACACAGAGTGAAGAAGTCACTGCAGTCTCTTTAAACTACTGGTGAAAAAAATTAGGCTGGTCAGGAATTTTTCTTTAAATTTCTTCATACTCCAAACAAAAAGCTAATAAAACTTTTTTTTTTTTGCCTGCATTTCTTTAATTTTTCTGAGCTTTCAGAAGATTTTCTTTTGCAGGATTTCTTGTAAAAGTTGAAACTTTGTTTTAATTATTAAATTTTCACTGCTAGCAGAAGCAGAAGAAAAATAAAAATCATTTTTCTATGAGAACACATTTTGATGGAAAGTCTGAAGCAACTCTCTAAACTCCTTTGGAGTTTCAACTCCATTTACAAATAAGGAAACTGATGTCAGCAACACCATTGGGAATCAGAGATGAAAAGAGAGGGAAAATGGCTCATCCAAGGTCACCCAGAAAAGCTGGGGTACACCCAACCCCTGAATTCATGGCTGTGCCTCAGCCTTGTCCCAGAGTCAGTTCCAGCCCCACTTCCCTTCCCTTCCCTTCCCTTCCCTTCCCTTCCCTTCCCTTCCCTTCCCTTCCCTTCCCTTCCCTTCCCTTCCCTTCCCTTCCCTTCCCTTTCCCTTTCCCTTTCCCTTTCCCTTTCCCTTTCCCTTTCCCTTTCCCTTTCCCTTTCCCTTTCCCTTTCCCTTTCCCTTTCCCTTTCCCTTTCCCTTTCCCTTTCCCTTTCCCTTTCCCTTTCCCTTTCCCTTTCTCCTTTCCTCTCCTTTCCTTTCCCCTCCTTCCTTCTCCTTCTCCTTCTCCTTCTCCTTCTCCTTCTCCTTCTCCTTCTCCCTCTCCCTCTCCCTCTCCCTCTCCCTCTCCCTCTCCCTCTCCCTCTCCCTCTCCCTCTCCCTCTCCCTCTCCCTCTCCCTCTCCCTCTCCCTCTCCCTCTCCCTCTCCCTCTCCCTCTCCCTCTCCTCTCCTCTCCTCTCCTCTCCTCTCCTCTCCTCTCCTCTCCTCTCCTCTCCTCTCCTCTCTTTTTTTGCAGATTTTCCTGCAAAGCAGCTGGGTCAGAGTCCCACCGGGCTTGTTTGCTTTTGCTGTGAGATCTTAAAGTGACCATCACTATTTTGGTTTCTTGTTGTATTTTAAAGAAGCTGAAGGGAGGATTTGAGAGTGTTAGAAAGAAAAAAAACAAAACAAAACAAAACAAAACAAAACAAAACAAAACAAAACAAAACAAAACAAAACAAAACAAAACAAAAAAAAACCCAACCAAAACAAAAAAAAACCAAACAGGGAAAGAGGTAGGAAATGAGGAGGTTGCTCGTGTAGCACGTACTGAGCTACTTTGAAAAATTCTGAGGCATCTAAATATCACAAGCACGATCCCTGCTGTGGGCAGCTGTATGCGCCGGTGCTTTGCCCGAGGGTGTCAAATCAAATATCCACTGCTGGTTGGTACAGTACAGCACTTCCCCCTGGGGATTCAGGGTGGAAAAAGAGGGAAGGAAAAAAAAGAAAAAGGGGAAAGAACAGTTTAAACACAACAAATGGAGAAAAACTTTAACACTGTCTGATACAGCTTTTCATAGATTGTCGTCGTGTTTGTTAGGAACAAGGTAGGAGAGAGGAGACAGGAAAAGAAAAGAAGAACAGAGGCAGACAGGTTCATGCTGAGCCTTATAAGACTTACCTGGAACCGTCTCATATCTCTTGGGTTTCCTGCTGTTTTCAAGCAATTCTGATTGCACTTGAGAAAAAATTTTAGGAAGAATCTGGAAAGAGAAAGAACCACATCACTGCTATTGACCACAGCAAAAGGTGTTGTTATATTCTGGTTTAAAATGTACATGAAGTGGTTTGCATGATAGTGGATCTTATAGGACTGTAAGAATTTATCAAAACACAAACAAACCAAACTCAAATAAATGGAATTTGCAAAAAATGACAGGTAAAGTATAACCAGTGTGACTGAAATCCACCGTGGTGTAAGTGAACAAAACTCTGTTCTACACCCACTCCCTCTCTGCAGGTTTGACCACACAATTTTAGTCTCTTCCTTATCTCTCCCTCACATTCCAGCTCTTTCTTTGGCTGTCTGGAGGGACTTCCCATGAAACAATACAGAAGGAAAATATTATTGTGGAAACCACAAGACCACCAGGGCAACCCCAAGGCAGATCAGCCTTGGAATGACTTGGAACGTGTGAAAAACCCAGCAGCAAACACAGCTCGGAGAAGAATCTGACGAGGTTTCATCCTGATGATGTTTTTTTCCTGATGAAGATTCCTGTCACAAAAGCAGAGGAACAGAAGTGCCAAAAGCCCAGATTGTTCCTACCTGGATTTGGAGGGAGGATAAGGAAAACACGAGTTCCAGTGAAACATGACAGCTCACGCTGTCCCAGCAGATAAACCCATTAATATCCCACAAAGTTCCCATGCCAATTATTTTTGCCCTGTCACACACACCCATCTTCATCTGCTTTATTATTCTGTAGAGTTATTTTGTCACGTACCCAGGCTGAATCTCCAGCCTCTCTGGTGTCTTCCCCAATACTGCATGGAGATTTTAGAGTTTAGAAATATTAAGCAGGAATTTTTCTCTAAGCTATTCCACCAAATTTTGTCTCGCATGCACGGAGGAAAGGATTCACTCCTTTGTTTTCTGCTTTAATCTGGACATTTCAGAGGTAAAGAAATTGTGTGAAAAGCCACAGTTGTTGGATTAAAAACAAAACAAACAATCTTCAAAATTTCGGCATAAGCAAGAAATATTTGGCATCCTCTATTGTAAGTGAAAATATTCTCTGGGATTCTTTCCATTTCTATTTGTCAGACAAGATGGGTTTAACCGCAACAATTATAATTAAAAAAATAAATCAAAGACTTTGAGATAGATTTAGAAAGAAAAAGAGTCATATACAAGAAAAAATAAATAGTTGAAGAATTGATTTTGAATACAAAGAACAAGTTATTTATTTATTTCTCTTGCTGAGTGCTTTCCTTTAAAAAAAAAAAAATAAATCTGCTTTTGCAGTAAGTTAAAGTCCCAGGTGAGCCAGGCCTATTTCCCTTTCTGTTACTATGACAACGATTTTTTACCGCAGTCCCTAAGTCCCTTCAGAACTCACACATTCATGCCTTGAATTAGAACTTTAAAGGAGAAAGATGGATATTTCCTGGGTTTACCAACAACACCCTCCAAACCAGCCCCAGCACAAGACAAAAACACAGAAATCTGCTCTCCCTTGTTAGTGCCACTTTCTCTGCACTACTCCCACCACAAGATTTCTCCTCCATCTGCCCCGAAATGCAAAGAAAAATCCACGGGTTGGATCCATTTGTGCGTTACTGAAACAAACCAAACCCCTCTGAAAACCTCACCCACAAAAAAGACACAGATTGTGCCATGTAAACCCAAAATCCACCCTGGCCAGGGACCCTTTTAAATTAAAATTTTAACTATTATTCCCTTAAATATCTCACAAATATATTAGATATTTTTTAAAACGTTTGTTTTCTCGAGGTGAGAGTGTCATTTTCTCCACATTTCCTTCTCATTTCAGGTCTCCCTTCAGCAGGAAAGGGGTGTCAGTGCTCACCTCTCAGAGGGCAACTTCTGCCAACAGAGCCCTGGGCACCTCCGTGGCTTCCAAACTAAAAATCCTACAGGATTTCATGCCCTGAGAGAAGCACTGAATATATTTTATTAAATAAGTCCTGTCGAGTCCCTGCTTAAAACTTGTGACCTCTTTTATATGAAAGATTTGGTGAAATTTTATACATAAAAATATTTTCAGAAGGAAAAATTCCCCGCACGCTGGCACCCTCGGAGACACAGGGTAATGTGAGGCATAAATGTTACTCACAAACACTCTTTTTTATTTTCCCTTTTCTTAGATATATAAAGAAATAATATTTGCAGATATACAAACAGCTTATAAGAGAAAAGGAAAACTCCAGAATTCAACCAAACTATAAAATGAACCAAGACAAGGAACTTCTATATGAAAATCAATGAGCTGCTGGCTGGTGATTCTGCAGGAAAACCACAAAAAAAAAAAAATCCACAAGTTGTTACTTCCAAGGAAATGTAAAATAAATTAAGCAGGAAAACAGCCAGCTTATTTTTTAATGTTTAGAATGCTTGCATCCCTTTTGATTGAGATGAGAAAAATGATCAACACGAACCAAAGAATGAAGAAAACGAGCAGGGAAAAGTGTTTGGGAGAGAATTTGCTGTGTCAGCTGGGCTGATTTTGGGAAGAAGACAAATCCTGGGGGACTGAGTGACACAACCCCTAAAAGGCAGCTCCAGAAAGGCAAAAATTCCAAATGTACCTTTAACGGCATCCAGGAGCAAACTCTGCAACACGGCGTGGGCAAGGAACAAAAATCACCTTTTTTCTGCTAAAATGCCTCCAGAAAATCAGGGTTCAGACCCCCAGCAAACACAAACCAAGAGCACACTTGAAAATGGAGCTGGATTCCGATTAAATCCAGGCTGATTTGTGCTGGTGAGGGAGGGAAATGGCCATTAAAAAGAAAAAAAAAAACACAGAAAACAAAACTTGCCCATTCCCTGAGCTGCCGCGGCGCTGAGCGTTCCCAATCCTCCCAACTGCACCAAACACACCCAAACCCACGGAGCCGGGCAGGCTCAGCCTGGATATTTCACCCCGGAAATTTGGGGATCCCTCTGAGATGTCCTAGAGGAGCCTCGACTTTCTGGAATTGATGGACAGCTCAAAAATGCTGAAATTTTTGCTGCTTTAAGATACCACAAAATTCAGAAAGTGCTCAGTTTTCTTTTAGTACTTAAACATCGTGGCAGAATTTATTTTGCTAAGAGATTTGTTGGGGATCACTGGATATGCTGCGCTATGACAATTTCCCTCCTATCACCCCAAAATTTAGATTTAATTTCATTTAGCTGCCCACACAAGGATTTTTATCTTTTTTTCTTTTGTTTTCCCAGTTGAACCACACCTTTCTTTTTCTCTTTTTCAGAGTTCCTCCAAATTTGAGCTGCAAGTGGGCATCTGTATGAAATATTTGGGAGGTTGTTGTATATACATATATATACTCATATACATATATATGCGTGTATGTGTGTGTGTAAATGTGGGGTTTTATTTTAAGATGTTGCATCTGGGAAAGGCATTAATATTTATTGCAGCATTAGAATAAAAATGACTTGGGGGGAGCAAAGAGGAGGGAAGGTTTAGCACTAAATGAAGCTGATTTAGGGGTAACAGGAGAATTGCAGAAAGATTTTATTAATTTCTTTAAATGAGACACTTTAGCCAGTTTTTGGCCTTAACCTATATATACATGAAAAATAATTTTAAAATAAAAAAACCAGAACTATAAAAAATTAGCTGATTTTGATGTTTCTGGCCAATCTTTGTGCTTAGCAAGTACAGAATTAGGTGGAAGTTTAGCAGGTGACTCTGGCTCCAGCCAAGCAAAGGAACCTTGGCCCATCCTCTCAAAATTTCAGGGTGGTGGGGGAAAATCTAAACATATTTCAATAACTACCCCTGAAAACTCTGCATAGACATAAAATTAATTAAGATATAAGCACAGACTTCTGTTCCTGTTGTCTCTCTCTCGTCACTGACCTCACTGGGTACAGATTGGTTCACTTGAGAGGTCTCCAAAATGCTGCCTTCGATCTGCCTCCCTCTTTTTAGAGCTGTTTTAAAAGTCACTGCTCCTCCTGCTGGGAGCTGCCACCAAGCCCAGGAATTCAGTTTAAATGCCCCTTTTCCACTTCAGGGCAAAGTCAGCTGTGTTATCCCAATTTTTAGCAAATTGTGTTATCCCAATTTGAGCAATCCCTGGTGGGGAAACAACAGGAGGACTCCAACACAGCTGAGGGGTGTGTGGAGATGGAGAAAGGGTGGGGGCAAATTAAGGCAGGTCTTGCATCAGTTAAACTGTTTCCAAAGCAGTTTTTGACCCACAGCCCCATCTTGCCTGTCTGTGCCCAAATAATCAGCTTCTGTACCTGGCTAGGACTAGAATCTATGTTCCACACCTCTGAGGGTCTTTATCCACCTCAGATCAGTGAGAAAAATCAAATTGACCTTAATCAAATCCTGCTGGAGCAAAAAAAATCTTCCTGGTGACTTCGGCAGGACTAGGCAGAAGTCCTAAAGCTCAGCCCCACATGAAGCAGAAGGCGTAATTAAAAAATCAATCAATCAATTATAATTTTTATCCCCCATCCACCTTGTGTGCTTCATTAAAATAGAGGTACAGAATCAGGAGGTCCAACATTGGCTGTATGTTGGGAACAGCCTCTGGATGCACCTAAAATTCTGGATACGACTAGAAATTCTCCCTAGTAAAGCAAATAATTCTGGCTTTTTGGGGTTGCTGTGGAATTTGGAATTGTAGCCTCAGTCATTTTCTGGCATGAGAACACACCTACCATCTAGGATAATTCTGATTATGCTTACCAGCAAATCCTGCAATCCCGAAATCTAATGAAAATACAAAGATAGAGTGCAATTCTGCTTAAATAATTCAGTGCTTCCAAAACATCACAAAGGGAAAAAGAAAAAAAAAACCAAAAGTTGTTATTATGACTCTCAGTCAAACAATATTAAAATAAAATATACTGTGAACTGCAGAAGTGTTTTTATTGCAGTGAGGGCTTGACTCCAACTGCATCTGAACAAGGGAATTCTGGATCAGGTCAGAGCCTTCCCTCAGCTCACCTGTGTGTGTCTTGGCACGGCAACCTCTGAGATAAGTGTGACAAGTGACCCTACCCAGTGCCCCACAAAATGTCAAATTCCTTCCTTTCCAAGGGCCAGATTTGCAGGTCACTGTTTCAAGTCAATTAATTGCATTTATTTGATATCACCATCCTGATTTTAATGAATATCGCAGTGGAAGGCTTCCTTGTAATCTGAATATTTATCTCTGGAGTAATTTCGATCTATTATGTCAGGGTGTATTATTAGGGAGCTGATGAGAAAATTTCCCTTTTTTTTTTTTTTTTTTTGCAGGAGTTACAGTCAGTGTGGGATCAGGCAGTGCACAAAGGCACTTTAAATGAATGCACGGCTTCCACCGTGTGAGAAATGAGTGGGGTTATTGCAGAGAGCCAGAGTATTTATATGATACTCCACAAACAGCAGCTAATTAATCTTCACAAAACTCCTGTGCATAAAGTGTGAACCCAGTTTAACAAACGTGAAAACCAACATATGTAGGTCAGGAGACTTTTCTGAGGCTGTCAGGGATTCGCTGGGAGAGAAGCGAGCAGGAGTCAGAGGATGAGATCCCAAGCCTAGGCCAGGAGAAGAGGACTTGGCTGCTCATTTGTCACTTGGGGTTTTTTTAATACAAAGACTCCAGTTGCACAGAAAACCAACCAACCAACCAAAAAAAAACCCAACTAAAAACAACACACAAAAAGCCCAAACAAAACAAACCAAAAAAGCCAACCAAACAAACCAGAAACCAGATTAACACTATGCCTGTTATTCCTACACCCAAGAAAAACCTCATTTCCTGATGGGGCAAATGAGAAACGTTTCTCCATCCTCTTGCCTTGATTCAAAGTAATTCCTGCAGTCTGGTTAGATTTTTTCTAAGTGACTTTTCTTGCAGTCACTCACTCCGATTTAGACTTCAGGTTTAAAGTCTAAGTTTTGATGTGGGAACATTATCTAGGGCCTAATCCCTGAAATGCCACCTGGGGGAAGGCAGAAGTGTCTGATTTCCTCTGGCTCTGAGCTCAAAAAAGCCAATGTAGGAGACAGGTGTGAAAAAGGAATAAAAACAGGGATAAGGAGTTCAAGAGATCTGACCAACTTAAAAATCAACGTTAAAACTACAGCATGGCAGAACCCATCTTAAAATCACCTCTAATTATATTTTTTTTTACTATGCCAAGATGTTCTGCTCATGCTTGGGTGGGTAACACTCTCTGCAATGGATTAAAGAAGATGGGGTGAAATTATCTTGTATTTCAGATGGATCTAGAGAGAACATTGCACACATCCACAGCAATGGATCCATGCCCAACTTCCAGCCACAAAACAATTCCTCCTCAAATATCCCCTCTCTCTGCAGCCTAGAACAACATACTTCTCTCCACCCTTTATCTAAAGGTTTGGGTTTTTTTAAAAAAAGCTTCGTTTCAAACCAATAATAACTGAATGCAAACCTGCAATGTGTCACCCAACCTCCAAACGTGTCAGAAAACTTGGTATTTTTTTCCTGTGGATTTTCCATACGTTTTGCAATTTTTATCTTTGAAGCAGATTGTGTCCCCCTTGCCCAGAGCAGGGACACACCCCCACAACTGCAATTCACACTCTTTGGGGTAAATAAATGCTTCCTCTGTTGCAAAATGATCCCATTTTCAAGAAACAAGGGCTGGGGGAGAGTGCCCTGCCAGGTACCCAGGCAGTCGTTTCTCGGTGTTCAATGTACTTATTTCTCATGGCCACATTTGCTAGGGGGGAAAAACCAAAATCTCCAAGGAAAACCTCCTTGTTTGTGCACTCTGATGAAAACCTGACACCATTAATGAAAATAATAATTGAACTCTATGGGCTCGAATTGAAAATGAAACACAGCACTAACAGCGTGTTTGTAATTGCAATTGTTCTCCACAAAGTCTTTGGAGGACTCTTTGCAATTTGAGCAGTTTCCCCTTTATCCTTTGGGCTTTCCCCTTTCCTCCCACACCAAAACTTTCCAGTAACTTCCAAGACAACGGGTAAAAGCTTATTTATCCCTGTAAGATCCATATTATTCATGCCACTTGGCACGGGCCCAAATGCCAGAGCATAATCAAAAGTCAGGAGGCAGGGAGGTAATAGAGGAGAGGATAGATTCAGAAAATACTCCCTGGCTTATTACAGTGTCTGTGGGCTCCAACTGTGCTGGGCACGGCCCAGCCACGTTGTGAAATTGTTACTGGGGACGGGAGGCACAAAGGACAGCAGGGAGGAAAAGCTTTTGTGCATCTCAGCGACGGGGAAGTTGAGGCACAGAGAAATTCTGCCCCATCACACAGAGCCGGTCGCTTTTCCAGGCAACAGCCACATCCCATTCCTGCAAGTCCATGCTTGGGATTTTACTGGTTCTTTTGAATAGTGACACAATTTCACGGAGCTCGTTGCCTCCACACGTAACACCCAGCAGGATTTGGAAAATATGGCCAAATTCTTGTTCTTTACGCTTCTGTCAGCATCAGCAACACACACAAGATTTGGAGCTGGGCTGTGTCACCAAACACAGGCCCAAGGACACTGCAGTCCTGCTAAAATCCAGCCATCTTTGGTATCAGAGCTCTGCACAGGTGCAAATTTATCTCCAGATCTACTTTGCAAACCCTGCAGATCCCAGAAGGGCTGACAGAGGCGTTAAATGAGCACAGAGGCCAATCCCCACTCATTTTTTTCCATACCCAGAGAATCCTACAATTCCTTTCTCTTGTGGCTCTTCCATCCTCCCAGCCCGTCTCTCTCCAAAACCTCAGGCTGCTGAGCCATGCTAGGCTGAACAGTGAGCACCAATTACACCAGTGGCCTCTCTCTGCTGGCTCTGCTGGTTTTTACTGTTGCTGCCAGATGGCAGAGCCCGGCACACGAAACCTCCCAACCCCACAGTTAGTGCAGAACTTGGAAAGAACTTCCCAGCGACTCCAGGAGATCACAGAGCTGATGGGAACACTAGGGATGGAGCCGGGGCCGGGATCCCATTTTACACCTGCCAGAGTGGATTTCACTCAGGTCAGAGCTCTCCCTCATTTGTAAAGGGATCTGTCCCCAAACCGGCTTGGTGTGGAATAAACGTGCATTCATTTGCTAAAGAGGCAGATCTCCATCCCAGGAGCTCAGGATCCAGGCACATTCTGCCTCCTCCCTTCTCCAGGGCTATTCAGAGGGTGGATTTGCACCTATTGTACTTCTGGGTCTAGGCACAGATGACCTTGAATCCGAGCACTGGTGTAACATTATATTCCTATGACAGATTTATGGATTGGCAGATAGGGGTGCATTCAGCGCATTCCTTCCCTAAGACAGGACAGCATCCAATGTTTGTTAGCATCATTAAACTAAAACTGACTTTTCACCTGCTCCCATACCATATGCAGCTGCAAATTTTTAAATTAAACTATGAAGCCATGCATAAATTTACATATATTACAGACTAGCCTCTCCATTTAACATGCAAATGTACTCCAATGTTTCAGAACACCTTCTGTCGCTAATTAATTTGCTGAATTATAATTAGACTAATCCTGCATAATTAATAAGCACAGATTTTTTTTTAATTTCTAAGCAGCTTGATGAGATCATTCACTTCCTTCTATAAACTGCTAAGTAACTGTTAAAAAAAATCTGGAAAGAACATATGTGAAAAGGTATGTTTGATGTCGCATACAAATTCAAACTAGCGGGCAGGCTTCAAGAAAGTCAAGATTAATAGAGGTGTGTGCTTGAAGAGACCGTCAGCACATTATTTTCAGGGGCATGGACCAAGATTTTCTGTGTCTGTTTTATTCCTTTTTTTTTTTTTCTCTTTTGCTTTTACCCCTCAGACCTTCCAAGAGCACGGAGTGAGCAGGGCAGGATGACAGAACCTCGTGTAGGATCTGATGCCACCTCCCGCTGTCTCTCAACCCCTCACCCTGGACATGCCGGGTGTGGAGCAGCCCCTTTGATGGGATTTGGAATTGTTTTCATCCCGGCTGCCAAAACCAACCGAGAGCATTTTAGAGAAACAATTAAGTGCTATTAGCCCTGGATTTGCTCTCGACTGATTAAAAGGAAGGGTTGTGTTTTCATGTTGGAGAGCTGGGCTGCAGAGAAGGGCACGTGCCAGAGCAGCCTTCAATGGGCTGGGATAGAGGCCACAAACTGGTGCACAAAGAACTCTTGTGCTTAAAACAGCCCAGTGTTAAGATCTAAAATACATCTTCCTAAAATAATCACGCAGGGAAAGGGAGAGATCCAAAACAACACAGAATATTGTGCAAACAAGGGTGCCCACAATAATATTTCATTTACAAACACTGTCTGGAGCCTCACTCCCTGTATTTATTCACCTACTTTGGGATGTAGTATTTCAGCCCTACTGCCCCTTGTTTTGTCTTCCCCTCAATCCTCCTCAAATTCAGCCCCATCAACATCACCCAGAGTTTGCCTCAACTGTGAGTAAGCAAAATCTGTGACAAGGCCTCCTGATTCACCACAAAGGAAGCGAGAAAAAAATTAATTCTTATCTGAGGAAATTGCTGAACCACTTCAAGTCTTTGAGTGTGGCTTGTCTGCTCCAAACAATGCATGTAACATCCTCATCAGACACTTCTGCCTGAAGTTTTTGTTATTTTTTATTAACTTGGACAAGTGCTCTTCTTCAGATAAATACATAATTTAAATTGACCTAGGTTCTGCATAAACAGAAAACATAAAAGCTTAAGCAGGACAAGTTGTTGGCACTGTGTGCCAACCAAGCCTCTTTCTAGTATTTCCTACTGGACAGTTCATAGGAAATCACTCTCTTTTAAAAATAAAAATCAAACCAAGCAGCCTTTTGGCCCAGGGAAGACAGGAAATTATTCTGCTGTGCTTGAACTCATCAGAACCTCCTCAGAGCAGAGAGGTGCTTTGAATGGCACGTGTTGAACAAAGGCCTCTCTTTGGGGGAAGAAATATCCTCTTGAAATTAAAAATACAGAAAAGTTGCACTCTTGGAAACCAGTCCACTCCCAATGCACAGCAATATCATGAAATCACCACGGGGCTGAAGGACTGAACAAGGAACAACTCGAACAATTCTGTGTTTTAAATTTACAGACAGCCCCAATAGATGTTGTTTTCTTAATAGCCACTGGACACATCACCAGGTGACAAAGGAAGTTAGAGGGGAACAAAGAAAACAAATCTCTGCCTCATCCATCTCCATTTCTTATCTTCCAATATCCCAACTCAGCAGACAGAAAAGATGTAACGAGTTATAAAATAAAAATAAAAAAATCAGGATTAGGCCTGTATTTTTTCCCTCCACGTTTCTGCCTGCACTTATTGGTTTTTTTTAAACCCTGGATGAATTGGCCCAAAGATGCATAGGTCACATGGCTGAGGCAGAAACAGAATCTGCATCTCCAGAGCCATGGTTCTGGTACACGAGCAAGTCCCTGCCATTCTTTAAAGCAGGTTATACACCTAGCTTTGGACTCAAAATGTCCAAAGGGGGCTACAAAGATAGGGAAGGGTCTGGAGGGGCACAGGAGGAGCAGCTGAGGGCATTGGGTTGTTCAGCTGGAGAAGAGGAGGCTGAGGGGAGACTCATGGGGTCTGCAGCTCCTCTCTGTTCTCTGTGGCCCAGGGAGTGGAGGGTCAGGCTGGAGATCAGGAAAGGTTGGATTTTGGGAAAGGATGGATTTTGGGAAAGGCTCTTCCCCCAGAGGTGCTGGCACTGCCCAGGCTCCCCAGGGAATGGGCACGGCCCCGAGGCTGCCAGAGCTCCAGGAGGGTTTGGACACCACTCCAGGGATGCCCAGGGTGGGATTTTGGGGGTCTGTGCAAACACAAACATTGTGTTTGGATATCAGTGGGTCCTTTCCAGCTCTGGATATTCCATGATTCTGCATCTCCTTGTGGGGAATTGCAGGAGGCTGAGCACTGCAGGTAGTTTGGGACAAGTTGAGTGACCAAACCTTTATCTTTAACCAGTTTCTGATCACTCATCTCCATCCAGTGATGGACAAAGCCCTGAGTCCCCAAAAACCTCCCAAAATAACCAAGAGTTGCTCATTCCCACATGGGGTTGTTTGGGATTGGCTTTAACTCCATTAAGGGAAGACTTCCTGCAAGGCTGTGCTTCATCACCAAATTAATGAGCTGATGTGAAGTCTCTAGATGTTTCCAAACACATTCTTCACTCACTTCAAATCCTGTGAGTTGAGAATTCAACTCCTCAATTGTCAATTGAATTGAGAATTCAATTCCTCCCCAGTGTGTGGAGATCCCAGGGGCTGAGGTTGGTGTAAAAGTCAGAGATGAGGCTCTGTCGGAGTCTGGCAGTGACAAAGCTGGACACAAACCCACACTTAACTGAGTGGTGAAAGACTTCTCAGGGAGAAAAGCCAACTTTCTTTATCTCTTGGAGATGTCCAACAGATTTCTGTGCACATGTACTGCATGTTTCATGTGCAGGCACACGCACATCCACAAGAGCACAGATTGCCAGCTGACAGTTGGCTTCTTGATTGAAAAATCCTCCTGTTTGGATGCCTTAAATAACAAGGCACCGTTCCAGATGCATCATGACAATGTGCTCTCACTCAAAAAAGGTCTCCTGGCAGTTCCCAACTTTAGGACCTCCTGCCCACGTCCCTTGTGCAATGAGAGCCTGATGTGTTCAGTGAAATTTGAAATTTTTTTTTCCCTTCCCAAGTTCTACTGCAGCCATAATTCCTGGAGAAAAGTTCTCGAGTGCCTGAAACATTTGCTGGATGTTTCCTTCATTTATTTAATCCAGATGTTTACATTTTAAATAATTGAGGAGCTGCTCTGGTAAATAGACATCAAGGAAGGCTAATGGGAGCCGTGCTGTCGTTAGGGAGAACTTGTAGGATGAGACCCGGGATAAGGACTCAGTCCCTGCCCTGTCAGCATGGCTTAGGGGAAGGAAGGAGTGCAGCTTGTTGGAAAACATTAAATCACTGCAATCCCTGACACTCAGACACATGCTGAGCAAGGTTTTGACACAAACTGCGCTGAACTCGTAAGGGAAAATAGATCCTGAGCTTTACTATTGTAAAAGGCTCTGTTTCTTCATATGGTTTGCTTTAAAAAAAAAGAATTAAAAAGGTAATATTCCCATTTCTTCACTGTGGAGACCCTCTCACTAAGCGCATCAAACAGCACGGGTGGTTTCTGAGGCTCTCAAATGGAATGCTGCAGTTGTTGCTTGACTTAAGCCTAAGCAGGGTTGCTTTGATTTAAGGTTTAAGGACTGACAGTGAAACTTTCAGTCTGAGGGAATGTGGGTTCTACTCAAAGCGCTGCAATTTGCTGTTCTAATTTTTGCCTCTCATTTTGCTTCAGTTTGAACCTCCTAAAAACCAACGTTAACCTCACTGAAGTCAAGCCAGTATAAGAGGAAGCAACACAATGTGCAGGTCTGAAGTAGCTTTGATAAATTGATTTTTAAAAATCACTCCTTAAATTCTACTGTAACAGAGGATGGCGATAGCTCTGTGATGATTGAACTTTCTATTTCTTACAGGTTTTTTCCCTGATTTTCTCAAATACTCTCAGCTTTGTAAAGTCACACAGAAGTTGTTAAGTTCTAATTATTTAGAGCAGGTAAAGACTTTTCTCCATTAAATCAGCTCCTGTCTATTCCCTCTCCACCCCATTGCAGAACTGAGTTTTCCCCCAGTATGCAGAAAGATTTCAATGCTCCACATCATGATGTAATCCCTTGTAAAGCTCCTTTGGAGCTGTTAGGAAGTATCTCCTGGAGTATCTGTGGAACAGCAATTTTACAGGAGTTATGGTCCACTGGGCCCAAAATACATCTTAAAAGGAGCCAGCAGGAGAGGGGGAAATGTTCCATAAACGACCAGGAGATTTTCAAAGGTGTTTTTTGCTACCAAGAAAATGAACTCTGTGAAGTTCCTTCATGCCAAAGTGTATTTCCATTCCAGCTCTGGTGAAAGCTGTGAACTCAAACAGCCCAAAAATCCCAACCTGAGCTGGGTTTGGACTGGCAGTGCCAGGAGATGCATCTAAGGGGTCTCTGTAGGAAGTTGTGCATCATTTTTTACTGGGACAATTACAGCAACATTTGCCTTGTGGGACCTTACATCCAAAAATTCAGTTCAATACAGAGATTTAGGGTTAAGTGACTTCACAGGCATTAATTTTGGCAAAGTGTGTTTCCTTGGGGACACAGAACCAAAACCTTATCTCTCTTTCTAGAAGACAAAAATTTAATATAGATGAACTAAAAAACTTGCACCCTTAATACTTGTCCTACAAGGACAGGCCACAGCTCTGACGCTCTTGGGGTTTAATTCTATTGATCACACACATAAGAAATCATCAAACCAAGGAATGCCAAGGCAGTCTCTGATCTCTGCCAGGACACTTAAAAATTTTTAGTTCCTCTAATAATAGATCCCAAATCCCTCCCTTCTCCAGTCCTCTTTTTTCCTACCTTCCACAAAAAAAAAAAAAAAAAAAAAAAAAAAAAAAAAATTGAATAGTTTCTGTCTAAATTCTGGTTTCGTAATAATTCAGTGAATGCCAACATAATTTTTTGTTGCTTAATTAGACCACCAATTTGGAGGAATGCTTAAGAAAACATTCACTACAATTCTTGAAATGAGGCATTAGGAACCATTTAATCTGTCCTACATAATTACTTTGTACTTACCCATTATCAAGTAAAACATTAGGGGAAAAGTGTCTTTTACACACAACAGAGCATTTCTTTCTAATAAAATAAAAGCCTGCTCATTTTCTTTCTGCGTTAAGCTCATATTCCTGAGCACCTGAGCAAAAATAATAGGGCAGTTATTATGCTTGGCACTGCTTGTGCCAGAGCTTAGAAAAGGACAAAACTCTGAAAAAAAGGTGACATTGTTTTTCTACATGGCTTTACCTCTCCCACTCCCTGCCATAGTTTGGTTTGGCTCCCTGTGGCTGTGACTGCCTGGGCTGGCCACGCTCGGGGGCTTGTGAACATCTTTGCCTCTCAGTGACAGGAATTATTTTTACTAAAACACTCTCCAGAAGCTTTAAAGAGGGATCGGGGCCGGCCTCACTGTCCCAGCAGCTATAAACGAGCAGGAGACAGAGCAGCCCCTCTCCTGAACCTCTAAGGATCCAACGAGGAGGGGAAATCAGCCTCAAAGCCTTGTTGGATCCAGCACAAGTTTTGTTTTAGCAACGACTGCTCCCACCTCGGGGCGCCTGAAGTGGGAGGTGAAGCTGACAATAAGAAATGACTCAAAACTGTGACTCTCCTGGTTAGTAAACCCTCCTGCTTGCTCAGAACCAATCCTCCCACCATGAGCATTTTGTTCCTTTTCTGGGTGGGAGAGTGATTTTCATTTTCCTGTAGCATTCCCTGCTTGGGCGAAATGTTTCAAACTCTGCCTGCCACAGTCTTGGTGTCAACCTGCCCATTTAATTACCATCCCAGAGGTGCTGGTTTTGTTTTTGCCGTAGCTGTTTACAAGAACAAATCCTGCTCTAACAAACACAACCACTCCAGCTCCATTTCTTACTAAAAGTTAGCAGGAATTCTGTAATGATTAAGACTTAATATTCTACTGCAGCCAGAGTTGTAGTTGCAAACTCCATGTCCTTCACGTATAAATCACCCCAAATTTTGCTCTGCATCACATTATTCCCATCAATCACAGCAAAATCATAGATCTGACCATGGAACAGCAGCAGACAGAAAACAATAGAATGGCATTTATGATTCAGAGACCTTGTAACAGGAATTTCTGACAAAGCCCTACCCAGACTTGGATGGTCCAGCAGCCCTCAGAACTTCCTTGGGGACAGCAAAGTTTGTGCTGTAATTTCCCTTCCACGTTCATTTTATGGTCAAATAGTTCCTGCCCACTGATACCCACCAAACCTGGACCTCTTCAGCCAGGCTGAACTTCTGAACAGGCAGAAAATCATCCTATAATGGGGGAGGAATGGGATAAAATTTGGGCAAGAGGAACTTTGCAAGTGGCAGGTAAAAACCATCGCGTTCACTACAGACCAAAAGCTGCCACCTCAGGGGAGACATGTACCAGTCTGCAGAATGCTCCTGATTAAAGCACAGCAATAAATGCATGGGAGGGCATTTTGGGGGTTTTTAGGGCCTGTGACAGACTGTACACACATGAGTGAGACGATGGCTCATCCAAGCACTGAACCACGCTCTGCTTCCCACTGCTTGTCAGGAGTGTCATGAGCTCAGAGCTTCCCTTCAATTTACACCTGGGGAACTTGGGCTTCCAGGGAGCTTAGCAGCTTTAAAATCTCCAAAAAATAAACTACTCCCGTTCTTGGCATGCCCCAGCACAGCCCATGTCCCTCTGAACTAAGCACAGCCTGGCCCAGGTCTGCACAAGGGCCCAGAGATTCTGTCAAGTGCCCACTTTGAGACATTGTCAGATGAGCCTATTTGTCACCAAGATTGCTCACCAGCCTCTTCAGTGTCTTAAATTTAAAATCCAACACTTCCAGATGCTTTGACCCTTTTTTTTTTTTTTTTGCTGCCACCAAAAGAATTTTGTTTCCTTACTCAAAGCCACTGAATTTTGGTGGGTACGCATATGCAGAGAGGCTCAGAGAGGCAAGAGGCATAAATCATTCCAAACTGCTGCTGTAATAAATATGGACAAATGAATAAAAT
Organism: Lonchura striata; assembly: GCF_050655825.1. Lineage (NCBI taxonomy): Eukaryota > Metazoa > Chordata > Aves > Passeriformes > Estrildidae > Lonchura > Lonchura striata. Next base: position 4,241,820 of record NC_140724.1, read on the forward strand.
TTGTCACCAGCCTAATATCACCATCACTGTTTTGTTTAGCTACATTTCTTCCAGTTTGAAAACAGTTCAATACCCCTTTTACCTTCAAGTAGCAGCACTTAATAAACAGTGATGGATGCTTTTTATTCCCTTTCCCCTGCCCACCCCCTTCCTCCCATTCCAGGCTTTCCTATGTCTTTTGCAAGGGGATTGTTTAGCTTGGGGGAGATGTAGATCCTCCATCCTTCTTGCATTGACATGCATCCCTCAAGGAATGACGACCATATTTAATTCATAACCCCCGTTGGCTACACAAACATACAACTTCCCATCAATTAGGCAACACAGAGATGCTGTTAAAAATCAATGAGCTTATTATTAAATATATTTTCTTTTCATGTAACAATAATAGTTATTGCCGCTCCATTGTTAGGGCTGTGATATCAGCTGGTTAAGCAGCTCTAAAAAAAAAAAAAAAAAAAAAGGGGGTTGATTGTTTTTTGATCAGCTGGGGTAATATCAGAGAGTGTCAGGACATTGTGTGACAGAGACAGGCAGATAAGGTGACAAAAAGTGACCAAATAGATGTTTTTTGAATAGAATTATCTGGTGTGAGTGGAACACAGCAGAGACTGAATATTTACCTGATTTTCAGAGCTGTACACAGATATGTGTCAGTACAAGGCACTAAGCATCCATCACACCCCATCAAAGCATGGCTGGACTGGTATTTGTGTTCTCAGTGTGGTGTGTTTATCAGGAATAACTGGGATATTTTGACACATGCCACTAGTGAGGGACACCCCTGCCTACAAGAGAGATGTAAAATCTGTGCCAGCTCATGCGAAGGTTAAACACACACACAAACACACACACGCAGCAAAAACAAAAACAAAAACAAACTCCAAAAATCAAAACGAAAACAAAAACAAAGAAAACCACAGAGCACGGATTTTGGCAAGTGCATCAGATGCTGTCTGGCCACAGCTGATCTGAAGCAAGTCCCCTGTAATTACGGGAGAAGGTGGAACAGGTTTCCTGCTAATTGGAAAATTCTGCAAATGGCACCACTGAAGTAAATTGACAGTCGTTAGAATATTAGCAAAATGAGGGAACTGATTAGGAAAAAGCTCAGATGTAGGTTTCTGGTTTGGAGGGTTTTTTGGTTTTAAATAGTGCCTGAATCTACCAACAAATTGATAATAAAAGCTGAACTTAAAAATAACAGCTGTTATTTGACCTGGATGCAAATAGATTTGTGCAAATATGCATTCATACACATATAGGTGCTATACACACATGTAACTGTATAAACACACTATTCCTGTCACTTTTCCCACATTAAGACAAATACACAGAATGTTTGCTAACTTTTTTTAGAGAAAAAAAAAAATATTTTCCCCAAATATTTACACCTAGCAGGGGAGAAAAGCTGCATTTCAGGACACCAGCAAGAGGCAGGTTCTAATGAAACAGTAATCACTTCAAGCTCCAGAGAAATCCTACAAGGGAATTGTTTACATCCTTAAATCTTTCAGTGGTTTGTTCTGAGGGGAAGGCGAATTTTCCATTGTAAACGTGGCCTTGATTGACTGCTGGGGAGAATTCCAGTAGCAACTTCTCTTTGTGTTTGAGTCTGAGCTGCACAGGAAGCACGAAGTGGGATTTGGCCACGACTTTGGCCATCCATCAACGCCCCTGGTGTTTTTACTCCTGATTTTCCACTCCCAGGAGCAAGGGGGAAGCAGAAGTGAGGGGGGAAATGAGATCTTTTAATTAGAGACACTCCTACAAATGCCATCAGACCCACCTCTCTGTAACTTCATTAGGAGTCTCCTGTTTCTTTCCCTACAATCCTGGTTTTGGTTTCAAAATAATCTCCAGGAACTGATCTTACTCTGACTTTTTCGGGAGCTCCTTGCTAAGGACTTATGTTGGCTGTGGGTGATCCCTCTGGTCACTGAGACCCCTCATTTCACAGAATCCCAGACTGCTTTCAGCTGGAGGGACCTTGAAGATCATCTTTTCCAACACACATTTCCTATCAGCTCCACAAAAAAATGCTCAGCTGGCTACTGGCTTTGAGGGAAGGAGGATGTTTCTGAATTTTTTTCCTTATTAACAAACTCCTTCTTGGAAAGGATTCCAAAAGGCACTAATACAACTTAGCCAGAAATTCCTAACAGAAATTCCTTTAAGATCTTTCCAATTTAAATTTAATTATAATTTAAAAATTAGATGCTATCAGTAGATTCACAATATTTTTTAAACAATCCAATGGAATTATGGAATAAAACCACAACTGACTGTGAAATCCTATAGACAATCCAATAAAACTTCATGTTGTCATTTCATTAAGATTTTTCCTCGTAACAACCACCTCAGAAATTTTTATTAATCCAAACCAATGCAGACTGTGCATTTCTGCTGTGAGTTTGAGATTACTTTATTCATCCCAGTGATGCCATAAACTTAATAAAAACTCCAGCCTGGAAGATAATATCCCAGGAAGAACCAAAATAACTACAGAGTATTCTCCATGCCTAACACACTCTAACCTTGAATTGATTTTAAATATAACATTTTCAGACTTCAGAGATTTCTCTTCACTGCAGCCCTTCTTCCTGTTCCTTAAACATTTGTAACATTTTATTTCCTTCTGTGTAATTTTTAGTGCAGGTTTGGTGTCTCTTATTACACTTCACTGTTGGGGGTTTGTTCTTCTACCTGTGTGTCATTCAATAACAGAAATTTTTATACCTAACACACAACTTAAAACAATAAAATTCACCAGAATTGAATGAAGAATGAGGATTTATAGGCCAGATCCAGAGTTAATTTAAATAGCCATGTGTTTGAGCCTGGGGAACCCCAGCTGGACCTCCAGCCTGAGACCCAATGCTTTATAGAGCAATTCCAGCAGAACAATATCAGTTTGTATCCTGTAAAAATTCTACAAGACTTCTGTAGAATGATTTTTTTTTCAGTCCATTTTTGCTTGATCTGATTAGGAGAGAACCTCCTGTTTGCATGTCAAGCATCCCCGTTTATTTTCACACATTTCTTTAAACAAATCAGGCACTCCAAACACTGCCAGCTCCGGATGAGAGCACAGAGCAATTCCCAGCCCCTCGTGCTGGGGATGGGAAACTGGGAATGGGGATGAGAACGGGGATGGGAACTGGGAATTTGAATCCTCAGCATCCCATCTCCTGCCCCAGGGCCAGTTCCACTCCATGGGAATCCATCCAAAATCCACCCTCATCAGCTGGGATGGATTTTGGATCGGCTCTCTGGGTGCCATAGCCCGTAAGTGAAATATTGTCCACGGGAGCAGATCTGTGGGGAAAGCCACGGCACAATGGAAGCACACAGGATTCCCTTTTCAAGTACTGGGAGAAAGGATAGGAATAAAGAGGTTTTATGGCTCAGTACATGATTTTCATTCCTATTACTGTGGATGTTGAACATTCTGTCCCAGTTTCCAGCCCCCTCAGAAGGAATTCTCGGTAGAGACACGAAGATCTTCAAGCCATTGTTGTCAGTCCTAGGAGTAGGTGGGCTTTGACAGCTTTTAGAGGAGTAACCAGACTCCTCTCCACACAAACCAGGTTTTTTTTTTCTCCCACCTTTGCATTTTTTTCACTTTGTCTTCCATTTTTGGTGTTCTCCCTTTTCTAGTTTTCATTCATCCTGACAATGAAACAAAAGAAGGGAGGAGGGGGAGAAAGGAAGAGGAGGAGGAGAAATCCTACCCAAAATTTGAAAATTAAAAATAAATAAATAAAAAAAGAGTCAACCCAGACATTTTGTGCCAAATACAGTTAAGGGTGGTTGGGGAGAGAGGGAGAGAGGGAGGAAAAAAAAAAATCAAGTCACTCTCAATCAAGTGTCACACCTTTAAATAGTGGTTAAATCTTTGCATTATGCAGCTCATCCCTTTTACAACACGGGGGTTCCCGTGGAGAATTCCCTGTTTACACTGGGAATTCCTCCAGGAGAGCATCAATAAAGCCGAACAGCTGTCGGGGTGGGATGCCAGCGGCAGTGGCTGGTGGCGGCAGCGGCGCGGGGAACAATGAGCGGCGGCAGCTGCCGCACAAAGCCCCGGAGCCCCGCGTGTGGCCCGGCTCGGCTCGGCTCGGCACGGCACGGATCGGCACGGCTCGGCTCGGCTCGGCACGGCCCGGCTCGGCTCGGCTCGGCTCGGCACGGCTCGGCTCGGCACGGCTCGGCACGGCACGGCACGGCACGGCTCGGCTCGGCTCGGCTCGGCTCGGCACGGCTCGGCTCGGCACGGCTCGGCTCGGCACGGCTCGGCACGGCACGGCACGGCACGGCTCGGCTCGGCCCGGCTCGGCTCGGCCCGGCTCGGCTCGGCTCAGCAGGGCACGGCTCGGCACGGCTCGGCATGGCCCGGCTCGGCTCGGCTCGGATCGGCACGGCTCGGCACGGCACGGATCGGCACGGCATGGCTCGGCACGGCTCGGCACGGCACGGCTCGGCACGGCTCGGCTCGGCTCGGCTCGGCTCGGCTCAGCAGGGCACGGCTCAGCACGGCTCGGCACGGCACGGCTCGGCTCGGCTCGGCTCGGCTCGGCACGGCACGGCTCGGCTCGGCTCGGCTCGGCACGGCTCGGCACGGCTTGGCACGGCCCGGCCCGGCCCGGCCCGGCCGCCTTTGTGCGGCCGCTCCGCCCGGGGACCCGCGGCGGCCGGGCCGGGAAAGCGCGACTTGTTCTCCCCGGCCGCTGCTTGCCACCTCCTGTGCTTGCGAGGAACTGAGCAGCCCCGCAGGAGGAGGAGGGGAGGGAAAACAAAAATAAAACACAAAATAAAAGAAAGTCACCCCCAAACTCACAGGTCCCCCGAGATACAATTTGGGGATGCACTTTAGGTCCAATTTGGGGATGCTCTGTATATCCATCGGTGTTTGGGACCTCCTCTGATTGTGAGGAATTGAGCAACCCTGGCAGGCGGAGAACAGGAATATGGAAAGGAGGGAAAATAAAAATAAAACACAGTAAAAGAAAGCGACCTCCAAGCTCATAGGTCCTCCCCTAGACACAATTTGCACACTTTGGTGATGCTCTGTATGTCCACCAGTGTTTGGGACCTCCTCTGCTTGTGAGGAACTGAGCAACCCTGGCAGGTGGACAACAGGAATATGGAAAGGAGGGAAAATAAAAATAAAACAAAACACAAAATAAAAGAAAGCCAACCCCAAGCTCACAGGTCCTCCCTAAGACACAATTTGGGGATGCACTTTATGTCCAATTTTGGGATGCACTTTATGTCCAATTTGGGGATGCACTTTATGTCCAGCAGTGTTTGGGACTCCTCTGCTTGTGAGGAACTGAGCAGCCCCAGCAGGCGGAGGAGGGAAAACAAAAATAAAACACAAAATAAAAGAAAGCCAACCCCAAGCTCACAGGTCCTCCCCAAGACACAATTTGGTGATGCACTTTATGTCCAATTTGGTGGTGCACTTTGTGCTCAGTTCCGTGATGCACTTTGCAACCAAAATGAGGATGGAGATGTAATGAAAGTGTGGTTGGTGAAATCTAACAGGGAAAAAATACCTAGAATGGGAAATATTTCTTGAGGGTAAGTCCACATGTTTGAATACTTGATTCAAATGCCTGAATCAAATGTTAGGTTGCAATGATTGTATTAAAAAAATGAAAGCTGCCATTCTCTAAAAAAACAATAATCCTACTAAGTGGAAGGAATAAATGATAATATTTACCAAGCTGAGCTCTATTTTGACTGCAAGTTTCATCACAACATTAACTAAGAGATTGCAATAAAACTCTCATTAATAAGCTCATAAAGAATTTGAACCTCAGCAAGACTGTGCATTCAGATCTCCTGATGGATTAAATTACAAAAAAAAAAAAAAAAGAAAACTAAATAATAATAAATGCATAAAAATAATAGAGAAATAAGGAGAAATAAATAAGAAAGCAGGAGATGGCTGTGTGGTACACAAGCAGGTTGTATTCTGGGGGCCCCTCTCTCAAAACTGGTTAATTGGGTATACGTGAAGATCCACAATGGAATTTTGACAAAGTCTTTGTCCTTACCCTTGAGAAATAATAATAAGAAATTAAGGACCATTTGGATAACTTTTCCCCTTTACAAAAAACTTATCAGAGTATCTTTCCCCTCAATTAATATTAAAAAGCATTTTAAGATAATCTTCACTCAAAATCTAAAGCTGCCCAAGAGAATGCTTAGCTATGATTGCCTCTAAAACTTCCATTTCCCTGCAAATAATAAATACAGCCCATAACTAAAAATGGGTTTATTCTGAGGGGTGCAGGAGTGAAAAAAAGCCTGAAGTGGTGATATTTGGGTGTAATAGGAAACTTCAGGTCGGGAGCTGCACTCAGAGGAGCCCAGCTGACAGAATTCCTGTTGGAATCTGAGCTATTGATGATTCTGAGATTGTAAAAGTCTCTGTCTGTCAGCCCGCTGCCAAAGCAGAAGCCAGAATTGGTCTGTGCTGGTTTCCAGGTTGTTTATTCTGTTGATCTCTCACATGTTCTGCTGCCCTGCCCAGCTCTGTCCTGCAGGGCAGCGTGTGGGGCTCTGCCCTCAGTGGGATGTGACAAACATTAAATACCAGAAACTCCCTGGGCTGCATTTACAAGAACGTGCCAATATCTGTCACCTACGTTGGACAGTGTGTCCCCAGCCTGAACCAACAGAAAAATGCCAACACCACAGTGAGACATGGAGGGCATGAAGAAGGAGAAAAAGGACAAGGCACACCCAATTTCCTCCAGCTTGTCCCCTTTGGACCCCTCATCTAGAATCCTAAAATTTTACTTTTGCACTCGTGCCACACTTAATTATTACTGATATCAAACCCTCAGAGCTGGTAATTGATCCTGTGAGATTGAAAACTCTTTTCCATGGACAGAGATCACAGCCAGTGTCTCTGGGGGCTCTGTCCAGGGGGTTCCTGAGCCCTGCCAGGGTCCCAGGGCAGCCAGAGGGAATTCCTGGATTCCCACAAATTCCTTCCTTGAGTGCCACGAGGATCTGTCCCTGATGCTCCGGACGGGAATTCTGCACGATGGGAAACTCATTGCAAGAGAGCGTTGGACAGGCTAAAATGAAATTTTCACCCAAGTAAAACGCTCTGAGCTGAGACTTTCTCATCATCTTTTGTCTCCCAGCAGCATCCTCGCTGGGAAAAGGAGGATTTTTAGCAACCAGGATCTCGAATTACCGGGAAGGGGAGCCTGATCCCGCATCCGAAGGGATTTGGGGACGCGCCGGGCTGGACCTCTGCAATGAGCAGAGTGAAACCTTTGAACCTTCCCCGCTGCAAATTTCTTCATTCTTTTCAGAAGTTCAAAAAAGAAACCCACGTATGCAGAGTTTAGAATTCCTCTCTGATTAAATGCTTGCAAAATAAAAGAGGAATCTCACTTTTTAAATCTTTATATGCTTCAGAGGGGCAGTGTTTTGGGTGAGGTTTTTTTCCCCTTTTGACAATTAGAAATTATTTTTGGCTGCTATGTAGCTAGCAAAGGTTAATTGGGTTTGCTGCTGTAAAATATAGAATTCTGATCACTTGATTAATGAGGTGTCAGAAGCCACAAGTAACCAACACTTTTTTGAAGGAAAAACACTGAAATAAAATGTAGTTTTAAAGATTTTATGTTTCTCCCACTTTCTTCCCACCCTACAACAGGCAGCTGTTTCAAAGGCAGTTGAGTTTTCAGTAAAAAAAAAAAAAAGACAATATAATAAAAAATCAATACCCTGGTTAAGATTAGAGTAGCCACAAATTTTTGGGAGCTGTAACTCCTTTAATCATGACTATGAAAGGGGATTTTTGGGCCATGTGATGTGCTGGAGCCGTCCAGGAGATGTCTAAATTCCCAGCCTGCTTCCTTCCCTCCTATTCCCACAATCAATAACAGCATAGAACACACAAATTTGGATGAATCCTCAGCTAAAAAAAAAAAAAATTCTTGAGGAGAATTTCAATAGGCTCGATGCTATTTAAGGAACATAAGTTCAATATATATTTGTCTTGTGCTTGCAGTGAGAGAAAAGCAAACCAAAAAAACAACCCGAGGTAAATGGTATTCTGCTCCCATTTGACTCCACCCAGGAGCAAAGCAAAACCTCTCTGGCTGTGGCAGGGATGCACTTTGTCACAATAAACCGCTGTATATTATGTTTATATATGTCCTTCAGGCATGTCACAACAGTTTGGCATTCGGGGCTGCTCTACCACTGTGTACATTAAATAGTCATGTAGTTACATTAAACAGTGGGGAGTTCACACTTCACAACCACTCAGTGCTCTAAAACAGATGTGGGCTGTCTGCTGTCAGCCTGGGAGACGGAGCCCGGGCAGGATCTGGGTGGGAATTTAACTCCAGATGATTGAGGGCTCCCCCATTCTCTTCCAGAACCCTGGTTCCAAAGGAGGAGGATGGAAGTAAATAACAACCAAAAAAAAAAAAAGCAAAATAAACAAAATAAGCAAATAACAATAAATAACAAACAAACAAACGGGCGCCACAACTTCGGAAGCAGCGGGAGCAGACTGGGAAGGGAGGGAGCCAAGGGGCCACTCGGAATTCGGAGGACTCTGTGGCTTGGAATATTTTTAAGTGGGGTGGGCTGGAGGAAGAGTGCCCAGGGATTTACTGACAGGAGAATTTTTGACAGTTGATGGACAGATGAATTCCGTCATGGAAGCGTTAGTCGAAAGCGGCAAGGCCAGATGGAAACTCACAGCTTGTCTTTAATATTAATTTTCTCCTCCCCCCTCCTTTTTTTTTTTTTCTTTTGCAGGAGATCAGAATTCCCTAATTCCCTAAAATGTTTCAATGCATCTTGAGGTATTATTTTTCCAATGCCTTTACCCACCTACTCTTAATAAGAAGTGCTCCTTTGTGTTAATGTTATTTTTTTTCTCTTTCGTCTCTGCTTATTCCCCTGCCCGTCCCCCACCTCCCCCCCACAACAGTCAAAAGAAATTAAGGAGAAAGAAAAAAAAAATAAATCAGTTTAGCTACATGGTTGTTAAAAAGTCTGCCTGGCTTAAAATATACCAAGATGCCTCATATCTTAACCTTGTGCAGAATTTTAGAGGTCCAGATGTATCTTGGAGAGATTTGGCTAAAAAGAACCAAATAAATACTTTAAAGAAATGAAAATTAGGAAGGAAACCCTAATGACATCATCTGGTTTTTAATGGAGGAAAAAGCCACAGGAGTGGGAGTGCAACTGTGTCACTGTCCAGAGATGATTTTTCAACAGTTGCACAGAAAGAAGTCTCTTGATTAAAAAAAAATTAGATATGACAGAGAATCAAATATCAGCCAACAAAAAAAAAAGTCACACATTTCTAGATTTTTCTTCCATATTTGTTCACAGGCTTGACTGTCAGAAACATCTCTCTTAGAATCAAAATCAACTCCCACCATCCCACAGTGGCCCTTCAAAAACAAAAACAAAAAAAAAACCCAGAAAATGGAATATTTTAACAGCTTCATTTCCCTAATATATACTTGTGAAACTGATGTAAATAGACAATGATGGTTGTACTGAAAAAAAATTTATGCCACCATCCTCCTTTTCAGAAGTCCTATATTCTATTGGGAATTAACCATATGGTTCTATCATAATTTAGCATCTAGGATCCTATGGATATTTACTCAGTAGAATTCCAAGAGGGAAGAAATAAATATTTTTTTCCAGCTACTACTCTGGTGAATTAAATTACATTGATGCAAAATTTAGAGATATGCTCAGAGAAGTGTCAAAATATTTGGAGAAAGGAGGTTTTGTTTTTTTGTTTTTTTTTTTCAAAAAAGTCACAAAACTCATATTTAACATTCCTAACAAAAGGGTGCCCATCCCAGCTCGGAGCTCTCAGCCAGTTCAGAGGGAACCTCTGTGAGTGTTGCTCCAATCTCGCTGCACATTAACAGGCTCCAAGATTAGTATTTCACATTGAAAGTAGAACATATGCACATACTGTATATTTGTTTTCTTCTCAATCTTGGTTATGTGCAAATATTTGCCAAGCAGGATGATTGACATGCAGCACGATGCCCTTTTGTAATCGCAGTAATTAAACATTTGGCCAAACGACTGAAATCAGGGGGATGTGATGGAGCTGCAGTTTGGGGGAAGAAGCAAATCCCACGTCCCCGCTGCAGGCGGCATTTCCAGGGATGTGTTTGGGGCAGTAATGGTTTGCACAGAGCCTCGGCCTCAGAGCTTCCCTGCAGCAGGAATTGCAATTTGCACAGCACAATCCAAAATCGGGGGAATGTGCAAGGATCACGCAGAGGCGAGGCAGGGAGCGATTATTCCAATTTTAATGCAATTGCTGCTTTAACATCCAAGCTACAAATGTTTCATCAGGCATGGGAGAGCTCCACCTTGGACCCAGATCCCTCCTCAGATGGACATTTACAATTTTTTGCTCCAGCACAATTCTGCCTTCCCTGACAACACACTGGAAATTCAAGGGTTGCAAACCTCCACCAGTTTAGGCTGGAAATTGAAAGGAGCAAAACAAAATCAAAAAGAAAAACACAAGGATTCACTGGATCCAACCTAAGGAGTAGCTCAGACTGCAACCTCACATCCCAACGCCCATGCCTGTGAATCTGGAAATGAACCCAAACCTTGTGGCTCAGACACATCCTCATTCATAGTTTCAACACAAAAACAGCCCCATTAGCCACCCCCACAAGTCAGGAAATCCTCTCAACCTTATTTGCAAATCTGGTCCTGTTTTTGAATGTGGAAATGCACCATCTTCCTTCTCCAGTCATCACCCTGCCAGTCTCCCATCTTACACAAAATGTAGGATTTAAAGAATTTTACATGTACCTTAAAGCAGAGGTTGGGAGTTTTGGCCTCCCTCCATTGTTAATAAAATAAAACTGCCCAGAGCCGTGATTAGAGGTGAGTCCCACCATGTCCCATTTATCCTATGGGCAACAATCTCAGAGATAGATTTAAATCAGGAAAGTTGTATGTCCCCAGAAACTGTGGGGACAAACCAGTGAATGATTCAGGCTTAAATGGGAATTAAGCTCAAAGACAACCACCCAAGCTCAGTCAGATCATTTTAAGCACATTGCAAAGATCTGAGTTTTAAAACTGAGATCAATTTTGTCATAGCCAGAGTTGCACATAACATAGCAAGATCTGATCTGTGGAAACATTTCTGATTCCAGCGGATGCTAAAACCTTTCACTCAATGATACAGATCCCATCCAGCATTCTCAGATGAATTAACAGGTGACAAACCACTGCTCGGCAGCAAAGAGGTTTTTTATTGCAAAGTGGGAAGTGCCATTCAAGAGCTGACTCATTTTTGGTGTGGGATACAGTCTGTGGAAAGGGAATGAGTCAGGAACTCACTGGAGCAGCGCTTTTGGATAGGGAACATATCCCAGCTCATCACAGTGGGCACAGAGAGGCACAAGGGAGCCGTGGGCACTGAAGGGGCATTCCCAGAAGAGATGGCAGAGCCAGCCACGTCCAGGGGCAGCCCCATCCCACAGCACTTCCCTGCCAGCATGCATCACAAGGTGGATTTTTCCAGGCCTATTCTATCTGCAAAGACAATTCCCCTTCCCTCTTTGTTTTATTTCCCAAGAAATTGCTGCTTCTCTTCGCTCTTCATCCCCTCCTTTTGACCTGCTCTCCTGTGCTCCATGCAGGGTGCGGAAGCAGCACAGGGGTGGAAAGGCTGGGTGGAAATATGGAATCATCAAATATTTTGGAAGGATCATCAAAGTCCTGCACAGGACACCCCCAGCAATCCCACCACGCTCCATGTGGACGGAAAGAGATGGAAAGGCCCGTCTGCCCAGCATTAACTTTGGTATTCATGGGGTGAATTTTGGTGGAGCTGGGAAGGGTTTGGTGCTCTCCTGAGGAGTTATTTTTGCCCTCACAAAAATAACAGCTCCTGCCTGCCTGATTGCTGTCCCCCACCCTCTCTCTGGCTGCACTTCAATGGGTCTGTGACTATCCTTAAAACACATGTGCCAAATACTATAATCTATAGGTTAGTATTTGTGTGGTTTTATGTTCTTAGAAGCAGAAATGTGTCTTCAGATGCAGTTTTTCTAAATGTCAACCCTCTGCACCTCTCTTGTTTCTCACCTTTTTGTGTCTTGCTTTGTTGAGTTTTTTCCTTGCCTTTTTTTTTCTTTCAAAGATATTTCTATACTTCAAGATAATCTCATCAGCCCTAGCCTCAGGGTTTGAGGGGGTTTAAGGATTAATTTTACATCTTCTGGCATCTCTGCCTTGTGTTCACGCAGAGTTTTGCCATTCATATTTCTATAGGATTTCTCCTGTGTTGCTTTCATCTGGTCTAAATTTTAATCCAGGATTAGGATCAGACCCTGCCACAGAACCCTGAAGTGCCCAAGGCCAGGTTGGAGGGGCTTGGAGCAGCTTGGGGCAGTGGGAGGTGTCCCTGCTCATGGCATGGGTGGCACTTTAAGGTCCCTTGCACCCAAACCATTCCATGATTCCATGACAAAACCTTCCCTTCTCAGTCTACCCCTGAAAAGCTTCAGCAAAAGGAGCCAAACCTTCGAGCAGAGCCCTTTCCCACTCTGCCCTCCCAGGGAGGGAAGAAGCTGCAGGGTCCGGGCTCCCAGGTGGTGACAGTGCTGCCCAGATGTGCATCCCACCCCTGCACATCTGTTCAGCATTGCCAGGGGGTTTGCACTGGTAGTTTTACAGCTGTTTAGGCATGTAAGTAGCATCTACACTTAAAAGATTCCATAAAAAGAAGGATGGGGGGAGAGGGGTGAGATATGAAGCAGAAATAGAGAAATGGAATCAAGAAGGTGGCCAGATGCTGCTAAAAAAACTGGGATAAAACTCCTCTAAATTTTGTGTCTGTTAAAAACACATTTCATTTTGCAGGTTTATTTTTTTCAACAATACCCTGAAACATAAAGGAAATGTTGTGCAACCACCAGTCATAGTTAAGAGCAAAACAACAGCTGTGAAAAAGCTACAAATTCCTTCTAGAGCTCAAAAGACAATAAAGACTTTCTGGAGTGGAGCTACTTGAGCTAAATATCAAATGATGCTTAGATGCCAAAATAGAATTTCTTTTCCATTTAGTAAAAAATAAAATCTGGAGTCAGATGGGCAAGTCCTAGTCTGCAAAAATTAGAAGTAAAATAGCAAACAACCTACAATGAGTTTATTAATAGATAAAGTTAGTATTTTATAAGTAATATGGAAAGTTTTATTTATTATTGTTGGTTTAGATTGCTTAAGGTCTTCTTTGCTATAAAACCAGGCTCGTTCATTGCCATGATCATGGGATCTCAGCTCTCATGAAGTCTCAGACCGGTATCAATTGGAGTATTTTGTAGAAATATAAAATATTTAAAATAATATAAAATATAAAGTATATAAAAGCACAAATACCTAGGAGAGAGCTCAGAGACAATCCAAGTGTCCATATTTTGGCCTCACTTCCCTCATCCAAGCTTTTGAGGCTGACAGCACCTGCCAGAGCTTTCAGCAGGACAATCCAGCCACAGATTTTCAATGGTCAGTCAAAAAAGAATCCAGGCAGGCTGGGCTGGTTTCACTGAGCAGCAGCAAGATGCTAGAGGGTTTAATCAGAAAATTGTCCAGTGGTTATGTGAAAACACAGATGACCAGGAAACACAAGGATTGGCACATCACATGGAATCCTATGGAATTCCATATTCTTTTATAGTAACACTGGGCCTTTTAACCTCAAACTTGGCTCTGGCCTGAGCCAGCACCAGGAGCCATTTCAGAAGAGGGGCAGCAAGAAAGTTCATCATAAAGCCTTCAAACAGGAGCTTTCACATCTCTTCACAGCTTTCTTTTTATTAATCAATGTAACTTGGGTGAATTGCATCTTTCTTGGTAGGAGGGTTAGGGGGCAGGAACACATTTAAATTTGTATAAGTAGTTCTCTTATGAAATTCCATTAAACTTCCTATCATCTTTATCAAAGCAGTGGTTTAACCTCTTCATGTTTTGTTCTCCTTTTAATCTCTCCATGCCTTGCTTCTTACTCAACTTCTCTATATCTTTTCTCCCTCACCTGCGCTGAGCCACAATAATACACTAAGTCCTCTTTGTGAACTTTACACTGAATTTAAAAGTCAAATAACCAGTCCTTTGTAGGGGGTTATCCACCTTTACACATGGAAAGGCCTAAAACATCAGTAGCTGGTTTTTTGCAACTGCCTTGGGTAGGGAAACAATTTTCCTGGACAGGCCTGGACAGATTGAATTACAAGATGAGGGTCTAACACCACGAACCCAGGAACCACAGAATTGTTTGGTCCAGCATTACTCAAAGGCTGCCATTCATTTTGGCTGCTGTTTGCAGGGAGCTCTGGCCTCATGCAGCCCTGCAGGTAATTTTTTAACATTAACTGCGGAGCAGACACAAAATACCAACTTCTGCTTGGCAAATGGCACACGGGACAGGGCTCATCAGAGAATCAGAAATCCACCACGACACTTGTGACAGATTTTATATTCATACAGATTTAAACTTGTGAGTTCAAGGCGTGAGGCACCAGTGAGGAACATTTGAGGGAGTTGGGGTTTAGCCTGGAGAAGAGGGGGCTCAGAGGTGACTTTATTGCTCTCCACAGCTCCTGAAGGGAGGTGCAGACAGGTGGGGTCGGTCTCTCCCACCAGGCAGCACTGACAGAACCAGAGGACACAGCCTCAGCTACGTCAGGGAAGGTTTAGGATGGATATTAGGAAAAAAAATTCACTGAAAGAATAATAAAATACTGGAATTGTCTTCCTAGGGAGGTGGTGGAATCACCATCTCTGGATATGGTTAAAAAAAGACTGGACTTGGCACTCGGTGCTATGGTCTGGTTGTGGTGTCAGGGTTGGACTTGATGATCTTGGAGGTCTCTTCCAACCTCATTATTCTGTGATTCTGGGGTTCTGGGATTCTGTGAAAAGTGATGACATTTGTAGGATCTCCAGGGTGAGGCAGCTCCCCTGCAAAGAGGACACTGCCTGATCCCTGGACTGCTTATTCCCTGAGCTCCAGTTCCGTGAGCACAGCATTGAAGGAATTGGCTCAATAGTTGAAGTTTAGAAAGTTTAGAAAGTCCAGATCCTACCCTGAGCTCTGCTCCAGGCTATGGGATTATTTGGCAAGCTGCTAACACCAGATTTCTTATTCTGTGGGCTCAGATCAATAGGAGACAAATGGCTGAGTGCCTCCAAAGCTCCCAGATTTGGGTTTACTGGGTGTCCAGCAGGAGTGACAGGACTTGCCCTCGTCACTGGAGCAGGGAGAAGCCAGACCTCCACACAAGAAATCAGAAGCCACTGCAGAGAGGGCCATAAAAGGATTTTGGGGAAAGAACACAACAGCATCACTCATCAGATGAAGTGCAGAAAGGGAAACAAAACTGTCATTAGGCTGCCCAACTGCAGGGGGAAATGGGCTCATATTCACAACAGATTAACCAAATCAGCCTACTTTGTAATTAGCAAGAACATAGCCACTGTCAATGGCCACAGTGTGGGCTTATTTAAATAATACATTATGAATTCTGATTGTGCCACCATATGCCTGGAGTTAGGCATAAATACTCCACTGTAGAGAGGTAGGAAGGAAAGAAAACAATTGAGAAAATGATGATACCAATAAAAACCTGCACAGAAGACTTTACATCCCTTTAAGCTCTTTAGGAGAGGTCCAGAACACAACCCGTGTAGTCCCAGCAATGACATCAGCTCCTCTTCCTGAAGAGATTCTGTCAGATGATAAATGAGCAGATCCCCAATCCCACCTCACACCTTGGTGTGGAACAGTCCAAAGGAATGTGGGGCCAAATAACACAAGGGGCAAGAATAAGTTAAATGCAAAAAATCTGCTCCCTGTAGAATGCAATGCTCAAACTGAGCTGTCATTCTCTACAGACTCACAGAGAAAAATTGTTCCAAAAAAACATTAAACTTGAATGCACCTACTTTCAGCATTATTTCCCCTTTTTTTTTTTCTTTTTTTTTCCTTTTCTTTAGTTCTCTCTCCCCATCAGCCCCCCTCTCCATGTTTCTACATCTGTACTTTATTCAATGAACACATCTGCATTCTTTCTTTCTGTTTTTGGCCAGAAATTCTATCCAACCTTTATCACTGACACCTCTCTGCAGTTTCAAATTCCAACCTTGTGCCAAATCCCCATTTCCTGCTGCTTAATTTCCATTCATTTACTCTTGTTTTTGCTTCTTCTGCCATTCCCAGCATGGACCAGCTCCAACCCAGCTTCTTCTAATTTTTTAAGGAAGGCTCCCTATTGAGTGCTATTGGAACTTGATCCTCTGCTCCAAGCCAATGGCTGGCTATTGTTTATACTACCTAACAACAGTTGCCAATATTACTGCTTTTTTCCTTTTCTTTACTTCACTCTCTAAGTGTATATCCTAAGACCCAAGAGAACTCCTCTCCACATATGGTGACCCATTAGGTCTGGTTTTATTATTACTTCTGCAGAATCTGAAGTAGCCTCTGTATACTTCTTTTTTTTTTTTTTTTTTTTTTTTTATGGCTGAAAATCAAAAAAAAAAATCAAGTAGAGAGTCTGTGGTGTCTTGTTTACACAGGTCTGTTGATCTGGCTCTGGACATGTGAAATAATCTGGCAATAGGATTGTGGTCTTTAAGGAAAAATCATCCACTCAGTGGCTCATTTTAAGGGTGTGTTTCATGCAGGTGGAGCCCAAAAGCTGAACTGCAGCAGAACTGAAGTTCTCACTAAAACTGTCCAGAGTAAAAGAACTTTCCAGGTTCTAAATTACACAGAATTGTTCTGGGGGGGTTGTAAAAAGTCTCTCCCCTTTTCACGCATAAAGGAAATGTTGTTAATGGGAAGCAGAGTCCCAGTGCTGCCACTCACCCTGAGCAGGTGTCAGGCACCAAAAGATCTCAGAGGATCAGGGAAAGGAGCAGAAACTGAGGTAAAAGCAGCTGAACAAACCAGGGTTGCAGGGGAAATGTTTCCCTCAAGCTGCAGATGGAAAAGGCTGGCTCTTCCCTTCCTGACTGCTGGGTTTGTGCCTTTCTTCCATAATCATCGAGTCTTCTTCTAGATCAGCTCCTTCCCAGCACCTCCTTGCTCCAGGTCAGCTCATTGCATCCATCCCAACACATTTTCTTGGATTCTCACTTCAAAGCATCCTCACACACCTCTCCTCCTCTCCCTGAGTCTTTTCCACTCTTATGAGAGCTGAGCACTCCATAAGCAATTTTATTCAGGACTTTTAAACTTACATTCATATCCCTGGCATCACTATTTGCAGCACCCCTTCTCCAAAAGAACTCCTCCACCCAAGAAGTAATGACAGAATTAGATCCTTCTGTTCTTCCTCCTGTAGTTCAGAATTTCAACCTGCAGCTTTCAGAACCTTCACCCCTTCCTAGATTTGGGCCTTTCCCTTTAACCTAACAACTGTAAATCTGAACTTTGGACAGTGAACTACCATTATTCAAATATTTCTTCTCCTTTTCAGAGATAAGAGAGGACCTAATTCTGAGGGAGACCTTCACTTTGTTGGGAGCTGCTGGTTTTTGCAGCTGGCAGAATTCCACTCTGTCCCTTAAACTTCTCACTGACCTCCCTGTGAGAGAGAGAGAACTCCAGCAACTCTTAGGTCCAAAACACACCCAGAAACAAATAAAAATTTCAGGCCTTGAGTGTGCATTGTGCTCCAATACATTCCCTGGCCCTGGCTGGAGCAGCACTGCTGTTAAAACTCAGCTTTCAAAGGCAGTTTTGCCTGCTTGGAGGCTTTTATGGCACAAGCACATTGCAAACCTCGTTACGTTGCCTTTTTTTCAATTTATTTATTTGCTCTATTCAAAGTAATGATAGTGAATTTTAAAAGCAATGTGGTTTTTCACAGTTCTGGTCCTGTTTCCTCATTTTCCAGCAGTGTTGGGGGCTGACACTGCCTCTCACAGCTCTTCCACAAGCTTTGCCCAAAGGCAACAGCCATGTGGCCAAGTCCACCTGCCAGAGACAAATTGTAATTAAGAGGAGAATAAAGTCAGGTTTCAACTTCCAGACAGGGAGTGACACAGCCAGGGATAAGAGTAAGCCTTGGAAAAACTGTTTTCTCAGTGTGTCTCTGAACCAGACAGCCAAACAGGGTGTGAAGTGCCGTGTGGGTTTCATGAATCACAGCAACACTCCAGGGCTGGTTTGAGCTCTCCTGGTCCTCTCTCCTGCAATGCTGCCACCTCCTTCTCAAGGTCAATACTTGTTCTTCTCTCTGTTCGGACTGGGAACTCAGCAGAGCAATTATTCTATTCCCAAATCCCTAAACCCAGAGTTTTTCACCCACATTGGTGTGTCAGCAGCACTCTGACAGAGCTTCCAACCAACTCCATTTTCCAGACCAAGTCAGTCAAGGGCAGTGAAAGGCTTCCACTGACATCAGCTTTCTTTTCAGAAGCCACAATTCCAGGAAAGTGCATCCTTACCCCACATTAATTAAGATGCAGAGTGAAGATGCCAGCAAAGAGAATGCAGTTTTGTATGAATGAGCTCCAGTGACTCTAAATAAAGCTTCATCACCTCTCCTGTTGTCTTGACCTGCTAACAAGTGTGAACATCAAACCTGAGCTTCCTCTCCACCCGATTTATCCTGCCCCTTGCAATCCGTGCATCTGTCTCCCATTTATTCTTATGAAGAGATTGTCCTCAGTTTAGAACATTCCTCTAACATGAGGGATTTTCTCTAACCTCTGTGTTTAATATTTCTTTACATGCTTCATTTGTCACACAGCACAGCCTGAGCCCAGCCCTGCCCCACCCCAGCAGCATCTCCTGGTGTGGGGCATTGAGATATGAGGTGCAAGCACAAAATTCTTTTATTGCCTCCTTTTATTGATTACCAGCATTTAAATGGCACAGAAAGAGCCAGTCCCTGCCATAACACAGGTGTGTTCACACAGCCACTTGACTGGAGATAAAGTGATTTACAGGTGATCAAGATCACGTGTAAACTTGGGTCTGCTAAAACAACCAGCAAGAGTTTTTTAAAAGAATTAGGATTATCCTGAACCTAGGGTGTTATAACAGTTTTTTTCCTCACTAGAAGTCTATCCCTGCTGGAATTCTGGTTGTTCCTGATGACCCAGAAGTAAGGGTCACAAAAGTGATGCACATTTATCCTCAAAAATTTTGCACTTTTAATCTTCTAACCACATGGCTTAGAAAAAAACCCTAAAAATGTCATCATCGTGATTAACAGCATTTTTACAAATACGGAATCACAACTGAAGTTTCAGTGTGCCAAAAACAAAAGGAGGTTTACCAATTGTAACACTTTTCACAGGGAGCAAAGGCATTAAGAGTGCAGAAGTACTTTATTATCCCCTTTTAAAATAAGGAGTTTGATTTTAAGACAGAATTTAGTTTTTAGACTCAAAATCATGACAAATTCTAATCTTAAATTGGCTTGGAATTTCCTAGTTTTAGTATTCCAAAAATTTTCATTTGGGATCTCTGAAATATTTTAGTGAATAAGCCAAGTTCATTAACAGCTCACTTCTGTGGAGAACACCGAGTTCTGCTTAATGCAAGAGCCATTCAGCAAAATGAGAAAACTTTGCAGAGAGGGAAGAGCCTGAGGAGGACAAGACTTGCACAAGAGAATCTGCAGCAGATTTCAGGAATTAAATCTGCAGATTTCAGGAATTACTCACGTCTCCCCCACCCTTCCCTGAAAGCCTCACCCAGCCCAGCCAGCCCTGCAACCTTGCAGAGATGACACACAGAGCCCAGCACAGCAGGTATCGAGATTTTGGCAATTATTTTTTGCTCAGCGCCGTCATCTTTGGCCACAAGCTGAAGAATTACAAATGTGAGATTATTCACTCAGAAGGGTTTGAAACGTGGATGAAAAATTAAACTTTATAATTCTAATACAGATTTGTAGGGAATGGGTTTGTTTATTTACAGCGCTGTGGACGCATGTCGAGATTTATTGTCTTTTAATGGACATGCATACCTCTGAGAAATTTTGATTTTTCTTATTATCTTTACTAATTTCTATATGTGTAGAATTTCACAATAGGTGAATGCATATTCATTTTGCTGATTTTACATTATACTTATAGCTAGTTACACTTGTATTTAGTTTTTGTTAGAAAGTATAGAAATAAATCTTGGATTACTTTGCCCTGTCTGTTTTAAGGTCTGAGGAGTTTTTCTTATTTCTTATCTTTTAGTGTGGAAATTTGCATTTTTTTTCCTTTAGCTGGGATAGTTTATCTAGGGCTGCAGTCACCAGACTAAACAGCATATTTAGTAAGCTTAAAGTGGCACATTTCACTTAAATCTAAATTGATTTTTACCTTGTTAAATTTTGATTCTGTCTCAGGTTCAGCCAGCCCCAAGCCAACGCTGCACCCAAGGACCAGCTGGGCACTGTAAACCTCAGCTTGCCCACTTCAAAAATAAATAAGTAAACCATGGTGAAATGCTGTCATAACAGAGTGGGATTTAGGGAATATATCCTAATCCTGGTGCTGCCACTGCCCTGCTGTGAAACCCTCAGGAAGTTGTTCCACTGGCTGCTGTGGTTTCTGGGCTCTGTGTTTGTACAATCTGCTTTAAAACCAAATTCTCTCTCTGAGAGGGACTGAGCAGCACCCAACAGAGCCACGCCAGCTCCCAGCACTGTTGCGACACAAACTGGTAAATTTTGATGCAAATAAATATCGCTGTAAATTATCAGAAGATGAGGAAATAATTGAATTATAATCCAAATAAATGTAACAACATGAATAAGCCCAGACAAATAGACATCGCATATTTTGCTGGTGACTCGTGTGTCAGACCAAATTCCCATTTTGTAAGAAACCTCCGAGTTATGACATCATTTTGAAAGTGTTTTGGTGGTTCTTGCCTCCTCCCAGGTCAAGTCTGCTTCCCTCTTGGTAGCTCTGCACCCCCCAGCCTGGAAACCTTGCTAAGGATAAAAACCAGAGGTATCAGAGTGAGGCACAAATTCCCTCTGTGCATTTAAGCCCTTCTTAAACCTCTGAGAGGAAGCAGCTTTCAGCTCACTCCAGCACACGACTGCAACACAGGATATTTTTCCAGCTCACTGATATTTCATAAATACCATTTGTTGTCATGTGGTAAATTAAAAACTCAGGATATCAAACATCAAACAGTATGTTAATGTCAAGTATGCTTGAATAAATACTAAAGAGTTCAACTGACTGAAATATGTGGACTACGAGCTAATTAAGAAAGAAGCAGGTGTGAAAAAAACCTAATTTAAGCAATTTTTTTTTATAATTAATAATGTTTACTTGTAGTTCCCCTTATAATAAGGCTCTGGTTTAACCTCCAGAGAATTTGTAGCTGTAATCCAGCATTTTAAAAATAATAATTGAACACTGGGTTCTTAAAAGGAGATCAGTTTCCAAACCTGGATAATCCATGTGGCGTATACTCAGAGAGTGTTTTTATTTTAAATAACGGCGCATCTTTGTATCCACTGGATCAGTTACCAAATTATTGCAGCAAATCTACAAAACAAGCCCAGTTCAGTGTCCATCATGCTAATTCCTGCAGGGATTAGAGCAGGAGCAAGGTGGGAAAGGCTCGGTGCTGCTGCAAACCCCATCCACTTGGCAAAACAAACACAGGTAATTTGGAGGCTGAGTTTGCTCCAGCTCCTCAGAGGAGCAGTGTCTCTGTGACATTATGGGCTAGTTTTACATAGGCAAAAAAAAAAAAACAACCAAAAAATCAACATTAAGGTTTTTATTTGAACTGTTCTGGCAGCACACACACATAGCCAATCAACGAATCCAAGGCTGCATTTAATGGAGAGCTTCTTTCCAAGATGGAAGTACAGGAGGAGAAAATGGCTACAGATGTAAAAACAGACCTGGAATATTTCATTGACATGACATATCTACTGCATTTAATTAAAAGAAGAATGTATGGGAACAATGCATCCTACTCAATTCGGGTCGGGGGAACAAAATAGGACAGGATTAGATAGGACAACCCAAATCCCCAGGGAGATTCCCATATTTAATGGGAGCGCCACATGTTTGATATGTAGGGAAGCAAGTGGGTGTTCCTGGACTTGATCCACTATTCATCATAATACCACAGCCTTGTTCATTCCCAGTGAGGAGGCTTAAAACCATGAAACCATATGTGGAATATTAAAAATCATTTAAAGTTAAAACGAACATCATGAAGCTGAGGCTGCTCTCCAAGAGCCTTCAGAGCCTCGCTGTTCCTGGGGAAGGCAGAGAGGGAATTCACACTCGTGTGCTCACACCCTCAGAGTGGGATCTTTAGTGCAAAGAATTCCTCCCTAATTCTGCAGCGAGCTCATTATCAATAATTGATGCCCCTTTAATACCTACAGCATCAATGCTTTCATTTATAATTAAAGATCAGAAACACCACTTCTATTTTTCCCCTCCTACTATCTGGTGTTTAAACTTTTTATTTTTTTCTCCCCATTTTCCTCCCTGATGTTAAATTGTTTCTCAGGCACAGTCAATAAGTTTACTATATTCTCATTGCCTCTGAATTAATAATCATGGCTCTGCACTAACCACATGGAATTCAATTTCCCATAAGAGAAATGTTTACTTTGGTTTACTTAGTTGGAACTCGACGTACTTATACAGTCTATAAAGATTTACTGTAACATATTTTGTTAAGCAACATTAAAGCCTGTGCTGACAGATCTTGTCTTGCATTACTTCACTTATATTCAGGTCTTTAATGCTTTTGCTTTTTAGCAATGGGGCAGGAGGACCAGCTTAGAAAGGCAGGTTTTAAAAGTACATTAAATGCAGGAATCTTGGGGCCATGTTCTGTCCCAAGTTTATTCAGAGCAAACCACTCCTTCCTTTGCATGAATTTTTATTGCACTCATTACAGCCACGGGGATGAATGAACAGAAGACAAGAACTTCGCTATTTAATTCCTTGTTACGCATTAATTGGAACTAAATTTATTACATACAAGAAGCAAAAGGAAGTTTAAAGTAAAGATAAGATAACACCAGATAAAGCAGTCCAGGGAGAGGAAAATCTGAGGTTTGCAGCCGTGGTGATTAGATCCTGGGAAGGAATTCCTCCCTGTGAGGGGTTGGGATGGAATTCCCAGAGAAGCTGTGGCTGTCCCATCCCTGAAAATGTCCAAAGCCAGGTTGCAGAAACCTGGGACATGGAAGGAAAGCAGAGACCCTGTCCTGCAGTGCTCCACTGAAATGTGCAGAGATTCTGTGCTGTGAGTGCCACCGAAATCCATGGGAATTGCCATAGATCAGTGCCAATGGAAATTGAATTTGAGGTCTCAGAAGCAGAAAATTCCCATAAATATCCAAGCACTGGGAAGCAGAGCTGCACACACACATCAGGCAGTCCCACTGCATTCGAGCATCCTGCTGCTAAATGTTAAGCAACAAGAACTAAAATATTTACTGTACCACTGAGCAAATTTGGTCAGGGAATTTAGGGAATTCTACGTAGTGCCAGCAGGTTTTGGCAAAAGAATCAGTACAGTGTCTGGTGGTAACTGTGACCTGGTCACTTTGGTTTTCCCTTTATCCAGAGTCTAATATTTAATTCACATTCTAACTGTGAGATGGACTTTCACCCAAGATCCAAAATACACAGGCAGTGGCAGAAGGGAAAAAAAGAAATAAAAAAGGAATTAGTTTAAAATAAAGAAGTCCAGATCATCTGAAGTTCTGGAGAAATCAGAGCTATCAGTGCCTGCGGATGTGAATCCAGTTCACATTCAGATGCTCATTCTGGGGGTGGGAGTTGGCAGCTGCGTGCAGGAGAAAGGAAAAAGTGATTTTGAAATGTATTTATTAAATCACTGCTGAGAACAGAGGGGAAAAGAGGAGCCTGGGAATCTGCTGCAGAGGCTGAACCGATGAGAAGACAAAGAGGCCGCAGCACTATAGGAAAGCAATTTTTAAAAAAGAGAAAGAAATCACCCCAAATTTTCACACAACCCCCAAGCAAGAGAAACATTTCCTTTAAAGACACAGGACAAGAACCAGCAAGACAATTCGATATCAGGACACTGCCTTGCAAATATTTTGCATAAGGCAGCATTTGGGGCGTCCTAGCCAGTTTTACATGGAACTACTCAAGTTAATGAGCTTTTAGAGTAATTAACAGTTTATTGCAGGGCGTGGCAATGCTGCACACAACAGGACTCCATCAAAGCCAGGGCAGCCTGCCCTGGGCTGCTTTGGCTGGTGGCCAACGCTGTAAATCCTCAGGGATTGTGCAAGAGGGGCTGGACCAGTTTCGAAGGGTCCCAAAGCAGCATCTCCTCACCCACAAATCCTCTGGGAAATCCTCCTTGTCCTGGCACACTTTGGGAAATCCTTTCCTTCCTGGAGTCAACCCAGCCTCTGGGGAATGAATCCAGAACTTCCTTTCTGCTCCCTTTATGTCGGAATCTGTGCTATTGATGATTCTGAGATTGTAAAAGTCTCTGTCTGTCAGCCCCCTGCCAAAGCAGAAGCCATAATTGGTCTGTGCTGGTTTCCAGGTTGTTTATTCTGTTTTTCTCTCACATGTTCTGCTGCCCTGCCCAGCTCTGTCCTGCAGGGCAGCGTGTGGGGCTCTGCCCTCAGTGGGATGTGACAAACATTCAATACCAGAAACTCCCTGGGCTGGATTTACAAGAACGTGCCAATATCTGTCACCTACGTTGGACAGTGTGTCCCCAGCCTGAACCAACAGAAAAATGCCAACACCACAGTGAGACATGGAGGGCATGAAGAAGGAGAAAAAGGACAAGGCACACCCAATTTCCTCCACCTTGTCCCCTTTGGACCCTTCATCTAGAATCCTAAAATTTTACTTTTGCACTCGTGCCACACTTAATTATTACTGATATCAAACCCTCAGAGCTGGTAATTGATCCTGTAAGATTGAAAACTCTTTTCCATGGCCAGAGATCACAGCCAGTGTCTCTGGGGCTCTGTCCAGGGGGTTCCTGACCCGTCCTTCTGGCTGCCCTGGATTCCGACACCTCCAAGCTGGGAATGGGAAGAGCAGAGCAAGGCCAGCCCTTTCCTTGACCTCTCCAG
The DNA here is from genome assembly GCF_050655825.1 of Lonchura striata. NCBI lineage: Eukaryota > Metazoa > Chordata > Aves > Passeriformes > Estrildidae > Lonchura > Lonchura striata. The sequence continues at coordinate 4,266,962 of NC_140724.1, forward strand.
GAGAATTCCACGATTTCGGGATGCTGAAGATCCAGGATCACACCGGTGCAGTTCCTCAGCATCGCACCAGGTGGCTTCAATCACCTGTGCCACACACTCCCCGAATTATTATTGCTCCCATTAGAACAAATAAATATTACACAATACTTATTTATAATGCTTATCGTGTTGCATCATGATACTGAAATACCTTCCGAAGATTGGGCTGTACAAGGAATAATTTATTCTAAAATCAGAGCTGGTGAAATACTATTTTTTTTTAATTTAAAGGAACAAACTTCTTGTTGAGGATACCCTCTCACCCACATTTTTCCTATGGTTGGGCAAGAAGGAGAAATACAGTGCTTTATTAAATTTTTATTCCTTTTGCTGTCTTCTTCTCCAACCTCAATTTTCTATATAAAGATCCCAGAATAAAATAAAATAAATAAAATAATAAAATACACAGAAAGAAAAATATAACTGTTTAACTATTCTTTTAAAAACCTGTGAATTTGAGCTTGAATTCAAGAATAACTAAACAATAAACACAGCATTTTGAAAAATCTAAAGTGTTATTGGATAAAAAATAATTTCTTTAAACATATACAGAATTTGCTCGTATTTGGGAATTTTCCCCATGAAAGCCACCTAAATTCCACTTTTATTACTGTATGTTTAATCCCAAACACAGCATCTGAAAACTCAGGAGCCTGGATGAATAAAATCCAAATCTGACTCTCTCCTCCCAGTCTCTCCCAATCTTCTGGGAGCAGGAGCATCTCCAAGTCCCACAGAAGCAGGTGGAGGGGCACTTCAAGTAACAGAAAATCAGTTTAATTAATCTCTCCTCGGGAAGAGTTGCTTTCCTTCCCCAATAAAAGAGCCCACAACAAACAGAGCCGCTCCCGGGGCACTTCTTTCACAGCTCCATGGAATGCACAGACTGAGAATGCTTTTGGAGCACTTCCATCCCCAGGAAAGGTTTGGGGAAATTGGTTTTGCCCCGTCTGAGTTCATGGATTGGAAAATCCCTCATCAGAAAGGCAGGATCCTGCTGTGCAGGATTAATACCATTAATCTGCTAAAAAAGTCATCATTTGTCCATTTCTCCTCAGAATCTGCAGGAATATTTGTATTTCTGCTCAGTATCTGCAGGAATATTTGTATTTCTCCTCAGAATCTGCAGGAATATTTGTATTTCTCCTCAGTATCTGCAGGAATATTTGTATTTCTCCATTCGAAGGCAGTAGGATCTGTGTGGAGAGCTGAGATGCGTGAGGCAAACCCTTGGCTTTTCTAACCCAACTTATTTAGTTATTTTGCCCCATCTGAGTTTGTGGATGGGAAAATCCCTCATCAGAAGGCAGGATCCTGCTGTGCATCCCTGAATCCTGCAAACTCCAGAGGAAGCCCCACAGTCCCCACTGCCTCAGCCCTTCCAGCCAGAATGGAGTGCTGGGAGCACTGCAGTGGAAAAAATACCATTAATCTGCTTTTAAAACTCATCATTTGTCCATTTCTCCTCAGAATCTGTAGGAATATTTGTATTTCTCCTCAGAATCTATAGTAATAGTTGTATTTCTCCTCAGAATCTATAGGAATATTTGTATTTCTCCATTCAGAGGTAGTAGGGGGGTCCATATGTGGAGAACTGAGATGCACGAGGCAAAGGCTTGGCTTTTCTAACCCAACTTATTTAGTTATTTAAAAAAAAAAATCTGGACTCAACACGCATCCTTAGATACCTCAGATTTTCAGAGCCACAAAAATAACCTACAAGATGCCCCTGAACCCAGAGCTGTCTCCAAAATTGTGTTCTCTCCATGGCTGCTCTTCCCAGTCTTTATTCCAAGAACTCCTGGCAATTATAGTCCATGTATAATCAGGATTTTTTTTCTCCACAGATATTCTCCCACACATTCCAGTGGTGTAAAAACTGCTCCATGCCCAACAAATTATTTCATTTGCCATTTCTCCAGATTTACCAATATTTATGGAAAGCTGATAGGAAGCTTCTTAAAATACTTCAGCTCAACTGGACCCATAATGGTTTGGATGGAGCCACCCGATCTTAGTGGAAGGTGTCCCTGCCCATGGCAAGGAGTGGGAAAAGATGGACTTTAAGATCTTTTCCAACCCAAATTATCCCATAAATTACTGTCTGCATTCTCTTGAGGTGTTTGGAATGCCTCACACCCCTCAAAAAAGGGCTCCTGAGAGAAAAACCCCCATTTAACTCACCAGGGCAGGATGCAAACACCACTGGTGGGTTTTGATTTATGAAGCCTCAATGATATTGTAGCAAAGTCCAGAAGGAGCAGTTTGCAAGAAAAATTACTGCAGGCAAATGGTGGTTGGCATTTTAAATCTCTCACTAAAATTGATAAGTTTGTGTGTGTGTCCCACTTGCTGAAGATTCCTGAACCAAAAAAAATAAACCCTCATCTTGTCTTTGTTGCAGCCTCTGAGCCCCAGATAAAAACCCTTCGTGCTGCTGAAGTCTACTGCAATATTTGCAGTTTTCTGACTCGCTGACTTTCATAATACATCTGGATTTTGGAATTGTGTTTGCAAAGGCAAACACAGCCAGGCCATTTTCCTGCCTCAACCTCCCCTTTTTCTCTGGGGGAGCAGTGGTAAAAAAGTGAGCATTTTTCACCTTCCCTTTGTTTCAAGAAAATGAAAAATACTTTGCTCTTCAATATTGTTCGAGCCAAGTCTTTTTTTTCTCAAATTTTCATAAAATATGAAAAAAAGTTAAATAAATAAAAAAGGTTTTGAATGAGGTTAAGTGTCTGGCTTAAGCTGACAAAGCCCAGGAAATTGAAAGTTAAGGCTGATAGTAACAAATTCTGGCTCGTATGGAAAAGAAAAGGCAAAGACAAAATGATCTGAACTATAAATAATTCCTGCCAGAACTTTTAATCTTTAGGCTCAGGCCCACTTGTGCACAGATGGGAGTGCAAGGACACTCTCATAACCCTCCCTATGTTATTTCAGTGTTGGTTTGTGTGTTCAATTCTTACCAGCCTCATAAAACACGTAATGTACGCCAGGGAGGCTCAACATTTAAGGATGTTAAGTAAGCACTTCTGTAAAGGGTTCATTATTTACCTTGAAGACCAGAAAACTACCCATGGAGATGTTTGGTCTCTCAGGTAAATAAGGACTTAGTCTGCAGGAATTAAGAATTCTTTTTTTTTTTTTTTTTAAGGCTCATTTGATATAGTGCTGAATGTATTTTTTTATTTTTCTAGTGGAGCATGATAAACCTGATATTTCTCTGTGAGGGCCTCGTTGCTTTGACAATACTGAAGTGGCTGAAAAACAGAGGCAGTTTTGATTTAAACTTTCACAAAGGTCTAAAGGGACCATGGTAAAGAAAGAAGCCCTTTTGCTTTTCCTGTATCCCTTAAAAAGATGTTACTCTTCTGCATCATTCTATATTTTTATTTTCAAGTATCAGACCAGACACAGTAAGAATTATTCCTGTTTCAACAGTAAAATATCAGAATTTGATGTATACAGTACATATATTTTTAACTATATTAGTTATGTCTGCTGATTTCTTCTGTTAATTAAGAATTTTTTTGGCATGTCTAAACGATTACACCTCATCAAGAACAGCATCTTAAAAAAACCAAACCCCATCATCCATGGCAAGAGTATTCAAATTAAAAAGCCAGTGCACCTTCTCCATTAAGGTGCTCCAGTAATGCAATCCCATCAAGAACCAGGGAGTGTTGACAATAATTTTGCAAATCCAGAGCAGTGACTGGCCTGGCTGCTGCCTCAGCATCTGTGCTGAGATAAGGGGCTCATTTGCAGCAGCAAATCATTTAAACCCCTTCAAAATCCAGTCTCAGTTCCTCCTAAACATCTGGGGGTTTTCCTTCAAGATACAGAAACCAAGGCACAGATAGCGAAAAGTTAATTTGAACTTTGTTCTCAAACTCTTAAATCCATGATGCCCAGCATTATGGATTACGTTGGGGAAAAGGGGAGAATACACTTGCAGTGAACTAAGAGGGAGGGCAGGTGTGTTCATTAAAAATATATATAATTAGATTAAAAAAAACCCAAAAAAAACCACAAATCCAAGCCCTGAAGAAGTGCACTACAGAAACTGTAAATCAAATTCTGTCCTCTAAAGAGGAGGGGGAGGGGAAAATATTAAACCTTGGCTCGGGAACTGAAATCTTGAACCGTTGACTAAACTTTCTGCAAGTTGTCTGCTCACCATACACATCTCTGAATATTGGCTGAAAAGATCTGGAAGCTCTTATGAACCCAGAAATTGCAACATCAGTGCCAAGCAGCCCCTCTGCAATCAGCCCCGTTATTGTCCCGGGCTCCCCATCCCAAAAAAATCCCTGGGAGTTCAGAGCAGCACGTGAAGGATCCATAACCTGCCCTGCGTGCGGATGAAAAAACAAACAAAAAAAAAAAGACTGTTGCCAAGGAAACACCCAAATATCAAAATTGAAATATAGCTCAGCCCTTAATGAGCCCAAAAGGAGCTGTAGGAAGTTTACTCAAGTTCAGCAGAGATTTTTTGGCTGAATGTGGGGAAGAGATTATTAAAAGAGATCCCAGCCCTGTGGTGGAGGCAGGAGAAGGAGCACAACACAATTTTGCGATGTAAATGTGTTTAAAAATCCTCTCTCACTTTTTTTATTTTTTCATCTCTTGAAACAGCTGCAAACACCCAAAAATGCAATAAAAACGTGAACGTTACTGAAGGGATACAAAACAACAACAACAATATAAAAAACCCCAAAACATACATTTGGGGACAAAACCAAACAAAAAAGGAGGAAAACTTGTAATATTAGCACAATGATGCAATGTTTAAAAAAAAAAAATAATAAAAAGGTACAGTTTTCCAAGAACTGCATTTTTTCTGACATCTCGTGCATATTGAGGTCCGTGGAGACTTCCCATTTTCCCCACTCAGCACTTTGAGGGTCAGGGAGGTCAAGGCACCAGAATTCCCAGGGGATGGCTGAGAGTTCATCCAGAACAATGGAGCTCCTGGCTGTGCCTCCCCCTCGCTCTGGGGCGAGACCCATTGGGGATGAGCCCTGCCCTCAGCGCTTTCCTTCTTTTGTCATACCCCAACATCTATCCTCCCCCCAAAAATTACAAATGGGAGTTTACATCCAGCTCCAAGGAATAATTCCAGGCCAAAGTGGCACTTCTGGGGGAGAATTTCTACATTTTTTATGAGTTTTTACATTTTTATACAGTTTATATCATGTGAAATTAGCAACTCTTGGAAGTGCCCTGGGACAGGAAAGGTTTTTTTATCTGAAAACATCTGGAACAAAGACACCCATGTTTGGATAATCCAAACCTGGACTCTGGTTCTGTGAAAAATCCAAACCACCAAGTCCAACATCATCATCATCATTATTATTATTATTATTGTTGTTGTTATGATTGTCATTTTTCACATTGACTCCCTCTTTCCTGGCTATAAACTAACACCATTTGCTTGATAAATTAAGTAGCAAAATAATTTGCTGGGGAAAATAAAAAAAAAAATTAAGCAAATAGGTAGAAGACCAAATTTTCCTCCTTTTTTTCCCAAGGAATTGTTTGCATACCTCAGCTAAGAATCCAGCTCAGATTCAGTGTTTCCATTCTCTAACACATGTAGTTGTGTGTTCATTCAATATGTTCCCTAATTAAGTAATGTGATTTAAATATTCCATCTCTATCTGCATTTAAACTTCCAATGTAAAATAACTGAGAAGAGGCACCCAATGCATGTTTTTATATTTATCTAAATAGTAGTTTTCAAAATACGTTGCTACTTTTATCACAAAATAATATCCAAAATAATTAAAAAGCACCCTAAGCCTTCAACTACTTTACATCAATGTTATTTTTCAAAACAGAGAATTAGGCACCATACAAATTTAATGTGTATTTGAAAAACACCAACAGGCCATGGAATTGTATTTAAATAGTAATGGTTTCTCAGGAATGTTTTTCAGAGTTTATGTAGCTACCAATGAAAAGTAAAAATTTAAAGCCAGATAATTAATTGATGCTACTGGCTTAAATCTTTACAAGAGTCTTAAATAATGTTTAAACCAATATGCAATTTAAAAATAGACAACCATGCACACATTTATAAATAATACAAATTATGAGTAATTTATGATTCTGATGGAGATGTTCAGGAGATTAAATATTGCATCACATGCTTCATACAAAGAAATTAATTTTTTTTTTTTAATAGGATGTGGTTAAAATGGTTAAATCATTATTGAACAGAGCTCCTCCAAACCACAGGCACTTTTTCCATGTTATTTCTCCACTTTGGACTCAAAATCAGGATAATTTGGCCAATTTGGCAATCTCCCAGCACAGGCTGCTCTTAAAGCCCAGCCAAAAGCTGAACTTGCTGACTTCCAGAAAGGTTTGTGGGCCCCGGTAGGTGCTGAGTGGTCACTTGACATCTTTAGGACCTCTCATAACATTCTGGGCATGAGACTTTGGAAAATGACACAAAGTAGGAATGAGCTGCAAAAAATACCCTCTGAGCACAGTGATTACTTGGGTATGATTTGCCATATTTTCTTGCATTTATTAAAGTTTACGGGGGGGGAAAAAAATGAATTTCTCCTAGGAAATGTCTCTGCTAAAAATTTAAAGCCTAGGTTTCATTCCCACAGTTCTGAAAAGAGAGAAGAAAAAGAAAGGAAGAAAAAAACCCTCAAACTGATTGTTGCTTTCCCTACAGTTACTGTAAATATTTTATGAATGGATACCTCAGAGCACAGAATCCAGATAAAAATTCCCTATAATTATTTGTCTAACACACCGAGGAAGGATTTGGACTTTGCCATAAGTCCTTAATGCAAAGAACTTGTCAACATCAGCTTGTTGAGACATTAAGAGGATTTCTTTAGGTGCCACCTTTTAAAATCCAGTATTAAGCACAGCTTCTAGTAAATTTACTCCATGGTAAGCAATTCCAGATGAGTTCTAGTGACAGGCTTCAGTCTCAAGGTACTTTTTCACTGCACATTAAAATCTCATGTTCCCAAGGCTGGGTTGTTTTCTGACTGATAACCAATTAGGGAATAGAGAAAAAAGGCATTTCCAAAGCTGGAGCTGAACAAAACAACCCAGAGCAGCAACTCACGGATAACCACCAGCAACAGCCAATACTCTCTGTTTACTCACAAGAAGTTACAATGGAAAGAGATGAGATCCTAAACAGCAACAGCTCCTCTAAAATAATTGCCCAACAGAGCAGGAGCAGCATTCCAGCCACTGAATCATTTTCAGAGCAAACTGTGGGAAATATTTGCACGAAATCATCAACTTTCAAACCCATTTAGGATCCTCCTCATCCATGAAACACTGTGAGTACTGACCCCCAGAATCTCAGACAAGGAGGAGCTGTAAGAAAATGCTACAAAAACCATTTCCTGGACAGGAAAACCAAGTTTTTGTGGAAATGAGTAACCCCAAGTCACCAAGGAAGCTCGTGGCAAAATCCACAACTGAAAGCAGGCCACTTTTTAGCATTAAGTCTTAACTTCATCCCTTTTTTTCTCTCCCACACCAGATAAAATTAAGGGTCCCAGTAGAACAAGCACTGTCCTCTGATAACCACTGGAATACAATATTTCTCTACAATCAATTAATACAACACACAGGGACTGGTGCAACGACACGGGCAGTGCTTTCCTGTCACCCACCAGCAATTTTAGCAATAAGGAGCCCATTAACTTCTGCAGATATAATAATTTATAATCCCTGTAGAGCAGGAGGAGGGGGCAGAAGGGACACAAAGCCCTGGGGAAGCAGGGCAGATGTCCAGTTGAGCTCGATGTCTCACTGCCACCACACCAAACAGGAGCTGTACCTGCAGGATCAACCTTGAAGAATTTTCTTGCCCCTTAATTAGATGAGTACTTTGCTACCTGTTTTGCAAAGATTATGAAGGATTTCCTAAGTGCTGGCGTAGGAAAGGGAAATTTTTTTCTTGCTTTGCAAACTGAATATCAAATCCCTGTAGGAGTTGCCAAGGTCCCAGCAGTCGTGGCACTGTCTCCAAGGAGGAAGCCCCCAGAAACAATCAGGAGAGAGGAACCAGGAGTGAATCTGCCTCTCTCCTCTCATCCCCATTGACCTGCCCTTTTCCTGGTCACTTCAGAAAAATGACTGTCCAAGACTGAAGCACCAAGATGTTTCCTATCCCCATCCGAGTAGCAGTTGCCTCTGGGATTGATTTAGAGAAGGAAAACATTGAAACAAAGTCAAGTTATGGAGGACCAGTCTGAGAAGAGAAAATGAACTCAAAAATAAAGTTTTCCTGACTTTGCAAAAAGCAATGAGGATAAAGATCTTACAGAAGGGAACACAGCATCCACCAGGCTTGAAAATACAGTACCTAACAGGTGCCATCAAAAAGCAGCCAATCCAATCCATTAAGTTTTACACCCTGATGGGAAACAGAGAAAGCATCTTAATCTTTCAGATGGGGACAGATGGGAAATCCAAGGCAAAGATCCAGACCTCTTTCTTTCTCTCTCTTCTTTTTTTCCTTTGTTTTTGTTTTTTTTTTTTTTTTACTCCTCTGAAGTCAAACACAGAACAGACCTTCTGTATTCCCTGATGCCCTTTTCTTCATCGCACTCCCAGACAATCTCCACCCCTCAGAGCAGGGCAGGACACCAATAGCTCTGATTCCCACTTTCCTGACCTAACAGATCAAGACCCCCAAAGGCCAGACCCTGGCTGATTCCCCAGGACTGCTCAGCAGAACAAAACTAAACACGTTTTCAGTGTCTCCAGCATCGAGGCTACATTGGGAATTGCCTCTGCTTTCGCCTTGTTTTGGGAATCAATCAATAGGAAAAGCAAAACATGGCCGATGTTGCATTTATTACCTGCCCCACCCAGAGTAAAAAGCCCATAATAATATCAAAATCCCAGTAATCATCTCAAAATCTCAACGTCCTACTTGTATTTGGAGTTTCCTGACTGATCAGAGCAGTGTTTGTATCACCTTGCACTGGAGAGGAGGCTCAAGGCAGCACACCATGCAAAGCTTTTCACAGAGAGCTCTGTCACATCATTTTGCATCATCTCAGAGACTTCACAGCTCGTGGAAGGCAGCTCTGATGCTCGTTAAACAAAGAAAAAAGTGGATAAAGGTTCCGGGGACAGAAAGAGGAGCACACACAAAAGCTTAATTCAAGGTAGGAAGAGGTAGAATGTGAGTGAAAGCAGAACACAAATTAAACCAGAATGAGCAGCCAGCTCCAAATGAGGATGAGAGGGTTTCTATTTCCATTTAATTTGATGTAACATTTGTATTCTACCTTGAAGAGTTTTGTGTAACCCAAAGTGCTCAGGCCCCAGTGAGACCACATAGCCAGGAATTGCCCAGGTGAGCAGTGCTGTTAGAAACCAGCTCTGCCTGCCAACCTGCCGCACCCAAAAAAGGGCCACCCAAACTGCCCTGCCTGACACCCTGCCCTCACAACAGGAAGGGAGAGGGGGAAATACAACTTACAGAGCCCAAACTACCCTGAGACTGAACGTGGAGCCAGCCCAGGTGTAGGGATTGCAGGAGAGAGGACAGGCAGAGCATGTCCAGTGTCCCTCCCAGGGAGCAGAGGAGATGCTGCTGTGCCTGTTCCTAAAACTTGGTCCTGGCCCTGCATCGTGCAGTGCCATCTATCACACATCCTTATTTTCACTGGAAGGAAAGGAGTGCATCAGTATTTGGCCTGAAGGTTGAAGTCCAAAATCGCCCTGATTTCAGCTGAGCATAGAAATCTCAGCTGAAATTTCTGGGCTCTGGGGGGGCTGATGGTGCTGCAGCAGCAGCAGGAGGTGCCAGCCAGAGCCAGGGCACTGCACCCCTCACCCTCTGAAACCCCCATGGGCACAGGAAGGTGGGGGAAACGTGTCCTGGCCACTCCGACGGGCAGCTGCTCCCAGAATCAGGAATACAGCATTTCTTTCATCCACCCCCTGCCTCTACAAGGATATGGCACCTCTGGACAATCAAGGCAAACCTCCTTTCTGATGCACACATTTTTCATCCAAAAATCAATTATATTCTTCCCCCCAAAATCACTGTCTGAACACTTGTGTCATCAATTCCCTTCCCTCACCATATCTAACTCTGTCTTTTCTTATCCATGGACCTCTGGATCCATTTGCCCTGTTAAGCCTTGTCTGATGGACCCTTACCAAAACTGGTTCCTCTTTGTTACAACAGAGACCTTGCAAGTTATAATTAAATACAAAACCAAAATCAGCAAAGAAAGGCACACAATTAGATTTACTTCTGCAGAGCTTTGATTAAATTACAGATAAGAAAAAAGGAAATGTGCCCAAAAAAACACCTCACAAAAAAAACCTCAAGACCCTCTCTGTGATTAAGGGGGAACATTTCACCTGCAAAAAGAAGGCAGGGGTGAACATTTGTTTGTGCTGATGACGGGAAGAAGAAAAATTACACTGAGTAATGTGCATTCATACACTCTAATAAAAGCAAACCCTTCATTTCCTCCTCGGCAATGAAGCACATTCAGACACTCCCAGTCCCAGGAGTGCCACCCCCATGGACCACCAAAATAAAGCTGAACAAAGGAGGCTCATTTAGAGCATATTCAAGGAAAATATCCTGTTTACTGAGCATCTTGATATTTTGGAGGAGGACAGCAGCTGAAAATTCTGTCATTACTGCTGTTGTGGAATGGAAATTAGAGTTTCTGGCTAACGTTTCTTGCTTTGCAAGCAGGAGGGGGGGAATTGAAGAGAAGGGACATTCAGAGAAGTTTATCCTAGCAAACATAATCAAAGGGGATGTTCACAGCATCACTAAAAAAGAAAAAAAAAATATTAACATTTCACAAGTTCCCCCTGTGGCCTCCTTTGCTCCTCCTCCCCCATCAAAAATTCATAAAGGGAATCAGCATTCTTTCCCCAATGGGTCCCCGAGGTGCCATAGCCCTTGTTGGAGAGAAGGGTTGTAAATACCGAATTCCCCACCTCAGGGGAGGGCAGGGCTGGGATGCAGCTCCAAAGCCCTGGGAATTCCCTCCGGGGCAGGGAAATGGGTCAAGTGTGTCAATTCTGGGACCTCTGACACCTCTCATGACACCCGCTCCTTCTCCTGCAGGTCCTGCTGCCCCCTCCCCGAGCACCAGAAACTTCCCAAAGTCTCTCCAAGTGCCAAAATGGACAGGGCAGCACCGAGGACCCCTCCAAAAGCTGCTCCTGGCCCCTCGAGGGGACATCAGGGCTCAGATGTTCAGGTCTCCTCACTCATCTCCAAACCACGGCAACCTCTGTGTAGGTTTTGTTCCAGGTAAAAAAGCAAACTCCATATTATTAGGCAGCACAAAGCTCAAAAACTAACTGATTTTTTTTAATATATATTCTAAAAGCATTTCCAGTTCAAGCCGCAATAAGAGGCAACAGGTGTTAAACATTTTAAAAGCTGAATGAGCGCCTTTACAAAGAAATATATTTTAAAGATTAAATCAATAAAAGTCCTGTCTGTAGGCACAACCAGCAAATGTTTGCTGCAGAGCTGCAGGAGGTCAGACAAGCTGTCCAGACCTCAGCAAGGAGCAACTCCAGGTCTGGCCTCTCCCCACACTTTTGCCACCTTTGGCTTAGGCTGGTGGAAGGCAAAGCCACCAAGAGCAGAAACCAGAAAGAAAAGCAGTTTCTAATTCTCTTCCCAAGAGAAGCCCAGCACACAACACCTTCTATCACAGGTTTTAAAGAAATTACAACAGAAGGAATACATCCAAGTAAGGGTTGGAGATGATGGGAACTGGGAGCCTCCCAGCACAGACCATGTTCCAGGTCCCCACCCCTGAGCTACAATGAAGACAAGACCAAAAGGTTTTGCTGACTGGCCAAAAACTGTAAGGGATGTGCTCCAAACAAGTAAAAAATATCTAGCTGGTGCACAATCACACAGACACTTGCTCTGCAACCCCAGAATGCACCAAAGCTCTGTTAACCCTCTTGCTCCCAGATGTAGTGAGTGAATGAAATACTGAGAGAAACCAGATGGTGGCTGGTCCTTGTTTATTCTGAATTATTGGGTACAGGAGAGGCCACAGCCAGACAAATTCAATGTCCCACCAAAGTTCTCTGTCACTGCATTTCTGCACATCCATTGATAGTTGTCAAGTAATTTCTGGGGTGTTTTACAGGTACTTTTTGCAGGGGAGAGGAGAAGGGGAATCTTGTGGAGTCCCCATCCCTGGAGGAATCTGAGGAAGCCTGGAGGTGGCATTCAGTGCTCTGGGTGGGGGACAAGCTGGGGATTTGGCACAGCTTGGACACAAGGGTCTGGGAGGGCTTTTCCTGCAATCTGAGCAGGAAACATTCTCTCTACACAAGAGAGAAATCACCTTCCAAACTCATCCCCACCCTTCTTCTACCACCTCCCAGTCCGAAAGCACAGGAATATTTAGCCCACATCCAGCATTTGACAGAATACCAGAATGGTTTGGGTTGGAAGGGACCTTAAAACTCATCTCATTCCACACCTTGCCATGGGCAGGGACACTTTCCACTAGCCCAGGTTGCTGCAAGCTCCATCCAGCCTGGCTGTGGACGCTTCCAGGGATAAGGCAGGTAGTTATTTGGTGATTTTGTGGTAAATGTTCCTATAGGCCTTTAATTTTGCTTAATAAAAACCATTCAGAGCATTGGAACAATGTTACCTCCCCACAACTTTAAAAGCTCCCCACTTTGATCAGCACCATCTTATCAATCACTTATGCAAACCAATCTTCCCACAGACAATTCAGAACTGCCCTGTTTTCCTCCCTTTTGCTTATAACACTTCCCACAATTTGTTTGTGAGTGTCATTAAATGTCCTTTTATTGCTCCCTCATCATAAGCACCTGAGAACCAAGCAGAGCTTCAAGATTTACAGCCTATTTTAAACTCAGATAATGATGTTTAATTTGTTATTGGCTGTGTAAAGGTTAACAAAGAAATAACTCAAACTATGAGCAAAGGAATAGCACATTACAAGAGGGCAATTAAGAGCTGTAGCTGGCACTGCATGACAAGTTCATCTCATTTCCAGACTGATGATCCACGTTCACAACTTGTAGAGCACAAGGGTGGTCCACAAGTTCATCCTCTACTCACTTTATGTGCTGTTCAGTTTGTTTTTATCACCAGACTTGCACCAGGGACAGCTGAGAGATGTCATCACACACCCACCTGGGAGGGTTGAAAGAAGTTTCTGCCCTCAGCAGTTCATCATTTTGATTTTTGGGGGGTACTCCTCTCCGACCAGAGTAGCAGAGGGGAAACAAACAGCATTTCCCTTCCTGTAAAAGGGGCTAAGCTTTGCTTAAACCCAGCTGAGCTGCATTTGAGCTACATCTTTGTCCATAATGTGAGTGAAATTCAGGCACGTTTGTTGGCTCCGGCTGCCTCTGAATCCCTGGCAGTGCCCAAGGCCAGGCTGGGTGGGGCTTGGAGCAACCTGGGACAGTGAAAGGTGTCCCTGCCCATGGCAGGGGTGGCACTGGATGGGGTTTAAGGGCCCTCTCAACCAAAACCATTCTGGGGTTCTGCGAGTCACTCCACCAGCTCTGCAGTGGAGAAGAGGCACCATCTGAGCTAATGTACTGTAAATAAACACAAATCAAAGCCCTAAGTGAGCAGATTTCAAACTGGTTGTATGGCACTGCTCAAACTACACCCAAGGCCTTGCTGTTAAAACTCCATGGCTGTAGACTCCATGGATCACACATTTTCCTGGGGAAGGAGGGCTTAGCTTTTCCAATTTTATTGCACTCTTACAATCAACCAATCAATCAATCATTCACATGCAGATAACCTATTTTTTTTCTCATCCTTATTCAGGCCCTTGGGCAATTGCAGGAATAAACTTTTGGAAGAGCTGGGGAGAGGTTATTGGATGTACGCCCAGCAGCTTTTGGAAAAACAGAGCAGAAAATATGCAGAACTCATGGAAGAAAGACAAGCAGATGCTGCTTGAAAATATGGTTCTATTCTTGTGTCAACAAATTAGTGCACAGGCAGGCAAAAAGCCCACACAGAGGTAACACAACAAATGTGGCCTTAAGATATTCCCTGTAGGATCTGCACTAAGACCTGACTCAAGAGCAATTCCCACAATTTGGAATCGAGGCAGTGGGAAGGCTGGGCACGAAGCAAAGCCAGGCCTGAGACTTCTGCAGCTGAGCTCTACAAATCTTTTCTTGAAAACATCTTTTCACTCAGAAATAATTCCAAACCACCTTCCACGGGGACCACAAAAATACAGATGGGATTAAGGGAACATGGATTCTGCAACTTTGGCTTGAACAAAATCCATTTTATTTCCTTAAACACTCACCCAACACTGCAGCCAAAGGCGAGTTCCACCAGTTCTTCCCAAACATTCTCTGGGAGAAGAACAGATCCCCAGCTGGTATCCAATGGAAATTCAACAGCTTTAGGACTATTTCCACCAAGCACAGGGTCTAACTTCATGTTCATTTTAACACCTCTTCATTTTTTTTTTTTACCTGCAAACCCTGTGTCTTTTCTGACCCCCTCCATCCAAATTCAACATCTCTTGGCTCTCAACTTGCAGAAACTTTTTGTGTGTTTGTGTGTACCCCTTCCCTGTAGGATTTTAGCATAAATTCTAAGGACTCTTAAAAAATTCAGTGGCACCCTCTCATCCTACCCTTCCCCCGCTTTTTTTTTCCTTTTTTTCCTTTCTCTTAACTCTTACCACATGTTGTAGACGCCAGACATGAGTCAGACCGAGCTCCTTGAGCTGAGGGGAGGGGGAGAGGAAAAGGTTCCTTTATCAGCTAAAAAGGGTCAGTTCCCAGTCTACACATCCCAAACCCCTTCAAAAAGTCCCACCAGGCAGCTGAAGACTGAGGACTATTAAGAAATTCATAAAATCAGCATGAAAATGGTGGAATTCATTTTTTTTAGTGACCATAAACTTTGTAGTGGGTGCCCAAGTCCTCAGGGTCAGTACCTGGGGTCTCCTAGGTTCAGTGGAGCCTGAGAAGATAAATCTTAGATAACACCTTCATACTGAAACAAGGTAAAATCCATGGCTCCCAGCTCCGGACTGGCTTATCCACTCCTATTTACTCTTTATCTACTCTCTCCCACTGCTTCTATTTCCAGAATCTACTCCTAAAAGGACTTCCAGAATCTTCCAGAAATTTTCACCAGTTCCATTTGATTTTGTTGTTGGGTTATCAGTCTTTAATTTCAACAATTTTTTATTCCATTCCCATCAGACCCACAGAGGCAAACAGGCAGCTTAAAAGTCCATGGGGAAGCTATGATTTTGGGGCATATTAAAAGACCATGGAAAACTGCAAGTGGTCATTTTGGGGCAGATTAGAGGTCCATGGGTAAGTGCAAGTGGTGATTTTTGGATTATAAAGTGGCATTCAGGGTATTGCAGTGGCATGAAAATCACCAGGAAATTGAATCATCCAGCTGGATTTCCTGCAGAGCCAGCTCAGACATCTCTCCACATCACATTTCCAAGCCTTCCTGGATCCATGAGTGTTGCAGCATTTCTGAGAGAGAGAGGGCACGATTTATGTCTGGGATGAGATTTGAGCTACTCCAGTCTAGACCTCAGATCTGGGCCTTGTGAGGCCTCCAAGCCTGGGACACAGTTAGAAATTAAATTAAGAGTTTGTGGCTCAGTTAGAAATTCAGAGTTTGTGGCACAGTTAGAAATTAAGAGTTTGTGACAGTTAGAAATTGTATTAATGTGTGATGGAGAGCACTGGGCTGTCTGGGTGTGAAGCAGCACAGGTTTATAGTGTGAGGTTTAGGCCACCTTAAGACAAAGACAAACAATGTTGGCTTGCCAATGAGAATAAACTGTAAACTATATAGAAGTATCTCTAAACTGCCATCTTCTCTCTAATAAGGGGAGAACATTTGATTAACCATATTGGTTTGATGTGCATTTGTCCTGTCCAGTTTTCCTGTCTCATGAGGACCCTGTCTTCACATGAGTATTTGCTAACTTGGTTGTGCTCCACACAGAAGACACAGAACAGGCACAGACCCAAAGGCTGGACCCTTCCAAGCCCAGCAGAGATGGAAAATAATGATGCAGGAGCACAGGTGGTTCTGCCTGGAACGTGTTTAATCTCCCAGCCCTGAACATCCCTTGGCCCAGCAGCATTTGTCAGCTCTGTGCCAACACAACCAGCAGCCCAGGGAATCCCACCTGGATACAAGAACAACCCACAGACAGGGATATTAAAGGACAAACTGCCAATTCCTCGATTAAAGAACAGGTTTTCAGCACCCAGCAGCAGCTCTATTACTGCCGAGTTTCTCCCTAAGGCGACAGCACAGGAGCAACACAGGAGATTCTTTGCTGCTTCTGGGATATTGGTGTTAAAAAAAAGAAAGGAAGAAATACATTGATGAACTACTTTGTCATTGTTAACAGCACTGCTGACAAACTCACAGCAGGCCCACTGCGAGGAAGACAGCAGCATGTCTACTGAATGCCTCTTGTAGCTGAGACATGTGCTCTGAATTAGGCAAGGTGTGTAAATTAGGACAGCCAGAGCTCTTTGGAGAACAAGCAGGTCTGGGGGATTCTGGTGCACTTTTGTTGTTGCTGCTGCATTTCCCCATGGTTCTCCTCTCAAAAGAATCCTTGCTCCTTGGAGAGAGCTTTAACAGGCTCCAGCTCCTCAAGTGTCATTTGAAAGAAATAAAACCAAAATGCTAAAAAGAAACCCCAGCTTCTTTTCCTCATTGAATTCATTATTTTATTCTCTCTGACTGTAGCTTAACCTCAGAGGAGAAACAACCACATGAGGATGGGGGAGGAGAGAAGATAAGACATGGCCTAAAAACATGGTTTGCCTTACAGAAAATCATGCATGAAACTACCACACATCTGGGAACATCTGGGAATACCTTGCCTGGAACACAGGCTGCCAGATGGATCCCAAAAAGCTTGATTTCCAGGAGTGCCCTTACCAGGGCAGGAACACTCAGAGTTGTTGTCTTTTGAAGAAAATTTAGGCTACATCACCCTCAATCTTTTAAAAATAGCACTGAGAGAGACCTTGAAGCGACATCAGTTTGTTCTTCTACCTTCAGGCCTGAGCTCAGACAGCAACATTGCCCAAACTTCCTACCAAAAATGTTCTAACCCTTCCAAGATAGGATTGTGGACTTTTCCCTAAACATCAGCCTTATCACAGAGTCTCATATTCCACATACTCCTATTCCAAACACATAACAAAGTCCCAGTCACAGATTAATTTGGACACTTGGAGGTGGCTATTTTATGCTTTCAAAAGCAAAATCCACTAACCCAATTTGAAAATTGCAAAGGAAGTGGTTCTTATTAGGAAAATTGTCCTGAAATTAGCACATGATCTCCAAAATGTGAAGTTGATAATGGAAACATTAACTGAAAAATATTTTTGTTACTATGGAAGGTATCAATTTCAATAATTCAGAAATACTGCTAATCAATCCTATTCCACATCCTGCAACTTTATCTTTGAAAAGTGTCTGGGGATCTGGAGGAAAAAGCAAACTATCTACCAACAATAATCTTAAACAGTCATAATAAATTATCTCCATTATTAGTTATGCTTCTTTCAGGATTCAGGAAGTATTGTAGCACAACACTTCATCACCTTTATTGGTCATTTACTGGTTGAAAAAATGTTATTATTTCTCTGCAATAATTGAAAATACACTTACAACTTCCAAGAGCTTCTTGCTAAGAGAGGAAAATTTTGTCACTCTTGCTTTTTAGAGTTATTATGCAAACACAAAGTTCCAAAGAGCTTCCAATCCATTTTAATTATCATCCATCTGAGTGGAAGTTTTCTCCTGCCGGCTGAAGCAGAGAGATGCTGAGCTGTGTGCTGAAACCAGAGAGATTCAGTGAAAGATTTGACCAGCAGAACCCACCACTTCCTCCTGACTTCATCCTTGGCTCTGGAATTGTTGTGCTCTTCCCGTCACTGCAGCAGAGTGTGGGTGGCTTTGCACTCACAGCCATTTCAACCCCATCCTGCTGCTGTGCTCAGAAAACATTCCCATTCCCACATAATTAGTGGTTTATTGCAGGGAAAATGAACCAAATGAAACTTTATCAGCTGTTTAATTAATACGCAGTTTGCCAGGGGTTTTTTTGCCAGATATGGCCGCGTTGGACTTGTTTATCCCGTGGCTGCTGCAGGGAGTGAACCCAAATGCCAGCTGGACAGTGGTGCCAGTGCAGCACAGAGCAACTCGCAGCTTTTCCAGAGCAAAGCACAGAATTTAGGAGGTGCTGTGACAAATGAATCATTTCTGGTGTCAGCTCCAGCTACAGAACCAGATACAAACCCACCTTCCCTCAGGAAAACAAGTGCAAATTAGAAGGGTCAGTAAGGGAAGCCATATCTTCTGCTTGATAAGGAAAAGCCACCACTATCATGTTCTCTGAACCAACTTGACACTGTATTACTTTTTTAAAAACTTATTTATGGTTATGTTACTCTGGTAAAATAAATTTGGACACCAGTTGCCTGTCAGTCCTATTTGGACTATTTCCCATACAGAGATATACCAGCTGGACAAATTTTAGGCTGAGATCCAAAGCTGGGAGAGTATTTTGATGGAGCAGAAATAAGGCTTGTATTCGCTCAGTTCAGGGATTTTCCTTCCTTGTTTAAAAGGCGTGAAAGGCACCACTGAATTTCCAACACTGCCACCTTCTATCTAAACAGATATTTACCTCTAGCTCCCCTTAGCTTCCAGCTTTCTATTCCAGACCTAAACCCATCAGGTGTCTGGGAACAAGGGGACAGATTGAGTAATTCCTCCTTTGGAAGAGAGAGCAGGCACATCCCTGACATCCATCCCAGTCACAGCCAAGCACTGGATGTTGACATTTTACACTGGGAAGTCACAGTGCATTCACATCCTTCCTCCTCAGAGCACATCCTGCCTCCTCTGCCACAGCATTCCCACCTGCTCCAAGCACTCTGCAAGTCCCAGGTGGGATTGCACAGCACATTTCCAGACTTTCTTTACTCCCACTTTGAGCTGCGGCACCGCAGCTCTGCTTTAACAATCCCAAATGTCATTGGTAACGAGCCAGGCTGATGTTTGTGATGACCTAGACCAGGCTCAAAAGATGCAAGTCACAATTTTCCCATACCAGAGCTGTAAACTGAAAAATATTAACTTCTTTATTATTTTTTTCTTTCACAGTTTTCTCCCTCTTATTTATAGAATCTGAGGACTTGCTATTCAAACCAGTCAGGTCTGCTAAAATTGAAGACATTAAATTACTTTTTTAAGTGGAAGTGTATGAGATATTAATCAAAACTGGAGTCCCTGGCTTCTGCTTTTCTGATAATTCCGTATATTTTCCTGCATTGGAATTAGCAGGGCTGTTTCATCTCTTCATATCCAACAGGATAGATTTTCTTAATGGCTGGAGCGATGGTGAAATTTCCATCCTTATTGTTCAAAACAGAAGGCCAACTCCCAAATCTGAGAAGAGCCACAGAATTCAGCAATCTCAGCCTCATGTTAAGATGTGAGACGAGCACAGAGAGAAGCACACAGGAAAAATGGACAAGCTGATCTCTGCGAGGAAACAGGTAAAGGGAGGCGTAACATTATTATGGTCGAGGCATAACTCTATAAATACATCCCAGCTTGACAAACTCTAGAAGAAAAAGCCGGTGAGTGTGAAATCCGAGCTAAAGACAGCTCCCTAGTGGCTGCGGCTGCTCCGGGAGCAAAGCTCTCCAAAGCCATCCCTGCAGAGCAGCTCGGGGCTGCACAAAACACGGATTTATTTCACAGACACGAATTCAGCACCCCGAGCCGGCCTCCTGCTTCGCAGGGAAGGTGTTAAAAGGCAGAGCCCTCCCTGCACACGGGGTTTTTTTTTGTTTGTTTGTTTTTTTCCTCCTCGCACAGAACACAGAAGCAACTCATCAATTTTGGTCACCTGCTCCCGGCTGCAAAACACTCACCGGGTTCCCCCATCCCTGTCCCCCCTAAATAAATAAATCCCCCAAAATAACACAGCAACACCTTGAGGAGGGAATCCTGGCAGCTGCTCCCAGTGCCAGCTGCACAACTCCCAAATATTTTGCATGACCTTTCATCCTACAAATTTATTTATTTACAAACAGCAGCGACTTCCTTCTGTACCTGACAACTTACAAACACTGAGCTTACCCAGAGATTTACAGGAGAAAAACTGAGAAGCCAAACACCCTACTGATGGTACCTAACCTGTAGGATTCCTGTCTTATTTTAAACTTTGCTTTCAACTTTGAACATGTAAGACTTTATTATTATTGTTTCCCACAAATTTGCTTTCAAAGCTGAAAAAGGGATTTACAGAATTTTGCATCATTTCAGTTTAATAATATGTTGCTAAATCTGGGGTTGGAAAAACAGCTCAAAACTGATCACTGCTGGTTCTCAAACACAAATATTCAGATGTTCATGCAGAGAAACTTAATTTCCATGAACACAACTGCAAAAGCCCAGGAAGATCCCTCCAAATAGAGGAAATTCAATCCAGTTGGCAGTGCAGCCAGGACTGATTACACACACAAACCTTGCCTGCTCACACATCATGCTTCTATTTTTAGACTTTTAGGAAACAAAGAGCCCTTATTAATGGCTAAATTCTTGTTTGGGGTAAAGGGAAGGGAATAATTTTGTTTATATTTCTCCATCAGCCTGCTGGCTTTCACACAAACCTCTGAAGCAATTACACTGGCTGGTGCACTGGATGAGAGATTTAGCAAACATCATTAGTGTGATTATTCATTTACTTCATTGAGCTCTTTCTTCTCCTATTCCAGCACGTCAAGGCTCTGACACATCCCTGTGCCAGAGGATGTAACTCCCATCAGTGTTGGACACCTGCCTTCAGGGAAGCAACTCTTCAAGCAGGAGATTAACAATAAAATACAGCAAGAGATTCTTGAGCAGGACCACACCAGGGAGTGTGCAGGATGACCTAATCCAGATGGAAAAGACCCAAATTTTATAACTCTGATTCCACTCACAAAGCTGCCCAAAACGGAAGGATTCACAGAGAAGGACATCACAAGCACATTCGAGACACTGCAGGTTAAATTTTCTCCTTGGACACTGATAAAAGAGCATCTCACTGTCTCCTGGAACAAGGTCACTCATGTTATGTACTCTAGATATAATGATCTAGAACAGAATCCTTAAATTCAAAAGCAATATGCTGGAGAGGGCTTCATTTTCAGAAGTTCTTCAGAGCCAGCAATTTCTATAACATCAACTGCTGCCTTTAGGCTGATTTTTCCAAGCCAGCCATTAGGTTTGGATTATAATTACTGTTTTAAACTCCTAGGCAGCATGGCAGATCTGGTCTAAATAGTGATGAGGGAGCTAAAGATTCACCTTTTGAAGTCCAAGACCTTGGTGAATAAATAAGCAGGTGAGCTTCAGAAAAGGTTTCCAGCTGCTAGTTGAGACACAGTCAGCCGCCAGCAATGGTAAAATTCAGCCCTTCAGTGCTGCCACCAGAACCCGTCCTGATGTCACTATGAGAAGACCTCCTGCCACTCCATTAGAAGTTCCTTTTTAGAACTCTAAAATGATGGATGGTTATAAAGTCCTGCTGGCCCACAGTAACCAGGCTCTGTGTTACCCAGTTTCCCTACCAGTGACAAAGTGCATTTGCATTCCAAGCTGAACTCTATTAAGGGGAAAAGATGAAGGATGAGATTGCAGTGCAGACAAGTTGATCGGACAATGGCATCATCCTGCACAACACAGGGCATGGTTTTGTTAAATGCAATTGTTTGGTGACTTTCTCCTCCACCCACCTACCCAGTACGTCCTCCACAACAGAAGATACAGGGGTGAACATCAGGGAAAATTTCTGCTGCTCTAGGTTTAGCTTAGATGAGCATCCAGCTAAGCAGAAGAGCTTGAAAAATCTCATGAAAAGTCTCCTCAATATAGATTCTTCCTCCTTTTAAATCAGATTTATACAGATTGTGCATCCCCATTTCTCAGAGCACATTTACAGCCATTCATGTGTAGGACTTAATGCATAAAGAGGCCACTCTTATCCAGACAGCTCAGCCCAGGAACAAGGCTCCTGGCTGAGACAAAACTTTGGAAAAGGACACCCCACAGCTCCTGTCAGCACAGGTAAGCAGCTCTGCCTGCTCACAGCAGGAGCTCTGAAATCTGGGTACAGCATCCACTGAGGGGCTTCTGTCGATTCTGCTCTCCCCAAGTGGAGCTTTCAGCCTCACAAAAATTTGTCCCTTCTTTTTTCTTAACACTCTCCTTTTTAGTTCTAGTAATTTGAGGAGATAACTTCTACCAGTACAGTCTGATGCAAAGTTCCAAGCAACAAACGGGAATACTTTGGGGTTTGGGTCAGATTCTGCTCTCACAGGCGGAGGAGGGAGACAAGCCAGGCCAGTTCTGTGCATTGGCAGAGGGAGTGAATTCCATTATCTGTGTCCTGCTTTGCCTTCTTTACACCCAACATGAAACAACCTCTCACTTCTTCCTCGCTGCCCCAATTCCCCAGGGTATTTCACCCTGCTACTTTTCTAAGCCTGTTCAGATACCAATATAAAGCAACTGGAGATTAAAAACCCCATCAGAATAGGGAGAGATGAAGCTCATTACCATACATAATATTAAGTTGGGCAAGGGTGAATCCATTGCATACTTGCAAACATTAGAACTTCTTGTACCAACAGAGCACAGGAGAGCTCTGCTCCTCTCCAGCCTTTCCAGGCTGATCCCTCCTTTGGGGTCCCAGCAGGTTCCTGCCAAGGTCTGGAGAGCATCTTTAAGGCACATTGCAGAAAATCTCAGAATAACACCCAGATTCAGATATGAAGTCTGGCAATTTTGGGGTTTTTTTAATCCAACTCTTCACTTTCCCCAGCACAATGTGAATCTTCCTCCAATTCCACCCTTCACAGCAATCTTGCCACAGGCAATGCTGCCCCTTGATAATACCAGCCTTTGTGTGCACCTCCAGAATGAGGAGATATGCAGGGGATTTTGGGGGCTGCAGGGGGATGAATTCAAACTGAACCTTGAAAAAAGGAGAACACGTAGACCGGGGTGGTGTGAGGTAAGAAAAAAATCCTCTCCCCTCTGATCTATACTATAGATCTCCCCTCCTCGTGTCCCACTTCCCACACACACAGCACTCTCCCTTCTGTCAGCACTGGGTATTGAGGGGGATCAGCTGGAGTCCAACAAGTTTAGGAAGGTCCTAAACTGCCCTGCCACATTGGCTGCAGGACCATTTTTGACTCAAGGAGTCCACAAACCAAACCAATCACAGCTGAACAGCAAGACCTTCCTTCTGTGAAATTTAAATTAAAAGGTGTTAGGAGTAGTCATTTCACTCCCAGAGTCTTTACCAATTAAGCCAAGTGTTCAATATGGTCAGGTCACCCTCTAATTTGGATTTTTCACTCACCACATGTCAACTCAAAAAAAAAAATTGATTTTAAAATTTCAAATTGTTCTTGCAAGTTGCTCAACATAAAGCAAGAGCATCATGAAGGCTACTGGTAAATACTGCTGCAAGGGACTGCACAGCCTGACCCTTACTCCTAATCCCCTGTAAATTCACCCAAAAAGTCACGAACTACATAATATTAGTTCTTATAGACTGACATATTTCCCTGATCTTTCATGGGCCACATGGGGAAACAGTTTTCGCCTGATCTGAATGAAGAAGAAAAACAGTGATCCTAATCAACCGTTTACCCTTAGTGGCTTCCCTAAACAAATCTGGGAAAGAGCTTAAAGGCTTGGGAATATCCTCGACCCTGCTTGATGCACTGTAATAACCCTACCTAATTATACTGATATAAAAACTAATTGGAAAGATAGCAAATGTCAGGGTAAGATGCAAATTGTAGGGTGTTAATTGCTGAACAGGTGCTGGAATAGAATTAAATGAGCATCTTGATTAGGAGAGTGGAAAAAACAAATGTGGACCCCGAAATCAAGTTGGCCACGTGAATTATTTAGCAGCCTCCTTGTACCAGCAAAGAGGTGGTGTGGATGTGACCCCTGCTTCGGGAGGGGTGGGCTGGCAAAACAACGCTGAACTCCAGGAGAAAACAGCTTAGGAGACAGAGACAGGACTTGGAACAGGGGAAATTCTCAGTGGGATAAGGCAGAGGATTTTTTATATACCAAGATAAGGGGGAATTTTCCATGTGGATTATTGGGGTGATACGGAATCCCTGATCCCACAGAATCTCTGAGTGCAGAACACTCAGGTGTCCCACCTGGTCCCAATGATGGTACTGCCATTTACAGCAAATATTTGGGGATATGAAACCTGGGCCAAACAAAAATGGACTAAAAGCCAGTTTTTGTGTCTGCCCTCCACAGCCAGGAGCAGTGACACCACCGTGGCAGTAAATTTTTTTCACACAGACCCTTCAAAAGCCAGCTCATGTTCCAGTTGCCACTCAGTGCCCAGCAAACAGATCAGATCAAATGACATCAATTAGAAGCAGCAGTCTGGAAACAAGAGACCCCATCGTTAGCAAGGATAATTTGGGGCCTAAGAGTAGAATAATTTGCATTAAGGATTTTATTCCTACTTTTTAACCTGAGATTACTTTCTCGTGGTGAAACAACTAAAATGCTACATGAGTATGCTGAGTATAGAACCAGGTTTTATAAAGAAAAATTTCCTATTTTGAAAGAGTTTCAACAAGTGACAAAACCTACAGAAATGTTTTTCCAGTTATACAAAAAAATTATGAAGAATTCTAGAATATAATTCTAGAATAGAATTCTAGAATTCTAGAATACAATTTTTAAGGAACTACCAACAATATTTAAATGGTTATTCAGTTTTATGAATTACTTTACACACAAAGGTTCAAACAGCTGTGGTGTGGGGAGAAAATAAACATTTCTTTTGAGTCTATTTAATAAACAAACATATTTCCATGTAGAGCAGTAATCACTATTAGGGGCAAGTTGAAATTATTGCATTATTTAAGAAGCAGCTACAGACTCAGTCTAGAGCAGGATCCCAATTCTTCAGGCACTGTGCAAACCCTCTGCATTCCAGAGCTTCCCAGAGAGAAAGGGTAGTGAAAAAATAGGTAAAACACAAGAAAAACACAACAGTTGTCCTGGATAGCCCTAAAATATGAGAACTCTAAAAGAGATTAATATAAGCAAGAGCCAAATGAACTTCATGTAAAAACAAAGATGTTATATTTGTCTGTAAATCATAAAATATCTAAAAATTTAATATATAATAACACATAAGATCATTATTTGAAATATATTCTATTGTATGTATATATGAAATATATATATTTCCCTGTAAAAATAAAACCAAAGGGGTACATACTCCCATCCCAGAAATGGGTTCAGCCTTTGTTTCTGAATTTTAGGCAAATTGCTGGGCAGAAGCAGTGTCCTGTCAAAGAGAAAGAACTGACAGTGCCACTTTCTGAAGGCACCAAATGAAAGCTGGAAAAAGAGAGAACCAGATGTCCCTGAAGGAATGCTGGGAAATGTTTCAGATAAAGAGGAAAAGCAGAGAAAAACCAAAACATCCCAGAGGATGGGGGGTTTTTTTGAGGTTCTGTGTGACCAAGTGACACTGACACAACCCTGCACAGCTTTTTCTCCCCTCTTTAGCAGAGGAATTTTGACTGAGCAGATTCTTTGTCAGCATCGAGGGGAAGGATTTATACTGGCAGGGATTCAGCTGGAAAAGTTGTGGTTACTTTTCTTCCAGGTCCTGAGCACCCACATTCCCAAAGAGAGTAGAGATTTGGAAAACCAAATTCAAGCACTCCTAATCCAAATTACAATTTCTATTTAAGCACTCCTAATCCAAATTACAATTTTTATTTAAACACTCATAATCCAGATTACAATCTAGCACGTGCAAATTTGAAGACCCAGGGAACTTTCTAGCAGCCATAAATCCCAAGATCATTTCCACAGGAAAAACTAAAGGTAAATGAGTGTAGAAGGAGGCAGAACTCGGCTTTATCAGCCACCCAAAACTGCAGTTTGTGGTTTAAAGTCATGCCAACACAAGAACCTCAAGTTTCATCTTTTTAAAAAAGGCAACTTGAAGATCTGAATTTTCTTACAGATATGTTGTGACTGTGAAAGAAAGCAGGATCCCAAATATCAATGTCTTCAGTTTCACTTTTCAGGACTTACTTCATTTAAACTATTTAAATATACCCTTCTTGATGTTGATGCTAGATAATACAAAGTGTTAATTGCTTTGCTGAACCAGGATCCATTTAAATTAACTTTTTATCGTAGGAAAACCTAAGCACACCTCTTAAAAATTAATTAAATATGATTTGTAAGACATCAGCACTCAGCTTTAATTTCTTTATGCCATGAGCTGGTTTCACGTGTTTGTTGTGTTCTGTTTTCAACTGCTTTAAGCACCTCTGGAACTGCCCTCCCTCTTCCCAAACACTCCAGGATCTTCCTCTCAGTTTTGGTTTGGAAAAAGAACCTGAGTGCTCCTGGTCATTGCAAACCCACCTGGTGCTCCTGTGCCCTCACAACAGCTCTGGGACTCTGAGCCAGCCAATTCCTTTTTCCCTTTCTGGTACAAACCTCTCCCACTGAGCTGCAGAGATCCAAGACAAGGACCCAGAGGGGAAATGAAAAAGTGGAAAACTTCTCCCCTGGAGCAAAGGAGGAGACCTAAGCAGAGAGCAAGGGAACACCTGCAATAATCAGGCTGAAAAGCAGCCTGGTGGTACAAGCAGAACACAGAATGTGCAGAATTCCTCACACATTCCATGCAGAAAGTTGCCTGGTTCTTTGAGGGAAGCATTGGGAATGCAAGGGAAGGACAGTCAGAGGAGAAGCTTCCTACAGGCTGCACCCAAAACCATTGTTTTCTTTTTTTTTTTTTCTGTTTATATAGATATAAAAACACTCCTGGAATACTTAAATACAACCTTCCTGCTGCTTCCACTGAAATAAATAATGGATTTGTACAAGAGAAATCCCCAAACCCATAACACACCATGCACATGGGAGCTTTGATGGTTGTTCTCTGCTGGAATAAATTAAAAAAAAAAACAACTCATTCAGCATGAAAAATGCCACTTTCTGGTGAAACCAGCCTTATGTCAACTCCTGTCAGTGACAGCCACTGAGAAGGGCAAGGGATTAAAAGCCACCACAGGGCAACCAGTTGCCACTTGATTTTATTTTATTTTCTTGAAACGAGCCTTTGTAGGAAGACACAAACTCATGGAGGGAAGAGCTGTTTGCCTAATGGGTTCACAGCCACTGAGACTAAATAAGCTGACTGCTTAAAAACAACTCGGGAGCCACAGTAAAAGATAGAAAATTATTGCTTCCTGTCATGACCAAATATTAAACACAGCACACACCTAATGGCTCTATCACTCCCCAGGGAAGGAGCTTTATGAACAATAAAATCCCAGCAGACTTGCACTGTTTGGACTTAGAAGCCTCATTATGGGCTCACTGATCCAATACCATTTACAAGCTCGATGGACTCCACTTGGAGGAAAAGGCACCAAATGTGGAGCTGGAAGTGGGATGCCCGTGGAGACATTAGCATTTATTTGGGAGGAAAAGCAGCAGAGGAGATGGGGAGGAAAAGGAGAAATAATAAGGATGAAAAAGAAGGATGGCTCGGATGACAGCAGTGTATCAAAGATCCAAACCAGGGAGGAAGGTGGGGATGTGGATCCCAGCTGCAGAGGGGAAATGCTCTTCCAGGACATGCTTACATGATCTAGCCTGGAGTTCAAGCCCCGAGTTCCACTCCTTCATGTGGAGTGTGTCCTCCAGCCTGTCTCCTACATCATCTTGGGCAAAACACAGCTTTAAAATCACATCTCCAACTAAAATAAACTTCAGATGCACATTATCTACTTTCAGTCTCAATCTTTTCTTCTCTTCACAAGGATTTGGGGTGATGTTCCAAGCAGGACAAATTGTTTAATTCTGAAAGCAGGAACACATTAATTGGGAGAACTTTGAGATGAAGAAATCAGTTCAGAGAGGCTGAAACCCTTGGATGTTTACAGGGCAGAAAATATGGGAAATCCCATCAGAAACAGATGGTGAAAGGAGCACACAGGGAAGGGATGCAGGGAAAAACAAAAGGTTCAAAAGGAAAGCAAGAGGCAGTAACTAAAAAGCTTAGGGCAGATGAAGTGACAAGTCCATAAAACCAGGTCTAGACAGAGGCTGAGAGGAGTGCAAAAGTGAGAAGAGTATTTCAGGTCATAAACACACAGAGGATGCTTTCATTAGGATGCAAATACTCTGAAATATTGGCATTTTTATTGATGAGTGCAGATGGAGCCAGGCAAACACAGACCCAAGGAGTGGAGCTGTGGAGATCCCATGTCACACACTGCTGCTCTACATACCCAGAATTTATTCTGTGCTGTTTGCACAGCGAATTTATCCTCAGCTTCTATTCCCAGAGGTACTTTAGTCCATGGGAAACTTGTTTTCCATTCCCCTTTCCACTACTACCAAGCTCATTGATTCCAATGGCTCCTTACTCTGCTCTCTGTGCTCCTGAGGTCAGCAGGCCCTTAACCTCCTCATTCCCTGTTTATGGGCACAAACTGGACCAAATGCTCCCTTATTTACAGGAAAAAGCCTCAATTTAAAAAGAAAAGGATTCTCCTACACCACGTGTAAACTTTACTCCCAACTTTGCATTGCTCGTGCAGGATTTAGCCCGAGCACCATCAATGTTTTTATCTCAATTAATCTAACAAGTCTGGAATCCATCCTTGCTTGTGTCCAAGATGCTCTAGAGCAGCAGGGAAGTTTATCTGATTTATGCAGAGCTGCTAAAATCCTCTGGGTCTTGTCTTCATTGGACTTCTTAAGTCTTCCAGGCAGTAGTGATAGTAAAAGGGTTTTAAAATCATGGGGATTTAGGGTTAAAAGGAAAATTAGGCTTAGTAGGCCCTGAAAAGAAAAAATAAATACCCTAAGTACATGTAGGCCTTGTACCTTGCTAGAACTGCACCTGTGTAGCTAGTACATGATAAATGATATAATTGTTAGATGTGATGATTGTTTAGTAATTAAATATAATTATCATGAGAAACTGTGGTCAGGGGCCTAAAAAAGATCACGAGAAACTTATGTCAATGTATACAATAGAACAATATAAGTTTAATACTTAATATGTAAGTTATATAAGGATAGAATATAAAATACGTTCAGCTCGCAATGGGTGTGGGAGTCAGATTTGGGTCTGTGCCCTGATTCCCAGAGTTCTCGATAGAAGCACCTGCAGATAATCATATCCTGTGATTTATTGTGTTCCTGAACGCTGACAGTAGTAGCAATAGTTAGATTTTATTTCTTTGAATTATATGATGTGCCCTCGCTTAGGCTCAGCCATGTTTCCCTCGCAGCTCTCAGCTCAGGACATGAGCTAAATCTTCTAGATATAGATTTAATGGAACTGAAGTGATCAATATTGGTGGGCACTCCACACATGTGTTCCCTCTAACACATCCCAAAAGGCATCTCTCTGTTTGGAGGGCAGAGATGCCCACAGTGACAGCACGTGGCCAGGAGAAAATCTGCACAAAACACTGGTGGGAAATCAGGTTCCAGCTCTGTTTAACTCCCCAGTAATCTGTGCTTGGAACCAGCAGCGATTTAAATCCATCTCATTTCTTGCTCCATTCCAGAAGCAGCAGCACCTCCAGCCCAGGCAGCAGCAAGAGTCCTGGGGGAGAGCAACTTTACAAGTTACTCCAAAAAGCATCTCCACTGTGACAGCATCTCCTGCACGTCACCAGAGTATTTCCACACATCAATTCTCAGCAACTGTGTCCTTGTGTTATCAAGGAAAGTCAGAAAATCACATATGTTCATAATTAAACACGGACTCTGTGAATGGCTACAAAAATACAGGGAGCGTGATGGGGAGAAAGGAGCAGAATGCAGGACTTCCACAGACCCAACCAGTCCATTCTTCATTTTTATAAAAAAATATACTTAAGCTTCTTCTGACTCATCAGCTTGCTGGAAAATCTGTTGTCTGTCAACATTCATTGAAAAAGATTAAATGACAGAAGCTACTCTCCAGTTTAGTCTGTTTACAAGCTTTAAGTGTTTGCACACATCAAAGATTTCAAGATGTTTTGGACAGCAAACTAGTAAAGAATTTTCTTTTTGCCTGAATGAGAGGGGAAAATAAAAAGAAACAAACAAATTAGGCACTAAGAGAACCACTTGTCAAATGGCTGGGATAGTGCAATTTTAAGTTACTGACTCCCCACAAACATCTAGTCTACTAAAAAATTCATAAAGAGACAGATGGCACAACAGCAGCTCTTTGCAGGAGAGCAAGGTTTAGCAGTGAACAAAGGACTTTGACTCCCTAGGACAAGGGGAGAGATAATTGTAGGTTTTGGGGGGTTGGAAGGGGGGATTGGGGCACGCAGGGAGCTGGGAAGAGCCCCTGGTTTCACCCCACAGCAGATCCCAGATTTTTGTTTTGCCTTGGCAGAGCCACGGGGGCCACAGAGAACAGGAACGATCAAACTCTGCCATGCTGAACCCTCCTGGCACCAGGAATGGGACAAATAAACCCCAAAACCTCCCATTGAGGGGGCTGAAACCACTTTCCACAGCCAGGTAGTTGCTAACGTGTTAATGGGGAAGCTAAGGCAGTGATTTGTGTCACTTTAAGGTGACAGGGCAACCCAGTGTCAGTGGGAATTTAATCCAGACCTCTCCAGTCTGGCTGTTCTGCCTCCCACAATGAGGAAACATCCTCGTGTTACCCAGTGGGTTTTGGAATCACCCCAAAGGGAGGTGTCATGGATAAAGCCCTTTTCAGAT
Source organism: Lonchura striata (assembly GCF_050655825.1). NCBI lineage: Eukaryota > Metazoa > Chordata > Aves > Passeriformes > Estrildidae > Lonchura > Lonchura striata. Next base: position 4,297,884 of record NC_140724.1, read on the forward strand.
GGCTGAGATTAAGAGAAAAGGAAGAAAAAGAGAAAAGAAAGGAAGAAAAAAAGAAAAAAAGTCAGAAATCTGCACTTCTTTGAAGTTAGATCCTTCAAAATGAAAATTCAACTGTGTTCTTTTGCAGTTTTTTAATTGAGGTAAAATATTCATTTGAATGACATAAAAATTTCTTTTGACTGTTCAAGAGGTTTCATTTAAATTACATGTAAATTTCTTTTGACTGGTTCTCTCCATTAGAAAAAAAGAGGAGGGGAAAAGGTAAAAACCCAAAAATGAAAAATTTTCACCTAAAAAAGTCATATCAATTCTCCCCTGTACCACAGAGCCTTCAATTAAACCACAGTTTCAGCAAACTTCAGTAAAGCATTAAGAGGAACAAGTACACAAAATAACCTCCTCTAATGAGCTTGAATCTTCAAGGAACACAAAGAAAACTAAAAAATCAAAATATCATTGCCACTTGATGAATTTATATCCAAAATTACACAACTCACCTACAATGAGAGAGAAAATCTGCAGTAAAGTGATTAATTAAATTAATTTGCATCTTCCATGACCTCTTAATCCTAATAGCAAGGTTATTTTTATTTGCATAAACAGGGTAGGAAAGGCAACAAAGTGAGTCATTCTAGCACAGGTGTAACAAAATACAGTTTTCAGTTGGAAGCGCCATGTTCAAAGGAACGAGCTTCCACCCTTCCATCCAAAAGTTCCCCAGACCCTGCATCTCACATCCCTGTCTGTGATTTCCATAAAGGAAACACAAAATTCACTCTCCAATTTCAAGGAACTACCGGGAACATCAAGAACCACCACTTCAGCCATGAGAGAAGGGAGAAAAAATAGAATATTTCTATTTTTGATGTCTCTTAAATCAACCAATCCCACAGATACCAACTTGAAAAGGCAAGCAGAAATCCAGGGTGAGTCCAGCAGAACTGGGATCCACCACAGGAACACGCCAGAAACAGCTCAGCTCTCACTAATTCTGGTTATGCACACAAAGCTTGCTGTGACTTTTGGAGAACTGATTATGGCTCATGATGTCCAAAACCTTGGAGTGCAAGTGCTTCTGGATTACAAATGCAATTCCAGGTCCTTCCAGCCCTGTGTTCCTGTGGAATTCCCAATGTTGGACACCTGTAAAAGCAGCAGTGCAGGACCTGAGCTGTGCCATCCCTGTTAAATCAGAAGCATCACTCTGAAATCCAATTCCATCCAGAGTTACACCGGAATTCTGGCTCAGAACATCACAGGAACCAAAATATTCCAATGTATCCTGCAGATCTCTGCCAGCAGGAGAGGGCACACACTCAATTTCAGAGGAGAAGTTCCCTTTCAGATGGAAACGTTCTCATTTCCAAGAGGGAGTGGAAAAATAACTGCAAGGGCCTTCGGATCTAAATCCAGTCCCGAGAGCAAAGGTCATTGCAAAAATGTTTTATTCAGCATCAGAACTTTTGGAATTCTTTCAAGGAGAAGAAAAAGCCCAACAACAACCACAACGGGGCTGGCATTTTTTTTTTCCCACTGAACTATTTCTTCCTTTTTAAACAGGGATACAAGTCCCCAGCATTTGGTGAACACCAGTGAATTGTGTCTCCCTCCAGCACACAGCAGGTAAAAAAGGGGGTAGAGAAACAAATAAAGGGGAAATCACTATATTGGTGATGGTGTTACAGTTGAACTCCATGACCTTGGGGACCTTTCCAATCTCAAAGATTCTGGAATATTATTCCATGGAAATTCTGTTTCGCTTTGCCCATACTGCTTAGGCAGAGCTCTGTATAACACAAAGGTGTTTTTGCAATTCTCCTCTCTCCATTTTCCTTTTTTCCCTTCTCCAGAGACACAAGACAATGTTACAGCTGGGTTGGTACATGGCAGATTTTTACATTCACCTATCATTTCACACCAGGGAAAAACACCTGTATTTCAATCACTATTTGAAGAAAACCTGTAGTTCATTTTAAATTAACAGCAACCCACCATGAAGGCATTACTGAGCTGAAAATATCTCCATATTTATTGACCCACATGGCTGCAAGGTGCACTTCAGAAATTATATTCCACCTGCTGCCAAGTCCCTAAGCAGAAGTGTTTTGCTTTAAAGAAGCACAGAAAGACCCCCTAAATAAATCAAAGCACTGCTGCCCAGAGTCCAGAGCACACAGGACTCTCCTTGTTTGCAAGACAATAAAAAATTTCCCCATAGGGTGCATTTTAGGGGAGTGGAGTGTGCAGTTAAACTCCTGAGCTGTTGTGCTTTGGGGCTGTGGAGGTGTGTGAGGATGACAGACAAGCCAAGGATTTTTCTGTGCACAGACAGGCACAGCACAACTCTGTAACTTTATTTTACAACTCTATTACTTTACTTGCATTAGGTGCTGATGGAGATGTAGCACACAGGATTATCCCTCACTCCTCAAGCCCTGTTTGAAGAGGTGGAACAGAAATAACTGTGCAGAAATAACTCTGCCAGAAGGAGGAGTCACTCTCTTGATGCTGCACCACCAGACAGTGGCAGAAAAAAGAAAAATATTTAGCTTTGAGTTTTGCTTCTTTCACCAAGCCAAGCCTCCTTCAGACAGAAGGGCAGAGCTGGGATAAATTCTTCTCTCTGCAGCCTAAAACTGATTTAGTGACTGCCTTTAACACTGAATGGAGCAGCTTTATCAGGCTGCACCACTGATTTATTTTCCTCATCTACCTTCACTGAGCTCTGGAGTTCACCTGGAATGGAGAAAGGGAAGGACCAACACACAAAAAGGAACAGCCACACTGAGCCTGGAGGATGCTTCCACGCCAAGAGAATGTCTATTGCTGTTAGCAGGGCAGGCAGGAAAAAAGTTCTGGGCTCAGAAGAAATCAGGAGAGGTCTGGACTAAGTTAGGAGAGATCTTAGAGTGCAACAGGTGATTGGTGATGCACATTTTATACACAGCTGTTAGAAAGAAAAGCCCTGTCCTTTCTCACAGTTCCCATTTCATTTGACATCAGCAGATCCCAAAGCTCCCCGTGAAGCACCAGAATCTTCACTTTGCATGGCTGGGGATTACAAATACAGCTGGGGCAGGAACTGTCCCTGTCAAGGTCTCAATCCAGGGGCAAATCCAGGGCCTTCCATCCCCAGCTGCTTCCCAGAAAATTCAGACTTCGGGCTGGAGAGTTCCCAAATGCACATTCATACCAAGCATCAACACAGCCAAAAATAAGCTCGAAATTTCATAGGAAAGGTCAAGATGGCACATCCAGGACTCCTGCTTTCCAAAGAGCCCAAATTTCACTGCAGCTTTAAGCTCTGGCCCCAACCACAGCTTGTGAGCACAGAATTAAAAGGGGAAAATGTGGGGTAAAGGGAGAAGGAGAGAAACCATCACCTCATCAGAGTTCTAAAATTATTTAGATTAACTCCGTGATAAAAAAAAAGAAGAAGAAAATTATTGCAGATCTTTATTCAAACCAGTTTTCCTGCTCTGAATGCCAAAACAAGTCCATGAGAAATACTGTGACAAATAAAGCTTATTAGAAAGGAGACAGAACAGGCCAAACACAGATAGGCAAAAAAAAAAAAAAAACTGGCTCTAAAGCCAATCCACTCCAGCATCAGTTCTCTTGTAGCATCTGCTCCAGGGAAAGGAACCCTGTAACAGTTACTGCAGAATAATCTGGGGGAAAACTTTTTCTTCCTGGCTTTTCCTTATTTACTGTTCCCCTTCTGGAGCCCTTATGTGTGTGTTCCTTTCTGAAGCAGCTCTGCCTGGTTTTATTTTCCCTGCCTGAGCCTTGCTGAGCTCCAGATTTCAAACCCTTCCATGTCAGCAAGTTCCACAAGGAAGTTTTCTAAGCTCCCCCAAATACACACAGTTTTTACAGTGCCACTTCATGGTTTAACAAACTGCTGTTCTCCCCATTTCTGTTATTGACCTAAAAAACAGCAAAGGAACCTAAACCTGGAACTGAAACTGAGTAATACGCAAAGCTGTTCTACATAAAATTGCTCACAATCCCAAACCTGTCAGATTTAATGTTGCATTTTTGCTTTTTTACCCCTCCCTTTCTCCCTACATTTCTACAAAAATATTGCTCTTTTGTTAAAGAGCATTACTGAAGCTGCCAGGTTGCTCAGAGCTTTATCTGTCTCAGTAATCCAGTTGGATCCCATCCCTGCTGAGGAGAGAATGTTCCAGGTGGACACGTGGGATATTTGGTCACAATAAAAACACAATTTCATTTTAAAAACAAACATAAATTTTGTCAAGGTCCCCAAATGGCAGGCATAAACAGATGACCAGTGAGAAACAATCTCTGGTGATTCAAAGTGAAAAACAACAATTTTGGGATGCTTTTGCAGGAAAATGAGAATTCATCTCCTACCTGTCAATAATCACAGGGTCGGACGGAGTCTCATTTCTGTTGCCACAACTTTTCTTCTCACAGCACCGACTGGAGAGGGAAAGAAAACCAAAATTAAAGAACAGAGAGGAAAGAACCAGCTCAAAGTCTGTCAGAAAACCTTCAGTGCTCAATATATGCCTGGAAGGGTAAAAGTTCTGCTTTCCAGAAGGGAAAATTAAGGGAATTGGGTGCCTAAATCCTGGCTGGTTCCAGCTGGAGTTTGCCACTTAGCTCCCTGTAATCTATTCTGAATTACCCAGCCAAAATTGAACCACACTTGAGACTGAGGTGATATTTGTAAAGGTCTAATAAGTGATTAACAGATGTCATAACGTCATTACAGGCAGGACCAAATGGGTTATGTGGAGAAAAAAGTCCACCAAAAGGTGTTAGAACTGACTATAAGCAACCTAATGGTTTGGTATATTCCAATATTATTTTTTATATTACTGTATTTTGTTATTATTAAATATCTACGTTTTACACGGTGACTTCAGCACTCTAGGAAAAGCCAGAAACTGAACATATTTAGGTCTTACAAAGAATCTGAAGAGATGTTTTTCAGGTTGGCTTTGCAATCCCTTTGCGATTGTTCCAGTGATAAACCCTTTAAGTTAAGTATTAATGTATACATATTCAATGATAATATTAATTATAATAAATAATAATGAATATTTTTAAATCAAAAGACAGTTCATTATTTCCGCTGGTATAATCACTGACATGGATGATGCTCCTGCACAAAGAGTAGCTGAGCACCAGGAGTTAAACAAACTTTAAATACAGCCCCTGCTCTGGGATCCTCACTTTTAATAATCTGAAGCAACAGAGAAAAATTAAACTTTTTTCATGCTCAGGTTTTTTGTTCCAGTCAAAGCCAACATGGGATGGGGAGGATGGAGGCACCCAAAAGTTTAAAAGTCTCAATCAGAAGTCCCACATCCCTCAAAAGTCACCAGAGCAGATGCCTTTCTCGAAGATATTTTCCATATTTTGCAGAGGTTTCTGTTCAAATGGACACACATGGATGAAGAAATTTTAGTGGTTTTTTGTACCAGGGTGCTGAAGACATTTGCAAAATTCTGAAGCACTCTGAGTGCCAGAGCTGCCCAACTAGGGAGCAATTCCAAGCAGAATAAAAGAAAGAATTTTTAAAATAAATTAAATAATAAATAATAAATAAAATACTTGAATTCATTAAAGGAAGAATAAAATATTAAAAGTGGGGATTTTTTTAATATGAATAATATTTAATTACAAATGCCTAAAATGAGCATTTAGACAAAAAGCCCTCTTTCAGCTATGAAAAATCCCAACATTTCCTCCAGTTTCCAGGAAGTTCCTGCTCTGGGGCTGGAATTGCCCAGCCAGATGAGCTGGAAGGAGCAGATCTGTTTGAATAGCAGCTCTAACTGGTTCAACATTCCTACATTCCCCTTGCCTCAAACCTGCACTTATTCATCAATGCTACTCCTTTTAAAATAAAAGGATACACTAAATATTTAAAAATCCCTGGGGCAGCCCCCGTAGCTGCTGTAAATTGTCATGGCTCCATCGACTTCAGTGCAGCTCTGGTAATTCCCATCAGCACAGAACATCACCCTCCCTCCTTCTCCCAACTTTATTTTAAGTGCATCTTTTATAGATTTCACTGCCCAATCAGTGTTTAGAAAGAATGGAGTATTTTTATACCAGGAGCCAAAATGGGAGATGCTTTCTAAAGGAGAAAATTATAATAAATCCCCCCAAAATGCAGAAAATCCTCCAAAAGGAACATCAGTCTGGGATGTACTTTGACATGTCCAGTATAGCAACAAATGGAAAATAACATTTGGAATAAAATCTTTGCTGCTTTACAGGTCATTACAACAAAGCAAAAAAAATCAAAAATCTGTAGTGATTCCAGGGATGGTGCCACTTCTTGGCACATTTTGGGATGAATTCTGTGAGGCTCAGCACAATGTGGCTGGGTTCAGGAACAAGTGCATCTTGTTTTATTTCTATTTCCACTATTATTTCAGTTCTGAACTTTATATTTGTAATATTCAAATATGTTCCCTCTAAAACTGTGGCTTGCAGCTGAAGTTCTCCAAATATTTTACTGATATCTACATTCCTATCAGTTGGGGAAAGATCTTTGTAAGTGATAGACTTTTTTCCCTTTGACCGTGGTACTTTCTGAGCCCAAATATGTGAAAAAAAATCTTGATGAGGGAGAAGAGCCACTTCCAGTGAAGGAATTACTGTTTGCACATAGATCAGGGTGGGACTGAGGATGTTTCAGCCCAACATTTTAGCAAAAAACCTGTTAAATTTTCAATCCCTATTTCCAAGAGGTTCACCCCCTATGCAAGCAGTAACAATTGCACTTGGTTGGTTTCACAAGTGCTGTCTGTAACAGAATTGACTGGTTCCAGTTTCAGTCCAAGCCAAAACCCCCAAACTCTGCTGGTCCAGGATCAAGACTGCAATATTCTCTTCAAGCAAATTATTGGCATGACTTCACCAACATTTACATTTCTGCCACAGTGTTGGGCTGGGAACACACTTAGAGATGCTCATTTGCTTAAGAATATCAAGGCTTAAGATGATTTTCTACACCTTTTGTTGTTATATTTTTCCCTCTAGTTAGGTCTACTTGGTGAAAATGATGGTTTATGTTAAGAATGGTCCAGAAAAAACTTAAACCAAACCCAGAAAGTTCCCAGAGACAACCCCAGCGCCCCAGAAACCTCATGTCAAAGCCAACCTTCCATCCTTTCCCCTCCTTGTACTTGACTAAAACGCTTTTAAAATTCATCCCTCAACTTTCCTCCCCTCACCCCAACAGCAAAAAGAAAAAAAAAAATCAAAATTAAGAAAAAACCTAAACCAAACCCAGAAAGTTCCCAGAGACAAACCCAGCCCTACAAACTGAGAACCCCAGAAACCTCACGTCAAAGCCAACCTTCCATTCTTTCCCCTGCTTGTGCTTGACTAAAATGCTTTTAAAATTCATCCCTCAACTTTCTTCCCCTCACCCCAATGCCAAAAAGAAAAAAAATTTTAAAATTGAGAGAAAAGTTAAACCAAACCCAGCCCTAAAAACTGATCCAAACCCAGAAGCCTCACGTCAAAGCCAACCTTCCATCTTTCCCCTCCTTCTACTTGACTAAAACGCTTTTAAAATTCATCCCTCAACTTTCCTCCCCTCACCCCAACACCAAAAAGAAAAAAAAAATTTAAAAAAAAAAAAAAAATCTGTCTCTAATTTCAAACTCAAATAAGCTCACAGCATGGTGGCCTTTGTTTTGTTTTCTTCTGCCCAACTCCTCCCTGCAATTGCATAACAAAAGTGTTTAAATTCACACCATCTGGCCCAGAAAGACACGGGCCCCAGTGGCCGCCTGGCCCAGCTGATTGGAGCTCCCGCCTAGCCCGAGCCTTGTGGCGAAAGTCACAGCTGTGGGGCTCGCTCCACTCAATACAACTCTGTTATTAGCCAGCTGTAGGCCCTGAGACTACTTCTGTTCGAATTATAATACCTTTTAACCCTCTGAGCATTGAGGGCGCAGGGGGTTGCTGGCAGCAGCATAACAACGAGTTTCCTCTTCGTGAATAATTGGAAGAAAACAAGAAGATGGGAATGGGGGAAGTTATTCCAGGAAGGTGTTTTTACCTTGATTTCCAGCCCTTTAGGGTTGTGTTATTCCACACAAACGCGCCTAATAGGAACTGTTCCTATTAGGCCATAAGATAGATTTTTCCATTTTTTTCCAAACGGAAAAAAAAATCAGATTGGAAATTAATAAATGGAGCCTCGCGCTGGAAGCCCTGAAAGCACTAATTATTGAGAGCTGAACTTTCAATGGCTATGACAGATTGGTGCAGCCGTATCAATATTTAGACAACTTTCCTGCTAAGCAGGCATCTGTCACCCTCTGAGGGAGAGACGGGCATGTTCGGAGGAGCAAAAAATATCTTCATGTGTGATTCTGTACAGAAAAATCCTCCCCAAAAAACCCTACCTTTGACTAGGGAGGATTGGAAGAGGGGCAGAAAGACAGACGGACCCTTCTTGCTTTCCTTTTCAGAAGCAGTAGGCATCAATTTCAACAGCAGAGTGGGTACAACGCATTAAAATTTTATGTACTGTTCCTAATGCAAACTAAACTAGAGGCTTTAAAAATTGATGCTGCCACTTAAGCAGCAGACAATGAGGAAGATTTGATTATTGTACTTAAAAGAAATAAAATAAAATGTCAAGTTTAACTAGAGTTGGAGGCATTCCCCTGGCATTATTCAAAGTGATATGTGTAATGCCTCTTCAGAATACATAGCATCCTGCTCAGAGATACTTGAGGAAAACACGACATTTAAAATCAAATGTCTTCATTAGGTTACAGAGTGCTTTTGATTCCCTTCACTAATCTGTGTTTTACATGGGAAGGACATCCCCGAGTTGTAATTCTTCCTTGGCTAATCTATCAAGCAGCAGAGCTGAGAATAATCAGAATAATAGCTTAGATTTGTGCAACGCTGCCTTAAACCAAGCACAGAGGAGGTTTGCAGGCATCACTGGAGCTCAGAAATAGCAAAGAAATAAACGATACTATAAAGGTAGGGACAGGGAGCAGGGGGAAAGCCCAAATTAATTTGAAATCAAACATGTCCATTTGGATGAGAAGGTGGGAAATACTTGAACTTCCAAACCAGAACTGAGCTCTGTGCAGGGAGAGTGGGGACAAGAAATGGGCTCACTGCTCTTTATGTTATCAAAAACTGCAACCCAATTGCACAAGAAATCAGACTTTTCTTCTCTAATTTTCACCTGGTTGCAGTGAAACCTTTCAACAATACCAATCCAGATATTTTATATATATATATAATTATATACATGAGTCTAGATGTGCTAGAAAGTCACTTACACACCTTTGATCTTTGCCACTACGGGCCCTTGTAAAGCTCACCCAATGCATCCCTCAGATGTGATATATATTGTGTTTAGGCATAAATATGAAAATAAAAAAAAAAAAAAAAAAAAGCTAATTTACTTAATTAATGAGAGCTACACACAACAGAGAAACAATGCATTTGTTTCATACTGAATACCTGATTCATACTACATTAAAAAGTAACAGAATCGTTGACATAAATAAGTACTGAAACTAAGACTTCCCCTTGATAAAAATTCTACCCAAATAGGCTTCTCTCACTCCTACATTAACTTAAAAGTCTACTTTTATTAAAAAAAAAAAAAATCAAGTAGCAAGCTGCGACATTAAAAGAAGCAACATTGAGTCCAACAGTTTAACCCTTTCCCACTGCTACAATAAATCACAAACTGTGTATAATAAAGGTCACAAATGGGTTTTGCCTCTTGCTTTATGAACGTTCTATGCACATTTTAGCACATTTTAATTCAAGAACATTGACTGTTTGCATTATTATATGTATTTTAAAAAATTTAATTACCCGAGAACAGGAAAGGTAATAAGTTACCATGGAAGCACGACATGCATACATAAGGTACATGTAAGTTCAGACTTATACAAAAGTTATTACAAACATCCTCAAGTCATTTCAACCTCTAATTTGTATATTTAAATGCTAAAAATAGTGTCCCTTTTTTTTGCTTTAATTAAAAATTAGAAGACCCCTGAATATTGTTAACATGTAGAGAAAGGAAAGGTTTGAGGGTTTTTCTTATGAGGTAGAACTGCCCAAAATTAAAGAACATTAATGATGCCACTTTTAAGTAAGCAAATTAAAATATTTCACCAAAGGAAATTACATTAAGAACATCCTGCAGTTTCCAGGCAAAAAAAAATATAAATTAATTCATTCTCATAAGGTGAGCAGAAATTTTATGAGCAATAAGTATATAAAAGTCTTGATTTAAACAACACACGTAAAGGCCTATTTTATACAAAAATAGTGCAGGTGTGGTTGCTGAATCTCCTGCAGGAAAAATAAATAGCAAAAAAACAGGAAACCTCCCCCCAAATATCTGTTTTGAACCCAAGCAAGCATTACCCACATAAAGAGAAAGTCTTCTACACAAAGACCCTCCTCTCTGAGCCAACAACCAAATAAACAACAAAATCAAACTCTCCCTAGTTCAAATTTCCTTGGAGAGGCTCTTCCAGCACTTTGGGAAGCAAAGCACACAAATGATGTGTTCATGAATTCACCTTACCTGCACATGACTTCGTGGGTGAGCAACACTCTGCACATCTCGGGGTTCTTGTTCTGGCCTTCGTAAGTTATAGGCTGCAAAAATGAAGGGAAGGGGTAAGCCAGGAGCACCGGGGGTTCTTTATTCCTTAGATTATTCACAGGTGAGGGGAAGGGATTTTACCACTGCTCACCATCGCCTGCAAATAAACACCTTCCCCTTTATGTGCAGGGGATAAATATGCAATATTGATGTGCAGCTCTACATAAATATTGCCACAAAGCAGTCTACAGAGGGAAAAAAAGAGACTTAAGAGCACAGTTTGCCATTACCCTCCAAAATAGGTCTGCAATACAGCTGAGCAAGAGACCAAAGGGAAGCAGAGGAGGAAAAACATGCGAGGAAACGTTGAGCAGACAGGAAGGATGAGGCGGGACAGGACAGCGTGGCACAGATGGACCCTGCTCACCTGCTTGGTCACAGAATCGATGAGCCTCACATAGAGATCCTGTTCTGTCCTGACACCTGGAGCGAGGGAGAGCGGGATAAATAACATTCTCCAGGCATCTTGCCCCAAGAGCAGCAGAACAAACCCATTGAGAGCCGTGTTAGACACCCGCAGCATCCCAGGAAATTCTGTTTCCCAAGCCCATGTAAACTCCAGGGCCCATCCCTGCACGGAAGGGGCCTCATGCAAGGGAATTTCGGGATATTTTGGAAATCACAGGACCCTGCCTGGCTGCACAGCCCCCGGGAGGTGCCAGGGAAGGGCGCTCACCGTTACTGTAGAGGAGCTGGAGTTTGTAGTGTGTGCCATTGTTCGTCTTCTCGTTGCCTTGCTCCTGAAAGGGAATTTGAAAGAAGCGGGGGGGAGAAAATCCTTCCAGAACTTACACTTGGCATATTTAAAATGCGAGAGGTGATAATCATGATGGGAGTGACAACAAAGTTGATTAAAATTCTAAGAGGTGAATCCACGGATTGGGATGTATTAACCTTCCGAGTGACCCAGGACAAACCACAAAGTACTCCTGACATCTTTTCCTGTAGGAGTTCAAGAACTTCTTTCCCTCTCCTTTGCCACTATGCTCTCAACTTTTTCAAGAGACTACATTGAGAAGAATTTGTACGTTTCAAATAATTTAATATAAAGCAGATTGACAGCAGGAAAACACAATGGCTTCTGATTTTACTGTGTTCATTGCTTTGCAATAGTGTTCCTTTAAGTCAAAATTGATATTTGTTTCCTGAAGGTTGTGTTACAGGGATGTTTCTTACACACTTTTTAAAATGTCATTTCCTGTAAGATAATTATTTATAACTCACAGTTCAAAAAATCTTGTTCATGGCTAAGAAAATAATTGAAAAAATTGCAAAGTGGTCAAGACATGGAATTAAAACCCAAAAGCAAATGCTTTTCAAGTCCTGCCATTGACTTTGGAGCCTTAGGAAATACATATAACCACGCTCAACGATAATCTGACATATTTATCAGGTCAGATTCCACTTCTGTTTAGGTACTAATAAAACCTGGCTGATGTGGTAGGTAAAAAAAGCTAAGTGCATTTATCCCCCATGAATTTTATTTATTCTCGTTTTAGTGGGTGAATGAAATTCGTGATACAGAGCAGAGGCTTCCAACCCTTTTTAACTACAGCAGCACACACAGGGTTACAGCTCTACCACAGCACCTGAACCCTGACCAAACCATGGCTGTATTTTTTTAGGGTATTAGAAGCTGGCAGCTCAGCGAGGGGAGAAGACCAAAATTGGAGAGAAAAAGAGGAAGAAGAAGAGTAAGGAGCCTTACTTTATCATTTTCTACAAAGTCCACAAAAGCTGTCCTCTCTATTTCCACGGGCTGCCCCTGTCTGTCGTAGAGAGCCAGAACAAAGTGAAAGAAATTGGATTTCCTCAAGTTGGAGGGTGGCTGCTTTTCAAAGTGGGCTCTGGACAAAGCTACTCCGCTGTGGAGGAAACACACGGGATGGGGTGAGGGAGGAGAGACAAAGACATTACCAGGTTGTGCAGCAGTAAGGACAAAACAACATCAAAGGCAGAGAGCGCGTTCGGCTGTCCCCGCCACCGCCGGCTGCAGGGACGGGACGGGACGGGACGAGCCACCGGAACCCGAATTTCGCTCCCTGCACACCCCGAGGACAACGCGAATTTACAGAGGGGAGTCAGCGCTAAAGGCAGCGCGTGTTTTCCTTCCTCCACTTATTTCCCTGCCTGTCAGCGCTGCTTGCAGGGTGGGAAGTGTCAGAGGCTCGGGAAGTGTTCTTTGCACATCCTGATCCCTTTTCCTCTAGGAGAAAACAAGCGACCCTAAAAATCTTTCCTACGGGCAGGATGTCAGCACGGGGGCATCCCCGTTTTGGGCAGAGACAAGGACTTTGGAGCAGAGCAGCCACTTCCCTCGGCAGCCAAGTTTGACTTTAGTCACTGACTTACTCGAACTGATTCCTGCAAATTGAATCTCTGATTTAAACTGAAAGAATTTAGTCTCGGGTTAACCAACCCTTGAGAAAATCTTGTCCCTGACTGCAGAAAATATTGTGATGTTTCCCACGCATTTCCCGGCTTCGAAAGATCCAAATGCTTCTGTTTACCCACAGTATGCCTCGCTGCAGCTTTATTTCTTTGTTAAATTAGTTGTAGTTCCCTCTCCCTAAAGCCAGTTTCTACTTACTGAGAAGAAAATAGGTGCACATGAGCACCTCCGAATTACTTAACAGACAGATTAAGTCTATGTGCCAGACTAGATAGGAGCTTTGCGTTTTGGTCCCCAAAATAGCTCCACAGTACTGGCAAAAGTATTTGACTCTTTCAGAGAACTACAGATGTTTCCCTGCGTTTTCCTTGCCAATGAGGAACGGTGTGAACTCACCACATCCGCCACAACTGCACCTAGCTTGGGGATTCCTCTCGTTCTGCGTGTAAAAATTGGGATTTATTGCTTTTTTAGGATATCTGGGAGAAAAACCTGGCGATGCCAGCAGGCAGCACGACGCGGCTGTACCTCCACCGCTCCGTGGATTGGAGTCTTGTCAGGAGATGTTTCCTTTTACTTTCAGTTTCCTCAAGGATAAACCTCTTCCCCCTCGACCGTATTTATTAAACGCTCTATCGACATTCATAAAACTCTGATAACTCCTCCCATGGCGCTTGGAAAACCTTGTTCTCAGGTCAGGCCGTGGGTGGGGGGCATGGATGTACTATTTCTAAAACATCCGTTTCATCTGAAGTCTCCTCTGCTGTTCCATGCCTTTCACGTTGTCTTTAATACTGAATAAAATCCGGCTTACTCCCGGGGTTCCAAATTTAGCCTTCTCCGAAGCTACTACTTTCTTTTTTAACTTTTTTTTTTAAGTTATCCAAAAAGCAAGGAAAAAAAATTACCCAAAAGAGTTTTCACCGTCTTACCCCTAACGGGAAGAGACTGGGATAAGTGTCCTGTGCCGGCTGAGAAGAGAAAACAAAAAAGGGGACGTAAAGGGTGATAACCCTCCCAAACCAGTAGAAAGCAAAGAGCCAGGCCCCAATTTCGGGATGTTCAGAGCCATTTCAGCTCGGCAGAGACCTCTCGTTCGCTCGGGCAGGTGCTCCATGCGGGATGGCCGCAGGTTGCGGGATGCCCGCGGGGATCCGCTGTGCCTGTGCCCTCCCCTGCTCCCTCGGACCCTGCTCTGCCTGAAACCACGGCTGAAGATTTCGGCAATGCCCACCGTGAATTAAGCGAAACAAGATGGGCCGGGGGAGCTCGCGTTTGACATCTGCATTTAAGTTAATTCTAACTTGGTCCCCTTCTGTTTGGCTGCCTGGCCCAGCAAGCAGGGAGGAGAACCCTGGATCGCTGGGAACAGCAAATCCAGAGCCCCACGCATCTTCCTGGGGCAGAAAAGAAAAGGGTGATCCCGTCTCGCTGTCATCTGAGCCCCGCGCTGGGTTTTAGGACTCGCGATGCTCTCCGGTTTTGGAGCGCTGCTGCCTAGCTCTAGCCCCAGCCTTCACTTTTCGCTGACTGGAGGAGACCGGGATGGGGACAGAGAGGAAAAAAATACATTTAATATCAAATGCAAACAACAGGGTATAATGAAAAGATTTGCTTAAAAAAAAAAAAAACAAAAACAAGCAGGGGTAAAGTGGGAGAGAATTAGTCACAGTTACCTTTGTGCTGCTACGTTTGCATCCACAACTCCAACGTTTCTGACCCAGGACCTGACGGAATCCATCTCAGAACCTAGAGGTTTATCTTTCAGAATTGGTCCTCTTCCTAAAGTATCTTGAATTCCAAACATTTAAAAAGTCTATGCCAACTAGCAACAGTTTCCTTTGGGGAGAGATAAGGGAGAAGGAAAAAAAAAACAAACAAAAAAACCGGCGCAGCCTTTGAATCTGACACACAAATCCCACGAAAGTGAAGTTCAGCTTTAAAACCAACTTCTTCTGCTTTTTAACGCTGCGTGTTTTTATCGCCTTCAAAAGGGGAAGAAAGTTTTTCCTCTTGCCAAGTAAAAGTTACGCTGCTTCAGTCTCGCCTTGGTATCACCATCCTTCACACGCAGACGAAGGAGCCGCATCCAGAAACCGATCGGCGCTGAGGATCACCTGTTCCTCAAACAGACAACGGGGAGAAGGATTGATCGCTGCCCAATCCAGGAAGAAGGAAGGAAGGAAAAATAAAAACAACAACAACAAAAAAACAACAAACCAGCCGTGGGGTAAATCGCAGAAGAAAGGCAGAGCGGAGCGAGGAGCGGCCGGTCCCACCCGCGCGGGCAGCGCCGGCCGTTCCCGCGCGGCGACATGAATGGGTTACAGGGCGCGCGCCGGGGGCGGGGCTCCGCGCGCATAATGAGCTCTCATTTGCATCTCGCGACACGATTGGTTGTCTGGCCAGGTCGCGCTCCGCCCCCGCCCCCCCTCCCCACCCCTCCCGAGCGACTCCGGCGGGGCCGGGGTGGAAGGAGCGCGGCCGGCGCTGTCGCGGTGGGGATGGATGGATGTCGCGGTGGGGATGGATGGATGTCGCGGTGGGGATGGATGGATGTCGCGGTGGGGATGGATGGATGTCGCGGTGGGGATGGATGGATGTCGCGGTGGGGATGGATGGATGTCGCGGTGGGGATGGATGTCGCGGTGGGGATGGATGGATGTCGCGGTGGGGATGGATGGATGTCGCGGTGGGGATGTCGCGGTGGGGATGTCGCGATCGAGATCTGCGGATGGGTCATGGGCATAGCCCGGCAGCCCCGCACCGAGCGGCGCTGCCCCAGACCGCACAAACTGCGCAAAAGCAGCGGGATCGGGATGGAAACAGCGCGCCCGCCCGCCCTGGCACAGCTGCAGGCAGGGCAGTCGCGAGTTTGTCGCGATTGATGCGCTATCGCCATGGCCCGGCAGCCCCGCACCGAGCGGCGCTGCCCCAGAATGTCAAAACTGCACTAAAGCTGCGGGACCGGGCTGGAAGGAGCACGCCGGCCGCAGTCCAGGCGGGGGAACAGCGGGTTTATCGCGATGGTTTATCGCGATGGGGTATGGCCAGGGACCGGCAGCCTCACCCCGAGCGGTGCTGCTGCCCCGCACGGCGCCGAGTGCGCTGAAAGCAGCGCGGGAGGAGCGAGCCCGTCCCGGGACAGCGGGGCTCGGGCTCATCGTGGGGTCCCGGCAGGCTCACACCGACCCCAGAACCCCGAACCGCCCTAAAAGCAGCGATCTCCATCCATCCCACCGCGCTGCCCTCCCAAAGCCGCCGCTTCGCTTCAGGCGCGGGATTTAAAATAAAAAATTGCTCAGAAGGAGAGAAATGGGTCTGGGGGAGGGTGCAGGCAGAGGCTGCCTGCAAGGCAAGAGCCAGCCCAAGACTGCCAGGCACCCAGCAGACCCCAAAGTTACACCCTGAGAGCTGTCAGGTCTCACCTTAAAACTTTTTATAACATCCCATGTAGGCAACATTTCCCATTAAAGGAAACCGGAGCACTTCCCAGCCCGGCCCGCGGTGACTCGGGACCATTCTGCATTTATTTTAGTTTATATTTTTAATCTGCCCTGCCTTGGCGATATTTTCCTCCTGTCCCTTTTGTATTCTGATCTGTGTATAGATCTGCCTCTGAAACCTATATAACACCAAGGCGAAAACAGATTTCAAGACAATGAATGCAAATCTGTGCTCAGAGACCATCTGCCAGATGAGGGAATCAGATGTTCGGTAGTTAAAGGCACAGTGCAAGGATTCAAGGATTTCCTTGACTTATGTGCAGCTCCTCTCTTTAACCTGCTTGAGTTTTTGGGGGTTTAGGGTTTTGTTTGTTTGTTTGGGTTTTTGTTGGGTTTTTTTGTTTTTATTGGGATAGAACTATAATTTCCATTTCCGAATAAATCGGAACTCCTTCCATCCACGTTAAGCCGCGATACAAAATGCCACCTATGAAATGCTAGATTATTTTCACGTAGTTTTATACAGTTCTCTCCAAAAAGAACCTCACATTTAAATCTTCCCATGAAACTTTCATTAAAATGTATCCTTAATTCAGGCACGATTGAGGGCAAAACCGGGGCTCAGATTTATTCTGTCTACATAAGTGACAGACATGGTATTGGATGAACTAATACATCTCATCCAATCTTTGTTCGAGGAAATTTGCCATGCTAACCCACCTCTCCAAATTGATAAATATGCAGGAAATGATTTTGCCAGGTTAGCAAAAGGCGAGGTTGGCGTTATTTTAACGTTAGATAAAAGCACCAGCATTTTGACGGAGCTAGAGGGTGGAGACTAATCTTTCAAGATATGATCTTAGCATCTCTGACATGCAATTTCTCTATATTAAAAAGCCCAAAGAGGGCAAGATATTTTTAAAAATACTAAAAAAAGTGAAAAAACAGACCATTTAAGATAAATATATAGTAAGTATACTACAGTAAATATATATATGCGATGGTAAGGCATATTATAGTGCGGCTTTTTTACCACTTTGCAATAGGCGTGGGTACATTTGCTCGAATAAAAGCCCTCTCTTTGTACCAAGAGAATTTCTGGCAATACCGCTCCGACCGTTCCTACGTTTGTTCCTAAGCGCTGGGCAGGGGCGGAAGGGGAGGGGGCGGAATTCCCTCTGGCTGCAGCCTTGGCCGATGCGTTCATAACCGAGAACGCTCCCTGCGAGCCCGAGACCACCTCCCCCGGAGATAAAGCCGAGCCCATCCCCGCAAGGTCGGGTCCAGCCCCGGCCGGCGGCTCCAGCTCCGCGAACAAAGGGGACTCGTGTGCCGTGGCCCCGGGGGACCCCCGCTTTTAGGGATTCGGGGAGGGTCAGAGGGCACCACACAGGTCAGGGGAGAAGCGCTCCCTTCGCCCCAAACAGCTGCCACCAGAATTTGGCACTCGAGGCGCAGATGCAGGAGCATCGTCCCCCCCTGGCCCCGCGGGAGCTGGGGCTGTGGGGTGCCCCCTCCCCACCATGGCGGGGGAGCTGCAACGCTCCAGGCAGGGGAAGAGCTTTGGGGGACACAAGTTGGTCCCCCAAGCAAGTTTCTCGCCTTTCAGATAGGCTGCAAGAACGCAGGAATCATCCTTGAATACTTCTGAAATTATAGACTGCTGACCTTGACTCCTCATTTCAAGCCCGAACTGTATTTAAACCAAGCGAAAAGCTCAGACTCTTCTGATGCAAATTCACTCAGGGGAAAAAAAATAAACAAAAAAAAAGACCAACAAAAAAAAACAAAACACCAATGTTTATACCCGTGCGACCGCCGATAAATCTGCATTTACACTTTAGATGTTTCTGCAGTTCGGCTCGGGGAGTCGTATCCACCGGCAGGTAAAGGGCACCGCGGAACTCCGGCAGGGAAAACAACTCCAAAAGAACCTTCCAGAGCCCGGTAAAGCGAGGGGAGATCCAGCCGAGCATCTGCCGTGCCGTCAATACAGCAGTACGGTCACAGACACAAACGGGAGCCGCAGCTCGCGAAGGGGCTCCGGAGCCGAGGGATGCGGGAGCGGCTCCGAGCCCGCGGCTGCCCGGGCTCGGGCCGGGCTCTTCCCGCATCCCCCGGCCTCGGGGTCCCTCCCGGCCCCCCCAATCCCCACAGCTTTCCAGGCAGCGGGTTTCGCTCTGACAATCGCTTCAAGCGATTTTCTCCCTCGGACTAAAAGAGACAGCGTGGGGAGGGAGGGGGGGAGAGGGTGGAAAGCAACTGGTTCGGTGAGCGCTGATCATTTCCTTCTGGAGGAAGAGTTATTCCCCTCCAGATTGCCGCACTCGTTTCCACATGCAGGGGTCAAAATGATAGGTGAGGCAGATTTGACGTGGTAAAAAGAGATGCTCGTCTTTGTTAGCAGGTTTTTAACAGCGTCGCTTCATACACCGGAGTCAACTTTCACTCCTCGGCACATCTCAGCTACTCCCACAGGAAGAAAGATGGATAGAAGATAATATTTAGCCCATTTAAAAGCATAACCTTAAACTACTATTGTTTCCTCTAACGTTTAAGAGGAGAATGTCAGCCAAAAAAAAAAAAATATTAAACTAAGCCTAAAGATTACACACTTACAAGGAAATATTTAATTCTTGTTCCTATTAATTTGTGAGAATTCACCAACCTTCAGGTGCCTCAAGGGAACGAATTGTAGGTTAAAATTATGAATGTCAGAACGGAGAAGGACAACTAATATATTTCCTTCTTTATCCACTAATCTCACTGGAAGGTTCATTTTTCGAGTACACCTGTACCAGAAAAATAAATGTGCCTTTTAGAAATGTTTTATTAAGCTGGTAACAGCTTGAGGTTCTGAGTCATGCATTCAAGCACATGTCAACTGCACTTTTGGCAATATAGTAACGGTATTCAACAAACAAAGAAGTCCCCGAAAACAATTTTCAAGTGCCGAATATCAGCATAAACAAAATATTTACTTGCACGGGATAGCTTGCAGCTTGCGATAGAAATGTGGCTACAAAAACCAGGAGCAGGCTGAGTCCTAAGCTGTGGAATGAGGAGTGTGAGGAGGGCAGTCAGAGCACTGCCTACAGAACCAGCCTAGAAAACTGCTCCAACCGATGCAAGAACTTACAAGACTTTCCATTTAACTAAAAGAAAAACATACAAAATGAAAAAAATGCTTCTTAACAGGGGAGATTTGAAGTAGTTCTGGTGGGTGCAACTAAATCCTGAAAGCAGCTTGAGTTCTTAACTGTGAAAACTGCTAAACAGGGTCTAAAGTGTTGCTTTCCATCATATTTATTATAAACCTAGTTTTATACAATCAGCAATAAACCTAGCTTTATACAATCAACACATTTCTCAGAAGAGAACTCTCCATCTGATTGCTAGAAAAAGTTGAACCTCCAAGCATGAAACAATAGATCCTCATCACAGCCTCCCCACGCCATCAGGAAATAAGCAGAAACTTGGGTTTATAGCTGTAAAATTGTGAACCCTACCTGGTGTCTGCCTCTTTCTCTCCCCCTTCCCCCGGCACCATAAAGGCACTATTTATTTACTGGAGGCAGTCTCCGTACTCATCAGCCCTCCCAAACTGCCACTTGCAGAGATTGCACCGATCGTATTTATAGGCAGCGAACAAAGGAACGCTTTCAAACTTGCAAATGCAGAAGTAAACATTTAATAACGTCTTCCCCACCTCACCCGTCCCAAAAGAGAGAAAACATTGTAACCATCAGATCCACTTCTGAGTATCCTGTTCAGCCCAATAAGTAGGTGTTTTTCTTTTCACTAGAACAGAAAACCACATCTGCTACATTTTTATATCCAACTTTGTTTTTTTTTTTTTTTATTTTAAAAGATACTTTTACTGCCTTTTGCCTAGCATAGTTTTGGAACACGTTAGCAAATAATATTTTACTATGGGGAGTGTATGTTCCATTTTATTTTACAATGCAGATTTGAGGAGTCGTAGCACTGAAGTTTGTTTTTGTAACCACATGGAGGCTTGAAGCAACAACCACACTCAGAAAAAATACTTGAAGCGGGTGTATATTTGTGCTGGGATCCTCTCCCTCATTTTGCACTTTATGGAAAGCAATCAAAATAAACTTTTCAATATGTCTTTGCATGTAAACTGTCTGCAATATTCACCAGGAAGGAGTTTAGGTTATCACAGCCTTTTTAGTTCCAGGTGTGTGCTTAGGATCCAACCCCAGCTGTCAAACAGAGTCTCCACAAGCAACTGGATAAATGCAGACACACTGAAGATCAGAATTCAATTAATTCATTAACATATGAACTAAATAAAAGTGGTCCCCAGAATTGCAAACATTATTATAGTGGCACTTAACCTACTATAGTCACTCAAGTGGTCTTACATGAATTACTTGACAACACAGACACGCTTAACATCCTGCTCAAACATCTGCACAGTGAGGGCCTAATTTTGATTTCTTGACTCAACTGAATGCAGCTCTGCCCTAAACAGGTGTCTCACTTTAATTACATGAATAGTCACTCTCAGAGATACCACAGGGACACTTGACCACCTCAAAAGTCAGCAAACCTTAAGCGACTTGCTAGACAAAAACCCTTCTTTTAAAAAGTATTTGAGAATATAAGAATTGCAGATTTCTGTAGTTCTTCCATTAAGTACAACCTAATATTTAAACTAGAATACTCTTGAGTGACAGGGATATAAAACTACTTTGGTGCAAACTGGTATTGTAGCAGAAATATGGAAATTGTGTTTGATTCTAAATTTGCCAGTTTTGCCCTTGATTAATAGAAAAAGTGGGGCACATTGGGATTAAGAAAATCACTCGGATGGTCAAAAATCATAACACTTGCCTCTTGTAAATTGTCCTGTGCCTCTTTTAAAGCATCTGGTAATAGAACCTAAAATAAAATACACCCAAAAAATCTAATCTAATCTATTGCTACATTCTTTCCATAAGGTACAAGAAAGAGGCTTTAAAAAGCCTAATATTCTACAGTTAGAGCTTTAAAACCATGGCAAGACAGCTCAGCTCTTCTTTGAAGCACATTAAACAAAAAAAAACTTCAGGTTATTTGGTGGAACAGAACTATTAACACACCTCACTCCAGAAAGCCAAGAGGATTTCTGCCTCAGTACATTGCACTTCCAAAGCTGCCAAATTACACAGCCAGATTCTGATCCTGAGAAGATTTGCACCTGTATCAGAAGCAGGGAAGCTGATTTTATGTGACACCAGCTCCTCTCGTCAGATCTTTCCATGTTTGCTTCCCATAACCAGTAAAAATGCCAAAACCAAAAGCTCAAAATTTAAGTCATCGGAATCTAGGATAGTCTAAATATTATCTTTCAGAAGGTAAGAAACCTTCCCAGAGTTTTAGGCCTTCTGCACTATTTAATTACAGTTTACCATTTGAACCATTTCTTTCATCACTGATTTTAGCAGGCTAAACAGCAATGCTTTTAAAGTTTCTCACACCTAAACAGTTTTGATACTTAAAAGAATTTGATCAGCCTGGTTGTAAACCATTACCTTTTCATCAGTTAGGTGAGTAAAAATAATACATTTTACTAAATAATTATGATTCTGTTTCTGAATTTCAAGAGAAAGATCTGCTTGCTAGACAGAAATGGCTGCAGAAATATCTTCAAATGAAAGCTGGAGCTTGTTCTTACCAGGACTGATCTTGCTGCAGACTGTGAATGGAAGAAAGGAAATTATTTGCTATATGCTTCAACATATTCCAGCCTTCAGATGCTCTGAATGTGAACAACAGAGGTTGTTTTCCTTCCCTAAGGCCAAAGAATGCAAGTGGACCACAAAGCTGTGTCTGCTCAGGGTGCTCTGAAACCTCCTGAATTTGCTCATCTGTTTTGTTATCACCGATGTCCTGGGGACTTGGAATCAGCCAAGGTTATTTTTTGTCCTCAGCATCATCCTGAGGCATGTGAGCATCACAAAAGTGTTCAGTGGCCATTGCTGTGGATGGATTGAGCAATTGGCTTGGTCAAATGCCTGTCACACATCTTCAAGACATGTCACAAACCTTTAAGATTTTCAATCTGCCCTCTGCCTCCACTGATATCTCACTTTGGGGGCCAAAGCACCAAATTATCATGATTTTAACTGACTTTGTGCTTTAATACTATCCTAGTACCCAAGGTCTAACCCAGGTGAGATAAAGCTCCTTCACTGCACTGCTCACAAGCCAAACTTCAGAAGAAACAATGAGGGGAATGAAGATGGGGCAGAGGCACAGACAGCGAAGCCAGGAGGAGAAAACACAACCTCAGAATACTTAGGATGACACAATATCATTAATAAACAACTAAAGGGCTTGATGTTGATTGACTTTCCCTTTCACTGCAGTCCTGTTTGGTCAGAGCAGTCCAAGTACCCACAGGACAGAAGGAAAGAGGGGCAGGGACAGCCCTGGATTTGGGCATTGCCTCAAACCTAGAAAGCACTCGGTGTTCAAAGTGCTTGAGCCCCAAGATCCCACAATATTTCAGCTACAAAATTTGAGATGCTCATGGGTTGCACTCCAGGATAAAACTCCCAACATTGGATTTTGTCCCGAGCTGTGCACAGGCATCCCCAGAGCCCAGATTTGCTCTTTTTTGACTTCAAGGTGAGCAGGCAGGGAAGCCCAAGCTGGAGAATAGCACAGCACATTTCCAGAGGGGAAAGCCATTCCACAGGATTCTTTATGGCATCTGAGTTTTCCTGGTGCAGAATATGAATAATGTTAATGGTGACAGAGCCTACAGGCCATAAAAGGCCTTGGCAGGTATTAAACAGCTCCAAACTTTGCTTTGGCTCCCTGCCAGCTGCCACAGCCAGCCACCACTTCCTACTCCAGCCTAGGACCAGTGGCCATTAAGGAATTACATGGTCTTACTGGTTTCCAGTGAGAAAACACAGAGAAAATGTATTATAGTTTCATTAAAAAAAAAAAAAAAACCCAAAAACTAGAAAGGAAGAAATTTGTTTCACACATACCTGCCCCAATTTTTAATACATATTTCTAATTAATAAGGAAATTGTTGTTATTCACATGTTCAGCTGCCAAAGCTCCAAACAAGAACATAGGTTGGGAAGCCAATGAAGAAATGCCTACGTTTATTATCATCCTTTGTCCAAACAGCACGTGAAGGCTCAAACCAAGAATCCAGAGCTCCTCAGTGCTAAGCTGTTCATTGGAATTTGAAAAGAGCTCCAAAGAGAACTCGAGAGTGAGAAGAAATAAGACCACAGGATGAAATAAGTAAGAAAGCAGAATTTTTCTGGGCATTATTAGTCCTGCTTAGCATTCAGCTTAAGCACATTTGGCCAAGTGGTTACAACCTGCATTTTAAAGCAAAAAAGCACATTCTACCATTTCCACTGCTATTCTTTTTTTTCTTTCTTTTTTTTTTTTTTTAATCAGCTAGGATAAGCAGCATTACCAATCAGGCAAAATACTTTGTATTAACTAATAAATCATATTAAGAAACACTTCTATTCTCCAAACTATAAAAATAAAAGAAAGGAGTTTTCTTCAGTGACTAGTCCTGTTTGGGAGATCGTTTTTGGGAGAACTGACACAGTTAAATTCTTCCTATTTTCCCTTAGGTTTTCATTTCTTGGTTCTTTTTCCCTGGTTTTGTTGACCACTGTAGTTTCAATAAAATTATATAATCCAGTAAGAGTCAAATGTGTTGTTTCCTCATTAGTCAGACCCAAGTTGACAAACCCCATTTCAGTGAACACCAAGCCCTGCTGTAGGTAAATGCTGCTGGGATTGGATTTCAGGAGCTCCTGAATCCTGGGACAATGCCATCCATGGACACATGCAAATACATCCCCAGGGCTCAATTATTGGCACATTTGCCACATAACCTGCAAAATAACAACATTGAAGAAGTACCACAACACAAACATCTGTTTTAGGGAACATCCTTGTGGGCTGGGAACAAAACAACTTCTACCTTTCCACCAAATATTGGTTAAATGAACAAAGGACATTCACTTGGGTCAACAGCATCATCTAAAAACTTGAATTTCCTGCATTAAACACTCTTACATATTCATGGTATGCATGTATAACATATGTACACCTCTAATATAAAATTATAAAGTTTAGCTTGCTACTACAGGTAAAACTTCAGCTATGGATAAAATGTTCTCTCAATGGTTGGAAGGCTTCCACTTCCACGCTGTTTGTAAAACAGGAAATATGATTTACAAGCCTTAATAGTTTGCAGAACTCCTGTTTTACACCTGGCCTAATTATTCGGTAAGATAGGAACTAAATATTTGTTAATCTGAGGTGTTTTAACACCTGCACTGATTTCCTGTCCCCAGGTCTTGGGTACATTTGTTGTTCATGAGTACAACGGGTGAGAATCAGGGAGCTGATGGGCTGCTGAAGTTTCACCCTGAGTTTCAGCAACAGCAAAGCTGCACTTGGATCCCTGACTCCACAACACGCCTCAGCCTTGTCCTTTGCCACAGCAAAACCCCCAGCACCAGAGCAAATTTCTCTTGTGTTGTGCAACGTGGCCCAGAAACTCTAAATATCCAGGAGTTCAGAATCTCTGTGCAACTCAAGAAATACAGGCTAGAGGAAGTAAAAAGGATATGTCTGTAGGTTGAGAATAAAAGAGCAGTTAGTATAAAAGCAGAAATCCATTCCGTTGACAGAAGTCAAATGTAAAATATATAAAATCACAGTTCTATTATTTAATCCATATAATAAAGTTTAAAGATTTTCAGAACAAAGCAGATGAATTTTGATCTGCATTTCCCTCATATCCTACTACAAAACTCACCTTCAGATCTAGAGAATTCCTAGAAAAGGAAAGGGAGAGGATCACCAATCTTCTTTGAAACTTTGCAAAGTCTGAAGAGTTTCTCTGAAGAGAAAGCAACTTTCTCCTCAGGCACTGAAAGATGCTGCAGGAGGAAGGGGTGAGCTGAAAGGTGATGGCAAACAGGCTGCTAAGGCAGCTCTGACAGCACTGGAGAAAGGCCCTTAAAGAGGCCATGGAAAGATTTTGGAAAGGATGGATTAGGGACCAGCAGGAGGAGGCAGTGTAGCTGAACCAAGAGCCTCAATTGATCCCCCTTAGTAGCACCATAAACATGGGGAACACTGCCAACATTGCCACAGGGGCAGCACATCCCTTTCCTACAGCCCAAGCCTGGAAATTCAGGTAGAAACACAAAATTCAGATCTTTAAAATATTATTAAGGTGGGAGTGTCGAGGCTTATTCACGTTTCAAGTGCACAGGTCCAGGAATTGAGCTCAGTGCCCCCTTAACACGAGCTGCTCCTAGCACTGAGCCCCCAGCACTCAACTCATTTGTGCAAATTTGTGAGCAACAACCAAATGAGAGATGTTTTTGGGCTGTACCTCTTGATTCTGCAAGGATTACACTTTAAATACTCAAGAAAGGAGAGGGTGCTAGTGAGGGAGGCAGCACCTGCACGTGACATGAAGAACAGGAGGAGGAGAGGTACATTCCCAATGTACAGATCAGAAACAGGGGTCTGTGAAATTTAAGCCACTTGCTTGAAATAATACAGGAAGAACTCAGCCCTACTCTCCCACTTTCCAGAGCTGCCTTTCAGAGCACAATTGCACACAGTCAATTTGTAGCACAGGTAGATGTCATTCAAATTGCTTAGTATTGGAGAAAGCAGAAGGAAATGTTCTGAAAGAGAAAATAAGTCCCTACCATCAAAAAAGTATTTTACATTCCTGATTAATTATGAAACAGAGTCAAATATTTAAAATGGTATTTATTTTCCCATAATAATGCTGGCACAAAAGACAAACCTGCAGTTCAAACACACAGAAATATTAAAATCATGATATTTCATGCTCCATTTACCTGGGCAATGCCACCACCTTGTGGTCTGCACAGCATCACGCCAATTCCAATGTCTTGAACAGGGATCCAACCTAAAGCTGTTAGCTGCTCTCTTTTGAGGAACTTTGCTCAAACTCCACTGCTGAATAGCCCTATCAGGGTACCACTGATGCAATTTAATGAAATGTGATTATTTAGCCATTATTAGTACAAATTAATACCTGTTCTCAGCACAAAGCTACACTTACTCAGTGAGCACAACACCTCCCATTCATGTAACCCTGAAAAAAGGCCTTTTTTGTACTGTTATTCCAGCACAGATTCCTCTTCTCTCTTCTGATCATATTCTATCCAACAGCTTTCCCATCCAAACTTTTCTTTTTCCTTACAGCATCTTGAGGTCGAACTGATTCCCATAAAGTCGTCACTCACCATTTTGAGCAGTGCAGGTACACATTTTGCTTCCCAAGTGACACTTCATAGAAATGTTTGCTTGCTCTTTATGTTCAGAGCAGAAACTCAGTATTCTGCCACTATTTTACTGCTTGGAATGATGGATTATCAGTACTGTCTGCTCTCCAAGAGGATGGAACACTTCCTACCACGTGGCCCAGGCCCACACAGGAGAATGACTCCATAACAATGGAATTACTTTAACAGTGGCAGCAGAGTCAGAGAAGCAGCACCACAAAAGTCAATCCTCACCCAACTGGATATATTTTAACCTCAAGCCTGATTTCTCCTTGTCACAGTACCCTGGTGCCACCACCTGCAAGTCAGACATCACCTGGAAAGATAAGGGAACACTCGGACAGCTGCTGGCCTTAGAAAAATCCCCAAAACCCAAACAAACCACACACAAATTACTGTCTGTCTTGGGAGTTAGCCATCAGAGCCTCTCTGATGAATTTGAATTTGGCTGTTTTGGACAAGCTGCCTGTTTCAAGCACGAGATCATTTCCACCAGGCAGTTTCTCTGGGGTAGCAACTCGTCCTGCAGGTCACTGGAGCAGGAGCCCAATTTTACAGCCCGACTCAGTGAAATTTGTTGAGACACAATGGCCTCAATCTAAACCAGGTTTCAGAGGCTGGTGTATAAAAATCCTTCCTCCACACCAGGCTTTTGTCGCACCCAGCACAAATGGCAGCACAGCTTGAAGGGATGCTCCATACAGAAGGAAAGGGAAGAGCTGTGCCCAGCACTCCAGAGCAGTTCTGCATAAAGCAGATTTCCTTCTGGATTAGATCCAGCTTTCAGTGCCTACACAGCCACACTTTACCTCAAGCCTTTGGGGTTGATTTCCACAGCACCTGGTAAGCAGAGAAAAACACATTTTCAGCATTTGCTAAACATTTATTTCAACATTTTAAGCATCTTGACTTTTGCCTTGAAAGTCCCAGGATGGAAAACAGATGCTAATGCCAAGAGACTGTTTTTGACTGTAGAACCTGCAGCAGTGGTCAGGCACATTCCCCTTTCTCCTAACTCCAAAAATGTGGCCTCTTCCCAGACCTAATGTGCACATTTCCTGACAGGTTTCTATTTTGATACCCAAAACGATGCAAATTTAAGGGAAAAGGCCCCAATACCACATGAACTTCCCCATCATGTACATAATAGAAAATATATTATATACATTCAGCAAGCTAAAGTTTATCCCTGAAGAAGGAATTTTTCTTGAAACCTTCCTCAGCTGTATCATTAAAAAAAAAAAAAAAAAAAAAAGGAGCTGGAAATGCTGCCTAACTCTTTGTGGTGTTTTTACAGTACTTAAAATGATATTTTGCACTGGGACCTTGACCTTGCCGCTGTCAAGCAAAAACATTGTCTTAAGGGCCAATTTCCAGAAGCAATTTCAATTTCAAAACTAATTTATTTGGGAGGAAGCGAATTTGCGCCTCTTTGTGTCAGGATTAAATATCCGATAGAAAATAGGGAGTTTTATCAGCAGATCAGGGGAGCAAACTCAGATCCTGTTTTCACAGCTGGAAACGCGTCAGGCAGATTGCAAAGGTCGGGGCTGGGGAATCTTCCATAGGTGGCAGCATTACTGCAGGATTTTAGGAGAAACCCAGAAGAGCAGGATGATGCTTCAGCACCGGCAGGAATCTCCCTTATGGGAAAAACCTTCTAGGAAATAATGACTTTATTTCCGTAGTGCTGTCACCCAGGCCAGGCTGCCATACAAACCTAGATGATGAATTTTAAAATCCAGCTATGAAATGCAGCCACTTCTGGGGTAGGTTTTGAAATCTGTTTGGTGGGAAAGATCACAGCATGGATCAAAAAGAAACTGATCCTATAGTTTTGTTTTATAGAAATGAAGGGTAAGGAATTCCAGCCAAACAAGGCTTAATAATGAGCTGGATTGGTAATTTATGGCTATTAACAGGCCTGTAGTTATCAATAAGTTCAGCTTTTACTTTCAGAGGCAGAATAAGGGGGTTACCCCAAAACAGAGGCTCATTTACAAGGTAATTTTCAGAGTTCCACCAGCACCCCCACAGCAGGAGCAGAAGCCTCCAGAAGCTGATTTTCCTCAGCTGCTTAATCAGCTTCATGATGTGCATGTGATTCCGAATTCCTCCTTCCCCTTTCTCATCTCTTTTTTAGGACCCTGGTACAGAAATGTCCCAGAGGAAGCTCCCTGCTGCTGTGTCACAGCTGCCGCACCCACTTACGCTTTTGCTCCCCTCTCCTGGCTGATTTCATCCCCAAAAATAAGGAGGAAAAGGCAAAAGTATAAATCAATCCTTTCAGAGGAGGCTGAAGACATTCCCTGCTCTACAAACCACACTGACAGTGGAGACTTGGAACAGAAATTATCCAAGATTTGTGAAATCTCACTTCAAATCTCCTGCCACAACTGACACTGTACCCACTCCAAACCTTAACCTTCAAGGACAAAAATCCTCAGTTGCCCTGAAGACCTTGGAAGTGTTCCTGGATGATACTAAATCACTAAATTCCACAAAGTGAACACAACTGAGAGGGACCCAACCAAGTCTGTCCAGGGTTTCTTTATGAAGGGATCCAGAACTAATTTCACAATTAGGGGGTGAGTTGGGTTCCTGTTTCAATTTTGATTTGAAGCATTTTGAGGCTCCTACCTAGCAAAAAGAAACCCAAAAAACCAAAAAACAAAACCAAAAACAAAAACAAAAAACAACAACAAAAAAAAAAACCCAAACTGAAAATCTCGTGTAAATTCTCATTTTGACAATAGTTTTACTACAAATATCTGAAGACTAATTGTATTTTCTCTAGGTTTCCCTCCTCTTTCACAGCATTTTAACAAAGAGCACCCATTCCCACTAAAAATAAAGGAAGTTTGTATTTGTTCTTTAGATATTCGTAAAACTTAAGAAAAATCTGATTTTTTGTTTGTTCTTATAACTCTCCAACATCTTCCTCCAGTGAAGCTCTTGTCCATAGTCTCGTCACCTCTTGAACTATTACACTGAAATTCCTTGTATTAAAAACTGACCCCAAAGAAGCTGCCATTCCTATTTTAGTACATTTTCTCAGTATTCTCTGAATAATCTCCCTAAAGCATGGGAATCTCTTCTGCCATGACCCACTATTACTAGAAAGGGCAGTTACTGTTACATCGATCAGATCAGTGCTCTGGGAGGCAAGCAAAATCCAGGGGAATGATGATGATAAATCGATTTTTGTTTTCTTTAAACAAATTGAAAAAAAATGCAACAAGCCTGCAATTAAATGTTCTGTCTACTCCACAGACTGGACTTATTTATTTAATTAAAGAAGGAATTAACGCTGTAAGCAAAACGTGGTCTGGGTCGCGTCTTCCTCATTTCCCTCTCCCCTCCTCCATGCATCCACTCGAATTTTATGACACAGAGCCCTGTCTTTGTCACAGCTGCAAACAGTGGCAGCATTGAGTGATGTACTCATGTGGCCAAAAATAACCCAGCAAGTGTCCCCTCAGCCCAGGGGCATCCAGCAGCATGGCCAAGAGCTTGGCACGGCCCTGGAAACCCAACACCTTCCCAGATGAGAGATAAAAGACCAAAACCCTTCTACATACATTTAAAGGGATGATGGCTTCATTTTCCTTCACATGTTTAGTATTTTTAAAGAGATTTTTATAGCTGTATATTTTTTTCAGGGTGTTATTTTCATTTTTTTTTAGCTGAATTCCACGCAAGGTCATTGTTGCCTGCCTTAAATTTCCCAGTTTTACACAGAATCACAGAATTGTGGAATAGTTTGGGCTGGAAGGAACCTTAAATCCCAGCCAGTGCTAGACCCTGTCATGGACAGGGACACCTCCCACTATCCCAGCCCCAAGCTCCATCCAGCCTGGCCTTAGACACTTCCAGGGCTGTGGGAACCACAACTTCTCTGGAATTCCATCCCAGCCCTCCACTACCCTCACAAGCAAAAATTGCATCCCAATATTTCCTCTAAACCTGACCTCCTTCATTTTATGATGTTTTCATCTCATGTTCTTTAGAAATATTTCTGAGATCACAGAAAAATCTTATGCAGAATTTATTTTACACATAGATCCAAAAGACTTTCAGGTCTTTGTTAGTAAATAGCAATTTTAGATATTCATGTAGCCATAAGAAGTCAGGCTTCTGAAAGCTAGGTGCAGTAAGATGTCCAAAAGCATAGATCCAGCTAAAGAAGCCAATATTCTTCCTTCTTTTAGAAAAAAGAGGAAGGAAGAAATGAGATTATTTGCTTAGCTGGCACAACAAGCATGAAAAAGAACAGAGGACAAAATCTAGATCACTTAAGCTCCTTATCAATCTTCTAATTAAGAACTTACCTTTCATTTCTATAAAACAAAACTATAGGATCAGTTTCTTTTTGATCCATGTTGTGATCTTTTCCACCAAACAGATTTCAAAACCTACCCGAGAAGTGGCTGCACTTCAGTGGAACATGAAGCAGATCCTACAATAGATACAATTAAAATTTGGAAAGCAAAAAGGGCAGTTTCAGCTTAAAACCATGATATAAACATTTTGTTTGCTGATTTCTAGGACATAAAGCTTGTTTCCAAGACCAGCAGACTGTTTTTATTTTCACATTCAACTCTGGAGTGATTTTTGACATGGTGCAAGTGAAAAGACTCGCCTGGATTATTCTGTTGATGTGGATCAGAACAAAATGAGGAACAACAATATTTAACAGTGCACATCACTGTACCCTCTTTAGGAGTCCTGGAAACATCAGGGACTGGGAAAACAAAGGTTTGATAGTTTATTACTGCTGTCAGCAGAAGTCCTTGGTGGATTGGAATGCTCCTCACAGAGCTCTCAGTTTGAGTTGTCTCATGGCCAAAACCTCTTTTCCAAATGCAGGAAGTAGTGCTGGATAAACATCCTCAGGTTCATGCAGAGTTAGGGATGTCAGGTTGGGCCCTGTGGATAGTGTTTTCCAATCCCCTATTTATTGCTTCTTTATGTCCCATTCCAGTTCTGGAGAAACGGGGCAATGAATCCACAATTTAAGACATTTTAGATTTCCCAGGGCTCTCCTGGTAAAACAACCACCCATCCCCAGGAAAGTAAAAGCAAGGTGCTCATTCCAGAGGAGCCCCATTTGACCTGGAGCACTCAGCAGAAGCCATGAGGATGGCAAACACGCCACCAGCTTCGGAGGGAAGGAGTGGGCAGGCTTTGGGAGCTGCACATTTGGCAATGCTGCATGAAACTGGTCCTACACCCAGGCTGTTTGCAACAGCTCTGCTGCTGCTGGCATTGCACAGGGAAGCCAGGAGGAGCAGCAGGCAGAAGAAGGATCTATTTCAGGCTGCTGCAAAATGAGCACTGCAGCTTCTGGTTTCTCGTGGCAGAGCCAAAGTCCAGTTGTCTCCCCATTATTCCAAGAGAACAATAGAAATACAGTGCTTTAAGCAAACAACTGCCTCATTATGCAATGTCCCAGCTGATGCAAGAAGAGGAGCCCTGAGCAAAAACATGGCCAAAAAAAATAGAGAAAACAGGAAAATGAAAGTGGATATGTATGTGACTTAAGGGATAAAAGGCTCTTTTTGAGCAGGAGAGCAGAAGCAAGGTGTCAGGGCTGTGGTCTCTCCCTAATGGCTGGTTCTGCTGGACAGAAGTTTTTAGAAGTTTTTAAACTGAAGTTATGGTTAATGTGTTCAAATAACCTGCTATGAAGAGGGGTTTAGATGCTTGACTTTCAAAATGACCTGATTTTTAGAGGGTCCAAGTAAACCAAAGTTTTGATTGCAACAACTACTTTGTTGCTGAGGATCCCTGAAGAATCTGCCTGTTTCCATAGTGTTGGGTAAGAGCAGGCAGAGAGGATTTTGTAAGTTTTACATTTTATTTTTATGCTGGGAAGGGAAGTTTTCCAACCTTTGAAATGTACTCTTTTTTCCTACAATGTAGAAAAACTAAGGCCTTTTAAAACCATTTTGTTGTTACTTGGCAAAGTACAGAGAAAGACATTCAGCTTTTGCTGCTGATGGCCAACAACAAATTTATCTAGGGCACTGGTTTCCAGTGTGACAGACTGAGTTCAAGAACTTGGGCAGAATCAAGCTAAACTAGAACTTAAATTGACCCTCTTGTGTATGGGAAACCCTTGCTAGAGAAAAAAACCAAAACACTGTACCTCCCCTTCTTATCTTAGACCATTTCATTGAGATCACAGCCTTTCTTTAAATGAAATGTTATAATTAGTTTTTTTTCCAGGTGTGGAAACCCTGCTTCCTTACCCTGGACTTTACTAGCAACATCCAGGTATGGTACAATATAGCTGCCATCAATGTGTTTGATTAAACTTATTATTGTGCTCACAATATTGACAAGAGCTGCTCAAACACACTCTAAGAAACCAAACACTGTTTTGCTGAGCCCCAGATGTTCAATTTGAAGCACTGAAAGTTCTTAAACTTTCACATTTTGCCTGTAACTGATTCATTGTTCCTGCAGCCTTTCTTGTATAACCACCAGGAACACAACTGATCAACTTCTTGGTTTCCAGAGTCCCTGCAGAGTCCAGGGAACTTCCAAATTCTGGGAAATATTCTGAGCTTTGTCCAGTTTTGGAAAGAAGTTTCTCTCAAACCAGAAATACTTTTGCTTTTTGGGTAGAGGGTAATTTTCTGTCACTGAATATTTATGTGCATTCTCTTGTGGCTCAGATTTTTCCAGAGAACATCTCTGTACTTTCAAAGAGCAGCTCTCATTTGCCACCCACTTTCTTATCACTCCTTGCAACTGTGTTAAAATATGGAATGTGAAAACTGACTTATTCTAACCTTGTGGTTTTGTCCATCAGGGTTATTCATCCTTGGATTCAATGTCACCAAGAGGAGAGGGTACTACACAAACAGCAGAAATGAGCAGCTTGGGAAGCAGGAGGACTTGGCAAGTCTGGTCCCTAAGACACATATTCTTCAGTGACACACATTCTTCATGGTTGGATTCTCTGCTGTCCAGAAGGATGCAAACTTTGATTAAGGTGTTTTCCACAGATAAAATCATTTTAATACCACTTTTCCAGTGTGTATTCTCTGGAGTTTACCAGGCCAAAATATTCTGTGCAGGCAAAATCCAATTGCATTTTCTTGGAGCTGGAAGCAGCAGAATATTCTTGGAATATCCATTATTACAAAACTCGATTGGAATTGATCATTGAGTCAAAAGTTTCTATGTGGAAGTAGAGAAATAGGAATTTATTTATAGTGATAGAGACCATGACCATGTAAGCCTCATGTTGATTGAAGCAATGGGGATAGGAGAAGTTTACTTTTAATCTAGGTGACCACAAAATAAAAACAATGACACTGCAGAAAATTAGCTTTACCCAGTGGTCCAGCTCAAGGCTGGGAATAACACTTGGAACTCCATAAAAATTCTCATCTGCTGGTGAGCAAAGTGAAAAGAGTCCACCTGAACCACTTTTTAATAGTTTCACCTTGCACTAGTGGCTCAGCTGAACTCATTTCTCTTTGCACGCAGCAAGCTGGGCAGATGTTCTGTGACTAATTATTGCAGCTCAGTGCAGCATTTATTAGCCATTATCAGCTGGATCTTGTGTCCTTGTGTGACCACATTCTAAATTCCACCTGGTTTATAGGAATGGCTCTTTTCAAAGACCCCTGGATACCTAATTTTGGCATTCTGCACACTTGTGTTTGCCCGAGAATAGTTTGAATGAATTGATAAATAAAGGAGTTTTTACTTTCTGTCTTTCCATCCCTCTTGGAGTCTTTTATAAAGTAACTTTCCATTTAAAAAATAAATGGCTTTTCCCCCTGGGATAGAAGTACCCAGGTCTCTCTGTTTATGGGCAAAGCAAGAAGCAGGATCGTGTCAAAACCAGTATGTACGGGGAACCTCAAAGGAAAGTTCATTCTACTCCTGGTAGTGATGTGCAAAAATGACACAGGCATAGAAAGGGAAAGGAGAGGAGGTCAATAAAGAAATTCAGAACTTACTGTTGTCTAGGATTTTTAAACAGTATCTAGGTTTGGCCAACTAAGAATCACATTAAACAAGTTGCCCTTTTCCTGTTTCTCAGGGGTCCTCCCTTCACAGCTCTTTTGAGCTGTATGTTCTGCTGCAGATCATGGATACATTGCAGTTCTCCCTGAAGAAAGAGACCCCTTTTCCTCCTTCGTGGCAGCACTTGGCTGTGGCAGTACCACTGTGATATATTGCCAGGCTTAATTACAAATAACTGTGTCTTTCATTGGTCTCTTATAATTAGCTTCCCATGTGCCAAGTTGAGAATGACATTGTCTGAAGCATGAGCACATAATTCAGTGATCAGAGTTCTGATCTTGGATACTACACAGGAGTTACTTGGTCTTCTGCATGTACTGGCCCCTCCCTGCAGAGGAACTAGCACAGTGCAGTCAAAACAAAAAGAAAATGTCTGGGCTTGCTGGAACTTTTGTCCTGGTTTTGCTTCTTTGACACACAAAGGTTTGGATTTTGAAGGGGAAGGGGAGAAAGTAAAGTAGGGGAATATACAGAAAATACATAAGAAGGAATGGAAAAGCATAGGAAGAACAGATCATGCAAACACTGAAAGATGCTTTTGGACAGTCAGGTGGATACTCTGCTCTCGTGAGACTCCACCTGCAGAGCTGCTGCCAGCGCTGGGGTCCCAGCACAAGGAGGACACGGTGGTGTTGGAGAGAGTCCTGAGAGGCACCAGGGTGATCAGAGGGCTGGAGCACTCTGCTGGGAGAAGAAGCTTGGAGACTTGGAATTGTCCAGCCTGGAGAAGAGAAGCTTCACGGTGATCTAATTGCACCTTCCAGTACCTGAAGGAGCCAACAGAAAAGATGGAGAAAGACTATTTACAAAGGGCTGGAGTGACAGGAGAAGGGGAATGGCTTCCCACTGCCAGAGGAAGGGTTAGATGGGCTACTGGGAAGAAACTCTTCCTTGTGAGGACCTGGCAAATGTTGCCCAGAGTAGCTGTGCCTGCCCCATCCCTGGAAGTGTCCAGTGCCATGTTGGATGGGGCTTGGAGCAACCTGGGATACCAGAAGATTTCCCTGCCCATAGCAGGGGGTGCCACAGGATGATCTTTAAAGTCCCTTGCAACCCAGGCTATTCTATGAATCTTTGATTCTACAATTCCTATAGCTCAGCAATAAAAGAGAATAGGGTTCTACACGTGTAAAACTTCATGGCTAAATTCAGGCTATCATACCAGGCTCAGGACAAATGATAGGCAAAACAAAACCAAGTTTATTTAGGCTCTCAACATTGTCTTTCAGATTTAGCCTAGTTAATAAAGCTTTTCAGGGCAAGGATGAAATGCCTTTTAAAATGCCAGTAGTCACATACAAGCACTGAGAAAGTTGTCTAAATTTCAGGAACAGTTAAGAAGTTTTGACAATTCAAAATGTTTACAGTCAAGTGAAAAGCCAACAAGGTTTGGTAAGTA
Source organism: Lonchura striata (assembly GCF_050655825.1). NCBI lineage: Eukaryota > Metazoa > Chordata > Aves > Passeriformes > Estrildidae > Lonchura > Lonchura striata. The sequence continues at coordinate 4,334,170 of NC_140724.1, forward strand.
ACAGACCACTCCTTAGCAAGTTTTCCTCCTCTCATTATGTGATGGAAGAAAATTGTCACTCAGTTCTAGAGATTATTGCATCACTCCTCTGGACTAGCACAAGCTGTGTGTGCTCAGCAGCTCTGAAATTGTGTCTGTAAGCAGTGAGAGAGAAACGAAAGTGAGGAACTTGAGGTATGGACACTTTCCAGGAGTCTGGACTTCAGCCTTTTCATGCTACTATTACATGCTCTGTCACTGCAGTTCTAATTAAAGCAGGATGAGAAGCCTGTAAGTCTGATTCATCATATACACCATCATTTACCTCAATATAGAGAATCTGCACCAAAAAAAGAGAATCTCTGCAGGGCTGTCACACCTCCAGGCTCTGTGCTTCTGCAGGATTCCCAGCACTGTCCTCTGCTGGTTCCAGGACCTTTCCTATCAGACATGGCTGAGCTCTTGCCAGGCAGCTGGCTCTGGGGTGTGGGGCCCCAGGGGACAGGACACTGCCACACCACTAAACACTCCACAGCCAGAGCTGAGGCTTCTGAGGAGGGTCAGACACAGCCCCTCCTCCCAAGGCACTTTCCTCAGTGGAGTCTCCCCCTAAGACACCCTCACTCCCAGGTGTGCAATCCAAGGCAAAAAAGGTAAGAAATGTGATTGTATTAGGCCCAGAAGATGACAGAGAAAATCACACCAGCCAAAAGGAGGTCACATTTCCTTCTGTCCCCAGGGAAGCATCTCCTTTGCACTGGAACGAGTGAGAGGAACACAGCCCCGTGGTGACTCCAGCCCCAAAGGTCCCTGGTCCTTGGAGCAGACAGGGTAAGGAGTTTCCCTCAGAGCAGGACATGAGTTGGTTTCAAGCCTGAGGGCCAGGAGCTGGTTTCAAACACATTATGAATGTTTATGAAAGTGAAAAGCTGCTCCTCTGAGCTAGCTAAGGTCTATCATCCCCAGCTTATTTCCAATTAAAAATCTAGGGACAGAACGCATTTGCTGAAGGTCTCCAAGGGAACCAACAACACAGCAAGGATTAGAACTAAGGATTTCCTGTCCTATCTGCAAACCACACCTCTCTCCTGTTTACAATGTGAACTTATTCCCAAGCAGAAAAGCCATGTGAATAGAACAATTAATTCTGCTATTTCAGCCTCCCTTCCTTCCCTTCTCAGTTCATTCCTGGCATTACCTTCAGGTCCTTGCGAATCTGGTACCAGAACTGTGGGACAAAGCAAAGCAAGAAAAGAACATTTCAGAACAAATGTTTCAGCTGCAAATACTTGAATTTTGATTTATATACTTGTTTGCTTAAATAAGTTTGAAACACTTTAAAAGTAACCTCAAAATATGGTGCTCTTTTTAATGAAAAATGAAACCAAAAGGTAAATTAATTCCTAAACCAAGGAGTAAGTTAATGAATGACTAATCATAGTAGTTACCTGCACATGTCATCTTTTGTACACATGACTTGAGCAACACTAGAGTGATAGTTACTACTCAGAGTAAGTTACTATCAACGGATGTAAAGAGATAATGCCTTTGATTTCCTTTTTTTTTTTTTTTAATCACATTTTCACATTTCCTGGAATCAAGAGCTAAAAGCTCCTGGAAAAATATAATCTGAAAATTTCTCAATTCCAGAGCCATTGGATGGTTGTTAGGTTGGGTTTTCTGGGAACTGTGTCTCTAAAATATTCCTGGCAGCTGCAAAGCGAACTGAAAGGTATGTATTATCCTCTTCCACTTTTTATCATTGATAAGACTTAAGCTAAACTGCCCAGTAACTGATCAGATATTTTATGCCCAGGGCATGGACATAGATGGTCATTAAGGTCTCCTCCATCCCAAAGCATGCCATGATTTCCCAAACAGTACAGATGCTCAGGCATGTAAGAAACTTCAATTTCAACACTTTCCTTTCCAAAAATAAAACCCAGTGACTTTGAAAGTGCTCCAGTGATATAGAGCACAAGAAATATCTTTGTAGTGTTCAGGTTTAGGACACAGTGTGGCAGGAACTGGAAATGATTAAACTTTTTGTTACACTTTGGTTTTAGCCAAAAAATTGTGGCCACCGGCAGTTGAGGGTTTGCAGATGGAACTTGTTTAAGGTGAAATCGGGTCGAGTAAAGCCAGAAAAAGCCAATGAAATTCTGTGTGCCCATAGAAGAGGCCCTGGGCTGGCAGCTGGCACCACAAACAGCAGTAGGTGAGGAGAGTGGATGGGTTGGGACTTGTCCCACAGGTAATTTTCCCTGAGACTCATTGCAGAACCAGGCTATGCCTGACATTTTCCTCAGCTTTCCTGCAGCAGCACCAAGATGTGGCTCAGTGGCGGTTTGATAATAGCTGTTTATGTGAAATTAAGAGTGGGAATTGGGGGGCGAACGTTAGTAAACATTTTCTAGGAGTTAAGGCTCTTATCCTCTGAAATGCTCTGCAAAAACACAATGGAAACCTCTCTGTGAGACACTTGAAGCTGAACAGAATGAAGTACAGACAGTAGGGAATTGCACTGCCCTGATGTTAACCTGCACATGGACTCGCATGGCTCAGCTATTACTAAATCTCAATGATAATTCTGGTGATAATTGCTCCCTTTATTTCTAAACGAAATTGTTGTAATTCATTATAGTCTTGTCTAACAGGTCAAATTACTGGAAAACTAAAGCAGATACAAAATGAGTTGCTGATAGTGCTGGAGCCTCAGTTGTTTGATCAGTCATTTTACATTATTATATATTTTTATTGGTTGCTGATCATGTGTTACACTTTGATTTTTAGGTTGTTCTAACTTCCACAGCTCCTGGTCTAGGCTGCTGTGAACCGACTGCTCTTTATGTAGTTTTCTGACAAATATCACAGCAAATAGATGCAGAAATGCTGTTTTTTGAGTCCTTGTTCCTGTAAGTTCCTCCCACTTCCCAGAGGTCATCTTCAGTCTCAGCTGAAGGAGTTTTTGTGTAGAGTAAGAATTAGTCATTAAAGCATGATGGGAGTAGATAAATGCCCATTAAAGCTTTGTGCTGTTGGAGGCTGTGTATAAATTTAACACCATACAGTTACAATCTCCCCAGAGCACCTCAACAAATGCTCAAGCTCCAGAAAAATCCAGGTGTGTGCTCACAAGCTTTGAATCAGGGCTATGGAACACACACTGCCTAATTTGAACCAATCATTCATAGCATGAACCTCTGAACTACCAAGCAAGTGAACACCCAGGCAAAGGTTGTGGTTCCCAAGATGTCTCACTAATTGCTATGGCTGTAATTTAATGTTATTTATTTATTACGCTCCACTATTTTCTGTAGCTGTTGGTTCACAACAAAAAACTGAAGTGTTTGAGTTACAATCCATCCTCCTAGCACCATGATATTCAATATTTTCTAAGAGAAATTTTATTGTAATTATAAGCTTTCTACTAAGGCTTCATTAATTTCTCTTACAGAGCTAATTGCAGGTCTCTTTGCCTTGTTTAATTTTTTTTTAACAACAAAAGTTCTTGAACCAAGGCTTATTCTGCTATGAGTACAAATTCTGCAGTAATTATACAAAAGACAATGGATGAATTGGACTAGATCTGCAAATTTTCCTGCTAAACAGTTGCAGGACAATTCTGCTTACGTTGAAAAGAGTATGTTTAAAGAATTAATTTAATTTATTAATTAAATTCAGAATTTAAAGAATTCTGAAAAGAGAGGAATGCCAGCTTTCTTGCTGAATTTGGTATAAAGTAAACATGGCCACAAATTTGTAGAATTGAGTGAATTTGCTCTTGAGCTATGGGAAATGTGGACTGGGATGCTTGGGACCAGGGAGTTTGTTTTCGTTGTGATTGTTTCCAAACTTGCAGTGTTTTTGGGTTGCTCTCAAAACAACCCAAGCAAAACACTTGGTTACAGAGATTTCCAAACCTGGGTAAGTTGCAATTCTTTAGAACATCCCATATATGCTGAATGTTCTTTCAAATGTTATTGTTATTTCCAAGATTGATTTATTTGCCTCTGCAATTTTTTTTCTATCATGGATGCAGAGACAAATCAGAATTCCAAAATAACTTGTAATTTGGGCCAGCTGTGGGTTTCTGGTGGCAGCCTGTCTTTTTGTATTCATTTGTGGTATTTAGTTCCTACAGCTCTGTTTCATGGTGGACTTGACAAGCAATTCAATGGTCTTTTCATTTATAAAAGCATCCTCTTAGGTGTTCAGAGATGGAAATGTAGAAATCAGTGTATGGGAGGGTTTTGGAGGCTTGTTCCAAGTCACATTTCAAGTTTGTGGCAGCGCTGGGTTTGCAGGATGAGCTTATGAATCTCCAAGTGAAATCTGGATTAGCAAGATCTACCCAGCCCAAGAAGAATATGTTTGCACAAACATCTTTTAAGGGAAACTGATGACTTTCACAAGATCTTAAATAGATTGTACTGAATTAATTATCCCAGTCCTGTAGTTAACTACAGATGAGACAGTAACTGGGACCCAGCAAGCTAAAAAGGAGCCTCCATCCCTCCCAAGCCAGCAGGAGCTGAGCCAAGCTGGGCTCGGCTGAAAGCCTTTCTTTGTGGATCTTGCTGGCTGTCAGTGTGAAAGGTGGATGGAGGCTAAAAATGGCTCAGGAGCATGGCCGGTGTATGCAGGGAATAGCAATGAGAACAGAGTGAAATCAGAGACCGAGCCCTGGACGTTGTGGAAAGCATCCAAGGGGGTGGAAAATGCGCAAGCAAACAGGTTCTGTGTGCCTGCTGCACGGGCAAATGGCAGGAGGGAGCAAAGGGAAGAGAGGGGGGAAAACACCAAAACCAAAGGACAAGTGAAAGGGAGATGATCTCAGAAATTCAAAGAGAAGGAAATCAGAAGCCTGAAAATAATCTTTCCAGAAAAGATGAAATATCTCAGAATGAGAAGTCCTGGAATAAAGTACAGTTTGCATTTTTTGCTTGCTTTAAATTCTTCCCTGAAGGATTACAGACATGCAAGATGCACAACCTGAGGGATTATCAGGGAAATGTTCTTCACCCTGTAGGGAATGGGCACGGCCCAAGGCCGCCAGAGCTCCAGGAGCGTTTGAACAGCACTCCCAGGGATGCAGAGTGGGATTTTGTGGTATCTCTGCCGGGCCAGCAGCTGGATCGATGATCCTGGTGGATGCTTCCCAACCAGCTCAGGATATTCGGCTTCATGAAGGGCGAGCCTGCGGGAGAGGGGTCAAGGAAGGAAGCTGTTCCTGCAGGGGAGTCCGGGCGGCGGTGGTGGCGGACACCGCAGCACGGAGGGGCTGGGAGCGGGCGATGGCGGCGGCCCCTCCATGAGGGCGGGCAGGGGCCGCGCTGAGGGGCGGCAGTCCCCCCGTGGAGGCGGCCGATCGCTCCAGCCTGAGGGGCGGTAACACCTCCATGAGGGCGGGCGGGGGCTGAGCCGAGCGAGGGTCGTTAGCCCCGCCATGAGGGACACAGCCTCACCATGGGGGTGACTGACGCCGCGCTGAAGGGCGAGTGGAACCGGGCTGAGGGCGGCCGATCGCTGCCGAGCTGAAGCAGCGGCACCCCCGCCATGAGGGCTAACAGGAGCCAGGCACGGACATGGCGGCACCGCCCGCCCTCCTGAGGGCGGCTCGCTCCCGCCCCGCGCTGACGTCACCCCCAGCTCTGCCGGCGCCATCTTGGACGCTCATCGCCGGGGGGGCCGGAGCGGGGCCGCCCCAGCCCCGCCGCGGCCGCCGCCGCCTCCTCCTCCTCCTCCTCCTCCTCCATCCGCCGCCATCGCCGCCCGCCGCCGCCGCCCGCCCCGCGCCGCCCGCCCCGCCCGCGCCGCCCGCTCCGCCCGACCCGCCGCGGCCGCTATCGCCAGCACAACATGGCAGGTAAGGGCAGCCTGCCCCCCTGCCCCGGCGTGGCTCGGGGGACTCTCCCCGCTGCCTCCCGGGCCGCCTCTCCTATTCCGACTCGCTTGCGCCTTGCTGGTTGTGGGGTGGCTTTTTTTTTTTTTTTTTTTTTTAGCCTCTCATGTGGGAATTCGTGCTTTGCTCCCACCCACCCCTCCTTCCCTCCGTTCCCCGGGAAAAGAAAAAAAAAAAAAAACATGGAAGAAGCAAGGTGGAGCGAGAAGTGGTGTGTTTTGGAGTTGAGCTTGCAGGCAGGGTGGGTCTGCTGCCTTTTCGTAGAATCATGGAGAGATTTGGGTGGGAAGGGACCTTAAAACCGGTCCAGTTCCACACCCTGGCATGGGCAGGGGCACCTTCTGCTATCCCAGGTTGCTCTGAGCCTCGTCCAGCCTGGCCTTAGACAATTCCAGGGATCCAGGGACAGCCACAGCTGCTCTGGGTAACCTGTGCCAGGGCCTCCCCACCCTCAGAGGAAAGAATTACTTCGCAATATCCCAGCTCGACCTACTCTTTCAGTTTGAACCCATTCCCCCTTGTCCTGTCACCACATGCTCTGGTAAAGAGTTTCCCCCTTGAGGCTTTAGGGTCGGTGCTTGTAGTTATTTCTCTGCCGTGTACAGAGAGGTTCCAGGTGCAGGCGGTGTCCAGATTGCAGTCGCACCCTTCTGTAGGGAGCAGCCTCTGAGCATCTGTAAATGCCACTGAAATTTGGCACAGGGCGTGATTAAACAGCACAGGTCTCGCCGTGTTTTCTTTCCCATTCCTTCCTCTGCTTACTCCCCATTTCACATCCCCAGGTGCTGTTGGTAGGCTTGGGAATGTGTGTGCAGAAAGGATCTCTTCCCTCTTACTTTTCCTTGCATTTTCTTCATTTGGAAATGTATTCATCCCCCTCCTCTGCACGTGAATTGTCTTTTCAGTGCTTTGCATGTGGAGGAGCAAAGCATGGGAGGCTTTGTGAGGCATGTGCTTTGCCTTTCCCCCCTACACCATATGCACATGCTCCACCCTCCTCTTGCCGTTTTAGTCGTGGGGGGGGGAAAAGTGCCAACTTGGTTCAAGTAAATTTTATGGAAAAGAGCTCGAAGAAGCAGGAGCAGTGATTCTCTCCGAGCTGTTCCCTTTAAGTGCTGCTATGGTGCCAGCCGCTAAATGACAAACGAAGAAGTTGAAGAGAAGAAAATGGGTTGTAGGATTTTGGGGGAATGATGGGGGGAGGGAAAGCATTTTGCCATCTCCTGCATAGATGGGTTCTGTTGCTTGCTTTCACCTCCTCAGGTTGTGCATCTTGGATGTCTGTAATCCTTCAAGGAAGAATTTAAAGCAAGCAAAAAATGCAAACTGTACTTTATTCCAGGACTTCTCATTCTGAGATATTTCATCTTTTCTGGAAAGATTATTTTCAGGCCTCTGATTTCCTTCTCTCTGAGTTTTTTTGCTCCCCTTAACTTGGGAAGAGTCTCCTCCTGTATTCTTTGTTATCTCCAAAGCCCTACCAGAGCTCGGGATTAATGTGTAAATGCCATCTGTTGCTCAGCCGGTTTGAGTTGTGTGGAGGAAAAGTTCCATTTTGACAGTGGCTTTTGGGAAAAAAAAAAAAAAAAAAAACCAACAAAAAAACCAACCAACCGAGGCAAGCCCATTTCTGGCTCTTCCTGTATGTCCTCAGCCCTGCAGTGATTTGCTCAGAATGAAATGCAAAAGAAATGGGTGGTGATTTTTGGTGTGTGTTTTTGTGGCACGGTTCAAATGAATCACTGCCTTCAGCCGAGGCAGTAATGTTCCTGAAGTTTTCTCTCCGATCCGTTTTCTATGGTAGTAGAATTTGTCCCCCTCCGATTGCTTGTTTGCTTTTCTGCTCGGATTTGCTGCTTTTTTTTTTAGGCTGATAATTGCTTTCATTACTTCTGCGAAGAGACTCTAAAATTGTGGTAAAATTCTTTTTCTTTAGCCTTGAGTGCTTAGGGTCGGTGCAGTAGGTTTGTGAAAGGAGGAAATGAATTGTGTGCTTGGTTTGTATTGGACAGGAGATTGAAATTTTTTAAAAAAGCACAGCTCTGATAGTTGATATTTAAGCTGTTTGTGTGTGTGTGTGTTTAGGGGGGTTCCGACTCCTCAAGTAGGAAAAAGTTTTGTGTGAAACACAGCAGTTCCTGCACTTGAATTTTAAATTCGTAGTTGATGGTGCTTAGTCCAGCAAGCTTTGAGTGAGTGAAGCTTTTACACTGGTTGTGCTTCCCTGTTTTTGACAAACAGTGCATTGAAGGCTGACAAAAACAATATCCAAAGGAAAAAGGTGGGGAGGGTGGTGTGTGATTGTGCCTCAGCACTGCTGAGGAAGTGGGCGTGCACAGGCTCTGAAATGTGCAATCTGGAGCCATTGTGTGCTTGTGCTGCTGCTCTTGGGGGGGCTCGTTTTTATTGAATTGTTTTCAATTTTCAGGAGCTGGAGGAGGAAATGACATTCAGTGGTGTTTTTCTCAGGTGAAAGGCGCTGTAGATGATGATGTAGCAGAAGGTAAGAGTAATACTTTTTACTGTTTTCTAACTTTTTAACCATTCCTTAGGTGGGGAGATGTGAATGCAGTCAGTAAAATATCCCAGTGCTGCTAAGTGCTTGTTGAGCAAAGCAAATGGACATTTCATATGTATTCCCATATCCAGATTCAGGTTTAAACTGTGATTTGAAAGTACCATTCAGCATTCTTGTAAAAAAGTTCAGGCTTCCTAAGTTATTTTTGCTGGAATTGTTTTCTAAGATTGCTAAGATTTTTCTGATTTTTTGGCTTTTGACTTGTGTTTTTTCTTAATCTTCAAAATGGGGAATGTGATACTTAAATTCCACAAGGAGGTGTTGTTAGAATTAATATTTGTACTCTTTGAAGATCTAAGTACTGCATGAAGGAATTGTCCCAACATTTCTAGCTCCTATTAACAAGAGGCAGAAGAAATCTGCGTATTTGTGCATGCCTACTTAGTATATAAGGAGCAGGTTTGGGTTTGAAATAATGCTGGAAATTGTCTGAAACTTTTCTAAGCTGCCAGTGACAAGTGTCATGTTACACTAAGATGGCTGCCTCTGAATTTCACTGCAAAAACTACTGTTTGGGCTTTTTTCCCTTGGATTTTGGATCATTGGAGGAATGGTGCTTTTTTCTGTGCTGGAGAGCAGAATCTCTTCTGTGATCATTCCCGAGGAGAGGTCCCCTGACTTCTGAATTTCTTTGGCCATAAAGTCCTGTTTGCAACAAAGCAGCTTTTAAGATCATGAGTTAAAAGTTTTCTTTTACAAGTAGTTGGCCTTGTCACTTATGTAATTCCTGGGTTTTTTTCTTTTTCTTGCATATCTTGAATGCTCTGACATAGAAGTGAGATTAATGTTATATTTAGAAAAGCAGTAACTACAGTTTCCATTATTTCCCTGCTTGACATGTGGTTCAGATTAGCTTCCAAAGGCCAAAAGAAATGATTGGTATAAACATAACTGAGTTGTTTTTATTTATTAGCTGCAGCATGTGGCAAACGATGCACTGAGGCTTCTGTTGTTTGCAAGTTGAAATATGTTTTTTGGAAATGAGAAAGCTGTACAGTTTCAAGTTTATTTTTAAATTCTTCAGGAAGTAGATTTTAAAGCTTGAACTCAAAGTGCTGTTAAATGTGGTATATTTTTTTTCCCTGACAGATTTAAAATTTTGTAACCTTTGTTTTATTTATGTATCATACTAAATCCTTAATAAATACAAGTATTGAAGAAGTTGTGGTTGTGGTGAAGTTGTGGTGCTTGCAAATAATTCTTCATTAAAATAGACGTTGATGTGCTTCTAGTAGTAATGAACTTATATATAGGTATAGAAAAGTAGTCTTTACAGGGATTTGGAAATGCAGAAGTGAGGAAATAGGAAGGAAGGACAGGCTGAGCTGTTTTAAGTGTTGCACTTGGTGTTATGAAAGGTGCCTTGCCAGCCTTGTGCCTCCTGCCAGGCTGGGAGCTGCGCTGAGCATTGCTGGAATCCCGGGGTGGACTTCTGGGAAGCCTTTGAGGGAATTAACTGGCTTCAGTTTCAGCAAGCCAGGCAGCTTGGTTCCTGCAGCATTGTAAGAATCTCCATTTTTTGGGTTATAGACAGTATAGCCTTCTGATTCTGTGACCCAAAGAGTGAAAAGAAATTTTCTTTCATTGTCAGCTATACCTGACTTAGAATGAGTCTTGAGGTCCAATGTGTATTATACTGTAAGATGGTGTGAAACTGAACTGCCTAGGGAGAGATCCCAAGTATTATTGATGTTATGCTTGGCTGTAATTAGTGTGTTGAACTGAATTTCTCTCCTATTCCCATGTATTTGGCTCCCACAGTCCATGCTGGAAGTTGGTGAAAGCAGTTGTTTATATTGATTTGTTGTACATCATAATGCCTCGCTGTAATTCTGTTGGAAGCGTTATGTATCAGGATGGTTGCATTTGTCCTTTTCCTAGTGATATTTCTGGCTTTAAGGTTCATGTCAGTGACCTGGAGCCTTGTGTGGCTCTTGCACCAACTGGAGCAGCAGCCTCTGGTCTTTTGGAATACCCAGTGACAAACTGGCAGTGGGTGCAAGTGCAGTCTGAGGACCTTTTTAATTCCCTGCCTTTCCTTCTGCTTTCTTGGGGCAGGCCAACTGTGAAAGCTCAAGGAAATCTTACTGTCTCAAGCTTTAATGACTCTTTAACCACTCTGATCTGCCAGAGAGCAGCTCTGGACTCCAGTCATACCTGTGGTGAGCACAGTACCAATTTGTGTACAGGAGTACAAGGCTGTGAAGATCTGATTTTCGAATGGCTGCAGAGTTCAAAATCTAGATAGCAGTTTGTTGTGGAATGCTGAAATTTCACTGAAAACAAATGTGAAAGAATTGGGAGTTTTACTTTCTGTTTTCCTCCTGTTGGTAACTTAGTGTTGCAATATTTACATTGGAAAGTGGTCTTGAACTAAGCTAAAGCAGTGATAACCAGGAAAACTACATCGTTTAATTGCATTAATCCATGGGATACAAACCCAGTGGTCTTCCTGCAGTGTTTTTGTGTATAAAACAGGACCATGGAGAATAACATTTTGGACAGTAACAGTTGTAACAACTTTAAAAAGCCTGTCAAGAGTGCTATTGTGTAGCTTCCAGCATATTTAAGGTCAGATGTGACCTCCAGCCTTCCCATCCCGTGTATCGCCTGTAATTCTTTAGTTACTTGCACCAGGCTACACGGTTGTTACAAAGTCGATATTTGGTGGCTTTGGTGGCTGAAACATGAACTCTGATATGCAGTTTTTCATTTTCTGGCTTTCCAACCACTGGATGGATGTGACATGTAAGGAGAAGGGAGGGAAATTGTTATTAAAGCTTGGGGAAAGATGGCACTGAACTTGTATGTGGGGCCTGCCTGGGTCACTGCTGTGGCAAAGCTTTTCTACTGAAAATGTGAATGTGAGGAGCAGAAGTAGCCTCTCTTCCATTGGTATGTATGGAATTTACCCTTGCTTGTGAGTTGTGGCCTGGCCGTGTCAGATCACAGTTAAGCATAGAAATCAGGGTATAAATTGAAATCTTAGTGTCAGCTTCATTATAAATTGGGACCTTAATTTTAATTGATGGCAGAAGTTGGCCTTCTAGTGATTTATCAGTCTGTTATATGAAGGCAAATGTTGTTGTAGTTTGTGCTTCCTCTCTTTCTGAAATAGCTTTCCTCCCTACTTAGTTTCATATTTTTATAGTTTCATAGACAGGTCTTCTGGGGTGGAAAATAGAGTGCTTGTTTTTGATAAGTTCAGTGATTAGGTTATCAAAAGTGTCTGTAATGCAGTTTTCTTTCTTTTGTGCCATCATAGTTTTGCTGCAAGTGAGACTTAATTGTCCAGAAATACTCTTAGTTTTCTTAGTGGAAGTTTCCTTTATGGGAATGATTATAGAAAAGGATTACAAAGATTTTCAGCAGTGGTTTTGTTGGTTATACTCTTTTGCTGTTCTTTAGAATGTGGCATAATAGCAACTGCAGTTGGGAGCAGCTAAGAGTTGTGAGTTTAAACTGCCTCTAAAAACTACACACTGGCTTAATGGAGTGAGTTTGTACTTCAGAACAAATTTAGTCAATTTGTTTAAGTGCTCAGCAGAAGGAGAAGAGTCAAGCAGCTCTATCTCAGTGTTTCAGGTGGAATTCAAAGATATGTAAAAGTTGGATAGTCCAGGTCCAATGCTGGGAGCCAGGAATTTATGTCCTAAGCTTTAGCCCTGAGAGATTACTGCTCATCTTGGATGAGTTGTTTAATTGTTTTGTGCCCATATTGTCTCTGAAAGAAGCATCTGAATAGCTGCTATAGTTGATAATTACTGACTTTATTTATGCTTAATACTTAATGCTTAAGCATTCTGTGATGCTTTGTTAATTACCTGGGATTTGCTTCATGTGACCTCTTACAGCCAAACATGGCTGTCTCTGTTTTAGACTGAAAATGATGAACAGATAAAATTCTGTCCCTGGCTTGTGTGTGGTAAAAGTTTGAAATGAAATTGGACATTTCCCTGGTTCGGGGATGCTTTCTGTGGTTCTAGGTGTGTTATGTCTGTCAAATGTAGTTTGATACTTATTTTTGACAGGTTTCAGAATTGCTAAGCAGCAATGGCAACTGATGTTACTTCATCAATGGTAGTTTGTCTTGAATGCATGAAAAGTGTTATTTCTGAGTAAAGAGAAGTGAAGACAGGAATAAGGATGTCTATAAAAAAGTTGTTTACCACAAGCTGGGGTTTTTTGGTTGTTTTGGTTTGGCTTTGTGGGTTTGTTTGTTTGTTTTAATGAGGATTGATGGAATTAGAGAGGAGAAAAATCTTAGAGAATAAGAGTGACTGTGAAGTTGCAGTAATATTGCTGAGGAAAGGTTGGAATATAGTTGTGGGAGGGAAGCTAATTTGGGCTTTTGACGACTGTGATTATGTTCTCTATGCTCATGAGGTAACATCATTTACAAGGAGCAAGACCTAGTAATAGGTAGTTTGAAATATGCTGTAGATGGCAAAAGAGAGACCCAAGGTTTTAGTCCTGTTCAGTATTCCTGAGTCTGCTTCTGTATTTGAGCTCTTCAGCTCAAATACAGAATGTCTGTATCCAGAGAGAGAAATAGGCTACTGTGTTCTAGGAGCTGCTGCTCTGGATGGACTAGAGTGTGCATTTAAAGTGTGCAGTCCCCCAAAACAAAGAGCATTTAGCAGACAGATAAATAGGCAGTGGCTGTTCAGCTCCCCAGAAATAATTCAGTCCTCTTTCTTGTTTGGAAGCAGGGGCACTTCAGCTTGTCAGTCAGGGATTTTTCTGTCCCTTCTGTGAGGCATTGCTGTTCTTGGAATCTCTGTCTTAAATTAAAAATCAGTTCTAAAAAAGGCTTTTGTGTTGGAAATGCACTGCTAGAATGATCAAGCCATCAGACTCCACAGCACAAATGAGTGCAAGCTAGGCTATCAGCAGCAGTCTAGATGGATTACAGCTCTGAATCAGCTTTGTGAAACTTTTTAGCTTTTCATTCTATAGGGGCTACCTGAATGCTTCTCATTTGGCTATTTCTACTGTAGGGATGGAGTCCTGTGGTAGCTGTAGCTTCACAGAATGTATTTTTAAAGAGCTAAAATGAAGACTAAAGTTCCCAGTGGATGCAGAGCTGAAGGAAGACTTAAAAGCTAGGTGTTCCAAGCTGTACTGTCTGGGCTTTTCCCCCGCCTTCTTTCTGTTCTCCCTGACTTGCCTATTTAGGCCACAGCTGCATGTTTGGCAGCATTTCTCCTTAAAGAGCTACTCCTTCACACTCTGCTGGCATGGCTGTTCACCTAAGAGGACAGGGAACTTGCTGGGGAAGCTGATCCAGCTGAAAATTGGTAAAATCGTGGTTTGTCACTGAATTATTTTTTGGCTGAAGTGAAGCCTGATGTGATGCTCAGAGCTCCTCATGTGCTTACGCCAGTGTGGAGAGTGATCAAGTGGCTCAGAGGAACAGGAGGAGCTGTGGAAGAAGATTGGTCTCTTTGTAGGACTTCACAAAAAGGCAGTGCGAGATCCTGATTGATCTCTGAGTGCTGTGCTACTATGAAGAGTAACATCAGGTGCTAAAAAGGACTTTAAACTTTTGCAGTTCAAGATCTGTACTTTGAATATGTGCTATCTGCAGGCCAGCAATAAAATCACTGTTACAGGATCAGACTTATTTTGTGATGGATTTTTTTATAGTACGTATGGAGTGGGTTTTCTGCTGTGTCCACACAAGCAGTCTGTGGAAATGGGATTTGTTCAGTGATGTTTCAAGCTCTGTTAGTAAAATGAGCTTGTTAATATCAGTGCAGTTAGTTTCTTTGAAGTTGTTGTAGGAAATAATACCAGTTGAACGGGAGGTGGCTTATTACTGATTGCTTTATTGTAAAGCACTTAAAAAGGATAATCTGACAAATGATAATCTTCTCTTGTTGTGTCTTATCAAGTCTTAATATGATTTGAAAAATTGATCCCTTCTTTGGGGTTTCATTGTCACCTAAATTGATGTATTGTCTTGCATTAAATGCTGCAGAATTAGTCTGCCTTTGTTTTAGCTGCTGTTAAAGTGTGTATGCAATTAAATCTGCTCTGTGTGTGCCTCTTGGAGCAAAAACATCAATTACTGATGGTACCGAGTTAAGGCTGCAGTTTGTCCTTTCATCTGTAGGAAACACTGTGCTCCCACGATGATTTCATTACATAAGATGTTTTAATAACTGCCTTAAGGGTATTTTTCAGGCCTTTTTTCCTGTTTTCAATGTTCTGTAGTATGCAGCACCATAACTGTGTACAGTATTTTTAGTATGGAGTGAAAAGTTTAGCAGCACAAATCAGTGTTCAGTAATCACATGAAACTGAGGTTTGCACTCAAAGAAGTTATTTAAAGGAGTAAAAAGCCTTGGCTTGGGTTGATGTTTAGGTTGTGAATGTGAGTGGTTACCCTGTTCCAATGAAAATGAAAGCAGATAAATACAGGAAGTATTTATTAATCCAAACCAATTGGGAGTAATCTCTTTCAAGAAGCAGTGGTCAAAATAATAATGCAGGGACAGTTTTCTAGGCTTTAAACTTGAGTGGAGCACGTATAATTATAGCTTTGTTATATTGCCACAGGTCAGTTATGCACTTGCAGCATGCACCAGCTAAATGCTGCTTTTGTAAGGTCAGCGTGTCAGTAAACTGGAAATAGATGGGACATTGCCTGCTGCTTTGAAAATGGGGAAAGCATAAAAAGGAGTCTGAAGAGGTGAAATATTGATACCTCGTGTGTGTGCACTTTATTAATAATTGTATGTAGCAGGATTTCCTGAAATGAATATTGTGTTGCTCGTTGTCTGGCTTCCCACACAGGCCTGCTGGGGGACACTGCTCTGGGCAGTGGGCAGTGTCCGTGGGGGTGCTCTTGCCTGGGTTTTTAGTGACTGGCAGGTTTTGGGTTGTTGAAATTAAGTACCACTATCAGGTTCTGCTACTCTGAGCTGATATTACTGAAAACAAATATTTGAGGCTTCTCTGCATGACTGTAATCCAGTGAGAGAAACAGAAGTGGCTGGAAGCTTCTCTCTTTTCTCTCCTAGCTTATCACTCTTTGGTTAGGCACTGGAGGAGAAGCTATTAATTTTGTCAGCCATTCTTTATCAAAATGTATTTTCCTCTCAGTGATCTACAAGTGATAGCACCATGAAGGGAACGAGCATATTTAGGTCACATGTGAAGCCCCTGAGGCAGTTCTGTTTGCATCTAATTTTGGAAGAAAATTTTAGGGTCGGGAAAAAGTGGGTTTAAAGGAGTTGTATTGTAAGAAAGATTGATTTTCCCAAATATATAGAAGGTGTTTTGTGTGGAAATGTTTCCCTTTGCATTTTCAGTTGCAGTTCTTAAATTAATGCTCTTGGAATAAAGAGAGCTCTAAACGTACACAGTTAGCACTCTGGTTTTGAGAACCTGAGAAAAGATAATTGCATGAATTCAGGAGCAGTTAAGGTAATTGAGACTTCATATTATAGTTGCTTACTTAAAATATGTTAAATACAGTGTAATTTCTAATATATTCTTGTTTGCTGATTGCCAGTAGTTGTATGTTCCCTTTTTTTTAATGACTATAAAAAGTGTTTCGGTGACCATTCTTTGATATGGTCTTTTTAAAAGCAGTTATTTTAGTTGTCATTTGTGCTATTGTTAAATGATGATTTGAGAAGTCATGAACTATATTTGTATATAGTGCTTATAAATGTAATCCCAAGGTCTTGATTTATTTTCAAATAACTTGAAAGTGAATTGGTCTGGTGGACAAGAACTGCATACTGAAATAAAGCTTTGGCTTTCGTAAAGATATAATGACTCTCAAAGACACTTGTTTGAGAGTTCTTGGGCTGTTTTCCAGTGGAACTGCCTAAGAAACCCCTGACTTTTCTGGTACTGTTCTTGGTGCATTGAGTAGGGGAGATAATACTTGGGTTATTTTTTAATAGTGACCCAATTTGGCTCATTTTGAAGTGGGACCTTGGTGTGGGAAGAGGAATTAGAATTCCAGTTACAGCCCAGCCTGCATTTAGGTTTGTTGTCACTTGTTTGTTGGTCCTTCCTAGTGCCTGTCACTGCCATGAGCCAGGTGATCCCTGAGCTCCAGGGAATCACCTGGGGAAACCAACCCAAATGAAAATTACATCTCTTGGATTCCTTTTGGATTAATTTTACTCCTCATCAGCTTCTCCAGACTTAATTTATCCAACTTTTAGCAAATGCTTGTGGTAGGATAGGTGGCAGTTCTACGTCAAAGTGATGAGAAGTGAAAGGATGGATTGCTTCTCTTGGAGAGCTGATAATGGTTCTAAGGCAACATGGGAAACTGTGGAATTGGGAACAATTGGGAACAATTCAGCCTCCTCAGCCTTCTCATGTTCACAGTTGATCCCTGCTTGCTTATAGTTTGCCTTTCACATGGAAATTCTACTTTCAGTGCACTGAGATTTGTATTTGAGGACATTTCTTCTCATAGATCAATATGAACAAACAGCAGTTGAAGCCTGCAGTGTTCATTATATAGCCCAGCAGTGAGACAATGTCACTGTTTATAGAGGTAATAGTCAAACATTCATAAGCTGTTTCACTGGAATGTGAAATTGGCAGGAATGACTTTTTGCCCAGAAGTTTAAAACTTTTTGTATAATCCTTCTGCCTTTTTTCCAGTGAGTTCTCCTCACAGCTTTATTTTCCCTCCTGAGACCTGTGTGGTGTTTCCCAAACATGAGGTTCCAAAGTCTTTGATAGTTTTTTGTAATGATCTTTGACATCCTTGCAGGACACTACCAGAATACTCTCTACTTTTTTATATATAAAACATATATAAACAAATTTCATATATATATGTATTTAAATCTGTTAATACAACCCTTCCAAAACCCACAGAAAAGGTCCTGATCTATAAACAGAAATATTTGAAAGAAACACTTAAAAATAAAGGTTGGTATCTTGCTTTGATTAGTAGACTATATCTATAATTTTAAGAGGTGTTATAAATATGCCTGGAGTTGTCAAGATTCCGTGTGTTGGGAATCTTAAAGTCCAGGCCAGAAATTAGAATTGGCTTCTGTTTAATAATGATTTTTTTAAAGAAGCTGAGGCATGTATGCTTGGGCCAGAATAGAAACACAGGAAAACACTTGCCAAGTTGGGGGGCGGGGGAAGAAAAGGCAGCTGGGCAAAGGAAGAGTGTTCTTTAAGGTTCCTGGTGCCACTAAAGATGCACCAGGTGTTAAAAGGAACTGAGAGCTGAATGAGTGACCAGAGTGAGGGAGGTAATCAGAAATTTTGAGTTTCCAGTCACTTCACAGAGCTGCCTATTTATCTCTGCTGTATTTATCTCAACTTCAGTTGTACTTGTGACCTTCAGAGGCCCTCTGCTCCCCGGCAGGCTGCCTGAAATTCAGCTGGAGAGTGGCCCTTCCTCCTGCCCTCCCTCCCTGCCTGTCTGCTGGGCAAGAGGAATTGCTGATTTCTTTTTTTTTTTGCTTAGAAGGAGGCACTTCATGCATTGTCTGAGCCACAACAGCCTCCTGCATTCTACGCACCAAGATTTAAAGCATCCAAATGTTTGGCCTGAGCTTTGCACCTGAAATAAATTCTTTGGTCAAAGAATGTGTTAGAAGAGTCTGAAACAGCAGGGTAGTTTTGAGGAGTTGGTTTTTTATATCTATAACAGGAATGCACACTAAGTCAGAGTTCTAATTTTGAAAGGCATTGCTGAAGTATGATATTTTTTGTAGTAATATTATTACTGAATTTTAACCTGAAGTGTGTGTTCTGGATTGGCTTCAGGAAAAAGAGAAAATGAAGCTATTGCAGAGCTCTGTCTGTAGCTCTCTCAGTGACAAGAAAGGCATTGCCTGAAGGCTTCTTTTCTCTGTGTGCAGAACAATGGCCCAGTATGTTATTTCCAAATATATTGTTATTTGTAAACAGACCAGCAGCTCCTGGCCGCACTGTGCTATGCAGCCTATTGAAATTCTGGCTGTGATTCCAGCAGAGATTTTTCCATAAATAGCTCTGTACTACTTGGGAACACAAACAAGCCCTGAAAAGATCTGAAGTAAGGTCTGCTGATGGACTGTTTAGCCTGTTATTAGTGTGTACTTCAGGGTAGATACTATGGTGGATGTGAGGAATTTTTCTATAGGCTTATGCAGGGGCTGTCAGCAGGAATTAAAAAGTAAATAATTACCAATCAAATTAGGTCCACGGACTCACAAATCACCTGTCTAGAGCATAGGGGAAAAAAGGATAATAAAAATCAGTAACTATGAGCAGAAGCAAGTAAATTTTCTTTCTGATTTTTTTTTTTAATAAAAGCTATTATGTAATAATTAAGCATTAGGTTAGGGTTCAAGTAAATACAACTTGAAATTAAAATTATTTATTCTTTCCATGAACAGACATCAAAATTTATGCTGATTGGATATTTGTTACATGAATTAATACCTGCACTGGGAAATGAGCTGTATTTCCCAGTGCTGTGTAGGTAAACACCCACTTGAATAAGTAATACAGTAATATTTTATAGACCATTCATTTATAATTGGTGTAAGCTGTCGTGAGTAATTGGTGTAAGTCATCTTGAGGAAAAACTTGTAAACATTCTGTGAATTAGAAAAGAGTTAAATAAATACTTCTGTGTTTTGTCTGGGTCACAGGGCTGATTCTCTGCTGGTCCTGTTGCTCATAACGTTTTTTCCTAAGAAAGAATAAATCCCCTTTTAAAAGCAGTCAAAGAACACAAAAATAACTTTGGCATTTGAGAAATCCCTGCTTAGAGTGGGGACTCTGGAGTGTCCTTAACCCCTGGTTATCAGAGCAGATGTGTTTGTCAGGTGTCAGAGTGAGGATGGGATCCCTGAGCCCAGCCCCACAGGAGATCACTGGGACATTGTCTCAGTGCAGACCTCTCAGCTGTACCTGCTGCTCCTCTGGGATGGTGATTAAAAACCTGCAGCTGTGGCCACTGAGCAGTCTCAGGAGGATCTCGGAGATCTTCACTCTCCAGAGCCTTGGCTGTGTCTGAAGTCAGCTCTGCTGAAGGAGCACCTGCTCTGAGGTGTGGGGTCACACAAGGCTGGAATTGGAAATCAGCTCTGACAGAGGCACCGACTTCGTGCTGATAACTTGGAGTCACAGAATCCTGGAATGATTTCCATTGGAAGGGATCTTAAAGCCCATCCAGTGCTACCCCCTGCCATGGGCAGGGACATCTTCCACTATCCCAGGCTGCTCCAAGCACTGCCCAACCTGGCCTTGGACATTTCTAGGTCTGGGGCAGCCACAGCTTCCCTGGAAATTCAGTCTCAGCCCCTCACAGGGAGGAATTTCTTCCAAATATCCCATCTTGACCTCCTCTCAGATTGAACCCATTCCCTCTTGTTCTGTCTCTCCAGGCTTTTGTAAATAGTCCCTCTCCATCTTGGTGGGAAGAACAGCTGAACTTCTGACACTTTTTGATGGCCTAGGTGGTATTTATGAGCTTGTTCACATTTATTTTTTCATGAACATTCTTTTTCATTCTTTGTAGGCACATTGAGAGCAGCTCCCTAAGAAACTGGGGAGTATAAATAAAGCTGCTCTGCACTCCAGCAAAGCCCTTCTGCTACCAAGGGGTAATTAGCCTGGGTTTGCAAAACAGATACATTGCCAACATATTTATCACAGAGACAAGAAATAAAGCTTTAAAGCTTCAATAAGACTCAGTCAAATACTGCTAATGCATTTTGAGGAATCCTTATACTCTGTATAACTTGCATTTCAAAGCATGTCTTAGGAGAATTATGGAGCACTTGTGTGAGCATTATGGATAAACCCTGAGGAGCCTTGAGAGAATGAACTGTGACTTAGCTCTGTGCATACAAGTTTTCCAGGGAGTGGTGGCTTGAGATGGAGTTGAGATCTCCTGAATGTTTATAAATTCCTAGGATGCACTTTATCTCCAGGTCAGCAAGGGTGTTTTCTGCAGCTCACAAATGTCATAAACAGACATTTAATTCTTTGTTTCAGCATGAAGTTTATTCTGAAAAATGAGTAAATATGAATTTTTGTCTTCAGCAGTGCTAAAATTGAGTTCTTACTCTCTTGGAAATAAAGGTGGAGCAAAACTGCTTATCTTTTAATGATAGGTTGTAAGTTAAAGCTCTGCAGGCAGAAAAGATGTTGGAACAAGTCATGTACCAGAGTGTTTAAACCAGGCAAATGCTGCATTAGAAGAAAAATAATCCAGTCTGTTATTTATAAGTTTTTTTGTCTCAGTTCTCCTTCTATTGCTCAACAAGTCCCAGTTTTGTGAGTGATAGTGACAGAACGTTCAGGCACCTGAGGGGATCTCAGATGAAGCAATTGTGGGCATGAAGTTTGTTCCTGCTGGAGTTAATTTTGTTCCCCTGTAATTAGATATGTATGATCTGTATGCAGTTGTACAAAGGACAGAAACTATGAGTAACTCCCAAACTAAATGGATTTTTATGGAAGATTGTTTTGAAACAAAGTAACTTAAGAATTATAATGCATTTAGGATTTTAACACAAATGTTGCTTAGGTAGAATATTTTTTATATTTTATGTGTCTGTTATTTTTTTTCCTATTTCCTATCAAACTCATCCTTTCTCATGGAGTGCTTAGGGGTGCATAGCCTCTGACTGTGGCATTATCCAACCTCTGGATAACTCCTGTTCCCAGTCTTTTTTTGGTAATCCTAGACTGTGAGTGAAGAGGAGTTTTCACTGTAATTGAAAGCGGATTGATGCAACACTGAGTGTGACACATCCTCAGTAGGAGGGCCACTCTTCCTCTTCCCCACCTGAAAATAGATTTAAGCTCTCAGCAGCTGAATTTTGTGATGTTAGGAAACAGAACCCTACAGTAGTTTTTCCATCAAATGGGTGCCTGGTATTTAAAAATGCTGAAACGCTGGATTTACTACTAATTACTTTTTTGTTTAAAAGCAGAACAATTCTGCTTGGAAGGAGGAAACTTGTGGACAGATTGAGCCCTTAAAAAAAAAATAAATTATTCTGTAATATTGCAGTAGCTGCAAAGAAGAGGCCCAAGGAGATGCTGTGACCTTCAACTGCTCATTCCTGGCCCTGGATAAATGTTGTAGTTCCACAAACTGTGAAACATTCACCCTCCTTGCTGAGGTGATTTCAGCTGGGTACCAGGAGTGGGGCTGGATTTCTGCCACTCCAGCCTCTCCTGTTTATGATATTAATAAACTGGTGTCAAATGTCCTGGGAACGGTTTATGCAGGTTGAAAGACCTTTGTTTCAGCCAACAATAGACTTGAATTAGTATGAATAGGAAAAGCAAATAGGCACTTCCTGTCATATTTGAAGGAATATTTGAGTTTGGGAAGTGTGTTTTAAGACATGTGAACTAAATGCTCATCACTTGCTCTTTGTCCCCAGCAAAATGTTGCCTGTGTATGTGTATTTCTGTTACCTTCCTAAATATGTTGCAGTGCTAATAATGTAAGGTGGAATCCCCTTCTGGAATACATTGTTTAGGATATTCTTTGAGGGAAAAACTCAGCACCTGTGTAATGAAGATTTAAAAGGGAATTGACTTGGTTGTTGCTTTCTTCATCACATTTATTCCTCAATTGAAAACTTGGAGGCCTCTTACAAAGACTAGAAATTATTAGGATAAAGTGAAATAATGGAGTGGTGCCTCAGTTCATCTCGAGGTTGAGCTGCCTTTCACAGAGTGCTGTAACTCCTTTGTGTGGTTTCCGGGCAGAGGATGTCTTTAGAGCCTGTAGGGAATTCTTGTCAGGTATTAAATAATCCTTTATTATAGAGTTTGGAGTATTTTCAGGCTGATGTAGGTTGTGTTGAGTTGAAAAATGGCTCTGTCTTGAACTGGTAAGGTCCTCACTTTGCAGTAGTGTTCACATGGAGTTACTGGGACAGCAGCAATCTCCCAGAGTTGTGGAGCTCTGGAAGAAGCTTCAGGCACACCCCCCTCAATTCCAGAATGGGAAGGACTGTAGGGTAGGTTGCCTTGGTGTACATGTAAAATACATCCTCCGAGGTGGAGGCAGATCCCAAGGACTTGGGAACAGCAGCGAGGGCCACAACTCCTGTTCTGCTGATTCCAGGGTGTTACGTGTTTCACATCAACTGCTGCTGGACCCAGGTTAACCTTTACCTGTTAAATATGCAGTGCCTGCCTGTGGACAGCCCAGTTAGCAGGAGTTTTTTGGGGTGTTTATTTGTCTGGCCTGTTGTAAATGTATTTATTTTCCTGCTTATCTGCATGTGATCAGACTGCTTGTGCCTTCTTCTGTTCTCCCAACTAGATCATGTCCAGCCAAGGGGCAATACGAGTACTGGGAACTCTGGTTTGCAGCATTTTTTGAAGTAAATTCATTCAGTTGATACTCTTCTGCTTGGTGGAAGGAGGGAATTTTCCTCTTGATCTCCTGTGCATGTGTTCTGAAGGGAACTGCAGTCATGTCTTACAGTTTAAAAATAGAAAGCAATTAATCAGCATGATGAGGGTTAATGGTTTCTATCCAGAAATCAAACAGCTTTGCATTTGTTTGTATAGAGAGAACATTCATCTGTCTGCTGTTGTTGTAACAGGAGAGGATTTTTCACAGTAATTTTTGAAACATTCACTAATAAAAACTTATTTGGGGTTAAAAGCCCCAAAACTATTAAACTCTCTCATCAGGTGAACTGGTTTCAAGTTCAGGACTGTTTCCTGCTGGGAAATCCTAACCCCGTAGGGTTTCTTTCTTCTGTAGCTTTGCAGTGAAGTTGGCCTGAAAGGAGTTACAGAGTGCAGTGCCAGACTTGGTGAGCAGAAACAAAACCTACAGCCCAGTGGTTACAGTGAGCATGGTACAGGTATTGCACAGTGGATCACAATTCTAAATTAATTTAGGGTGTAAAAGTTCCTTCCTAAAGCTCACGGTATTACTTTTCTGTGTGAACGCTTTCTTTTCAAAAAGGTAAAATTTTGGAGCAATTTTATGTCATTTTCAGTGGTAGGAAGCAGGGACACATCAGTATCTGGCACATCTGTTTTCAGAGTACTTTGACGTGCTGCTCTTTGTCATCTCTGTTTTTTCACTGCCACCACAGGTGTCTGGAGTCCTGTGTACTGGTGACTTGAGTTTCCTACTATAGATGGAGGCAGGAAGCCAGGGGTCTGAGCTTTAAATAAATTTTCTTTCTGTTCTAGCAAAGTTAGATTCTGGCCTTGTTGTAGATGGAAGCTTGTGGAGACTCAGAAATGCAGTTAATTGGCATTTTGGTTCTGGGCTCAATGGCCTTTGTAAATCCAAGTGTGCTAGCTGGAGATGTGGTTGCTTCCGAGCGTGTTCCTTGCTTTCCCCCACAGCAGATTTGCTCATCTGGTGCCTTCAGCTCAGTCTCAGTCAATTCTGTTAGCTTAGCAAAATACAAATTGTTTAACAGAAATGAAATGTGTTGCCATTGTTCACAGAAGTTTGAGGTGGTGGCAGTGTCTGTTGAAGATGATTGTAAGTGTTCTCTGTAGTGATTTCTGCTCCTTCAGGGAGTTGCTGGGTTTGTGCAATTCTTTGTTGGTCTCTTGCCTTGGTCCAGGAATGGACTGTGTGGAAAAATAATGGTAAATTTAGTGGTGAAAACTTGCCCTGAGTGGAGATGTTGAAGCAGTTGCCCAACTGAGGCACAAGTGTGTGCCAAACACAAGAGTTAAAACATGCAGTGTGCTGCTGCCTATCTGACCTGGATTGTAATGTTGACCATAGATTGTGCTTTCTATGAATTCTATTTAAATGAGGATGGTACTTTGATGCCACAGTTAACTCGAGGTCCCATGAAGATTTCTGGATGCATAAGAAGCTGCTGTTTCAGATGAGAGATTAGCAGATGGTAATTGTTCTCTGCTTTACTCTTATCTTGTAAAACACTTAATCTGCATATTTGTTCCTATTCCAACTTGTAGAAGCTTTTGAGTCACTTCACAGATAATCCTGTTCTCTGCAGATCCAGTGCCATCCTCTCACTCTGGCTTTGCAGGGAGGAAGAGCTTCTGGAGCATGGGACAGATGGATTTGGAGTTGTTCTGCTCTGAGCCCAGTAAAGCTATTTAGGAGCATTACTGGCCTTCCTTAAAACTAATGGCAACAAGATTAGGGCTGGCGCCGCTGTTCCTGCCATGGGAGGGGATGGAAGTTTGCTGTTGTGTTTTCTAGGAAGCCAGGAGGCTTAACAAAAGTTATTTGTATGAATTTGCGAAACCACCAAAATAACATTGTTTTGTACTTGAGTATTAAGCTGCATTATCTCTAGATTATCTAGGTGTTACAAATTCAGCTGTAAGTTTTACACCATCCTAATACACATAAATCCTGTGGAATCTTGGAGTGCTGATTCTTTCCCTTGTCTCCAGTTCCACCTCCCATTAAAAAAAAAGTGACTAATTCCAGCTCCTGCTTCTGAAGGCTGGTGATAACACAGTGTTCTTGCTGTCATTGCTGGTACATGGATTTGACAGCACAAAGAGTCATCTCAGAAGGATGTGGCACACTGAGCTGTGCTTTGCCATGCAAGAGTAGAGTTTGCTTACCTGAGAGCCCACAGTGAGCAGGGCAGGCATGGGGCATGCTAATGTGACTTAGGAAGTAACAGGAAAAGCTTAATCAAGCAGTATCAAACTTTTATTTTAGGGAACCAACTAAAAAATTAAAAATTAAATGTGTAGTAGTAATAATGAGTAATTATAATAGCTTTCTAATCCAAAGTTGAAGTCGTTGCTGAACTAGAACTTCCCTGGTGTATCTCTCCAAAGGAAAGGGAGAAGAAGGAGTGAATTAAAGAAAAAAAAAAAAGAATAGGGAGGAGTCCAGGAAATTAGAGCAAAGTTGTGGTGGTTTAGGCCTGCTTGACAAAGCTTGTATTTGATTATTTTACTTAGGTGAGTAATTTATGCTGTGGAATACTATGTGTATTCCCTGTCTGGCCACTGGTATCTTGTGTATGCTGCGTGTGGGTAAGGGTGTAAATAGGACTGGGTGAGTCTCAGCTCTGAAGTGCATCTTCACCAAACAGCACTAAATGCTTTCAGCATCAGCAGGAGAATTATGACTTTGCCATGGTCGTGTTTTTAATTTTCAGCCTCCCAGGGCTGTTCAAGTGAGTTCACTCGCTTGGAGTGAATGTGTGGGCCAAGGAGCACTCTGTAAATCTTCCTCCTCCCTGTGCAGCTCCCAGGTTTGCAAAGCAAAGCCAGCCTAAGTCTTGTCTGCTGGAACTGCAGCCTGGGCTCCTGTGTGTTTGTGTCTGCCCTGGCAGGGCCAACAGCACTGAGAAGCAAGTTGGCCATCAGACAAATTCCCCTCTCTGGGAAGGAGGGCAGCTTTGTGTGCTGCAGAATTCCAGAGCTGGTACTTGGGAGAGAACAAGGAGCCAACTGGCTTTGGCAGAGATGCATGGCACAGAGGGAGGATTTTTGCCACAAGGGCAATAACCCCTTTCTGGCTTCTCTACGTGCATTTCTTCCTGTCCCTGTATTTTAAGGAATTAATACATTTTTAATGCCCTCTCTAGTAGAAAAGAGATCTATTTAGAGGACTTCTGAACAAGTCTCAAGTAGTAAGTTGAACAGTAAGAATGACTTCTCCCAACTGCCTTTGGATTTGTTCCCTAGTCACTTCAGGGAGACAGAATGAATGCAGGGAATCCTTCAGGCAAGTGAATGAAGAAGAGGGAAATGAAGTCAACAGTAAAACTGGTCACGGTAACTTTGGAGCATACAATCCATGTGTTCCCTTCCCCCTCTCCACAGATTTAAATTAGGGATGAGGCTGGAATGCAGGGGATGTTTTCTTTTCCACCACCAGCACTAAACAGTGCATGGCATTTTGCTCTCACTCTTTTCCTGGGGTGTGAAGTTGTAGTATCCTGTGCTGGGAGCTTTCCTCTGCACACAGACATGTGTTCAACCTGCCTTAAGCTCGTTTAAACAGCCTTCCTGCTCACTTTGGGATTAACACCGCACTATCTACCTTCAGAAATAAATGCACAATATCTGAGGACTCTGGATAAAGGAGTAAATCCAAATCACAAGCAGTGGGGTGTTGGTGGGATGACTTGGTGCATTGTGGAGCTGTTCAAAATATTTGAAGCCTTGGAAGAGCTTTTGTTTTCTCTCCAGTGTCCTTCATTGTTTGACTGGGGTTTTTTCCCAGTGATGAAATACATAATTCCAAAACAAAATCATTATTGGAAACAATGATTTCCAATCAAAAGCCATAAATTTCTGTCATTAGCTGTGACTTGAGCTGGAGTTTCTGGAAGTTCCATCTATTCAGTAGTTTATAGCAGTGAGGTTTTGCCTCTGCCTGGACTGGAAAGGACCAAACAACCCACAAGTGATTTCCATTTAACATCTGCAGGTTCTCCTGGCCAAATATTCTTCCTCTCTCTAGGAAGAGTGGCTCAGGTATATTCAGCAATTGTGCATCAAATTCAAATATTTCACTGTCTTTATGTCTCATTACGTTTATCCATTCCTCTGTTGCTTCCTCAGTTTGAGGCTGTTTGAGCTTCCATAGATTTTAATATTAATCCTAAAAGTTGGTTTCTTCATGTTTTTAGTTTGAGACAGTTTCTGAAGTATTCTTGGACTGATTGATTGATGTTTAGTTGGATGAAAATAGCTTTTCCAGGCTGATAAACTGAGGATTTAGGTCAGCAAATTTGGTTTTCACTCCCCAGGACAGAATTGCAAACCCGTAAATAATCTGCTCTGCTTTATGGACAAGACGATTTTGAGTTGTTCCTTTGGAAAATTACAGAAATGGTGTTTTGAGCCACTGGGAAAATATATAAACAATACTTTCTAAATAATTTTAAAATGCTTTTTAAATGTTACAATTCTTTGTTCCGTCCTT
Organism: Lonchura striata; assembly: GCF_050655825.1. Classification (NCBI taxonomy): domain Eukaryota; kingdom Metazoa; phylum Chordata; class Aves; order Passeriformes; family Estrildidae; genus Lonchura; species Lonchura striata. The sequence goes on from NC_140724.1 coordinate 4,361,509, forward strand.
GGGAACATCAAGAGATTGCTCCACTTGTGAAAACACTCTGATTTACTTGCTCTCTGCTTAGGCAGCAGATCAATGTGATTCCAAAAACTTGCACAGAAACCTTTTGGGTCTGGTGAAATAAAGACTCTCTTTGTTCCTGCCATGATTGACTCGCTGCTGCAGAGTAGGTGACATGTTTTGCCTACCAAGCGTGTTTTCTAAGCAGAGTTTATATAAAGTTCATGGAACATTAAAATAGATAGCCTCTTCTCTACCAATAAAATCCCCTTTATTATATTATTGGAAACAAAGTTAATACAAAATTGCTTTTCAGGTTTGTCATGGGCCTTCTGGAATGAAGTCATCGAATTACAGTTTTATTTTGCTGGTTTGGATTGATGAAGCTGATTTATTCCCTTTTTCCATAGACATTTGGACAGTGGTAAAACTTCATCACAATCCTTTCTTTAAAGTTTCAGAAAACTTGATGGTGACAGTGCACATGTTCTGCATTCACTGCAACATGTGGAGGGCCCCCAGAGTGTGAAAGTGTGTTTTAGTATTTTGTTCCAAACACTGATTTTAACAGGGGAAAAGGCATTGGAAATCTGTTGGATTCCTTTCTTCTTCTTTTTTAATTTGAGCTGGTTCTCTTTCCAGTGCACTGGCCCAGTGGCCTTAGAGCCTTACCTGAAGCTTTGAGATGTGTTGGATTCTTTTTCTATTCCCTGTCAAAGACAAACACCATATTATGATTTTTTTTTTTTTATTGGCTCCTCTGGTTTCTGTCTCCATGTCTGCCATGGAAGAATTTAGTCCTGTTTGAATCCAGTCAAGTGTCCAGATCTTGCTGGTGGTTTTGATTTTTGTGGGAGCACTTGAAAAGTGAAGGTGTTTCATTGAAGCTTAAAAAACTTAGAGGAGGTTGTGAAAATAAAGATGATGTGCAGAAGGAGAGGAAAGCTTTGCCAGATTGTAGCTGCTGGATCTGGAAGAGCTGTAGGAAGCTTTGGATGGCTCTGGGGGAAGCAGACACTGCCCTGTCTCCATGTGCTGGTGGATCAGGGACATAAACCTCTCTTTAGTTTGAGATTTTTGTGATCAGTGGTTTAATTTGACTATAGAGTTTTGTATCTCCGAGGTGGAGACACAACTGTGCAGCAGCACTGTGTTTCCATAGTGTTTTGCTCAACCTGCTGCAGAACATTTTCATTCATAAATAGATTTCAGGTCATGCAGGTGATTCCCACCCCACCACCTCTTTGCTGTCAGGTCACTAAAAAACATTATTTGAAAGCATTTAGCGGTCTCAGAAGTATTTCTACAACAATAAGTGTTTGTGAAGGGATATTAAATGGAACTAAAGGACAAATGTATAGATCTGTGCAGAGAAATACTTGTAAATGATGTACTAACCTCTGAATTCTTTGTCCCAAGTTATGCAGGAAGGAGAAAGCCGGTTCACTTGGTTCTGGTATTGCAGGTGCCCTGCAGGAATGCGGGTGTACCTTGCTGTCCTGATTTTTGTCTTTGTCACAATCATGTCTTCATCTCTTGTGATTGATGCTGCCATGCAGTGTTTTAAACCTCAGCACTGGCAACGTCACGCTGCACCTTGGTGTCAGAGCTGTGCCGAGATGCTTGAGGGGAGCAGGAGACAGAACTGCTCTTCAGCTTACGGTGGCCAGCAGATAACGCTGTGGCCTAGGAGGGCTTTGGGTATCAGATAAAAGGGTCAGTGGTTATTTATCTCTGACATTGTGCTGGAAGAAAAGGGCACTGAAATGCATTCTATTTCCAGCAGCCATCAGCGTGGTGGCAGTAGGGCACTGCACACCTGCTTCGCCCTTAAATATCCCTTCCAGTGCCCCTGGCACTGGGATGGTTTCCCAGTGTGTGGCAGCAGGAGCAGCTCTGTGTGTGCAGGCTCCCACCTAGGGAGAGGAGGGAAAACAGCACAGGCTGGGGATACTCTCTTGTGATGCTGGAGGGCTAAAATCATCAAGGAATTACAGTTACCATTGGAAAAAAGGAGAAGATGGGTACATGTTTTGGGCAACGAGGATGTTAACACAGATGAGAATCCACAAGTGAATCCAGGCACTGGGGAGGTTAAAAAGCTCCCCCTGGCATTTCTCCAACACCTTTAAATCTGCCCAGGTCAGCAGCAGTGCCCTGATGTCTGCCTCTTCCTTTGAGGAAGGTATGGGAATGTGGAATTCCAAACAGGGCGTTACTGGGTTTGAATGTACAACTCTTTTTTTGCTTTCTAGTACAGATTTATTTGTACAATCTGTATCTTGGCCCTGGGTTGGGATTACTTAAGCAGAAATCACTTCTTTCTGTCACATTTTTAGCACCTTTTTTTTGCCTTTGGAGAGGGAACAGTCCAAGATTACATTGTGGAAGGCACATTGGATTTATTGATGTATCTTGAGTTTTAAAATGAATTAATATTTTTTCAATTGCAATTGCTGCTAAGGAATGTATTTGGTTTTAATTTAAAACTGATCCAATACTTAGAATGATCTGCATAGTGTCTGTCAGGCACTGGTGAGTTTTCAGTACCTTGTCACCACTGCCTGAACCTGCTGGACTCCTTGGACGTGTGGGATATGGGTGCTGAAAGTTTGTTTGTGCACTTGAGTCTGTGATGAAGCAGGATCCTTATCAGCTTGGAAATCACTGGGGGAAAGCTTGGATTCTCCTGAAAAAAAAAAAAAAAAAAAAAAAAAAAAAAAAAAAAAGACAAGAATGTCTGGGATCTCCATGAAAGTGGTTGTCTTTCTGTTGTACAAGATTTGAATATTACATACAATATACAGCATCATCTTACCTAGGAAAATAGAGATTTTTGTCCTTAAATAAAGGTTTTACTGGCTGCTGTTGCTGCTTGTTCTAAACTTTCCAGTGACTTTCACCAAATAAGTACTTTGATTAATTTATCCATCTATTCTTAGATAGATATATGAGACTTCTAAGGCAATTTTTTCTCTGCTCTTCTCTTTCCACATACCTGGACACAGTGGATTTTTTAATAATTCACTGTATTGTCATCAGTTTCAAGACTGTCAGAGCTTGTAGTGTTAAGCCTTTGTTTTTCTCAGTAGTAATTATTCTGTGTACTTCTCACTGCTGAGTTATGTTAGTAAATTTTGTGTGTGTGTGATCTGGATCCTGGTTCAGTGAGGTACAGGCTGAGGTTGTATTTCTGTCCTTAACTCCGTTTGGAGACTTTCCAGCCTGTATAAGCAGTGGCAGGAAGGTTGGTGGGGGAATCTCCAGGGCAGTTTGTGCTGAAGAATACAAAACTCTGTGGAGCTGGTGTTTGGCTCTCAGTCAAGCAGGTATTGATCTTGTTTGAGTCTAAAATGTTATGAATACAATGGAGAAAAAAGAAAACATCCCACAGAAAATTCTGTTTATCTACAGCTGACTGGCATGAAATGTCCTCAAGACTTGTGCATGTAAAACTCTCAAGTAGTTTCTCCAGCAGAAAATCAGATTTATAGAGTTGTGTTGCAATTTGGTGTTTCAAAAATGGTTTGGCTTCTGATTCAACTATTTGGGAGTCCAAGGAACATTTGTACCTTTGGAAATGTGAATGGGTGGGCTTGAGCTTCAGTTGTAATTTGTCCTTTTTGATGTATGAACAGCTCAGTTTGATACTATGGATTACTATTCTTGTCAGTGTATATTCACAATTTAATTTTAGTGCTCCCTATAAAAACACTTGTGGTAATGCAAACCTTCTTCATCCAGAAAAACTGCTGATGTTTTCTGGAGACTATTGAGGTTTGTTCCTGGTTTTCTGCAGCTGTTTATTCCTTAGACACAGATATCTGAACTTTTCTCCCATGATGTCTTTTGCCTTTAAGTCATCAATTGTGTACTGAGACCTTAAAAAAAAAAAGGTGCTTTGAGGTCATGTAGATAATGACTGTATCTAAATCATGCATTAGGAAAAATTGAAAAAATAAAAGTACATAGTTGCTCTAGGAAGGTGCAGTCTGTATTATCTAAAGTAGAGCCAGCATAGAAAAATCAGTTCTAAGAAGCTGAGGATATTAAACCTTTAAAAACAAAGTAATGCACAACACCGTGCTTGTAGCTCTGGCATGGTGATCTATAAACGCTTCTCAAATGTACAGTTTAAAAAACTACTGTAATTTTTTGGAAGAAACTTCTACTTTCATTTTATGGATGTCCTTCAACTAAAGTATGTTTTTTAATGGTTTGGGTTTTTTTTTAAATTGTGCCTTTCTTGGCCACTTGGTATTTAGAAGAATGATTAATCTGTGGGATTTATTTTTGTTGTTCTGCAGCGGATATAATTTCTACAGTAGAATTTAACCATTCTGGAGAGTTGTTAGCAACAGGAGACAAGGGGGGGAGAGTTGTCATCTTTCAACAGGAGCAGGAGGTGAGTGCTGTCTAATTACACTGTATTACATGTTCTTTCTATTCCCTTTTTTAAGACAAGGAGGATGTTATTATAAAACCCTTTACAAGAAGTGCATGCCTATGTGATAAGTGATCACAATACTGAAATTTAATGAGAACATTTTGATAGAAGTTATTTTAAACACACTTTGGTTGTGGTCTAAAGAATGTTGAAAGTGAAAACCAAAAAGGGGCAGGACACAAAGACCCTTGAGGGAGCTGAAGTTGGTTCTTGCACAATGACTCTTCCTGGCTGTGACGATGACTTCGGATTTTGCTGTAGCTGGGGATATTAAAAGTTGCCCTTAAGTAAGTGTGTGACTGCGACCTCAGATGTCCTTTTCCACTCTGGTATCAGTCAAGTAAAACCACTGAATCCCCATAGCAGAGGTATCTTTTCTCAATTTCTCAGTGTTTTTTGGCTTTTAGGCTTTACCTCCATGTCAGTGGGCAGGTGAGCTGCAGTGCCTGATTTTAACTGAGACTGAGACTGTAGCTGGAAGCTGCTGTGCTTAGAATGTATTCCAGAGAGATGTCACCTCACTGCCTTGAGATGTTCATTTTTGTTTCGTTTTTCCTTCAATTTCCATTTTAAAAGTCCCGAAGCCTGGGATTTCAGGTTCCCAGAGCAGGGGCTGATCTGTGGGCAAGGCACCGTCTCTGGGTCAGTGGGGACATCTAGTGGGGCTGCGTGGCACCAGCTCTTGGGGTATTTTGTGGCTTTTTATTGTTTTCCTTTTATTTCTTTATTACTTCTAATTCATGAGTTGTAGCTTGATGCATTTAAGGATCTTCTTGTGTAGCTTAGAGTTGCAGCAGTTCCTTGCCTGCTCTCAGGTGAGCTGTATTTAAATTACTCTTTGGGTTTTGGAGCATAATCTAAGCTCACATCCTTAGCAGCTGGGATCCAGGAGTAGGAAGAGCACCTGGGTTGTCAAATGAAATTCCACAGAATTGTTTTTGGCATTTTTTAGCTTTCCTGTGTTTAGGGAATGATTTGATTTTAGGGACTTACTTCCCTGATGCACTGGTAATTGGTTGTTCCAACAAACTGTCTAGAGCAGGTTTTATATGTGAAAGTGTATAAAATATAAGTGCTTCATTTGGAATTCTGTGCCTCTTTCTGCCACACTGCACTGGAGAGCTTTGCAGACCACGCCTGCAGGAAGAGAAACCCTCACAAGGGCTGTGTGAAGATCTGTGCAAACCTGTGTGGCTGCACCCACTGCCAAACTGCTGCCACCTCCGGGCTGGAATGTGGCAGCCAGTGACATCAGCTCAGTGCCAGGCAGGAAGTGAATACTGCAGCTCACAGAAACTCAGGAGGAATTTGCGTAGGCACTGTGCAATTACCTAAATTGGAATTTAACATCAGCCGCTTGGGCCAACACTTGTTTGGAATTTATTTTTTTTTTTCCTTTGAGCACCCTGAGACTGAGAGTTTAAATTTTGATTTTATCCCAAGGATGGAGTTCACATATTACTGGGTTTAGGTATTATTCTGGTCCTGTAAAGTTTTATTGGAATACACACATAGAATATTTAAGCCTCAGTCATTATGTTAAGTCTGGAGTTGAAGGAAAGTTCCCAGTTCCCTGGATTTCCTAAGGCATTTCCTACAGCACAGTAGATTTCCTTTCCAAGTTGTTACATGCAGTGACCCAGCTTCACTTGTTAGTTCTGACTGAGGTTTAGAACAAAGTCCCTTCCATTCTCCAGGCTGGGAAAAGCACTGTAAGGGACAGGTGTGGTACAGAATTCTGGTGCCAAATGTGATTTCTAAGCATTTTTCCACCTTAACCCTTCCCCACCCCCAGCTTACTTTAAAGTGTAGGAATTGCTGCTAGCTCTCAGGGTATGAAGCACGAGAAAATGATGCAAGGAATGTGACAAATGTGGGTCAGCAAGGGTTGTATCAGATGTGTTTTGGTGAGGTACTGAGGGATTAAATGAGCCCAGGGACATGAGACACCAGAGAAGGAAGGAGCAAAGTCCCCAGCCAGGAACATATCACAGCAAAGGCATCTGATGGTGCAGTCTCTGCAGTGGGTGGGACTGGAAGAATCACAAAATTCAGCTTGAAACCACTACAGGTGGACATGGGGAGTACTACACTAGAAATTGATCCAATTTTCTTCACCCAGTGGATGAAATTCAAGGTTCAGCCCATGCAGTGCAATATTTTGGTGCCTAAGACACAGCTTTTGGAAAGAGGAATTGTGTAATTTTTTCATTTTTGCAAACAATTCCATCTGGCCAGGTAACTGCAGGGGTGACTCTAATGCCAGAGCAGAGGTGATGAGCTTTTTGCCCTGCTAGAATGAGGAAGAAAAAGCTGCTTAAGCAGTTCAGAAGCTCTCAGGGGACTTTGGAGATGATAAACCAGAATAGTGGAGGTGCTGGTATAAACTTAGAGGTGCCATGTGGGATTTCCATAGTGTGCCTGGAAAGCTGAATGTACTCAGAGAGTAGATTTGCCATTTGTGTGTCTGTGTTGCAAGGGAAGGAGTATTCCCTTTAAACAGCTGAGGTGGAAAAATTAAGGATGTAAGAAGTTGTAGTTTGTTTTTGTGTTTGTTTTTTTTTTAATAAAATATTTAGGTAAAATACTAATTTGTTCAGCTGCTCAGCATTAATGTGAAAACTTGTTGAAGATGTTATTCACATTCTGTGAGGAGTTTCTAGAAGCTTAAGCTGCTGCATAAACTGTCTCTTCTCTGATGTTTTCTTAGCCAAAATAGTAGAAACTTTATTAAATTTCTTGCAACAGAGATGATGCTCATCTCATTTGGTTGACAGGATCATGAAAATCAAGCAGATTGTACCCCAATGTACATTGTATACATGTCTTGATAATTTAATTCTCTTTTTAGAACAAAACCCAGTCTCACAGTAGGGGAGAATACAATGTTTACAGTACCTTTCAAAGCCATGAACCAGAGTTTGACTACTTGAAAAGTTTAGAAATTGAAGAGAAGATCAACAAAATTAGGTGGTTACCCCAGAAAAATGCTGCTCAGTTTTTATTGTCTACAAATGGTGAGTATTTTGCACCACAGCATGCTATTGTTTAGGTTTGCTATTAGGATTTGGTCTAATCCTCTCCAAAAGGCTGGAATCAAGCAGGGTTTAACTGCAAGGATCTGGGGATGTGGTTCTGGCTTCTCTGGGCACAGGTGTCCCCAGCACAGGGAGGGGGTATTTGGGATTTAGCTGCTTTACAGCCTATGCGAGACCTTCATGTGGATTTGAGTCCCTGTGTCGGAGCTTACATTAATCATTCATAGCAATCCCTGTCCTGACTAAACTTGCTCTAACTCTTAAAAAAAGAACAAACTGTGGAGGAGGTTTTTTAATGCTTTTTATCTTGTCTTGTTTTCCTCAAGCAGCATTTTTGTCTCTTTTGGTGCACGTGGGTGGCCTTGTCTTGTTTGAAGGCATCAGCAGTGATGACTGGTGTCTCTCCATAGCTCTCATTTTAAACTGTGGCTGTTTCATTGCAGATAAAACAATAAAGTTATGGAAAATCAGTGAAAGGGACAAAAGACCTGAGGGTTATAATTTAAAGGAGGAGGATGGACGGTATAGGGATCCTACTACAGTTACAACACTACGGGTGAGTAGCTCACAATCAGCAAATTCCTCCTCTCCCAGCCCATGGCTTCAGGAGGAGCCACCCTATCAGATCATTAACTAAATCTTTCCTGTGATGTCACTTGGCAGAAATACTGACTTTTTAAGGTATTTCATCCAGCTCAGGATGTTGGAGAACTGTGCTGAGCAGTGCTGATGTCTGTGGCAGGTTTGGATCTCACTCTTGCCCTGCTCTGTGTGTTGCAGGTGCCAGTGTTTAGGCCTATGGACCTCATGGTGGAAGCCAGCCCACGAAGGATATTTGCCAATGCCCACACGTATCACATCAATTCCATCTCCATCAATAGTGACTATGAAACTTATCTGTCTGCAGACGACCTGCGGATCAACCTGTGGCACCTAGAAATCACAGACAGAAGTTTTAGTATCCTTTTGCCATTGTTCTGTGGGATGGGAGCAGGAAAACTGTTGGGTTTTATTTCCTTTCATGGGAAGTGTTCAGTATATGTACAGAGAATTAATCTCCATTAATCCTGGTTACTTCTCTCTAGTAATTGTAAGGGCTTTTTCTTCTGGAGAAGAAGTGGTTTGGTTTGGAGGGGACATTAAAGCTCACCCAGGTGGGCAGTACCAGGTTGCTCCAACCTGGCCTTGGGATACTTCCAGAGATGGAGCAGCCACACCTGTGTCACATTTTTAATACAAAATAGCATTTTGTAATGTAGCAGTATAAGTATAATTTAAGCAAAATAAAGTTCTATATTAAATACTTAGGAGATAATTTGTAGTATAAAATTGATTACTACAGGAGTAGAGCAAAACTGAAGCAGGTTTTTGCTGCTGTAAGAATGACCTGGAAACTGATTCAGAATGTGATGTTACCACCTTGCTTTGTAGACAAATTGTGTGGCTTGATTTTGACTCTTACCTGGTTGTACCTGGGTCCCACAAGTCTGAAGTAGCATTTCTGAAAGCATCTAAAACCGAAAAATACCATGAGAAAAACCCATTTTGCTGGAGGCAATTCCTTAACGAGCTGCTGCAGATATTGTAGATATCAAGCCTGCCAACATGGAGGAGCTGACAGAGGTGATCACAGCTGCAGAGTTCCACCCCAACAGCTGCAGCACGTTTGTCTACAGCAGCAGTAAAGGCACAATTCGCCTGTGTGACATGAGGGCATCAGCCCTCTGTGACAGACATTCAAAGTGTGAGTGCTGCAGTCAGTGTCTCCCTGTGCCTGAGCACATTTGCTGTTAGAGTATATCAAACACTGAATTGTCTTTGTGCATTTGTGTAGGATTCCTGTAGTACATTGAACAGATCTAAAGTCTAAAATCGAAATAAATCTTAAACTAACGTTTTTCTGGAGTAAAAACAGTGAATGAGTAGCAGATTCTGTTTGGACACCAGGAATGGCTTTTTGCAGATTTCAGGAGGTTAAAGGCCATTTGGTCTGTACTTGGTGCTGGAAATCTGGCATGCGTGAATCAAGACTTCACATATTACCATATAATTCATTTATTAAGAAGCTGACCTTGTCTTGCTACAACAATAAGAGAGTATGGCAACTGTATTACAGGTGTTTCTCCTTAAAAGTTATTTTATATAACACAGAGTAACACAAGGTAGAAAGCTTACTGAGACAATGTTAAAGTAATTTGTGTGTATGTTGTATCAAAGAGACACAAACTGACCTTTTGAAATGCCTGTCTTTTTTTCTGGCAGTGTTTGAAGAACCAGAAGATCCTAGCAACAGATCATTTTTCTCTGAAATAATCTCTTCCATATCTGATGTCAAATTTAGCCACAGTGGTCGATATATGATGACTAGAGATTATCTGTCAGTGAAGATCTGGGATTTAAATATGGAAAATAGACCTGTGGAAACATACCAGGTACTGGGTGAAAATCATGTGGGTTGGAAATCAAAAAACCTGGACAGAGGCTGAGTCTTACTGATAGTCTTGATGTGGCAGTTACAGTTTTGTCTGTAGATTCAGGCAGAGCATCCTTGAGGTTTGGGGATTCCACACTCCTTCTGAAAGGCTGTGGTATTTGCAGGGTGGTGGCAGAAACCAAACCCGTGTTTGGGGCTGAAAAAGCCTCCCTCTTACCCAGTGGGAATTTGGGAGGTGGAGAGGCGATCTCCAGCCTTGAGAACCATGACAACTCTTCGGTTGTCTTTATGTTCTGTGTTATATCCTGAAGAAAACAGGAGGTGAAACATTTCCTTTTCATAAAATGTTTTTAGTTGCCACTGAAAATTGCTGTTTCCTTTATAAGAAAGAACTCTTGTGAGCAGTCTCAGGCTCCTTGCTTTTGGAACAGTCTGGAAGGCTGTTTCACAGGTGTATGAGTCTAGTGCTCACTCAGTTTTTCTGATCTCTCTTTTCCAGGTGCATGAATACCTCAGAAGTAAACTCTGCTCACTGTATGAGAACGATTGCATTTTTGACAAGTTTGAATGCTGTTGGAATGGATCAGACAGGCAAGTGGAATTCTTATCCCTATGCACTTCAAATCTGTCCAGGTTATTCTTCAAATGTGCGTGGACCTCAAATACCTGGTTTTGGACAACGCTGTAGTACTTCAGTAGACTATAATGTGCATTATTAACTGTAAGAATCTGCACCAGACCTCCAGGGGAACCTGTGGGAAAACCTTTAAGGAATGTTCCTTTTTACACGGTAGTGACCACTTAGGACAGCTCTTGCTGCTTATTTGCACTATTTAAAGCAGCTCATTGGTTCCCTGTCAGTACTGTCAGACGTTTTGCTTTTTCTTTTTTTCTTTTATTGATGCTGGATCTGGCATCTATCTGCTCAAATACTTTTTGAGGCAAAGGAAGGACAAGGAAACTTGTAAGTGTATTTTTCTTACAGAATCAGGAACTCTAAGGGATTTTCACAAACTAGATTGTGCTGCTTAGTACCTAAATTTGCACAACTTGTGTATCACTAAAAATGCAATGTG